>NC_140592.1:319667410-320886868 GCF_964204655.1 Triturus cristatus
GTTGGTACCTGGTAAGTTTTCTTTGGCACATAATGGTAATTACTATTTAGGAGACAGGCAATTAACCCTTACGTGTGAGTGTCTTAAATTACTGGACGACTGTTGATATAAACTTGTTATTATACATATTGCTGCTTATTGTTTAATCATACCTTTAGCAGAGCTGTCTGTGCATTGGGCGAATTGACTAACTATGAGGACCAAGGATTCAGGGACCTGTACATCATGCTTCAGCTGGAACAAGTGGGATAAGCTACATATTTGTTTTTGCTTTGTAATGCTCCAATCTGGCCTGGAGAACCAGCATCATGTTACAAAAATGTTGTGAGGTTCTGCAGGGAGTGCAGCAGCTCTGAAGAAATTATTTTTAAAAGTAACCCTATGTTTCCTGGGATGTATAAAACATGACCCCAGGAGAGACTGGTGGTTTTTCTAAGCATTTCCAGAGCTGGAAAATGTGTTCTTTAGAAGAGGATTGAAGACACCATTTGTGGTTGGTCGAATAGTTGGATTATGTCACCTGAGAAGTGCAATAGAAAATCAGTAAAACTGTGTATAACATTGTTGAAAAAGTCATTAAGTTTGCCTTTATATATTGATGTGGTGATCTGTTGACAAAGCCAGTAGTTTTGTCTTGTATAATGAAGTGGTAATCCCTTGACAAAGCCAATAGGCTTGCCTTGTATATTGACGTGGTCACCCCTTGACAAGGCCAATTGGCATGCCTTCATATATGATGTGGTGACCTCTTGACAAAACCAATAGGCTAGTAGGCCAATAGGCTTGCCTTGTATATTGTTTGTGGCTACCCCTTAACAAAGCCTTATTTAAAATGACATGCCTTTAGATTGTGATGAGCGCTCTCATAGGCGGCCTCTGCGGGGGCGGTTAAGCCACCCTTATGGGGCTGGGTGCAGGGCCTGTCCACTGCAGGCCAGTGATGTTATAGTTAGGTATGGTAACAAGATGATACTTTGCATTAAGAAAAAAACCTAATAAATTCACTGAAAAAAACACCAAAGGTTGAAGTGATGTTATAGTTAAGTCTGGTAAAAATATCTTACTTTACGTTTAAAAAAAACCCTTAGAAATGCACTGAAAAGAATGATCAAGTGACGCTATTGTTTGATGAAAATGCTTCTTGATGGTTCGCCCCAGGGCGGAAAAAGAGAGCAACCAACACACAGACATGGCAATAGCATTGGTGCAATTGGCGATTGCGATGTATTGGAGGGCACCCTCGGCTCTGCCAGTGGTGGCGTGGCAGAGTGATGTCCACTGCTGGACAAGAGCAGAGGACAACTCGCTCCAGTGGCATCGCCGACAGGAGGGGGAGAGCACCCAGATCATCGGATGTGATGCACTATTATCGGCACTGGAACCCAATCCAGATTGTCGGTTGCCTTATGCCACCAACAATGAGGAACAACACTTGGGAATGTGTGTCGAGAAGTACACAGAAAGTGTGGGGTCGAGAGATTGAACATCACATTGCATCAGGAGTGGTCTTCCTCCTGCCAAGTGATATATTTTGAAAAACACTGGTGAACGTGGGTTTGGCCCCCTCTTGCCTCCTTCCCTTCCCAAGACATGCCTTGCATGTAGATCTGCGCCTCAATTAAACCATATGTCCCAAGGAATTAGACAACAGGGGTGCTAGCTTGCTTCTCTCAGTGTACCCTCTACATATTAATGTTAGAATACTAATGTGATACACTGGACAAATGAAATGCCTGAACGAATGTCTTTCTTTACCTGTTAAAAGCTTAATAAAGATCAACTAACAAAGAAATGTTTTAAATGCCAGTTAACTAAAAAAACACTTAAACATATGAGTTAGGGTTTACTGAGCTGACTACAACTTGCACCCCTACCATGCACTGCTTATGACATCACATTTTGCATCACCTATGACATGTTCAAGGACATCATTGATGACATCCTAAATCACATCTCTGATGACATCACTGATGACATTATCCACTATACTGCTGATCAATTTACTCTACAATCAGAACAACCTTTGAAATATGTAAATAAGTACTAAATGGCACAGAATCACGTAGAGCATAAATTACATCAACAAAGGTGCTTAAATAAAATAACGGGACAGTAGCCCACTGCTTCTAGACACACACGCCCCATTATTTGATAAAGCCCCTACTCCTCAAATCTTTTGCAATGTGCACACATTTTTACAGAGAATACACTCCCTTCAGACACCCAAGCCTCATTAGGTCACCAAGCTCCTCCTATGCACAGCCATAATCCTGTTCACACCTTTTCACAGTGAGCCCACTAGCTAGACTCTTCAACCCTGTTAGGTAGTGAAGCCCTTGCTACCCATATCCTGGGGACAACTCTTCATAGAGAGCCACACCTTCCACACACGCAAATCCTATAAGAGGGCTAAGCATGTTGTAAAACATTACACTCATTAGAAGTGCAGAAGCTATACAAAATTTGCTCGAGATGTAGCTCACTAAATACCATTCAGTGCAAGAAGAGTTCAGAAAACTGTGACAGTTATTGGATGATGGCATGAGTGATGTCATCAATGGGGATGGAGACAATAGGGGACCTGTACGAAGACGGTATCTTATTACCTTTTGCGACACTAACAGCTTATAATGGATTACCGGCGGGCCAGTTCCTTCTTCATGCAGCCATTACGCGAATGTTTACGCTAGCGTGGGGTGACATAACCAACAAGCCGCCGACAAATCAGTTACTGCAATACCTGCATGTAATGGGGGAGGGATCGCATGTGATACATTGGCTGGTACAAGCCCTGCTCGCTCATGTGTTGAAGCCACTGCAGAGACTCCGCACACACTGGACTGAAGACAGAGGCTGCCCCATGACTGATAAAGAATGGGAACACGTTTTAGCTGGTGCCACACACATACTGCGAAATTCACGATTCAAACTCATACACACTTATATACTACACAGGGCGTATCTTTCACCAGACAAGATCAATAAATACTTTAACATTAATACTTCCGAATGTCCGTGATGCCACCTTTTAGGTGCTGATCTATTACACATGCTGTGGTCTTGTCCCCTGCTTTTACACTACTGGGGTATAATATTGGAAACACTTGCCAAAACCACTAACACTGATGTACCTACTACATGGGAAGTCTGCATCCTGGGGTTTTACAAAAGAACCAAGGCGGGCTCCAGGTTTCGGGACCTAGGCCTCATAACAGTGAAACAACTTATAACTAAGAGGTGGAAACACAAGGACCCACCAGAGGTATCGCATTGGGTGAAATCCCTTGCGGTTTGGGCACAGGCGGAAGGCACCACCCTACACAGGGAAGAAACGGCGGGGCTGCGCAAATTTCCCATTGCGCAAACCTGGGATGATATGCTCAGAACTCTCACAGGCTCGGACACCACACCGCGAGCACCCCCTGCGCAACGGGCGGGACCTGACACTTAATGAGACACCTGAACGCAGATGACGCACTGCCTCGACATGTAACTCCTACTGCTGCTGTTGGCAGTGGCAGCTGGTGACATTTGAAAGAGGTGTGCCGTAAAAGTGGCGGGCAGTGCAGTGTGGCGAGCGAGCTCTACCCTATGAAGAATTTTTAAAAAAGAAAGGACAAATGGTGCATTTTCAAGCACATTTCAGAAAGCAAGAATGTTAATAAACCATTCTATATATTCGCACGTTTCATCTTCTCCATTATCTTTCATTCTTTCCGTCATCACTCTTACTCCTACCCTTAACCCTGCACTTAATCCTACTTACGCTTAATCATATTTCATATCTCTATTTACTCTTAGTCCTACAGAAACTACTTACTCATACTTAAACAAATTTGCACCTACTCAGTCCTATTTACACCAAATCATACTTCTAATTAGTCCTACACTTCTTACTCCTTTTCTTGCTTATTCCTCTTCTTACTACTATGCTGATGCTTCACCGCAAATACATAATGTAATAGCAGTGAAGGCTCGCAAATTATACCAAATGTAAACTGTCCAACTAGATAGGTACCAACTGGATGTAACTGGACTGAGGCAGAAGCCAACCTTCATGCGCGAGGAAGGCACTGCGCATCATAATACTAGAAAAACAATTTTGGTGAACATAATAAAACTGTTTTAAAAGAAGCACGCCAGGTGTTGCGAGACATGTCAAAAACTTGGGGTAAACTCAGGTGTTCTCTAAAGATTGGCTATTTTATAAGTAGGTCACCATTGTGGAATTCACCAGGTTGTCCAGATTGGCTGATGGACAGTCTTGCAACACCATTGAGGGAGGCAGGTTTGGAGGTCTGGGGGGATTTATTTGTGGAAGGTTGTTTGCTTCCATGGGAGGCTCTGCTATCTAAAATAGGGCCGGGCCTCTCTAGGCTTAAGTACCTTCAGATTGCAAGTTGGGCACACTCACAGATTTCTGCTAAGGGCAGTTATGTGTTAGGAGGAGATAGTAATCTAGTGACGCAGCTATTGGATAAGCCTCCAGCCCGAAAGGAGGTTTCCACATGGTATGAGCTATTATTAGAAGAGATGGATGGCGAATTCAGTAGTGCAGCTGTGTTCTATGTTGTGTCTATGGGTGTGGGACTGACCAAAGGGAATCAACAGCATACATTGTTTTTCAACCTTGAACACTCTGTGCATACGAAGAGCACAGTATACAGCTAGATGTGTCAAAGGCAGACCGTTCTCCTGTGAAAATGCGCAAGCAGAGTATTTACGAGAACAGGGCCATGTAGTTCCGTGTGCAAAAGCGGAAAAATGGCAGCCAAGCATATACTAACTTATGCTAACTTAGCAATGTCTGCAGTTAATCCCCTGTCCACTACATTACAAAACAAATAGTTTCAGGGCTCTTCTAAAAATGAACAAAAATGCACTAATTGCACCCCGTTTGTTTTTGTTCCTTTAACAGATGAAAGAAAAATAAAAGTGGTGCAGTCAGTGCATATTTGTTCAGTTTTACACCAGCCCTGAAAATATTTCCTTTGTAACTCATACAATAAACATTAGCTAAATATGCTAAAGTATCCTCAAAATGAAAACAATGGTATTTCTTTAACATATGGAAGCTTGGGCATTATTAAGAGGGGAGATAGTTGACATGTAAAACCTTGTATTGACCCAGATTATTATAGAGAAACATTATAGTCTATAAAATCAAACAACAGGTTTTTGTGCAGCTGGTATTCTGAACCCACAAATTTGAAAGTGCTTTCATATGCTGATAGTGAACAAGGAGTTTGGTCAAATATAATGTGTGCCTACTGTCACACAATTTAAGCTGAGAAGCTGTGATTTAACCACATTTTCTGATTTCACTATGTACAAATTAGCCACTAAATGGTTATTTGTCTTTCTTGTTTATCCTAATGCTCTGTTGTTCCCTCTTTGTGTATTTTTCTGCAGTTTTCATATAGCGTAACCTCTACCCAAAGGTGTTGCAGTGCTACAGTGAGCACAAGTTACATCACACAAGGTAACTTAAAAGAAAAAGGCCAAGTACCACATAATCTGTTAGACCCTATCTGGCATCACTGGTCAATTCTTATTGCAAATCAACACCCACACAAATCCATCTGTTTCAACCAGGAGAAGATTCAACCAGTATTCCCACTTTCAAATCCTGCAAGGTGCCATGATAACCATATGGTCACTATAGACAAACCTACCACATTATGGTGCCGATTACGATCCTGTAAAAAAATTGCCCGTACGACTCGTATCCGGTCTTTTTACCGTACGAATCGTACAAGTGCCGTACAAACTGCCAAGTACGATTCGCATGGGAAAAACTCCATATGAATCGCATTGGGAATTATTCCCCACACGTCCTCGGGTCGGAATTGTGTCCGACACATCCTCGGACGATTTACCGTACAAATGTGAAAAGTGAAGTCCGACCGCGCAAGTACGATCCATCCCGTGCGTCCGATGTTACAACCGGATGGAAAAAACACCGTCCGCACCGAACTCCCATAGCAACCATGGAGACATGTGCCCGCATACGCGCCCAACACTCCCCCCAGCCCTCCTATGTACGAGTCGAATCCCCACCCGTGTATGTACACCCGTGTGCATACGAGTCGAACCCCCACCCGTGTATGTACACCCGTGTATGTACGAGACCTACCCCCACCCGTGTATGTATGGAGCGTACCCCCACCCCAACCGTGTATGTACGGCCCGTGCCCTCACCCGCGTATGTATGGAGCGTACACCCACCCCAACAGTGTATGTACGAACCATACCCCCACCCCCGTATGCATGGAGCGCACCCCCATCCCAACAGTGTACGTACGGACCGTACCCCCACCCCGTATGCATGGAGCGCACCCCCCATCCCAACAGTGTACGTACGGATCGTACCCCCACCCCCGTATGCATGGAGCGTACCCCCCCATCCCAACAGTGTACGTACGGACCGTACCCCCACCCCCGTATGCATGGAGCGTACCCCCATCCCAACAGTGTACGTACAAACCGTACCCCCACCCCGTATGCATGGAGCGTACCCCCACCCCAACCGTGTATGTACGACCCGTACCCTCACCCGCGTATGTATGGAGCGTACCCCCACCCCAACAGTGTATGTACGGCCCGTACCCTCACCCGCGTATGTATGGAGCGTACTCCCACCCTAACCGTGTATGTACGACCCGTACACTCACCCACGTATGTATGGAGCGTACCCCCACCCCAACAGTGTATGTACGGCCCGTACCCTCACCCGCGTATGTATGGAGCCTACCCCCACCACAACCGTGTATGTACGGACCGTACCCCCACCCGTGTATGTACGGAGCGAAAACACACCCCACCAGTCTAAGTACGGAGCGCACCCCAGGCCCCAACACCAGCACCTTCACCCAACATCGCGCATGTACGAGTCGTACCAAGCCAGAGACAAGGACAGCACTGTACAACAAAATGGCCCATGTACACACCGTACACACGCTAAAAACACACGTACACAACCAGGACAAAGCAAAACAACACAAGAATACTCTATTCAAATCGCACAAAGCCACAAAACATGTCCAACAAGCACAAATACAACACATTCACTGACCTGCAACTGCCAAACTCCCAAACAGAGGCCCAAAACACAACCACTCCTTATAACACACCCACCCAAAGTTCAAACACAGCCACACCCACCAATGGACCAATAAAAAGGGCCCACAGACACAAACCATGAGCCTTTGCAACAGACTCACTGCTGCCAGACCCCACAGCACCATACTTGAACCTTTACTACACCTTACACTTGCACACCTTCACACACCCACCTTCACAAACACCCCCTCATCACATTCACACACACACACACCTGCACAACCACACCCACACACCCACAACCATCCACACCCACACCCCCCACAACCATCCACACCCACACCCCTCACCATGCGCACTAACAAGAATCCAAAGTTCACTAGCCAAGAGTTGGAGGTCCTTGTCGACGAAATCCTCAGAGTCGAGCCACACCTCTTTGGAACATTGGTCAGACAGACCAGCATTTCCGAAAAAACAGCCATGTGGCAGACGATTGTCGATGCTGTGAATGCTGTTGCGTCCACCAGAAGGACCAGGCATGAATGCCAAGCCAGGTGGTACGATCTGCGGAGGAGGGTCCGAGCCAAAATGACCGACGACCACAACCAGGCCAACATCACTGGAGGAGGGCCGCCCCGCAGACGCGTACAATACCATCCCTGGGAGGAGAGGGTGATGGCCATACTGCCGGTGGTGGCAGTGGACGGAGTAGAAGGACTCCGAGAGCCGGGTGAGTACACAAACAACTCACCTCACATGGGGGGGAACGTCATCCACAACCAAACTCACAATCATGCACGCAACCACCCCAAGCTATCGCATGACTCAACCACACTCCATGAACACGCACATGCCACTAGCACCACCATGCCCCATGCACCCAGCTGGACAATGCCAAGTCACAGGCCACAGAAAACACCAACACAAGACACGGTAAGCCGGATGGCGGGAGTGTGGGCCCCAAAAATCACATAGTGCAACTCAGAAGCAGACAACAATGCCCTCTGCCCATATGGCCTAGGTCACAGCCAGACAAACAGTGTGTCCCCACACAGGAAAGACTTGCCAGCAAATGGCGGACGCCTTGCATTAAGACATGGGGGTGAAGGCACTTTTTGCACATGACAGCAGCTAATGAACAGCCAACACTGTGAAAGAGTGGCAGCACACACCACCACAGCAGCAGCGCAGACACAGACACTACACCCAATGGGTGCCTGGAGATCAGAACAAACTCACATGAACAAGCCAAGGGCCATTCAAAGATCTGCAAAAAGTGTGAGCCTAGGAAGCTGGGCTGAGGTGACAGAGGGTGACACACAGAGGGAGGGAGAGGGGGAGAGAGAGGGAGGGAGACACAGGGAGACGGACAGAGGGAGGAGGCTGACACAGGGAGGGAGGGAGAGGGGGACAGAGAGGGAGTGAGAAAGGGAGACCAATTCAGCCTTGGGTGGTGTGGGAATGTCTGCTCGTCAGCAGGTGGACTGCGTGCATGTAGACAAGGGTGGCCAGTGCCTGAATCCCCCTCTCTTCTCCATGGCAATACACTGGGCCATGTCTCAACCTGTGCACCAGCACAACGCCAGCTACCTGCATTATATAAGTGTGTGGAACAACTCCATGTGCCCACGTACAGTGCAACACGGAAGGCGCCAATGCATGGCTCGCCACACCTGCTCACTTCACTGCTGACTGCAGTCACAATTGACGCAGCAAGTAAGACTGTGTCACACATAGGTAAAGTCTCAAAAGCTGTGGCCAAGGGACATACCCATGCACAAGTGCACTGTGAGTGGAATGCAAGACATATCCAAATACCCAGAGGAAATGTGCCAACTTTGAAACGAATGAAACATGGATGTTGCATGGAACATAAATAACATTGTCTCTCTCACACACAGGTCAACGTCGTGGATCACCCCCCAATACTGGGGGGGAAGACTCACAGGACCCGACTCTGCGGGATGACGATCCCACCGGCAGCGACGACTCTCACCACTCTGTGGACGACCCTGACCAACCTGGCCCCTCTGGTGTCCAACCACCTGCAGCACCTGCGTCAGGTACAACTGGGCCAACCCCCACTCCTGCCACATCCCAGGAGACACCCAGGATCCCTGCCCCACCACCACAATGCAGCCAGGCTCACCAGGAGGGACACGGTGTACCGGGCACCCAGGAGGAGGCAGGCGACAACGCTAATGCCACCCCTCAGGGGTCTCGGAGACCCGATGTGCCCACAAGGGCGAGCCAGGTGCAAGTGGGCAGGGGTGGTGGGAGTGGAGGATGGCGGAGGCGCGAGCCTGACCAGTTGGCTGCGGAACCGGTATATTCCCATGTCAGAAACATCCTGGACACATACCGGCAGGACACTACGGGCATGGGCCAGGTTGTGTCCACCCTCAACGAGATGAAGGGGACCCTCGAGGAGATCAAGACCCAGCAGGCCCAGCAACATGCGGAGCAACATGCCTGTCTACTGCGACACCAAGGGCGGATGGAGGACAGACAGGCTGAGCTCGTGACGGTGTTCACGGGAATTCACCGTACACTCCGTCGCATGGCCGACAACATGGGCAACCCTCCCTGTGCCACCAGGCCAAGAACATCACCACCCACAGGGAGGGATCAGGAGGAGGAGGAGACATCCGACGGAGCATCCCAAACATCGTCACGGCCTGCTTCTGAGGGTTCCCGCAGGAGGGCGGGTCGTCCACGGAAAAGACCGTGAGGGTCGGCGCAACAGCACCATCTCCCAGGACACCTGGCCTGGCACCTGGCCCACTGGACCAACAGCAGCACATCAGCAAAAGACATTCTCTGCCACATGGACTTGCTGGTCACTGTCTGACCAATGTTGACAAAGATTGTGGCATGGACTCTGATGATTTCCAATGGCAAGGACACCAACTCCCCCAGTGAACTTTGGATTCCACACACCCGGAAAGCCCCTCTTGTCATACCCCCCCCCCCACGTACCCCAAAACAAATAAAAAGTTACACGATAAAGAGATGATGCCTACATTTTGCATTATTACCTTACATGTGTCTTGTAAAGTCTAACCATGCCTGAGTTCTCATATGACTTCAACCATCCATACCCTGGGGCCTGAGTCTGGCACAGAACACACATGGGTCACAATGTATTAGGCAAGACAGACATGGAGCACCATACACACCCGTGATGGGCCCAACCAGCTGAGGGGGTGGCCGCACAACCGTGCCGACAGACATATTGAGTACAGCGACAGTCATGCGCAGAGGTCAGGGATCATGTGGAGTGTCCTGGGGGGCACCCAGGTATGTGTAGACAGGTGGCAGAACCATGTCCTGCAAGCTTGAGTCAGGTGGATGCAGAGAATGGTGGCCTGGCCAACGTTGGATGCATGGGGATGGCACATGTCACAATACCCACACAGTCATGGACATCATGCACAATACAGAGTCTAATCCCACACAAACAGCTTGCATCTTGCTACTCTACACATAGACACATAGCCACTATCACGGAAAACCATGCCAGACATGCCGTATGCCCCGTGGCAACACACCAGCATTGACTGAGAAGAGGCACCTTGGAGGCATAGGGACACCTTTATTAGTCATGTATTCGGGAATGCAGAGGCAACTCGGAGTACACATGCACAGGTCATGTGGAGTAACATGTGGGTCCAACACTGGAACCCCCCTTCTGCAGCACAAATGCGTGATAGCCATGGAACTGGCACACAAGTGTCGGGTAACAGCTAAACACCCCCTGCTGCTCACGGAGAGGCTGCCATACACCATTGATCCTCTGATGTGGAAGTCCCACACCATGTCAAGCCAATGCAAACCGTATGTGTCCGAGGGCAGTGTTACACACATTGATGCCATCATCACAATCCACTATCCCATCACAGATGACTGTCAACAAGTCTGACCATCTATTCAGGTGTACCCAGCTACATGTAATGTGTCCCATGGTGATGCGACATGTCTGCAGAGGAACCAAACATCGACAGGGGCAGTGTGCACACATCGTAAACAACTGCCACACCCAATACACCCGTGATTCATCCCTTACCCTAAGGAGACTTCCAAACTTGTCCGTGCGTGTAACGCTGAGTCAGCACACGATGACGTGTCCATGAGGAATAGCAGTGCCACAACAATGCAACCAGCAGACGGCATGCGCAAGTACCTGGGGATGAGAGACACACAAGAAGTCAGCCACAAAAAGCACAGCCACTTGCATGTACATTTAGTCCACACATGTAAGGATGACAACATGCTAGGTCACAATTATGACTGGGGAAATACACTCATCACTGGCACCATCACTCGAGTGACACATCCACACACACCTCTGACTCACGTGGCATACATGCAGATGGACACACACATCGCAACACATGCCACACGGGGACCAATGCGTGCACACTCAGACACTGGTACTCACCACTAAGCAAAGAAGTCGCGTATGAGCCGACTCCGAATGTCCTCTTGTGGAACCACATCCTCCACATCACTAGCCCCATTGCCAAGCCCTTCGTCCTCCACGGGTGGATGGTCCTGATCATCTTGATCCAGGATGAGTGGCACAGCTTTCTCAACTGCCATGTTGTGCAGCATGCAGCAGACCATGAAGATTTTGCAAACCTTCGCCGGGGCATATGGGAGGGCGCCGCCGGTCTTGTGAAGGCATCTGAATCGGCTCTTCAGGAGGCCAAATGTCCTCTCTATCACTCGCCTTGTCCGGCCATGGGTGGTGTTGTAGCGGAGCTGGGCCGGCGTGCTGGGGTTGCGGAGAGGTGTGATCAGCCATGGCATGTTGGGATAGCCAGCGTCCCCTACATGGAAATCACATGGACATAAGTAGGACAGGAGAAGCGGTCGTGCTGGAAGTCTACGCAAAATACAGGACAGACAGAGTGTACCCACCAACAACACATGCTCGTTCGTTGCGCAGCTGCGTCATCATTTCAGGCACCCTGCTACGCCTCATGATGTAGGCATCGTGTGCTGATCCTGGAAAACGAGCACAGACATGTGAAATCACCATGTTGGACAGACACACCACAAGGGCATTGATGGAGTGGTAGTGTTTGCGATTCCTGTACGCTACCTCCTGTGCCTGTGGTGGTACCAAAGCCACATGTGTCCCATCTATGGACCCAATGACATGGGGCATCCCTCCCAGGGCATAGAATCCACGCTTGACCCCAGTCAACTGTTCAGGAGTTGGGAAATGGATGAACTCATCCAGGTGAAGCAACATGGCCTCTAAGAAATCATGCAGCACACGGCTGAACATGCTCTGGGACATGCCACCAACATGAGCTATGGTATATTGAAAGGTACCCATGGCAAGAAAATGTAGGGCTGCCATTACCTTCAGCTTGGGTGTCAGTGCCGTAGGATACCTGTGCAGCGGTTGCAGGTGTGGTGCCAGCCTTGCCGTCAACTCCTCAATCAACGGTTGGGGGAAGCGGTAGCAGCGTATACAGTCATTCTCCCGCATGTCAGCCAAGTCCGGAATTGGTCGGGGAAGAGGCGGCGCTCTGCAGTAATTTGGAAGTGACAAGGAAGAGTGAGTGCACTACAACAACAATTTATATGTACTGAGCACATGTTAATCTGTCAATACACATATGCTACATACGGAGTCAGGTATGTGCTACATGCCCTGGACACGTATGGCTGCCAGGTGACACTCCTACCAAGACCCACCTACACACGGAGATTGTGAACCTCCACATGCCATGGCATGGGACTAGCTGTGTCCCAGTGTGAGTGAACAGCCAGACGCAACACAGGAGTGACATACATCAACACATCAGCAGAAGTAGGATGTCGATTGCAGAGACAGGTAGCGGAACACTAGAGCCACAGGTCACATGACAGTACACTAGGACAGCCCACACACCTTGCCATTAAGGTGTACATGTCATGACTCATCACACATACATTGAGAGGATGCAGACAGGTCCTTGTTACGCTACTCCGTGTCCCATGCATACATACACACCTCACATCCGATACCACATGTGGCCTGGTGTGCGTAACAGTGTGCCATGTCCATCTACACACAGACACATGTTGGTTGCTGCAACAGCTGATGCTTTTGAGGGAACACCAACATCAAGCTAATGAGAACACACCACACATACATGACATAGACACATCGTGCACCGTGGGTAGTCACATGTCTGGTGTGGTAACCCCTGTAGCGGGCATCAGGGGACACTTGCGTGTGTTGTTGACTGTGCCATGCCAGTGACGCTCATCCCAAGTGTGCAGTACGACATGCACACATGTCAAAGGAGTGAAGGGCATGCCTGGCACATATTGCACCGTCACACATAACATCTGTACACATCTCATCATACATCTATTGCCTTCTCGACTCAGGAGTAATGTGCCACATCACAGCCTTTCACACCTGTGCCCCACACATGTAGTACTGCCCAGACAATGCCTTGATGTCCATCCATGGACAAGTATGTCAGCTCTATTCCTTCCTGTGTGCTGCCTGTCACCACTGTGATGTGTGAAAGGCACCGTACATTCGCTCTGAAGGCCTGTGTACGTTCCCTATCACTATGGGAGTGCTGCCGTAGGCCTACCCATAGTGATAGTGAGCGTACGCGCGTTTGTACGGTCCGTATCACTATGGGTACGCATACGCGAGCACACCCATAGTGATAGTGAGCGTACAGGCGCGTGTACGGTCCGTATCACTATGGGTACGCATACGCGAGCACACCCATAGTGATAGTGAGCGTACAGGCGCGTGTACGGTCCGTATCACTATGGGTACGCATACGCCAGCACACCCATAGTGATAGTGAGTGTACAGGCGCGTGTACGGTCCGTATCACTATGGGTACGCATACGCGAGCACACCCATAGTGATAGTGAGCGTACAGGCACGTGTACGGTCCGTATCACTATGGGTACGCATACGCGAGCACACCCATAGTGATAGTGAGCGTACAGGCGCGTGTACGGTCCGTATCACTATGGGTACGCATACGCCAGCACACCCATAGTGATACGGACCGTACACACGCGCGTACGCTCACTATCACTATGGGTGTGCTCGCGTATGCGTACCCATAGTGATACGGACCGTACACACGCCTGTACGGGCCGTTGCTATGCATTTGGGGTGCCCTAGGGCCCCGGAACGCACCGTACCTGTGTGTGAATCTCCAAATTACATAGGGGAAACATGAGGGACAAGTATAAAGGCCTACATGCATGCTGGTTGTCATGGAGACCAAGTTTAAAGTATGAATTTTTTTCTGCAGGTGCACAGCAAAAGTCAGTTTGAATGAATCTACTTTGTTGCAATGTGGTTCTGGAGTTGACATCATGCTCAAGAAAAAAAACAATAAAAACCCACTGACTGTGCTAGGTTTGAAGGGATTGGAGGAAACATAGGATGCAAATGTGAGTGACCAATCACTCTGTACTCCTGTGCATGAAACAGGCCAGCAAGGCAGATATAAGGCAGCCAGGTCCCATGAGAGAGCACTTGCCTGCACATCTTTGGATTCTACGACCCAGCTGCTGCTCCTGATTCCCTGGAACCATGTCAAGGTCGGTGGAGAGGGCACAGCCTTTCACCCTGGAGGAGAACCTGGCATTGCTGGATGTGATCCTCCCACAGTACCCCCTGCTGTATGGGCGACCAGGGTATCAGGTGAGTGCAGAGTCCACTAGCACAGACTGTGTCCCTTTTTTGTGACTGTGATTTCTGCCATTGTGTCCAGGTGTGACACACATGCAATGTACTGTAGGGGGGGTCCCAGGGGGGGGGAATGCCTGATGTCTCCCAGCCAGAGCATGCTGTGGTACATGTCTGCCGTCCTCACTTGCATTGTGTTTACTGTGACAATCACTGCATGGTGCATGCCACATTCTGTCTGTCTTATCCTCCTGGGAATGTAGCCTCTACAGTCCTCATGTGATTATGTGGTCAGCCCAGTGTGACAGGTGACTGTACCCACAGATGTGTGTTAGTTCTGTGTACCTGTGCTGAGAGTGTCCACATGATGTGTTCGTACCCTGGACATCGGTGTGTGTGTAAGTCCCCTGTCATGTGGGTGGGTGCATATGTGGAGTGTAGCACCCAAGCTGCATGAGGGATGGATATACCCTGCCCATGTGATGTGAGCAGGGAGTAGTGCTGTGTGTCTGACGTGCAGAGCCAGCCCCACACCTGTGAGCCCCCCCGTCTAGTGGCACATGTGCAGAGTGAGGTTTGTAGCTGCATTTGGCAATGGCAGGTGAATGTCCTGTGCCTGTGTGTGTCTGTGTACTCTGCTGAGGTAGCGTCAGTGACCTGTGGCATGTGACTGCTTTGAGGTGCTGCACATAATCCTGGTGTAGCTTGTGATGCACAGTGTGAGCCTGGATCATTGATTGTGTCGTTGCCCTCATTCCACCTGTGTACTTTCAATGGCACGTACTGCTTTTGCCCTTCCCCAGAGGATCATGTCCCTATGACAAAGGTGCAATGCGTTGGATGCATACTATGCCTTGTTGTAAACAGCAAATTTGTTCTAATATGTGTCTCTGTGACATGTGCCAGGTGTATTGATGTAGTGTCACTTATTCATCCTCACAGGTAGGCGCCTCTGCCAAGAAGCAGATCTGGATGAACGCCGTCAGTGCCGTGAGGAGGACGGACGGTCGCAAGTGGCGCCTGGCCCAGGTGAGAAAACGCTGGCAGGATATCCGGTGCTGGACGCGGAGGATCGCACGGGTCCTGCTGGGGGACTCACCTGAGACCCATAAGAACCGCGGGCGCCGCCGTCTGACCCACATCCACAAGCGTGTGCTGGCGGTGGTCTTTCCAGACTTGGACAGGCGCTTACAGGAGAAGCAGCAGCAGGAAGGGGGTAGGTACATGTGTGTTTGTTGTGTGTCACCAGCATTTGTAAGTGCACAGTTGCATGGATACACTGCCAGGGTTTAAAGGTGCTGTGCAGATCCTGTTACCCACAGTATAGCGGTGCTCTCCTGCCTCCCTTCCCCTCCTTGCAATGTGTTCCCTGGTCTGTGTGTAGTCACTCCTTCACAAGGTTATCTAGGCTGGCACTTTATCCACGTGAACAATGCCTGTAGCATCATGTGTGGGGGTGGTGTGTAACAGGTTTTGGGACCTTGCCTGTGCCCTGTCCAGTTCAGTACTTGTGGGTTCCATGTCAGTTGGCACTGATGCTGAGTCCAGACATGGGAGTTAGTCTCTCAAGTGTCATGCCTTACAGCACGCATGTCCTATGTTGTGGCCTGTGACATGATGTGCATGAGTGTGCGATACGCATAGTGCAGGGATGGTGGCGTGTGTTGCAGTCATTCCCATTCAGGATCATGGAGTTGTGTGGCCACTACTGTCCCCTGGGGCATATTTTCCTAGGTGTCATGTGTGTCATCACAAAATGTGGACACTCTCAGTGTCTACAGCATAGGTTGTGCTCTGTGCCATTGTCCCCTGGCACCATGTATATTGACGTAAAATGTAGTACAAGTGTCCACTGTACAGCCTGACCTGATTTTCCTTGTTCATACTCACGGTGGCCAGTGCCTGTGTGTCTTGTTACAATCATCTGATGATGACCATTTGTACATGATTATTTGGACAGGTGCACCTTGGGTATTTTGTATCCAATCTTGCATTTATCCAGCCCATGTGTATTTCACCCAGACTAAGAGATGTAAGTGCTTCCTGTGTCTCAACAAATTGTCTCATGTAGGGGGTGGTTGGTGCGGGCAAAGCCTACATGTCAAAACCTGATATCTCCTTGCGAGGTCTGGCCAGTGTGTGATGTTTGTCTGGACATACACTCAAGGTGCAGTGAGCCAGTCATGGTGGGCATGTTTTCAGTATTACCTATGCAGCATGTGCCTAAAGTTCATGGATATGGTCCCTGCTCATCCCTATTTTCGGCAACGCTGTGTGGTGCAGATGCAGTGCTGGATTGTCCCCAGAGCCTGGCTCCGCTGTCAAAATCCATTTCATGTCATTTGCTATTGTGTCATGCTCTCCATAGTTTTTCAGTGGCATGGTGGGTCAACCAACTGTGTGTTGCAGGGCCTACATATGTACCTTGTTTTGTAGATGTTACTCATCTTTCTTTTCAGGCTATGCACTGTAACCTATGTAGATTGGACTCATGTGACATATGTATACAGGTGTATGATTAATTGCTGTCTCTTCACCTTGCCCACAGCATCGTCGGGGGACACGGAGGGAGACATCAGCACAGACGGAGCGGAGGGACCGAGCACCAGTGCCAGCGGTGACATCTTGGCTGGCACATCGAGTGGAACTGAGGCGGAGGGGAGTGAGGCCGAGGACCTGTCCACTGCCACCACAGAATATGAAGCTGACGGGTCCGAGGATGAGCTCTCCGAGTGGGAGGAGGCTGCCCCAGCAGCTGACAGCGGCACAACATCTCTCCCCGCCCCCTCAAATGCCATCAGCTGCCTCCCACTTGCTCGTGTCCCTTCCCAGCGTGCCCAGTCACCACATGTCTCCTTCCTGCCAGGCACCGCACCCCCTGCCCCTGTCTCCACTGCTGCCGCCAATGCCGAGTCTGTGGACATCCAGCGGCAGTTGCAGGTTGGTCAGGCTGCGATGCTTAATGTCCTCCATGGCCACAGCCAAGTGCTGAACAACATGGAGGCATACTTGGAGGGCATTTTCTCATCGCAGGCTGACCAACGCAACTTGCTGAGGTCCATTGACTCGACACAGACTGCAGCAGTGGGTCTCCTGCAGCGCTTCGTCCAACCCCCTAACCCTGACCCATCCACACTTCCCACTCCCATGCCTGTCCCACGTACACCCAGACGTCAGCATGCACCCACCACAACAGACAGGCACCACACCAGCAGGGAAGGTCAAACGCACACCTCCTGGCACGCACACACAGGGTGAAGTAGGCACACCCACTGGGTCGGGGGGCAAACGTAAGACACGCAGCCAGAGTGGGAGTCCGCATTCCACAAAATCCACTCCCTCCAAATCCCCTCCCCTCAGCTCTCCTGGCCACAAATCCAGCAAAGACTCCTTCATGACCGCTCTGTCCCTGAGCCCCACAGTGACACCACCCCACAAGCGGTCAAAGGAGTCCCCGGTCAGGGTGGTTGAGTCCCCCCCCCCTGTCCACACCCTCCCCCAGTGGCGCTGCGACCCATCCCTCCAACCCCCCCCCTCCTTGGGGCCTGTGGTTCCTTCGGGTGCAGGGGAGTCGCTGGAGGACCTTGCTAAGGTGTGCAGCGTCATCCTGACCTCCGCCTTTGGCGCTGCCCCACCCCCTGTGGTGGAGTCCTCCGTCCCTGCACCCACGACGCCTACCCTTCGCCCTCATGTCCCTGCGGTGCCTGGTCCTTCCCCCCCACATGATGCCCCCCCCCCTCTGGAAGACAAAGGAGTCTGACTGTGCAGGCAAGCTAGGGGACACGCGTCCCACTGTGTCCCCCACCTGGATTTGAACTTTGGATTGCCCTATGGGCATTGTACATTTTGAACTTTCAAGGGACAAACAGATTTTTGGATGCTGAATAAAGCAATTTCTTTTTCCTTAGTACACTACTGTCTGTCTGGTATTGCTGTTGGTGGACCTGCTCCATTATTTTGGGTGGTGATAATGTGTTGGGTGTGTGGGAATTGTAGTCTTGTGCTGGTCATAGGGTGGGCCCTGGTATCTGTGTGCCATCACAAGCTGTTGGCTACATAACTTTGTTCATGTAAGCAGTTACTCCATGGTGACATCGTCCCAAGGTGTATTCCTTCCTCTGTGTGACCTGACATCTTCCCTGCAGGGCAAAAGAACGATAGATTTAACCCAGATCTCTTGACGGGGGGAGAATGTCTGCATTGTCAGCATTCCGTCCATCATTTGTTTGTTGTAACGCTTTTCGCCCTAAGTGGGATGGGTATTCCCAGACGTGGGACCCGTGCTCACAACGCCACTGGAGTCAAGCTATACTGGCTGATGACGGCTGATAGCCAGAAACCGGTCCTAGGATGCTTGATTCCGGTCCAGGGAAGACATGGCTTGGCAGTTCGGGCTGGACTGTTTCCATGAGGCACAGGGTCAAGACTGATTTGCATATGGCCATGTCTAAACTGGGGTGGTGTAGTGGGCAAAAGAACGATGGATTTAACCCAGATCTCTTGACTGGGGGAGACTGTCTGCATTGTCAGCATTCCGTCCATCATTTGTTTGTTGTAACGCTTTTCGCCCTAAGTGGGATGGGTATTCCCAGACGTGGGACCCGTGCTCACTACGCCACTGGAGTCAAGCTATACTGGCTGATGACGGCTAGTAGCCAGAAACCGGTCCTAGGATGCTTGATTCCGGTCCAGGGAAGACATGGCTTGGCAGTTCGGGCTGGACTGTTCCCATGAGGCACACGGTCAAGGCTGATTTGCATATGGCCATGTCTAAACTGGGGTGGTGTAGTGGGCAAAAGAACGATGGATTTAACCCAGATCTCTTGACTGGGGGTGAATGTCTGCATTGTCAGCATTCCGTCCATCATTTGTTTGTTGTAACGCTTTTCGCCCTAAGTGGGATGGGTATTCCCAGACGTGGGACCCGTGCTCACTACGCCACTGGAGTCAAGCTATACTGGCTGATGACGGCTGATAGCCAGAAACCGGTCCTAGGATGCTTGATTCCGGTCCAGGGAAGACATGGCTTGGCAGTTCGGGCTGGACTGTTCCCATGAGGCACAGGGTCAAGACTGATTTGCATATGGCCATGTCTAAACTGGGGTGGTGTAGTGGGCAAAAGAACGATGGATTTAACCCAGATCTCTTGACTGGGGGAGAATGTCTTCATTGTCAGCATTCCGTCCATCATTTGTTTGTTGTAACGCTTTTCGCCCTAAGTGGGATGGGTATTCCCAGACGTGGGACCCGTGCTCACTACGCCACTGGAGTCAAGCTATACTGGCTGATGACGGCTGATAGC
The DNA here is from genome assembly GCF_964204655.1 of Triturus cristatus. Lineage (NCBI taxonomy): Eukaryota > Metazoa > Chordata > Amphibia > Caudata > Salamandridae > Triturus > Triturus cristatus. Next base: position 319,687,450 of record NC_140592.1, read on the forward strand.
CAGAAACCGGTCCTAGGATGCTTGATTCCGGTCCAGGGAAGACATGGCTTGGCAGTTCGGGCTGGACTGTTCCCATGAGGCACAGGGTCAAGACTGATTTGCATATGGCCATGTCTAAACTGGGGTGGTGTAGTGGGCAAAAGAACGATGGATTTAACCCAGATCTCTTGACTGGGGGAGAATGTCTGCATTGTCAGCATTCCGTCCATCATTTGTTTGTTGTAACGCTTTTCGCCCTAAGTGGGATGGGTATTCCCAGACGTGGGACCCGTGCTCACTACGCCACTGGAGTCAAGCTATACTGGCTGATGACGGCTGATAGCCAGAAACCGGTCCTAGGATGCTTGATTCCGGTCCAGGGAAGACATGGCTTGGCAGTTCGGGCTGGACTGTTCCCATGAGGCACAGGGTCAAGACTGATTTGCATATGGCCATGTCTAAACTGGGGTGGTGTAGTGGGCAAAAGAACGATGGATTTAACCCAGATCTCTTGACTGGGGGAGAATGTCTGCATTGTCAGCATTCCGTCCATCATTTGTTTGTTGTAACGCTTTTCGCCCTAAGTGGGATGGGTATTCCCAGACGTGGGACCCGTGCTCACTACGCCACTGGAGTCAAGCTATACTGGCTGATGACGGCTGATAGCCAGAAACCGGTCCTAGGATGCTTGATTCCGGTCCAGGGAAGACATGGCTTGGCAGTTCGGGCTGGACTGTTCCCATGAGGCACAGGGTCAAGACTGATTTGCATATGGCCATGTCTAAACTGGGGTGGTGTAGTGGGCAAAAGAACGATGGATTTAACCCAGATCTCTTGACTGGGGGAGAATGTCTGCATTGTCAGCATTCCGTCCATCATTTGTTTGTTGTAACGCTTTTCGCCCTAAGTGGGATGGGTATTCCCAGACGTGGGACCCGTGCTCACTACGCCACTGGAGTCAAGCTATACTGGCTGATGACGGCTGATAGCCAGAAACCGGTCCTAGGATGCTTGATTCCGGTCCAGGGAAGACATGGCTTGGCAGTTCGGGCTGGACTGTTCCCATGAGGCACAGGGTCAAGACTGATTTGCATATGGCCATGTCTAAACTGGGGTGGTGTAGTGGGCAAAAGAACGATGGATTTAACCCAGATCTCTTGACTGGGGGAGAATGTCTGCATTGTCAGCATTCCGTCCATCATTTGTTTGTTGTAACGCTTTTCGCCCTAAGTGGGATGGGTATTCCCAGACGTGGGACCCGTGCTCACTACGCCACTGGAGTCAAGCTATACTGGCTGATGACGGCTGATAGCCAGAAACCGGTCCTAGGATGCTTGATTCCGGTCCAGGGAAGACATGGCTTGGCAGTTCGGGCTGGACTGTTCCCATGAGGCACAGGGTCAAGACTGATTTGCATATGGCCATGTCTAAACTGGGGTGGTGTAGTGGGCAAAGGAACGATGGATTTAACCCAGATCTCTTGACTGGGGGAGAATGTCTGCATTGTCAGCATTCCGTCCATCATTTGTTTGTTGTAACGCTTTTCGCCCTAAGTGGGATGGGTATTCCCAGACGTGGGACCCGTGCTCACTACGCCACTGGAGTCAAGCTATACTGGCTGATGACGGCTGATAGCCAGAAACCGGTCCTAGGATGCTTGATTCCGGTCCAGGGAAGACATGGCTTGGCAGTTCGGGCTGGACTGTTCCCATGAGGCACAGGGTCAAGACTGATTTGCATATGGCCATGTCTAAACTGGGGTGGTGTAGTGGGCAAAAGAACGATGGATTTAACCCAGATCTCTTGACTGGGGGAGAATGTCTGCATTGTCAGCATTCCGTCCATCATTTGTTTGTTGTAACGATCTTCCCTGCAGGGTCATTCCAATATGTGGTGCTGAGCTGTGTCTACATTGGCTGGGTGTGTGACGGACTCGTTAGACTTGGGCCATGCATGCTGAGCGATGTCTCCACCTGCATCATTCGCGGCGTCCTTGGTGGTCACTGTACTTGTGTATGTAGACTGTTGTCATGACTTCATGTGGACATGTTTTCTTTTCGGCGCTATGCATGTGTATACTCCCAGCCTCGCACACATGTGGTACATGTACTGCAGGATCTTTGTGCACCTGACTGACATTTGTGGGCATTGGATCTGTGGGTACTCCACCCTTTTCTTTGCAGGGGCACTGCTGTGAGTGTTAGGCACCCACCCCTCCTGTGTCTGGGCACTGCTGGGAGGACTCTGCACACACCCCTCCTGTGCCTGGGCACTGCTGGGAGGACTCTGCACACACCCCTCTTATGACTGGGCACTGCTGGGAGGACTCTGCACACACCCCTCCTGTGTCTGGGCACTGCTGGGAGGACTCTGCACACACCCCTCTTATGACTGGGCACTGCTGGGAGGACTCTGCACACACCCCTCCTGTGTCTGGGCACTGCTGGGAGGACTCTGTACATACCCCTCCTGTGTCTGGGCACTGCTGGGAGTGTTAGGCACCCACCCCCCCTGTGTCTGGGCACTGCTGGGAGGACTCTGCACACACCCCTCCTGTGTCTGGGCACTGCTGGGAGTGTTAGGCACCCACCCCTCCTGTGTCTGGGCACTGCTGTGAGTGTTAGGCACCCACCCCTCCTGTGTCTGGGCACTGCTGGGAGGACTCTGCACACACCCCTCCTGTGTCTTGGCACTGCTGGGAGGACTCTGCACACACCCCTCTCATGACTGGGCACTGCTGGGAGGACTCTGCACACACCCCTCCTGTGTCTGGGCACTGCTCGGAGGACTCTGCACACACCCCTCTTATGACTGGGCACTGCTGGGAGGACTCTGCACACACCCCTCCTATTTCAGGATATGTACGCTTAGAACATACACGGGTGTGGGTTCGCTCCATGCATACGCGGGTGGGGGTGCGGTCCGTACGTACACTGTTGGGGTGGGGATACGCTCCATACATACGCGGGTGAGGGTACGGGTCGTACATACACGGTTGGGGTGGGGGTACGCTCCATACATACACGGGTGAGGGTACGGGTCGTACATACACGGTGGGGGTGGGGGTACGCTCCATACATACGCGGGTGAGGGTACGGGTCGTACATACACGGTTGGGGTGGGGGTACGCTCCATACATACGCGGGTGAGGGTACGGGTCGTACATACACGGTTGGGGTGGGGGTACGCTCCATACATACGCGGGTGAGGGTACGGGTCGTACATACACGGTTGGGGTGGGGGTACGCTCCATACATACGTGGGTGAGGGTACGGGTCGTACATACACGGTTGGGGTGGGGGTACGCTCCATACATATGCGGGTGAGGGTACGGGTCGTACATACACGGTTGGGGTGGGGGTACGCTCCATACGTACGCGGGTGAGGGTACGGGTTGTACATACACGGTTGGGGTGGGGGTACGCTCCATGCATACAGGGTGGGGGTACGGTTCGTACGTACACTGTTGGCATGGGGGGTACGCTCCATGCATACGGGGGTGGGGGTACGGTCCGTACGTACACTGTTGGGATGGGGGGTACGCTCCATGCATACGGGGGTGGGGGTACGGTCCGTACATACACTGTTGGGATGGGGGTACGCTCCATGCATACGGGGGTGGGGGTACGGTCCGTACGTACACTGTTGGGATGGGGGGTGCGCTCCATGCATACGGGGGTGGGGGTACGGTCCGTACGTACACTGTTGGGATGGGGGGTATGCTCCATGCATACGGGGGTGGGGGTACGGTCCGTACGTACACTGTTGGGATGGGGGGTACGCTCCATGCATACGGGGGTGGGGGTACGGTCCGTACGTACACTGTTGGGATGGGGGGTACGCTCCATGCATACGGGGGTGGGGGTACGGTCCGTACGTACACTGTTGGGATGGGGGGTACGCTCCATGCATACGGGGGTGGGGGTACGGTCCGTACGTACACTGTTGGGATGGGGGGTGCGCTCCATGCATACGGGGGTGGGGGTATGGTCCGTACGTACACTGTTGGGATAGGGGGTGCGCTCCATGCATACGGGGGTGGGGGTACGGTCCGTACATATCCGTACCCACGCTGTGGAATGCTTGTGCGGGCCGTACCCAGGCCTTTGCCACGTGGGTACAGCCGTCCCGCCATTGTTGGGGTGACGTAGGTGTGGGCGTGGTACGACTCATACCCACGCTCTTAAGTCGTGGGTACGGGACGTACCTGTATTGTTGTGTTACCGGTTCGCGTCGTCAACCACTTCCGTTGTGGCGGACGCTGGCTTTGCTGGACACGCCCCCACCCCCTCGTAGTGACCAGGGCCTGGGAGTCAGGTATGTCCAGGGCATGTGTGCTGTGTGACTTGGGTGGGGGTTTTGTGGCCTGCCCCTGCTCCTGACCCCCCCCTTTCTCCCCTCCCTTTGTTGTTCTGACCTTCTGCGGCGTCTGCGTCGGAACCTGTAGAGGAGGTCGACTGCTATGAGGGCCGGGATGACACGTAGGTTCGGGTCCATGTCTGTCCGTCGCGTGCAGGTACTCCTTGTCCGCGTCGTCCTGATTTCCCGGCAGTTTTTGGCTGCCGGAAAATATTCTCCGTGCGGGATGACGTCGGTGCGAATCGTACTTCCTGGTTCGTGAATGGCAGGCGAGTGCGTCCCGACGTCACATCGGCGCTTTCCCGGATCACATTTGTATGTATATTTTCGTCGGTCGGTGTTTCGTACGATTCGTACGGAAATAGTATTTCCGTGCGAATCGTACTTCCATGTTTGTATCTTGTTCCGACCGGGTACGCGTTGGACGGAGAATATGCTCCGTCCGACGGTTCGTACCCGGTTTTTACAGGATCGTAATCGGCACCTTAGTCTTGTGTTTTCGAAATATTCTTGTAGGACAGAACGCGCTGAGCCCTATTTAGAGTATCAGTCTTGCTCACAGGTACAGAAGTACGCCTCACCTCTTTCAAAGTTCACCAGCTGCCACTGCTAAATATATTGGAAAGAAGTATGCATGTGTTTCAACACAGGAATCAATTGACCAGTTTACTTCTCACAAAAGTTCTATTCTGCTTTAGGATTCCAGCATTTTACTTGCCTGGGAATTCCACACAGGTCAGCAGCTTCCTCAGCACTGACAGCCAAACTCCAAGAGATAGTTTCCAAGAGCAACAAGCACTGGTAAGGCGAACAGGTTTTGCCTATTTGAAATCTATTGGCTTTTTCAAAGTGTTTTTTAGACATGTTGCACACGCAAAATGGCTTAAAGTTAAGAAAAGAAATGCGCTATGACGTGGCCGTGTTGACCGCTTCATAGCACTTTGCTTTTCTTTACTTTAAGACATGTTGTATAGCATCCCGCGCTGCTGTGCATCATATGTAAAATAAAAACATTGAGAAAGCCTAATAGCAAAATGAGGGAGGGGTGGAGGAGATAGGTAGGAGCAAGAGCATGGGCAGTGGGAGGAGGGAAGCAGATCGAAGGTAGCTATCACAAGCTCGGACAGCCAGGGTAGGTGGGGACGGACAGCGAACACATGCACTCTTATAGAGTGCATGAAGGAAAGTAAAAATAAAAGTACCTGCAGGTGTGCTCGGCCAGTGGAAGGACACTAGCTCCCAACAGGAAGCTCTAGCTGGTCCAAACCTCACAGAAGGGACACACACTCGAAACCTCGGGAGGAAGCAGGAGCCAATAAGAAGCAAGGAAACAGGAGTGACCTCGAAGCTAACCAGTGGTAAGTAATAGGCGGGCTCTAAGTCCCTTTTAAGTTTTTAGTCTATAAGATATTTTGCAAACAACAGTGCAAGTGCTATCTGCAGGTGAAACCTATAAATCACCAGCAAGTGAATATTTGTTATACAATAAACTATAGCCTTAGTATTACTGGCCAGTCCTGAAGTATTTGCTCCATGGGCAGAGCAGCCAGAAATTTTCTCCATCTAGTGTTCTCCTATGCCAGCCTTAAAACCTTTACAATTGGTGGTGCTTGACCTTTAAAGTACGATCCAACAATGCGGCTGGGTCAGGAATATCTATTCAATGCCAAAACATTTCCCACCCCTAACACTGCCACTACGATGCAAGTCAAGTCATTAGGGATTTGTTTTCATAATTCTTAAACAACACAAAGACTTCTGGGACAGACTACAAGTAAGGAGGGGCTTCTCAATCAAAGATACCTCCCGTTCCAACTGATATGTTCAAGAGAAACCAAATGTTTCTCTTCAAAACGGTACAAAAACACTTCTTTGTGCTTGCTATAAAACTTGTCAGTTCTTACAGTTTTATGCTGGCAGTAGTTCAACCTGTCTTACACTGACGCTGTTCAGCAGAATGATTCACACCTTCCATTCAGAAATAGGAGAATCCGTACTTATTTCTCATTTGTTCCCTGTTCCTTTGTCCTAGGAGGTCTACGACTTGCAAGGGCATTAGTAGTTTCAGACGTCCCAGTAATATCATATATTGCATTTAACTCCAGCGCCAGAGTGTAAATTACCCAAAATGCCATGAGTAGCGGAAGTGACATCATGTATTATTTGGCTACTGATGACAACTGATAACTTCCTAAGGTTGACCATGGTGCCTTGTTTTTATCTCATGAATATGTGATTATTTGCTCCTGAGGGGTAAGCGAATTAAGAGAGGACGAGCGAATAGTGCAAGCTGTAGAAAGTGAACAGGAATCTGTGCGAAAAACTCTGAATTTAAGATAAAACTACACTTAGTCAGGGAAACTCAAATCAGAAGCTGTCACCCCCATCTATAATTATGCAGTATTATATCTAGAGTTACTTTGGTGTACATTATCAGTCCTATGAGGCGTACTCTTTCTAGCACATGGAAAGAGTAAAAAACGAGGAGAAATAATCATATTTTTCCTCAATACGCTTCACCTTGAGATGTGTACGAATTTCATGCTTCCCCAGATTTACATCACTTGGTAAATCTGGGGCTGCGTCAAATTCCATGGGTGTTGCATGGGAAAATCCACCGCAATGCCCATGGAACGCCTCCCGGGTGCAGAATAAGGCGACGCAGCGATTGCGGAGCGTCACCTTACTAATGATTTATGAGGCCACTCAAAGCAATGCAGGGTGGCTTTTCGTTGCTTCGTAAATCTTTATGAAAGCCCTTCGTCACACATGTACTGCTTTACGTGGTGCAAAAGTGATGCAGGGCTCCCATAATGAAGCCCGGTAGTTCTAGTTTTGGGCTGATGTGCGTATTTTATTAACTAGGCTATTGATTAGTGGCAGATAAAACATTCGTTTTTGATGCTTTGGTTTTAGATGCCAGAAAGAGTTTTTATTTAAATTTGGGAAATGTTTTAAATATAATCAAACTGGAGGTAGCTGCGAGGAGGAGTAGGGTAGCTATGTTGAGCTGCTGAGGGTCCATCCTTTGCCTTTTCCCAACATACAATGTAAATCAATTGATTGGAAATTCCTCACGTAATTTTGGGACCTTGCAAAAAACAAGAAAACCAGACAAGTTGGAGGAGCCCAGGGAGCTCAACGTGACAGATAAGCTTGGCATCACGTCGAACCTACATTGTATATCTAAGGTGAAGTTTGTAGAGAAAGAGGTGGCTCCTGGCGCTTATACCTCTAAATTGCTGAAAAGTGCTCACCTGCTCTACGGCTTCAGGATGATATCGATCCATTTCATACGTAAAATGGTACCATAGTGCCAGGTCTAGTTCATGTGAATAGGGTAGAATGGTTACTAGAAATTTATATAATATGTTTTTAGCAGAGGAGCCTAGAAATGGTGATCCATTATGTCATGTTGTGTTGGGTTGTGTTGTCTTGGTTGCACTTGTATTGCGTGCACTCTAACATTATTATGACTTTTCAGTCTGGAATGAGACACTTGTGCTTATGCTTCCTGGCACTTGTTCCTTGTTCTTGAGGCAAGGTTATGCAATAAAATCAAGTTAGTGGGTGTACAATTTGGAGGGCATACAATTTCAAGAAAACACTGTTCTAACTATTAAGCATATCTCATTTTAAAACAGACCTCTTAGACTTGCAGGGTCACATCCTATTGCCACTGAGATTATTGGTTTCGATTTCCCAACTAGGAAAGAACATTGAGTTATTTTAATATGGACTAATCTGGAATAATTTGGAGTTGCTCACCCGCATAATTTCCCAGTACTATTGAAACTCTCCTAAAAAATGTCAACGTATATATTCAAGAAAGAGTATTATTAAGAAGTCCTCTTTATGTTCAATAACCCAATTGTTATTTGGAGTTACTTATTTCTTGTTCAGCAGCTTAGGTGCTCATTTAGACTCAGGAGGGCAGCCTTTCCTGTCTGTGGAGTCCTTGGCATCCATCCATGGTAGAGAACCGCCCATCACATTCTGAGACCGTTGTCTGATTGGCAGGGATATCACTGTGTATATATAGTACTTCCCACAGTTTGACATATGTACTTTAGGCCGAGCAGTATGACCAGTGAGCAGCATGGTCTTTTCACCCAGGGAGTTAGTTTATGGAAAACAAAAAAATAAATAGCTCTGATGCAAAGGGAGTGTTCTCCCTACATGATGGAGCCTCTGTAAGTTTTCCCTGTCCAGGTTGACCATGCCTCTCTTGGTAGACCTTGAGAAGGACACTCAGTGATGAACAAATACCCCTTCTGCCCTCAGGTAGTGCGAGGCTATCAGCATCATGAACCAGCGATCCTTTGGCTGACAAACCGCTGGGTTATGGGATTCCTCTGATGCACCTACTGAGGCCCTGTCATCAGAGACCCTGCACTTCTACCACCTAAATGGAGAGGAGGAACTGTTTGCTTGGTAGATGACAGATCCGGCTTCTTTTTTTTGACAGATTCCCAGATCCGCAAAGACCGACTGAGGCCTTTCCTTTTTTACAATTGAGAAAATTGATGGAGCCCCATGGTGGAAGGAAACACTTTGTCAGTTCAATAAAAAAAAGTATAGATATAGTCAGTGCTTGGCTTCATAGAAGGGTAGCAAGTCATTGCACTATAAAGCACATCACATGATCCTAAATTAAGCCTGATGAAATATATTATAGAAGGGTATGGTAGCTCCCCCTTGGCAGTAGGCAGAGATAATGTTGAGCATAAGCTACCTCCTCATTCTGCAAGATTTAGCATTGATGAGTGGAAATTCATGTCAGCAAGGATGCCCTATTGTAGGAGTCCCTGATCATGATCAATGGCTGAAAGATAGGATCTTACTTTAACGGAGGGCATCCAATGCCAATAAAGCCTCACCTCCTGCTACTGCTACAAAAGTCAATCTGCATGTATAGCTAGTGGTAAAAGACCATATACACACCTGGAATAGACCAGTCTTTGCTTGTCTAATCCCATGTGGGGGCATATAGTGAGTTGCCACACAGCACCCAGCCCATGAGAAAACACAAGCCTAGATTGGCTTTAATTCCCAGCAAAATGTGTTATGGTAAAGATGAATATGTTGATGGTAAGGTTTGTTGGGAGAGAAATTGACAACTATGCAGGTTTTTGGGGAGTTATATTAGTGTCTATTGGCAGTTATAATGAGTGCATGTTGGGAGTTTGATTTGGGGTATTCGTCAGTTTCTTCTATATGATGGTCTTTTCGGATCTCTCTGAGCTTAGCAAAGGTTTGGCAATCCCTGCATCAAAATCTACTGGGTCATGTAAAATTCTCTTGTGGTTATGTATGGGTCTACTGGAGGTATTTACCAGTCGCTAAGGTTTCCTTGAAACTCTGTGATAGTCTGTTTTTGGCTAAGTGAGGATCTGTTGTCGGCAATGTGTAGGTTAGTTGGTTATGCCGTTTGTATACTACCAATGCCTGTCTGAGTGCCCGTGCAGGATAGCCAGTAGAGACAGGTCATGTGGTTTGAGAGAGAAAGAACATGTTTGTTTCTAAATGAGTCTCTGTGATATTGAAACAAATGATCTTGCAGGCAAATTACAGTTAATATATGCTTTGTTATTTCATTTTATTCTGTGCAAAGTTGTTAATTGTTTTTCCTAGTAACCCGCTTCCCTCCAGTGATAATTTTATCTGCATGATTTTTTGCATTTGTTCAGTTTGTAGGTTGGGCACCACCTGACGTTGCACACGTATATCTGTATCTCTACTGGAAGCTGCATAAGCAATGCATGTCATTTGAAAAGATACACTAATACAAGGATATATAAATAAAAGGTAACTGATAAAGCCTACTTTTTGCTGCAAGAATTCATACATTTGATTCGATGTGCTTTATAACTAGTTTGAAAGAGTCTACACTTTGGAGCCACATTTACAAGAATTATTCTAATATTATAGAGTGGTTATTGAAGTCAAATTTTAGAGTAGGACTGCAAAATACTTACTATGGAAAATGAAAATTAAACAAAAGATCTTGGTGATGTTCACAATTTCGTTGGAGATCATTCACTTGAAACACACCAATGCATAGCCAATCTTCCAGAGATCACCATATAAGTTGCCTGCTCAAATGTCTATTTTCCAGCTGACTTTTAGGCATATGGATCAGTTTTTGAAATGTCCCTTTCTGCAGGGTGACCCCCAAATAGTTTGCCTTCCTCTCCCCCACCCCTTTTTGCTGATTCATGTTTGTTGGATTAAGGCCTCTGGGCACTTTACCATTGGTAACCAGTGCTAAAGTGTATTTGCTCTGTACTTAAAACATGGTAACATTGCTGAGCCATAGTTGGCATCTTTAATTTACTTATAAGTCCCTAATAAAGTGATCAGGGCCTGTAAATTAAATTCTACTAGTGTGACTGCAGCACTGATTGTGCCACCCACTTTAGTAGCCCTTTAAACATGTCTCAGGCCTGCCATTGCAGAGCCTGTGTGTGCAGTTTTAAACTGCCATGTCAACCTGGCAAGTTAACCCTCTTGCCAGGCCCAAACCTTCTTTTTTAATACATAGGTCACCCCTAAGGTAGGCCCTAGGCAGCTCTAACTGCAGGGTGCAGTGTTTATAAAAATGTTCTTCTAAGTTTTACATGTCCAGGTACTGAAAAACTCTCATACTTTTTTTTCACTACTGCAAGGCCTATCTCTCCCATAGGTTACCATTGGGATTACCTTATTTCATTTTATAAGTGTAATTTCCAAAAGGGAAAATATGGATATTTCAAGTTTGGTGTCTCTGGACTCACAGTTTAAAATCACAACTTATGGTAAAGTTGGATTTTAAGTTGCAGGTCTTAATTGCTACTTTTAGAAAGTTGGCATTTTCTTGCTTTAACCATTCTGCAACTCAGCCTGTCTGTGGTGAGTGACAGCGGGGCTGTGTGCATCCGCTCCAGACAGCCATACACAAAGGGAGCTTAGCTGTGACTGATGGGCCATCAACATCCTGATGGACCATCCCAGGGAGGATGGGAGGGAGGAGCTGACACCTGAACATTCTGTGCCTGTCACCACACAAAGGGCTGCATACCCCCCTGTACTGAGTCTGGAGCCAGGGCTTGTAGGGCAGGGACTCTGTGTTCTTCAAAGGCCTCTCTTTGAAGTCTCCCCCACTTCAAATGCACAACTGGGTATAATTACTGGACCTCAGTCACCACCACTTTAGAACGCTTCTGGAACTGAGGACATTCTACCAGAAAGAAGGACTACTGTGGTGCCAAGACGGACTGCCACTCTGCTGAACTGCTTTGCTGTGGTGGCCGTTGCATCTTGCCTGGGAAGGCATCTCTACATCCCTGAACCAAAGTATCTCCAAGGACATGTTGGCTTTACTCCTGCTGCAGAGTAATGCACTCAAATCCTGCTAAGATCACAGGACGAATATGACCTTCACCAAAGTCAACTTTACTTTTATTTGCTGATCAAACACGTAATTACCCAATAAATCTCTGCTGTGGCGGTTATACCAGAATACAGCCTTTTGGATACATAGGTGCAACTGGCATTGCTTTTAGTCCATAAAATCTTTGCAATATACAAATCATTTGTGGTCAACATGCCAAACTCCTTTGGGCACCAACGCAACGCATGGACTTGGGAACACTAACTGATGATGACTGGCAGGAGGCCTTGACATCTCCCAAAGAGGCAGCTAGTGCAGCTCAATACCATATTATACAGCTAAAGTACTTGCACCGGGTATACCTCATTGAAGATAGGCTGTGCCTGGGCTTGTCAAATCTGGGGCTTTCCCTACAATGTACCACAGAAAAGGGAGACTTCATGCAGACAGTCTGGAGCTGTGGGTTTTTGGGTTGGGGGCTCCCTAGAGACCTCAAACACACTTTATTTCACATTACAAAGGACATACATAGTGATAGATACAAATGAGCCCTGTTATGGCTTGGCTTGGTTATAACCAAGTGAGATATAACTAAGGCCTGGAGGGGCTCGAGGCGCCGGCTGCTGCCTCCGTCTAGAATGTCCCATATACATTGCATGAGGGCGCCCACATAAATACAGCAAAATATGCTGAGACTTAACCCAATGCTGGGGGAATCCAACTCGAGCCGTACCAAAGAAGGACAAAGGGATGGAGCAAGGCAAACCAACTGTCTGTCTTGGTGGTATCATTTCCATATGGACTGATGTAATAAGATGATGTAAGGTATTTCCTCATTGTTTGATTATCACAACTGCTGGTTTATTGTATACCATACAAAAGTTAATAAAAAGTTATATTAAATAAATGAGAGGCATTCTGATTAAACCTATTTTGTGACAATAAACGCTATTGATGTTATTAACATTGAACGTCCAATGGGGAAGCCCAATACAGAATGATCAAAAGGCATTTGGATCCTAAGCAGGCCAATTTAAAAAAAGCAAGATCCCAGAGTCCAAGTTCAAGAATGGAAGTGTCCAACTCTGGGTGATACAATCGTCTCCCCGCTAGGACATGTTGACACCAGGTAAGTTCTTCATAACTGAGATTTTCATACTATCATCAATTTATTTAAAATATAACGACAAGGAAATAGCCCCTTTCATTCCCTTAGAGCTACAGTGATGACAAAAGTCTGACAACAGATATTACCTTTAGACATAAATGGTACCAATATACTATAACTGGAGACCAACGTATTGGAAAAAACAAAGCTCAGGAAGAGAAAAATCCTTTGCAATTAGGCAGAGATGATTCCATACCGAATAAAGGCTTCACATGTGCAGAAGTATTGACATGTAAAGAAAAATCAGAAGTAGCAAGCTTACAACGAGCAGGGTGATTCAAGGTCTCATGGTCTTGGCCATTATGGTCTGAAATCTGTTTGTTGGGTCCAAAGGTTGACCCTCTATATCTGAAACAAGTAGGCATTTGAGGACTAGTGACTAAGGTAAATATACATATGTATTTTTATTCATGTGTATATTTACTACTGCATCCAGGTGTAACTAACCTTCTTTGCTGTTCACTATTTCCAATTGTAGATTTACACCTAGGTGTTTATTTTAAATGTCTGCACCTCCTCAAATCAGGAGATGAAGCCTCTTCTAACAGGATTTATGAGTGCAGAGTTAATACTAACAACTTTTCAGAGTTAGGTGGAGATCTCCACCATAGTGGAGAAGATCTTCCTATGTGAAAGTATGGGGGGGTGAGTATTAAAGTTTAATTATTCTTTCAAAAAATATTTTAATGCATAACATAAATGTACATTAATTTAAAATTGTCATCATTAACCTAGAATCAATAAAATAAAACAAAACATTACAGCACATTAACTTATTAAATAAACTCTGTTATAAAATATTTAACTTAAATATATTACATTAATTTATATAATTTGTAAACAATCATTTAAAAACACATAACTCTTACTACCTTTTTTAATTGTATTTATTATGTAGTAAATGTAGTTACAAGTGCTGAATTAATTAAAATTATTTAGCCTTTTTAACAAAAGTTTAAAGTGTATTTTAATGTGTTTCCCTGCCCCTGTTTTCTTTGGGAGTGTTTTGGAGTACCTTTGAGTCACCATGTGTGGTGCGTGAGTTACTCCGAGACTAGAGTACATTTGAAGCTATTATGACACCTTTAGGGCTGCAGTAACTTTAGAAGAGTTGTTCCTGAATAGCAATGGTTGGGTGTGTGTTTGTATTAAAACATTCTCTATACTTCTCATATTGAATATTAAGGGGTCCATTAGGATGGAGGGTGGATGTCCTCCGCAAGGAGGCGGTAGCAACCGGCGGACCGGCGGCAGACATCCGCCCGCCATCGAAGCCCTGAACACCGCCGGTCCAATTAGCATTGCGGTCGTGACTGCAGCGGTGTGATTTACCGCCCGCCAGTTTTCCGCCGGTTGCAGTCTGCCCGCTTGCCTGGTGTGCGGAGCTGGACCACTACAATTGTGGCGGATCAGGGCCAAGCACCGCCGGCACGATTATGATGCCAGCGGTATCCAGCTTTCCGCGGCGGTGGTACCGCCATGGAAAGGCATGCGGAGAATGTCTCCAGGGGTCCATTGCGGACCCCCAATGTGTTGGGGGGGTGTGGGTGCACTGGGGGGTACCCATGGTACCCCCCTACATGTCCCTGTACCAGGTGGCAGGCACTGTGCAGTGCCTGCAACAGAGTGCAGGAACATGCAGGACATGCTTGTTTGGACATCGCGGCGGTGCTGCTGGCAGTAGCGCCCGTCACAACGTTAATCGCTGCTATCCGACCGCCGCAGTCGGATTTCCACTGCGGAGCATAATAATTGGACCGGTGGTTTTCCTGCGGTCTTGGCGGGCGGTGTTTTCCCGCTACCATGGCGGTCGGAGTGATTTTCCGACCACCATGCTAATGGACCCCTAAGTATTTTTCATTTTCCAGCCACTCCCCTTCATCCCTCCCACATTTACTACAAAAAGCGAGTCCTTACTGTGTGGAGTTCTCTGTCACCTTCGGAGAGATCTCCACACAGAAATGGTAGGAGAGGTGGAGAAGGAGGTCTCGGGTAGGTTTATAAATAGTATTTTGTAGTATGTGAGTAGTACTACTGTAGTACTATTTTATGTACTACAAAATGCACATTGGGGATTGGGCCCAGTGTTATTATTCACCTTTGCTGTCTTTGGTGGTGTATGACAATGCAGTAAGTTTATCCATATAACAGGTTCTGGTAATGGTTCCTCTTCTGTAGATAAGGACACGTTGACACTTAGGCCCATGCATTGTTGTTAAGAAGTACTCTGGACATGGTAGTAGGTTTGAGTCTCCTTTTTTTCCAGCAGCGTATTGCGCACAGCCCAGTTAACTCCTCACACTTCAAATGTAGCAACAGAATGAAGAAAATAAAGTACACTTTAAATACAAATTAAAAAGGAGCCGGTATGATGAGAAATAGAAGGTAATAAAATAAATTTCAAATAAAGAGCATACATTTTAAGTACAGAATTAAAAGGAGTTAAGAGTGAGAAGAAATATAACGTAATCAAAATACACATAAACACAGAGCACCATAAACCATGTACAACCATAATGGTCAAATACCGAGCTATACATAGTCATCTAGATGCTTAGGTCTCTTGTTGGGGTGGTGACTGCAGCGAATACCACCCTAAAATGGTTCACCACCAACTCCCTCCAACCTCATTTCCCCTTCGCTCTATATCCATGGCAGGCTCATGGCATCATATAGAATACCTGACTGTCATGGTTCTGTAGATTAGGTTACAACAATATTATCATTGCTGTGAAGAGTTTGGCTCCTCAAGAAATTTTGGAAAGAAATGGAGGGAATGCCCTTTTCTCCAGAAGACGATGGTGAAATAAAGGAGTCCTCAGTGATGACTAGTAGTAGTCTTGTCAAAGAACGCAATGAATAACCTGTTCACTATCTTACAGTAAACACGGAAAATCACAACCAGGGCACATGAATATTAGTCAATAATACTGGATGGCTCTTTCCAAGATTTGAGGAGGATAAAAAGTACAAATTAAGTGTTGAATAGATTGTTTGGAGGAAATTGAGCGGTTGTTAAGCTAACTTCCCTCAGTGGTGTGCAAAAAAGCTCATCAGGTGGCAAACAGAAACAAGCATTTACAATGCAACAGGTCTCGCAATGGCAAGATTTTGAGCTTTTGGAATTGTAAATGGCAATGCATTTTATAATATTAAAAGGCATTGTCTTTTACAATACCAATAGTTTGAACTTTTGCAAAAGAGATACCTATTGTATTGCAGAGCGCGGTGTCCGGGAAGCGAGCGCTGCACTCACTATTAAAGCCTAAAAAAAATAAATGAAACAGAGCGCAGTGTACCTGAAGCGGGTGCCGTGCTCAGTATTAAAGTAAAAAATAAAAAAAAATGAAACAGAGCGCGGTGTCCCTGAAGCGGGCGCCGCTCAACATCAAAGGTTTTTTTTAAAAGTTGAAACTAAGCGCGTTGTCCCTAAAGCGTGCGCTGTGCTCAGCTTGCAAGTTAGAGCGGCATAGCGCTCTATAAGAAAAGTGCACGTTATTTCCCCCATCAGTGTCAATAAACAAAATAGTGCTCACTAACTTATAATGCAGACCGTGTAACAAGCCAAGTAAATGGTCCAGTCGTTATGACAAGTAACAAATGCAGACAAGAGGGTACCAAGGAGGGACTAACAAGCCTATTTACAAATCAGAAGCCACCATTTACGAAGGACAATGACACAACCCAATGACAAATATGGGCGGAGAGTGGGCGGGGCTTCCAGTGCATACTCCAATACAGCATGCCTCGCAGAGTGAGCAGTGCATGCGCGCTGCCGCTAGGCTCGATCTAAAAATCTGAAGTATTTAATTCCTTCTCAGAGTCAAACATATGCACAGGTTTAAATAGTACCCAAAGTCACCAAGTTGTGCATTTTGTACTTGCTGTTTAACTCCTTCTGGTGCACGTTATGTGAAACAGGTGCATGATGGAGGACTTTGAGGATTTATCTACCTAGCCCCACCTTGTAACACAAGTTAGGATGAACTGCTATCTGGACCTCTCAACGAGAAAGCTCAACTTTGGGGAGAGGATGTAGCCTTATGGCTAAAGTGGTAGACCTCGAAGCTGGGGAACCGGGTTTTGAGTCTCGGCAACAATGCTCAACATCCTGTGATTCGGGGCAAATAACCTAATCTCCCAGTGCCTAACAAAAATGAATGTGTCCATCTGTAATTAAACTTGTGCTCATGTAAACCGCTCTGATACCCGATGTCTCAGTTCTAGTTCGCACTATATAAAACTCTAAAAAACAAATAATAACCTTCAACTACAGTGATATGGCCAGCTACATGTGAACTTAATTGGTGGAGTTTATTCTAAGTATTTCATGTGCTCCAATCATGTTTGATGTGGTTCAAAGGGGTTAGCAACTCTATGTGGTACACACCAGACTTAGTTTAAAATGGTTGTGGAAAAGTAGTTCTCCACGATTAGCGGCTCTAAGGGCTTAATGACTAAATTATATATCATATTATTAAAATCAAGGCTAAGGCCCATATGCTCACATATGTATGGATAGCTGAAACATTTACACACTGCCATTAAATTTAAGCAATGACACAGGCTCACGAAAGACATACAGAGAAATTCGATATGCATATGGAATCAAGAGGTTCATCATAAGCACGTATATGTCTGATAGATTGTCTGTGTCTGAAAGCCTGTCCAGTTTGATTGAGGTGTTTTGGGCAGACAGGTACTAATGAAACACATTTGATGGGAGTGTGTCAGAGTAGTCCCCTTCTAGCAAGAGATCTTTGGAGCATTCAAGGACATACCGAATTACCCTCTATCGTTTGAACAGGGGGGTGCTACTTTTGGGACGAAGATCTTTGGGATTCTAAGCCATCTGACATTAATACATAGGTTGGCAGTGTCTAGGAGTGGTGACACAAGGCATAGCAGTTCTGTAGAATAATGAAAGACCCCCATGTTTGATAAATGGGGTAGGTGACTTTAAGGTTTTCTGACCAAAGCTCACCTGATATTTGATCAAATATGCAATTCAGTACCAAAAAACAAGTCCAAAATGTGTTCTAAGTATCTTGTATTCCCCTAGATGGTCGGCTCTTTGGCATTATTAGCAGGTGGTCCCTTAGACAGATTTTGGTGAGATGAGGGGGAAGTCCCAGACTGTGGTCAATGGTAGGTTTAGAGAACAGATTGGCTGAATATTTTTTATCATTAAACGCTTGGGAACATGGACTTTAGGGAACACATGCCTGAGGGAGAAGGCAATGTTGGGGTTATTTTGACTATGATATTGACAAATATTTGATACCTATTTATATATAATATCATAATGTGTCACAAACAGGCAAGGTATCTTGGGTATCTTGTCTGTGTGCTGCTCTCTCAAAAATCCAATAAAGATACTGCTTATACAGTGGCTGCCACAGAACCCCACGCCACTCATTACAAGTGGGTAAAATGTGTGGTATTTACTGGAACATGCAGCTTTGGAAATTATTTATCATACCCGGTGAATTCTGATTCAGCAGTCTAATTTTATCAGGTGCAATAAATATTACACCAATTATTGGGCAACTTGTAATTAGGGATTAACTTCTGTAACTTGATGCCTTCCTTCTTCAGGGTCCTCGTTAGCAGATGCACCTGAACTTCACCTACCTAAACAGGTGTTAGACGACCTGTGAACTGAGTGATAAGACTTTGCAGAACCAGTGATTGCACGTGTATGGAGTTTCTCATACCTAAATGTGACAGGTTACATCCTGCTACAGACTTCCCAATCTTCTTTGATACTGTTCTTTCTGCGACATATGACAAATGGGTCTATGATCTGCTTACAGCATCCAATGCATTGCTTGAAGCCCATCATGTTTGTTATTGCAGCATTTTCTAACCCAAATGAATGCTGACAAAAAACACCCCTCCAGAAAAAGAAATCAACAAGAACAAACAACATTACCCCCAAATGAAAAGCCTATTTTTTTAAAGTTATCATTTACCAATTAGCAGTTACGTATTCTTATTTCCCGAACAAATATGAGTGAAGAGTGAATAAGAGTGAATACATTTTATTGTGTCAATTAATTAAAATTGTTACAATGGAGATCAAGCAAAGATATTCCAGCACTCAATTACTTCAGTTATAATAAGTGCGTATTTAACCATTCGAATATACCTGCCTGAAACATAAATAAAATAGGTCTAAAAATAGTGAATTTGAGGATACAGAATGAATAAAAACAGTACAAAAAAATTAAGTGTCAAAGCCTTCAAGTAGTTATGATTCCAGATTAAAGCATTGACTTCAAGTTTTTTGACTAGTGTGCAAATTTTCGCCCATCTATACAGGTCCGAGAAAAACGTTTTGTGGTGTCTGTACGGGTACCTGTTCGATATTTTAGACACAGAAATTTCAGTAAAGTGCGACGTGCGTGACATTGCCTAAAAGTTCTTTCACCTTATGTGCAAATTTCGCAAATCTGGTCAGTTCCATTGGCATGTCCAAGCTAAAAAGAAGTTTCATTGCATCTTGGCATGTATGTGTTCCGTATTAAAAAACAATGGTTTTAGTAAAGTGCGACGTGTCTGTGCCAAACATAAAGAAATATGTTTGAAAAACTTAAAACGTGTTCGATGTTTTAACGAAAGTCATTTGTTTAGAGAACATAGACATAATCACTAGATTCATCTGTAAATTAGAGTTGCCTTTCACCAATATTCAAAATTGGTAAAAGACAATTTAAAATAATTTTTAATACCTTTAAATGATGTCTAGGACTATTTTATTTTTAATCGATGTTGATTAAACACATTTCTCAAAAAATTACATGCTTAAATTATAACATAAATATTCATGTGTCGATTGGAGAATGATAAAACGTAGAACATCAACATACACAAAAAAAAGGATATAGCTGCCACGGTCAAACAATTTCTAGAATTCATTCATATCAAGAATGAAGTGATATGAAACCTGAAGGAAGAAAATATGAAGAGGAACATAATTATCACAGAACAAAGATGGATATTCAACTCCATGCAGAAATGAAGAGCTAAATGAGCAGATTATGGTTATCATTAAAATTGTTTTGAAAGAAGATAATATTGGAGATTCCACTGCGCTAGTTAACTAAAACTTCAAAAATGTGTGCTTGCACACGTAAGGACAAAGAATGGGTAGTTATTAACTTAGACATGAAGTACAAAAAGAAAAAGGATTGAATGATATTGATGAAACAGAATAATTAGTCACAGTTAAGCACTGCAAATAGACTTACAATGAATACAGGAGAATTGGAAAATACGTTGGTAAAAATGGATAGCTAATCTACAACTCCTTGAAAAATAGGAACTGAAGTTAAAAGATAAGGTATGTCATGAAGTGCTAAATTCAAGCACTCAATGTTTTAATAGGTTTGTGAAAATGGGAAATACAGTAAAAACATCTGGTAAAAGAAAGTGATGGGATAGAGATCAATTGAAGTGGGAACACTGTTATCTGAATAGTAACCCTACAGGAGGGTGATGGGAAAGAGGCTGGTGTAATTTACTGTGACGCAAACCAGAGGCATATGAAAGCTATGAAGACCTGAAATAAGTTGTACCATATTTTTCTATATTTGAAAACAGCAAAATAGTATGATGGGAAAAACATTAAATACAAGCCGCATGTCAGTATGTGCTGTAGAGAAAAATAATGCGATAGAGGTGAGTGAGTACAAAGTAAGACGCCGCAAACATGAGGCGTATAATTCACTATAAAGTAGCATGGGAAGCAATGCCACATTTGTCTATAAGTCAGACGCAAGACCAGCATGACTCTCTGACTAATGGAATTGGCCTGCATAGGAAGGTAAACATATGTATAATAATTGAGTGTAAATATTGCTACAAAGGCAACAATGAGGTGAATTATGTTTTCAATTTTTTAGAAGACGGATAATAATTTAATGGAAACTGGAACATAGCCCTATATAATAATTCTTAAAGGCATGTGATTGCCATCATTTGGCGTTCTTCTAAAATATATAGGAGGTAAGTACCGAACATGAAGAGAAAATAAAGGAAACTGAAAATGGTCAAAGGACAATAAATATAGATGTGTAATGTATTTGGGTTATCTTTTCAAGGTAAAATGTTGCGAAATATTAAATATTGAATTACACATTGATATGAAATTTAAAAATACACAATGAGAAACAATGCAGCTGAATAATTAATGAAGGAAAGTAACAATGAAGGGGTAAGGATAATTATAATAGGACTCATTGTAACCTTCTTTGTTGTATTGTATATGAATTATGACATAATCTTTGATTTAGGAAACCAATAGAACTTTAGACTGTTTTGCTGTAGGATTGTACTAAAGTAGAACAATTTTATTAAATCTGTGTAATTAAAGAGAAAAGATTCTTAAAATAGAACATCCATAACATGAGGAGAAATAAGGCAGTCACTGGTGCATGGAAGGAAAATAAAGTTGGAATGCTAAGGATGATAAAAATATTTTATTAAGTAAGAAAATAAAACTTAGTTTATAGATATTAAAATACATATTTAAAACATATTTAAAATATATATTGTACACACTAGGAGTTTGTGGTTTGCCTATTAGTTAGGATGGTTGGTCTGAAGTTAATAAGCCACATCATTTGAAGGTCAAGCTGGTACACTAAACTAAAAATATGCCTAGCTTACTTTTATATGGTTTGGGAGCTCAATTCTTTTATCTGCGGATTACCATTCTGTTATTTTAAGATATAACTATCACATCCATTATGAAGAACACACATTTACATATGCAGAAGAGACTAATTGTTCTTAATCCTGAAAGTAAATGTTTTGATAATTTATATATAACCACTTTGTTGGACCGGTTTCATCATGATCTTTACCCACTTACTTTTGTCTAGTTTTAAGAATGCGTAGAAATACATGGTAATATTGTAGGTTCTATCATCTAGCAAACTTCAGGATCGCACAAACAACCCTCATAGCTATAAACTCTCCACCTAAAATGGGTATATCAGCATTACAATGCTATGTGGGTTTTCAGATAACCTGTTTGATCTAGGAGCTCTATCTGCAATTGAGTTGCCAGGAAGATCAAGTTCAGAATTATATAGATTATCGACATTAAAAATATTTAACAGTGTCCTTACTTTCCCATCAATTTGTAGTCCTAATATATTCTTAGATTTAACTTCAATATATGATGATCTGGATGCCTCATCTGTGAGAGCACTATCCCCGGGAGTTCTAGACTCAAATAAGTCCTACTTAAGTGGAACCCATAATAGAAGAAGAGTCTCCCGCGCTCTCACTGTCAGTAGTATTCTCTCGTTGCCAAGTGACTTCTGTGGCAGATGGGATGACTTGGATAGGTGGGGTCAGACGTCACTTTCCCTTTCATACTTCTGGCTATAGTAGTGCATCAGGACAGGTCAAGATAACAAAATAGATAACCAAATCCAAGCATTCCCCATTCACTTGATACTTACCAGGCTGTGGAGCCCATAAGAGACAACGGCCAGGGAAACCTAGTGGGCATGGGTTTCATGCCACTAGAGGTGATAGTAAGAGCCTCGGTGAAAAAGATCGCTGACTGCCACATGTGGTGGAATACTGAGGATGAAGATGGATTCATCTATTGAAAGGGAGAAATTAGCTGGGAGATCTGACTCCTTTCAGGCAAGTAGGAAAAAACGGTACGGGAAGGAGAGGAGTGGAATATCCCAGGGAAGAAGCTAAGAGATAAGATGGGAGACCGGACTCTCCTCAAACTCCCTTTCCAGTCCTTAGAATCAGTACTTATCCTACAACTTTTGGGGACCATTCATGGAAGAAAGAACAGTGAAACACACTTTGCTGATAAAAAGGAGCTTTGTGCTTTCGCAAAAAAGGACCATTGTTAATAAAAAGAAAAAATTCTGAAGCCCGTTTCATGACCTGGACTGTCAATAATCGAGAGAGGTCTGTTGCCACTTGGAAGCAATGGAATAGAGTAAAGGGCAGTGGATACTATACTTGGTTGTATGTGTATTGCTTGAGGTACTACTTTGAATGTGTGACCAGCTGTAATGAAGAAATCTGAGGATACCCGCCTGTCTTGCCTATTGTTCTGGAATGCTACAGACGGTAGTAATGTTCTAAAGTCCTCAAGTCCTCGCTTGACCATTCTTGGCACGGGTGTAGTAGGAAGCTTATTATTCTTTACAATTATTACTATTTGCTAGGGTATTTGGCCCCAATTTTGTGCTCAAACTAGCTCAATAGGTCACTAGCCTGATTACCGGAAATTGCAAAAGGTGTATTGATAGCTCCAGTTATGCCACATCACTCATTACAGTCCTGACTCATTCTTATTCATTATGATGTTCACCCTCCTTAAATAGCTAGTAAGGAAGCACTTCGATTGCAAACTAGACATTGCAAAGCCAATAATTCTGGCCATTTTTAGACCATTAACAAACACACATTGTCTTTCACACTCATACACACATCACCATTCCTCTTGCACAGTTGAAGTGATAGTGGTGACTGTGGTGGGGGAAACATCCACTACCACACAGGTATTGCATCGCAATGCCTTTACATCGCGGGTAATACAACGCAAGTCGTTACAACGACTTGTGCTGGATGGCACTCTAACCTTAGGAATAGTATGTTTTACTATTCCAACCCCATTCCCTACTGTACGTAGTCTGGTGTTGGAATAGTAAATCATACTATTCCTAAGTCTAGCGCCCTCCAGTGCAAGTCGTTGTAATGACATGCATTGTAAAAACTGCGATGTGACATTCCGTGATCATTTTGATCGCATTGTAACGTCACATATTCCTGTGGTGGATAGTGATATAGTACTATTGGTATTGGGGCAGCAGTAGTAGTACTGCTGGTTATAACGGCGGTAGTGGTGATGATGGTGATGGGTTGATACTGATGATAGTCATGGTGATGGTGGTGATGATGGTGGTGCTTATTCTGGTAGTCTTGATGGTGGTAACAGAGGTGACTGTTATAGTGATGTTGGTGATAGGGTTGGTGTGCCAGTGGTGGAGGTATTAGTAGTGGTGATGGTAACGTCATGATGGTAGCGGTAATTGTGGTAATGATGTTAGCAGTAATGGTGATAGCAGTTGGGTGATGGTGGTACTAGTGATGGTGGTGGTAAAGATGGTAGTAATGTGAGTGCTGGTAATATGTTAGTGACATTATTGGTTGTGGTTATGGTAATGGTAATGGTGGTGGTAACAGCCTGGCAAGCATGTCATTGAAGCCGGCAGAAACATCCAGAGCAAACCAGTAGCTGAGGCTTCTGTGGGGGAGGCCAGAGAATAACAGGATCCAAGATCGGTGTGAGCAGGGGTAAAGCACTCATGAAGGAGTGGGGTAGACCAGGTCACAGACTGACCTGACCTCTTTTGTATGCAGTGGCTGTTCCTTCCAGATGCGGAAGTAGACAGTAAGTAGGGAAAAAGCTGTCACTCACAATGTATGGGTCACCAACAGTGAATGCCTTTTTCTGGGCCTGATATAAGCTGTGACTTACAATGCATACAAGCCAATTATTAAAGACTCCCACTCTATATATGCTGTCTGTTGGCTGAACAAAAGTGTGAATGACATTCCACTGGAGCAGTGTCGAAGGACACTGACCCAAACCTCTTTATGTATGTAGTATTATTAAGAACATGATGCATTAATGTTTGAGTATTAATAGGCTGGCAAGGCAGCTAAAGCTGTCTCTAAGCTAGATCTAACAGTTACACCTATAGGCTTTGCCAATGCTTGTACAGTACTTTGTGCCTTTGAGGGGACGGATCTTCCTTGGTTTTATGAAGAAAGTAAGGGCCAGATGGACTGAACATTTTAGTGGTTAAAATCACTAGAATTTGTAAAAACCGAGGGCCTGATTTAGAACTCGGAGAATGGGTAATTCCGTCACAACGGTGACAGATATCCAATCCAATGAAATATAAATCACATTATTGTTGTGATGATGTAACCCGTGCGCCGAGATCAAAATCAAGCCTGGAGTGTTTTGGACCATTTGATTGTATTAAATCCATTTCAGGCATTGATAAAGTTTTGCTAAATCTGAACATTTGTTCACAAAGGGATCCTGATTTGCAAGTTGGAAGGGCTGTGTTGTGGTCGTCCTTTCAAAACTGCAATTTGGATCCCTATGAATCAATGCTTTCAAACTATTGATCAGTTACTAACTCCCAAGCTGGAGTGGTAACTCTGTGGCAGACGTGATGGTGTCCGATTTGGTACCCTCCTACTTTGTGAATTGGCAGTTTCAGGGGAGTGGGCAGCAGTCCACAGGAGCGCTGCAATTGCTCACTGAAGGTTTTTTTTTAAATTGTGTGTGTTTTTTAAACAGATCAATTTCCTTTAGGTAATCTGGCAACTTTAAAAAGCATAAAGTTTCAATTTTGAAAACAAGTCACAAGGAAGGTATTCTGATGACCCTTTTAGGCCACCATTCTTGTGGCGGGCTGTAAATTGCAACACTTCCTAATTCATATTCATTAGGCAGGTCTATCTGCAACCACTACAACTTGGTATATTGAGAACTGACCTATTAATTAATAGATCGGTTTGCAAAAAAAGATACTGATCACAAAAATGATTGATTGTTATTTGAGAATACTTTCGCAACCAGTATGTTGGTAGATCTAGCCCTAGATGCCAAGTCGCAAAGACTAGATTGCGCTGCAAAGCATCCTCCTTGTGAATTTGGTGTGCTATGAAAGGATTGAGACCACCATTTTAGCATGCTAATAAAAAAACTCTTGACTTTTCCTTGCCCATTTAATGGGTCTTTTAAAACCTTCTGCTAGGGAATGGTTGTTGACATCTGAAATATTTTTTACTATTTCACAGTTGTGTCAGGATGAAAATAATCTCACTATAATTCTGTAATGGGAAATTATAGGTTTAAGAGTAAATTGCCTCCTTTTCACTTAGATGAATCTGTTTGTAGGAACTGGAGGATGGCAGTCCTAGTAATCCCTACACTTGAAGAAGCAGGCTTCTTGTATTGTCTTTATATGTGTGACAAGTGAGCTTCAGATTTTCCAACAATCACATGACTGATTACAATCAGTCATGGCTCACACAGGTAAGCGCGGCGGTGAGGCGGACCAGGGTGAAGTGGAATTCGACATATGACGGCATAGTCAAAAGTAAATAAATACAACCACTTACCTTGCACTCGCCACATCGCAGACTCAGCGATGCGGCAAGCGCAAGGTATGTAGTTTTATTTATTTATTTACTTCTCACTATCTCATTGTATGTCGAATTACACTGCCCGCTGCCCAGCTTCACCGTGCATACCTGTGCGAGCCACAATTGATATAATGTTAAAATACATTATACAAGAAGTGATGCGCATGCGAGGAGCTTAAGTGGCAGTGGAAAGGGAGATGGATACGGATTGGTTGGAGTACAAAGACATTGAAAACACAATATTTTGTAAAATAATCAACATTCTTAAGGAGTTTAAAAACAGAGAGAAGGAGTGAGCGAATGTGCGTGAGTTTCTGTTTGTATGTAAAACTTCTTAGTAAAACCAGAGAGACACCTCACTATACCCTACTGAAAGCACATGTACCCAACCATTTATCAGAAAATACATTTATTGGGGGGGTGTAACACTCCAACCCCCACACCCCAGAAGCTACGTCCCTGCCTGCTGATGATACTGAAACTCAGACCACATTTGGAAGCTTTTTTATAAAATTAGGCTCTAGTACTTTAAACAAGCTTAGCCTCTCCTGGCATGCCTTGGCACTGGCCTCAAGGCACACAGAGTACCATTTTACTAAAGGGTCTCAAAGTGCCAGGATGTCCATTCTTATCCAACACTTTTAGCTCATGAGGATTAAATCAGAGGGGGTATGGTTTGAAAAAAACCTGCTAGTGGTGCTTGTCTGCAGGGTCCAGAAGTAACTCCACTAAGTATTTGCAACGCAATAGGTCACGCATTTGCGAGAGTTTAAGCTATGGGCATTCTAAATGACAATGCTTTTTATTAATCTGTTTTGATTATTAACAAGTAAATAAAAAGGCAATGTTATTTACAATGCCAATATCTCAAACTCTTGTAAATGCGAGACCTATTACATTTCAACGAAGCGGCCGCCGTTGTCCCGGGCTTGCTCGGAAAGTGGAAGCGCGTATGGTGCACTGAATGTTGCCGGAAAGCATGTCGTGCCTGCAGTAGGAGAAACTCAGTAAAGAAAATAGTACTTACAGACTAAATATGACATACCGTGTAACAACAGAAGTAAAAGGGCCTGTCCTTATGGGAGGTTACAAATGAAGACAATGCGGTACCAAGGAAGGACTAACAACCCTATTAACAAATCTGAAGCCAGCATTTATGAAGGCCAATGACACAAGCCAATGACAAATGTGGGCGGAGCTTCAAGTCCATACTTGAATACAACATGCCTCGCAGAGCAGCGCATGCGCTGCCCAGGCTCGAATAAAAAAGGTGCTGCTGATAGCGCGAGGCTTCCCAGCGTTTCTCATGGCACAATAGGTTGTAACCATATGCCAAAGGTACAGGATCTTTTTTTAAATGCAGAGTGTTAAAGGCATGATGCAGACCTGGGCACTGACCTGATTCCCGGGGGCCTGCATAGGGCCACAATGCACAGTATTGTCTTGCCATAGGATCTGAATCTGTCTTGGCAAAGTCACTGCTAGAGCAGATGTTGTAGAACAACTCCTTACTTGATTCTTTAGTGTAAGATGGGCACTCCTGCATGGAAGGATTGGAGAGAGAGCTAGGCCATTGAACTCCCAGCTCTGTTGACTTAATATTTACCTAACACTTGTAAATACAATGGCGCCTATCCACAAACTTCATTATGTTTAGAAGTGCTACAATAGTACTACCAACGTACTACCACATGCTATTCCCAAACCTACATGCAGAGGTCTGCGCCTGCGCTTCTCTTATCGCCTCTACAGGAAGCTCTCCACTCCAGCTGCAGAGGTCTCCGCAAAAGTACACCTATGTTTTAGTAGTACACGTGGGAGGGACAGGGGAAAGGCTGGAAAATTGGAAATTCCTGCTGCTCAGTGGAAAGGGTTTTCAGAAGAGTGAGGAGTAGTTAAGGAAGGGCTCAGGAGACGGTTAGGGAAGGATATGCACTTACCCACAATAAGTAAGTCTATAGCTAGTAAAAAACTGCACTCTTATAGTTGCTACAAAAAAGGGGCCAAAACAGGAGAATGTACTCCAGCTCAGATCTGGAATACGTTTAGCACCACACATGGCCAACCACTGATACAGCAAAACCCAGCCATAGAAAATAATGGAGGCAGGGATTTGAAACAAAACCCCATAGGAAATAAAATTATAATAAATTAATATATTTAGACTTCTAAAAATATATTTAAGTGTATTTAAATGTAAAATAAATTAAATATAAATAAATATTATTTTTATCATAAACTATTGTAATACCCATTTAATGTATAAATAAATGTGCTTGATTAAAATAATAATTTTAATTAATTCCCTACATAACTTTTAGCAATTGTTACTACAGGTGACATACCTATATAATTATCTTACTTAAAGTAAATAAAATATATAAAAATAAAATTCAAATATATTGAAATGAATTAAATATTTATTTTAAAATTAAGTTTATTAAGCTGTAGCCTCTTTTTTAAATGTGTTCAACATTTAAAATAAATATATCAAATTCAGATCAGCTCAGAAAATTATTTGGCTAGAGCAATAAAAGACAAACACATAAATAAAACTCAAATACATTTAAAACATCCATGTTTAAATAGTCACCATTAAATAATAGCAGTACTCCTACCAACTGACAATTTCTCGACCATATTTATCCTTATAGCAGCCCGTAAAAATTCATAAACCATAAACCATCAAGTACACAACTTCAGATTGAAGTTGTTGAGATGAAGTAACACTGCTTTACATTGTCTTATATTAACGACCTTAAGTAGAGGTACTAGGAACATCTTCCTCGGTTTATCATATATCTTACAAAAGTAAAATAAGTGTAACATAGATTGAGTTGATTCCGAGTCACATGGGCACAGATCAAGCTCCACTGCCCTGCAGACAGCACTAGGATAGGAGACCAGATAGTGAGCTGAATCAAAACGAAAGTGAATCAAGTAGAACCTGTGTCTGGCATTTTGAATGAAGCCGAAATAGGGATCAATAGCTTTGGTGGTTGAAAGGCAATAGTATCTTGCCACCAACCTCTTGATCAATTCAGTACATTCTTGCTCAGCTACAAGAGTGCTTAGAAATGCCTTTTAGTATGGGTTCCATCATGGATGTAGTTATACATTGCTGAATAAATCGGGTCTACCTATCTTAGCAGCAATCTTTTTGTGAAAGCACAATATGTAGCCACAGAGACAGAGCTAGCTTGGTAGATGTTAATCATGGTATCTAATGGTTTAGACCCTAACTTGACCGAGCAACAGAAAATAGCAGCAGTGGATTGGTCAACCTGGGACCTTCTTATCTTGAAAAAGTGCTGCCAGTTGCACTTTGTATCAAAGGGGACTCCCAAATATGTGAAAGTTGGTACACACATAAGCCTAACCCCTTTAATCAAATGAGTTTTAGTCTTTACATTCTTCTGACCACAGACCATGCTGAATGATTTAGAGAGGTTGGTGTTCAGATCAAGCTTGTTCATAAACAGAGTAAAAGAGTTCAGAAGCGTTTGTAGGCGCAAAGCAGTTTTTGCCATTAAGAGACAATCATCAGCATAAAGTAACATAGAGGTTGGTGTCTTTCCCACCTTCGGGGTCTCAGCTCCTATATTGGTCAGCTTGCACTCCAAGTCATTGATGTAAAGGGTGTAAAAGAAAGGATCCAGGACACACCCTGTCCTGAGCCCTGTTCCAATCCTAATTGGACTGGAGCACTGCCATCTAGACTGAATCTAATATAGGCGGTGAGATTATTGTTTCATTATCTAAGGAGATCCACTAGAGGTTCTTCTTTCCCAGTGATGTCACCAGCTCCCAAAGCCTAGAGTGACTCACAAAGGCAAAGGATAGGCCCATGAAGGTGAGATGGACAGAGCCTGTTGTTATGCTTGTGTGTTTGTTGATTATTAGATATAGATTCAAACACCGGTCAATGGTGCTAAGCCCCTCACAGAACACATACTTGACTTTAGAGAAGATAGAGTTATCCCTGATCCATGACTTCAAACGGTCTATAAGGATTCTACTTAGAACCTTTGCTGTGGAGTTGACTAAGAATATGGGTGGTAACCAATTAGGTCTGGCCTGTCCCCCTTTTGAAAATAGGGGCAATAATTGCGTTTGACCAAGATTATGGAGGCCCTCTTTCATCTGCACTCCGCTTAACATTAACTAGCAGAGGGGCCCATATATCTGTTTTCCCTGATGATGTCTATGGGACCCCTTCAGGGCCTAGCATCCTGTTGAGTGGGCTGCGTAAAACGGATGAAGTAACTTCTGCCAGGTAAAAAGTTAATTTGCCATTAATATATCATGTACCTACAGCATATGTCAGACCAGTGTCTCCTTCTATGCATGCAAAATTGTGTGTCTTTTGCTTTGTCCTTCTATAACAGGGCATTCATTGACATTAGAAAAGTGAGTTATCCATACCACAACAGGAATAGAGACATCAGTAATCACATTGTGGCTATCCCTATAATAAGATAGGTTTACAGTCTTCCATAATAGGAAAGCATCATTCCTACTACTAGCATCTCTTAACTTCTCCAATGGAGCTTGTCTGATGCAATTTTTCCTCTTGGAAATCGCCTCTTCATACTGAAGCATGCATAGTCTGATTTCCTCCGGTACACGCAAAGTGTTGTTAAGGGCGGTATCAAATTCGCGATGCAGTCTTTATTTAATCAAAATTAAAAATTGATCATAAAAGAATAAATACGCTGTTTGCATCATTTTTTATTTTCGGCCGGGCTTTGCTCCGCCGCACCCTTGCTCCATTGACTCTTCTTGTGGTTGTGCTAGCCCTGCTGCCCTCTCCCAGGACTACATCCCCCAGCAGCCCTGCTACCTGTGAGGTCGCCGCAGGCGCTGCAACCGGGCGCCAGGAGGCCCATAAAGGTCAGGGCGGGGCCGAGGATCCTGTGGGACGCTGTTTGCATCATTTTTTATTTTCGGCCGGGCTTTGCTCTGCCGCACCCTTGCTCCATTGACTCTTCTTGTGGTTGTGCTAGCCCCGCTGCCCTCTCCCAGGACTACATCCCCCAGCAGCCCTACTACCTGCGAGGTCGCCGCAGGCGCTGCAACCGGGCGTCAGGAGGCCCATAAAGGTCAGGGCGGGGCCGAGGATCCTGTGGGACGCTGT
The DNA here is from genome assembly GCF_964204655.1 of Triturus cristatus. Taxonomy (NCBI): domain Eukaryota; kingdom Metazoa; phylum Chordata; class Amphibia; order Caudata; family Salamandridae; genus Triturus; species Triturus cristatus. Next base: position 319,718,680 of record NC_140592.1, read on the forward strand.
TTGCATCATTTTCTTTTTTTCGGCCGGGCTTTGCTCCGCCGCACCCTTGCTCCATTGACTCTTCTTGTGGTTGTGCTAGCCCCGCTGCCCTCTCCCAGGACTACATCCCCCAGCAGCCCTGCTACCTGCGAGGTCGCCGCAGGCGCTGCAACCGGGCGCCGGGAGGCCCATAAAGGTCAAGGCGAATCCTCGTCCCGCGGGACGCGCGCGGGCGGCGCCGGGCTAAGCCCGGGCAAAGGGCGGGCAAAGGGCGGGCAAAGGGCGGGCCGTCTGTGGCCGTCAGGGGTTGAAGGAGGCTGGACTGGGCCACTCCCTTTGGTCCCTATTTGCGATCCCGGACACCTAGGTACTATCTTACTGCTACTTGAACTTAGAAGCGCTAATAGAAAGATATATGTTTACTTGTTTATTTTGGTGTTGTCGTATTGTAAATAATGAGGACCAGATTTAGTACGAGCAGGAAAACTGCGGCAGGGGGGTCTGTCAGAGGTACTTTAGATCAGTTTATTACAAGGGCTGCCTCAATGTTAGGACATGAAATTGTACTCACTGAGCGGCGCCTATCCTCTGAATTACAGAAGAAACGTTCCTCCTTGGGGGCCATCCAGCTAGCAACTACTCCCTCCCATCACGGCACAGGTATAGAACAAACATATGATATAGGTATCCCCCCACAATTACAAGACCTACTAGACCCGCAAGAAAGAACTAGGGAACCTATCACTATAGACATCAGTATAAGATCACAAACTGAAAGCTCTATTGAGGGGCAGTCACCAGCGATAGAGAGTAAGTCTATTACCAAGAAGAACAGCATAGCCAAAACACAAGGACTAGGGCCAGGCCTCCCAACAAAAAGAAAGCGTGGTGGGAACAAGCAAAAAGGAAGTCGAGTTAAAACCCCAAAAGTTGTCACAAGCCCCAGGATTATTAAAGACTCAGCAGAATGTACATCTGATCTGGATAATCTGACAATACGCTTCCATCAAGACCTAATGAGAAATATAGAGCAACTGGTTAAGTCTTTACTGTTACCTCTTGTTGAAAGGGTAAAGAGAATGGCGGAGCAATTGGGGTCCATTCAAGACATTAGTGCTGCTAATACAAATTTACTGAGGGAACTCTCAGTTAAAAGGTGCACCCCGAACCCTCCGGGCCCGGTGTTGATGCCAGTGTTGAAACCAACTAATCTTGTCAATAGTGCTAAGCCGTCACCCTCTACCAATGAAAACATCTTGGCTACACAGAGTATGAATATAGTCTCCAGGGAGGTAAGAGACAGTGGGCCTCCAAATAAGCAAAGTAATGAACATAGTAAAACTGGCGTGAGATCCCATACGAACAAAAATCTAAAAGGATTCATTCAGCATATGGATCTTCCACCGGAGGCTGAACCTAATGTCATTGTCTTGACTGGGGTCCCAGAGCTATTAACTGAGAATTTTGAAGGTCATCAGAATCTCAAAAATAAGGTTATGCACTGGTTAAGAGTGAATAGGCCTTTACCCCCTAATATAGATGGTGAAATTCTACACGTTAGAAGGCTAGGCTGGGTGGGACAAAGACCTAAGGATGTACATGGGGACATTATCATTATCAACTTTAAGGATTACAGGGCGACAAATCATATTAGAGACTGGTATTCTGAGGGCCAGGAGGGAGGTATATCCACTCATGACTTAAGTTATTTTTACCCACAGGCCCTAGTAGGAAATCCTCTGAGGCCAGGACACACAAACACCCGGACAACGGTAGGCCCCATGTTTAATATTGCTACTTCCAACCGCTTTGCCTCCCTCTCTGGACTGGAGGGGGTAGATTGACCCTCTGCCCCACTCACCAGCAAACACACCCCCAATAAGAAACTACTGACAGATGGAATTGGCTTAATGTCCTGGAATATTGCCGGCCTGTCCACCAAGTTTGACAATCATGAATGGAGGGAATACATAACTAGGTTCCATGTTATTTGTCTGCAGGAAACGTGGGTTGTAGATCATGACCCTTTCCAGTTAGAAGGTTATGGGTGTTTTGCCGTCCCCTCACAGAAACTTGCATCAGGTAGAACAAAAGGAGGATTAATTATTTATGTGGAACCGGAACTGGAAGGAGTATGGACTAATCTGAATTGGAACTCAGACTACTTCCAAGCCCTAGGGCTTCAGATAAACAGATTAAGTATTATTTTGATCAACTTTTATAATGCCACAGCTTCGAGCAGGGAAGGTTCAATAATATGTGATCTATACAATCATCTGACCACTGAGATTGATCAAAGTAAATCAACAGTGGCCCCATGTGTAGTGCTAGTGGGCGATTTAAATTGCCATCTGTGTCCAAACCTAAAACCTAGCAAGGGCGATTGGTCTGGGTGCACTGTGACAAAGGGATTGCACCTCGAACACACTGAGCAGGGGAGGCAATTAGAGAAACTCATGAAAATCCACACATTAAGACACACACTTGATCTGGTGGGCCTAGAAGAAGGAAGTGGGGTCACTCCAACATTTAAGGGAAGAGGGTGTAGCTCCATCATAGATTTTATATTAGTTTCCAATATATTCCGGGACTGGATAAGAGGGGCCACTATTGATTGGAGTATATTTAGTGATCATAATCCGCTTACATTATGGATAGAAAATTGGTCCTCCGAGGAAGTAATGAGAGGTGTACAAACACGTAGCTTGGAAAAGGTAACAGACCAGGGGAGGCGTCTAAGATGGTCTAGAATAGACGGGGAGGCCTTTTATAAGTCCCTAATCGAGAAAGGCAAAACAGAGATTGAGTTGTGCACCGACCCGCTTGCAGATGGCCTGGTCGTGACCAAAGCATTTGAAACAATGGCCAGCTTAATAGACAGGTTGTTAAAGTCTACTCGGCCTCAGAAACAACATAATGCTCCCAGATGGTTCAATAAAGATTGTTCACAGGCACAGAAAGATCTCAAAAAAAGTCTGAAATCAAGACCCAGAGATAAATCACGTATAGCACAGTGTAGGATTGCTTATAAAAAGGCTATTAAATGCAGGAAATTTGCTCTACAGCTCCAAACTTGGGGAGATCTAAGGGAAGCAGCGGACAGAAGGGACATAAGTGCCTTCTGGACAATCATAAATAAACCCTGTTTTCAGGATATTGCAGTTGGTACATCTATTGTCCCCGAGCACTGGTTTAATCATTTTAAAAGCTTATATAATTATATTACGGAGAACCCACAGGTAGAGGAGCTGTGCCCTTGGCGGGCTGCGATTGAATTTACCCTCGAAGAAGTCACAGTGGGTATTCAGGGGCTAACACACAATAAAGCACCAGGTCCTGATGGGATTCCCCCAGACCATTTTTTAAATAAGATAGAACTATGGGCTCCTATACTGACATGGGTAATTAATGTAGCCATTGCAGTGGGCATGCCACGGTCATGGTCATCGGCAATAATAGTGCCAATTTTTAAAAAAGGCAAAAAGGATGACCTGCAGTGTTACCGCCCCTTATCTTTAATTGATGTGACGGCGAAAGTTTTGGGTAGAGTAATTTTAAACCGTCTGTTAGACTGGGTGGAAGAACATCACATTATCTCAGACCTAAATGAATTGGAACAGGCATTATGCAAGCTGAATGTAGATACCCCAAAGGTGGGCCTCCGCTCTATCCCGGTGTTGTTATACGCCGATGACGCGGTCCTATTGGCACGAACACCGAAAGGCCTGCAGTGTCTAGTAGACGGTTTTGTTGATTTTATGGATACACTAGACCTGTCAGCCAATTTATCCAAATCTTATGTTCTGCTAGCAGGAACTAAACCCTGTAAAAAAATCACCTATAGAATAGGCACACATACATTAGAACAAGTGAAAACCTTCTCTTATCTAGGTCTTTTATTTGACGGGCTTTTAAATTTTAAATTTTTAATTGAAGAACGGAGCACAAAATTGGTTTCGTCATTTGGGGCCATAATGAATTACGGACGTAGGCTGGGTTGGTGGTCACCAGAACAGGTCATGCACCTGTATGGCTCCATTTGCTGCTCTAAAGTAATGTAAGGAGCAGAAGTTTGGGGCTTTGCCAGGATTCGGCAAATACAGACTGAGGAAAATAAATTTTTGAGAAAGATACTCAAAACCCCTCAAAGTTCTCCGGCTCACATCATTCATGCCGAACTAGGGAGGCCATACATTGAGGACCTGATCAAGGCCAGACCTATTATGGCTTGGCTTAGGATCTGGACCAATATTGACGCAGACCTAAGTAGGCAAATTATCAGAGATTGCATAGGTAGGGATAAGGGGATGTGTATCCCGTGGCTTAAATATGTAAAAACCACCCTGGAGGGAATAGGATGCATGGATCTCTTCACCAACCCCACCACAATTATTTCCCAAGACAAGAATAGAATCAAGAGTTTGCTCCTGGCAAAAGCTGTTGAGCGTAGAGCCTGAAGGCAGAAAGCCCACAGTTTGCGCTTACAGCATGGTAAAGACAGTAGATGGTATGGAACCATACCTTACTCTTATGCATAACGCACAAAATAGGTTTTTATTTACTCATTTTAGGCTCAACCTTATACATCATTTATTGGCGAACCCTTCTGGTTTTACCGCCACAGTTGAGCAGAAGGGTACCTGCGGCTGCGATTATAAATCTCCGCAGGATACCCTTCATTTTGTCTTATTATGCCCTTTTTATTCTTTTCCTAGGCGTCGCTTCCTAGTAAGAATATTAAAAAATGGCAAGTTCAAACAAGCTAAAGTTGCCTTATTATATCTACAAAGAGCTGAGAACCCACTGACCCTTGTATGTATAACACATTTTTTAAGGGGCGCTTTTAGATTAAGAATCACCAGAGAGTAGTTTGGATTAAAATGGGCTGAATGTATTTAATGAAAATGTTTTACTCTGTAAATGCACTGAACTGAACGTGGGATTGTTTTTTTGTCCTTTTTGTTTCTTTTATGATATTTGCTAGATATCGAATAATGGTTTGTATATATAATTCATGTCTCTTACAGCTATAACTCTTACGTTATGAAAGGTGTAAGAGCTTGATTGTAACGTTTTTGTAGCATGTATTAAGTTAAGATGTATAATACCGGATATGAACCTGGTTTTTAATTGATGATTTTATAGTCTTCTTAATTATGTAATTTCAGATGTGATCGGTTTTTTGATAACCATATTTGATAAAATTGTGCTTTTATGATTTATGTCTTGAATCGAATAAAGCTTATTTTGAATTGAATTGAATAAATATATAATATATCTTAGCTTCCCATTATTACAATACAATTTAATTCCCCAATCCGTTAAAATGCACTTTTAGTCCCCAATACATTAAAATCACAGTCTAAAATCATTAGAATTCACTCATTAATCACCCCCAGTTAAAAAAACCTCACAATATATACATCAATTAATATTATAAAAATCAAGATGCTGATCTGACGTCCATCCCCTTTCTCTTCCTCCAGCATGCCCATAAAAAAGAAGCCATTGAAAAACAAACAAACGTGTCTGGTAAAGACTTTAAAAAATATAAAGCCACCCGACACTGTGTGAATCTTGCTTTCTTTAACAGTGGCTTTAGATAAATTTCCCTTTCTTTTTTATATAAAGTACAAAAAAGAATTAAATGCATCTTGGACTGTTCTGATGCATTGTCACATGGGCAAGTGCTTAACTCATTAATACTATAGGTTTTATCAGGATAGCCCAGCATGCACGGAATGAGGTTTATTCTAAACCTTAACAGAATATATCGATGTTGTGGCACGTTAGATGCTAAGTAGGAGAACCAGCCCTCAGTGACTGGGGTGTTTTCGCAATATAACTTAAAAGTCTGTTTACCTTTAGCCAATTCATTCCTCTTATACTCGGCCATCTTGCAAAACCTATTTGTTAGTTTCTGCTTCGTGATAACCTTGCATGTTGTCGGATCCTTAAAAAGTTCTGGGAGGCCAATCTCACTTAGGGTCTGCTCCACATATCTTAACCACCTGGAATTCTTCCAATAATCCATATTTTAGCAGCTCTTTGTTATTAGTTGAGTGAGCGGTACAGATTCCCTCCTCCATATAGAGTGGCATAAAAGTAATGGCGCCAATTTTATCTGTTCTACAATATGGGGGAAGTCCAACTCCATATGTAATATACAATTCATAAGGGAGGAGGGGGAGACCTACCACAGATTAAAAAAATATATTCTCTGTAACCTGCAGTATAGTTGGATCCGCCACCCCCCACACTCCCGCTCCATAAGTTACCGCTGCTTTTACCCATGCCCGGTATATATTTTTGATCGTAGGTAATGGTTTTGCCCCCAGTTTTTGGCAAAAGATTTTAAGACTGTAAGACCCCTCTCCATGACCCTTTTTCTACCTTCCACAAGTTTCCTCCACGAAAGATCTTTATCGAAGAGGATCCCCAAGTAGGGAAAAGAGTCTACCACTTTGATTTCATATCCTTCCGCAGGAAAGCACCGGATTTTATCTCTTTTTTGGGCCCATGCCACAATTACAAAAGATTTCGTGTGGTTCACTTTCATTCGCAGTGAGCTCATAAGGGAGACGTATGCCGTTATTAATCTCTGTAAACCCAGTCCCGTTCTAGCTATTAAAACGGCGGCGTCTGCATACGCCAGCAGTGGCAACCTTTGGTTCCCAAAACTAGGTACATCATCAGTTGCCGTTAAGAGGGCTTTCTCTACGCCATTGGTGTACAGGGAAAAAGGAACAGGGCCAGTACGCAACCCTGTCGCACTCCCCTGTTGATTTTAATAGGGCGAATGCAATCTACGTTTTTTGTAAAGCGAACTGACGCCGTTGCATTGGCATATAACTGCCTTATAAAATGTAATATAGCCCTGTCCACCCCATCGACTGCATTATGCTCCATAGGTTATCATGGACCACGCAGTCAAAGGCTGCGCTCAGGTCCATGAACGTCATGTATAGTTTACCTTCCTTTATGTGTGTGTATTTATCTATTGTCATGGCTAGGTTTAAAGCTTGATCCACCGTTCCTCTCCCCTGCTGGAATCCATATTGGGCTTGAATTAGGATGTTATGTTCCCCTGCCCAGGCTTCTAGCCTTAACAATAGGAGTCGACCCATTAACTTAGATGTTGTGTCTTGCAGGGAGATAGGTCTGTAGTTATACGGGTCAGACCTGTCTCCTTTTTTGTAGATAGGGACGACCACCCCCGAAGATCAAGATAAAGGGTGGCCGACCTGGGTAATACTGTTCATGGCGTTCGTCAAAAGTGGTGACCATAGATCTACATTTTCCCGGAATATATCTATGGACACGCTGTCAGGCCCAGGTGCTTAGGCCAAACTACATGCTTCCATTCCAGCCCTCTCCTTACCTCACTATAAGAAAAGGTGAGGGTTTGGGTTTCAGTATCTATTGGAGGTGGATAGTAGGTAACGTAGGCGTCTGGGTCGCCAAACGTTTTTTTAAAGTGTGCAACCCACGCGTTCTCTCCAACATTTGGATCAAACGACGGGTCTATTGGAGTTTTAAAATAAGGGGCATTTATCAGTCTCCAAAACTCTCCACTATTCCCTGGTTGGGCGGCTTTATCTAAATCGTCCCATAATTCTTCCCTGATCTCCTTTTCCCTGACCACTTTATATGAGGCACGGAGAATCTTTATTAGCGCTGGGTTTCTGGGTTTAACTCTTAACTCGTTGAGGAGGGCTGCCCTTGCCTTTGTACAGGATGAGTCAAACCATCCTGTCTTTACCTCTGTCCCGATAGGATTTCCACCAATTGTTAACCCTAATTTAATATCTCCTAGGATTCCACAGAAAGCATGAACCACATCAACAGGTATGGCTTCCAGATTCAAACACACTGTGATTTTATCCTGTGCTTTTGATACCAAATCCGGGATAAACTGAGTTTTGTCTATCTTTCCCCATTTTTACTGTATCCCATTTCTTCTTGCTACTCTTGGGACGCCAACATTTGTACTGTAATGTCTCATTGGTAAGATTTTCTTCATTCCTAATGAGACTAAGGCATGGTCACAAAAGATATTAAATACGTGGCTAAGCTTACAGACCCTTCTGGTGAGTGCGGGGGTTAACAGGATATAATCAAGGATTGTTTCCACTCCATTTCGTCTAAATATTTTCGCTAGACTATCAGTCCCCGGTACAATTTCGCAGGCCATTTCCATGTTCAATTCTATTAGGACATTATTCAGTCCATTTCCATATTTGTTATGGGTAAAATGAAAAATTGGATTTCCCCCATTGTCCTCCATACCAGATGTCGGAAGTATGTTGTTCTTACAGGGGTGTATGTTGAAATCTCCTACCCATATCACATTAGTAATGGCCCTTTTAGTGGTATGCCTTATTACTTTAATCTCTTTTTTCACCTCTTCCACAATCAAGTGCATTGTTGGCCCAAATCTGTTATTATAAAAATGTATTAAGAGCCATATGCCTTCCTGCGGTATCTCTATCTTTAGCATGTGGAAGTTCTGGTTTTGCTCTCCACACATGCTTACATTGCACGGCAGATCATTTTGGATCAGTGTTAATATGCCCCCCTTTGGCCTCCCTGAGGAAGATGGGACTGCTTGAGTTTGAAATGATCTATAACCATTTACAAATATTGGGTCCGTAGCCCAGGTTTCCTGAAAACATGCTATCTGATGGTCTTCCCACACCTTTATCCAATCATTATTACTCATTTTTGCCGATATTCCGGCAATGTTCCAGGTGGCGATTTTTAGGCTTTCTCCCTCGAGCCCAATGGAGATGGATAAACAATACTATTACTTCTATTCTCACCCGTAAGTCCCTGCGCTACCTGTTCCCTTACAACGCATACTGGATTTATCTGAAGTCAATCGCAATCCTCTAAATCAGATAGAGGTGCGAAACGGTTCTGATGGCACCATTTTGTAGTGCCACTGTTTCCCATATCGGAAATTAACCTTCTATTAAGGATATAATGCCGATGTGGGTGTGTTCCCACTGGTCTGGACGTCCTATAGAAATAAACCAGGGGTAGAGGGATGATGTTAGCATTTCTAGTGGTTATATGGCCCAATGTGCTAGAGCAAAACCCACAACCCACTTGCTATTGAAGTTCAAGACCACGCAGTCCTCCCCCATTTCTTTTGTGGAGGGGCCCACTCATGGCACCCTTCTAGCCATAATTAATTGATTGGCTTCTACCCCCTCCATAACCCCATTTTTCGCCAGGTTTTGGTTTATCCAATGGAGGGCTTTGTGCATTAGCTGTGGAGTGGTTTCAACTTGAGCCCCACTTAACAAGGGCACATTTGCGAGTACCAAAACCAAGGGTGCTGCAGCAGGTGGGAGATGTAAGGTTGGGGACCCTAGCCCTATGTGCGCATTATTCGTGCCTGTTTCCCTCCATCAAACATCCTCTCCTTCTCTTGGCGTTATCCGTTCCATAGCCGGCCTATTTACACTCATTACTCTATTGTCACTACCCATTTCTCTAGCTATAGGACCTCCCATCCAATCTAAATTAGGTGCGCACCCACTCCTTTGATCCTTAACGGCCAATATGGTCTTACTATTGGGTGCTGTAGGGATATTGACGTTAGTGTCCCTAATGCTAATAGGATTTAAATTAGTCATGGTTAGACTAGGTGTAATCTCTGCCGTCGGTGCTACAGTCGGTGCCTCTATAGAAGAGCCCCGCCTCTGAGTCTCTTTCAATAGGGTCTCCGTTGTAAGATGGAGATCCTTTACTTGTAACTCCAGGCCGCATATTTTGCGGTCCATCTGCTTTAGCATCTCCATTATTGGATTTAGCAGAAGCAAAACTAGGGTCTCTATTCTTAGCCATGACACTTCATCCAAACCATGATTTAAGCCCTGATTTACTGTTTTAAGACATTTTGTATCTTCCTGGCCTGCCCCCTGCGGCATCTCCTCCTCACCCTCCCCCCCGCCCTCTCCCCCTCCCAATCCCGCACCCTTATTCTTGTTTGGTCTTGACACCTTTGCCGCATTCGTTCTTTGTGGCCCTCTCCCCGCTTTCTTTTTGTTCCCGTGTCCAGTCTATTGTCTTGTGATTTTCTCCTGGCTGCCACCCATGTAGAGGACCTTTGTAAGTTCTCAAGGGGAGCTATTTCCAGGGGAATTTCTGGGGCCTGCATAACCTTGCCCTCCATGGCCCCCGTTGGCGCTCCCTCATTTCCAGTTACGCTGACCTCAGAGGCGCCTGGACAGGTTTTACTCGTTAATGCCACCAATGAAGATCTTTTCCGTAGTAAAAACTCTGCTGAGAGGCGGCGCTCTGTCAGCGCTACTTTGTTTTCGAGGACGTTCGTAGCTCTCGTTAAAAAGGAATCCAGAGTTCCTACTATCCTGCCAGCCACTTGAGTGGTTGCTGTTCCCCTTAGGCTCATTTTGGCCTCCAACTCCACCTCTACTGTAAAGCTCGGCTGTGGACTTTATCCCCTTCTCTCTGCTGTGAGTTTCGACTCAATCTTGGGGCTGGACCAAGTTTGTAAGCGATTAACTGATTAACAGTTCATCTCCTTGCCTGCCCACAGCCAGCCCTCATTATAATGCTTCTTTTTACCTTGGGTTGTAGGGGTCAGAGATGGGGCCCAGCCCAGCCTCTTCCAGGCTCCAACGGGCCCGTGCCCTTGGCCCGGGCTTCGTCCACGCACGTCCCGCGCCGCGGGTCGGTGCTTAGTTTTTATTCGCGCCGCCTGCGCTCGGGTGCCGCCGGGAGCTGTAATCCATGAGCTGCTGGGCCGAAAAAGGGGTGGCAGTCCAGGTGAAGAGAATACACCGCGCCGCGGGTCGGTGCTTAGCTTTTATTCGCGCTGCCTGCGCTCGGGTGCCGTCGGGAGCTGTAGTCCGTGAGCTGCTGGGCCGAAAAAGGGGTGGAAGTCCAGGTGAAGAGAATACACTGCGCCGCGGGTCGGTGCTTAGCTTTTACTTGCGGTGCCTGCGCTCGGGTGCCGCCGGGAGCTGTAGTCTGTGAGCTGCTGGGCCGAAAAAGAGGTGAAAGTCCAGGTGAAGAGAATGCCAGTATAGTATATAGTATAGTATCAAATTCATTTACACTACTATAATATATATAGATATATTTTTTAATTTTACTAAACTTTTATAAATGTCCCTATACTTTACAATAGGGAGATCTCCACCCCAGTTGCAGAGGTCTCCATCAAGTGTGCGGAACATAAAATATGGTTGTAAAGTTACTAATAGTAACTTTACTGTCATAATTGATTTTTTTTAGACTCTGCATCCTAAACTGAGAGGGTGGAGAGATGTGAAGTATATATTTTGTAGTAACATTATACTGTGATATGGTGAATAACCAGAGGTAGCAAAGTTACCTCAAAGTATAAGAGTAAATGTACACGTGTAGATTAACTCAGATGCAAATTTCCTTTTGTGAGTTGGCGCCAATGTGCTTCAGTCAGACCAGGTGCAGTGCCCTGGATCACGCGTAGAACACGATAAGAATAAAGTACACCAGCAATGTTCTGAGTATCTAGCTATACTTTGTTGTCCAAACCCTTCCCTACCTATCCCTAAATTTTTCTCCTGGTCATGGACACCTTTCTGTTTCTGTTAACCTCTGGGGAAATGAGTAACTGTCCAAGAGGTCCTTATCTGGGAGCCTGCAGGGTCCTCCTGTCTTTGTGATACTTGCTGACACACCCATCTCACTTTAAGGAAATCTTATATGGACCCCCACGTTAGAGGCAACTTGCCTGAACATTCATTCTTCATCAAGTTTTTTGGACTTATTCACATTTCTTCAATGATCTTTTGATGTTGTTACATGGGACTACATGATCTGCAGGGTGCAGTTGGCTCATTTTCTGTCTCTTCACTTTGGGATGATTCAGAGTTTGGTGGACAGAGTACTTCATTGTAAATGTGACAGGGTATCCTGTCCGGCAAACCCTCGGAATGCACGCCCCTTTTAGAATCGGGCCGACCGACCCTGTTGGCTCTGTTAAAGGAAGGCTTCCTACAATGGCCCGACCGAGTGGGGGATGTTGAAGCAACGACATTACACCACGCAGTGGTTTTCCTGGTGGTGATGGACAGAAATAAACAAAAGAATGACCCCCAACATCCATGGAAAGAACTCCCTGGATATGGGTGTCATTAGTTTTCTTTCAATAACAAGCTTCTGCTTTGGGAGTTTGTTTCTGAAAAACAACAAAATGTTTGTTGGATGGCCATTAAAATGGTGCCAGACAACAACCAAATGTTTTGTACTTTGAAGAAAGCCACAATGATTGCAGTTCCTTTCAAAGTACAGAGATGACTGCCGGGCGAGTAGTCATCTCTAAATAGAATGGATGTGAAATCCTCGGTTACCCTGACAGACAGTACTCTGTGTGCCAGGTTCTAAATCTGCCCCTTAATGTCAACGCCAGTGGAGTCAGATCAAAATGTTTAGCATCAGTTGACTTGTCATCAAATTATACCATTATTAATAGCGATGCAACTTCACTTTACACTTCATAAGTTACTTTTAAAAATACTCGAGGCAAGCAGTGTTCCTGTTTGAAGGTTCAAAGTCTTACTTAACCCCGAAAGTGAAGATAAGATAAAACGTAGAACTGCCAAGACTACTCATGTACAAGATTCAACTTTGGTTCTTGGAAAGATTACAGACTTTACAAAAGGAGGCAAACCGGGTTACACAATACCTTCTAACCTCCTCTGATCCTTCATTTGATTGGTCCTGCTCACTTGTGGTATTTCATCATTATTATCACTGGTGAGTGCAAAAAAGAGTGTAAATAATGAGCCTATATTAAATGTTATTAAAAACAAACAGGACCTTTTATTTGTATCCTTTTTGGCCCCCACTGGACTCCTCTTTAGGGTTTGTCCTATGCTTGACTGGTTCCCTGATCTGCCTCTGCTTTCTTGTAGACTCACCTCTTCCAGAATCAAGGTTGGTACCTGGTAAGTTTTCCTTTGGCACGTAAAGGTAATTACTATTTAGGAGACAGGCAATTAACCCTTACGTGTGAGTGTCTTAAATTACTGGACGCCTGTTGATATAAACTTGTTATTATACATATTGCTGCTTATTGTTTAATCATACCTTGACTAACTATGAGGACCAAGGATTCAGGGACCTGTACATCATGCTTCAGCTGGAACAAGTGGGATAACATACATATTTGTTTTTGCTTTGTGATGCCCCAATCTGGCCTGGAGAACCACCATCATATTACAAAAATATTGTGAGGTTCTGCAGGGAGTGCAGCAGCTCTGCAGAAATTATTTTAAAAAGTAACCCTATGTTTCCTGGGATGTATAAAACATGACCCCAGGAGAGACTGATGGTTTTTCTAAGCATTTCCAGAGCTGGGAAATGTGTTCTTTAGAAGAGGATTGAAGACACCATTTGTGGTTGGTCGAATAGTTGGATTATGTCACCTGAGAAGTGCAAAAGAAAATCAGTAAAACTGTGTATAACATTGTTGAAAAAGTCATTAAGTTTGCCTTTATATATTGATGTGGTGATCTGTTGACAAAGCCAGTAGTTTTGTCTTGTATAATGAAGTGGTAATCCCTTGACAAAGCCAAAAGGCTTGCCTTGTATATTGACGTGGTCACCCCTTGACAAGGCCAATTGGCATGCCTTCATATATGATGTGGTGACCTCTTGACAAAACCAATAGGCTAGTAGGCTAATAGGCTTGCCTTGTAAATTGTTGTGGCTAACCCTTAACAAGGCCTTATTTAAAATGACATGCCTTTAGATTGTGATGAGCGCTCTCATAGGCGGCCTCTGCGGGGGCGGTTAAGCCACCCTTATGGGGCTGGGTGCAGGGCCTGTCCACTGCAGGCCAGTGATGTTATAGTTAGGTATGGTAACAAGATGATACTTTGCATTGAGAAAAAAAACTAATAAATTCACTGAAAAAAACACCAAAGGTTGAAGTGATGTTATAGTTAAGTCTGGTAAAAATATCTTACTTTACGTTTAAAAAAAATCCTTAGAAATGCACTGAAAAGAATGATCAAGTGACGCTATTGTTTGATGAAAATGCTTCTTGATGGTTCGCCCCAGGGCGGAAAAAGAGAGCAACCAACACAGAGACATGGCAATAGCATTGGTGCAATTGGCGATTGCGATGTATTGGAGGGCACCCTCGGCTCTGCCAGTGGTGGCGTGGCAGAGTGATGTCCACTGCTGGACAAGAGCAGAGGACAACTCGCTCCAGTGGCATCGCCGACAGGAGGGGGAGAGCACCCAGATCACCGGATGTGATGCACTATTATCGGCACTGGAACCCAATCCAGATTGTCGGTTGCCTTATGCCACCAACAATGAGGAACAACACTTGGGAATGTGTGTCGAGAAGTACACAGAAAGTGTGGGGTCGAGAGATTGAACATCACATTGCATCAGGAGTGGTCTTCCTCCTGCCAAGTGATATATTTTGAAAAACACTGGTGAACGTGGGTTTGGCCCCCTCTTGCCTCCTTCCCTTCCCAAGACATGCCTTGCATGTAGATCTGCACCTCAATTAAACCATATGTCCCAAGGAATTAGACAACAGGGGTGCTAGCTTGCTTCTCTCAGTGTACCCTCTACATATTAATGTTAGAATACTAATGTGATACACTGGACAAATGAAATGCCTGAACGAATGTCATTCTTTACCTGTTAAAAGCTTAATAAAGATCAACTAACAAAGAAATGTTTTAAATGCCAGTTAACTAAAAAAACACTTAAACATATGAGTTAGGGTTTACTGAGCTGACTACAACTTGCACCCCTACCATGCACTGCTTATGACATCACATTTTGCATCACCTATGACATGTTCAAGGACATCATTGATGACATCCTAAATGACAACTCTGATGACATCACTGATGACATTATCCACTATACTGCTGATCAATTTACTCTACAATCAGAACAACCTTTGAAATATGTAAATAAGTGCTAAATGGCACAGAATCACGTAGAGCATAAATTACATCAACAAAGGTGCTTAAATAAAATAACGGGACAGTAGCCCACTGCTTTTAGACACACACGCCCCATTATTTGATAAAGCCCCTACTCCTCAAATCTTTTGCAATGTGCACACATTTTTACAGAGAATACACTCCCTTCAGACACCCAAGCCTCATTAGGTCACCAAGCTCCTCCTATGCACAGCCATAATCCTGTTCACACCTTTTCACAGTGAGCCCACTAGCTAGACTCTTCAATCCTGTTAGGTAGTGAAGCCCTTGCTACCCATATCCTGGGGACGACTCTTCATAGAGAGCCACACCTTCCACACACGCAAATCCTATAAGAGGGCTAAGCATGTTGTAAAACATTACACTCATTAGAAGTGCAGAAGCTATACAAAATTTGCTCGAGATGTAGCTCACTAAATACCATTCAGTGCAAGAAGAGTTCAGAAAACTGTGACAGTTATTGGATGATGGCATGAGTGATGTCA
Source organism: Triturus cristatus (assembly GCF_964204655.1). NCBI lineage: Eukaryota > Metazoa > Chordata > Amphibia > Caudata > Salamandridae > Triturus > Triturus cristatus. The sequence goes on from NC_140592.1 coordinate 319,734,137, forward strand.
TCAATGGGGATGGAGACAATAGGGGACCTGTACGCAGACGGTATCTTATTACCTTTTGCGACACTAACAGCTGATAATGGACTACCGGCGGGCCAGTTCCTTCTTCATGCGGCCATTACGCGAATGTTTACGCTAGCGTGGGGTGACATAACCAACGAGCCGCCGACACATCAGTTACTGCAATACCTGCATGTAATGGGGGAGGGATCGCATGTGATACATTGGCTGGTACAAGCCCTGCTCGCTCATGTGTTGAAGCCACTGCAGAGACTCCGCACACACTGGACTGAAGACAGAGGCTGCCCCATGACTGATAAAGAATGGGAACACGTTTTAGCTGGTGCCACACACATACTGCGAAATTCACGATTCAAACTCATACACACTTATATACTACACAGGGCGTATCTTTCACCAGACAAGATCAATAAATACTTTAACATTAATACTTCCGAATGTCCGTGATGCCACCTTTTAGGTGCTGATCTATTACACATGCTGTGGTCTTGTCCCCTGCTTTTACATTACTGGGGTATAATATTGGAAACACTTGCCAAAACCACTAACACTGAGGTACCTACTACATGGGAGGTCTGCATCCTGGGGTTTTACAAAAGAACCAAGGCGGGCTCCAGGTTTCGGGACCTAGGCCTCATAACAGTGAAACAACTTATAACTAAGAGGTGGAAACACAAGGACCCACCAGAGGTATCGCATTGGGTGAAATCCCTTGCGGTTTGGGCACAGGCGGAAGGCACCACCCTACACAGGGAAGAAACGGCGGGGCTGCGCAAATTTCCCATTGCGCAAACCTGGGATGATATGCTCAGAACTCTCACAGGCTCGGACGCCACACCGCGAGCACCCCCTGCGCAACGGGCAGGACCTGACACTTAATGAGACACCTGAACGCAGATGACGCACTGCCTCGACATGTAACTCCTACTGCTGCTGTTGGGCTGGGCGACGCCCGCGTGCCCCTCCACGACACTGTACGGAAATAGCTCCTATCAAAAGTAACCACCACGATAATACAACTGCATGAGAAGGAGAAGAGGCAGCACACACATCATACCCGCACGCTAGCCCAGTCGCGACTGCACCCAGATGGCACACTAAGCACTAGGCACATATGCACTCGGTCATCTGATGTCTCCCCTGTTTTTATTTATTATTTGCTGTTGTTAGATATGGTTGAATTGTTATAAAAGATAATATCTAGTGACCAGACTCGACATTTGCATAGGAAACGTTATGTGATGCAATTCAAGAGCTGAGTCCAAATATGAACAGCCTTGGTCTGGAAACGTTGCTGTATTCACGCATTACTGTTCACAGTCATAAGAGGTGCACTAAACACTTTCACTCTGGCCCTCAATTGGAGTTGGCAGAATGTGCGGGCTGTAGGAGCCCAAGGCGACTCACAAATGTATGAGTAACCTTATACCGTAGACACGAATGGCACTGAAACTGTGGGAAGGAATTGCCCTGAATTACATGTATGGTGTCATAGAACAGGTGATGATGTCGCCAAGGTGAAATATAATGATGCTTGTAAACTACTGTACCAGGAAACAATAAAATGTAATAAAGATATTTTAAAAAAAACAATGAGTGATGTTATCAATGATGTAACCTTAAATGCCATCAATGATGTCATCAAACATGACATGAGTGATGTAATACGTGAGGTCATAAGCAGTGCATGGCAGTGGTGCTAGTCATAGTTAGCTAGGTAAACTTTAATTTGTGAATTTCTGTGGTTTATTTTGTTTAGAATTGCTCTTTTAACTTTAGATACTATTGTAAATCATGATGCAACTTTACTTTATACTTCATAGATTTCTTTTAAATGTAAGTATAGTCCCTGTTCAAACGTTCAAAGTCTTTTTCAACCCTGATAGTGAGCATAAGATAAAACTCAACACTGCCAAGATTACTCATGTACAAGGCACAACTTGGCTCTTGGAAAGATTACACGCTTTTCAAAAGGAGGCAATCTGGCTTACGCAATACCTTTAAACCTCCACTGATCCTACATTTAAATGGTCCAGATCTCCTGTGGTAATTCATCATTATTATCACTTTTGATTGTAAGTAACAACCTTAATGATGAGGCTATATTAAATGTTATTAAAAAATAAATAGGATCTTTAACATATATCGCTTACGAGACATACATTTCCCTGCCCCACGTGCACATTTCTTGAATTCATCCACTTTGAATTACCACAACAAATATTTCTGACATACTTGATGGTGGATGGGCATGGCTGTTATCATAAAATTAGGCACTACTCTGTAGTGTTTTTTTTTCTATTGTATAATATGATGAAACAATAAAGAGATTTCCCCCTCCCCAAAAAAATGAAGAAATGTTCTTGCCAATATCTGACAATCAACTTCAATTGATTCATTTAGTTCAGGGAAAATCTTTCTCATAACCTAATCAAACTAAAGTTGTATAAGTATATCATTTAGACAGCCATACTTTTTAAAATTCAAATTGATGCACGATAGAGGATAGACACACAAAAATCATCTCGAGTAGCACATGTGGCAATTGGCTTGTCAATCTATAACTTAGTTTCCCCATTTCGCAAACATTTGGTGTCCAGTGAAACATCTCATCTCTCTTCTTGTAAATACCACTTCAGTGAGGTTAATCATCAACATAGAAGTACTATATGTCTTCTCCTATAGCATGATTGTCAGTGTCCCATAGAATACGTTATAATAATTCCCCTTCCTGAGAAAAGTACGAGGATAGTTACACAAATGTGGATATATAATTGATCTCTTAATGTGTATAATGTATATTGCCTTTCAATCTCAAACCAACAGCTAGTTCATCAGTACATATGAGTTTCCCAATCAATGAGCATATTTATACACCAGTTAAAACACATATTGTATCCTAAACAGATATATATATTCTAGGTATCCCTTTGAAGTGGACAATATATTATTTGGCCTCTGGCCTGACATGAAATTATCACAAATTTATGCCCAGGCGGGCATCTTAAAATCAGTGTTAAAAGACACTTTTCAAGCATCTTGTTCTACCTTCCATATTTGTGTCTTCACACATATCTCCCACCTCCCTATAATAAAAAGAGCCGATGTTAAAAAAAAAGGTTAAATTTGGTTATGGTATAAAATTCCTCCAGCAATAAACCAAAAAAAGATACATAGTAGAGGCAAAAGTTTAAAATACGGAGGTAGCATGAATTATTTGCATTATTATTCTAGATGCACCCTAAGTTCTCCGTCAAGATTCAAACTCCACGGGCCTTCGTTTTGTAGCACGATTATGTATCAAGATCCCACCCTTCTTAGCAAAAGAGTTCTACATTCCCCCGTAAGGTCTCTTTTGATATGGTCAAAGTCAAACTATCTTACTAAATCACCATTGCTCTTATGTTATTCAGAGAACTGTATTGCTACTGGGTAGTTCAGATCTACTTTTACTGATAGCCCTTAGATATTCAAATATTCATTTCTTGCCTGGAAAAGTTTTGTTTCCTACATATTGCTTGCCACATGGACAGATAAGGGTGTATATTCAACTCAGTTGTGTAAGAAATGAATTTGTTCATTGTTTTCTAATTATCATCAGGTAAATTATAATTGTCCATGTTTTCCCTATCTCTGCAGGTCTTGCAAATGTTAGACAAAGAGTCCTTTCTTCTAGCATAGTCAAGGGCATCTTTTTTAGCCTGAAATGACTTTGGACTAAATGATCCCTTAAGGATGTTGTTCTTCTGTGCTCAATTGCTGAATGTGCTGGAAGATCTGACACCAGTCACTTTTAAATCTGTGCTGAAAATCATAATTTTCATTCAAATCGCAAGTTCTCACTAAAAATCTAAAACGTAAAATATGGGAAAATGATGTTTCCATTAAAACAACTTAGGACACAAAAAACATCTGTGCGCAGCCAAAGGACGCAGAAACATGAGCAAGCCTCCTATGTTGGCATCCAACTGTGGGTTAGCACCCCGCAGTGGGTTGGTCATAAGGCCTGGGAGCAACCCCCACTGTGCATAGTCAAAGCTTGTGCACAGTAGGGGTTGTGTGTTTGTAGTAGGTTGGGTGCCCCGTGGCCAACCCCTGCTACACCTGACCAAAGGCAGGGTTTGGCAGCCTGTGGCAGGTTGGTTGATGGGCCTAGCTGTAGTCCAGACCCTGTGGCCAATGCTTGCTTTGCAAGGTGAAAGATCATGCACAGCTGAAGTTTAATGCTCATTGCCGGTTGGGCAACCAAATGTGCAGAAGTGGTTGGCAGCTTGCTCTGGGTTGGTTGCTGAGCCTGGCTAGAGGCCAACCCACACTGCGTATGGTTGAAAGCGATTGGCAGTGTTGGTTAATAACAACATAGAAATTCACTGAAAAAACAGTTAAAAACTGAGTTATGGTTTTAACTAAGATGCGCAAAAACAAGTAAATGCCCCTGGTCACCTGTGGAAAGACCCGTTGGATTGGAAAGTAAATACGAGCATCAATATTTTGCACTGCATTTGCGTTACTAAAGTAACACAAAGTCAGAACAAAGTATTAGTTAATTTTGGCTTATGTTTGTACACTGCACAACATTGTGGCAACCAATAATAATTTTGCATTTCAAATTATCTTAACACAGTTTAACATTAATACACAGGTATGACAAATGACAAACATTTTTCCTATTCTTTAATTAAGAATTCAGCAATAACCTTTTTTTGGTTTTTAATTTTTTCAGTATTTTAAAACACATTTCGGGTTTTCAACAAAAACAGGGCATCTAAACTTGGATCCAAAAAAACAAAAATGATCTGCTTGTGTTTGATTGGTGAGTATCCAACTGTTGGTCTCTTGCTGCTGCAGTTTGTTCACCAACAGAAACTATTTTACTGAACTTCATGTAATATAGTACAATATTTGTGAAAAGGCAGTTGCCTTCTCTTGTGGCAACAACTTCAGTAATAATACTATTGCTTGGCTCTAGAGTCTGGACTGGTGGCACAGATTACAGGATAACACTTTTGTAATGACTTTCTTTTTGCCTGGAGCGATAAAAAAAGCCTCCCATATAATGGGTTGCAGAGAGGTCCTCGGCTGCTCTTGGTTTTTCTGGGCCTCTTCAGCTCTTCCGTGCTCTTCACCGGATGTAATTTTTGGTATTTTTTAGGAGAATCCCCCAAACAATGGAAAAAACCACTAAATTTCAGAAGAGTGGGAGGATACATATATACACAAGTCCAACTCACGCATGAAAGTAATAGGGCAAGACTTTCTTCACAATTCATCAATACAGTGGCATTAGCTAATGAGATATAGTTTCACTGTGAGTCACAAGTTCTATGGTACCACTTTCAAGTACTGCAGTACCACAACACCTAACAATGCAGTAATATTACTTAAAACTCAGCGGCAGCTGGCACAGGTGAGATCAGTAGGGCGCGGCGGGGGGGTGACAGACGATAGAATAGGTATTATTTATTTATTTATACCTATTCCATCGTCTGTCGACTCCCCTTCCCCCAAACCCCAGCCCGCCCACCCCACCACACTTACCTGTGCCGGCCACCACTGTTAAAACTACAAGAGATCTTGGTTACTTGTGCCAGTGAATTGACCCCTATGCTCAATCTTAAAATAAAATGATCCTTGATGGTAATCACAACATCTTTTTACAACTTTCGGGCCCTCCTGGACCCAGAAAAGGAAGTAAACACCTAGTGGGAGTGATAAGGCACTCCCTCATTGGCTGTTTGGGGTCATGCAGGAGTACTGCGGTAATTAAGGAATATAAAAAAAATTATAAAAAGAAAACAGCCATTCGATTGGCCATTCAGAGAGTGCTACTCAACAACTGAGCTCACAGCCTTCAGAAACACCCTAAAATGTTTTCCTCACCACCATTACCAGACTGGTGTTTTAGAGAGGCACTTTGAGGTAAATAGACTCACACTCCATCATGGCCTCAGACAAAACTAGACACCAGGAGGCACCAAGCACTCCATCCAACAGGTCTGTCACTCAGCATCAGAAGATGATGACATTGTCATTCTATCAATATCTGAAGTACCGCAACAACATAGACCTGAGAAAGAATCGGTGGTGTGGCATTTTTTTCAAATTCCAGTTGTCCAGAAAAAAAAAGTGTGTAGTCGGTTACGTGCACTTTGTGCAACCAGGTGCCCATATATAGGAAAAGCTGTAAAATATCTGATGGGAAACAGTGGGATGTGGAAGCACCTGAGGTCTATGCATCCCATCAACATAGCTTGTGTTGAGATGCAGAAGAATCAGGCAGCTGAAGGGCTCTAGACTGCTCCAGAGGAAGTGGTATGTCAGGAATGAGAGGAAACTGACAAGAAGATTCAGCGTTTGGCACCCTACTGCAGGAACTGCCTCAAAGTTGTGTCCTCTGAGGAATAAAATAAAATTTTCCAAAGCCATGGAAGATCATCTTCACACAGAACACAAAGAGTTAAAAAACAAAAGAAATGAAAAGTTATGAAAAAATAATATTGAAGTGTAAAAAACATTGTTCAAAACTGTAAAAAGTGTTTTTTTCTTATTACAAAAATAAAATCAAACACCAAAGTGTAATACACAACATACACACACACAACCCTGGGCAGAGATTGTGCACAGGGTTGGGCACAACATCTGCCCATAGACCATGCCTTTTGCTCAATCCTCAACTGCATATGCTGTGTACCAAACGCAGAGGATCTCGCCACCTGAGGAAGGAGTTACACATCCTTAATGTAGAATATGATTAAAAAACTGAATTTCAAAATAAAGATGGCTGTGACATTATAGTTAGATATGGTAATAAGGCCTTAATCTCCTAAAAAAAACAAGACTTAAAAATCAAAGGTTAAGGTGGCAATATAGTCAGGTAACAAAGTCACAGAATAACTAGCATTTAAAACACAAAATTGAAATTCACCAAATATAAGTCAGTGAGCTAAACTATACATTGTGCCCCGTCATGCACTATTTATGATCTAACATCTTACACCACTCATGACATGGTAAAGGACATTACTGGTGACATCTCAGATGACATAATTGTTGACAAGGGATGAGAATACCAGCACTTTCCAGTTGCAAACAGATTTCAGCACTTTCATGTTTCTACTCATATTCATTAGTCTAGTCCAGCAGTAAGATTGTAAAGAGGTGGATTTTGAAAATCTTGCTGAATTGAACAATGGAAGGCCCAAGTCGCCCTGCATATCAGACATATTTCTTTTTGAATTTTCATAAACACCCCGCCTGCTTTGGGTGGTTGTTTTCGAAAAACAAACCGCTGGCAAGCAGGCACTCCAGCAATTATTTCTTCTCCAAAGGTGCACAGCCACACTACAAGCAATTCAAGTAGGGCACCGAGTCCTCAGTTGGTACGGCAGGTGCAAGGTCCTCCACTATTCCAGGTGGCTGTCAGGGTGCCCACCCTACTATGTTTCCTCAGTCTTGAGTGATGTTTGCTTTAGATACACTGCATGTATACAGTGTAAGAACTTTATACACTGCAGACATCTGGGACTGAACAATCTAAGTGTACAAATTTTGTACACTGCAGCCATCTGGGACTGAGTGATCTAAGTATAAGAACTTTATACACTGGAGACAGCTGGGACTGAACTATCTAATTTTAAAAACGTTATACACTGCAGACATCTGGGACTGAGCGATCTAAGTGTAAGAACTTTATACACTGCAGACATCTGGGACTGAAAGCTTTAAGTGTAAGAACTTTATACATTGCAGACATCTGGGACTGAAAGCTTTAAGTGTAAGAACTTTATACATTGCAGATATCTGGGACTGAACTATCTAAGTGTAAGAACTTTATACACTGCAGACATTTGCGACTGAATAATCAAAGTGCAAGAACTTTATTGTATAGTTGGTTGTCACAGCATAGGTGGATTAGCCATGCCTTGATGGCTTAGGAGTACTCCCAGTGACTACATGTACAGGTGAACTTCTTAGAAGCAAGAACTGATCCCTGAGGAACTCCTCTGAAATATAGTGTGCATAGCATGCATTTCAGCTTGCCATAATGATTATTTAGCAATTACAGGCTAACTTATTTTTATGTCCCTAAGTATAACTTGTATGGAAGAAAGACAACTTTCCACTTTTGCTTTTATCTCTTGATAGCTAACAATTCTGACCCAGCAATCACGACAACGATGTATCTGCCCCTGTGTTATTAATGCATCACTTCTCTCCCTTCTGACCATTCATATGGATTTCTCTCTTAATGGATAACATAAGGAGCCGAGCAAATGTGCTCTAAACTGCCAATAAAGAAATATGTATTAAAAAAGGAGTCCAGCAAAATGCTCCAGTACTTGCTAAGAGCATCTAAAATTTTGCACGCTTTTAGACGAAATATGACGTCTAGTTTTGCCAAGCCCAGACCTTCAAATCATAGATTGAATAAGTCGCAAATGGGTGTTTGTCACAAACCATGTGATTGCTATCATTCTCTGAGCTAAGATTGACCTCTCTCCATCATATTCACAGCCTTTCACCAGAAGTTCTGCATGACTTTGCACTTATAGTCCACGTGAAAGGAGGTAGTACACAAACAAAGTTCACAAACAGAGTCAAAGGTGTCCTTCATATCTAGAAAGTTAAATAAAGGTGGCTCTTACTTAAGAAAACATATTTCAAATAAAAGAGCTGAAGCCACACGGCCAGGTTCAGTGTTCTTAAATTATTGTGAAGTTCTACTGACAGCATGGTAACACCCTTTTAATAAATCCACTTACTTGAATTACCTTAAGTTTTAACACTGACTATAAAAAGGACATAAACAGTAATTTTCCGAGTGATCTCTCCTACATTTTTGGATGGAGACAATATAGGTGCATTCTTTCTACTTTAGGAGAGTAATACAATTTAGCACTAAAGCCTACTATGTTCTGAGAACAACGTTTACCCACAAGATATTTCATAACAATAACATCTACTAGGGACCATATCAGACTCTGCTGCTTGTGCAGTTTCTGAGATTTCTTGTAGGGACAATGGATATATTGCATGGTATGAGTAAACCCATTAGGTCCCGAAGATCAATGTTTGTTGAAACATGTGTACTACTACATTGACACAAAATTGGATATCCATTGAATGCAACGAGCCCTCTCTGAATACACATCACATGAATTCAACTCTCCTTCACATGTCAAATTAGCCTTATACTCATTAACACACCAAGTCTAAAACGTCCTACTTCAGCTTTAAAAAAACATAACAGATATTTTGAAGTGGCCCTTAAAGATTCTTCCTGTCTGTTCTTAAAACCTCCACAATCTCATCCTCCCTTGTGGTTTGATTCAACATAGATTCAGGCAATGGAAGGGATAATAAATTATTTCTGCGAATACCACGGTCTTGTTCTATAAGGGCCACGAATCAAGAGGGGTATATCTAGAAGTGTGTGAGGAAATCCGGTGGGAATTTATTAAATACAAGCATGTTGGTGGTGGATTTGAAACGTGTCAAAAACCATAAAGGCACTTGGAGTAATTCCAACTGAAGACATCCTAGTGATACAGGATCCCCTCTAGGATATTCCCTAATAGACGAAACAACAAATTCACTGACTGCGGTGCTTACAGAATCACATTCACATGCTAGATCCGCCACAGGAGCCCCTTTCAAGACAGAGACTTGGCAAGCCCATTTACCTTACCTGGGGCTGAAATGCAAAGTCCAAGCGAATTAAACACATTTATGATTAATGATAATGCTAAGCCATTCTCTGTGTGAGCACTTGGAGCAGCACCATCAGTGTATATTAACAAAGTAAACCGGGTTGCTCCAAATATTGGTACATTGTGGCAGATTTCCATTACAACAGTGTTCAACCTTCACCCAAATGTTAAACAGAAAGAAAGCCCGTATTTAAGCCTGGCAAACCAGCCCTTACAAGCCCCATCGCAATCTCTTGTGGCCTTTCCTCGAGTCATTCTTGAGTATCCAGATTTGCCTTTGGATATAGGCCTCCTTAGCTTTTGGCATTGTTAGCTATGAATTTCTAACTCTTAAAGCAGCAGCTCAAATCTGGTTTACTGCTTTTGATTGCACAGGACTACTGATATCTTGCAAGATTTGGGAAGGATCATGTGAATTGCCGCCCATCTTGGGGTCGGTTCTATTTAAACCAAACCCGAAAGCCGGTCTACTCCTTGGCTTTGTTTCCAGTGCAGGACAGGAAGATGGGCCCTTTTACTCCTGTCACTGCTTGTCAGTGGTCATGCCATCATGAGAATCCCCAGCTCAGTCAGTGCTCAGCAGGAGAGACTCCTTGAGAACCTGAATTTTGGCTAGTAGAATAAAACATGTATCTAAAGAAAATCCAGACAGCCAAGATAAAAACAGAGGAAAAAAGGTTAGTGCACTAACGAAAATAGGATTATCTTCCTGGGAATAAAACTGATTAGCAACACAGGAACTATTATATGAAAAAAGGTTGCAAGAGACAGACTCTGGAGGGGTAAGTCTGCATTTTATGTCATGAGACTGTCGAAAAGGGTATTTCCCTGTGTCTTAAAGACAAACCCCTACAGGAACTTAATCGTTATCACAAAAAACCACGAAGGCGGTTCAGCTGTGATCTTCAACAGTCACAGTTTGGTATTACCCTTTGAAATCAAAAATCAGAGGAAGTATGGCAAGTAGTCTTGTTTAAGTGGAAACGATTGCGCCAGAAGATTCGCTTGTACAGAAACTCTTTTATATAGCTTATTCAGGTAATTCGAGAGTGGGGTGAAATGTGCCTTTCTCTAAAAAATACACAGGCAAAACAAAATACGGAATCCAGTTTTGTTGAATCCCAGTTTTGCCAAACACAGGCAAGCAGCTGTTAAAGGCAACAATCAAGTAACTCAATTGGCAGCCAGGGAAAAATTTGCATATTTCTCTCTTCTACCAAAACCCCATTCCCTCACTTTGGTTGGGTTGTGCTGCAGGGGATTAGTTGGATCCATGTTGATCCCTGCACCAAGAATGAGCAGAGTCCAAAGCCCGGGGGAAGATCTCTGTATGATAAAACGTAGTATATAGGGTGTAGGGGAAAGCAAAACAAATGTATTAAACTTGGAAAAAATATGTATATGGTAAATATTTATGTACATTAATATTACATATTTATTTTGGATGTAGACCCATATAAAAAAAATGCTACAGCACTATTAACTTAATTATTATTAAAACCTTTAATTCATTTAAATATTTAAAATGAAAATTAATTTTCTGAAGTTTGAATTAAAAAATAAAGCAATTCCCACCATTAAATAATTTTACTATGGAAAAATAATTGTTAAAAGTGATGTATAGAATTACAGTAATTCGATCAGCATGATAATAATACTACAGATGAATTAATGCTCAAATTGTCTTTTATATGCACTAAATATTATGAATTTGTACTGTATATTGCTGTGTTCCTCAAGTATTAATTGTATGATTATTTGTACCTCTTTGTACCGTACCTCATGGTTTAAAAATTACAATACATTTTTTTATAAAAAGAATGAAAGTAATGTAAAAATATTTTATTAAAATGTTATGTTACAATAATATTGTAAATTAAACAAGGTTAAAAATGTTTATAATTAACGAATGCATGTTTTACTTTTATTTTGGTTTTAACATAAAAGTATTCTTATTTATAGTTGTAACTATTTTACATCATTTAATTTAATTTAATACTTTTCCCAATAGGGTTTAAGTTTAAGTCCCTACCTCGCTTATTTTCTATGGGGGGTGTAGGAGTTTCACTGGGTGGCCATCTGTGGTACCGGACTTATTACACATTTTTTGGGGCATTAGTACCTTATACTCGTAAATTTGGCTCCACTACCTGTTTCAAGGTACGGAGATTTGCAAGTATACACTTTGAGTAACTTTGCACTCAGATTTTGTGAGTAGCCCAAAGTAGTAAAGTAACTCAAAAGTGTAAATACATGTGTACACTATTCACAATTGTAAGTTACCTTTGTGAATAGCCCCTAGGAAGTCAAACATCCTTCCTAGAACGTCCAACTAGGAGATTGGATAATAATTCTAAGGGTCTGGAATTAATTTTAAACTACTGTGACAATTCAAAGATCCTGAGATTATCCAGATGTAAGGCCTGTACTTTCAACCCAAGGATAACGATTGATCACACCCAAGGAGCTTTCCCACTTTTTTGCCACTGGAAAGCGATGTAAACTTCCTGCTAAGTGAATTGCTCAATTTTTCCCAAAGAGGACAAACTCCATACAAGCTCAGTCTCTTCCAAAGGGAATTAATCAAAAAGAGGTTGGAAATGCAGAAGCATATTAGAACCAGAGATATCTGGCAGCCTCATGGGGTAAATCAATCTTGTTGGCTTAATTAACCATTCTATTTTACTTATTTCATGTGCTCCCAGCCACTGGTCCTGAGGGGCCCTAAAACAGGTGAAAAACACTTTAAGATGTTTATATAGAACCATTTGGTCCCTAGAGTGTCTGAGGTGGTCTTAATGATAATGAAAAGGGGTTTTGGCCGGCCTGACATAGTAAAATAGTAGCCAGTGGCTTAACTCCAGATAATAGCTTAACTTGCTGTTGACTAGTAAATAGAAAGTCTTAGAGGATTTCATATCTGGAGGCGGCCTGGGACACAAAAGCTTTTCATGCGCAGAGAGAATGCAGCCGGACTGGGGCCTGTGGCAGAAACAGCGTCATTTGAGCACCCAGACAGACAGCACCCTTATGACACTAGGAAGATCGGGTGAGCCATCCTAATTAAAAGAGCTGCTGGCTGGGCAGATGGGGAACACGTTTTTAAGCCACAGCGCAGGGTGATGACCCACGGTGAAGAGCGCTATCCACAGGCCCTGCCACCTGTGACCTTATCGGAATAGCATCTGTCCAGGTTGGAACTGGAAGAGACACAGTAAGTTTCTCTACTGATGTAACACTGAGAGAGCTTTGAGCAGTGAGCTATAACAGGAATATCACACTTGTAAAACAAGAGAGAAACTTAAAAAGATGCAGGGAGGGCCTCTCTTCTCAGAATCCTGGATGTGCTCCCTCCCACTCAAGGTGTGGATTTGAAGCAACTCTTCACGATGGTTCCTCAGACTGAGGCACTGGGTGCTTCACAGTTGTTGAGGTGATTAGGATGGGTAGATTAACTAGGCGAAGTCCTTCGAGGTTTGTCTCTGAAGCTGGGACATGACTAGTAGAGCGCTCAAAACATACAAATGTTGTGGCAAAGAAGCCTGGTTGTCATTTGGGAGCTAGAGCCCAAGTTTTCCCATACCTGAGGGGATGACACTTTAGAGAAAGCAAGAGTTGCAACCTATAAGAGAGAAATGCTAACCAAAGGACAAGTGACTTCAGTCCTGTTTCATGGACTGTTCCGAGTGCAACATGTGGGTAAATGATACGTGGTTATTCAACCAGAAGCAGAATGACAATCTTGGAAACTCATACAAAAGACAGTTATGTACTGAAAACTTGAATTAATATGTACGGCTGCCTAGATTATTTTTAAAGCTGTTCTCTCCTACATGTTGGTGAGCAGTTTTTCCTCCTTCTCTCTTATCTTAATTGGAAGAGTGCATTTCAGTTGATCAACAATGATAAATTGCTGTTTCCAGAAAATGTTTCTCAATTTGTACTTATACTTTCTGTTTTCTCTCCCTTTACTTCTTCCATCTATCCCTGTATTCTGGGAACTGGATCTGCAACATGCATCAACTAAGCTTGGTTCTTTAACATGGCAATGCAAGGCATTTTGTTGATGTACTCAATAAAACATGTGAAACCAAAAGTAAAGCTGGGAATTGCATGACAATAGCTTTGCTATCAATTTGGTCTAATTGTAGGGCCTCTGACCCTGCTCGCAGGCAGGTCGCTCTCCACGCCACCACACGGCTGCCAACTGCTTTGTGCCTGATACTTGTGCTGTTCACTTCTGCTCCTGCTGCCTGTTTCCCTACACCCTAACTGTGTCACTGTTCTTTTTCAGGTTTCCTCTGCCGGTACACACCGGCTGCTGCCCGCCTTATCCCGCCGTTCCCACTCCTCCCGCCGCTGCGTCCCTGCGGCCCCGCCCCCCTGCTTTCCCATTGGCCACCCCACTCCCGCCTCCCAGCTGCTCCTCCCTCCCTCTCCCCTCTTATGGAGGCCGCGCAGTGGTGAAGGAGCGACCTCTGACCCTGCTCGTAAGCAGGTCGCTCTCCACGCCACCACACGGCTGCCAGCTGCTTCGTGCCTGATACTTGTGCTGTTCACTTCTGCTCCTGCCGCCTGTTTCCCTACACCCTAACTGTGTCACTGTTTTTTTTCAGGTTTCCTCCGCCGGTACACACCAGCTGCTGCCCGCCCTTTCCTGCCGTTCCCACTCCTCCCGCCACTGCGTCCCTGTGGCCCCGCCCCCTGCTTTCCCATTGGCCACCCCGCTCCCACCTCCCAGCTGCTCCTCCCTCCCTCTCCCCCTCTTATGGAGGCCGCGCAGTGGTGAAGGAGCGACCTCTGACCCTGCTCGCAGGCAGGTCGCACCCCACGCCACCACACGGCTGCCAGCTGCTTCATGCCTGATACTTGTGCTGTTCACTTCTGCTCCTGCTGCCTGTTTCCCTACACCCTAACTGTGTCACTGTTCTTTTTCAGTTTTCCTCTGCCGGTACACACCGGCTGCTGCCCGCCTTATCCCGCCGTTCCCACTCCTCCCGCCGCTGCGTCCCTGCGGCCCCGCCCCCCTGCTTTCCCATTGGCCACCCTGCTCCCGCCTCCCAGCTGCTCCTCCCTCCCTCTCCCCCTCTTATGTAGGCCGCGCAGTGGTGAAGGAGCGACCTCTGACCCTGCTCGTAAGCAGGTCGCTCTCCACGCCACCACACGGCTGCCAGCTGCTTCGTGCCTGATACTTGTGCTGTTCACTTCTGCTCCTGCCGCCTGTTTCCCTACACCCTAACTGTGTCACTGTTCTTTTTCAGGTTTCCTCCGCCGGTACACACAGGCTGCTGCCCACCTTTTCCTGCCGTTCCCACTCCTCCCGCCGCTGCGGCCCAGCGGCTCCGCCCCCCTGCTTTCCCATTGGCCACACCGCTCCCGCCTCCCAGCTGCTCCTCCCTCCCTCTCCCCCTCTTATGGAGGCCGCGCAGTGGTGAAGGAGCGACCTCTGACCCTGCTCGCAGGCAGGTCGCTCCCCACGCCACCACACGGCTGCCAGCTGCTTCATGCCTGATACTTGTGCTGTTCACTTCTGCTCCTGCTGCCTGTTTCCCTACACCCTAACTGTGTCACTGTTCTTTTTCAGTTTTCCTCTGCCGGTACACACCGGCTGCTGCCCGCCTTATCCCGCCGTTCCCACTCCTCCCGCCGCTGCGTCCCTGCGGCCCCGCCCCCCTGCTTTCCCATTGGCCACCCTGCTCCCGCCTCCCAGCTGCTCCTCCCTCCCTCTCCCCCTCTTATGTAGGCCGCGCAGTGGTGAAGGAGCGACCTCTGACCCTGCTCGTAAGCAGGTCGCTCTCCACGCCACCACACGGCTGCCAGCTGCTTCGTGCCTGATACTTGTGCTGTTCACTTCTGCTCCTGCCGCCTGTTTCCCTACACCCTAACTGTGTCACTGTTCTTTTTCAGGTTTCCTCCGCCGGTACACACAGGCTGCTGCCCACCTTTTCCTGCCGTTCCCACTCCTCCCGCCGCTGCGGCCCAGCGGCTCCGCCCCCCTGCTTTCCCATTGGCCACACCGCTCCCGCCTCCCAGCTGCTCCTCCCTCCCTCTCCCCCTCTTATGGAGGCCGCGCAGTGGTGAAGGAGCGACCTCTGACCCTGCTCGCAGGCAGGTCGCTCCCCACGCCACCACATGGCTGCCAGCTGCTTCGTGCCTGATACTTGTGCTGTTCACTTCTGCTCCTGCAGCCTGTTTCCCTACACCCTAACTGTGTCACTGTTCTTTTTCAGGTTTCCTACACCGGTACACACCGGCTGCTGCCTGCCTTTTCCCGCAATTCCCACTCCTCCCGCCGCTGCGGCCCCGCCCCCCTGCTTTCCCATTGGCCACCCCGCTCCCGCCTCTTAGCTGCTCCTCCCTCCCTCTCCCCCTCTTATGGAGGCCGCGCAGTGGTGAAGGAGCGACCTCTGACCCTGCTTGCAGGCAGGTCGCTCCCCACGCCACCACGTGGCTGCCAGCTGCTTCGTGCCTGATACTTGTGCTGTTCACTTCTGCTCCTGTAGCCTGTTTCCCTACACCCTAACTGTGTCACTGTTCTTTTTCAGGTTTTCTACATCGGTACACACCGGCTGCTGTCCGCTTTTTCCCGCAATTCCCACTCCTCCCGCCGCTGCGTCCCTGCGGCCCCGCCCCCCTGCTTTCCCATTGGCCACCCGCTCCCGCCTCTTAGCTGCTCCTCCCTCCCTCGGCCCCTCTTATGGAGGCCGCGCAGTGGTGAAGGAGCGACCTCTGACCCTGCTCGCAGGCAGGTCGCTCCCCACGCCACCACACGGCTGCCAACTGCTTTGTGCCTGATACTTGTGCTGTTCACTTCTGCTCCTGCAGCCTGTTTCCCTACACCCTAACTGTGTCACTGTTCTTTTTCAGGTTTCCTACACCGGTACACACCGGCTGCTGCCTGCCTTTTCCCGCAATTCCCACTCCTCCCGCCGCTGCGTCCCTGCGGCCCCGCCCCCCTGCTTTCCCATTGGCCACCCCGCTCCCGCCTCTTAGCTGCTCCTCCCTCCCTCTCCCCCTCTTATGGAGGCCGCGCAGTGGTGAAGGAGCGACCTCTGACCCTGCTCGCAGGCAGGTCGCTCCCCACGCCACCACGTGGCTGCCAGCTGCTTCGTGCCTGATACTTGTGCTGTTCACTTCTGCTCCTGTAGCCTGTTTCCCTACACCCTAACTGTGTCACTGTTCTTTTTCAGGTTTTCTACATCGGTACACACCGGCTGCTGTCCGCTTTTTCCCGCAATTCCCACTCCTCCCGCCGCTGCGTCCCTGCGGCCCCGCCCCCCTGCTTTCCCATTGGCCACCCCGCTCCCGCCTCTTAGCTGCTCCTCCCTCCCTCGGCCCCTCTTATGGAGGCCGCGCAGTGGTGAAGGAGCGACCTCTGACCCTGCTCGCAGGCAGGTCGCTCCCCACGCCACCACACGGCTGCCAACTGCTTTGTGCCTGATACTTGTGCTGTTCACTTCTGCTCCTGCTGCCTGTTTCCCTGCACCCTAACTGTGTCACTGTTCTTTTTCAGGTTTCCTCCCGCCGCTGCGTCCCTGCGGCCCCGCCCCCCTGCTTTCCCATTGGCCACCCCGCTCCCGCCTCCCAGCTGCTCCTCCCTCCCTCTCCCCCTCTTATGGAGGCGCGTCAAAGGCAAGCCTGTCTGTGCCCGTCCGTGCCTGGACCGCACCCAGGGCCAGATCCCCTGGCCCCCGTGCACTCCGCGACGCAAGACTCAGATACGAGGCCAACACGCTCCTCGCACTCAACACCGGCCGAGATCGCCGCTGCATCCAGGCCGCCCCAAAACGCACACATGGACCTTTTTCCTGCCGCACTTGCAACTTCACCTGCGACCGATCCACCAAACCTCCAAGGACCGGAAACAACCACCTCCGCTGCATACTCCTCAACACCCGCTCCGCACGCAAACACGCCGTCGAGCTCTGGGACCTGCTCGACACCTCCGACCCAGACGTTGCCTTCCTGACCGAGACCTGGTGAAACGACTCTTCAGCGCCCGACATCGCCGTAGCCATCCCGGACGGATACAAGATCACCCGCAGGGATCGCAACAACGGAATCGGAGGAGGGTTAGCCATCATCCACAAGTCCACCCTCAAGGTCTACACCCACGCAGACGACACCCTCAACACCGCCGAACACCTGCACTTCCGGATCCACACCGACCTCAACACCACACTCAGAGGAACACTCATCTACAGACCCCCCGGACCCTGTGCTCAGTTCAGCTACTCCATCGCTGACCTCGCCAGCACCCACGCACTCGCCTCCAAGGACTACATCATCCTCGGAGACCTGAACTACCATCTCGAGAACAATAACGACGCCAACTCCACCACCCTGATCGAGACCCTCGCCAACCTCGGCCTCAGACAGCTCGTCAACGAACCCACCCACGCCGCCGGCCACACGCTCGACCCCGTCTTCACCTCTAGCACCCACATCGCCTTCATCCGCACCACCGAACTCCACTGGACCGACCACCGCTGCATCCATTTCACCTTCAAGAAACCAACCACGCACAACCGCACCCAACAGCGGCCTTGCCGCTGCTGGAGCAAAGTCACCGAAGATCAACTGACGTCCACCCTCGCCCAGAACCCACCCGCCGACCCCACCGACCCAGACACCGCCGCCCACAACTTCAGACAGTGGATCGACGACTGCGCAAACACCCTCGCCCCGCTCAAGAGACCCTCCAACAGCCACACCAGCAAGAAAGCCAACTGGTTCACCGAAGAGCTCCAGACCTACAAACGTACATGCCGGAAACTGGAGAAGAAATGGCTCCACGATCGTACACCAGACAGTCAAGCAACCCACAAGGACGCCTCCTGCAGACATCACCAACTCATCAGAGCAGCCAAGAGATCTTCCTTCAAAGCCCGCCTGGACAACAACGCACACGACAGCAAAGAACTTTTCAACATAGTGAAGGAACTCTCCCACCCCAGCGCCATCACCAACGACATCCTGCCCTCACAAGACCTGTGCGACTCACTGGCCACCTTCTTCCACCGCAAGATCGCTGACATCCACGACAGCTTCAACACCACAACCGCCCCGTCTACGGCAGACTCCACCCACCCCGCAAACACCACCTGCACCAACCTCCTGGTCCTACGTCAACGACGACGAGACACGCAAGATCAGGAACTCCATCCACTCAGGATCCCCGTCAGACCCCTGCCC
Source organism: Triturus cristatus (assembly GCF_964204655.1). NCBI lineage: Eukaryota > Metazoa > Chordata > Amphibia > Caudata > Salamandridae > Triturus > Triturus cristatus. Next base: position 319,753,060 of record NC_140592.1, read on the forward strand.
TCACCACATATTCAACAAAGCTGACACATCCATCGCACCCCAACTACGGAAGGTCATCAACACCTCCTTCAAGACAGCGACATTCCCGGAAAGCTGGAAGCACACCGAAATCAACGCCCTCCTCAAAAAACCCAAGAGGGACCCCAAGGAACTCACGAACTTCTGGCCCATCTCTCTGCTCCCTTTTCCGGCGAATGTCATCGAGAAAAAAAAAACATGCAACTGACCCGCCACCTCGAGGACAACAACATCTTAGACCCCTCATAGTCTGGATTCAGATGACACCACAGCACCGAGACAGCCCTCATCGCCGCCACAGACGACATCAAATGCCAACTAGACAACGGCAAAACATCGGCCCTGATCCTCCTGGACCTATCAGCCGCCTTTGACACAGTCTGCCACCGCACACTAAAGACACGCCTCCAAGAAGCCGGAATCCAGGAGAAGGCCCTGGACTGGACCACGTCCTTCCTCACCAGCAGAACCCAGAGAGTCCACCTCCCACCTTTCCGATCCGAAGCCACCGACATCAGCTGCGGCGTACCCCAGGGCTCATCCCTCAGCCCTACCCTGTTCAACGTCTACATGGCCCTCCTCGCACAAGTAGCTTGCCAGCACGACCTGAACATCATCTCCTATGCCGACGACACCCAGCTCATCCTCTCCCTCACCAAGGAACCGCACACCGCCAAGACCAACCTCCACGAGGGAATGAAGGCCGTCGCCAAATGGATGAGGAGCAGCCGTCTGAAACTGAACTCGGACAAAACGGAGGTCCTCATCCTCGGCCCCACCCCCTCTGCCTGGGACGACTCATGGTGGCCGACCACACTGGGAACAGCACCAACACCCGTGGACCACGCACGCAACCTAGGATTCATTCTCGACTCCTCCCTCTCCATGTCAACGCAGGTCAACGCCGTCTCCTCCTCCTGCTACAACACCCTCCGCATGTTCCACAGGATCTACAAATGAATCCCGACCGAAACCAGAAGAATGGTGACCCAAGCCCTCGTCAGCAGCAGGCTGGACTACGGCAACGCACTCTACGCAGGAATCCCGGCCAAACACCTACAACGACTGCAACGCATCCAAAACACCTTTGCCCGACTGATCCTCAACATCCCACGCCGCAGCCACATCACCCCCCAACTGAGACACCTACACTAGCTCCCCATCAAGAAGAGGATCACTTTCAAGCTCTGCACACAAAGCACTCCACAACACCGGACCAGCCTACCTGAACAGCAGACTCAGCTTCTACACCCCCACCCGCCAGATCTGCTCCGCCAGCCTCGCCCTCGCTGCCGTCCCCCGCATCCAACGAGCAACCTCCGGCGGCAGGTCCTTCTCCTTCCATGCCGCCAAGACTTGGAACACCCTCCCTGCCCACCTGCGGCAGACCCAGGACCTGCTCACTTTCAGAAGACTCCTCATGACCTGGCTCTTTGAGCAGTAGCAGCACCCCCTCCCCTCAGCACCTTGAGACCCTCACGGGTAAGTAGTGCGCTTTACAAATGACTGATTGATTGATTGATTTCCGACACACCAGATCTGTGCCATATCTTCAGGAAATGCCTTCTTAGTCAGACATCCAGGGAGAATTCTCGCTGTTTTTGAAGTGACTTAAGCTGAATTGGACCTCTGGGACCTGCCCCTGATAAGGAAGGTGCAATTTCCATAGACCAGGGCTCTGCAGCAGGTAATCATTTTAAAACTGGATTATTGAGTGGAACTGAAACCCAATCCAGTCTGGGTGCCCCATCTTAGAAAATCAGACATATATTCTACAGACTGTCTAAGAGGCTGGAATATTTTAGGGCAGCATGACAGCCTTTGAACAGGTTGCACAGGAATACCACATCTTTTTTATTGTGAAAACTTTATTTTTAAAAATTTTCACAAGACAAAACATCGCATGTAAGCATCTACACAAAGCAAGGACCCCAGATATAGCTGTACATCGATAGTTCCAGTTGAAGTAGCATACAATTATGTGAGCATATTTCGATACAAGTATGAGACAGTATTCTTATCCCCTGTACATTGCATAGTACTGAATATAGCAGACATAACAATTAGGAGACAGAAGCTGTAAATACATGGTTCAGCTACGAATTGAAGCATCAGTGGCCGGGCATATCTGCGGGTTAGATAACAGTGGAGTGATTGGTAACATTGGAGGTGTTTAGCGGAGAGAGGAGCTTTAGACAAAATGACCAATGCGGGTGATGGAGCGGGTAGTACAACATTTTGTATACCTCCCCCATTCTGCATGAAAATACTAATTGAATAATCTATTAATTATAATATTATTAAATGAGTTTGCATGAATATTAAACCAACACTACTAATGTCCAAATTACACGTGGGATTGCATATTGCATGGCTAAATAACCTTTATGACTAAAATCTGTACGCATATTAACAGTAGTATATGTAATAAATAGAATACTGCATAATATATGTTGCCTTTGTAATGTCTCTGTAATGTTGCTCGAGAGAAGGACCGAAAGGGTGAATATAAATGCTTAAAATGTTGCAATACGCTAGATAAATACAAGCACATAGAGGGATTAGTAAGGGGTTAACTTTAGATTTATTATTTCTATGCATTAATTACTCTTTTGTGTTTGTTTCGCTTAAGTTGGCGTTTGGGCCTAAATTCCAAAATGCCCACGGACGCAACACGACGAAGTGGACACTGTCCCACGAGGCATGGGGGGAAGTGCGCAGAAGCGACAAAGTCTTCCAGACCTCGTTGTGAACCCTGATCTCTGTGTACCGAAGCAAGGACACTGTGGGATGACGGCCAAGACGAAAGACAATAGACTTTCACAGTAAACTAGAGCGAACCGACATTAAATGAACTTGTGACATCACCCCTTGAACTGTACCAAAATCCCCAAAAGGTTCAATCGGACGATCTCAACCAACCAATCATGACCGTAGTAAAATAACGAAATGTATCTTCTTGCTTTGATTTTATTATAAAAATACATAGTAGAATAGAGAGGGTCTCAATCGTTCTTTCCAATGACGACGGTGACGCTACGCGAACTCTACTACTTAGGGTGACTGCTGCGTTTTCCTGAATCCTAGAAGGTCCGGATGCTGCCCAATTACCTGATGACTGTGAACTTTTCCTAATTTCTATGAGCACCGACAGATGCTTACACGTCTCTGGTCTTTACCGATCTTTTGAGACTGTAGCGTGCTGAGCAAAGAACTTTGAACTTTTAGACGAATACGACAGATTTGAATATACAGACCCAATGATTTAGAGGACTCCAGATAGCCAGATTAGGTAAATATGATGTTCTGCGATTTACTTGAAATTTTATATAAACTTTCTAAACGCAAAATCTAACTCTTCAAAGAAATTTTAGATAAACAGATATTGATTAACAATAAATGAGTTTGTGCTTTATTAAGAAGGCTAAATCTTAAAATGTGTTTTAGCTGGTTCTAAATCACCATCAACCAATCCAACTATTTGGTCCATTGACCACGTGAGAGGAGTGCCTTGATGTTTAGGATTGAGATCTGTAGGTGGAAGGGATATTGATGTATATTTTGTAAATTAACTTTTCTCTCCCTATAGGTTATAAGGTGTTCCCCTCACATGTCGAGCGCTTGAACCGCTCATTTCCTCCAACTGCGTGCAGACCGGTGAATGGTTAATGTGAGTGTTGGTGTTATGGGCCCCACCAATGACTGCATGTGTGAATGAGTTAGTGTGACGTCGGGTCTGTGACGCAGGGAGGATACCGGTACGGGTTTGCTTTCTCCGTTACCAGGGTTTTTGCGCTCCATCAGTTTTTCTGGTAGCAAGATGATGGCTATATTGTTTTGGTTTGGTGATTATTGCTTGTAAATTGCTTATTGATTATTGATTAGTATTGGTTTATGTATTAACACTCTATGTTGAGTCACGTCGAGTTTTATGTTGTTTGACGACTTCTGGGATGTAGGAAGTCAGAGGTTTGTAACGGTTCCGTAGTAGAGCAGAGGTAAGCGCTGCTCTCTGGAAAGACGGAATTGTTGTTGCCCTGTAGGTACACAGGAAAAACGTGTGACGATTGGAGTTGCACGACGCATTGTCTGGGTTCGATTTGGGAACATCGTCGTGTGTTGCCATTAGGGACATTTTCTGTATGAGAGAAGTGTATGATAGCGAAGGTCACCTGTGAAATTTTGGTCTTAGGTACCAGGAGTCCAAAAGGAGCTCTGATTACGCTTATCACTGGAAAGCTAATAGGTGTTCCCTAAGCTTGCTAGAAGGATAAAGTAGAGGGAAGTGCTACTTTATTAACGTGTGTCATAATTCTGTAGTAGGACAGACTGTTCGCTGTTCTCGGGAAAGACAGAATTCTGTGTGAATGAACTACATTTTCTGTATGAAAGTGTGTGAATGAAATTGCATTCAGATTAATTGTGAAACTCTGGTTTTATTTCTCAGGAGCATTACGTCTCCAACTAGGTGTCTTAATTCTGGAGAAATGGTTAGCTGATGCTTGCTAGAAGGGTGAAGTAGAGGGATGTGCTACTTTATCAACGGAAGTAACGATTCCATAGTAGGGCAGAGGTAAGCGCTGCTCTCGAGAAAGACGGAATTCTTGTGAAAAAGGTCATTGACTATTCTTCGGTTAGCGAAACAGACAATGGTGGTGTTTTTTATGTCGTTACTAACAGATTTGTAAGTAAAAAGAGTGTAAGAAAAGGTTACCGATAAATTTTGTAAAGGAGGGGTCAGCAGGAGCAGGAGCTGCGACAGCGAGAGAAGCGGACGTCAGAAAAACCGCGCTGGGATTGGCTAGTCAGTAAGAAACGTAGACGCCCCTGATTGGTGTGTTAGTGTATGCCGCGCTAGGAGTGGAGAATTACAGGGTGACGTAGACGCTGCTGATTGGTGCGTTAGTGTGAGACGCGCTGGGATTGGAGAATTGCAGAAGTGACATAGACGCTCCGGATTGGTGCGTTAGTGTGAGTCGCGCTACGATTGGTTAAAACAACAGAATAGTCATAGGGAAAAACTAGCAATACACGGAAGGCAAAATGATGTATTACGATCCACCAGAGAAAGAGAAAAAGACCTGGTTTGGAAAAATCAAGAGATTATTTAAAAAGGACAAACGGATTGTGACTAGAGAGGGACAATTGCTTCTCACATCGAAATCGCCCGCATCCTTTATGGTTGCGAAATACGGATATCATACTTGTATTTGGTTGGACAATTGGGCGAAGTATACGAAAGATGATGGAGTTTTAGCATTTCCAGAGCATGGTTCATTTAATTTTGCGGTTTTGAGAAATTTGAGAGAGAGAATGATGAATCTAGAACCGAGACCTAGACCAACACAGTTTGAAGCATTGACGGAATGGGAAGATGAGATGCATGACAGAGAAAGACAGAGGAGTGGCGGAAGATATAGGTACATGTTTGGTAGATCACATGGACAGGAGAATCATGATGACAGAATGAGGAGATGGCGAAATGCAAATATGACTGATGGTTTGTTTCCTGTGAGACATGTTGAAGAAGTCAGTGGTAGAAAATGTACGGAAAAGAGACATAATATAGAATCAGGAGGGTATGGAGTGAATGAATCAGAGGATGATGTTCTTGACGACATATTTTATAAAAATCCACCCCGTATCAACCAGATTCTGACATGTTGACACCAAGTGCCCCAATGAGAGAGACTTTGCGAATCATTAAGACTGAACCAGTACCCCAAGAGTTAGGGAAAAATAATTCTTTCAGAGAAATAGAGAAAACAGGATAATAAGGTAAGTAGTGAAAATTCAGCAGAATTAGCAAAAACCACCTTAGATTAGGGAGTTGACTAAAAACTTAGAAGCCGTAACTGTTCCCGTAACCATAGGTCCAGTAATGCCTATTTTTGATAAACAAAAAGATAATGAACACTGTTTAACGGTCCCTTATAACAGTAATAAACAGACAGAGAGGCCAAGGATAAATTCAGAAGAGAACCCATGGAGACAAACAGTAAGTACATCAGAACAGAGTACGCCTAAAAATTTGATAGCAAATCCAGGTTTAGTTGAAAAACTAATAATAACTACATATTCCATATCAGAGACCCCAAGAGACTTAGAACGAGGTAATGGGGAAAAACCAGTAGGTCCTACTTCAGAAGAATTAAGTGAATGGTTAAGAAGTTTACAGAGAAAAGACAGAGAATTTCAATCTATAGATGTGACCAAATTAAGGATGGTTTTGGAAGAATTAATAGTAGGGACTATCCCCACAGAAAAATTAAAATCCTATCAGGGTGAAGAATTACTATTTTTGTGCAAAAGTATAGCTTGGAGAGTAAAGAATCTACATGAGAGACTAGAGGAAGTAGCAAATGAAAAGGGTATAGACATTGAAAAGGTAAAGGCTTTGCAAAAACCATATTGAGTAGATTTTACTGAGAAAGATATTGAACATTTGAACACCACAGGACGGATAATCCAGATTAAAGACATAATCATATTGTTGAGAAAATGGGGAGACGTGGATAAATGGAGAAGTAGGTCGTTTAGAAAACGAGATGATGCCTCAGAGAAGACGTTTGCAGTTTTCCCCGTAAGAGAAAAGGAAAAGACAGTGACAGAATGCCCTATGAGAGAAATTCCAGGAGGAGGATATGTACATGTTCCTTGGACTAGGCAAGATATTTTGTCATTTACAAATGATTTCCCTCGACTACGCGAGAAGCCAGTCGAGTGGTATAGAAAAGTGGACAGATTTGTAAAGTTATCTAAAGTTTTGTGGATTGATTTGAATAGCCTATTTGACATAATAGTACCAGCAGATTTATGGACAGAGTGTAAAATTGTAATAGACTGGCCTACAAAAGAATACCCTAGAGATCCAAAGACAGGTGCCCCTGATCCAGAGGTGATGAAAAAATATGAACAAGTAATTACCTTTTTGAAAAATAAAGTACCCCCCCAAAGAGACTGATTGGGTGAAAATTGACCGAACTCATCAAGAAGCTAAGGAGTCAGTGCATGCCTACTATGAAAGGTTAATCCTTTAAGCAGTTTAGTGGTGACGAAAATTTGAGTGAAAAGGATTTAAGTCATTTTGTATACAGATTTGTATATGGTCTAAGTCCTGAAATTAGTGAAATGATTAAGCAGCATACAGTTCCTCAGTGGCAGAACCAGGGAATGGTTTGCGCGATCCGTTACAGGAGAAATTGCCGTTTTTGGTGTGATTAACTTTGATTGAAACTACCTCGTTACTGACTTGCTTTTAACTATTGCCACTTTGCACACAAAAAAGTAATTTTATTCGATCTGCTGACTTTACTTTTAATTACCATTGCTGCTTTGCACATTAAAATATCTTCTTGTTAATCTGTACTTACAGTGACACGTAGGCTCCCCCCCGGCACGAGCTGTGTTCAATGCTCGGCGGGCAGGAAGGCCTCGTGCACCACTTCCGGTCCTAGCGCCTCCAGACGCTCGGGGCAGCGGTCTAGTTGTTGCACCCGGCGTCAGAAGAGGGGCATAAATCAAGGCCATGACGCGCCCGCCGAAGGTGCGCCTAAGGTAAGCCCGTCTGCGCCCGTCCGCGCCCAACCGGGGCCGGGGGCCGGGGACCCTGCGCCCGCTACCCCAGGTTATATTAAATACACTGTATCGCAACTGCTGCAACTCAATAAACTCCCTAGGGCTAACTGTCTCCATTCGCTGCGACTAGATAGTCCTTATTCTAAATGCCTTCACTGCTCTTTCACCCCCGTTCCGTTCCTCCTTCTCTCCTCCCCCACGATTCCAGCCATATATTTCGTTCTGCTAAACTGTAGATCCTTTCCCAAACACTCTACAGAACTTCTGCTCCTTCTACAAGACTCCGTCCCCGATGTGCTCTTTCTAACCGAAACATGGCTCAACTCCAGCTCCGATCCAGATATTATTCAATCATTGCCCCAGGGATATGTTATCCAGAGACAAGATAGATCCGTTGGTAAAGGTGGAAGACTTGCGATTGTTTATAAGGACCATATCACCTGCCGCCTTCTTGGCTCCCCCATCCAGGACTGTGAGAACGTCCATTTCTCCATACAGTTCTCCCCCTTTCTCTCACTTTCAGGCATTCTGATTTACCGCCCCCCGGGGACAGTGGGCGCCTTTTGTAACTCCCTGGTGGAAACCACCATCAATCTCGCTGGTTCCTCCGCAAACTTCTTGCTCCTTGGGGATCTCAACCTTCACTTCGACGATTGTAAGTCCACAGTAGCAGCTGAATTAGCGGAGGATGTCGCTTCCATCCAGCTGATGCAAAAAGTTTCCCTTCCAACACACTCTAAGGGACACTGCCTTGACCCAGTATTCTCCAATCTGGAGACCCTTCAGGGAAAAGACCCTATCCCCATCCCATGGTCCGACCATCATCTGGTACCTTTTATATGGTCCCGCCAATCTTTCACGCCTCCGGTCCCCCCTGTCCGGATCCCTATCCGTCCCTGGTCCAAGCTTCCCCAGGAGAAATGGTTCGACGAACTTAGAAAGAACACCCCTCAGACCAGTTCTTGCCCGGTGGCCTCGTATAATAGTTTTTGTAGCTGGATAAATGATTCTCTTAACCTCGTCCTTCCGAAGGTTTGGGTCACCAAAAAGCTTGGAGCCACCAGATCACCCTGGTACTCGGCTGATTTGCGCAATCTGAAACAGAGTTGCAAAACTTTAGAAAGAAAATGGAGGAAAGATTTTGCGGCCGAAAGTAAGTTTACCTATAGGGAAGCCATACGTAATTACAAGAAGGAATCTAGGAGAGTCCAAGCTGCCTATTACGAGGCAAAAATTCAGCAAGCAGCAAACTCCCCTAGAGAGACTTTCACCATTATAAACAGACTCCTTAAATGTCCAGCTCCTCCTATCCCCACAGATCCCCATGGATCCCGTTGCGAATCCCAAGCTAAGTTCTTTGACAATAAAATCCAGATTATTCTAAAAACCTTCCCTCCAATTGACCCAGCGACATGTCCCCTCACAGATCCCTCCTCGACCATCCATCGTCTAGATCGCTTTCCCCCCCTTTCTATAGAAACGCTTCTGACGCTCCTACCCACAGTGAAAAGTGGTTCGCCCAGAGACCCCGCGCCCATGAATATCCTAGCTAAAGCTGCCCCTATCATTGGTCCCACAATCACCCATATTATCAATGCCTCCCTTTGTACGGGAATAGTCCCCCCACTTTGGAAGGAAGCCATGGTTAGGACCCTTCTTAAAAAAACACATCTGGATTCCACAGATCTGGGCAATTACCGGCCTATCTCCCTTTTACCTGGAATTTCAAAAATTGCGGAGAAATATGTAAATCATACCCTCTCCGAGTTCCTGGAAACCTCCAACCAGCTCCACCCTTCCCAAACCGGCTTCCGGCCTAGGCAGAGCACAGAGACTGCTTTATTGGCGGTTGTGGAACAAAGTAGGAAACTTCTAGACGCAGGAGGCGCAGCAGCCATAATCCTACTAGACCTGAGTGCAGCCTTCGACACGGTGAATCACCAGGTCCTGAGCCATCGTCTTGATAAGCTGGGGATAGGTGGAACAGCCCTGAGATGGCTGCGCTCATTTCTGGAGGGCCGCACTTTTCAAGTGTTTGAAGAAGACACAAGCTCTAAGCCCCGGCCTCTCCGGTGTGGGGTTCCCCAGGGTTCGTCGTTGAGTCCGACGCTCTTTAACGCTTACATGGTTCCCCTGGCATCAATTGTCGCCCCCTTTGGGATCCATCTGGTCACCTACGCCGACGATACCCAAATGGTCGTAGCTCTAAACCATTCTACTCCTTACTCAACGACCCTGAAAGACTGCCTCACGGAAGTGGTAAACTGGATGGGGTCCTCCCATTTGAAATTAAATGGAGGTAAGACCGAGGTCATGATCCTGGGCAACCTCGATAATGCGGCACTTAGTACCATCTGGCCCTCCTGTATGGGGCCAGCTCCAACTCCAAAGCTCGAAATAAAAAGCCTAGGCATCTGGCTAGATAACAACCTCACGTTCCAAGTCCAAGCTCGCAAGACAGTTGCATCATGCTTCGGCTTGATCAGAACGGCCAGGAAAGTGCTCCCCTTGCTTCCTCCCCAAGCCAAGAAAACCATGGTCCAGGCCATTCTGCTTTCGAGATTGGACTATGGCAACGCGCTCTATCTGGGAGCCCCCACCTCAGTAATTCATAAACTTCAGGTTATTCCAAACTATGCAGCTAGATTATTGATGGGCACCCCCAGATCAGTCTCCGGAAAACCCTCCCTCCATCAACTGCACTGGCTCCCAGTGAAGGAGCGAATCAGTTTCAAATCACTTTGCATTGTACATAAATCCCTCCTAGGGACAGGTCCCCCTCTGATCGCATCCATGATCCGCCCTTACAAAGCAAGGAGAGAGCTACGTTCAGACGATCTTCGTCTCATCACTATCCCCAGAATTAGACGAGCCAGAAGTGGCGGTAGACTCTTCTCATTGAATGCTGGCAGACTCTGGAACGCTTTGCCACTCTCTCTCCGGAATGAACCGAGTCATCGCCTATTCAGGAAACAGCTCAAAACTTTTTTATTTCCTTAGCCCTTCTTTCTTTCTGTCCACTCAACTATTAGTTGGCCCTAGCGCTGGGAGGCCTCCGGGTAGCCACGCGCTTTATAAATGCCCTTTTCATTTCATTTTCATTTCACAGTGGATTGGCAAAACAAGAAAATAGATGAAGTACTGAGACATGCGAAGGATTTTAGTGATGAAATTGAAGCCAAACAGCGTAAATTAAAAGAAAAAGCTATGTGGGCACAAGTAAAAGTAGCAGAAAGACAGGAAGCTCAGTTGATTGAACAAGCAAATTATGCAGGACCAAAACCTAGATTTAATGCTGGAAAAGGAAAGGGACAGTTTAATATTGAAGAAGCCAAAAAGAAATGGCCATGTCATAATTGCAGAAGAATAGGGCACTGGAAATCCGAGTGTAAATTTCCCCCGAATACTAATGGTGATAATGCATAATTGAATCCGCAGGTGCAGAAAGAGGTGAGTGGTCAACCGCAGTGACAGCAGCAGGTTGTTACCCAACAGAATCAGGTACCAAAATCGCCTATTCCACAGAGCATAAATTCACAGAAATACATTAATGAGACAGGATTCTACAACGAAGAACAGGCAACTAAGCAGCCGCGCGCTAGCGCTGTTTTGCAGTATTGGCTACAACGCGATGAGAGTGAGTCAGAAGAAGGTTATTGACGGTGCCGAAGGGAGGAAGAAGAGTGCGTACTTGGCGCAACTCTAGAAGTAGACCAGACAGGCACTTTTGTGGACGGAAAGGTAAATGACGAAAATATTACTTTCCTTGTAGATACTGGTGCTACTCGATCAACTGTTAGGTCAGCAGATGTTAGGAATCTTCCTCTCTCGGATGAAACACTCCAAGTGGTTGGAGTATCCAACAGACAGATCAAAACGTATCTCACACAACCAGTAACGGTCAATATAGGGAAATTTTCCGAAATGCACCGTTTTGTCGTGTGTGATTCAAGTCCTGTAAATTTATTAGGAAGAGACCTATTGTGCAAAATGAATTGCACTATATTTTGTACCCCTGATGGTATAGCATTTGAGACCCCTGATGAAGACGTATTGTATAAAATGACTATGGCTAATATGGAAACTGAGGTTACTGAAGCCTATGCTGTATTCGACCCTGACGAATTACCAAAAGAATTGAAACAGACAGTGAAAGCAGACAGTGCTCCTGAGGCGGAAGCCGGGAGCGGGTGATTTTTAACAATTTTAGTTGTTTTAAATTCTTGTGTGTGATAACGTGTACCTCTGAAAACTCGAGCCTCTGCATTTCCGTGGACATTGACCGCGCAGCCGATTAAAGGCGCTGCTGCGGTGATTGCCGCCATTCCAGGGAAGCCCCTCGCTCCTGGACACGCCCACTGACGCTCGGCCACGCCCCCTCCCACACGATATAAAGTGATGTGCTGCCAACGGTCGCGCAGCGGACGCGCGCAGCGGGCGCGCCGCCTGCGCGCCGAAAGCGCGCCAAAGGCAAGTCCGTCTGCGCCCGTCCGCGACCATACGGGACCCGGGGCCATAAACCCTGGACTCCACACCTCCCATTTAAGGACCTATAGTCCAGCAATTATCCACAGCATCGGAACCGCAGCTGTAGCACGCTGCACTCATAGGTTCCCACCAGATGAACTCCCTTCCCGCTGCCCGGCCTGTAAACATCCCTTCAACACCAAAATCTCGACAGACACGATTCAGAAATACTGTATGTACCTGCTGAATTGTAGGTCCCTCCCGAAACACAGCACGGAAATGGCCCTGCTGTTAGAAGAGTGGAAGCCGGACGCCATCTTTCTGACGGAGACATGGCTCACTTCCCACTCTGAGCCGTACCTAGTCACAGCCTTACCCCCTGGCTATCAAATCCACAGACTAGACCGGTCGGAAGGGAGAGGAGGAGGCCTGGCTATCATACTAAAGGGCCAGTACTGTTGCCGTACTACCTCTGAAGCAATCCCCGAGTGTGAAAGTCTAGCATTCACTATCGACTTCTCCTCAAATATCTCCTTCTCAGGTACCTTGATATATCTCCCCCCAGAGCCGGTAAAAATATTCCATAGATCTCTCCCGAACATTATAGCCGAACGTATCATGTCGACAGCCAACCATACTCTTCTGGGAGATCTTAATTTTCATTTTGACAGCTCCACAGACCATACTGCGTTGGAACTAATAGGTGACCTAGCAGCATTACAATTAATTCATCATGTCTCAGCCCCCACTCATGAAAAGGGCCATCTACTAGACCCGATTTTTAGCAACTGCACGGAGCTGGTGGTCAGTCAACCCATTGTTCTTCCCTGGACTGATCACTCCTTAATACCTTTCGCCTGGTATACCTGTAAAACCCCTCTGCCCACCCCCCAAGTCAAATTCACAAGGAACTGGGCAAAACTACCCATCAAGGTCTGGATAAGCAACTTAGAATCCACCGGTCCACCCCACTTTACAGACCCCAACACAGCAAACCAGGAATATGAGGGTTGGATCACAAAATCTTTGGACGCCACCCTACCTTTTCGGAAATCCATATCGAAAAGACTGCACAAATCAGCCCCTTGGTTTTCAGACATCCTAAGAGCAAAAAAACGCTTATGTAGGAAACATGAGAGAGCATGGCGCCTAGACTTTCTACCTGAGAAAAAGTCCCAATACAAAGAGGCAATCAAGGCTTATAAAGACGAGATTAGGACGGCTCAAGCCGCTTATTTTTCGGCTAAAATCATGGAAGCCAAATCCAAACCAAAGGAAATCTTCCACTTAGTAAAAAGCCTGACAAAAGTGAATAACTCAGCCCCACCCTTGGCAAAAACACAAGCACAGTGTAATGAGCTAGCGGATTTTTTCCATAATAAGGTCACCAAGATCTACTCCTCTTTTCCGACAGTAGACATAACTTCAAGAACAGCTGTCCAGGTACCACTGAAACATATAACTCTCCCAGACCAGCCTACCCTCGAACATTTTCTCCCCTTAGATCTGGAAACCCTTAATCATTTGGCCCGGCAAGTCAAATCTGGCTCCCCACTCGACCCAGCACCACCGGATGTCATGATGCAGGCTAGCCAGGCTACCCTACCCGTGGTACTGGATCTGTTAAACTCCTCCATTTCATCCTGCACTGTGCCCACAGTATGGAAGAGAGCCATGGTGCGGGCCTTGCTTAAAAAGCCCAATCTAGACCCTGAAGACCACGCCAATTACCGCCCAATCTCACTGCTCCCTTGGGCAAGCAAAATCCTTGAGAAACACATAAACATCCAGCTAATAAAATTTCTTGAGAACCACTTGTTACTGGATGCTTCCCAGACAGGGTTTAGACCTAGGCACGGAACCGAAACCGCACTGTTAACGGTTACCGAAGAGTCACGGAGGATACTGGACCAAGGTGGTTCAGTGGCAGTGATCCTCCTCGACCTAAGTGCGGCCTTCGACACGGTCAGCTACTCCATTTTGCTGAACCGTCTATCAAAGATTGGAATAACAGGCAATGCACTTAGGTGGCTCAATTCCTTCTTGAGCAACAGAACATTCCAGATCTTCGATGGTGACACAGTGTCCGCTAGCAAACCACTGAGCTGCAGGGTGCCACAAGGTTCCTCTCTGAGCCCTGCGTTGTTCAACATATATATGAAACCACTGGCTGGGGTCGTCCAACCGTTCGGTATTAAGATCATATCATACGCAGACGATACCCAGCTAGTGGTGTCTCTGGTGCAGGAGGGTAACAGGCACACTTCAGCAGGCCTCATGAAATGCCTAGAGGATGTTAAGGAATGGATGACAGCCTCCTCCTTAAAGCTCAACGGAGATAAAACGGAGCTTATGCTCTTGGGTCCAACATCTCCAGTGTCTTTCATCTCCCTCTGGCCGTCCTGTCTAGGCCCTCCACCAATCCCTAAGGAAAGTGTAAAAAGCTTGGGAGTGTGGTTAGACAGAAATCTCTCGTTCACTACCCAAGCCACCAAGCTGTCTGCCACATGTTTTGGCTTACTTAGAACACTGAGGAAAGTCCTGCCCCTCCTGCCGATGGAAGCTAAACAAGTAGCAATACAGGGACTGATACAGTCCCGGCTAGACTTCAACAACGCCCTTTACTTGGGTGCCCCCGAATCGACCTTGCGGAAGCTTCAAGTGGTGCAGAACTGTGCAGCCAGAACCCTGCTACAGATCCCACGCAGACAGTCAGTCAGGCTCGGATTAAAAAGATTGCATTGGCTTCCGGTGAAGCAGAGAGTTGCATTTAAGGCATTATGCATCTCCCACCGAGCCTTCTGGAACACGAGCCCAGCAATTAGTGGCAATCTAGTTACCCACTACCATCCTAGCAGGAATCTCCGATCTACGGAGGCTTTTCTAGCCTCAGTGCCCAAAGTTAAAAGAACCAGAGCCGGAGGAAGGATGTTCTCCCTAAATGCCCCCAAGCTATGGAACTCTCTCCCTCTGCAACTTCGCTCTGACCCTGACCTGCTCTCATTTCGTAAACAACTGAAGACCTTGTTGTTCACACAGTCTCCCTGATCCCGATCACCTCCTCAACGATCACATCTGCACACCTAGCGCTTGGACGCCCTTGGGGCAGCAACCGCGCTCTACAAATCCACATACAATACAATACAATACAGAAGTCTGGGATTTCACAGGAGAAGATGTAGGATTGATGAGAAATGTGGATCCCGTAAGAGTAACAGTGAAGGAAGGAATAAGTTACCCAAATGTTCCTCAATATAAATTGACACCTGAAATAATTGAAGGAGTTACCCCTATAATTGAGAAAATGATTAAACAAGGAATTTTGAGAGAAATAATGAGTAGTCCATGTAATTCACCAACTATGGGACTGAAAAAGCCTAATGGAAAGTTCAGGATAGTGCAGGATTTGAGAAAGATAAACAAAATTGTTGTGTCGTGCTGTCCTATTGTACCAAATCCATCTGTGATTTTGTATCAGATTCCTCATGATGCAGAATGGTACACAGTAATTGACTTATGTCACGCTTTCTTTTCCATCCCGTTGCACCATGATAGCCAGCAAATATTTGCGTTTCGTTTTGGCGAACTTATTTTGGCTTGGTGCCGAATCCCACAGGGGTATACAGAAAGCCCCTCGATATTTAATCAGATATTGAAAAAGTCTTGGAAGATTTAGAAATGCCCGAGAATTCAGTGCTAGTCCAGAATATCGATGACCTGCTTGTGGCATCGAAAACTCGAGAAGCCTGTGTAATGGACACTATAGCATTGCTAAATCATTTGGCAGATGGAGGACTTAAAGTGTCACCATCGAAATTGCAATTTTGTCAGAAAGAAGTACAATATTTAGGTCACAAAATTGAAAAGGGATTGAGGAGAATAACAACAGACAGAATCAGAATAATAAAAGGAATGAGAGCCCAAATGACGCAAAGAGAAGTGAGAATGTTTCTTGGAATGGTTGGATATTGTCGACAGTGGATAAGTAACTTTTCCCTGATCGCAAAACCTTTGGTACACCAGACAAGAAGTGATGTGAGAGATCCCATTGACTTAAATAGGGAAGAACTAGCAGCATTCAAGAAATTGAGAGACAGTTTTGTGAAGCGCCAGCGTTAGGAATGCCTGACTATGAAAAGGAGTTCGAGTTGTACTGTAGTGAAAGGAATGGATGTGCACTTTCTGTATTGATACAGAAACATGGAAAATTGAGAAGACCAATTGCATATTTTTCAGCTATGCTAGACCCTGTAGCTGTAGCCTTGCCAGGTTGTTTGAAAGCAGTAGCTGCTACTTGTAAAAGTCTGGAACAGAGCGAGGGAATTGTGATGGGATATCCTGTGCGAGTGTTTGTACCTCATGAAGTGGCAACCCTTTTAACAAGGAGTCGCACTCAGTTCATGACACATAGTCGGCTGACTAAGTATGAGAAAGTCATATTAGGTGCAACAAATGCTATTGCCTGATGCTGAGAATGTTGAAGTCAGGGACGAAGTGGATCATGATTGTTTGGATGTATTGGATTTCTGTACCAAACCACGTCCTGATATAAAAGATGTACCTTTCTCTGAGAGTGACTTTGTGATGTTTGTAGATGGGTCATGTTTGAGAACAGACGAAGGAAATCTGAGTGCAGCATATGCAGTATGCACAGTTGCAGCAGTAATGGAAGCATCTTACCTGAAGGGAGTAAAATCAGCCCAGGTTGCTGAACTTGTAGCCTTAACTAGAGCATGCAAGATCGGAAAGAATGTGAGAGTGACTGTGATAACTGATAGTCAGTATGGTTTTGGTGTGGTGCATGACTTCGGCCAGATATGGCTGCAGAGAGGATTTCTGACTTCAAGTGGAACTCCTAGAAAGAATGCTGAAGTGGTTGGAAAGTTGCTTGAGGCGATACAGCTGCCAAAGCAATTGGCTGTTGTGAAGTGTGCTGCTCATGTGCAAACCGCTGATTATATTGCGGTCGGAAACAAATATGCCAACAATATCACCCAATATTGTGCTCGAAATCAGAACTCAGTAAACAGGGCTAAAGAGAAGGAGATGAATTCTTTACCTCTAATGTTTACTAACATTGTGGGTACCTGGGAAGAAGTGAGGCAATTGCAGGAAGAAGCAGGAGATGAGGAAATGAGACAGTGGGTAAAAGCAGGATGTGCACCAAGGGAAACAGATCATGTGTGGATTTATCGAGATGGAAGACCAGTCATGCCTGATAGCATGGTGTTTGCCATGGCACGGATGTATCATGGACAGGGACACATAGGGAGGGACGCGATGATTCGGTCCTTCAAGCAAACGTGGTACAATGCAAAATTTAGACTTGTAGCTGAGAGTCTTTGTCAAAGATGCCTTACATGTCAGCAGTTCAATCCAGGAAGGAAAACAGTGGTAAGCCTAGGAACGATAGGTCGAGAAGGAGGGCCTTTCACAAGAATGCAGATTGATTTCATTGAGGTGCCGCCCTGTAATAGGTTGAGGTATGTTCTAGTAATGGTCTGCTTGTTTTCTAGATGGGTAGAAGCATATCCCACAAGAAGGAGTGATGGAATTACTGTAGCAAAACTGCTTTTGAGGGAATTCATCCCTAGATTCGGGTTCCCAGTTACAATTGAATCAGATAGAGGAAAGCATTTCCATAATGAGATCATGAAATTGATTTGTGAAGCATTGAATGTACAACAGAAACTACATTGTGCCTATCGCCCAGAGGCTTCTGGTGTGGTGGAACAAATGAATGGCACTATTAAAAACCGATTGGGAAAAATGTGTTTAGCCACAGGTTTGAAATGGCCTGATGTCTTGCCTCTGGTACTCATGACTATTAGATCAATTCCAGATAGAGCCACAGGTTTGAGTCCACATGAAATAATCATGGGAAGAGCAATGCGCCATGTATTCATACCAGTCAACAAGCTGTTGCCTATATCTTATGACTTGGTGTTGGATTACTGTAAGGGGCTGGCTGACGCAGTTCATTCTGTGTTTCATCAGGTTGGATCGGATGCCACCACCCTTGAAAAGAAGCAAGCTCATGATCTGAGCCCAGGAGACTGAGTGAGAATCAAAGTACACAGAAGAAGGAACTGGCTAGTCCCACGTTGGGGAAAACCACGACAAGTGATTTTGACTACAACAACAGCTGTGAAGTGTGCTGGGATCAAGAACTGGATACATTGAGAACCCCAAACCCATTGATTATCAAGAACGAGAATATTATGACGAGTCAGAAAGTAGCTCTGAATCGGATGCTGAAGAAGTAAGAACAAGAGAGAATCCTGAAAGGGGGGAGACAGAGCCAAACTTGACATTCGCCCAGGAGAATATTCCCTTGAGAAGGAGATTGCAGATTTCTGATACCAGCTCAGACTCAGAGACTGAACAGATACCGATATGCTCCGGAAAGGAGAAAAGCAGTGAAGAGACAATCAAAGAAGTTATTGATAAGGAAATTCCTGATGAAAAACTGAGAGAAATTCCACCTGAAGTAACAAAAGTAGATGAACAGGTGCCAGATACAGAAAGTGAGGGAAAGATTCTTGCGGAAGACCCCCGAGGACTTGTAGGGAATTCCAACATCCAGTTAGAAGAAGGGACAGTTAGTCAGCAGGAAGATATTGTGCAAGAAACACGAGGAGGGACAGAAGTAGGGGAAATAAAAGAAGTGGTGGAAAGAAGAACAGCTGAAAGCAAAAAGCAAGTTGAAACAGAATCAGAAGAAAGTGATGGGAAGTACCAGAAGGTCAAGTCCTGAGAAAAAGAGCATGGAGAGCTGAAAAGAATGATAAAGGAAATAAATCGAAAAGATCAGCAAGAGATGAAATCTGGCCTAACAAGATAAAGAGATTAAGATATCGACTGACACGAGTGAATTCACCAAGAGCAGAGCAGGTGAATGAAGTATCAAGTCAGGAAAAATCGAAAGATGAGAAAATAACTACAGCAGACGAAAACAAAAGAACAAGAAAGCCCAACCAGAAGTATAAGTCGCCAGAATAGTCGTATGTGGCCCTGCCTGAAATAAAAGAAGAGGCGGATAGCCAAGAAAATCCAGAACCGGAACCGGAAGTGGTTGAGGAAGACGAAGAATCGGAAATCCTGAGAGTTATCTTGTCCGACATTGGAGAAGAGACAGATGTTCAGGAAGTTCTGTATCAAGATTATGAGAAGAAAGTGAAAGACGATCAAATGCCAAACTGAACAAGACGAAAGAGCTGCTAATGGAAAGAAAGTAGAATACAGGAAAAGACATAACTGATAGCACCAAGTAGGTGCTAAGAGCCTTGGGTTAGACAAAACTAGTTGTGAAGTAGAAGAGGCTAAGTCAAAAGACACTGATAATTTTTGCAAAAATGGCAAACACTGAAAGTAGAAAAGCTAAATGTGTATTTTTAAAGAGATGGTTTAAAATGTGTTGTTGTTGTACAGGATTACTAATGCTTCTATGGAGTGTGTTAGCATTACTGATTTCATTTAAGGTTACGATAGACACAATAGAAGGACATAGTGAGAATAAAACTAATATAGAGAAGGTTCAGAAAGTATATCCGACTAGAATAGATAGGAACTATCTACATAAAGACAGGTCTATAAATGATTTCTCTAACAATGTGTTTTGGAGACTTTTGTATGAATATGTAAAGACAATGGATGTGAGGGATTGCTACGTTTGTATGCAGTTACCTGCATCTGTATCGGAGGGAGTGACCTACCATCACCTCCCTGTAACATATGGAATAACATGTAGTGTAATAGCTAGTCTGTTTTACCAAATAGGGAAATTAGAATATTATTTTTCAGATGCAGATAACATATTTTCACAAGTACCTGCGATTAACAAATTAAATAAAGTAAAGCCTGCAAAGGTGTTAGGTGAATTTTTCTTAAAAACTAAGGAACTAACATTAGAATATATATTTAGAAATAACTTGACTTGCAGTTTAAAGAAAGAAGAAAAGACGTTCTTAGATATGGTTTAAGAAAGGAGATTGAAAATGCAAAATAAAGCATCTGAGAGAAAAGAGGAAAAGACAGTCTGGGATGTTGAAATGGAAAAACACTTGAAAGGAGAAGCTAGTTCAACTATGGCTTTAGATTGGCCTCAGAAAGGGAAGTTGTGTATTAGAAGGAATCAAACTGCATATGATAATTACTTTGTAGGTAACAGTGAATGCCATGATATATACCGAATCATGAGTGGATGGGGATTTAAAGGAGGAAATGATCCAGTTTTTCCTGGGTTATATGTTATCTGCGGGAACAAGGCATATTATCGGTTGCCAGATCATTGGTATGGCACATGTTCTGTAGGTTTGATTTTTCCAAAGATATTCCACATGGGAAGAGGAGAAGATGGTGTACATAAGTTAGGTAGTCTATTAGCTCGTAGAAAGAGAGAATCTTGGTCAGAAATTGTAGGAGACATCTTTGGAGCATTGATACCAGCAGTGGGAATATCTCTGAATGCACACAAAATTAGAAAACTATCAACAGTAGTGGATCGCTTGTCAACAAGCTGGAGGATTTTTATTAGTAAATACCGAAATGGTTGCCATGCTTGCCATGGTAATGCAAAATCGACTTGCCCTTGATATATTATTGGCAAAAGAGGGTGGTGTCTGTGGAATGCTGAAAGTTCAACATTGTTGTACTTACATTCCTGACGAAAGTAAAGATCTGAAAATCTACATTAAAAATATAACTGAATTTTATGAGGAAATTACACCACTGGAGGTTGAAAGTGTTTGGGAAAAGATTGGGAAGAAACTTTCTTCTATTAAAGATTTCTTATTAAACGTAGGTGGTACCTTTATAGGTAGGATCTTATTTCCATTAACCTGTGTGATTTTCATAGTATTAATTCTAACATTAGGATGTCTGTATCATAAAAGAAAGAAAATACAGAAAAAGTTAAAAAGAGAACATTTGAAAAGAAGACAGAATAAGAGACAAGAGAGGGAATTTGAAGAAGTAGAATTAGAAGAGATGAAGGAAAGTATGTATAAAACAGCTAGAAGAGAAGAAATTGGGGAAACAGAGATGTAAACTAACTAAAAGAATTAATTTCATTTTCTTGACAAATTGATACAAAATTTTAATGGTGAGGTGATAAAATCACCAAAGGGGGGATTGATGGAGCGGGTAGTACAACATTTTGTATACCTCCCCCATTCTGCATGAAAGTACTAATTGAATAATCTATTAAATATAATATTATTAAATGAGTTTGCATGAATATTAAACCAACACTACTAATGTCCAAATTACACGTGGGATTGCATATTGCAATGGCTAAATAACCTTTATGAATAAAATCTGTACGCATATTAACAGTAGTATATGTAATAAATAGAATACTGCATGATATATGTTGCTTTTGTAATGTCTCTGTAATGTTCCTCGAGGGGAGGACCGAAAGGGTGAATATAAATGCTTTAAATGTTGCTATATGCTAGATAAACACAAGCACATAGAGGGATTAGTAAGGGGTTAACATTAGATTTATTATTTCTATGCATTAATTACTCTTTTGTGTTTGTTTCGCTTAAGTTGGCATTTGGGCCTAAATTCCAAAATGGACGCTGACACGACGAAGTGGCCACTGTCCCACGAGGCATGGGGTGAAGTGCGCAGAAGCGACAAAGTCTTCTAGACCTGGTTGTGAACCCTGATCTCTGTGTACCAAAGCAAGGACACGGTGGGATGACGGCCAAGACGAAAGACAATAGACTTTCACAGTAAACCAGAGCGTACCGACATTAAATGAACTTGTGACATCACCCCTTAAACTGTACCAAAATCCCAAAAAGATTCAATCGGACGATCCCAACCAACCAATCACGACCGTAGTAAAATAATGAAATGTATCTTCTTGCTTTGATTTTATTATAACAATACATAGTAGAATAGAGAGGGTCTCAATCGTTCTTTCCGATGACAACGATGACGACGGTGACGCTACGTGAACTCTACTACTTAGGGTGACTGCTGCGTTTTCCTGAATCCTAGATGGACCGGATGCTGCCCAATTACCTGATGACTCCGAACTTTTCCTAATTTCTATGGGCACCGACAGATGCTTGCACGTCTCTGGTCTTTACCGATCTTTTGAGACTGTAGCGTGCTGAGCAAAGAACTTTGAACTTTTAGATGAATGACGACAGATTTGAATATGCAGACCCAATGATTTAGAGGACTCCAGATAGCCAGATTAGGTAAATATGATGTTCTTGTAACGCCCTGAACGTCTCAGGATCGTTTAACAGACACGATAATGAGAACGCAACCACTTGTGAAGGTTTAGTTATTTTAATGAAGGCAAAAATAATACAAGGAATAAACAAAGGTTATAGTCACTGGAATCCTCCAGGCTAAGTACGTTACCAGCCCACAGCACGGATGGTCCTAGCCGTCCTCTGCATATACGCCGATCCCGGCGTATGCCAACAGAGGGCAGAAATGAAATGGCCGACAATGCCAATCGGTAGGCTGTGAGGGGCACGAAGAGTGTTGGGGAGAATCGAGGAGTCAGGGAAACACCCAGCCGGGGTCTCTACCTGAAGGGAGCAGCCGCTCAACCTCTTCCTCAGACTGCACCGGGACGCGGAGTCACCTCCTGGTGATGCGTCACCGATACCCCAATCACAAGCAAAGAAGACTGAACCGAGAGCAGCCGCTCGATCGATCCTGTGGATTTCCGAGTCTGTAACGCGGCAAACACCTCCTGGTGTGCGTTACAGCTGGCATTCCCTGTATCTCTGGTCGGGCTGGGAGTTACGACTCCAACCAGCAAAAGCGCCACTGCGCTTTGACTCAGCCGAGTCAAAAAGCGAAGCTCAATGGTTATCCGGTAGAGCTTCCGGGTCCTTCACAAGTGACGATGGGGCAAGACACGGCCCAGGGAGTAACGACTCGACCTACCTCCGTTCTTGCCTTACTGGAGCACCACTCCGGAACACTGCTCTTCACTAAGCAGGTACGTCGGTGTAAACACAATATCCGACAGCGTTGTACCTCCCGGTTCCTCCCTTTATAGGGCGTGTTTTCCTTGAGTTATGTAACAGCTCTCCTGTTTACATAAGGGCGTGTTTTCCTTGAGTTATGTAACAGCTCTCCTGTTTACATAAGGGCGTGTTTTCCTTGAGTTATGTAACAGCTCTCCTGTTTACATAACCTCTCAACCGCTAAGCATCCTGGGAGATGTAGTCCGTTTTCGCTGGTTACCGTTTTCCTCCCCTCGCATGACAGGAATTCTTGACAGTACATCCTCCCTCTCAGCGGCTCCCCACGGGTCCAGCGCTGGCAGGAAAACGCCGATGGAACAAGGAGACCAAGCGCGGAGCATGAACCCCTTCAGCCGGTTCCCATGACTGCTCCTCCGGGCCATAGCCTTTCCATGCAACCAGGTACCACAGCTTCCCCCTGTGCCATTTGGACGCCCGTATGCCCGACACTTCATACTCCACCTCCGACTCCACGCATACCGGCCTAGGTGTCCCAGACGGCTTGGAGGGCGCTGGTTTGAGCAATGATACATGAAAGACAGGGTGTATCCGCAATGACTGGGGCAAGCACACCTTCACGTTCACGGGACCCATACACTTGGTAATTCGATAGGGGCCCATGTACTTGGGATGGAACACACTGTTCTTTCGAAACCTCATGTTTCTTGTGGATATCCAGACGTAGTCTCCAGTGCGGTACAGTGGCCCGGGCCTTCTCTTCCTGTCTGCCGCAGCCTTGTATCTTCTCTTGGCCTCTATTAGGACAGCCCTTGAGCGCATCAACGTGTCTTTTATGTGTGCCACCCTGTCCGCTGTGGCGGGAATCCTGTCCTCTCTGAATGGATGTAGAAATGGCAAGAACCTGGGATGTTGGCCATAGTTGCTATAGAACGGAGATGCCTGTGTGGAGCTGTGAGTGGCGTTGTTATAGGCTATCTCTGCAACCCATAGCAAGTCGACCCATTCTTCCCTGCCCTGGTCTACAAAACATCGCAGATACTGTTTGAGCGTTTGGTTCAGGCGCTCGGTTTGGCCGTCCGTTTGAGGGTGGTAGCTGGTGGACAGGGCGGTCTTAACATGCAGCGCAGTGCACCAAGTCTTCCAGAATTGCGCAGTAAACTGCGACCCCCGGTCCGACACGATCACCCCAGGTAATCCATGCAGTCGTACCACATTCTTTAGGAGTAGTGACGCCAATTCCCCGGCCGTAGGGACTCTCTTGCAGGGGATGAAGTGCCCCATTTTCGTCAAGTAATCCACCACCACCAGTATTGCCGTCATCCCCTGGTCTACCGGTAGGCCCACCACGAAGTCCAGTGATATGCTATCCCATGGTCTATCCGGGGTCGGAAGTGGATGTAAGAGCCCTTGGGTTCGGCCATGGTCGGCCTTCATGGTAGCACACGTAGGACACTCCTGTCCCCACCTCCTGACATCCACTCTCATGGTTGGCCACCAGAAATGCCGTCCCATGCTAGCCACCGTTTTTTCAAAGCCCAAATGACCTGCGCATGGAGAGTCATGGCACCAGATGAATGCTTGTTTCCTTAGCCTAGGCGTGGGTATCAATAGGCACCTGCCCTTCAGGGGTATCCCGTCCTTCAGCTGCCATTCTCTGTGACTGAGGAGCCACCTCCGCCATGCGAATGACCTGATCCCTCTCTTTATTCCCCTCAGGAAAGTATCCGGTTGGATAACCCCTAATACCATCCTCGGGGAAATGATGGAATGCTCGGTCGCAGGCAATGGTTCCTTAACTGCAGATTGACGGGACAGGGCGTCCGCCTTCCGGTTTTCCGTCCCCGGCCGATATGTGATGCGGAAGTTGAACCCCGCAAAGAAGATCATCCACCGCAGCTGTCTGGGAGAAAGGTGTCTTGTGGCCGTCATGAACTGAAGGTTCCGATAGTCCGTGTACACCGATACCACATGTCTTGCCCCCATCAACCAATGCCTCCATTCGGTGAAGGCGTCCTTGATTGCGAGAAGCTCCTTCTCCGCAATATGGTAGTTGCGTTCGGCGTCGTTGAGTTTGCGGGACATGTACGCAACGGGATGAAGCACCCCTGTGTCGTGGTTGCGTTGGGACAAGATAGCCCCCAGCGCCACATCCGATGCGTCCGCTTCCACCACGTAGGGGAGATCCGGATCGGGGTGAGCCAACACCGGCGCCTTACCAAAGGCGCTTTTCAGGGCCTCAAAGGCTTTGTTCGCTTCAGGGGACCAGACAAACTCCTTGGACTTCCTCAGTAGCTGTGTGATTGGGGCCACCAATCCTGAAAATCCATCTATAAACCGCCTGTAAAAGTTGGCGAAGCCAATGAAACTTTGGACGTCCTTCACGCTTTGGGGCACCGGCCATTCTTTCACCGCCTTGATCTTTCGTTCTGCCATCTCCTGTCCCTCTGGACTCAGCATCACTCCGAGGAATTCCACGGATGTGACGTGGAAGTCACACTTGCTGAGTTTACAAAACAGCATGTTTTCCCTCAGCTTTTGGAGCACAGCTTTGACGTGGTGTACGTGCTCCTCCACACTGGACGAATAGATGAGGATGTCGTCGATATATACTACCACGTAGATATCCATCTCCTCTCTGAATACCTCATTCAAAAAGTACTGAAAGGCTGCCGGGGCGTTGCACAGACCGAACGGCATGACGAGGTACTCAAAAAGGCCGAACCTGGTCTTAAAGGCGGTCTTCCACTCGTCTCCGTCCCTCATGCGCACCAGATGGTATGCCCCTTTCAAATCCAACTTGGTGTAGATACGAGCTTTCTTGACCTGTTCCAGAAGTACACTGATGAGAGGCAAGGGGTACCGATTCTTTACGGTTATCGCATTCAATGCCCTAAAGTCCACACAGGCTCTCAGCTCCCCATTAGCCTTCGGGATGAAGAAGAGTGGCGAGGCGGCCGGAGACTTGGACGGGCGGATGAATCCTAGCTTGAGGAGTTTATCCAGGTACCCCCGGAGATGCACGTTTTCAGGCTCCGTCAGGGCATACAGCCTGCCGCTGGGAATGCTGGCCCCTGGCACCAGGTCGATCTGGCAGTCAAACTGTCTATGTGGTGGTAGCACTTCCGCCTTCACCTCATCAAATACATCCTCAAAACTGTGATAAGCCTGGGGGAGAGCCACATCTTTTTCTGCCGCTGTAGCCACCGTCTGACTCCCGCTCTCATCTGCGTCAAGGGATTCCGTTCTTATTCCACAATGCAGGATGCAATACGGTGACGTCAGTTCGATGCGATGTGTTGGCCAATCCACAGAGGGGTTGTGTTTCTGTAGCCACGGCAATCCCAATATGACGCCATATTGGGGCGCTCGGATGATGTTAAAATCGATTTGTTCCAAATGGTTCCTCCCACATCTCATCGGAAGGACCCCCGTGTGCTGCCCGATGGGCCCCGTCACCAATCGCCTTCCGTCTACAGCATAGACGTCTTCGGGTACAGCTTTGGGAAGAAGCACTAGCCCTAGCCTGCATGCCTCGTTGTGGTCCATAAACATGCCAGTGGCCCCTGAATCCACCATGGCCACAACGGGTATCCACTGGTCATGCACTCCCACGTGCACCGTGAGAAACAGGTGTCGTTGTCCCTTAGTGACCGAGTTGGAAAGTGAAGGGATGGATGAGTGACTCCGAGATGCCCCTTCTTTGGTCTGGGAGTCCTCTAGTTTTCCGCCGGTACGTCCACCACGGCTGTTACCGACCGGTTGGCCCGATAACGTGACGTCTTCGGTTTGGCAGGGCATTCACGTACGTAGTGGCCTTTTTTGCCACAATATAGGCACAATCCTTGTTTACGGCGTGACTCTTTCTCCGTGGCTGTGAGGCTCGCTCGTATTGCGCCGATGTCCATGGGT
This sequence comes from Triturus cristatus, assembly GCF_964204655.1. Lineage (NCBI taxonomy): Eukaryota > Metazoa > Chordata > Amphibia > Caudata > Salamandridae > Triturus > Triturus cristatus. The sequence continues at coordinate 319,779,999 of NC_140592.1, forward strand.
TCTCCCTTGGATGCGGTGGAAGTTTCAGGACTTCCCACTGTCACATAGGATGGAAGGGAGTTTCCTTTTCTCCCATGATCCCCCTTTCTTTCACTTAGCCTATGTTCCAGCCGTAATACCAGGTTGATAAGGCCCTCACATGTCTTGGGTTGTGGGTCAATATGAGCCACGGCGTCCTTGAGCTCATCGCACAGCCCGTGATGGAAGAGCGCCGTCTGTTTAGCAACAGGCCACTTGGTTTCCGCAACCAGCCTTCGGAACGCGTTGAGATACCGCACCAGGTCGTTGGATCCCTGTCTCAACTCAAGCATTTCACGGTCCGCCGTGTACGAGTCAGCCCTTCTGTCGAAGACTTTCAGGAATTCCTCGCGAAAAGCACCCCAATCACATAAGATGGGGTCGTCCCTGCTCACCAGAGGTACGGCCCATTGTGCCGCGTTTCCAGCCAAATAGGATATAAGGAAAGCCACACGAGCCTGACTCGTGGGGAACGCCCTTGGTTTGCACGATAAATGTAGCGCCACTTGTGTGAGGAATACCTGCACTGTGTTAGGATCCCCACTGTACCTCTCTGGTGTTGCCAAGGGGACGGCTACCGGCATTTCCACTACTACCGCAGGGGTCTGGTTCGTGAGGGAGGTGCTGGGCGTGAGCGGGTCCAATTGGATAGCATCCAGTCTGGCTTTTACATCGGCTGTTTCTTGCCTGGAGGCAGCCAATTCAATTTGCACGTTCGCTAAAGCAGCCAGCACATCATCAAGTGTTGCCATGTCTGTTATCGACCGGGAGACAGTTAGTGTTATTAAGGTCGGATATTTTGTAACGCCCTGAACGTCTCAGGATCGTTTAACAGACACGATAATGAGAACGCAACCACTTGTGAAGGTTTAGTTATTTTAATGAAGGCAAAAATAATACAAGGAATAAACAAAGGTTATAGTCACTGGAATCCTCCAGGCTAAGTACGTTACCAGCCCACAGCACGGATGGTCCTAGCCGTCCTCTGCATATACGCCGATCCCGGCGTATGCCAACAGAGGGCAGAAATGAAATGGCCGACAATGCCAATCGGTAGGCTGTGAGGGGCACGAAGAGTGTTGGGGAGAATCGAGGAGTCAGGGAAACACCCAGCCGGGGTCTCTACCTGAAGGGAGCAGCCGCTCAACCTCTTCCTCAGACTGCACCGGGACGCGGAGTCACCTCCTGGTGATGCGTCACCGATACCCCAATCACAAGCAAAGAAGACTGAACCGAGAGCAGCCGCTCGATCGATCCTGTGGATTTCCGAGTCTGTAACGCGGCAAACACCTCCTGGTGTGCGTTACAGCTGGCAGTCCCTGTATCTCTGGTCGGGCTGGGAGTTACGACTCCAACCAGCAAAAGCGCCACTGCGCTTTGACTCAGCCGAGTCAAAAAGCGAAGCTCAATGGTTATCCGGTAGAGCTTCCGGGTCCTTCACAGGTGACGATGGGGCAAGACACGGCCCAGGGAGTAACGACTCGACCTACCTCCGTTCTTGCCTTACTGGAGCACCACTCCGGAACACTGCTCTTCACTAAGCAGGTACGTCGGTGTAAACAATATATCCGACAGCGTTGTACCTCCCGGTTCCTCCCTTTATAGGGCGTGTTTTCCTTGAGTTATGTAACAGCTCTCCTGTTTACATAAGGGCGTGTTTTCCTTGAGTTATGTAACAGCTCTCCTGTTTACATAAGGGCGTGTTTTCCTTGAGTTATGTAACAGCTCTCCTGTTTACATAACCTCTCAACCGCTAAGCATCCTGGGAGATGTAGTCCGTTTTCGCTGGTTACCGTTTTCCTCCCCTCGCATGACAGGAATTCTTGACAGTTCTGCGATTTACTGGAAATTTGATATAAACTTTCCAAACGCAAAATCTAACTCTTCAAAGAAATTTTAGATAAACAGATATTGATTAACAAGAAATGAGTTTGTGGTTTATTAAGAAGGGTAAGATCTAAATCTTAAGATGTGTTTTAGCTGGTTCTAAATCACCATCAACCAATCCAACTATTTGGTCCATTGACCACGTGGGAGGAGTGCCTTGATGTTTAGGATTGAGATCTGTAGGTGGAAGGGATATTGATGTATATTTTGTAAATTAACTTTTCTCTCCCTCTAGGTTATAAGGTGTTCCCCTCACATGTCGAGCGCTTGAACCGCTTTTAGTTCAGCATAAAAAGACAGTTGTTCGTGACAATACAGCAGATCAGACATCCAATCCTTGAACTTAGGCACCCTACCTCTGCCCCAGCGGCAAGCAACTCATCTCTTTGCCATTAATAGGCCTAGGGAGACATATTTATGTTGTGATTTAGGGATGCGTTTGGTGTATCCCAGTTAGGCAAAGAGAGGAGTTTTGTCAATAGTTAGTGCTGTCATCTGTTCTATGGCTACCAGGACTTGTCCCCAGTAGTCATGTACCCCCGGGCAGTCCCAGGCCAAATGCATAAAATCCGTACCCAGGCTCCCGCATCTGTCACAACGGTCCAAATCCCTGAGTTTAAATCTACACATCTTGGCAGGGGTGTAATATAGGCGATGGAGGATTTTGAAGTGTGTGATTCGTAGCCTACTGCTAGCCGAGATTTGTTCTATCTGTAGGCAACTGTATGTATTGGTCGTCTGACATTGTATAACCAAGTTCTGAATCCCAATGCATGCGTGCAGGGCATGGGGATCTTATCCGCTGATTGTGGATTGTGTGATATAACATGGAGACCAGTCGCTCGGGGAGGTTGCACTCAGCATCAGATGTAGGGGAGTGAGGCAAGGGGGTTCCTGTGGGAACTCCGGAGTGTTTGAGAGTATGCCCTTTTGAAGACGCACATAAAGAAAGATATCTAGGGGGGTTGGCTGATACCCTCGGAAGAAGAGGTCAGAGGTACGAAATTTGCCATTCTGATACAGATCACCACATGTACTGACATGAATGCGTTCCGCGAGTCTTCTGAAAGCTGTCTCTTGCAATAATGGCATATTAGGGTGGTACATGAGAGGGATTGAAGGGGAGTATAGCATTGAGCCGTGCATGATAGTATTTATGCGATTCCAAGCCGTGATCGTGCACGTGAGTGTAGTGGGGTCTTTGTCCCGTGGGTTTGCAGTAATGTGAAGGGCACCTTCAATGGGTATGGGGTCGGCCAGCCAGTGTTCTGCCGCTACTTGTGGCATGTATGGGGGAGGATGTACCCAATAATAAGCATAGTGAGCATGTGCACTTAGATAGTATAATTCAAAATTGGGGATGTCGAAGCCTCCTTGCGCATAAGGTCTTGTGAGGATGTTCCATTGCAACCGCGATTGTTTGCCCCCCACACCAATCGGATCATTTCAGTTCGTAGCGTTTGAAAGAAATAACCCCCGGGATGATAAGGAATGTTTAAAAATAAATAAAGTAATTGTGGGAGAACAACCATTTTAATAAGGGACGCCTGCCCCGCCAAGGACAATGGTAATGCAATCCAACGGGTGACGCATTCCCTGATGCGCTCGATTGCTGTTCCATAATTAAGACGCATCATTTCTTCTCTGTCTCGTGAAATGCAAATCCCTAAGTATCTCAAATCAGTGTCACACCATTCTAGCGGGAAGTCTAGGGGGAACTTTTGGGTTGATGTGGTGAGAGGGAAAAGGTTTGATTTCTGCCAATTAATATGTACACTGGATAACTGGCCAAATACTATGAATTCTCGTAAAATGGGATTCAGATTCTCCTGCGGGTGTCGGATGTATAAGGTAATATCATCTGCATAAAGAGACACGAGACTCTGTCGTAAATTACATCGGAGTGCCCTGTGTTGTTGATGCTGCCGAAGTTTTGCCGCTAATGGTTCTACCGCTAGGGCAAAGAGTAGGGGCGACAATGGGCAGCCCCGTCTTGTGCCCCTGGTAATTTCGAAGGCCGGGGAGATGTGACCATTAATGAGAATTCTGACAATGGGTTGATGGTAGAGGAGTTGTATCCATGACAGAAATAACGGGGGGCAGGCCATTCGCCTCATAACCGCAAATATATAGTCCCATTCGACTGAGTCGAATGCCTTAGTGGCATCGAGGAATACCGCAGCCAAGGGGAGTTCTGGTGGTACATTATGTAGAACTGTGAAGAGGGTCCTCAAATTATGGATGGTAGCTCTGCCAGGTATAAAACCTGATTGATCGGGAAGGACCAATTTATCCATGAGATGACTGAACCTATTAGCTATAAGTTTAGGCAGGATTTTAGTGTCACAATTAATCAGGGATAGGGGTCTATACGAGTCACAATTGGTTGGTGATTTTCCTGGTTTGAGTAGGGATGTTATCAGTGCTTCCCTCATGGAAGGGGGTAGCGTCTCAGATTCCAGTGATTCTTCGTAAACTTCGCGAAGGATGGGAGCTAGTTGGTCTATATATGTCTTGTAAAACTCGATAGGTATGCTATCCATCCCCTCGGCTTTCCCTGACTGTGTGTGCATTATAGCCTCGCGTACCTCATCTAATTCTAAAGGAGCGCATAAGAATTCTCGCTGTGCATCACCCAGCCATCCAATGCCACGTCGCTAAGGTACTCTTCGAGGTCAAGAGTGTCAGTTCTAGTGGAAGTGTAAATCACAGAATAATGCCCAGTAATGATATTAAGAATGTCTGCTGTGTCACGATTGGGTGCGCCGTCCGGCCCTTGTATTTCCAGGACGTAATTGGAGAAACGGGGCTTGCGTATAGTCTCGGCGAGCGCTTTTTCATGGCGCTCTCCCTCCCCATATCTCCTAGCTATACAGTATTTGCCCCTGAATTTGACTTCACGATTGGCAGTGTCTGTGTAGTCCGAGAGCGTCGCAAAATTTCTGCAGGGTCTCTCCATTTGGGCCAGTAGAAAGTTGTGTCTCTAATGTTTTCAGCTCCATCTCTAGCTTCCGCAATGTGGTTTGTATATCCCTAAGCACCCCTGCACTCTTGGATATGAAAATACCCCATATGGTGACTTTGAAGGCCTCCCAAAGTGTTCCCACGTCCTCCACCGACCCCTTGTTTCTATTAAAAAAGTCATGCATTTCCTCTCCCAGTTCAGCATGGAAAACCGTGGCTAAAAGTGCAGAGGGTTGTAAACGCCAACTGCAGCGCGGGGTGCCATAGCCTGGCGAGGTCAGTGTCAACAGAACTGGAGAGTGATCTGAGTATGTGCGCGCCAGATGCGCGACGCTCGTTATGGAAGGTCCAAGTCCTCGTGAAATGAACAAGTAATCCAGGCATGCCCACGATGCGACCTGCGTAGTGAAATGTGTGCCTTCGCGCATTTGAGGGTTCGTGTGCTGCCATGTATCTATGAGGGAGCTTGCTTTAATTATGCCTTGTAAGGCCGCGCAGGATCTTGTGTAGTGAATTGGGGCTGGGTTGGACTGATCAATGGTAGGGTCGTGTACCGCATTAAAATCACCTCCCCATACTACATGTGTGGAGCCTATCTCCACAATCTTGCCCCAGAGAGTGGTGAAAAAGTCCGGGGTGTCTACGTTGGGACCATAGCAGCAAGCCAGGGTTATAGAGTCCATGTCTCGATCAAGCGAGGGAATAGTGGGCTTATAAATAATACAAATTATTATTTATTGAGGTCCAGCATACATGCCCAGCAGACAGTGAAACAGAATTGGTATGCAGTTCCTAGTGGTGGCGCAGGGTATGATTAAGAAACATGGGGTGCCAGGGTGAAAGTAATATGGTACGCAGGAGAAATAAACCCTCCTTGTGGAAAGGAGACCCTCACACACCCAACAAGCGGGTCCCAACAAGCGGGTATCTTGCTTCATCATCGGGTCTTGCTCCTTATCGGGTCGGTGGTGCAATGCCCGATCAGGCACCCAGGTGGGGCCTTCTTAGCGGAGATCTTTTTTTCCAATGCCGATGGGTGAAGTGTGTAAGAGGTTTCTGCTGGTAACTCGTGTAGGTGCAAGTGAAGTGTGAGGTGAGTGAAATAAAACAGGAGTAAGTGATCTACTCAGAACTATTTTAATGAAACGTGGTCACTACCCTGATTAAAACCAAAGTGAAACGCACATTCTCACCTTTAAGTGTATGAGTTAATGTGCTAAAAAGGTCAACATGTTTCTTGCCTGGTAATTTATTAATTGGCAATTCCTCAGGACCAAAATATAAGCTACCTACACTTTTTTGGTGGTGGTCACAACCTCAGGGAGGTATCAGTGGTGACCACGCGTACAGCACCCTAAAAATGTGTGGTACCAATAGTTTATTATCACAACCCTCATTAGGCTGTGGTGACGTCGAGACCAAAGTGGGAGAGCACTAATATTATAGTGTTGATTCCGTAGTTAGGAAACCTCCGTGTTCCTACCCCCTCTCTCTCCACTGAGGTACGGTCTGACAAGGAGCGTTTATTTCTCCTGCGTACCATATTACTTTCACCCTGGCACCCCATGTTTCTTAATCATACCCTGCGCCACCACTAGGAACTGCATACCAATTCTGTTTCATTATAGAGTCCATGCCCAATCTCCCCCATGCTAGGCAGTACCTCCCACCAGGGTCGCTGAGCGTTCCCGCCAGGACAAAGGGTGTGCGCTTTTTAATGATAATGGCCATGCCCATCGCATAGGATGAATAGGAAGAGAAAATTCTGTGGTCGGACCATTTCTGCGCAAAAGGATTATTATGCCTTGGGTTACTGTGTGTCTCTTGTAGCATCGCTATGTTGATTTGGTGTCTATCCAGGTAGGATATTATCTGGCACGTTTTTCGTGGATCTCGCAATCCCCAAACATTCCATGTGATGATGTTCAGTTTCCCAGATGAAGCCGTGTCAGCCATGAGGCCGTAGAGTACATGATATGCGGTTCGATAGTTGCTCAATGAGTATGACTGTAAATAAGGAGCTGTTGGCCAGTTTGTCCTGCTCTTTTGTGAACATGCCATATCTGAAAGAAAGAAAACCTCCCTTATCCACCCCCTCCCACTGAAGCAGCCCCAACTTGCCAGTAGTACAGTCGCTCCCTACCTCCCAACAACCAAACAATAATACAAAACTTGCTGCAAAGAGGATGCAGCGGAGCACAGTGGGGGATTGCCTGTTAGGGGGAACCCCTAGGTGCCAGTACGAATACCTCTCAGCATCAGGGATCATGGTGGATCGTATAAATGATCCCAGAGAGGGCAGAGGGTGCCCGGCGCTTCAGTAGAGTGAAGTCCCATAATGACATCCGGTAAAGTCATACAGATCGAATTGGGGTTTCGGAGAATGCATGTAACAAGTGCAATTCCCCAGCCGTTTGTTTCGACTCGCAACTCTTCTTCGGTACCACAGGAGAAGTTGGTAAACGTTCAGTGTGAGTCAGATTCCGCAGTCGGAGAGGCGGAACGCTGTGAAGTAGTAGGCGAATCAGGGTTATGGTTGGTACGTTTCAGCTGTTTTAGAAATTCGTCCACCTGCTGTGGTTTAGTAAAGAAACGCTGCTTGCCTTGGTAAGTAATTCTAAGGCGTGCTGGATATAGTAATGCATAGTCTATTTGGGCCTGTCGTAATTTTTATTTTTTGTGGTTGTAAATTTTCGTCTCTCTTCTTGCACCGTTGCTGTAAAATCGGGATATATGGAAAACGTGATGCCATCAAAGGTCAATTGTTGTTTGCTTCTTGCCACTCGGAGTGCGATGTCCCGGTCCCTGTAATTTAGGAGTCTTGCAATGATAGGCCGAGGTGTGCTCCCTGGCGGCTGATGGGGGCACAGAGTGCGGTGCACACACTCAACGATAAACTGGGATGAGAAGGATTCTGCACCTATGGACAATAACAGTAATTCTCCTCAATTTTTCCGATGTTGGTAGTTTCCGGAATACCAAGGACAAGGATGTTATTACGCCTACTTCTCGCTTCCAAATCCTCGTTTTTGGCAGCTATAAGTTTTAACAGTTTGTTAATTTGTGCGACTTGTGTTGCGACCTGCGAGGTGGTGTCCTCAGTTTCCGAAATGCGGCACTCCGCCTCGTTTATACGGTCCTCATGACCCTCAAGTTTATGAACAATGGCATCCATACGTGTTGACATACTATCTACTTTATCGGCTATGGTGGCGAAGCCTTGCCTAACCTCTTGGAGAATAGTTTTCATGTCTTCAGACTGTGTGGTGGACATATCTTGGGCAAGTCCCCCCCCAGTTGTATCTTGCTTATCTTGCTGCGTGCAAGTGTTTTTTTGGCCTCAAAATTGAGCCGTGGTGGTCTTGAATCAGGCTTTCCCATTGTGTGTCTCGACTAATAGCGTTGGCTCGGGCTTGGGGAGGCAGCAGTATCGTCTGTTGCGCTCGCTAGAGAAATAGAGGGGGGGAGAGCGAACGAGTATGGCATCTGATGGCCTGGTGTTTCAATGCTGTGACTTTGGGCAAAGCGCAGTGTATAGGGGTCTACTGATTATCACACTCCAGCGCCCGTTAGGCATCTCACATACATTGAGCGCGTGTACACTTAGCTGCAGTTGAAGAGTATTGTCGTCGTCATCAGCAGGCCAGGAGACACCAGTGTTGGTAACTCGATTCTCTTTAGTGATACTGATTGGAGGCGCTAGCAATATTACGGGGGGGGCGTTCGAGAGAGAGCAGTCCCGCTAGGTGAATCACAGTCCCAGAAGAAAATGCCCAGACAGCGCTATATGCGGTAGCGTGATGGCGGATGTTGCCTGCTGCCATGTCCGTAAAGATGGGACGGAGAAAGTCCTGCGAGCTTCTCTAGCGCGTCGCGCCACTCACCGCTTGTGTGTTCTGTTGAGCCAGCATGGCGAGCCTCACAGCGTTACTGCCATGCGGCGTTGGGAGCCGCTCAGATCCCGCTTCGTAAACTGGCTGCTAGACACGTCCTTGCCCCCTCAGTCGTAGGGCGTCTCGCTCCCGCTCCGCACCAGATGGCCCAGTCGCCTCTTGGGAAGCCGCGACCTCACGTGCCTGTGCTCGCCGATCCGCCGCACCACGCCTCCCAGCTTGCCAGCATGGTGAGGGGAGCAGGATCGTGCAGCAGCTGCCAGGTAGAGGCTAGCGAGTCGGAACTTTCACCAGAGCATCAGCTGACTGTAGGATGTGGATGGCTGTGGTCTTGGCCGTTAGGGATGCCAATGAGTCGGATAAATGATGGATCTTGGAGCCGGGCTGCAGGAGCCTCACGTTAGTGCGGCCATCTTGCGTGTGCGCCAACTAGCGCCCCCAGGAATACCACATCTTATATCCACCTTTGATGGCCTGTGTGCCTTAGAGCAGGTGGTTAGTCAATTAGCTTCAACACATCCCAACAGGATTTCAGATCTCTGTAAATGAGAAGCAGGAGGGAGCCATACAAGAGACTGTCACACTAACAGATAGGGTACAAATCAATTACAAGTTCAGAATTCTTAAACCCCCCCCCCCCCCAATGCATTGATGCTAGAGCTCATGGAAAGCTGCCACCTGGGGTGGCGTAGAGAGCAAAATAATGGGGGTGAATGTTTGATCCATTCAGCATTCATTCTATCATTTGTTGGCACAGCACTTTTCACCCTAAGTGGGATTGGCATGCCCAGACGTGGATCCCTTGCTCGCTTTGCCACTGGATTCAACCTAGCTTGGCTGATAAGGGTCGTTACCCCGAAACCGGTCCCCGGATGCTTGTTTCTAGTCCAGGGAGGACACAGCTTGGCAGTTCTGGTCTGGACTGTTCCCATGAGGAGCAGGGTCAAGACTGATTTGCATATGTCTGGGTCTAAAATGGAGTGGCGTAGTGAGCAAAAGAATGCTGGATTTAACCCATATCTCTTGACTGGCGGTGAATGTTTGATTCATTCAGCATTCCGTCCATCCTTTGTTGCCGCAGCACAAATAAAGAGGAAGGAATAATTATACCACAAGCAATCCAAATGGCTCCCTTTCCCACTATTCCCCAATGAACATGACAGGGGTGAATAGAGCTGGGAAATCGTGGGCAGACAGGGCCAGAAGTTGGAATCACAAGTTTTGAGATTCCAGGTAGGAAGCAATGATAAAGTCTGTAACTTAGAATCAAAACACAAGTGATCTCCATGAAGACAGCAAAAACAGAGGTGGTGAAGATAAAAAGGAACCATAAATGAAAGGGGAACTTTGGGGGAACCCCTCTGTATATAAACTGCACAAAAGGAATTGTGGAGACATCACATCAGAAAAAGACACAATGACATTCACACACAAAATTTACCTAGAGCCAGTGGTGGCCAGCATGGCTTGCAGATGGAAGGGCGTCTCGCGCAGGGGAGGAAAGGGGGGGGGGGGCAATGCAGACAGGTGGGGGAGGGAGTGCCGACACCCTCTCCTTACCTCTGCTGCGCGACCCCCCCCGGCACCTGCCCTCCCATCCACGAGCCATGCCGGCCACTAATGGCTCTAGGTAAATTTAGTGTGTTAATGTCATTGTGTTTGTCTGACAGTGATACCTTGCCTCTGGGTCCAACATCGCTGCTCCTGGTCTCCTGGAACTCGAGGAACAGGAAGCAGGCCCCACTGACCAATCACAAAGCTGCAATGCTGTCCTGGTTGGACGCTCAGCCAGGGAATGGGGGCCTGGGCGTTCTCTCCACGCAGGCTGTAATGAGAGGGCCGACCAAACAGTAATTGCACACTTTGGAGTGGGCAAACCACTCCTTCCCTGCTCTGCTCCGTGAGCAGGGCAGCCCTGCCCACCCGCCCGCCTGAAAAGAGGCAGGAAACCTTAAATGATAATAACTGAAAGTTATTATCATTTTATGTTTCTGCTTCTCACACTGTTTGAAAGGAGTGGGGCAGCACTCCTCCAACATAGCAGAGGAGCCGCCACTGCCTAGAGCGCACACAGAAATAGATGATGTGCTTCGCCTGCAATTTATTTATCTCAAATAACTGTATGATTCGGTGGAAATTAGCAGACACTTCCACGTTGTTATACTAACGGTGTTGTGTGTGACTACGTTTATCTGGGCGTACATTTATTGCAACCTATCAAGAAGTTTGCACATCAAGAGACACCTTGGTAAGTCAACATCTTAAGGTTTTGGCACTTATTTTTTTCTGCAACATAGTATATGACGCCAAAATACTGTCAACTATTCTGTGAAGTTTTGAAAGTCTCACTCTAAGCGACCACTGTATAGTTTAGAGGGATAATTAATTATGGTGGTGTTTTCTAGCTACCAGGCCTAATCTCCTAATTACAGCCAACCTCCCCTCCGTCTCTAGGCCTTATAGGTTTAAAATATAAGAGCTGAGCCTGGAATCTAGATGGCTGGAATAAAATTCCAAAGAGGTTTCACCTCAAGATGCAGCACGTATATTTGTTGGTATGTCAGTGGAGCAAAAAAATATTTAGAAATGATTTGAAATCACAATTTAACGGTTCCAGATGCCTAAAACTCTTTATCTAATGCTGATTGTGTTTATATCTGTTACAAATTACGTAGAATATTTGTTTTTTTTCCTCCATAACACATTTTATCGCATTTTAACAGTGCATCAAGGCCTGGCCAGCCTTCACATGAAGCATGAGTGACACAAGTCTCGATGACACCAGTAATACAAGAAGAAAAGAACAAGGCACATTCACATCTCTCCCACCTATCCACATGTGTAACATCCAATACAGTAGAACGCAATAAGGGTCATCCTCATTGCTCAGCCCCATATGAGCGTAGTTCAATTTCAATCTGAGCCATAGTAGGTTGCACTAGAGCTAATAGTATGCTCCTTTAATCGGCCCAACACAGCCATATCTTTTCATGTTTTTGGGGGCAGCCCCTTGCCTGGAACACTGCTACTTCCAATCCCATGCAATGATCCATAGCTTTCTTCCAAACCCCCAGCAATGGTGGTGTCTCCACCTTCCACTTTCGGGCAATGTCCCATTTAGCTAATGTAAGGCCGAAAAATAACAGATGTTGTTTGTATCTGTTCCTTCGATCATCTCCGTGCTGTGTAGGAGGATCAATGTGGGGTCGATGGGTATCTCCCAAGACAGAGCACGGGCAGAATTTTTTAAGTTGGAACAATAATGGACAGTTTTTATGTTAATATATATTTTTTTTTTATTGACATTTCAAGAAAAGGTCAGTTTACAACAAAACAACCCAGCATAATATCGAATCTTTACAAGAGTTGAAATAGTCACAGTCCACATAGTACATAATACAACTGCAGCAATTCACGCCCCAGCTGCCCACCTCCAATAAAATAAACACATATCCATCACAGATCCAAATACGTGTAAGAATCAGCAAGGAAAAAACCCAACAAATTAAAAGCACATGATATAATATCGCATAGAGGGCTGAGGACATCACCGACACAATCCAAGTAAACCCAATTATCCAGAATTGAGGAGGAAAAGGAGATTCAACAGCAGGTGGAAGTCCATACCCTGTCAAATCAATGCCTCAGTCTGAGTACCACTCGTCCGCTCTCCCCAGTATCCTCCTGTTGTCTCTGAGCCCAGGTCAGGAACGGCTCCCAGATGTCTCGAGGCCTAGAAGTAGGGGGCATAAGTTCCCCGAATGTGCTTAGCTGTGTGTGACCATATGTAACATCAGTGATCCATCCCTTAACGGAGGGCACCCTTCTCCTGCCCCAGTGGACTGCAACCTGCCTTTTAGTGAACAGCAAGAGAAGCGCATGCAATTTATGCAGCTTGGGCGGTGTATCCTTAACATATCCTAATAGGATGAGAGTGGGGGATGGGACATCTGACATGCCAAGAATTTGATTCACTGAGGTAAAAATGAGGGACCAGAAGTCCGCAATTTTGGGGCAGTCCCAGGCTATATGCAAAAACGAGGCGGGAGAGTATCTACAGCCCCAGCATCTATTATCCTCCCTGAGTCCCATGCGATATAAAATCTATGCAAATATTTTAAGTGAATTAAGCAAAGCTTGTAGTTAGGGGAGAGCTCTGTAAGCTGTCTACAGCAGAAATCCCATTGGGCTTCAGTCAACGGAGTAGGGAGTTCGCTGTTCCAATTCTGCAGGGATTTAGGTGTCACCAACGGGGCAGTGTTTTGCATGTGTGTGTACAGCCGTGTAATGAGTTTACGAGGAGATGGGGATTTCAACAAGCTTTCCAGTGCAGGCAAGGGTGGGGGGGCCAGTGGGAAACCCTCCCAGAGGGCACGGCAAGCCGCACGCAACTTATGATAAAGGAATAACTCAGCAAATGACACCGCGTGTCCCTCTTCTACCTCCGGAAGGGACCGGAACGTACCTTCCGGATACAGGTCGGCGAAGGTGTGGAGTTGCATCTTTTGTTCCAGTGTCTTGCTGACACCATCCTGGATGCAAGGCAGCTTTGGATTATGTGCTAGGGTAATAAAGGGAGCATATAACACCAGGATGTCCGCTTTCTTACGCAGCTCGTCCCATGCCCATGTCCTAGAGGTGTCAATGTCTCCGCGAGGGCGACACGACTTTTGGTAAATCGCCACCTTGAGCAGGACAGGTGCATGGCGGTAGTTTCAACTGCCACATGGGGCTGGAAGGGTGTCGGATGGACCCTGTAGTGCAAGAATTGAGCCTGGGCACATAAAGCATAAAGATGCATGTCCGGGGCTCCCAGACCACCCTGCCTCAACGGGAGTGTCAACAAATCCCAAGATGTTCTAGCCTGTCTACCCGCCCACACCAGGGAGATCAGCTGCAACTTCAAGGTATCAAAAAAGTGCTGTGTGAGAGGGAACAGTATATTAACAAATCGGTATAAAAACTTCGGAAGTACGACCATTTTAGCCAATGCTATCTTCCCAGCCGGAGACAATGGCAACCCAGACCATATTTTAACCTTCTACTCCAACCACGTAACCGCCCTCCCATAATTCAGATTCCACACCTCTTGGGTATCCCGACTTATCCACACCCCCAAGTATTTAATCGCCTCTGCCTCCCTTCTCAGAGAGTACTCAGATGTCACCGGAGGTGTGCCATCCGTCAGTGGAAACATCAGCGACTTGGCCCAGTTGATGAAGATGCTCGACAAACTTCCAAACCGAATAAATTCCCTCAAAATGGGTTCCAAGTTCTCCTCTGGATTGGCGACGTAAAGTGTCACATCGTCTACATAGAGGGAAATTAGGAGGCTCCGGGAGCTGAACCTAATGCCTCGAGCTGTGTGATGTTGCCGGATGCGGGCAGCCAAGGGCTCCATCTTAATCGCGAAGAGCAGAGGAGCGAGGGGGTACCCCTGCCTGGTGCCACGCGAGATAGAAAAGGGGGCTGAAAGTAAGCCATTTACTCTAATCCGAGCGCTGGGTAGGGTGTATAACAGTTTAATGCAGTTAATGAGGAGCGGGCTAAATCCCATGCGACCCAAAATTACAAACAGATATGGCCATTCGAGCGTATCGAACGCCTTGGTGGTGTCTAAGAATACAGCCGCGGCTCGTATGTCTGGGTGTAAATAATGCAGCACCGAGAATATAGTCCGCAAATTGTGAGAAGTGGACCTCCCAGGAATGAATCCCGACTGGTCGGGGAGTGCAATAATGGGAAGCATGGGCTGCAATCTGTTTGCAATCAGCTTAGCTAGGATTTTAACATCCACATTTATCATTGATAGTGGCCGGTATGAATCTAACTCCATTTCCGGCTTCCCAGGTTTTAAAAGAGTAATAATGATCGGTTCCCTCATGGACTCATGTAACACTCCAACCTCCAGGGCCTCCTCATACACTGCCAACAGCCGAGGTGCCAGTTCCTCCACATAGGTTTTATAAAAGGACGTGGTCAGGCTATCAGGCCCAGGGGCCTTATCTAGCGGTAAACTTTTAATAACCTGGGCCACATCTGCCACAGTGAACGGGAGATCCATATACTCTCTATGAGTTCGATAGAACCAGACCAGCGCCAAAGAGTCAAGGAACGTTTGCAGCCCCTCAGGACATGTCTCCTGGGTAATAGTATACAAGTGAGAGTAGAATGGAGAATGCGTCTAGAATTTCAGCCGGACCCCTGACAACGGCACCCTGGGAGGTGTGTAGTGCGTGAATGAATGCAGTCGACCGAGAGGGTCGGATCATACCAGCTAAAGTGCGACCTAGTCTATCACCTTCCCCATACCGCCGTGCCTCTGCGTATTTCCCCAAGAGCTTAACCTCACGCTGAGACTCCTCAGCGAAGTCAAGTAATTTGGATTTCAGGAGCGCCGCGGCCTGGGGCTCGTTTGTGGAATAATATTGCTCCTCAAGTTCTTTTATCTGAGTTTCCAGTGCGGCAAGCGTACCGCGAATAGCCTTTAACACACCCACCTGCCAGGCAATACACTGACCCCTGATAACTTCTTTGAATGCTCCCCAGTGTGTGGCCTCAGTAGCCACCGAGCCCATATTGCGGGTGAAATAATCAGAAATATTCTACCGTATTTCCTCCCTGAAAGCGGCATCAAGTAGGGCATACTGCGGAAGGTGCCAGGAAAAAGCACGGGGGAGTGAACCCGGGAGCGACAGTTTCAATAATCATGGGTCGTGGTCCGATAAGGAGCGTGGCAAATGCAAACTGTCAGAGGTCCAAGCAGCGACGTCGCGGGACACCAGCCAAAAGTCCAAGCGAGACCAAGCACTTTGATGATCAGAAATACAAGTGCCCTCTCTAACCAAGGGGTGTCTCCTACGCCATATGTCTAGTAATTCCCCATCGGAGACCATGGCGTTTAAGGCGGCGCTGGCAGCTGGGTGTAGGGGGTGAGGCGCACCCTTCCTATCCATGTCATCGTCTAGGATAGCATTAAAGTCCCCTCCCCACAGTACTGTACTGCAACCTGTTGCTCTGATCTTTGTCCAGATATCCTGAAAGAAGTTGGGGGATGTCCACATTTTGACCAAATACCGCTGCAATAACCAAAGGAACCCCCCCAGCACACCCTGGACGAGGATATATCTCCCTTCGGGATCTCCATATATCTCACCCCCCCGCCAATCCACTCCCTTCCTAACCAGCACGGCCACACCACGGGCATAGTTGGAGTAAATAGAAGAGTACACACTCCCCAACCTGTTATGTCGCAGCGTCTGTGATGGTGTGACATTTAAGTGCGCTTCTTGGAATAGACACACGTCTATGTTATGTCTGGATAAGTAAGCATGTACAAGTCTAGATTTCCTACTGTTATTCAGCCCTCTGATGTTCCACGTAAGAAAATTTAGTGTTGTATCGTGATGTCATGCGCAATACCCTAACAGATGTGACTTAAGCAGTGGGGACTCGACAGCTTCCAATTATAGACTATACATACCAACCCACAAGATGCAATCATACTGGAAACAAACAATAAAACCTTCCCTACCCTCCACCCACCTCTCACTCCAACTCCCCAATCAGGTTGTAGAAAGCCCACCCTTAGCAAACTGAAACACAAACAACCACACAGTGGTACAGGGAACCTTCCCATGGGGGCACAGCGGCACCGGCAAACCTCGCCGTTCGCACAGGGTGGCCGGGAGTACTGCGGACAGTGTTACAGGTCTATACACTAAATCGTAGAAAACTTTGAAACACTGTGGAACCCGAGCTCCATATCAACAAAGCGTACAGCACTTCCCCAATCCAGTAACAGAGCAATACAATCACTCAGTCGGAGAGGCCATACGATACCAATGTCAGTCAGTATCACTAAGTTGGCCAACCGCAGACATCTCGGCTCCCCGAGTTTCTTTACTTTTCTTCCCTCTGACATGTTTGGCAAATTTCAATGCGGACTTTGCATCGGTGAAGAAGTGAGATGTGCCATCATACGAGACCTTTAGCTTGGCTGGGTATAGTAGGGAAAAAGGGTTCTGTGCCTGCAGAAGGCGACATTTAGCAGGGAGAAATTCTCGACGCGCCGCCTGTACAGCAGGGGTGAAATCCGGGTAGAATGAAATGGTGTTGCCTTTGTGTGAGATCTGACCCCTCTCTCTAGCCAGTCGTAAGATAAGATCCCTATCCTGATAATTCAATAGCTTCGCCAGGATTGGTCGAGCGTTGCCCCAACTGGAGGATTCGGCCCCAAGGGCCTTTGTGCCCTCTCCACCACGAAAACAGGGGATTTGTGGGGATCAAAAAGTTTATGAAGTAGATCTGTAACGAAGGGCTCTATTTTGGCTATAGCAGTAGTTTCCGGGATACCAGTAATGCGTAGATTATTTCTACGCGACCTCGCCTCCAAATCATCGTTCTTAGCCCGGATAACTCCTAGTAGTTTGTCCATATGTAGTAGCTGTTCCTTAGTTTCCACCTGGAATTCGTGGAATTCGGTGTGGTGGTTTTCTAGGGCATCAAGATGGGTCTCATGGATATTCACCTGGGTCTTGACAGAGTCCAATTGCGTAGTCAGAGTGTCCAGCTTCGAGTCTATGTTTCGCAGGCTGGAGCACATTTCCAACATGAGAGTACGTAGGTCCTCACCTTGATCCTCCGCATGCGTGTCATGTTGGCCGTCCGCCTGTGCATCCAGGTCTGATTCAGTATGACGCGTGGCACGCTTGTTCTCAAAGGTAAGTTTTGGTTGCTTCGGGTCTTGTTTGCCCATGTTGCAGAGGTAATAAAATGGCGTAGAGCATGATAAGGGTCAACCTGCATGCAACATGCCCAGCCGTCACCCAATTCCAGCAGATACGCTATCAGCCAGGCCCTCACTCCTCTCTCACTTAAATGTCTCTGAAGACACCCAGTGCTTCGCGCCGCATCGCGGCCCGTGCCAGCCTGCTAGTAGTTACACAAGTAGTTCGTGCTTCCGCAGGTGTCAGTTACAGGGCTGCACCTCAGATGTTACTGGCCACCAGAGAAACACACCACAACCAACAGGGCCACACGATCAACACGGCTTAGCCATCAATATGGGTGTGAGATGGGCACAGTTCACCAAGGGCCCCCAAGGGCACAGACAGGACACCGTGGGCCAATAAGAGTAATAAAAGCAACTGATCGTCCATCCACCACCAGTCACAGTTCGAGGATCCTCGCAGCAGTCAGCATCAGGTAAGTCGCGCAGGGCCACACACTCACTAGTCTCACACCCTGGACACTTCAGTGGCTCACCACAGGGTCTCCGCAGGTCAACAGTCGCTTCTCTCTGGGTGGTCCTCCACAGTTATAACCAGCCTGGTTCAGAAATGACGGGCATTTAGATCATAAGGCGTTGTGTCTTAGCGAGCGCGCCGCGCCAAGTCCCACAACCACGTTGATGCCGCAACCCTTCACAGCGCCGACTCGGCAGCAGCAGCAGTCTAAATCGTAGTGGCAAAACCAATCTTATGACCCTCTCCACTGCAGCAGATGTCGGACGGAGCACAGCACAATCACAAAATGGCAGGGTGCAGGGTGCACCAGCCCGCTCCTCCTCCCACCCAGCTCCAGGCAGCAGCAAGGCAGGACGTCTGCAGTCAACCACTTCACAAGCTCTCCTTGTCTTAAAGGCAGCGCGCAGATCGCAAATTGCCGGGACGTTGCGGGCAGGGGAATCTCACCGTTCCCTCAGGGCCACGGCCTACAGCTCACTAGCAGCCGTGGGCTTGATTTTCAGGCTGCCCGCCCACAGCACGAGCCAATGTCCGGATGATCGCGGGCAGCCGGCAGCTTCATAAAACACCACGCAGCTCAGCCTCCGGGTAGTCGCAAGACACAGGAACTACAGCGGCGGGGTCCACAGGTGTTCCGCCACCCGTAGGCAACAATATCTGCCTCAACAGCTCTCCGTATGTGAGGATTGTCAAAGGATTAATTTCCGGCTGGCGGAGCTCACTCACAGAGCGGCAAGTCCGCTGTGCGCCAGACCACGCCCCCCTTTTTTATGTTAATATTAAAACATGTTGCCATATAGTCTAAATTTGAGAGACTAGAGATCTTCATGGAAATGTAATGTCTTATTTAAATTGAGAAAAACGGTACGCATACCATGGTTGAAAACTTGTTAAAACTAAATAAAAAAAAATAGAAAAAATAAGTTGTGTGTGTTTTTGCGTGCCTAAGTGTGGACATTAGACAGCTAAATCTGATCTCTACAAGACTGGATGTAGGCTTGTTGCGATGAGGAAGTGAATGCTGCCATGAAATTTGTATTGGTCCAATGCCTAAGGATCCAGAACAGATGCATATGAGCCCTAGGACGAGAGAGAATAATGTTGTGGGCTGCAGACTGCACATTTTAATTTAAACAATGTGATGCACTTTAACACAGTGTCACTCTGCACTGAGTGATTTTCCTTTTGGATGCAATAACATAGTATCAGGTGTGCGTAATCACATTTCATAGAACCCAAAGCATAAGTTTGAGGGCTCAAGCAGAAGGTCATGAGTAAAATCCATGGCTGCACAAATTTTCAATATTTGATCACGATTCTCTGTTCAAATATACAGTATTATTGATTTCAATTTCCATAGTTCTTTATCCGTAATGTGTTTGCACTTACTTCTGATACAATTAAAGTGTGCTGATGCCCCACCTATAAATGGCAGAAGCGGCAGATGTAAACCCTGTATAGAAAGAAATTGTTGTTTTAGTGTCCGGAAGAGGGAACGCTTCTCTTTTGCTCTTTCTGAAGCAAACTGTCTGTTTGCTAAAGGTTCATTCAAGTTTTACTCACTCAAGTTGCCATCTGTTTGTGCCCTCGATGTATGCAATGTGTCCTTACTCTATTTCACATTTTTTAAAGCGCTATTAGAATATGTCACTTCGCTATGCAGATTAAAGGGTGTCTTAGACGAACCTTCTTAATTTATAGTTACCCTAACTCCACTAATTTTGGGTGCCACCATATGGTTTACGTGCTACACCAATAGCGTTTATCGGTATGGTGAACTTAAGAATAAAAATTTACCTAGCTCTAGTGAAGGTACGTTTCAATTCTACTAAGGCCACGGCGGCGAGGATTATGCTTTTCCTTCTTCGCTTTAATGTAAACCCAAAAACACAGCAGCCATTAAAGTCACAAACTACATTTCCCGTGAACACCAGGAGAAAAAACAGCAAAAACTCCAGAGTCCTTCTCTAATGTCCTTGACCAGGCTCTTATAACATCCACTGTCTATTCCTGTTCCTCCTCTTTCTTCGCGCGAATCACGTCATCCTCTTCCATCATGTGTCCTGTTTCGACCTCTTGTTTCCTGCAAAGACACCGTGTGTCATTAACGTGAAAGGCCAGCTCGTCATACAACCTTGGCAACAATCAGTTTGATTAAATTTGCAGAACTAAGCTTGATAAATCAATTGCAAACAACGACCTCATAATATATCCAATCAAAGAAAAACAGACAACTAATTCCCTTACTGGGGGTCTGCATCCCTCCTGGTTGCTGGTTGGGATAATTCTCGTCTCCATGTCCTAAATAGAACTGAAACTTACCTACATGTGAGCTAGGCAAATTTTCCTTCTATGTCAGGACCGGAGGCGAGGACTATTTTTCTTCAAAGCTTAGTTATCACCACCTGGGCTACATTCAGAACTGGTTTAAAATAAAACCTTTTAAAAGTTGAGTCCGAAGACCAGTCTGCTGCACAAATGAGGTCTTCCAACGTGCACCCAAGGTAGACTCTTTTGAGGCCATTGCCCACCTTGCTTAATGTGTCTCATAGACCTTCGTGTCTATACCAGCCTCCTGCATTACCCTTCCAACCCAGCAGGCTATCGTGGGTGAAGAAACTGCCTTGATCGGCTTTCAGAGTGCAATAAGGAGCTGTTGTTTGCCCGGAGGGTGAACTTCCTCCGTTATCTCTTCGTAGGCCTTAAGACATTTCACAACACAGAGTTTGGGGGAATCGGTGAAGGCTGTATAAGAGATCATGCAGGTATTCCACTTGGTACATTCACTTATCAGAAAACTCACTCAGTCAGGAGAAAAAACTCTAGCCGTTATATCCAAGACTAGCACATGCAAAACCCTTCTGCACGAGATGAGACATAGTAACATTACCAACTTTGCTGAAATCTCTTTCCGGGACAAAAACCGGTTCGGTTGCCATGACAAGAATCGGTTCAAAACCAAATTGACATCCCAGACTGATGCATAACGTGGTTATGGAGGGAGGGACAAACAGATCGCCTTTATCAACCTGCAAACAAAAGGGTGCTTGTCCAATGGAGTGCCCTCCACCAGGGAATGAACTGCCAAGACGGCGGACCGTACAGCATTTATTGACCGGTATGCCACTCCCTCTTCCGCAAGGCTAGCTAGGAAATTGAGGACATGAATTATATCTGATCTAACTGGATCCACTTTCCTTCGCAAACACCAACATACTCATCTCGTCCATGATGACTAATAGCGTTTCGTTGTGCTGTCTGCCCAGGCTCTGGACAGCAGAAACTCAGCTTGGCTCGAAAGGCCTGGGAGTCTATACCTCTCCCTGTAATCTGCCACAAAATGAGGTCTAACGAGCCTTCTTCCACCAGATGGTGCAGCTCGTTGTCCAGATTTGACAGAATGCGAGGAAAGTGGGGGAGTTGGATTGGAGAAGCCAAGACAGTTCCAGAAGAAACAGAAACCACAGTTGCAACCGCCAAAGTGGCGTTATTAGCACTACATTCGCCCTCTGCCTGCGAACCAGGGGAGATGCGCGGGTGATCATCAAGAATGGGGGAAAGGCGTAACTTCTCTCTCGGTTCCAGTCATAGAGGAAAGCGTCCGTCTCCTACGCCAGTGGGTCCAGCCTCCAACTGAAGAACCGTGGCAAATTGTGATCGAGGCGGCAAGCAATCGATCAAAAAGGACCCCCACCTGTTGGACAGCAGTTGGAAAATTTGGGGGTCCAGCTTCCAAACACTGGCATCCCTCAGGTGCCGGGAGTGCCAGTCCACCACCTAGCTGTCCTGACCTGGGAGGTACTCCGCTGTTACTGACACCTGGTTGTCCAGAAAGAAATTCCAGAACTCCTTCGCCATGCTCACTAGGGCGCGGGATCTGGCACCCCCCAGGTGATTGATATATCTCACCGCTGAGATGCTGTCTATCTTTAAGAGCACAGAGGACTGGATCCGGTCCTTGGTCCAGCAATGGACCGCGAACTTCCCTGCCTGGAGCTCCAGGCAATTTATATGTAGGTGCTGCTCTTGAGGTGACCAATTTCCAACGGTGGAAAAATCCCCAAACCGGGCGCCCCAGCCTGACATGCTGGCGTCAGACTCTATCACCAAGTCAGGGTCGAAACTGAAGATAGCTCTTGCGTTCCAGGCCTCCATATGAGTGAGGCACCACTCCAACTCTTCTCTGACCTCGTCCGTCAGTGGGACCACTTGCGAATAAGTGAGGCCCCTCCTTAAATGATGCGCTTTCAGGTGCTGTAAGGCCTGATAGTGCAACAGACCTTGAAATATCACCTGAATCGAGGAGAAGAAGAGGCCCACTAGGCGCGCGATCTGTCTTAACCACGTTCGTTGTTTGGCCAATGTTTGGAGAATCTTGTGACTTATCTTTGCGACCTTTCGAGAGGGAAGACTCAAAGAGTCTATGACGAAATCCAGAAAGATCGCTTTCTGTGTTGGGGTGAGAAGAGACTTCTGCTTGTTTATCTCAAACCCCAGCCCCTGCAACAGGTCGACCACCAACTGGAGATGGGCCCTCAGTCTCGAGGGACACTGCGCTAGGATGAACATTTCGTCCAAATAGATGATAAGCCAAATCCCCTGAGCCCGCAGGAACTCCACTGGTTTGAGGACCTTCGTGAAGCACCATGGGGCCGACGAGAGGCCGAAAGGCAATGTTAGAAACTCGTAGACCTTGCCATACAAGAGGAATTGGAGGAAGCGGCAGTGAGGGGGAAAATCAGGACCGTCTGGTACGTATCCTTCAAGTCCAGGTGCACTATCTAATCGGATGGTAGCAGCACGTCCCTGAGGAGATGGATACCCTCCATCTTGAAGTGGCGATACACAAGCCACTCATTAAAATCCCTGAGGTTGATCACCGGCCTTTGTCCCCCTTCGGCCTTGTCGACCAAGAAGAGGTTGCTGAGAAATCCCTCGGAGTGTATCACCGACTGACAGATGGCTCCCTTCTGAAGGAAAGCCGACAACTCTTCATCTATCATGGCCGTGTTGAGGGCAGAAAAACAAGTGGGGCAGGGATGGACATATTGGTGGGGGGGAAACGTAAAACTCTATTTGGAACCCCTGGACCATCTGCAAAACCCATGCATCTGCTGTGATGGACGCCCAGGCTGGGAGGAACAAAGCCAACCGCCCCCTTCCCTCAGCTGTGCCGAGGGAATGACGCTCACTGTTCATATTGTTGTTGCCACATTTGTATCCTCTGCTGCCTCTAAAGTGTTGTCCTCCAGTTGGGTAAACGTTGTTGAAGCGTGGGTGAGCCTAACAATGCCCACGCCCGGAGCCTTGTCACTTTGCCTGGGAGGAAGAGGAGAAGCGGCCGGTCGAGCGGCCCCCTGCCATGACCAGCCCCGTGGAAACCCCAGGGGCTGAAGACACACTTAAAATGTATCTGTGCCTTGTCAAGCGACGTAAACATCGTCACAAACTTACCAAATTCTTCAACTAATGGGTCACCAAACAACCTCCCCTGGGCCACCGCCCCTGCCTTCGAAGTGGCCAGGTCCCCCAATTTGGGGTCAACCTTGATCAACAAGGAGCGATGACGCTCCGTTGAAAGGGCACAGTTAGAATTTCCCATAAAGCAGATGGCGCACTTTGCCCAATTAGAGAGGACATCAGGGGCAATAAGAGAACCGAAGGCCTTGGCTTCCTCAGCCATGTCCTGAATTTTGATCACTGGGCCAATGGCATCCAGGAAAGAATGCCAGGATCTGTCAATTCCCTTCTCAGGGTCCTTAACGAATGTTGCCAGGAACGTGGCCATATCCGCATCTATATCTGGTGTGAGTGCAACCTTCCCTTTAAGATGGGGCGGGGGCATTCTGTTCTCAGACGTCTGCGGGTTTTGTTCTCTAGTGGCTTTCTGAGGCGGGCTGCCACATACTTAGCTACCTTCTCGGCTGCCGCTCACTTGGCCGACCTCAGGTGGACAATGTCATCTGGGTCCAGCATATCTCCTGTGTGGGCTCTGGATGACCCGCAGGCTGCAAAGATCTGGGGAGTCCCCTTCCTGAGGTTGTGGTGAATTGGGGCGGGATGGGACCAACACGGGCGTGGGTAGGCCCAGCGGCGCTTCCGGTGGGGATATCTTGGCCAGGAAAGCCTGTTTAAGACACACAAATGCGTCCTTGTCCACCCCCTCATCACACTTCTTTTTGGGGGCGAGGGGCCCTTTCCCGCATCCTCCTGAGGGACCTGTCCCGGGGCAGGGGCAGAACCAGACTAGAAATCTTTGTGCATTTCTGCGCTATTTTCTCTGACAATCACGGTTCTATAGGGGCCATTAGGTCATTTACTGCCCTCTAGATCGAGGTGTCAGTGGCCTCATAGAACTCATCCTGCCATTGGAGGTAGGCCAGGGAGTCTGGCCCCGAGGGGCGCCACCAGCACAAAACAAGGGGAATGAAAGTACAGACCCAGTTCTCTGCTGGGTGATTACCGAGCAGCCAGGGAGGCGCGAGCATTATCTAACCGAGCGGAGCGCGTTTGAATTCCCAGATGGGAGACACGTGCTGTGGGCCAGAATGTAGCGGCAACCCTGAAGTGCCCCCTACCGGGCGACAGACCGCACCGCGGTCGTGTTGGGGCAAGAGAGTCGCATAAGGAGCGCACTAGCGGCCCCGCAACCAACAAAGAGACTCTGCAAAAGAAATACAAGACGCACAACAGCGCGTGATTAAACATGCAATGACCCCCACACTGAGCCCCGCACTCTTCACAACCGCACCATTTCAGTCATAAGAGAGGAAAAAGGGCCCACTTAACTGGCTGCTGAGCAGCGAAGAAAGAGAAGGAACAGGAAGAGACAGAGGATGTTATGAGAGCCTGGTCAAGGACATTAAAGAAGGAGTTTTTGCTGTTTGTTCCCCTGGTGTTCATGGGAAATGTTGTTTGTGACTTTATTGGTATTATATTAAAGCGAAGAAGCAAAAGCACAATCCTCGCCTCCGGTCCTGACATAGAATTGACTTTACAGGGCTAGTTTGTTTTATTTGTATTATATATGCATGCATTGCATTGCACTACATCTCGTAGCTGGTATGATGCCAGCAGACAAGTTATCCATGTTGAGCTCGGACAGGGGGTATTGTCCTCCCCCTTCTCACCTGCATCGTCTTTAACTTGAGATTCATGTTGTGCAGAGTTAGTTTCGGGGCAGTTGATATTTGTCCTACCATAGAAACTGGGGCTGGCTGCAAGGATTAAGCTTCTCAGTCAATTAAAAGGGTACATATGTCATTTAGGAACTTTCTGTAAGTCAGGTGAGTGCGTTTTGGCCAACAGTATCTCAAGCCCTACCATGGCAAACACACAACTGAGCAGCAATCACCCACACATCTGTGGCTGGCAACTTGTGTGGGAATTTGTTTAGAAACTTCCTAAATGAATATACTAGTATTATTCCACATACCTTCCCACACACCCAACCTCAGTGGCACTACATCCAAGTGGCTTTCACCTCTGCCAGCTCTTACCCACAATGGTCAATTTTGAAGGATGAGTGCTATATTTTTCTTGATTTCTAGTCTGGTTAATTTCCAAGCAGATTTCAGGACAAATATGAAATCCATGCATATTCATGCAGCACTACAAGCAAAATCTGGCACACATCATTTCAGAAGCTCCCTATTCCCATTATAGGCCCTCTCATTGCCCTGCACAAAACCACATCCCCTTACCCCCAATGTAGAAACTCAACCATCGTCACAGTGAATTTTATACATAGAAAGGAATAAAACGTGCACTACTGTGGGAAATCACATCAATATTCCCCAATTATATTTTCTAAAATAAAGATTGTCTGTCAATGTTATCTTCCTTATACATGTATGCCCTTTCTATGTAGTTAAATATCCATATATTTAGTACTTTACTCCTACAGTGGAACTAAAGGAAATAAAACAACTTTGACTCTCTCCAATGTACTACTCTGTCTCACCCCATACCTCTCTCAATATATCCTCTACCTCCACTTTCTGACTCATTGCAAACCTCATTCTACTACGTTCTCCAAAATAAACGTTTCTAACTCTTCCCCCTCTATCCCTGCTTGGCTTACCCCACACTTCAGTTTGCTACTACGATCTCCCAAACAGCCCTTTCACAATTCTTACCTCATGTATCCTTCCTTTGGCTCAGCCCAAACCTTATTTTACTACTATGATCACCCTAATCCCTTTCTAGAGACTCTTCCCTCTTCCATCTCTCCTTTTATTCATCCCAAACCTCTTCTTACTACTATGATCTCCCAGCTAACATCTTCTAGACTCTTCCCTCTTTTATACTTCCATTATTGTATTCAATAAACTAACAGACTTGCATGCCCACTGCTCAAATTAACTCCTATTTTACTATACTCATCCACCACTAATCCTTTTGGGTTCTTGAGTAGCGTGCTACTCGCTAAAAAGTGCTTTGACGCTTTGTCCGGAGTAGGAAGCTCCATATAAATACAATTCCAATACAATGTTTGCCGAATGATGTGAATTTGTTAATCCTTTATATTACTGTATTTACTTGTTGAAGCAAAGGGTTGGAGGTAGGGTGTTCCTTAGGGATCAACCTTCAGAGTGCAGAGCTCTCTCTAAAGTTATTTGCTGCATGCTGTCCATAGTGCTAGTACTGTTAGAATACAATGCTACGTTTGCAATCTATAAAAAGGCAATTCTCACAAGAAAAGCAGAATTCTACGAAGCCAAAATTACAGCCGCTGACAACACACAAAAAGAGACCTTTCGGATCTTGAAAGAGCTGCGACAAGACAGGGAACAGAAGCCTTCCTTCTGTTTGGAAGACTGTAACAACTTCCAGTCTTTCTTTGCAACAAAAGTGAAGGACCTATTAAAGGATATCCACTCCACCCCCAAGTTCCTGTGTACCTTTGCGCCATAACCACCGCCCCCCACTTTTGACAAACCACTCACCACTTTCCCTATTCTTACTCACGACTCCTTATCTCATTTAATCTGGCGAGTGAAGTCAGGGTCACCGACAGACCCCTGCCCACCTAGGATCTTCAAGGTAGCCTTACCAGGGATAGAAAGTGAGGTCCTTTCGCTTCTTAACCAATCCCTTGCAACAAGGCATGTCCCCTCTAATTTTCAGGAAGCACGTGTTATCCCACTTCTAAAAAAACCTGGGGCCAACATGAAAAACCTAAACAAATTTAGGCCGGTCTCCCAACTCCCTTTCCTGGCAAAAGTGTTGGAACAGCAAGTGCTAAAATCGCTGTCCAACCACCTAGAGGACAATCACCTCCTGCAATTCAACCAGGCAGGATTCAGGGCTCATCACAGCACGGAACTGGTTATGGTGTCTGTACTAGATGAACTCAGATTAAGGGCTGACAAGAAAAAGCCATGTGCCCTGGTGTTACTGGACCTATCCGCGGCATTTGACACGGTCAACCATGACCAACTAATGTAGCGGATTTCGGAGCTGGGTATCCAGGACACGGCACTCGCATGGCTGAAATCTTTTCTCAAGGATCGTTCCCAGAGAATACAGCTGACCGACCACGTGTCTGACCCAGGATTACTTTTGTGTGGGGTACCACAGGGTTCGGCACTGTCTCCCCTCTGCTTCAACGCCTACCTCCAACCTCTGACAGCAGCACTGAACCACATGGAGTGTCATATCTATAACTACGCTGACGACACTCAAATCACTTGAAATTCACTGTTATCTGGATGACGGCCAACTCCCTCAAAATGAATCCTGACAAAACAGAAGTACTGGCCGTCACCTCAGACTGCAACCCCTGGAGGGAACTCTTCTGGCCACAAGAACTTGGCATGTACCCGGAGCCGGCCGTGGCTGTAAAAAGCCTGGGCATCAAAATCGATGCCAAATGCTCCATGATTCAGCAGGTATCGGCAGTAGTGGGAATGTGTATAGGCATGCTGAAACAGCTGCAAAAGCTTGCCCCCCTTCTCACCTTCAACACACTTAGAATGGCAGTGTCACCTCTGATACTATCTCGTCTCGACTATGGTAACTCTCTGTATATCAGACTCCCAGGTATCCAGCTGGCCAGATTACAGG
Organism: Triturus cristatus; assembly: GCF_964204655.1. Taxonomy (NCBI): domain Eukaryota; kingdom Metazoa; phylum Chordata; class Amphibia; order Caudata; family Salamandridae; genus Triturus; species Triturus cristatus. Next base: position 319,808,077 of record NC_140592.1, read on the forward strand.
TTATCATGAACGATGCCGCTAGGCTAAGTTTTAGAGTGCCCAGGCGCACCCACGCTACCCCTCTCCTAAGACAGTTGCACTGGCTCCCGATGAGACAGAGAACAAAGTTTAAGGGCCTCTGCATCGCACACAAGGCCATCTATGGCCTAGCCCCTAGCTATATCAAAGACCGCCTAGCTAAATATACTCCTAACAGGGTGCTACGGTCCTCGGAGGCCAGCCTTCTGGCTTGCCCCCGGTTTAACCTGTCCTGTAAAGGAGGGAGAGCTTTCTCTACATCCATCCCCCAAATTTGGAACACCTTGCCCGAGAATGTACGCAAGGAACACGCCATTCTCCCTTTCAGGAAGAAATTGAAAACAGTGCTTTTTTCGGAGGCTTGGGACGTAATCTAACCATCTACACTCACCACAAGCAGTGGCTGGGATCTCTCTTATAGCGCTTAGAGACCTGAAGGTGATAACGTGCTTTATAAATGCCAATTAACAATAGTGATAAATGTTTTCGGTTAGCTGATCGTCAGCTGTATTGGCATCACTAGTTACTCCGTAGGATGAGACAAGGTCATACAGGCATTTCTCTACAAGGCACTGCAGATTTAATTCAAGTGTCTACATTATTGTGAATTCGTTTAGAATTGTTAGTTTGTGATTATGTGGTTTTATAGCTGAGTAACATAATTCTATGTATTACTCTAAATTTAAAAAAAGGTGTGGGTAAGAGATTGCACTAAACTTCTTGGACTGGAGAAGTAGAAGGCTGTGGTGGGATAGTTGAAGTAATAGGAGGATCCCACTAGCTCTCAGAGATGTAAAATAATTTTTGTTGCATTTTTTTATCTGTGAAACAAACACAATTTCTCCCTCTAAAGTGATTCTCATATGACTTTGGTGTTGAGCCCATCAAACGGTGCCAGGCGGAAGAAAGGGCATGCTTCATATTAGAGCAGCAGATTTGGAAGCATTTTGGCATTCAGAGTTGTTGCTCATCCATTGTTGAATGGGAGTGAGAAAACCCATGATGGAACATTGGTTCCGGTGTTTACTTTGTAAAAAAGCAAAAAAATGGTGTCTGTGTCCAAAAGTTTGCCCAGGGTATTGCCCACCATCTAGACCTATAATGGCACTACCCTCTTTGACGACTGGCCCCGTTCACTCTCTGAATTGCTGCAAGCAAAGAAGTAAGTAAAACGCCTTCTTAAAGGGATTTGAAAAAATAGGGTCAAACAATGCATTCAATCAGGGTTTTTTCAGCGCGCTACTCACCCGTGAGGGTCTCAAGGCGCTGAGAGGGGGTAAGCAGCTCCGCTCAGTCAGAGAGTCAGGTCTTGAGTGTCTTCCTGAAGATGTTCAGTGAGGGGGCGCATCTGATGCCGATCGGGAGCTCATTCCAGGCCTTGGCTGCGATGTGGGAGAAGGCTCTTCCCCCTGTTCTGGCTCTGCGGATGCGCAGGGTTTTGGCAAGGGCGAGGTCGGTGGATCGGAGGTTTCTCTTGGGTACGTGGAAGGAGATTCTCTCGTTGAGGTATTGGGATCCGGTGTTTTTGGAGGCATTTGTAGGCGTGGGTGAGTATCTTGAAAGTGACTCTTCTCGACGGAGAGCCAGTGGAGGTTGCGCAGGTGTTGGGTGATGTGTTCGTGTCGGGGGATGCCAAGGACGAGTCTGGCTGCTGTGTTCCGTATGGTCTGGAGTTTGTGATGCAGAGACATGTTGATTCCGGCATTGAGGGCATTTCCGTTGTCCAGTCTGCTGGTTAGTGCGTGGGTGACGGTTTTCCTTGATTCGGGAGGAATCCATTTAAAGGTCTTTCGGAGGATGCGGAGGGTGTTGAAGCAGCTGGAGGTGATAGCGTTGACCTGTTTGGTCATGGTGAGGGCGGAGTAGAGTACGATGCCGAGGTTTCGGGCATGGTCCGCGAGGGTGGGTGGGCTGCCGAAGGCGGTGGGCCACCAGGTGTTGTCCCATGCAGCGGGGGAGGGTCCGCGGACAAGGAACTCCGACTTCTCCAAGTTGAGCTTCAGGCAGCTGCTGCTCATCCAGGATGCAACGTCTTTCATTCCTTCCTGGAAGTTGAGTCTGGTGGTGACGGGGTCCCTGGTGAGAGAGAGGTTGAGCTGGGTGTCATCGGCGTAGGAGACTATGCTGAGTCCGTGCTGTCTGACGATGGCGGTGAGGGAGGCCATGTAGATGTTGAAGAGAGTGGGGCTGAACGATGATCCTTAGGGGACTCCGCAGTTGATTTGCGTGGGTTCGGAGAGGAATGGTGGCAGTCTGATCCTTTGGGTTCTGCCAGTGAGGAAGGAGGGGATCCAGTCAAGGGCGGTTCCCAGTATCCCCGCGTCGAGGAGTCTGGCGGTGAGTGTGCGGTGGGAGACGGTGTCGAACACTGCAGAGTGGTCGAGAAGGATCAGGGCTGTGGTGCGTCCTTGGTTGAGGAGGGTGCGGACGTTGTCTGTGGCAGCGAGTAGAGCAGTCTTGTGTTGTGGTTGCTGCGGAATCCGGAGTGGGAGGGGTCGAGAATGGAGTTTTCTTCAATTAATTTTGTTAGCTGGGCATTGACAATCTTCTCTGTGACTTCGGCTGCGAAGGGGATGAGGGAGATGGGTTGGTAGTTCTTGAGGTCCGTGGGGTCTGCTGAAGGTTTCTTGAGCAGGGATCTGACTTCTGTGCGTTTCCAGTCCTTGGGAAAGGTGCCGGTCTTGAAGGTAGTGTTGATGGTGCATGGTAGTTCTGGCGCTATGGCAGTGGCGGCTCTGTGGTAGATGTGTGGCGGGCAGGTTTCCGTTGGGGCCCCTGAGTGGATGCACTTCATGGTCGAGGTGGTGTCTATGGTGGTGACCGGGGTCCAGGAGGAGATGTTGGGCTGGCTGGCGTTGCTGGGGCGGGGGGTGGTTTTGGAGGCAGTTTTCTGGTCGTTGAAGTGGTCGTAGAGGACCTTAATTTTCAGATGGAAGTAGGATCCAAGCTTGTTGCAGAGGTCCTGGGACGGGGTGATGTCCGTGGTTTCGCTGGGGGGTTTGGTGAATTCCTGGATGACGCTGAAGAGTTCCTTGGAGTTACTACAGTTGGCGCAGATCTTGTGTTGGATAAAGATCCTTTTGTTGGATTTGATGTGTTGGTGGCATTCCATCATGGCGTTCTTGTAGGTGGTGCGATCGTCTGGTGTTTTGCTGTTTCTCCAGTTCTTCTCGAGGCGTCTGCAGGTGCGTCTGGATTCTTGAAGGTCGGTGGTGAACCAGGTGGCCTTTCTGGAGTGCTGTCTGTCAGAGTTGCGTAGGGGTGCAAGCTCGTCTGATCAGTTGGAGATCTATCTGTGGAGTTCTTTGGCTGCAAGGTTGGCGTCGGTTGAGGTGGTGGTGGGGGTCATGGTTGAGGGCAGAGTTGAGTTGCTCTCCTGTAATTTTGCTCCATTTCTTTCTGGGAGGGTGCAGAGTAGGTTTTGGGGCCGTGGGTTTGTCGGCGTTGAAGTGAACGCAGTGGTGGTCCGTCCAGGGGGTTGCGTGGTGTGGCTGAAGTGGATGCTGTTACCTCCTGCGAAGATGGGGTCGAGGGTGTGCCTGCCTTGTGGGTGGGCATGGTAACGAGTTCTTTCAGGTTGATGTTGGCGAGGTTGTCCAGGGGGGTGGCAGAGTTGAGGTCGCTGGGGTTGTCGAGGTGGAAGTTCAGGTCTTTGATGAGTATTTCGTGCATTGTACCTTAGAATTTCACTTGCATTTGGTAAAAGTTCATAGGCTCTGGAATGGCACTCAAGAACAATTCTAGTACTTTCATGGTGTGAAAACCAAGTCTGACCGATTCCAGGGGTGTTGCTTCCCAAAGAAATTTAGAGGAAACTTCTTGCAAATTCAGTATTTTTAGCCCAATTTTGAAAAAACATTCTAAAAAAACAAAGGTGATAGAGGCAGTAAAAATGCCCTCTCATATTGGGCTATCATTTGACATGGCATCCTGAGACATCTCTACCTTCCACCCTGTTCTCTTAAGTAAATTCTCAATCAAACTTTCCAACCGAAATTCATCTTGGAATGGGGCCTGAATTGATTTGAAAAAAAAAAGGATATACAAATCTCACAATCTCAGACCTTATAGGAGAGCTAGTCAGGTTTTAAATGCTTACACAATATGTTGTTCAGGTTGCGGAGACCATCAGACCCATAACACTAATCTTACTGATTATGTTGCCAGTAAATAAGAATCGGATGAAATGCACACTTTTCATCTGAGAAAAATTGAATTTTCTAAAACAAAAGCTTATCATTTACATCAAAAAAGATTGCCCTGAAATACATTTTTTTTCATTTTCAGGGAATATTTGCTTTGTCACTAAACATCAATTTAGCAGTTTATGAAGCACTCACAAGAATAGCTAACATACATGGATAGTTTTTCAGTGGGGCGAGGCCAGCAGCCGATGGAGTAAGCAGCTTTTCTCCAGTCTCCAGCCAACCGATTCCCACCCTGTGCCATCTTGCAGATTTGAGAATGGTTTTGGGGCCCTGACTACCCCCTACCCATACCCCCCCCCCCCCCCCCAGCACTGCTGCACGGGGGACCTGGCTGGTGCCCCCATGTCTCTTAACAGGGACCAATAAACAACATTCTGACTCTGCTGTAGCAGAAGCTGCAAGGCCACAAATCAAGTTGGTGGTTGCCCCGAGCTGCGGAGCCTCGGAGGAGATATAAGCCTGCCGCTGGCCTCCGGTTCTGGCTGAACCGCAGCGGGTGCCCGGTGGAGGTGGGGGCTGCTTCCTGGGACCCCTGACTGGTGGTGCCCCATCTGAGACCCTGATGGATGGAGGGCAGACCTGACTGGTGAGGTGTGGCCTTGCAGCGGTGAGGCAGGAAGCAGCAGTGGCTAGAGACCTATGTACTGGGGCATGGACAAGAGGATTCGGTCTGGAGAGTCGGAGACCCGGTCCCGCTGCGTGGCACTACATCTACAACTAACCTACACTGGTGTGGCGGAGACACTTGAACTTGCCCTGTCGGGGGCGACTATTGCGAGTGGGGGGGGGGGCCCTGAAGAGAATGGCCCCACAGCGAGGAGATCTGGAGGTGCTGTGGTGGCCTCCCCCCTCTGTAATGCATCCACAGGAGAAGTCACTTTGCTGAGGGATGAGCAGGACTTGCTTGCTCACAGTGCCTTTTGTTAGTTAGCGCATTTATTTAGAAAGATTTATAAAGCGCGAACATGACCCTTGCGGGTTTCAGAGTGCTGTACAAAAGGTGAAAGCATGAATAAACTCTGTACAGTAGAGGTCAACACAGTGAAACAACAAGGAGTACACAATCAAGATCAGGGACCTGGCAGAGGGCCACACTAGAACAAATTCTCCTAGGGTGTAAAATATTTCCTGTAACATTCAGCAAAACAAACAAAAGTGAGCTCGACAACATTGTTACAACACAATAAAATAGGTGAAAAAACTGTGGGGTGAGGGCCCTAGGGTAAAATAACAATTAACAACCAAATATAAAATAAATGGAGAACGATATGTTGGGATAAATGTCAATTCTGTCAACATGGGGACATGTAAAAAAGAACACGATGATGCAGTTAGTGATCACACAGGAAAATCAATTTGGCCTGTTTCTTGAAGTAGGCAGTGGAAGGATTGGCTCTAATCTCAGTAGGAAGAGTGTCTCAAATTCTAGGCGTAAGGCCGGAGAAAGCCCGTTAGTATGTACTTTTCTTCTTGAATTTGTGCGGTTTCAAGTGAAGTGTGGACGTACTTCTTAAGTTCCAACCCGAGCCAGAAAGAACAAGCTTGTTCGCCAGATAGGCTGGAGTGTTGTGATGCAAGGCTTTATGCGTGAGGCAAGCTATTTTAAAATGAATCCTCGCTTCAATAGATGCCAGTTAAGCTGCACAAGGTCAGGTGTAATGTGATCGCGTTTTTTGGAGCCTGGCCGATGCGTTGAGAGTGGCTCTGAAAGGGGCCAATCTTGTTTTAGGCAGCCCCGCAAGGGTCACCAGACCATATTCAAGACGAGAGATCACCAGGGATTGTACTGCAGGCTGTATGTCTTCAGTCGGAAGGAAAGGTTTGATTTTCTTGAGGGTGTTAAGACGAAAGTTGGCACCTCTAATAGTGGCACTGATGTCAGCTTGCATATTAAGGAATTTGTCCAAAATAATGCTTAACTATTTAGCGGAATCAACCACTTGGGTGGTGCAGTTCAGGGCTGTGATTTGCTTTTGCCTGTCCAGGGTAGGTGCAGAGTGATTGTGTGGGGCAATCAGCAGGAATTCAGTTTTGAGGGTATTCAGTAAAAGATGGTTCTGTGCTAACCATTGTTGTGTTTGCGAAAGAGCCTCATTTAAAGTTTTACTGTCATCTAGAGAGGAGACCTTCAAGTAAAGTTGCATGTCATCCGCATACATGTGGTAGTGAATGTTAGATTGGTTCAGAATGACAGTGAGAGGTTACATAAAAAGGTTGAAGAGTGTGGGCGAGAGTGCGAAACCTTGCGGAACTCTAATCCTGACCTTGGTACTGGAAGCAATGGACTGGTTGAGTTTAATCCTTTGTGTGCGGTTATATAAGAACGAGGTAAACCACTTTAGGACCGGTCCCGCTAGACCCATCCTACGTTGAAGAAGATTAATCAAGGTTTCATGTTTGATAGTGTCGAATGCAGGAGACAGGTCCAGAAGGATCAGAAGACAAGGGACATTTTGATCCAGGGCTTTCAGGGCATCATCCACAATATGCGTTAGTGCAGTTTCAGTACTATGCCCTGTTCTGAAACCGGATTGATAAAGAGCAGGCCCCTCTATCTTTGCAGATCCCTCAATCGCTCAAACCATCTCCCAGACTACGGATTGGGAAAAATTGGCAGATCAAAAAAGAAATAGAATTCGGACAGTCTTGCATGGAACCATTCTTACTGAGTACCTCAGAAACAACACAGCACCTAGGGGCCTCTTAGTAACAAATGCCCCGCATCTTTTTGGAGGATGCGGTGTTTAGAAAAGAATGGGCCCAGATCACGTGGCACTGTACCCGCAACTGGTTAGTGCTGATTATAAAAACATCTGTGAGGCTGTCTGAAGTTCTGATGATAGAAATCCAACAGACTGAAAATCATTTTAGAACTACGTTGACAGGCTTCAAGAAGAAGCTAGACGAACTGAATAGAGACATCACAGAATATAAAGACAACCTTACTCAATCTAAAGTACAGAAGTTCCAAAAAGACCTGAAAAGGTTCGCCTTCAATAAGGTTTATCCTTATGCGGACCCAGACTATACATTACCTGCTAGGAGTACAGCTAGTTCAGACACTTCTGATGATAATGCCTCCACTACCAGTGGCTTCAGTGGCGGTAGCTACAGACAAAGACAAAGGGGAGGAGCTAGTGGGAGAGGCAGACTGAATTACCACCAACCTACATGGCTGCCTTTCATTGCATCAGGGGGAGGCGGGTTCCCTATGTAATTTTAGCGACCCCATTTCTCAATGATGGGTTGGCACCCAGCTTTTATGCAGGCACCACCATTCCCCAACAACTCCTATCGCCCCCCATTTTTAGAGAGGAGAGGGAGAGGCAAGAGAAGAGAGACAAATCAGGTCCGGTGGGAGCAGGAGGACACAGTGGGCAACAATACACGCAGCAAGTCCCGGGAACAACAGGCAGGGACCAGCGCACAGAGAGCTTGATTATTAATCTATCAAACACTGACCTGTCCCCCATGGAAACCAAAGTTCTAGAAAAGGGCCTAGGCTTTGTGCCGACCGCACAACTGGATAAATTCCGGTTGCAATGCGAGCTATCAGAATTGTTCAGAAAACTGAAGCTAAAAGCATACTTCGAAAAAATGGGACCCACGGAACCTAACCCCAATCATTCTGAAAATACAGGTCTAAGGTTAAAATCCACCTTTACCCCTCCCACACACACAGTGCCTGCGGAGATTCTAGACTTCGAACAGGCAGTCTTTAATGATGTGGAAACCTTTGAGGAGGCGAAGAGTTATAAGCACCTAACCACAGCAGAGTTCCAAGCACTTGAGAGCCTCAAATCCAATGCCTCCATTACCATCAAACCCGCCGACAAGGGCGGAGGCATTATGATCCAAGATGCAACTGATTACGACAAAGAGTGTAGATGTCTTCTGGACGATCGAAGGAATTACACCTCACTGCGCAATGATCCATCTAGTGACCTAAAGACCGTAATTAGGAACCTAGTCAAGGGAGCTGAAGACGCTGGATACATCACCAAGGATGAAAGTGATTTCTTGACAGTAGGATCAAGAGTGATACCCTATTTCTACATTTTGCCGAAAACACATGAAAACAGGACACCACCACCAGGACGTCTGAAAGTTTCGGGTATCGGCTCCTTGTTGGAGCCCTTGTCACGTTTTTCTGACTTTTTCCTAAAACCTTTGATTTCAAAGTACATCTACATACTTGAAGGATACTAAGAGCTTATTATCCCTCTTACAGACTCTACCTATTGACGAAGACTCCACCATACTTGTGACGCTGGACATAGAGAGTCTCTACACAAGTATTCCCCAGGACAATACCATCAGAGTCCTGGGTGAAGCACTGGACGAAATTGCTTGGGACTATCAGACTCCAAAGAAGTTAATTCTTGATTGTGCACCTTGGTGCTGAAGCGAAATTTCTTCAAATATAAGGATAACTTGTTCCTGCAATCAACTGGGACTTCGATGGGCATTACATTTGCCCCTAGTGTGGCGGGTCTCTATGTTCATGATTTTGGACAAAGGCATATTCTGGCAGTGGACAATCCGTGTATCTCTTTCATATCCTTCTGGAAGAGATATATTGATGATATTCTCGTGATCTGGCAAGGACCGGAAGACTCACTTGGAAACTTCTTGGAGTGGATAAATACACGGGATGCCAACCTGAAGTTCACTCATACATGCAATAAGAAGGAAGTGGTCTTTCGGGATGTAGTTATCACCAAAATGGAAGGGGGTCTTACAACGAAAACACATTACAAACCCACTGCGAAAAATAATTTGCTACAGTTTTCGAGTTTCCATCCTAGACCCCTGTGGGAAACCCTTCCTTATGGCCAGTATCTTCGGCAAACTGGAGGATTTTCGCACGCAATCAACGTTCCTGACTAGGAAACTGAGGGACCATGGGTACCCAGAGAAAATACTGAATAAAAGCTACAAAAGAGCCAGGAACCAACCAAAAGATGCTCTTTTGGAAAACAATCCAAAACACAACGAGGTTGCCCCCCTAACCTGTGTTACTACCTATAGCGTAGCATCTAATGCAGTGAGTAAGTCAATAAATAAACATTGGAGAATCTTAACCAGCAATAACAAGACCTGGGACAAACTCTTATTTTCTTACAAAAGGGCAAGAAGTTTGAAAGATACTCTTGTTCACACAAGTCCCAGTAAGTGGGTTACTGAAAATACCCCGTCAGTAATTAGTGCCTGGGGGTTGCCGAAAGTGGAAGGACACTTTCCGTGCGGCAACTGCAGTATTTGCCATTTAACATCAAATACAAAGGTCCTAGACCTGGAACCAGGCAAAATCTGGTTACAACGCGCCAATACTAACTGTAACTCAACTAACGTGGTACATGTGCTTATGGGTTACGTTATGTGGGCATGACCTCAAGAAAAGTTAAACAAGGACTCTGTGAACACAGAAGCAATGTAAGGTGTAAGAAAATCACAACTAAGCTCAGCGAACATTTTCTAGAGCAAAATCATACCACAAATGCTTTAAGGTGGACCATTATAGAGCAAGTCAAAACAGAGAATAACATCACACAGACATTATTCGAAAAGAAACAACGGTGGGTCCACCGTCTGGGCACACACACACAAGGTTTGAATGATAATATCCCTTAGGGTACAGTGTTATGACGGTAGTGACTACATGATTCCTTACTTTCCAGTTACCTGTGAATGTCTAGACTCTTAGTCTTCACTTTGAAACTTGGCTAAATCCCCAATGAGATGCATCATATATAATCTTGACACACCTTTGGGATCAATATGATAACCCTCCCCCTTCCTTTGTTAATACCTGGTAGAATGAGCTTCTCCCTAGATTGATTTGGCATTTCGACCGTTGATGTGGTCTGGAGATGGTATATACACAAAAAATATACCCAATTCTTGTACTAACCTTTGGGATATATTGCCCTTCTGTTTACAACTGGGCAGTGAAAGAGCATGAGGGTTTTTGCTCCTTTGTAATTCACCATGCGAGAATATTTAAGTTGTTGTTAGAAACCTTTACTCAACAGGTTTTGGTTTAGCGGTCTAGTTCTCTGCTTACTTAGCGCGGTTTGAGCGGTTATCAACTTCGGACCCCTGGTTCAAATGGAGCACGGGATTGGACCATACCACTCTGAGCTTCCGAAAGACCTTACGCAATTGGTCAAGGCCCAACCCCTGGCGCGCTGACGCCACGGACGCACTTCACGAGCCAACCGCCCTTTTATTAGCAACCTGGGCAAGAACATCGTTATCTTTGGAGTCCGGTTCTGAAGGGCAACACCAGGTACCGAGCGGGTGCCTGGCATTGATGTAGTGAGTATGACACCCTCCTGTCTCTCACCGAGGTAATCCTTTGCTTTGTCGTAACTCGTGTGAGTTCGAGCTGCTGACGAGATTTTTCTTCTTTCTTTTTATTTTCTTTGTTGTGTTTCTAGGGTGTGACTATATGCCACCACCCCCCTCCTGAGACCCATGGTGTTTGTAATCCTTACACCTCATGTAAGCAGGTTCTCCTCATGGTTTGCAGTTTGTCTTTACCAAATTATCAAATCTGATGTTCCCAATATTATAGTGGGTAACTTTAATTGATGTTCTCCACTGCCGACGTGCAGGATTAAAAGCGTGTGGCGAAGTTCAAACAAATGGTGGATTAGAATCACTACTAATGCCATAGCAATTAATCTGTGTGATATTACAACACACTTTTTCACGATAATGCACAGTACCGGTTAAAGATACGGTTACAGTGCACCTCCCGAAGAGCACATGTGCATGTCTTGGTACCACTGACAGACCTGACAGTACTGTAATATATCATGCATTGAACAGTATGTTTCTTTTCATGCATGTCTGTGTTTGTCTGTCCTCTTTTTCTTCCAGAGAGCTACCTTGTTATTTCTAAAATTTGAGGACTGGGTCCAAGTAATAGTAAGTTACAGCCCCCCTTTCTTTCACATAATTTTTTCACAACCACAAGTTAGGGTGAGCCTTAGCGTGCTCATACCGCCGTGGTTTCCGTTGGTCCTGACGAATGCCTTGCGAATAGTACTTGAAGGCAGAAACATATTGACCATATACACTTGGATGTAGCCGGCCAATCTATCCAGCTAGAACATCCTTGACTTCTGTTTTTAGCCATGTCAGATTGGCCATTTAATAAATACTTTTTGGACACAATCTAGACATTTTTAAACCACTTCCCTATCACTATCCACACCACTAACCTGCTCCGCAGTAATTCTAGCGTTGAAGCACACCAGAGAGGCACTCGGCCTCTCTGGTGGGGTCCCAATGATGAAGCATGTCACCAACTAGGTTGGTGAGTGAGGGCTCTTTTAAGAACCTAGTGTGATTCTTCGTGCCTGCTCTTCCCTTGTAGGCCACACTCTTTTGTTGTTTGATATACGCTGATTGGGGGACTAAGAGTGGTCCTTGAACTTCCCTCCCTCTTGTTGTTAACCTAAACTAGAGTGTAGTAATATACAAAAGACAGTAGGCTATAGAGTCAAAGAGATGGGAATCCATTACTTTGGAGTATAATTCCCTCACACACCCAGTTGGGTGTCATGCTTCATCATTGGGCTGCTCCTCGTCTGGCCGGCGCTGCAATGCCCGACGGGCTCCCAATGAGGGGCACTTTGGTGGAGATCTTTTTCCAAATAGCCGTTTGGTGCCGTGGGGGTGAGGGGCTTAGTGAGTGTAGATGAAGAAGTGGTGTGTAATGTTTATGTGAATTAAAACAGGGTTGGGAGTACCAGCAAAAATAATTTAATTGTGGGGTCTCCTACCCTGATTAAAATAAAAAGGAAAGGAGCAATGCTAAGTTAATGTCTCAGGTGTGGCGCTCTTCCATGTGGTTGGTCAACATGTTTCTCGCCTATTCTACAAGTCTAGAGGCGATTCGTCAGGAACAAAAGTAAAAAAACTATCTACACTAAGGTGACCGAAAGACAATCATGAACTAATGTTTGAAATTTATGCCACCATGACTTACTCTGACTAATGACTGGTTGTACTGGTTCTACCTATTATGGAGAGAAAATCATATATTAATGCATAATAGCAAACCAATATTACGAGTATCAAACACTACTGTCCTATTCCCTGTGTGTCTAAATCACAGCACACAGTGGTGAGGTGTTAGAAGCATATATACACCAGGTGCCAAATATTGTTGTGGTCACATTATTTCTCATGTGTGTGGTGACCATATCAGTGTATTAAAAACCAAAAAACTACAGAAAGAGCACAAGACTCACCCTATTTGGGATATACTACTGTTTCATCAATCCCCGGCAGGTCAAGATATGAGGAACTTCCCCATATACTAGAGGGGTATACAGACGAAATTGATAGCGCTTTAATTAAATTAGAGGATTTGATATGTGGGCCTCCGTAAAATGTATAGCAACACACTCCTCCATCATGTTATCTGTTGCATGGAGAAATGAACATCATTCAAGGGGAGTTCATTAAAGTTGCCCAATTCATTAAAAGTCGTAGTCCCTGTAATGATGGAACAACACAGGCTTCATATGTGTTACTGAAGTTAGTTTAAGGAAACAGAAAGGAGGGGTAGGGAAAGTGCATCTACCTAATTGACTGCGTTTAAAATGGCAGAGAAACCATTTAACAGGGGTTGGGAAATAGGGAACATCAACACACCCCCAAGGTTAACATAGTACTCAAGTTTGCGTAGTACGCAATATGTCCAGGGACCTACCCACTGCTGCCGAGAGGTGTGGTGTAGTGAGAAAGCCCTGTTTAAATACCCGCTTCCCCTCCTCATTAACTCCTGATTGCTACCAGCTGTTGCTAGACCGATCGCGTGTGTGAGGGCAGCCATTGTACTGATCTCTACACTGCAGGCGCCATATTGGAGTAGGTACGATAACATGGGCCGCTGGTCAGATTCTACGAATATCAGCTATGGAAACATCCCCAATGGGGTGCAGGGTTTGAGAGGTTGTTGAATTAGTGAAGGATAGAACCGCCCGAGCATCCGACTTAATTTAGAATAAAAAGGTGTATTCATGTTGAGCGGACGTGAAGCAACAGAGGATATATGTTGCTATACACCACATTGTGTTTAAATGCAGAAAGGAGAGTAACCTATTAATTATGTGTCGAGTTATTAAGGGATTTCCCGGTTGGAGACCATCGTGAGATTTGCGCTACCTTCTTTCATGATAAAGGAAAAAATGGGGGCTATTTTGAAGTCTATGGAAAGTTTGGGGGCCATTTTGGAGTGGAGTAAAAGGCTTCATAATCATCCCCTGAACGATGTCCCCAATATGCAATAACACGCAATGTGAATCTTAATGTACCGGTTCAAATAAAGGTCAATAGGCGTCAATGATGCAGTAATAGGATGCTATTCCAAGGGAGTTTCATGTGCGTAAAGCGCTCCAAGGAATGTCCGCATTCAGACCTTGTGTGTCAGAAGACAGTCGATGCACCCATCTTTGTTCTTTGTAAAACAAAGCTTCTTTGCTGATTTTGATGAATGTTTCAAGAATCACCCATTGAAAAGAGTCTGGTGAATGTTGGATGTTAAAGAAGTGTGTGCACATTTTGGTATTCACTTTTTGACATCGAAATTTACTACGATGTTCCGTGATTCTCAATTTGACCGGACGTGTGGTCATCCCTATGTATCTGAGATTACAAGGGCACGTAATCATGTAAATGCAATTTGTCGTATTACAATTAGTGTGCTTACGCAATTCCCATATGAAGGTTGCATTTAAGATTATATTCTTAGTCACAGCTGTGAGGGCGCAGACTGTGCAAGTGCTGCACGGATAGTGACCCTGAACAGGCGGAAGGTCCCACAACTGTCTTTGTGTGTTAACCGTTCGTGTCTTAGGCCTGGTGTGGATCAATATGTCTTTAAAATTCCTTGATCGTTTCAAAGCAAAGCGTGGTTGTTCAAGGGTCATGCTCCCAGTGTTTAACAGGCCCCAATGTTTCTTGATAAAATTTGTTATCCTATTGGAGGCTGGAGTGTATGTCGTTACACATGTCAAGGTCTCTGCTTTTTGTCTAGGTTCTAATATGGCCTCCCTGTTATTGTTTCTTGCATGTTTTTTTTTAAACGGCAATACTGCGTGCGGGATATTCACGTTGTGCAAGACTTTTTGCCAATGTTTCTGCTTCTGTCTTATAGTCCTCCAGTTGACTACAATTTCTGCAGAGTCTCAGAAACAGTCCCACTAGAAGATTCTCTTTAAGGTCTCGCAGATGGCAACTGCTGAACAGTAGAAGGCTGTTGCGATCCGTTGGCTTCCTATATATTGTTGTGCTCAAGGTACCATTATCTAGCCTTATCAAGAGATCAAGGAACGGTATTTGGTTGTCAGAAATGGAGCTTGTGAATTTGAGGCATGGATTCAAAGTGTTAATCCACACGCAGAAATCATTACATGTATCAACATTGCCATGCCAAAAGATGACTATATCATCTATAAACCTCTTCCAGAGGCATAGATTTTCCCGGTATGGGTTAGAGTCGTTCAAAATGAATCCCTCTTCAAAAGCGGCTATGTATAAACAAGCTACACTAGGGGCCATGGTGCTCCTCATGGAAGTTCCCTGAATCTGATGGTATAATTGTCCTTTGAATTCAAAAACAAATTTCGGTCAAGACCAGTGTTGTTAGTTCCAGAACAAACCTACTGGGTGTGGGCGAGTTCCATGATGATTTGTTGAAGGCTTCCTCAATCACACCTAGAGGGGCCCTCTGCAGGATGTTTGTGTAGAGGGCTTCTACATCAAGGGTGAACAATAGACTGATGTTACTGGCGTTGGGGAAGTTAGCTAGTAGACGTAGCACATCTGCGGTGTCCTGGAGATATGAGGGTGTCTGTTTTACCAGTGGCTGTAAGAAGTGATCACTTGGACAAGGGTTCAAGTATCGAGTCTATACCAGATACTATGGGACGGCCCGAGACTGATTGAACGCCCTTGTAGATTTTTGGCAGTGTATAAACATATGGAGTTTTAGGATCCTTTTTAATCAAAAATTCCACCTTCTTTTTGCTTAGCCACCCTTGGCTTTCTGCCGAGAAAACCATTGATATTATTGTTTGGTGTAATCGTGTCCCGGGACTAATAACGATAGGCGTGTAGTACTGTCGATTCTCTAATTGCCGTTGGCATTCAATGTCATAGCCACTAGTAGCCATTATCACAGTGGCTCCCCCTTTATCTGCCTGTTGGATAGTTATGGAGGTGTATTGGCAAGAGAGTTAACAGCCGTCAACTCTTCATTAGAGATGTTTTTTAAATGTTTCTTAGTTGCCCCACTCCCTAGATCTTTAAGTACGGCCTGCTCGAAGGTTAAAACTTCGCTGGGTACCATCCCATTGTTGGGAGTGAATGTCGAGGCATTATGTAAACCAAAATCGGTTTGCTGTGGTGTTGGTGTCTCATTAAAGAAGGCTTTGAGGCATACCTTCCAAAATAATTTTTGTAGTTCACACTGTTCCTGGTACCTGTTAGTCCTGGGAGTTGGAACGTACCCAAGTCCCTTTTCTAGGACTCTTGTCTCGACATCTGTCAGAGTCCTTTGAGAGAGATTAACAGTCAGAGTCTCCTTTTGGTGCTGCTCCGGGTTTCCACCACATTCTGGTTGGATCCCTGCCATTGAACTCTTCTTCTATGTTGCTGTTGCTGATTCCCTCTTCTTCTGCGCCCTCTGCCCCAACCTCTTTCTAAAAAAGGCTGGTTGTTACCAGTAGGGTAAAACTGTGGGGGTCCTCAGATGTGCCAAGAAGTCCTTGGCAAATGTATTACAATTACATTTTGTAAACACAAATCTGAAGTCATTAACGAAACATCATCAAATTCAGGAAGAATATCAGAAATAGTGGAAAAATATTTTCAAAACGATTCGCAAAGAACACCTAAGGCAAAACCTCACCTGAATTATGCATTCTTTCATCAAGACACAACAGTGGCATACACATTTATCTAGTGACATACCATATGAAGAGTGGGAATGAGACTTAGACATATTTGTATAAGTAGTCTCATTTTAGTATGATCCTTAAAAGATCATAAGCCTTAATCCAGTGTTGACCATCATAATTTAAACAGTAATAATCATATGTGGATTTTGTTTCTAGGCTGGAAAAATAAGCACTAGTAGACAGTAATTTAAGAGAGTTTAAAAAATCATGCTAGTAATAGAAGTGTCAGCAGATGCAAGTACAAATCAAATGTTTACTATGGGAAAGTGCAAATTAGAATATGAATACGTGTCTGCCACAACCTTCACAAGGTCACCTAGGATTCGGGCCTTTATCTAGTTGTGGTTGGTAACTAATGGAGGAAAGGGGGTGATTGGTACTGAACATGTAAGTAGAAGATTGTATAAAATATTAGTTCCAGTAACACTGAATTTTTCGTTTATGGGGTAGGGGTTGAAAAGGGAAAGTTTGTGAATTTACTGTTTCTGCACAAGAACCATTTCATTTGGCTGACATATATTTATTAACTATTGTAGATACCACTGACGAAGGTCAAAGATGACCGAAATGCATTGGGTGAATTCAAATGTAAATGGAGGATTCGAGTTTCTTAACATGCCTACAATTAGGCCCGGATGGGCAATTCCAGAGCAAATAAAATGCATAAAATTATGGAACCTCGTACCTTTGATGTGACGGGCAAACATTGAAAAATTTGTAGAAATAAACGGATTGAACTTTTTTTAATACTTCTGAGTATGTGTGTAATGTGGATCACAAATGTGCATAAGGCTTTGCAACTCTTAGATGACTCGCACATCGCGCGTCACACCTTTTCTAAGTATTTACACTTGTGCACCTGGGACGGGGCACATAAGAGTGCTGAGGTTCCGTATGACACGGGACCGCAGTTTTTGAGTGGTGACGAATATGGATGAGTTTGGTATCTATGAACCGCAAATGACGAGTATAGTGGGTGTACGAAGTTTCGCTATGCAGCCACGTATGGTTCGCCTCATTTTTGGGTTCGTTCATCCGAGCCCTCGGGTTCCATTTTAGATACAGCGTCCATTTTGTTTCTTGCCCTCAGGTAGCCAGCGAACGGGCTTCTTGTCCGCTTCGTGACCCTGGAACTCTCAAGCTTACACGAAGGACACGTGTTCCTTTGAGGTGACTTTTATGATGAGGGAATAACGCGACTAAAGCAGATGGCCCCGCTCGAGGCTCATCTTGCCGCTCCGGCCTATTGTTTTAGCCACGCATACATTAGACACGAGGTCTTTGACCCCTCTATCGAGTTTCCTTTATTGCCCCCAACACTCTTTTCTAACCTGTTGTGCATCCTTGTCCTTTCCTTACATCTGTTTTCCGTCTTTCCTCTTAATGCGTTTATGGTTAGGATGGAATGTGTTTATCGCGGAGGGGATATGTTTTTACAGTTGGGAACCGGCAAGACTGTTGTAATTATGTTCCGGCCTCTTGAAACATGAATGCGACCCTTTTGCAGTTTATTGTGGGAACTGAGTTGTAACCTTTGTTCACCATACTGTGCTATGGCCGAAACCTGTATAAAAGGAGCGATCCACTTCTACGAATTTGAAGCAGTCTCCGAGAACCTACACGTTGTGTACTTCTTGTGACCTCTGTATCCCTGCAGTAAATAAACGCTGATCTCTGACGTCGCTGGAAGTGTCCCGTGTCTCTGTGTTTAGTACGCCAGAACAGGTAACCCACGAAGGTTTCAGGTGTTGTTCCCTGGCACCGCTGGGTCTTTAGAATAACCCAGTCCTTCAGTTGGCGCCCAACGTGGGGCGACATCAACGGTACCGGTCCAAAGCCCGACGATCGTGAGGAACTTCGTGTGAAATCTCCGAGGGAAGGTGCACCCCGCTTCATCGATCCAGTTGTCGAAATAAGTGGCCCGACGTCTTTTCCCGCGAAGATCCCCGCCTCCTGACGGCTGCGACGGACCGATGCCCTGACTGTCGACCTGTTTTGGCGCCTGGTGTAGTCCTTTGAACGGCGAGACGATCAACGGGCCTTCCTGGTGACGCCATTGTTCTTTCAGTTAAGTATTTGTGGGTCGCTCCCAGTGTTGCTTTGTTGGTTGCATGGTTCCATAGCATTCGTGGTTCTTAGTTGTTGGGTTTTATTTGACGATTGCAATTGCCAAAAACCGAGGGTCTTGCATTTTTGCGAGGACATCGTAATCCGATAGCCCTTGAAGTTTGTATACTCGGTTAGTGTGCACGATGCCTGGCCGTAGTACTTTGTTTGGGTTTCTTAAATGTTGCAGCATGGATTCCCGGCTGGAGGATTCATGTCCGATACCTCCGGCTGGAACTCCGCTTTACGAGCTCTATAGTCGCCATGGCGTGGGTCCTATCGTATATAATGCATATTGGGTTCGTTACACTAAAAAGGATGGTGTCCTTAGTTGGCCACCTCATGGTAGTTTCGAGACTGCCATTTTAGATAACTTGGAAGCTAAATTATTTCAAAGGAAAGTTAGGCCGGCCATGTTTGATTCCTTCCGGTTATGGCGGAAAGAGGCCAAACAGAAAGAAATCAAACAGAATAAGAAAAATAAACGAGAAGGTGTTATTACGGTGATGCGCAATGCAGAACAATATCAGTTAGATAAAGATGAGAAAGAGCAGGAAGTTAGTGCTCGGCTTCACCACATGGCAGTGGACAAATGTTATCCGGCGCTACCTTCTACGACCGATAAAACAGGAGAAGAATCGGTGGAAGATTCGCTTTTGTCTTATCTGATGAAATCGCCACCTCCCTATGCTCCTGATGTTATGGGTCCCGTTCGTCCACCTCTTCCTCAACCCGCTGGTTTGGCGGCTGCTGGTCAGCCCGCCGTTCCTCCCGTACTCCTGAATCCCCTTGGGCCACAGATCGTACATCCTCTTGTCCCGGCTTCTCTCCCTACTGCGCCTTTCCAAGTTCCTCCTCAGCCTGTCGTTCCCGCTACTCCTGCTGCTGCGTCTACTTCTACCGTTTCCACACCTATGGCTGCTACGCCTGCATCTTCGTCTTCTTCTCCTTCTGTTCGTAGTCGTCTTTTGACTGCTGTTTCTTCTCTTTATTCTCCGCTTTTTGGGCCGATACTTGGCTCGACTCTTTCAGACATTGCTCAAAGACGCAGTCAGCTTCCTGATGGTAGGGAACGTGAATCGTTGGTGAAAACTGCACGTAGGTGGATTCGCAACCCTGTTAAATACACCCCACGTGTAGTGTTCGAAACGTTTTCTCAGTTTAATGTGCCCACGCAACGGTTTGTGTTCGAAGAATTGTGTAAATCATTGAAAGAGGAGTGGGACGATGATATAGCTAATGATATACCACCTGAGGTTTCCGAGCTACAGCTTCGGTTTGCCACGGGTGTCATTGTAGGTGACAAAGTTCGAGAGGCTCTGGAACGCTTGTTATCCTTTCGATGTACAGTGCAACCGCGTGCGCTGTTTAAGGACGCGACCGCGGAATGGATGGCACAACCTGGCCAATATCCTATGCGGGAAGTTCCCCCGGTATGGATGCCAGGTGACGCTGCTGCTAACCCTCCTGTCCCAGGCCATTTCCAGAGGGTGTGGATACACCTCCCTTGGAAGCGATCGGAAGTTTTGCAAGTGAAGCAATCCCTACCTGATCCCCGTAAGAATCCTGCAGGGTACTATAAAGAACTGTCCCAATTGGTGGATGCTACTGTTATGAACCTAGCCGATGTTGATATGTTGTTTGGCAATGTGGTGCCTCAGCCGATTTGGGCGAAAATTCGTCACGAGAATCACGTAGCCGAGTCAGGCGGTGACTGGGCTGCCCTTACAGCGGCAGATGCCCGGCAGGTCGGTGGGGCTAAACCCGAACAGATTATTGTGGCTCTGCCCCAGAGGATAATTACCCTCATGAAAACGCTTATGCCTGCGATGCGCGTCAATTGGGACAAATTATCGGCGTGCAGGCAAAAGAGAGATGAAAGTGTTTCCGATTTCTTTACGAGATTTGAGGAAGCGTTCATTGACCATAGTGGTCAGGACATGGGTTCCGAGGGTGGTCAGCGGCTGTTCGTTGATAAGTTTGTATCGAATTTGTTGCCCGACCTTAGCAACAAGTTGAAGAATTCTGAGAGTGCGTGGGCTGTTTCTACCACTGCCCAAATATTGGCTACGGCCCAATATTATGAGAATAGAGAAAAGGAGGAAAGTGAGCGTGCAGAAAAGAAAACGAAGGATCTCAAAACTAAGGTCTTGTTGCAGCAAGCCTACCCTCCGCGTTCGAATTTCAGTGATACACAGCAGCCAAACAGATCGCAATCACAGTTCTCTAGATCACAGCCGCGAAATGTGTCGCCTGCGCCTCGCCTTGTGCTGGGCTATAATCAATGTGCATATTGCCGTGGGGAGGGCCATTTGAAGTTTGACTGTCCGGTTCTCCGTGATAGGAACAATGGTGTGTCGGCTCGAGGAGGACGTAGTGGCCCTCAACAGGTTTCTCGTGGTAGAGGTCGCGGAGTTACCCAGAATCAGGCCGAACGCTTTGCGACGTCTTCGGATTCGCAAAATTGTTTCGATCGCCGCGACCTGCCGTCCGGCCGGTCTACACAGTATCATGTAGATGATTGTTATGTTGAGTGTGATGTTGATGCGGACGGTATCTACTAGGACAGCCATAGACAAAGGAAGGGAGAAGTATCAGTTCCGGTTGATCAGAGAGGGCCATATGTTGCAGTAGCCACTATGGGCGTTGTTGAGCCTTTTCTGTTGGACACTGGTGCAGCAAAAAGTTCCATTATGCATTCAAAACTCCCTGGCACGCCTTTGTCTGGCTTAACGAATGTTTCCGTTGGATTTTCTGGCGCCCCCGTTAGTAATCCAGTTTCTAGCCCTTTGCCCCTTACAATTGGGTCTCATGAGCTGGAAGCTCCTTTGATTTTGACTACTGGTTGTGGTGAGAATCTTTTGGGTTTAGATTTGTTGAAAAGGTTACATGCGACTTTGTACTGTTCTCCTACGGGTGTGGAGCTCACGTTGGGTAAGAGCGTGATTTCCCCTATGTATTTATCGATCGACAAGCTCCCATCGGAATTGAGATCTCTTCCAGACTCCTTGTGGGCGACAGGTCCCAATGACGTGGGCCTGTTGGATATACCACCTTATGTTGTCCACCTAAAAGTTGGTGCGCGTTTGCCACGTATACCTCAGTATCGTATTTCCCTTGATGGTGAAAGGGCACTATTAGCGATCATTTATGATTTGATCGGCAAGGATGTTATTGAGGAGACACGAGGTAATGTGTGCAATAGTCCCGTGTTGCCTATTCTGAAACGAACGGATCCCTCCAAGCCTCCCGTGTATCGTCTAGTTATCGACTTACGGGAGGTGAATAAAGTAGTTGTTCCGCAATTTCCTGTGGTGCCAGATATTACAGCTTTACTGACTCTGATTCCAGCCACTGCATCATGGTTCTCGGTCATCGATCTGAAGAATGCGTTCTTTAGCATTCCAATTGCTGAGGAAAGCAGAGATTTGTTTGGTTTCTCATTAGGTGGTCGTAGCTTCAGATTCAAACGCGCTCCACAGGGCTACTGTGAGAGTCCATCAATTTACAGTCAAGCTCTTAAGAGTCAGCTTGATGCGTTTGTGTTACCGGCTGGTGCAGCCTTGATTCAGTACGTTGATGATCTGTTAGTTGCTGCTGACACTGAACAGCTCTGTAGAGCCACTACAGTGTCTTTGTTACAGCATCTCTGTGCTTTACATCATAAAGTGTCACCTTCCAAACTACAATATTGTTGTCAAGAAGTTACCTATCTCGGTCACTTATTGTCAAAGGCGGGAAGAAGGTTGACCCCTGAACGAATTGCAGCAATTGCTCGAATGCCTGTGCCAGCAACTCAGAGAGATGTGCGTGCCTTTTTAGGTATCACGTCATACTGCAGACAGTGGATCCCGAATTTTTCACTGTTAGCGAAGCCATTGGTAGCTCTCACGTGCAAGGACGTTTCAACCCCTTTGCCTTGGACGGAGGAATGTCAGAAAAGTTTTTCTGAACTACGTGATGCGCTGTGTTCGGCTCCTGTGTTAGGTACTCCTGATTACAGTAAGCCTTTCACATTATACGTCCATGAGAGGGACGGTTGTGCGTTGAGTGTTCTAACGCAACAATTTGGTGATAAGCAGCGTCCGTGTGCATATTTTTCCTCGACCTTAGACCCGGTAGCTAGAGCGTTGCCAAGTTGCTTGAGGGCGACAGCGGCAGCTGCGGCGTCTATTCGGCAGTCCGCAGGTCTGGTCATGGACAATATGCTCATAGTAATGGTTCCGCATGCAGTTGATACTCTCTTGAATCGGACAAAGACTCAACATCTGACGAGTGCAAGGTTGTCT
This sequence comes from Triturus cristatus, assembly GCF_964204655.1. NCBI lineage: Eukaryota > Metazoa > Chordata > Amphibia > Caudata > Salamandridae > Triturus > Triturus cristatus. The sequence continues at coordinate 319,830,679 of NC_140592.1, forward strand.
GGGTACGAGCTGACCCTTTTGGCAAGTCACGTACAGATCAAGCGTTGTAATGTACTGAATCCGGCGACATTGTTGCCGATTAATATGGAATCAGATGATGTGTTGCCACATGATTGTTATTTACGGACTGAGGAAGAAACAAAAGGTCGTGTGGACCTGAAAAACACTCCTTTGTCAGATCCTGATGGTACTTTGTATGTGGATGGCTCTTGCTTCAAGTTGCCGAATGGTGATGTGACGACTGCGTATGCTGTAGTGACGTTGAGTACGGTTGTGGAAACTGCAAGATTGAACCAGAATTCCGCGCAAGCGGCAGAGTTAATTGCATTGACAAGAGCGTGTGTTTTGTCGAAGGGAAAGCGAGTGAATGTGTTTACCGACAGTCAGTATGCGTTTGGTGTTGCGCACAATTTTGGAAGATTGTGGAGAGAAAGAGGATTTATGACATCGCATGGTACGAAGATCCAACACGGGCATCTCGTGAATGATCTTTTGGATGCACTCACATTGCCTAAACAAGTGGCGATCGTCAAATGTAGTGCACATCGGAAAGTGACGGATGATGTTGGTCGTGGTAATGCATTTGCGGATGAGATTGCTAAAGAAACGGCTAAGAATCTTGCGACTCGAATGTATGTCACGAGTTTAGTGAGGTGGCCGGCGGAGACTGGTATGTGTGAAAATACTGTTGAAAGTGTGAAAGCAATTCAGAACGAAGCTACGGAAGCTGAAAAGACCAAGTGGAAAGAAAGTACAGGGAAATTGGATATGCATGGATGTTGGGTTGACCTGACGGAATGCCAGAGGTGGATGTTACCAGACGCATATGTATTATTTTTTTTTTTTTTTTATTGGCATTTGTAATTGTTTACAATCGAACAATAACCAAAACATTTCGGTCACAGCACAACAGCATCCTTCATCCGAATCATTGGTTTGTGTCTTAACCAGAGGTCCTCCACCCCCACCACCCTTCCACTCACATGTTAATCGCTTGGTGATTCTACGGAAACACTTTGCAGATATTGAGTTAAATATACCCAGTAGTCTCTGGGTGTTGATCCAGCAGGGAGCTCCTCTTCGTAGGTCCTCAGGGTATCCCTACAGTACGTTAGGTCCGTAAGCCAGTCTTTCAGTTTTGGGACCTTCTTTCCATACCAACAGAGCGATACCCTTCTTTTGGCCATTAGTAATGCAATCATGCAAAATCTGCGCTTTAGGGCCCGTATCTCGGGCAGAAACCCTAGCAAACAGGTCTTAGCATCGCAGCGCACCTCACTTCCCACCATGGCCCCCAGCAGTCTCGTCACCTGCTCCCAGTATCTCCCCACCGCCTCACACGACCACGCCAGATGTATAAAATCTGCACCATCAGCCCCACATCGCTCGCATCTAGCATCCCCACGCAGCCCATAACGGTGTAGCCGAGCCGGTGTGTAGTATGTTTGGTGCAGGTATTTGAAATGTAGTATGCGGAGATTACCATTGGGTGTCAGCATTCCCGTCAGGGTGCAGGCAACCGTCCACTCTTCCTCTGTTAGCTGTGCATCTAGACAGCTCTTCCATTTCTCCATTGAGGTGTGCGTGTTCCCCGCTATGTCCCCCTGTAGTTTTGTATAGAGTGTAGACACCAGGTGTCGTTTAGCTGGTGTGGTGATCAGCCATTGCAACGCAGTCAGCTCTTTCGGTTCCAACGGGTAATCTGGATACAGTTCCTTCACGGCTCTTTGCAGCCGGTAATAATTGAAGCGAAATAGCGGAGACATGTTACTAATGAATGTGAGATGTTCAAGTGTTTTAAAAGTCCCGTTATCGTACAAATCTCCTACTGTGTCAATGCCTACCTGCCGCAGCAGATCCAATCCCACTCTTTCTTGCGTTACCGATATAGCCGGATGCCATTGGAGCCTGAGCGCCGGGGCATACAGCGGCAGTTTATTGGCCAGTCTGCCCATGGTATGCCATGCTTTGTTCGTTGTGTCAATGGTGTTTATGTCTTGCGTATGCAGTGGCGGCCTACGATGGGTGATAATCGCCTCGAGTGGGACAGGCAGCGCATCCCCCTCTTCTATCGCAGTGTGGGTGAGAAATGGGATCCTGTGGTACCAGTAGTGTGCGTACTGCGCCTGCGCACAGAGGTAATAATGATAGAAGTCTGGGACCCCGAACCCTCCTTGACTGTACGGTAACGTGAGTGTCCGCATCTCCACCCTGGCCGTCTTTCCCGCCCAAACAAGCCGGAGGACCAACGAGGTAATCCTGCGGAACACCTCCATTGGGGGGTGTATAGGGATGTTAGTGAACAGGTAAAGTAACTTCGGCAGGAGTACCATCTTGACGATAGCAATACGGTCAGCCAGCGATAAAGGCAGCTGAATCCATCTTCCCACCCTCTCCTCCAGTGTGTCAATCGCCGTCCCGTAGTTAGACCTGATAACAATTTCCGGGTCCCTGTGAAACCATACCCCCAAATATTTTATTGGGTCCGTTTTCCACTCCAATGGATAATCTATGGGGTGCGGGTATGTGGTATCAGTCAAGGGAATAATCAGGGATTTGGCCCAATTTATGGTGACCCCAGATTTACGTGCAAATTTTATGTATTCCCTCAAAAGTGGATTCAGATTGGTCTGTGGGTCCCTTACGTAGAGTAGCATATCATCTGCGTACAGGGAGATGTGCAGTGGCCGTTGCGGAAATTGCAGGGCCGAATAATGATGTCCCTGTCTTATCTTGCAAGCGAGCGGCTCCAGTGCTATAGCAAACAAAAGAGGGGACAGCGGGCATCCCTGTCTCGTCCCTCTCCGTATAGCAATGGCGTCTGAAATATAGTTATTCACCCTAATCCTTGCCACAGGTGCATCATATAGCAAGTGGATCCATTGAAGGAACGCAAGTGGGAATCCCATCCTCCGCAACACCTTAGTCATATATTTCCATTCTAGAGAATCAAAGGCCTTGGCTGCGTCTAGGAAGACCGCCGCCGCCTTCGTCTCAGGTGTTAAGTAATGCGCAAGCGCAAATAGTGTCCGCGTATTGTGAGCAGTGGAGCGTTCTGGTATGAATCCAGACTGGTCAGGCAGGATCAGTCTGGGCATCAGCGGGTTCAGACGTGCAGCAAGCAATTTAGCTAAGATCTTGTTATCCACGTTTATGAGGGACAGTGGTCTATAGGAGTCACAAAGCTCCGGATCTTTCTGTGGCTTGAGGAGGGCCAGTAGTATTGCTTCCCGCAGTGTGGGCGGCAGTCGTTGTTGCTCATGTGCGTTTCCATACATTTCCACTAGACGGGGGGCCAGCTGGTCAACAAACGCCTTATAAAATTCGCATGTAAAGCCATCGGGGCCCGGAGCCTTACCATTCGGCAGTGACTTAATTATTTCTGTGACCTCCTCCACTGTGATAGGTTGGGATAGATATTCGCGATGTGTGTCCGATAGCCACGCTATCGCCACGTCTTCGAGGTATTCCCCGATTTCAGCCTCAGCGGCCGTAGGCCTGGAGGCATACAGCTCTCCGTATGCATCCATAAATTCCCCCAGTATTTCTTGCTCGCCATAATGTCGTTCCCCCCACCGTCCACGGATTACCTGTATGTTCTGCGGCGCACGTCCCTCACATATTTTAGCCGCCAGTCGCCCTCCTGGTCTGCCGCCCTCCCCATAGGCCCTTGCAATCTGTCGTTTCATGGTATATTTAATTTCGTCATCCGCGAGGCTCTGAAATTCGGACAGTGTAGTCCGAATGTCCCCCAGTAGCCGAGCATTTTGTGTGCGTTCGTAGTCACGTTCTAGGACTCGGAGTTTATCCTCTTTGACTCCGATTTGCCGTCGGATGTCTTTAAGTATGCCTGCATTGGTGCTTATGCAGACGCCGCGTATAGTAGCCTTGCAGGCCTCCCAGAGCACTCCCGGGTCGGTCGCTGTAGGCGCGTTATTGTCAAAGTATTCCTGTATCGCCTGCCCGATGGTATCAGTGTACAGGGGGTCTATGAGTGCTTTAGCATTGAATCTCCAACTGAACGGAGGTGGCGTGTAGTCCGGGAGCTCCAAGGCGAGGAGCACCGGGCTATGATCGGATAGCGTTCTAGGCAGGTGACGAACCTCCCTTGTCCATCGTGCAACGTCGCCCGAGACCAGCCAGTAGTCTATACGGGACCAACTACCGCGCGACGTAGTCACATGAGTGGCTTCTAGGTCATCCGGATGTCTATGCCTCCAGATATCAGTAAGCGCCTTATCAACCATTATGTCCTTTAGGACATGGAGGGCATGCCTATGTGGCTCTGTTGTCGCCCCAGAGCGGTCAAAGTCCTCGCAGAGCGCAATATTAAAGTCTCCACCCCACACCACATGGGGAGCCTGGAGGTCGCGCAGTTTGCTCCACAGCGATTGGTAGAACTGCGGATCGTCCACGTTAGGCCCGTAGACATTCACCACAGCCAGTCTCTGTCTCCGCAGGAGACCAGTCAGAATAACAAACCGTCCCATGTCATCCTTCTCGACCGACTCAATGGTATATTTCAGTCCTTTTTTTATCAATACCATCACCCCCCGTGCATAGGAGGAGTAAGAGGAATAGTGTACGGACTCAGCCCACCTACGGCCCACATTAACTCGGCGTGACGGCGCGCAGTGTGTCTCCTGTATGAGTGCAATATCTACGCGCTGTCTGTCCAGGTATGCCAGTGTTTGCCTGATTTTCTTGGGGTTACCAAGCCCTCGGACATTCCATGTGATTAATCGAAGCAATCTCGCACCTACTCCGCTATCAGCCATCTCCTAGCAGTAGCAGGCATACAGCAATCATCCTTACACCTAGCGGGCGCGTCCCTATAACTGTCGCAGTGGGTATGGACCCTCTGTTGCCTGAGCAAATTTACTCGGAATTCAGCGATGCGTCTCATGCACAGTGACCAACATTGCAACTTCCCAACTGTATCCCGCTTCCCCCCACCCACTTCAGCACCCCAACTATGCCAAAGACATACCCCATAACTAATGTCAAACATTAAGGTAACTGGATTCGGGGATCTCCCTCTTTGGGGGACCGCCTAGAACACACCTCTCCATCCAACTTAATGGATGTGGACGGGGACAAATCCCTGTTCAGGACCCCAAGGGTCCCACATCTATGTAAGCATCACATCGACCCTCTCCAGGGTCCGTCGCAGTCTCAGCAATGTTCACAGCGTCCCACTTGTAGCATTACTGTCCTGCTAGCAGAGAGTCTTTTTCCCAGCCATCCGCTCCTCCCTCCACCCGCACTTGACCTACATACCTATGGTATAGTCCTGGCAGTCAGGGCTCGTTTCTCACGCTGTTCATCTGGGTGGTTCGTCTGCCATCCCAGACATAACGAACGCCTTCCCCTCAGGGAATGGCTGTTTCCAACTGTGTGCGGTCTCTGTCCGATAGGGGAATCCCACCCCCGAACTTCCGTGATCAGGAGCTCCTGCAGCACAACCCCGACTTGTATAGTAGCAGTTTTACCGGCATCCAGCCCTTCAGAGGCCCAGGCGTGGTCATTCACAGCAAATGCACTCGCAGTCTGTGCCATGGTGGAAGTCTCCTCATCTGCCCTGTCGCCCTCCGTTATTCACCCCGCCGAGGCCGCGTGTTCAGCACGTGGTGTAGAGCAGCTGCGCCGGTCCTCAGTGGTCCTTGTGCACAATAATTTAGTCAGCGTCCGTGGCTTCCTCAACTCTCCGTCTCTCTTTGCGCTTAGCTCCGATTTTTTTGATAAGTTCAGACGCCTCTCGGGGCGAGTGGCACAGTACCGCACGTCCGTCGTGCGTTATCCGCAACCGGGCAGGGTAGAGCATGGCGTAGTCAACCCCCATGTCACGAAGCTTTTTCTTTACCGGATTGAACTCTTTCCGCGCTTGTTGGACTGTGAGGGTGAAGTCCGGGTAGAATGCCAGTTTGTTTCCTTGGTGCGTGATCTGCTGCTTCTCGCGCGCTATTCGAAGGACAACATCACGGTCCCTGTAGTTGAGGACTCTGGCGACTATGGGCCGCGGGGGTGCCCCAGGCTTTGGTCTTGGAGCCAGCGACCTGTGCGCTCGCTCAATGAGGAACATTGGGGATAGGTGCTCCGCGCCCACAACGTCCTTAATCAGCTCCTCAACATACGTTTCCATCCGGCCCGTGTTGGTAGATTCCGGAACCCCCGTGATTCTCACATTATTGCGTCTTGAGCGCGCTTCTAAATCCTCCGTCTTTTGCCTCATCGCCTCCAGCAGCTTCTCAGCCTCGGTGTATTTTTGAGTGGTGGTTTGGGATGCGTCCTCCAGTGCCCCGATTCGGGTCTCTGCCTCCGTTAGCCGCTCTCCGTGCGCATCCAGCTTCGCCGCCATGTTGTCGACACGCAGTGTGATGGTATCAAGTTTACCATGTACGTCCTGTAAGCTCTGCTGGATGGCCCTCAGCGCCTCCGCCATGCCCTGTGGCGTTGCGTCGTCAGCCCCCGCTGCTTCGTCTGGTGGTAGAGTGGCGCCTTTGGTCTGGCGCTTGGTTTCAAAGGGGAGCTTCGTTTGTGTCTTCTCCGGCTTTCCCATAGTGTCCAAGTGCGCCGCTGGGCCCCCCGGTCCCCGCCGACCAAAATCACCTATCGGGCACTCCGCAGACGGAGTCCGAGGGTGTCACAGCAAAACGGCAGGCTCACAGCACTCTGCAATGGTTCCGTTGTTTAGCTCCTCATTCCAGCCATTCGTCCCGCATGGGCCCCAGCGGCGCTTTTCAGCGCAGTTGCGGTCAGTACGTGGCCCAGCTATCTCCGTTCAGCCAGCAGTCTCACACGCTCACCGCCATCCGCTGGGCTCTATATGTGCCGGTCTTGGGCGCAGTGCACGTGGATCTCTCCACCGCCCGGGTCCATCATGCTCACGAGGCCAGCCTGCAGCAGATGTCCTCCCTATCGGCCGGCGAGGCGCTCCTCGGTCCCGCAACGGGGGCCTCAGCAGTCTCCTCACCTCTCCGCTCTCGCAGCCCCCGCCGCAGCACAGCGTTATGTATCTCCGCCGATGCGGTCACACCGTAGCCGAACTCTCGCCTCCTCAGCGGCCAATCGGGCAGGCGGCCAGCATGGAGGCTCTCACGGGGCCCCCTCCGCGCACCGCAGTCCGTGCCTGTGCCCCCGGGGCTCCCGCAACGTGTCAGGAGTGAGCTTGTAGTGTCCGGGCGGCGATCGCGTCCCTCACCGGCGTCCTTCCTTATCGGCAATGCCGATGTCACTCAGAGCGCGTCTTCGTGTCGGTGGGCGCCGCCATCTTGGGAGCCGTTAGCCTCGTACGCCCGGAAGCTTCAGAGTTCGTTTTTTCAGGGAAAGCGGGGCTCTCGATCGACCCTCTCAACCCCCTTCTGTGAAGGGCAGCTTCCGATCATTGCTGCGATGTGTTTCTGGCCGCGGCACTCCCTCTGTCATGCTTTTTGCGCCATTTGCGTTCCCCGTCCGGCGGAGCTGTCTCAGGAGGCAGCCATTCCGCTGTGCGCCCTCTCGACGCATATGTATTAGCTGTTGTGACGATGGCTCATGGGTTGTCACATATTAGTGCGAAAGGAATATGTAAGTTCTTGTCTCCTGTATGGAGGAATGATGGTATCGCTAAGTGTGCCGAAAGAGTGGTTAAGAATTGTATGGTGTGTTTGATGCATAATCCCGGAAAAGGCACCCCCACTCCACCTGGTCATTTCGCTCCTCCTGTTTGTCCCTTTGAGGTTATCCAGCTGGACTTCATCCATATGGAGAGATGCAATAATCTGAAGTATGTATTGGTTGTGGTTTGCGCGTTCTCCAGATGGATTGAGGCCTATCCTCTTAAGGATAATACTGCCCTGTCCACAGCAAAAATCCTGCTGAAGGAATACTTTCCTCGGTACGGAATGCCCCGGATTGTATGGTCGGATAATGGGAGTGAGTTTGTGGGAAGTGTAATGCAGAGTGTGTGTAAGGGCCTTGGAATTCGTCAGAAATTCCACAGTGCTAATCATCCTCAGGCAGCGGGTTTGGTTGAAGGATACAATGGTACCCTGAAGCTGAAACTTGCCAAGATTCAAGCTACGACTGGTCTGTCATGGCCTGATGCCTTGCCTCTGGCTCTCCTATCGACCAGAGCAACCGTACACTCTCGAGTAGGGCTTAGCCCATATGAGATTGTGTTCGGTCGCCCTGCGAATATTTGGGGAGTCCCGAGACCTAGGGCTTTTGATAGTCTTGAATATCCAATGTTGATCGATTACTTGCATGATTTGACCACTAAACTACGGTTAATTCACCAACAGGTCTTTGAAGCTCTACCAGCGCAGACAGAGGGTCCTGGACACCAGCTTCGGCCAGGAGATTGGGTGGTTACCCGAAACTTTGGTCGAAAGCGTAATTTGGAGCCAAGATTCGTCGGACCCCACCAAGTCTTGTTGACGACGAGGACAGCGGTTCGACTGACGGGCCGGAAAAATTGGGTTCATGCCAGCCACACAAAGAAGGTACCGATCCCCTTACCAACCGACTGTTGGGTGAGAACTGGGATTTCGGCCGCAGAAACTGAGACTCCTTTGCGCTTTGTGCCATTTAGCGACGCTCACCCTGTGGAGGAGGATTCGTCATTGTCAGATCCACAGGTGGAGTCATTAGTAGCAGAGAACCCAAGGTCCGACTCGTCATCTGTTTCATTGAACACTGTTGCGCCATCTGAACAATTGTTCGTAGAGCAAACTCGACCTGGAAGAAGTCGATACTTTCTTCGTTCAAGGACTAATAAAAATTGACAGTATAGTGGTCTTTAACGTTACGAATATTATGAACAATTACATCCTTTCTTCCTGAGTTTTTTGTGCTTTCCACTGCTAAGAGACTTGTAATAAATCGAGGAAACCTCGCCATCCGGGTCACCGTAGGGCCGTGCGGGTACTTCTTTCTGTTTAGCAGGTTTCTGACGTTAGGTTGGTTACTTTTGTCGATCTCTGGGAACTCCTGGGGATTGATAATCGCCACTCAGAACGAAGTGCGTCAAGTACGTCACGGACGGTTTGTAGAGGATGGCATTCTCTAAGCTAGTGGACGAAGAAAGGGTGTCAGCGCAGAGATCAGAGTTATGGAGGGTTGTACAAACAAAATGTTTTCTGTTTCAGGTGTTTCTATTGTTTCTAACTGTATCTATGTTATTGGTGGGTGGAGTGTATTTCGGAGTATCGTTGTTCTTGCCTTCTGCTTCACCTACCTCTGCTCTTAACCTAAGTTCCCTCACCACTGTTTCCCCACATTCCTTTCATCCTTTGCCTCAACATGAGCAGGTTAGACGTGCGGAATTTATGAATAATTCCTTTATTCAACTCCTACATCAGCATCAGTTGGTGGTGAATACTACCAATTGTTGGGTGTGTGGGTTAATGCCACACACTATGGATAGGGGTATTCCGTATTTGGTCCTTCCATACAGCTCCCAGGGTTCAGCTCGAGCATTCCAAACTATGTTTCGCAGTGCACTAGATTCCTACCCCAGTCGAGAGCCACGGTCTGTCAACTTTGGTCCTGGGCCGTACCACAAGCCTTTGGCGATAGCCATAGCAGATCTGGATAGAGATGTTATCGATGCATCACTCATTCCAGATGAAGAAGTGCAGGCCTATAAGGATCTGAGCGAGACTGAGTATAGTACGTCAGTGGGTGATAGACAACTTAAGAGCTCGTCCCCAATATGGATTGTACCGCACCTTGGAAATTTCTGTTTGCAGGGTTTGGGTCGAAATCCGAGAGCACAACTTGGGAACAGTGCTTGCACTGAAACGTACGTCCTACCGATGCTCTCCTCCCCTGTTTTTCTGACTGCTAAGGGCACCTATTTTGTGTGTTATGAACGCGCATATACATGGTTACCCCGCGATTTTTCGGGTACCTGTTATATTGCGAATCTTTTGCCTCCAACCTTCACAGTTGCTTCGGACTACCACAAAACTAGAGTCATGAGAGGCGTTATTAGCAAAGAGGATACTGCTGGTCAAGAAGCAGGAGACTTCTTTAAGGGTTTCTTGCCGTTTTGGGGACCTATGGTTAATAGTAGGAACCTAAGACAGTTGACCCGTGTGGTAGAGTCGACTGCTAATATTACTGCAAATGCCCTTGGTAATCTAACGGCTGAACTACAGGCGGATAGACTCATGACGTTGCAGAACCGTATGGTTCTAGACGTTGTTCTTGCAGATAGAGGGGGCGTGTGTAAAATTATCCATTCGAGTTGTTGCATTTTTTATTCCTGACAATGCTCCAACTGTTTATCAAGCCATCTCGAAGTTGCACAAGATTTCCGAGTCCATACACGTGGACGAAGGTAATTGGACGCTCCTAGGATGGTTTTGGGGCTTGATGTCAACCTGGGGTTGGAAGATTCTAATGATCGTAGGGGCTGTTGTAGCATTTCTGTTCACGTGTTGTCTTTGTGTGCAGTGTGGTCCTGCCTTACGTGGCCTATGTGCTACGACGTGTATAAGGCGGCCATCTGTTACCAAGGAGACATTGATGGATAGAATGATGTTCCAGCAGCAGCTGAACGAACTGATGAATATTGATATAGATTCCGATCTTGACTAGTGCTTGCCTACATGAGGGCAAAAGGAGCGTCTGAGGTTCCGTATGACACGGGACCGCAGTTTTTGAGTGGTGACGAATATGGATGAGTTTGGTATCTATGAACCGCAAATGACGAGTATAGTGGGTGTACGAAGTTTCGCTATGCAGCCACGTATGGTTCGCCTCATTTTTGGGTTCGTTCATCCGAGCCCTCGGGTTCCATTTTAGATACAGCGTCCATTTTGTTTCTTGCCCTCAGGTAGCCAGCGAACGGGCTTCTTGTCCGCTTCGTGACCCTGGAACTCTCAAGCTTACACGAAGGACACGTATTCCTTTGAGGTGACTTTTATGATGAGGGAATAACGCGACTAAAGCAGATGGCCCCGCTCAAGGCTCATCTTGCCGCTCCGGCCTATTGTTTTAGCCACGCATACATTAGACACGAGGTCTTTGACCCCTCTATCGAGTTTCCTTTATTGCCCCCAACACTCTTTTCTAACCTGTTGTGCATCCTTGTCCTTTCCTTACATCTGTTTTCCGTCTTTCCTCTTAATGCGTTTATGGTTAGGATGGAATGTGTTTATCGCGGAGGGGATATGTTTTTACAGTTGGGAACCGGCAAGACTGTTGTAATTATGTTCCGGCCTCTTGAAACATGAATGCGACCCTTTTGCAGTTTATTGTGGGAACTGAGTTGTAACCTTTGTTCACCATACTGTGCTATGGCCGAAACCTGTATAAAAGGAGCGATCCACTTCTACGAATTTGAAGCAGTCTCCGAGAACCTACACGTTGTGTACTTCTTGTGACCTCTGTATCCCTGCAGTAAATAAACGCTGATCTCTGACGTCGCTGGAAGTGTCCCGTGTCTCTGTGTTTAGTACGCCAGAACAGGTAACCCACGAAGGTTTCAGGTGTTGTTCCCTGGCACCGCTGGGTCTTTAGAATAACCCAGTCCTTCAGTGCATGCACGCCAAATTTGAGGAACAATAGAGTAAAGAGAACTATAAAACAAACATGGGTGTGCTTCAGGATACTTTCAGATATTTCTGTCTCCCGCCTTTTCTGACTTGCATTTGACAGGGGCAGAGGAGGCTGACGTAGGAGGTTATATAACTGAGTTGTTTATCAGAGGTTTTGTTAGCAGCCATTTCTCATAGGGCATGAGACATCTTTGTACCCCAGAGTAGTTTAGCAGGTACATCAGCCAGTGTCGCACTTACATATAATGCATTCTCTCAGACTCTGGTAGCATGCAGTCGGAACACAACTGGGCAAAATATATTATCCCTTCCTCATCAAACATGTGGCCCGCAGAGATGCACCTCACCCGTTGCCATGGGGCAAACGCCACTTGATCCATGTCAGCGTTGTCTAAAATTGGCGTCAGAATGAATAACGAGAGGCCTCGATGGACCTCCACCCGATCCCAGACCTCCATCGTCACCCTGGTCATGGGAGACAAGTAGAGGCTCTACGGACGGTGTGGTCTGTTTAAGAAAGGGACCTACCATAGGTGCAGCCCTGCTATCGCTCCATCCTGAAATAGCTAGTGTTTCTCTGATTCGTCTCTGTTCCATTCCATCAGATATCGTAGTTGAGCCATTTGGTAGTATTGCTGGAGGTTTGACAGACCCAGGCTCCCTGCATCTGGAGGTCGGTAGCACTGATCTTTTCGCATTTGGGTCTGCTGTCCATCCAGACGAAGTGATCCATTTCCCTCTGCCAGGTCTGTATTATCCCCGAAGGGGGTGTCACCAGGAGGGTCTGGAAGAGATATAGAACCCTGGATAGAGTGGTCTTTTTAAGAGCAGCCACCCATCCGAACCAGGAGAGTTGGTGGTGTTTCCAGAAGGATAGGTCGTCCCTAAGCTGACAAAGAAAAGACCCTTAGTTTAATGAGGTGGTTGTTTGAGACGAGGAGGCCAATTAAATCCCCAAGTATGGGATAGGTGCCCATTGTATCGGGTATTGTGCTTTGAGTTGTGCCACTAACGTTGGGGACATCGATAGATTGAGAGCTAGAGATTTACTAACATTAACGCGAAATCCTGCTGCTTGGCTGAAGGTCATCAATTCGGCCAGAAATGCAGGGAGTGCTGTGCTGGGGTTATCTAATGACACCAGGACATCATCTGCATATAGACTGATTGTGTGTTGCTCTCCACCGAACGTAAAACCAGGTTGTCTGAAACCAGCTGGGGCATGGGTTCCATATAGAGCCCAAACAACAAGGGTGACAGAGGGCATCCTTGCTGCGTACCTCTGCTGATGGGAAAGGCGCCGAAATTTGGCCGTTCACTCTAACCGTGGCATTAGGATGACTATAGTTGCTTAGGACCCATGCTCGAAATTTCTCCCTAGAGCCAAAATGAGAGAGTGTTGCTTCAAGATATGCCAAGGCACCCGATCGAAGGCCTTCTCGCCATCAATCGTTAATAACATTGTGCCCCTGTTTAAGCCTTTGGCTTTATCTATGAGATGTAAAATGCCTTTGGTGTTATAGCTGCACTGTCTATGGGGAATAAACTCTGCTTGAACTGGGTCAGTAAGGTTCGGCATGTAGGGGCTCAGTCGAGTGGCTAGGATTCTAGTAAAGAGTTTAATATCCACATTAAGGAGAGAAATTGGGCCATTGTAGCTGCATTGCTGTTTGTCCTTCCCAGGCTTTGGGATGACCACTATGGCCGCCATCAGCATCAAAAGGAGGATTGACCCGGGACCTGTGATTGAGTTAAAGATCCTGGTTAAAATCGGGGCTAAAGTGTGGCAAAAGGATTTGCAGAAAATAGTTGGGAAACCATCGGGTCCCGGTGATTTAAAAGGTTTCTCTTTGGAGATGGCAGACATGTTCCCTTCCATTTGGAATTAACAGTCCAGAGAGGCCGCCTGCTCCGGGGAAGAGTTGTGTCATGTTTGGCTCTTGTAGATATGAAGAAGGGCGTCCGGGTCTAGGATTTTCCCCGTTAGAGTTCCTTACAAAAATGTCAAAATGCAGAGGCTATATGTTTGTCTTCCATTATCTCGCTACTGGCCGGTGCTCGTAGAGAGTGTACCTCGGTTGCCTGCCTTTGAGCTTGTAACTTGTTGGCCAAGAAACACCCACATTTATCTCCACCTACATAGAAGGAGTGCCGTAATCAGAGTGCTGCATATTCAGCCTTGTCCAAGTCAATACCCACTAATTGAGAGCAGGCTGCTTTTAGCTGATGCCACACTCTTGGGCAGGTGGAGTTGCTCTAGCTCCCTCACCAGATGGTGTTGCTCATGCACAGAACTATGCACCGGAAACCAGGACCTCAGTGAATTGTGGTGTACCAAAAAACTCCGACGCCTGAGTTACAGCGGAGCAGGTTTTTGTTGGGGAGAGTGATTGTGAAAGGTGGTGCAAGTATTAAAAGGTGGCTGGTTGTTACCAAAAAACTATTTATTCCAGATAAACCAACCACCGTTTAAAAGCAAGTGAAACGGACCTAGACTGGCTGGTTAGGATAACCAAAGTTGTCCGATTTAATTTAAGTGGAAAGAGATGGTCAACATGTTTCAGCTTATTAGTGCGGGTTCGCTAAGCATTCTTCAGGACCAGGGAAGATTCCACGGCGGTATGCGCATGTTAAGGTGCACCCTAACCTGTGGAACCGTGCGAGTGGTAAAACTTATGGTTCTACCAGTGTGGCCTCTTGGGATTTCCTAGGCCACTGAACTCTGCAAAAGGAACAAACAGGACACATATAAAATTATAAATGTGAGGCGATGGTCAACTGTTGTACACACAATCGTTAGGTGCAGAGCATTCTTTGATAATCCCGTGCTGTGATTGGGGGAAAGTGAAATTTTAAATTATACCACTGGTGCCCCTGATTCAGGCACTCATGTGCAGTGTTTAACAGCCACTCCAGATTTGAATTTATCATGGAGGGGTCAACTACAGGGCAAAGCCTGTGATTTATATTGGCATCTTATTATAGACAATGCCAAGCATTCATTTGCTAAATGGTGCCTTTGACCTGTAAAGTGCTCGTGAAAGCGTACTCGTGGATAAAAGCACTTAGCATACAAACAACCGATGCGCTAGCGATGTCTGGCAAGCGCTCGGGCATGTGCACATGCATGGTAGAACTTAAAAACACAGTAGCATGGAAATAATGATTGGCTTACTCTAAAACGATATGTGTTTTACTTCATGGGTCCGGGAGGGGGGATCAATGTGCTATAGTATCTGAAACGATGGATATGAGAGAATCAGGAACAGCATATCAGACCTCATGTTGGTTATTAGTCAGTCACTGAACCCTAGCTGCACTTACTTCCATGCTCGCACACTCCCGCGGGAAACCTCACACTGTCCTCCTCGGCCCGAATGTTGCCGAGTAGCGGTAAACCCGGAAATAAGAAGCCGGTTCCCAGTTACGTGACGCCTGAACGGCGCGTGTGACGTATTGCGTTTGATTCACGTTATGACAAAACAACTAGAGCGTGCCCCATAGAGGAATATTGAAATACTTTAATTGTTTACTCGGAAGACAAACCAGTATATAGGGGTTTATCGTTATTATTCCCAAACCCAAAACCAATTGCAATGGGGTGATTTCGGATTATGTTTAATGTAATCAGCCTGTGTCGATTACGAGCCCGAAGTATTGGAACCACTGTTGGTAAAACAACTAGAACGCGCTCCATGGAGAGCTGTTAAAAAACTATAATTGTTTCCTCAGGAGACGATCGTGTATGAGGAGACTTGGAGTTATTATTCCCACACTTTAAAACCATTACATTGGGGCGATTAGGATTATATATAATCGGCCTGTGTCAGATATATCGGTCTAGATTCTAGGTCATCTAGAATATTATTATAATGATCATGTTGGGGTGTATTAAAAATATATATGGAACTCCTAGACCCATTTGATTAACATTATGAACTGATAACTGATGGGAAACACTTCATTACTATCAGAGGCATGATGGCTGGTATTCAATCTTAATAACTGGATAACATCTTTAGCGTTTGAGGACAGTGCCCCAAGGAATATTATCATTAAGTCCTGTGCGGTGTGTGGATAAACGATAAATCCACCGCTGTTCCTTTTCGAAGAGTGACTGCTGTGTGTTTGGACCCGGTCTAAGTTTTTCAATGATGGTCCACCTTAAATCATTAGTGGTATGATTCAGAAGCAAGAAATGGTCTGTGAGCTTTGTGCTGTTCTTGTGGCAACGGATCGTACTACGGTGTTCACAAATGCATTGCTTGAATTTCCGCACCGTCATGCCCACATGTCTGAGTCCACATGGGCAAATTATTAAGTAAACCACATCCGTGGAATTACAGTTTGTATGGGTTTTCTGTATCCATTATTTGCCTGGTTCCAACGAAAGTTGTTTTGTGGTGGAGGTTAGGCGACAAACACAACATGATCCACATGGGTAGTGGCCTACTACTGGAGGTAAGCCCCATGTGTTGAGGACCGTCTGGTCCGTTTCTTTATCCTGTGGTCTGGGGCGTGTGTGTACAAGAGTATCCTTAATGCTTCTTTCTCTCTTGTACGAGAACAGGGGTTTCTCCCATTCGTGATTGTTGCTCACCAGAATTTTCCAATGTTTGTTGATGGATTTATTCACCGCATTTGAGGCTGCATTATAAGTGGTCACGCAAGTGAGAGGTATAGTTTCATTGGTGCTTGTCACATTTTCTTCCAAGAGAGCTTCCCTATTTTGATTACGGGCCCTCTTGCAGCTTTTTTTCAGAATCTTATCAGGATATCCTCGATCCTTCAACTTCAAAGTGAGTTCTTGTGCTTGGGTTTTGAAAACCGAGACCTCACTGCAGTTCCGTCGAAGCCGCAAGTATTGCTCGAATGGAAGATTTTCTCGTAATGGGAGGGGATGGTAGCTGGAAAAGTGCAGTAGGTTGTTCCTAGCCATCGGTTTATGGTATGTCCTGGTCTGTAGTTTATTATCACCCTTTGTGATAATTACATCAAGGAAAACCATTTCGTTTTTATCATAAGCATGAGTAAACTTGAGATTAGGGTCACACATGTTGATCCACCCAAAGAACTCTAGCAAAGTGTTTTCAGTGCCTTTCCAGATAATGAGCACATCGTCTATGTACCTTTTCCAAAAGGATACATAGGACAAGTACGGATTTTGTGGTGATAGCACGTGTTTGCACTCGAAATCATACACGTACAATCCGGCCACACTTAGGGCGAAAGTGCTGCCCTTAGAAGTACCCGTAGACTGTAAGAAGAGCTCTCCCTTGTATTCAAAATAGTTATGTTTAAGTGCCAGGGTGGCACAGGCCACCACAAATTCTCGAGGTGTCACATAGTCCCAAGTACTAGACTCCAACGATGCCTCGATGACTCGGATGGTGTCATCCTGTGGTATGCAGGTATAGAGGCTTTCTATATCCAGTGTGGCCAGGAATGATGGTTCATCTGAGATTTCGATGTCTTGTAGTAGTGCAAGTAGGCTCTTCGTATCCTTCAGGTAAGTGCTGGTTGCCTGAATTAAAGGTTTTAGGAAGAAATCACAGTAACGTGATAGGGGTTCTAGTAATGACCCGATGCCTGACACAATCGGTCGACCAGGCGGTGGTGTTCTGTTCTTGTGAGCTTTTGGCAAAATATAGTAATATGGTATGATGCCCTTACTGGTAGTGAGGAAAGCGGCCTCATGTTTTGTCATGTAGCCATGAATTTCAGTTTCACTCACAAGGTCAAAGATTGTAGCCCGGAGTCCTGGCGTTGGGTCCGTAGTTAGGCGGGTATAGCTGACCTGGTCATTAAGAATGCGTCTACATTCTGTGTTGCAGGCCTCTACATCTTGAATCACAACTCCCCCGCCTTTATCAGCTGATTTGATCACAATGTTGGAATTAGACTGTAAAGATTGTAAAGCACGGAACTCACCAGCCTTCATGTTCTTATAGAGGGCCAGCTCCTTGAAAGATTCGATGTCATTGAAGACAGCCTGTTCAAAGGCTTTAATCTAAGGTGGAACGGTATGAGGGGGTGGAGTAAAGGTGTATTTTAACCTTAGACCTGTATCACCCTTATTGCGTTTGGTCTCCTCTGTTGCCTGCTTTTCGAAGAAGCTTTTGAGTTTCAGTTTGCGGAAAAACTCAGAGAGCTCGCAGTGTAATTTAAAGCGGTCCAGGCGGGCTGTGGGTATGAAGCCTAACCCCTTCTCTAGGACTGCGTTTTCATCATCTGTTAGGGTTATTGAAGAGAGATTAGTAATAAAACTCTTGCATTGCTGGGCCCTGCTCGCTGTTCCCATGCCTTGCTCCGTGTGGTGTTGCCTACTGCTTTGTCCTGTTCCCAATGGACTTGGTTGGTACCTCTTCTTTTGCCGCGTCCTCTCCGACCCCTCTCTAAAAAAGGAGGACGATACATATTCTGTTGAAATTGAGGGTGTGGCATGAAGGCTGGGTTCCAACCCATCATTTGATGGAAATGTGGTGGTTGGAAAGGAGTAGGATAGCCGCCTTCTCCGGCATGATGGAACGGTTGCCATATGTGTTGTTGTTGTTGTCTTCTATTTCTGCCTCTCCCTCGCTGGCGTGACTTATAACTGTCTCCGCTTGACCCACTTGTGGTGGAACCATCATCAGAGCCATCAGTGCTATAATCATTCCTGACCGGGGGATGTAGTCCGGTGTTAGAGGCGGGAGTCTCTGGTTGGCGCAAGGTTGCCCTTGTGTCAAGCAGAAAACCCTCTCCTCTACGTCAGGGCGCAGGATAACCCCCTGTGAATGACCCTTGCTCACCCTCTAGGTGCGTGGCGTGAGCAGCCAAGGCGATTCCTCAGGCGTTGTTGGTTAAGCACTTACAATCACACACAGTAAATACATCAATCCCCCCCAGAAACGGACACCAGACTTGGATATATATAAAAATACGCTTCTTTATGTAAAAATAGGTATATATATCTCAGCAGACTTATCACAAGACCAATAACGTTTTCGCTAGGCAACCAGGTTATAAAGCAGGCAAATGTTCTTTGTTCGTAGCTTCAAATGGATACTTTGTAGTCTCTTGCAAATGTTACTTGTGGTTCCAGTACTCACAGAGATCGGCTCCTGCGAACGGGGAAATAAGGCGTTGCGGGCCCCGAGCCCGATACTGGAACTTCTTTCGTGATGTGGAGAGTCGGCACAGGTCGGTGCGACTCTCAGCTTGGGAAGTGTTCTTGGGTCCTCAATCAGCAGGTGTGGGCAAGTAGGCAGGCGCGGCCAGCGACCCTTTAGCACGGCGGTGCCGGAGGGTCTCCACAGCGGGGGCGGCGCGGCCTGAGATGTCCGGGGATAGCGAAGCGGGGTCGCAGGGCACGGTCAGTGCAGCTGGATGACCCGGCGTAGATCACAGTCGTCGGACGGCTTCCGGCGGGAGGGGTGATAGCGCGGTCAGCGCGCTCCAGTAGCAGGCGGTGACAGGGATGCAGGCGGCCTGGCCCGGGGACAGAGAGCGGCTCTGGACGGAGCGGGGCTCTCACGGGTTTGAGGCAGGCAAGCTTCTGAGTGTCACGGCCCTAGGAGGGGCGATGAGGGGCGCAGTCTCTTTCCAGCGGGATGCACACACGGCTCGAATTGGAGGACGAGCAAAAGCACAGAGAACCCACTGGTCCTGGGGTTCAGTTCAGGGGGCAAGCTCAGATCAAGCCCTTGGAGAATGTTTAAAGCACAAAGCAGCAAAGTCTTTTCAGTAGTCTCTTCCTCTCCTTTCTCAGCAAGGCAAGCAGCAGGCCAGCTCCTCCAGCGTCTCCTTCTCCTTCTAGTCGGGCAGAGGTTCTTTGTGGTAAAACAGGATTCTGATTTCTTAGGAGCCAGGCTCCTACTTTTATACCATGATTCTTTTGTTCTTTAGCGCCAGGGGGCCTAGGCCTGGCTCAGTCCAGTTCTGGAGCACTTTGTTATGGTGACTCTGCTCTTTCCTTTCAGCAGCAGGGCAGAGACATCAGCCGCTCCACAGGGGGCGGCGCCGGCTTTGTGGTGGCAGAGCACAGGTCTATTCAAGAGTCAAGGTGTACTCCTCCCACCCATCCAGGTGTCACCTCTCTACCCACCACCTGGCAGCCAACCTGTCTCTGGGGATTCCCCAACCCTGCTCCTTACTGTTGCTAGGCAGAACACACACACACACACCAGAGGCGGACTGAAATGGTCAGGTCAGTAAATACTAACTTTCTAAAAGTAGTATTTACAAACCCAGGATATTAAAATAAACTTGACTACAAGAAGTATTTTATTATTCTGAGTTCAGGCATACTAAACTTGACACTCTACCATGCTCTCTGAGTCCACTGGGGTCACAGCGTTGGCGCGATCCCAGCAGCCCATTCTGGCCTATGGAGAGCAGGTAGCCTTCAATAGTGAAAAACGACAAGGGCTGTAATTCACTACTAAGACATGCCACCCACATCCGGGCATGTCCTACCTTATGCCTACAATGCACCCTGCCCGTGGGCCTACCAGAGGGGTGGCTAATATGTAGGTAAGGGAAGGTTTAGGGACTGGCAAGTGGGGGCACTTGCGCAGTCAGCGCGATAGTCCCAGACTGCACGCAGGGTCTGCGGTGGCAGACCCTGGACACATTTTACACGGCCGCTTCCGTGGGTGGCGCAACCAGCGCTGCAAGCCCACCAGCAGCATTGGCATTCACAAGCCCTGGCACCCCTGGTGCACTTTACTGGGGACTGACAGTGAATCCAATAAACCAATCATGGACATCAATTACAGGTACACTTTACCTCGGGAGCACTTGCACTGCGGCACGGATTAGCCGTGGCGCAGTGCCCTGAGCGGACAACACCAGCAAAACAATCGAGGCACACCATCAAAAAGTGGAAGGGAAACTCACGCCAAGGTGCCAGGTCTAACACGTGTCCCCTCCAGCTGAAATGTGGGGAGAACTACCCTTGCCCAGGGGGTTCCTCGTCACTAAGGCGGAAATACCTGGACAGACCGTCAGCGTTGGCGTGATCTGTACCAGGACGGTGTTCCACCGTAAAGTCCATACCCTGTAGGGAGATGGACCACCTCAACAGCTTCGGGTTCTCACCCCTCATTTGCATCAACCATCTGAGGGGCCTGTGGTCCGTCTGAACCCGGAAGTGAGACCCAAACAAGTAGGGTCTTAGCTTCTTCAGCGCCCAGACCACAGCAAATGCTTCTCGCTCAATTGCACTCCACCTACTTTCCCGTGGAAGTAACCTCCTACTGATGAAGGCTACGGGTTGGTCCCAGCCCTCCTCAGTCATCTGTGAGAGAACAGCCCCTACACCATGCTCTGAAGCGTCTGTCTGTACTAGGAATTCCTTGGAGAAGTCAGGGGCCAAGAGCACGGGCGCCGTGCACATGGCAGTCTTCAGGGTGTCGAAAGCTTTCTGACAGGTGTCAGTCCAAATCACGTTCCTGGGCTGCTTCTTGGAAGTCAGCTCTGTCAAGGGGGCAACAATCGTTCCATAGCCCTTGACAAACCTCCTGTAGTACCCAGTGAGCCCCAGGAAGGCCCTCACTGCGGTCTGCGTCTTGGGGGGTTCCCAAGCCAGGATGGTCTCAATTTTGGGTTGCAAGGGTGCCACCTTGCCACTCCCCACTTGGTGTCCCAAGTACACCACGGAACCCTGCCCGATCTGGCACTTGCTTGCCTTGATCGTGAGGCCTGCTCGGCGCAGAGCCATCAACACTTCCCAGAGGTGGCGCAGGTGTTCGGGCCAGGTGGCGCTGAACACCGCGATGTCATCCAGGTAGGCGGCACTGAACGCATCCAGCCCAACCAGTACCTGGTTGACCAACCTCTGAAAGGTGGCAGGGGCATTCTTCATTCCAAATGGCATGACTCGGAACTGGAAGTGCCCATCTGGAGTAGAGAATGCTGACCTCTCTTTGGCCCCATCGGTCAAGGCGATCTGCCAGTACCCAGACGTTAAATCAAACGTGCTGAGGAACCGGGCAGCCCCCAGCCGATCAATGAGCTCATCAGCTCTGGGGATGGGGTGCGCGTCAGTCTTCGTTACTGAATTGAGTCCTCTGTAGTCCACACAGAACCGGAGTTCAGGTGTGGCTCCCGGCGCAGCAGCCTTTGGGACCAAGACCACGGGGCTGGACCAAGGACTGCTGGAGGACTCAACCACCCCTAGCGCAAGCATTTTGGAGACCTCCTCCTTGATGCAAGCTCTGACCCTGTCAGTTACCCTGTAAGCCTTGTGCTTCACAGGTAAGCTGTCTCCTGTGTCCACATCATGGACGCACCAATCTGTGACACCAGGAACCAGGGAGAATCGGTCGGAAAACTGTCCCAGCAAGTGGCGGCAATCTTCCTGTTGTTCGGGCGTCAGGGTGGGTGAGAGGTTAACTCCATCCACTGACCCATCTTTCTCAGAGGCCACTAAGAGGTCAGGAAGAGGCTCGGTCTCCTCTTCCATTCCATCATCAGTGGCCAGCAGCATGCCCACTTCGGTCCTCTCTAAGTGGGGCTTAAGGCGGTTAACATGTAGGACCCTCAAAGGGTTCCTGGGAGACTGCATGTCCACCAAGTAGGTGATAGGACTTTTGCGCTCCACAACCTCAAATGGACCTGTCCACTTATCCTGAAGTGCACAAGGCTCCACTGGGGCCAAGACCCACACCTTTTGTCCAGGTTGAAGCTCTACCAGAGTGGCATTCCGGTCGTACCACCGCTTCATCTCCTCCTGGCTGGCTTCCAGATTTGCCTCAGCAAGTTGCCTGAAACGCCGAGTCTGGTTTCGGAAGGCCAGCATGTAACTGTATACATTCTGGGGAGGTTTCCTGGGAGATTGCTCCCAGCCTTCCTTTACCAAACTCAGAGGTCCTCTTACCGGGTGACCATACAGAAGCTCAAAGGGGCTGAACCCTAGAGACTTCTGTGGCACCTCTCGGTAAGCGAAGAGCAGGCATGGCAAGAGGACGTCCCACTTACGCCTCATTGGACCGTCCAGGCCCATGATCATGCCTTTGAGGGTTCGGTTGAATCTCTCAACCAACCCATTTCCTTGGGGGTGGTAAGGAGTGGTGAACTTGTAAGTTACCCCACACTCCTTCCACAGGGATTTCATATATGTGGATATGAAATTGGTCCCCCTGTCGCTCACCACCTCTAGAGGGAATCCCACTCGGGAGAAAATTCCCATCAGTGCCCGTCCCACCACGGGGGCCGTCACTGTCTTCAGAGGGATGGCTTCAGGGTACCGGGTGGCATGGTCCACCAAGACCAGGATGAACCTGTTGCCCAGGGCTGTCTTGGGGTTCAGAGGCCCCACAATATCAATACCCACTCGTTGGAATGGCGTACCGACCATGGGGAAAGGTTGCAGAGGAGCCTTGTGCTTCCCTCCGCTCTTACCACTTGCCTGGCAAGTCTGACAGGTTCTGCAGTAGGAATCGGAATTCTTATGCATTTGGGGCAAGTAAAAGTGGGTGACAAGCCTGTCATAGGTCTTGTCCATCCCCAAATGTCCTGCTAAAGGCACATCGTGAGCCAGCCCTAGTAGGAAGGTTCTGAACTTCTGGGGTACCACCAGCACACGGGCTGACCCAGGTTCAGCAGCCTTAGGCTCGGAATACAGGAGGTCACTCTCCCAGTACACGTAGTGTGTTTTGGCCTGAACACCGTTGGCCTGGTCTGCAGCCTGTTGCCGCATACCCACGAGAGAAGGGCATTCTTTCTGCTCCCTGCAGAATTCCTCCCTGGAGGGACCTCCTTCTTGCTGCCAATGGGTCAGCTCAGGCAAGTCTCCCAGTTCGGCGATCTGTTCCCCGGTAGGCTCCAGAGCATCCCCCTCCGGGTCTGCTTCCTCCTGGGCCGTGGGAACTTCGGGGGCCGGCTTCCCGCGCCTCCTGCGCCTTCTCCCTAAGGCCGGTTCCTGGACCTCTCCCTCAGGCTCCAGGACCCTCTCAACACCCCTACTGGCTGCCATGGACCGGGTGGTCACGCACGCCCAGTCGGGTAGACCCACCATCCTCAGATGCGTGGTCTTCTCCACCTTTTCCCAAGGGGAGCTCTCCAGGTCGTTCCCTAGCAGACAGTCTACAGGCATGTCAGTTCTCACAGCGACTTGTAGAGTACCAGAGACCTCCCCCCACTCAAAGGGAACTTGAGCCATTGGACAACGACTCTCTATGTTGTCAGCATTGACAACCCTACAGTAGGCATGGGGTACAATCTGCTCTTGAGACACCAGGTGTTGCCTCACCGAGGTCACGCTGGCTCCTGTATCTCTAAGAGCCTCAACCTTCTTTCCATTGATGGTCACTACTTGCCCATATTTCTTAGTGTTAGAGGGCAGGTAGGTCACAGGGACCATCTCACTGTCTCCTAGCGAGACTAGGGTCATCTGCCCGGGACCCCCACCCTCCTGGACTGCTACCTCCTCCCCAAAGTTAACACTAGCTACTTGCCGGGGTGGAGCACCAGTGGGTGCGGTCTTACCAAACAGGCGACACTTAGGATCAGAGGCAATGTGACCCGGGTCACCACACCTATAACAATTGAAGGGCCCCTTTGGAACAGGTCTACCTGTCGGGGCCCCGTTCTGCTGCGGGGGTGGGGGAGGCTGAGAACCCTTCTGCTGGTTCCCTTGGGGATTACTTTGGGGGCCTTTTTGGAACCCTTTCTGTTTACCCCTGTCCCCCCCACTCTTCTGCTGGGGACCCTGCCCACCTTTGGCGGAGTCTCCCACTTGACCCTTGTGGACCCTGGTGCTGAGCCAGCGGTCCGCCTCCTCAGCAAGCTTCCTCGGGTTGGACAGCTTGCTATCAATTAGGTGCTGGCGTAGCTCAGGAAAACATTGACTGGACAAGTGCTCCCATGCAATTAAATCAAGCAGCCCTTGATAATCATTCACTTTGCTACCCTTCACCCAACCATCCAGCGCTCTGCAGAAAAAGGCCACATACTCCACATACGTACTCTCAGGGATCTTCTTGGTCTCCCTGAACCTCTGTCTATATAGCTCAGGAGTTAACCCATACCTTGTCATTAAAGCTTCCTTCATATGGGGGTATGAGGCTTGGAGATCTAAGGGCAAATCTAACAGTGTGTCACGCCCTTCAGCAAGGAACCTTCCCCACAACCCCGCTCCCCAGTCTTTCTCAGGGACCCGGTGTGAAGACATGGCCACCTCGTAGGCTCTAAACCACTGCCCTATGTCATCCTTTCTAAAATACTCCTTTACTACATCTTTGGGGATGTACACCTTGGACTCTACCTGCGCTGGTAGAGTGCTGCCACCAGAAGGAGCGGTATCCAAACTTTTCGCCTTCAGCTCCAACTCCTTCAATCTGATATCATGATCCATTTGGTGTTGTTGTGCCTCCAGGGCCAACTTCTGCTTTTCCATTTCCATTTGTCCTGCCAACTTTGCCATCTCCATTGCATGCGCCCTGTCTGCTGCCCTGTCTGCCAGCTCCTCTGGCGACCGGACTCTGCTGGGCTCCTCAAGGTTGTCGGGTGGAACGATGTCCCCCGCATTCCGTGGGTCTCGTGACTCCTTCCAGGCTCTCAACGCCTTGGTGTACTGGGTCTTCCTCTTGAATCCAGCATGGGGGACTCTGAATTTTACACTGTAGCCTTTCAATTGCTCCATCGTGTAGCCTCCCAGTCTCTCCCAATCCACCTCATCTATTCCAGAAATCACAGAGAGTGCTCTTCCAGCGGAGAGTGAGCTAGGCATGGTTGCAGTAATGGCAGATGTCTCAACAAAGTTCCAAAAATGAAAACCTGTGGCTGCGTTATTTGGTCTGCTCTCACTATCTGGTGATTAATAATTCACTGTATGCAAATTACAAGTGCAAATCCGAAATCCCAGCCGCTGCCACCAATGTTAGAGGCGGGAGTCTCTGGTTGGCGCAAGGTTGCCCTTGTGTCAAGCAGGAACCCTCTCCTCTACGTCAGGGCGCAGGATAACCCCCTGTGAATGACCCTTGCTCACCCTCTAGGTGCGTGGCGTGAGCAGCCAAGGCGATTCCTCAGGCGTTGTTGGTTAAGCACTTACAATCACACACAGTAAATACATCAATCCCCCCCAGAAACGGACACCAGACTTGGATATATATAAAAATACGCTTCTTTATGTAAAAATAGGTATATATATCTCAGCAGACTTATCACAAGACCAATAACGTTTTCGCTAGGCAACCAGGTTATAAAGCAGGCAAATGTTCTTTGTTCGTAGCTTCAAATGGATACTTTGTAGTCTCTTGCAAATGTTACTTGTGGTTCCAGTACTCACAGAGATCGGCTCCTGCGAACGGGGAAATAAGGCGTTGCGGGCCCCGAGCCCGATACTGGAACTTCTTTCGTGATGTGGAGAGTCGGCACAGGTCGGTGCGACTCTCAGCTTGGGAAGTGTTCTTGGGTCCTCAATCAGCAGGTGTGGGCAAGTAGGCAGGCGCGGCCAGCGACCCTTTAGCACGGCGGTGCCGGAGGGTCTCCACAGCGGGGGCGGCGCGGCCTGAGATGTCCGGGGATAGCGAAGCGGGGTCGCAGGGCACGGTCAGTGCAGCTGGATGACCCGGCGTAGATCACAGTCGTCGGACGGCTTCCGGCGGGAGGGGTGATAGCGCGGTCAGCGCGCTCCAGTAGCAGGCGGTGACAGGGATGCAGGCGGCCTGGCCCGGGGACAGAGAGCGGCTCTGGACGGAGCGGGGCTCTCACGGGTTTGAGGCAGGCAAGCTTCTGAGTGTCACGGCCCTAGGAGGGGCGATGAGGGGCGCAGTCTCTTTCCAGCGGGATGCACACACGGCTCGAATTGGAGGACGAGCAAAAGCACAGAGAACCCACTGGTCCTGGGGTTCAGTTCAGGGGGCAAGCTCAGATCAAGCCCTTGGAGAATGTTTAAAGCACAAAGCAGCAAAGTCTTTTCAGTAGTCTCTTCCTCTCCTTTCTCAGCAAGGCAAGCAGCAGGCCAGCTCCTCCAGCGTCTCCTTCTCCTTCTAGTCGGGCAGAGGTTCTTTGTGGTAAAACAGGATTCTGATTTCTTAGGAGCCAGGCTCCTACTTTTATACCATGATTCTTTTGTTCTTTAGCGCCAGGGGGCCTAGGCCTGGCTCAGTCCAGTTCTGGAGCACTTTGTTATGGTGACTCTGCTCTTTCCTTTCAGCAGCAGGGCAGAGACATCAGCCGCTCCACAGGGGGCGGCGCCGGCTTTGTGGTGGCAGAGCACAGGTCTATTCAAGAGTCAAGGTGTACTCCTCCCACCCATCCAGGTGTCACCTCTCTACCCACCACCTGGCAGCCAACCTGTCTCTGGGGATTCCCCAACCCTGCTCCTTACTGTTGCTAGGCAGAACACACACACACACACCAGAGGCGGACTGAAATGGTCAGGTCAGTAAATACTAACTTTCTAAAAGTAGTATTTACAAACCCAGGATATTAAAATAAACTTGACTACAAGAAGTATTTTATTATTCTGAGTTCAGGCATACTAAACTTGACACTCTACCATGCTCTCTGAGTCCACTGGGGTCACAGCGTTGGCGCGATCCCAGCAGCCCATTCTGGCCTATGGAGAGCAGGTAGCCTTCAATAGTGAAAAACGACAAGGGCTGTAATTCACTACTAAGACATGCCACCCACATCCGGGCATGTCCTACCTTATGCCTACAATGCACCCTGCCCGTGGGCCTACCAGAGGGGTGGCTAATATGTAGGTAAGGGAAGGTTTAGGGACTGGCAAGTGGGGGCACTTGCGCAGTCAGCGCGACAGTCCCAGACTGCACGCAGGGTCTGCGGTGGCAGACCCTGGACACATTTTACACGGCCGCATCCGTGGGTGGCGCAACCAGCGCTGCAAGCCCACCAGCAGCATTGGCATTCACAAGCCCTGGCACCCCTGGTGCACTTTACTGGGGACTGACAGTGAATCCAATAAACCAATCATGGACATCAATTACAGGTACACTTTACCTCGGGAGCACTTGCACTGCGGCACGGATTAGCCGTGGCGCAGTGCCCTGAGCGGACAACACCAGCAAAACAATCGAGGCACACCATCAAAAAGTGGAAGGGAAACTCACGCCAAGGTGCCAGGTCTAACATCCGGGTTAGCATACGGATAGGTTTTGGTATATGACCACCTTGCCAAGTCCTTTTGAAATGTTTGTGCTTTGGACTGTGTTAAGGAGTCTTTGTATTCATTGACCTCTTTATTAAGTTCATACAGCCTCTTTTTGTAGCCAGTCAAGGTAGTTCTAAAGTGAGTCTCTGTTAGTTGAATCTCTACCATCATTGCCTCCGATAGTCTAAGGGCTGTTTTTATTATAAGTACCAACCAGTCGCGGGTACAGTGCCACGCGATCTGGGCCCATTCTTTTCTGAACTGCGTATCCTCTAAGAAAATGCGTGGAGCATTAGTCACCAAGAGACCCTTTGGTGCTACATTGTTCCTTAAGTATTCTGTAAGTATGGTACCATGTAGGATGGTGCGAATACACCCTCTTTTCTGTTCTGTAAGTTTGTCCCACTCTGTTGTCTGGGATATTGTTTGGGTAATAGAGGGGTCTGAAAAGAGTGAGGGGTCAGCTAAAAGGGCGTCCACCTTCTCCTTGGAGTATGAAAGACCAACATTTTCCATGCTACTGGTGAACGAATCGCTGTACACAACGAGCGGAGGTAAATCCCTTGCAGCTGTGCGCTGCTAAATAGCAAGAAACAAAAAGAGGGAGAGGGAGAGGTTCACTCTTATTCCCCCTGGAAATGCTAGTAGAAACAACAAAAGAGAGATTGATAAATAACTAGGAAAAACTAACCAATAAAACAACGCGGGAAAACAAAATTGATTTTATAAAAGAACCCTCACTCACCAACCTACTGCCGTGGAATCTTCCCTGGTCCTGAAGAATGCTTAGCGAACCCGCACTAATAATCTGAAACATGTTGACCATCTCTTTCCACTCAAATTAAATCATACAACTCTGGTTATCCTAACCAGCCAGTATAGGTCCGTTTCACTTGCTTTTAAACGGTGGTTGGTTTACCTGGAATAAATTGTTTTTTGGTAACAACCAGCCACCTTTTAATACTTGCACCACCTTTCACAATCACTCTCCCCAACAAAAACCTGCTGCGCTGTAACTCAGGCGTCGAAGCACACCAGGGAGGTACTCGGCCTCTCTGGTGGGAACCCTATGATGAAGCATGTCACCAACCAGGTTGTTGAGTGAGGGTTCTTTTATAAAATAAATTTTGTTTTCCCGCGCTGTTTTATTGGTTAGTTTTTCCTAGTTATTTATCAATAACTCTTTTGTTGTTTCTACTAGCATTTCCAGGGGGAATAAGAGTGAACCTCTCCCTCTCCCTCTTTTTGTTTCTTGGTACCAAAAAACTCACCTCAGTACCCAGAACCCCTATCCGACTAGCATCAGTGTCTCATTCGTTCTCCGTATCCTCTCGAAGCTACCAATGATTAGACAACCCAGAACAAGCGACTTAGAGTACTCTCAGGAATGGTGGGAATCAGAAACACCTTTTCGTTATTATTCTCATATCGGTCCACAATAAGAGTAATCAGAGACACTGTAAAGTTTAAAATGTTTATTTTTAACTACATGCTCTAAGGTGCAGTACTTGGCTAATATAAGCAGGCAAATGATTAAAAACAAAACCATCAGCATTGTTACAATACCATAGACAATGAAGGGAGTAATCATATTACAAATGATAGTGGAGAACAAGTCCTATAATACTTTGTGAACCACCCTCCCTTCGCTAGTAAACTAGTTTTATAAAACTAATAGAAGGTCTCTAGGCTTGAACGGGGAATCCCATACCTCAAAGATCAGCTTAGGTGAATCACATCACAGGATCAGCTCTGCTCTCTGCGTCTGGAAAGGTTTTCTCCAAGTGTCTCAATCATGCATGCAAATGCAATATTAAAGGCACCTGAGTTTCAGATATTTACAGCTGTGTGCGTGTTGTGTCTAGAGCGTGGGCCGATCAACCTGAATTCAACAGCATACATTGTTATTTGACCTTGCCGGCTTTTGCACACAGTGTTCAGACTAAGGTCGCGGTGCACGTCTAGGGATGTGAACAACAGACCGTTCTCATGTGAAGAAAAAGCAAGCAAGCAGTTTTACTTGTAATAACAGCTACCTGTAGTGTCGTGTGCAAAAGCAGCAAAGTGGCAAGATGGCGTTTAGCTTCTAAAATGTTTATGCTAACATAGCAATGTGTGTACATAAAACCTCGTCCTCACTACACCCTCCCTTGATCGGACCGCGAACAAAATAGGGAAGCAATGTAGGAACGCAGAGTTCAAGTTCGAGCGAAACAGAACCAAGTTCATGTATTGCCAAGACATATAATTGGCAGTGAAAGTTCGAAAAAATTTGTTGGGAAAAGAGAAAAAATTAAAACATCTCTCAGGGGCGGTATACAGCTCAATGTGGAGTAAAAAAAATTAAATCATCTGGATCAAGACGTGCGGAAAATGGACAACTGCCATATTAATCCATCAACGTGTAGGCACAATAAGTTGCAACTGCCTCCAAGAGGAAGTCATTATAATGTTCAGTAAAAGAGTCAGCCATCCAGTCAAGTAAAGTAAATGAACATACATGTTCTTCAACAACCGGAGCCTCTAGCACAATCAGAAGACAACTTGTGTGTTCTTCGAGATAGCTTCTCGCCAAGAAGTCATATGCTGCCGCATATATATATCCCAATTTCCTAGGACTCCGTGCGCCGCTCCACACGCCATTATCCCGATACGAGAACAGTCCAACTCATGAGCCTCTAAGGGACTCATTAGTCGATCATAATCCGGGGCAGGAGACGCCGTGTTCGACAGGCACAAATCCAGAGCCCATTCGAATGGACAATCTAGGCAATGGAAAACAGGTTGCACGCAAGTAAAGTATGAAAACTGGAAGGATAATCCATAGGCTACGCTCAAAGTGGCCAGTGGGAATGTTCCATAGTATTCAAGCATCCGGTTCGCAGTTGAAGCAGCCGGGGCAGGATGTTGTGTGATACAGATCGTGCAGCCATTGCGGAGCAAGCAAACCAACAGGAGCACACCAGCAGTCAGGGCGAGAATCAACGGAAGCCCACTGAAAACGCTGGGAAAAATAGAATGAAAAAAGGCCGGTATCACACCAAATATTGTTTGGAAGGAGGTTACCAGGCCGGAGCCCACAACTTTGAAAAAATGCACCAAGCCTGTTGTTGATGAGGCATTGAATATATCAGAGCACCGAAATGAAGGGGAAGATCAGTATTTAAAAGCGTATGCACCTCGGTGTGGGTGTTTGCTACATGAAGGACAAATGTTTCACGGGAGGAAGTCAGGGCGACTTCTTTTTGAGACAATAGAGCCCTTATTCTGCTCATCTTGTTGAACTCTGCTTTCAAGGTTGGTATGGAAGGCCAGATGGATATATCCAGTCTCCCATGCGAGGGTGGGAAAAGAACATTCTTACAACAGACTACCCGTTGTGAGACAATGTACGGAATCCCCACGAGCATCCCGCAGCATGCCTCATTATTTAAAAGCAAATAACTACCGTTAGCTAATAACGTGAAAGTGGGTGTAATTGCTGGCGCAGGAGTTCCCTTCAGAATGCAAGCTAAATTTGGTGCGTGAACGTTGCAAGCGCCATGCAATTGGATGTTCCTACAGACTACTGAGTGATCAGGTGTGGAAGTGCATTCCTCTCCATTTAAATAAACCTCTTTACCCTCTCTCAGGCATCTGTATGTAAATGGGAGTGACCAAACTTCATGCAGGAAAGCGGTACCCAATGGTTCGTACCTGCCTAAGGCATAGTGTTTCATACATGAACTGAACTTAAACAATGGAAATGGTAAAGTGATCAATCCATGGATAAGCCACACAGCCGAGTTCGATTCGGCCACAGAGAATGGTAAAGGTTCCAACTTTTCGATATGCAATAATGAGTATGTTGCATCCTTCATGGACATGAACTGTTGTTTAGCAGTCAAATTAAATGGCAGGAATAAGGATGAAGTGTTCATGTAGTCCCAGGGAACTTTCCTAGTCTTCAATGTTTGTAAAGTCCATGTAAACTGCATTATAGAGCGCAATTGATTTTGACCATGGTATAAAACTGACAGATGAAACAATATCATCTAATGTGTAAATTCTGGAAGAAAGGGTGTTAATGATATTATCAATGACAGCAAGCACTTTTTCCAAATTTGCTTGATCAATAGCTCTCAATCTAGAAGCAGCCTCAAGCTGAGATAATTTCCAAACTTCGTTGTAAACAGCATACACACATCTTTTGGACCTTCCCACCCACAGGGCCCTTAACAAAATCATTCAAATCTACCTTGTCATTCATTTTGGATAAATGAAGTTTAACAGATGCCAAGGTGGAATGTTGCAGCCAGGTTTGACATAACTTCCCTACAGAAGAGGTAGTAACAGAATGGAAGATTCAAATCGGGGGTCTATTCTAACCTGTGTATAACCGGGGAGCAGACCCAGAAAACGATGTTGACAGGAATCTGAACTTTTCTGCCATAATAGCCATCCTTCAGGATCTAAGTTGGAAATATTGAAGGATGTATTAGTAATGAATGACTGCAATTCATCTAGGGACAGATCTGTATGATTATCCCATGTTGGATAAGCGCCAAGATCAGGAATAGAAGGGGAATTTATATTTTTAGAAGTAGCCAATCCAAAGCAGGTGGTTTGAAAAATAGTAGAATTCAAAAACAACAGATGGTTAGGTATAAGGCATGCACGATGGAGTGCTTCTTTGCCTTGTACCTGCCATGCTTTAGAACCCCAAACAGATTTAAGATCAATGGTATCTTTCCACAGCTCATAGCCCCATAAAGGACTTCGAATATAATTATTTAGTGTGGGTCAGTCTGACTTTGGAGGCTGACTCAGCAGCCATTTTAAAATAAAAGGCTTCAGGTTCAGATACAATGAAATCAGTAAAATATGTAAATCTTTTCACTAGAGTTTTGGAGCTGCCTTCAATTGGTGCTGAACAATGTTCCCATTGTGTATAATTAACGATATTCCTAAATTTATTGGAAATGATTGCCATAGTGTTGGTAACAAAAGAACTCTGTATAATTTGCTGTGTCTAAATACAAATCTTCAGCATCAAAAGCAGCATAATATTTCAAATCAGAAAAAAGAGCCTCTTACGGCTTGTACGTCGCAATCATCAGAGCGTATGTTTTGTTTCACAACATCCCCCATAGAAACACAAAGTACATTGGGGACATTAATCAACTCTGTTGGACCATGAATTTGAAATTTGACAGCATCCCATACAATCCCATCCAACACAGGCCATGGAAGTAATATTAACAAAAGTCTGGTCCCTCTTCATGATGTGTGATGAGGAGTGGGGAGCCAAAGTTCCATCACTTAATCTAATTGTAGCTCTTTCGGTTAGATAGTGTCCATTTACTAGACGAAAAAATGCAACCAAGAATCCAATCGACATAAACAAAAAAATAGATATGAGCACCAGCCAAATGTAAGTCCAAGGGGGAATTAAAAAATGTCTTTTAAACCAAACAGCAAAAATAGAAATTTTCGATGGGACATTGGAAGTCATAGAGTTAGTATCAAATGAAAAACGTGACTGGTCCACAGCACTTGATTGTAAACCAGGCAACGACACATCTGTGGGATAAGTATACTCAGTATCTTCAACAGGACCACCAGCCGGTGGAGTCAATAAAGGATTAGTAACTGTATGCATCTCGATGGCAACGTCAGGCCTGTTGGTATTTGCCGGAGCCAAAACAGAATTTCTCAGCATTGCTGGACAGGAGACCGCTGGAGTCATACTAAGAAGAATTGGCCACTCGTTGTAGTTTGACATTGTCAATGGAGATGTACCTGTTATCCTTGCGACCAGGAAGTGGAGGTAAAATTACTGTTCTTGTACCCTGCATGTCAAGCACTGGAACCGGAGCACGATAAGAGGGGCCGAACTCCTTCTTGTTCTCCACCTTCTCACGGACCAGGTCACCAACTCGAGGTAGCCAGCCAACTACCGGAATCTGAAGCGCAGCATCAGTTGTGGAGGGCAAGTGTTCCTTTGCAAGACTGTCTCTGGTCTCTTGTAGATTTTGTAATACAGCAGAATGATCATCTACGTCAAAGGGTGCGGCCGACGCCGCCATGTCTAGACCATCAAGGTCCGGGACAAAAATCTTTATGCCAAAGAGCATCTCGTATGGGGTCCGTCCACCCAGAGACCTTCTAGGGAGATTATTAAGTGCACGTTGAGCGCTATACAAATGGGCCAACCAGTTTCTGCCAGTACCTAAAACCCTAGCTGTCACGGTTCATTCACTCCACAACACTATTGCCCTCAGGCCGGTATGGAGACGAAATTTGACTTAGACCCCCAAAGATCTCAAGGCATCCTTGTACGCCTTAGAGGCGAACGCTGGACCCTGGTCAGAATGAAGGGTACCACATGCAAAAATTCCCACAAAGACACGCAAATCCCTGATGACAGTTCGTGCGTCAGCACTCCGTTGTGGCCAGACCCATAGAAAACATGTGCACGAATCCACTGCAACTAAGATGTACTTATACGCAGTATCAGAGGAGAAAGGACCGCAGTGACGTAAATAAACGCACCCCAGTGATTTATTAGATATGTACAACTGTGTTTGTGGCAGACGCGCAGCAGTTGAAGGTTTAATCTGCTGGCAAATGTCACAATTAAGGCCATAAGCACAAGTCTGTTTATACAATCCGTGCCACCAGTAACGTTGTTGTAGGATAGTAACAGTCGCAGAAACGCCGTTATGGGCAGAAGCCATACCTTCGTGAGCGGCTGTTATCAAGGAAAGTCTGCAGTCCGCGTTGGTAATCAATCTGTCACCAACATTGTTAATTCTCACATAGGGAACTTTATCAGGACTTAAATGATAAGAGTATTGGCGGTGCTGGGGGAAAATGGCGGCAGCTGGTTAGAGGCAGTCGCAGGCTCGCGTCTCTCGGCAACACGCGGAATCGCTGAAGGAGCTCGGAACGGCTATAAATCGGGAAGGCAGCAAGTATCATTTAAATGGGCATCTTTTTCCATTTTTGCAACCTTTTGCAACCTTTAGGGGCTTGATGAGCAAGTGAAGTCGTCTTGATCCGGGAGTTGCAGTACTTCGGCGTTCAGGTGCAAGGGAGTTTTGGAGGCGGCTAAAAAAAAAAAAAACCTCGACGTAATCGGCTGGCGTCTTTCTCTCCCTCGGTACCAATGTGCGGCGCTTAGCGCCTGATATAAGGCAGTGGAGGGGGTGCTGGAGGTTCATGGAGGGCGATGGTATGAAGCCGCCGCTGGTCTCGCGGTGAGGAGACGGGTCGTGGCAAGAGTTGGGACTAGATCGCCGAGGCTGTTTGTGGAGCCCTCTAGCCCCTCGTATTGGGGGAACAACGTCACCCTCGATCTTTTACAGGATTTCTCAGTCACAATTACGCCGGGGAAAAAAAAAGGCAGAAGGAGGCTGAATTCAACATATGGCGAACTTCAATGACTCCGGAAAGGAGAAGGGGGAGAGACTGGGGGCCCAAACTCCACTTTGATAGGGAAACGGGGGTGCAAGCAAATCAGAGCCCAGAGCTAGATAGCAATAAAACTAAACCTAACATGTATACCCTCAGAAGTAGAGAGATTTGGGGGAGGAGGAGAGCTTTCCCTGTTCTAGACCCCGCAGCTCCCATGAACACGGTTACATTAGCTAAAAGGCAAAGCGCCAAAACAGATAGAACTACCAAGAAAATAATCACCCCATCTTCTATCACGGCTGACAAGAAAGAAAGGAAAGAAAGGAAAAATCCAGGCAAAGCAAAAGCAAATAGAGTTACCCCCTCATTAAGATCATTTTTTAAAGCCTAGACTGCGCAACTCGTTGTCGGGGGCAAGATAGATCAACCAGAGACCGATATAGCTTTAAGAAAAGGAGAAGCTAAATTTCCTACAGCTGAAGGCTCCACCTGACAGAACCCCCAAAAAATTAATAAAAACAATAAGGAAAGAATGGAGCCATTGGTTCTTGAAAACAGATATGAGCTTTTAGAGCTGGAGAACAGCGCTACTACAGATGCGCCACCTTCCATGCCACCCTCCATGCCGCCCAATCAGGACCACCTTAACCCTGGGGGAGAGGAGAGAGTCCCCCCGGTCGAGTTAAACTCTATAAATGGTACAGATGCACCAAATGTAGGAGCGGTGTCCTCCCTTACAGAAGGATTATTAACAACTTTACTCACGGAAATCAGAGAAAAATTTGCGGTTTAAGAAAACAATCAACTAAAAATACAAGCAGTCTGTGAGAATTTTGAAATTAAACTGAACGCAATCTCTGATAGGGTGGGAGCTGTGGAGGGAGCAGTGGAAAATTTATCAAAACAAGTTGAGAAAAACATTTACGAGATACAAGCATTAAGAGGAGAAGACAGAGCTCTAAAAGAAAAACTAGAAGTTTTAGAAAATGCCGCAAGAAGGAACAATATTCGCCTCTTAAATGTCCCGGAAGACGTAGAAGGTAGCGTCATAAAAGCATTTGTTATCAACACCCTATGCGACATTCATCCCGATTTAGATAAAAATATTTTGGAGGGAGATATACAAAGAGTCCATAGAGACCCTTACTTTAAAAAAACCGGGAAGAAAAACCCCAGAAAGATCCTGGTTAATTTCAAATCATACACTTTAAAGGAGAAGATCTTAACAGGGGGTTTGAAAGCAGGAGAGTACAAGAGATCTGATTGGTCCCTTCGAATTAGATCGGATATATCCCACTTCACTCAGGAAAAACAATGGGAGCTGGGGAAATCATTGCAGGAATTGAAAACCATGGGTGTTACAGCGTCTCTACGGTTCCCAGCTTCTCTGAAGGTTATGTGGGATAATAAGATGTACATTTTTAAAGATCCCGAAGAAGCAAATGCCCTTATAAATCGAATTAAGAGCTCCTCAGCGAAATAAAATAAATATTTGTATCTCTTGAGCCGAGACTGAGCCTGAAAACAGAGGAATTCCTCTAGTAGTTGAAAGGGAGGTTCCCCTATGGGGTGGGGGGATGGAGCCCACTCATACATTGGAAACATTGTTTAGTTTTAATTTGCACAGGGTGAGGAGCATATGGGAAAAAAACAAAAAAATGTCCTCAGCTGAAGTAACAATCTCCAAAAAATATTCAGTTTATCTCTAGCCTACTCAAATCACTGAAAAATGTAATATAGAACGTTGTCAAGGATGAGGAAATTTGATTTAGAAATAATGACTTGGAACGTAAATGGTTTGAGGGTACCCAGAAGGAGAAACAAGATATTGGAATTTTTAAGATTGTCTGATTGTAAGATTTTTCTTATACAAGAATCCCATCTACTGAGGGAAGAATGGGAGTTAATTATAAAGCAGTATAGGTGGATCGATCACTGCATATGCACAAACCAACCTTACACTTCTAAAGGCTCCGCAATACTAATTAAAAAATCAGCATCAGCAGTGCTGAAAGAAAGTATTGTGGACCCTGCAGGTAGATGGGCGGTGGCAAAAATAAAAATAAATGGTTATGGAATGTCGCTTGCAAGCTATTATGGCCCCAATTGGGACGATCCGAATCCCCTTTATACATTGATACCCCATTTATTAGAAGTCGACAATGATATAATTTTAGGAGGGGATTTTAACTTGGTCTTAAATCCAGGTAGAGACTCGACCTCTTCCAGAGCTGTATCCACCACAGCAAAAATGAGAAGAGCCTTAAGACAGTTAATGGTGGACATAAATCTAATAGATATATGGAGCGAGATGCTGGCTAAATCCAAAACGAATGGCAGTAAGTTTACTTTTCATAACAAAAAATGTGGCCATAGATCAAGGATTGATTTTTTTTTAGTAAGTACAACATTTTTTCGTAATACGGTCCTAGTATCTCACGCCCCCCAACACATGTCAGATCACTCCGCAGTCATTATAAAAGCAGCTATAGGTAAGACTCAATCATCCCGAAGGTGTACCATAAATAGAACATTATTGTTGGAACAATCTATTATTCAAAAACTAAAAATAGATACTAAAGAATTTTTTGAAAACAACTTAGACTCTGCAGCAATTCAATCAGTTTGGGATACATATAAAGCTTTTTTGAGGGGGATCCTATTAAGTATAAATTGTAATCAATCCAAGAAGCAAAGAGAGGTAACAGGAAAGTTAGAAATTGAGTTACAGAAACTGTATGAAATCCTTGAAATGGACGAAGACAATGAGAATATTCTAAATAGCATAAAACTAGTTAAGTGTAAATTGAATAACCATTTAGAAGCTATTTTAAAAAAGAAATGGGAGGCCAGTAAATTGGCTCATCACGAATATGGGGAAGGGTGTGGCAAGCTTCTCGCCTGGAAAACAAAAACAGACCAGACGAGAAATATGATAAAAGATATACGTTCCCACAAAAACGGGCTCATAAGTCACAGAAGAATTGGAAATTGAGGATTCCTTTGTCCATTTTTTTGAAAGTCTATATTTGGGGGAGGAAACCTGGACATGGGAGGAATGGAGGAATATTTGAGGGGTCTAAACCTCCCACTGCTTCAACAAGAAGATAAAGATTTTCTCAATGCTCCAGTAGAATTAGATGAGATAAACCAAGTCATAAACTCCCTAAAAAAAGGAAAGGCTGCTGGCCCCGACTCCATCCCCAATGAGATCTATAATACACTTGGAGATGAATTAGCCCCGGTCCTCCTTCAGTTATTTAATGCATCTTTTTTAAATGGAGACAACACTCCCTCTTCATGGGATGAAGCAACAATCATAGTCCTTTTAAAACCGAATAAAAACCCACGTGAGTGCGAATCATACCGCCCAATATCACTTTTAAACTGTGATCATAAAATCTATTCACAGATTATTACAAAAAGATTAAATAAAGTGATAGAACCACTCATCCATCAGGACCAAAAGGGTTTCATGAAAGGGAGGCAGTTGAGCGAATTAACTTACGACCTTATTGGGACAATCGACCTGGCGCAGACATATAAGATTCCCTTGGCGGTTATGACATTCGATGCCGCCAAGGCTTTCGACCGGGTCGATTGGTCATTTCTATTTAAAACTCTACAATGCTTCGATCTCGGGGATAGATGCATATCAGCAATATATGATTAATGGGAATTTAACTAGAGCAATACATATTGGGAGAGGAACGAGACAGGGTTGTCCCCTGTCACCGATACTCTTTAATATGTATATTGAACCGTTAGCACACAATCTAAGATCATCCCAGAACATTATCCCCTTTAATTGCAATGGGTGGGAAAAAAGAATAGGCCTTTATGCGGACGACTTAGTTATATTGACTGGAAATCTGGAAAAATCATATGTGGGGATATGGCAGGAAATAGAGAACTTTGGAAAGGTCTCGGGCTATCTTCTCAATCAACAAAAAACAGAACTTATGAAGTGGCATATGGACTTTGAGAGCCCCTATGAAAAGAAGGAGATAAGATATGTAGGAATCCAGAAAAATAAAGAAATAGCCTCCCAGTTACAATCATGGGGAGTGCTTTCTCTCTCTTTTTTGGGTAAATCTAACATTGTGAAAATGTCCATTATTCCAAAATTCACTTTTCTGTTCAACGCTATCCCTCTAGAGTTCCCAAAAATGTGGTTTGGGAAAGTACAGGGGCTCCTCTCAAGGTTTATATGGGCTAATAAATGTCCGAGGATTGCACGAAATAAGCTTAGGAAAAAAAAGGAATACGGAGGAATGGCAAGCCCTGATCTTTATTTGTACATGTGTGCATTTCAATTAAAAAACTTTCATCAATTAATGTTAGAGGACTGTTTGTTCTCTCCTCTCTTCAATGCCCTCACAAAAGATTTCTCTAAACAAGCTGGGAAGTTTCTTTTTAAATTTGGGAACCCCACATTTTTCAAAAAAGTAAAACTCAAGATACTGAGTGCAGCAATAAAAATTTGGACACAAGTAAGACGATTGCTAAAAATCCCATACTACAACGAATCCGCGCCAATTTGGGACTCCCCTTGCACTCCGGAATGCTTAATGGACAGCTTGGCAGCCCTGTTAAGAAGATCTGGGATCAACACCTGGGGGCAAATTCTACATGAAGCTGAATTAATTTCCTGGCCTCATCTATTATCTTTAACTGGAGGTTCGATTTCTAAGTTTAAATTTTATCAGCTGACAAGTTGGATTAGATCTGCCGAGAAAGACGTGAAAGGGAACTCAATTTGACGCATAAGATATGTACTCGTAGTGGCAAAGAAAAAGAAGTGGCTGCCTGGTACTGGCTACTTGCCCAAGGTGGAGAGGAGGACCAGGCTGCATTTATGCAAATTTGGAAAAAAGACCTTCCGGATGAAGACCTTGAAAACATCGGGCAAGTATCTATGTTCTATCTTTGGTCCTATGTAAATGCTGCTTCTTTAAAAAAGAATCACATCTTTACAGCGCACAAGGCATATTGGACTCCCCAGAAAATTTCAAAGATGGGAAGTCGAGACATTAAGAAGTGCCC
Organism: Triturus cristatus; assembly: GCF_964204655.1. Classification (NCBI taxonomy): domain Eukaryota; kingdom Metazoa; phylum Chordata; class Amphibia; order Caudata; family Salamandridae; genus Triturus; species Triturus cristatus. The sequence goes on from NC_140592.1 coordinate 319,870,771, forward strand.
CAAATGTGGAGATGAAATGGCTAACGAGGTACATATGTTTTGGAGTTGCCCGGTCTTAACTCCCTTCTGGGATAAAATTGGTAAGACTCTTTCTTATATTATGGGTTTAGAAATAAAGATAACAATAGTTTCGGTTCTTTTTGGGTTACTTCCTAGTGAAATTGAAGATCGAAGACTAACTAGAAACCACAAAGCGCTATTTTTTGTTTTGATCCTTTTAGCCCGGAGGGAAATATGTATCAAGTGGATATTGCCATCCTCCCCTACGGAAGTAGAATGGGTACATTCCATCCAAAGGATAGCTATGCTAGATCAAGTAGGGATCCATAAGAAAAAAGCTAGATATTGGGAAATATGGGAAATTTGGGCTGAGTCAGGGAGTAGTTATACATAAAGGGAAAAGGTAGGGGGAGAGGCCATATGACAGGTAAAATAAATCAAAATGTTTAGAAATTAAAATATCTTGTTGTTTTCCCTTTTTTTTTTTTGCTCTCTTTCGGGTCCTATGATTATCTAACATGTCCAAGGTAAAGCCCAGGCGTATGGGCTGAGAAGGCCTTTCCCTATGGGCAACGTGTTATCGGGGGCCAATGTAGACTCAAGACAAAGGCGAAAACCCATATAAGGAGCTGAAGGTTCGGTTTTTGGAAGTTACATTGTATCCTCCTCGCCTTGAGGGGTGTCCTCAAATCGATATTTACAGGAGTATTCCTTCAGACTTTAATTTGGGTTAGAGACTCTTTTCTCTTGTTTCATTTTCTTGGAGCATGTTATCTTCATATGAGGACAAAAAAATAAAAAATAAGAGTAGTTAGAAGGGAAGCCCCGAGGGTAATTATCAGCCTTCTCTGTTGCAGCAATTGCTGCCAAGATGTCATCATCAATCTTACTTTTGGATCTTGTAACTGCTGCTACTAGATATGTTGCCACTGCTGTTTTCACGGCTTCGTCAGCTAAGCTGTTTCCAACAGCGTGGACACCTACGCGCTGGTGCCCAAGAGTGTGAATTACATTCACGAGAGGCAGACGTTGTTTAAGGTCTGCGACTCAAACCCAAAACATTTTATGCTTGATTGTGCTACCTTTGGAATCACGATACTCATTTTGAGACCAAAAGAATAAATTGTCGTTGAATGACTGAACACAGTAAAAAGAGTCACTCACTATAAGAGTAGTCACACGTGGATCAGCAAACTCTAGTGCAAGCACCAGAGCACGAAGCTCTGCCAATTGGGCAGTACAATCACCCAATGTCTGAGTGTGCACGACATCAGACTTGAATTCACCATTCACAAAAGTACCAGCCATTATTGCGCAGGCCACTGAATAAGCATGCTTAGATTCCGTCGCCGGTTGCGCCGAACCGTCTGTGTAAATGATACAATGGTAATCCTCAAGCGGGCGCAAGGACAGATGAGCTGGATGAGCAAATTCATGCTGTAAATACTCCTGAGTCTGCAATGAGGCATCAAAAATGTTAGTGACATCCGGAGATGTCAAAGAAGTGGCCCATTGTATCCAACGTGGATGCAAAGCTTTAGAATTTGGTACACTGGCTTTCGTTACTGCCTCTAGAGCAGGATATGGTGTGACAACCAATATGCGTTTTCCTTGCGACAGCGCTCGCTCTTTCAGAATCGCCATCTGCACTGCAGTCAAAACGTTTTCGACAGTGGAAAAGCGCGTTTCAGCCGAAGTGTACCTGTACGACTTGTAAGCAATGGGGACTGTGTCGCCCTCATTGAACATTAAGTACGTGAAACCCACCGCGCCAGGCACAATTCTTATTACCAGGTTTGTGTGGTTATCACACGTCAGTAAGTATTGTGAAGCAAGAAGATCAGCCTGCAAAGATTGCAGGATAGCTGAATGTTCTGGCAGCCAGCTCGATTTGGAAAAAGTTGATTGTACCAAGGCTTATAGCGGCTTGATACACTGGGCATAATCGGGAATATAATTACGCCCGAAATTTAAAAATACCAGCAAAGATTGTAGTTTTTTCAGGGTTGTGAGAGCACACAAACATGCGTATTTCTCCAGGAAGTGAGGTGCTAAACCTCGACCTTCGTTGTTGAGTTCATAGCCCAAAAACAACACTGTGTACTCTGCAATGTGTGATTTTGCAAAGTTAAATTTGTAACCGAAGTCCGCAAACATAACAATGATGCGGTCAACGCGACACAGATGCAGCCATAATTCGTCGTCTGTGAGATAGATTTCATCAACATATGAGTACGCATCAGGGTCAATGCTCTCTAACAGAGAGACTACACATGAGGCAAAGACACCTGGACTGTTTCATAGCCCATGGCTAATCTTTTAAACTGTTTTTGTTTGCCGCCAGAAGTAAAGGCTGCCCACTGACTACTAATAGAGGACAGGTTATGGCTATGAAAGCCATTGGAAATGTAAAGTGTGGCCTTAAACCTTTTTCTCATGAGACTATCAATGAGGGCAGAACTGTGGGAGTTTTGTACCGCGCAAGTCCGACAATGAGAGTTCAAATGCCGATAATCCAAAACTAGGCGGTATGACCCATCAGGTTTGGTTACCGTAAAAAGAGGATTATTCATGGGTGACACACATGTTTCAATTACACCTTGATATTCCAATTGTTCAAGGATTTCCGCGACGTGAGATCTAGCTTCACGGCGCATGGGATATTGGGGTTGTAGCTGGGGCATAGACCGTAATGGAATCTCATGGCTGGGCGACAACGTATCCCACCCAACCTGAGTACGGAACAACGTCGGAGCAAGTACCGGAGCCCACTCTTCTGCAAAGTTCTGAGCTTGTTCCTTTGGCACAGTGTGTGCAAAAGATGGGAGGATTACCTCCTCCCCACTGGGAGCTGCCAAAACAAAAGCTGGGTGCCAGTCTGCCTCTGCTAACAGAATGTCATATGTAGAGGTCAGATTTTCCCCAAAAATCCCTTTTATGGTACGTTGTATGTCACCTTCAATTAAAAGGACTATGTCATACAGTCTGTCAGGGGGAGCCACTCTAGTATCAGCAGTTTCTACAGTAATGAAAGTGTCAGTTGCTGTCGCCTTCAGATATGGACGCAGTGCTTGCCGCACTATTGTAACCTCCGCTGCGCTGTCTAGCAGCGTTAGTGCCCATGTGAGGTTCTGAAGCTGCATTCTCACTATCTGTGGCATACCTCGCTGTTAGTGCAGCAACCTTCTTTTTCTGAAACGGGGTCGTTGTCGTGCAAATTCGTCCTGCTTGCCTTTACCATCAGCCGGATGGGGCTGTTAACGTCCTTGGACGGCACCCCGACCTTTGCCACAGTCTCCTCCAGCTGACTGTGAGACCGATGTTTCCTGTGAAGAACGAGGAGAATGTTGTTCAGGAACCTGAAATCTATCAGGAGACCTAAGTCTAGTGCGATCGCGCAAATCATATGTGCACTCAGTAGTCGCTTGAACCGGTGACGCGGGACGAGACCCCTGTTTCTGTTGCTGCTTCCCCTGTTTTTAGTTTTCCAATTTTGTTTAGGAAAAGCTGGATGGTCGTCCTTTGAAGACGTTACCGTCTTAGTTTGCGGTTGCGTTGTCGTTTGAACAAAAGGTTTAACCCCTAAACTATTGCAGCCAATGGTCTTATAAGCCTCCGCAATAATCCTTGGTAACTGCTGGGGTTTATCGACGTCGGCGACGAGGCGCAGCTCATTCGACACTTGAAAGTTAACTGCATCTCCCTTGACGTTAGCAAGGATGAGCGTGGCCACTACGTCGAACACGCCGACAAGCCTCATTCCTAACTCGACCACCGCCTTCGGACAGTGTTGATCCTGAACACGTTTGATCACAGAGGGCAGTACAGCCATAGACGGCATGCCGAAGGACTTCGAGTAGACTGCTGCAAACACTTTACCCCAGTTGTCACAATCAGCCACCTCTGGGACTAAGTTTTTCTGAAAACTAATGGTGAGGATCCTGTGTTTTTTCAGCAAGCCAATAGGCATATCGTCCTTATTCTGGGGGCGCTTGCCCATAACCGAATTAACCATGACGGGACTAATAGTAATCCCGGCCGGGCCAGCTGGTTGCGCCGCAACTCCAGGTGCCCCCACCTGGACATTGCGTGAGACGTATTGCACTAAATCCCTATGTACCGTAATCAAGGCGGTATGGAGTTGATGTAAGTCATCCACTGGGGCTTGCAAATAACGTGGATGTGGTGTAAACCTGGCCACGACTGGCAAAGTGGCCCCTGGAATAGACAAGGGACCCAAACGAACCGGTGTAACCGTGTGGGGGAGGGCGCCATTGAACCAAATACGATGCTGCCAAGCAGAAATGGGAATTTCCTGCGTCCTATACAGCGTGTAATTAGCCGGAACTACCATAGGAGTGTATGTGTGGAACGTACTATCATCCGCATTCACCTCCGGCAAAGTAACCCAAGAGTAAAATAGCTCATAGGGATGCGATGCATCGGCACTCACTACAAAGATAATAGAAATCCTATCGTCAGGCACCCCGAACTGCGTCAAATGATGCCGGAGAGGTGCGCGACTATGCTCTGCAATAGCGACTTCAGCCATAAGGACACAGAGAAGAATAACAATCTATATAAACTGTAGCACAAAAAGGGTATAAGATAAAACGAAACCTTTTTTAATTGTCAAGCTTGAGCGAACCTATATATTAACTATTTAGGTAGGTTTAAACCGTCACTCCCATCAACCGAAAACAAGAGTGGGGGTATTGTGGACTAATATAAGCACTACTAAGGCGTCTTAACCATAAGACCAAAACGTTGGGTGCGCCATGTTGCGAGGATTCTTCTCATGCACAGAACTATGCACAGGAAACAAGGACCTCAGTGAATTGTGGTGTACCAAAAAACTCACCTCAGTACCCAGAACCCCTATCCAACTAGCATCAGTGTCTTATTCATTCTCCGTATCATCTCGAAGCTACCAATGATTAGACAACCCAGAACAAGCGACTTCGAGTACTCTCAGGAATGGTGGGAAACAGAAACACCTTTTCGTTATTATTCTCATATCAGTCCACAATAAGAGTAATCAGAGACACGGTAAAGTTTAAAATGTTTCTTTTTAACTACGTGCTCTAAGGTGTAGTACTGGCTAATATAAGCAGGCAAATTATTAAAAACAAAACCATCAGCATTGTTACAATACCATAGACAATGAAGGGAGTAATCATATTACAAATGATAGTGGAAAACAAGTCCTATAATACTTTGTGAACCACCCTCCCTTCGCTAGTAAACTAGTTTTATAAAACTAATAGAAGGTCTCTAGGCTTGAACGGGGAACCCCATACCTCAAAGATCAACTTAGGTGAATCACATCACAGGATCAGCTCTGCTCCCTGTGTCTGGAAAGGTTTTCTCCAAGTGTCTCAATCATGCATGCAAATGCAATATTAAAGGCACCCGAGTTTCAGATATTTGCAGCTGTGTGCGTGTTGTGTCTAGAGCGTTGTCCGATCAACCTGAATTCAACAGCATACATTGTTATTTGACCTTGACGGCTTCTGCACACAGTGTTCAGACTAAGGTCGCGGTGCACGTCTAGGGATGTGAACAACAGACCGTTCTCATGTGAAGAAAAAGCAAGCAAGCAGTTTTACTTGTAATAACAGCTACCTGTAGTGTCGTGTGCAAAAGCAGCAAAGTGGCAAGATGGCGTTTAGCTTCTAAAACGCTTATGCTAACATAGCAATGTGTGAACATAAAACCCCGTTCTCACTACAATGGGACAAGCAGTCTCTCTTTTCTTTACGGATCTTATTATCTGTAGCAGATATAGCTATCAGTTCACCCCTTATTATGGATTTCAGAGTCTCCCAGAGTGTAGTGATAGAAGTGTCTGGAGAGTTGTTGAGTTCTAGGAATGTGCCTATTGCTTGATTTATCTGTGTCACTACCTCAGTCCTATGCAAGAGGGTCTACTGTAGTCTCCAAGTACGGGTGGGACGTTCTGTTGAGGGGAGCTTAATGTTAAGGGACACCACCGCATGGTCCAATAGGGCAGATGTTCCTATTTTGCACGCTATGGTTACATTGTGCATGTCCTACGTTCTGGGAAAATAATCAAGTCACACGTATGTTTTATGTGCATGTGAGTAGAATGTGTCCTCTGGTGCGCATGGATTATGTTCTCTCCATAGATCCCACAACCCTGTTTCTTGTAGCCATTGGATATCCCTCCAGGACAAGGCCCCAGTCTGACTACATATGTGCGCTGTCCTGTCCATGTTGTTGCTGAATACTAAATTAAGGTCTCCTTCCAAAAGTGTCTGCCACTCCGTAGTGGACATTACTTCTGACACTGCCATGCGCAGAAGATTTTCTTGTCCCTCATTAGGGGTGTATATGGAGCCCATTACAAAGGTTTGGTCACCAGCAGTTACATTATATACAATGAGTCTACCGTTTAATTCTGTGACTTTGGGCCCTATTTTACCACAAAAGGAGCGGGATATCAATATGGCTACTCCCACCATCTTGATAGGTGCAGAGGAAAGGAATTGTTGTGTGAAAGCACGGGATCTGAGTCAATTCTAGTCGCTAGTCAAGAGGTGCGTCTTCTGGGGTAGGTAGATATCTGCCCCAGAGTGTTCAAGATATGATAAGATAGCTCGCTGCTTAACCGGGTTGGTAAGGCCCTTCACATTTAAAGTGGGAAACTTTACTGTGCATTGGGTTATGTGGATATGGGGAATGCGCAAAATACTCTTAAGCCCCGTATCTCATTCGCACCTTCCCAATGCCCTTCTCTATCACAGCCAAACCCGTATCAGTGCTTCAGATCTGTAATGTGCCATTGTCAAAGGTGAGTACTTTCCCCAGATAACAGAAACAAAAAAGGTTAATGACATGGAAACCATTAGCATCAAGTCCAAAGCTGTAAGAGCAAATTTACTGTTCCTTTGGGAAACAATGACAGTGGGTCTGTGTTGTGGCTTCAGGTCTCTGCCCCCCCACCACCACTTCAGTAATGGAGTTCAATGCCACAGACCCAGCAGCATCACGTAGGCTCCGCCTTGTCTGGATTACTGTGCAATTTAAGCTGCTATTTTAAGTCATACCAACCTGTAACAATTGCAAATCCATTCCCAATTGCATTTCTATGTAAAAGTTTACAATTTAAAGTACATTTTACCTACCTGCATCAAGCCCTGCTTGGTTCTAGAAATAAAATAGAAGTATACCTTTTTTATACTTACCCAATTGGTCTGGATTCTGTCTCTGAGTGTGTGCCATCAGTCTTGAATGAGTAAATACAATAAATGCTTAACACACCCTCTGGATAAGCCCGACTGCTCGCCCACACTACCACAAAGAGAGCGGTTAATACTCAACTAATTTAGCCTCTGCTATACACCTGGGGACTCCCTGGATTCTGTGCACACTATACCTTACTTTTGTATAGTATATACAGAGCAAGCTCCCTACACTGAGGCCCTGCTCGAGGTGCGGCTGACTTGCTGATCCCAGCCGGGCCCCTCTCCCTCCCACCTCTCCGTCAGTGCCGCGTGTCTTACGCTCCCGATTCTGCTAAGTCATGGACACAGGACCAGTAGGCAGGCCAGACGCGGGACCAGAGTTACTGATGGTGGAGAGCACATGGCAGGTCGCCCACTGCTATCCTCGGGAGTTGGCCAGGCATCGTCGTGAAATGTGTAGCTGGGCTCACCTCACATGCGTCTATGATGTATTTCAGCCTCGGATCTTCTTCATTGCAGCCGGGTAGGGGATTGGGTGAGCAGCTGCAGCTCATTTTCGCCTTTCCTTCCGCTGTAAGAGTCAGCATGCCTTCCATACATGTACTGAACAAAGGCAACATATTTCAGCAGGGCTACCAATGCTTCAGGGCAGGATTCTTTGGTTCTTATTGAGACAACCAACATTTCTCAGAAGACCCCAAAGCTCAAGACGTTGGTGCACTTTCCAAAACTTTCAGCAGTATTTATACCTGCATCTTCCATATGCTGAAACGTGTGGAGAATGCCTTTATAAAAGTGTTTAATTCTCCAGCAAGTTAAGACTGGGTGTTTGTTTGCATACTTTGACATCCCCACTGATGTAACGTATTAACTCTGACAAGCACTCTGTGTGTGGGTAAGGGGACTGTGAATTAATGTATCACATACGTTTTACACTTTGTGGCTATAGTGTAAATTGCCCAGGCGAAGGTGTGACATGAGATTTTTTCAAGCCATTAATTCACGTTAATGTTTAACTCGACTGTTGGCACAAGGGGCTGTTTCATGGCTAAAATGGCAGAAGGCAGTTACCCTTTCAGACCTAAAAGCAGCACACAATTTTTCCCTCGGAACATCCCTGGTTTGATTCTGTGAATTAAAATGTTCCTTGGTACTGTGCCAGGCCTTAAATTGCTGGACACTTTGAGGAGCAGTTTTTAGTTGTTTTAGCTTTTCAGTGAATATGCAGATAAAATTGCACTGTAAAGTGAATCACTTGGTCAAAAACCTTTTGTGAGGAAGAATGCCCAAAACCATTTGAGGAAGGGTAGAACTTGCTGGCTACAACAGTTTTCTTCATATAGTTGTTATACAATAACTTCCAGGGATACATTTGGATCTCAGTACAGCCTTGCTGGAATCATACCTTTCAGAGGTACATGCATTGCACTTAAGCATTATCATTATATTATGTTCAGGCACCAGCCTCTCTCTCATATTGACACATGATTGTAAAGATGCTCATTTACTCATGCTTTTATTGTATTTAAAGAGACAATATTATTGCCTCTTTAAACATTTATCTCAAAACACACTTGAGAACCAGCACTGCAGCTTTCATTTTGTCCATGTTACAAGATGAAGTTAGCAGTTAAATTTAAAATCCCAATCACCAAGCTGTGTCTGCTGTCAGAGGCATTTTGACTAAACCCATTTTGCGGTTTGTTAATTTGTTGCAGAATTGCAAAATTAGTTTGAAATGTCTAAAGAATCGCTATTTGGAAGTGGCGTAATTAAGGCCTGCCTTCCCAATAACAATTTGTTGTATTATGTATCAATATTTTGCGGGGCGTTGCTAGCAGCCGAAAATGGCGGTCGTCTTCTAGACGAGCTCCGGACCTGGGCTGCAATATCCTGGCAATAATCTACTGTACGAGATAGTACAGAGCCTGCAAATACGTGGACATCTTGCCTGAGACGGCGCTAAGACTCGGAGCTGACTTGCAGCAACGGAATGCCGGAGTGGAGGAAGATTTCTGCTCCGGAACCTGACTGTGTGCTGTGAGGCAGAGAGGCGCCACAGGCCCTGAGCGGGGAGGACCGGACACATGAGGTACGCAACACCCCGGCTGCCATCCCTAAACTTGGGAGCGGAGCACAGCAGCGCTGCGGCGTGTCCCTGCTGGCGAGGCAGACGATGTAGCAGGGGCTGTGTTTGGTGACCCGCTGGGAGGGAGTGGACGCGGCCCCGAGTCTGGCGGAAAGCGGCCACATGAGTCCCGGGGATGCAGTGCGGCCTGCACCCACTATATTGATTGGCGGCCGCCGACGGAGGTAGCGGAGCCCGTGGGGGGAGACCCGAGCACGGTGGGAATGCCAGTGGAGAACACCAGTAGAGTGCGGGGATCCCAGCTACATGGCCTTGGTTAATCGGAGGGGCCACGCATCAAGCAAAGTGCACATCGGAGGAGGCGGAGTGAATGTGGAGCCCTAATTGCTGCCTGATCAATCTGGTTACCTGCGCTGGGACTTTGCGTGGGAAGTTGAGGGTGGTGACTGGTGCCTATCGTAATTGATGTGCCGGGGGTGAGGACGCTGTGCTGTGGGGCTGGATTGCCCGGAACTTTCAGCCCCACTGGCACATTGGCCTGTTGCCGGAAAGGCCTGGCCCAGAGGTTATGTGGACCGAGACACACGGTGACTATAGGGGCCTAGGGCGCTGATTGGAAACAGAGAAGAGCGGCTGTGGTTGCTGGGTCACTGAGCTGGACAGACGCTGACAAGATGCTGGGGCAACTGAAAATGCTGCCAGTCGCTGTGAGTTTCTCTTGGCCCACCCTTGAGATGGGGCGCCCCAGGGGGAAGCGACAAGAACAGGGCGGAGGCCCTGACCATGTCCCGGACACCGCGGACAACACTGATACCACTCTGACGCCCAGCTATGTCCCGCCTACTGCCGTGACCGACCCTGTGGACAAATTGGACCTAATTCAGCAGGAGGTGAGAGACTTCAGGAAGGCAATCGAGCTCCAGATTGGGACCTTGACGATTGGCCTCACATTGCTTCGGGCGGACCACGTGAAGCTCGCAGATAAGGTCAAGGACAACACCGCAAGGCTGGAGGAAGTGATACCTCGCCAGGCACAGAGTGCAACTCACATTAAACAGCTGCAGGACCAAGTTGCCACCCTGCTGGACCACGTGGAAGATGCGGAAGGAAGGGCCAGGAGGAACAACATTTGCGTTATTGGCATGCCCGAGAGGAGTGAAGGTAGTGACGCAACACGCTACAAGGAGCAGTGGTTCAAGGACCATGGCACAACTGAAGGGCTCTCAACTCAATTCTGTATAGCACGAGCGCACAGAATACCCACAGGGCATCCGAAACCAGGGGCCCCTTCGCGTCCCCTCTTAATAAAGTTGTTGAACTTTTGGGACAGGGACACCATTTTGCAAAAGGATCATGAATTTCCTCAGATACACTTCGAGAATGCCAGGATATCGCTTTATCCTGATTACACTGTCATGGTGCAAAAGCAGCGATCTTCTTTCCTGGCAGTCAAAAGGAAACTGAAAGATTTAAATTTAAAATACGCACTTCATTTCCCGGCCAGGTTAAAAAATGTGCATGACCAAAAAGCATACTTTTTTGAGAGCCCCGGTGATGTGGACGAGTGGCTGGAGGTGATGGAGCTAACCAACACTATAACGTCTGTCTCTCAAAACACTTCCAAGAGTCTGAACAGTACGGGAGTACCTGCTACCCACAGTGGTAGGCACTCACGCAAAAATCCCATACAGAAGTTCCTCACCTCGCAGCAAATGCAAAAGAACAAATCGCAGGCAATTCTCGCAGTGGCCACCTTTACGCATAATGGAAGACTGGAGGACAAAACCTCCTCTGATGAAGAAGAAGATACGTGCGACACAGACTCAGAGGGAAGTGTGGCCCTGTTTCCCACTGTGACCCCGCAGACAATTAATGACTTATATGGTTAACTAGGCACTTACTTCTTTTGAATGTAATATGGTTTTGTAAGCTATGTTTTAAGTACATATGCGATAGTGTTGCTTAGTAGCGCGTTTATATGGCCAAGGGACCCGAAGGGGCTTATATGTACTTTTGAGATAGAGATCACACCACATGCGAAGTGCTGACAATGTCCCCCACATTGCGAAAGCGCTTTATGTAATTAACATATTCTTATATGTTCAGTTTAGTTGTATGGACCGGTATAGTTCTTCGACCAGTCAGAGTATTGGGGTTTTTAGGGGGGGAAACGGTCCTATTGCCGATGTTGACTTGGTTAGGCTCGGCGGCCTAGAAACTCTACCTGCTGTTAAGCGGGTACAGATTGCACCGCAATGCATACACTTGGCAAGTACACCATACTGACATGGAACGTTCGGGGATTGGGTTCTGTGCAGAAGCGACACAGAATACACGCACAGCTGCAGCGCCGTAAAGCTCAGATAGTGTATCTGCAGGAGTCTCATATGGTAGACAGTGAAGTGGTAAAGATCCGTAAGAAGTGGAGAGGTCAAATTTTTTCCACTACGTATTCCAGCTTTGCGAGAGGGGCCACAATATGGGTTAGACATGGAGTACCATTTTTAGCACTGGAGCAGCGGGTAGATAAGCAAGGGCGATACATATTTGTGCGGGGGACGTTAGATGGCCAACAGGTGGTTCTGGGTAACATATATGCACCTAATTTTGAGCAAGATAGGTACTGGGGTATGTTAAACATTGCACTGACGGGATGGGAACTTCACCCATGGATTTTAGGGGGTGATTGCAATGCAGTACTGGATGTTACCTTGGACAGGTCTCACCCGCCTCTACGTGGAGCAGGAGTGCTTAATCAAGCAGAGGTGCTAGGTAGAGGGGCTGAAGGATGGGAAATATATGATGTCTGGAGGATTTGTCATCCTACACATAGAGAATACTCTTTTTATTCCTCTGTTCACGTACTTCACACGAGAATAGACAGAATATATTGTTCCAATAGGATAGCAATGCAAGTGTCACAGGCTACATACCTGGCGAAGACTTTTTCAGACCATAACCCACTTGAGATTGTCCTTAGTTGGGGCAAGGTACCTACCCCGGTACCCACCTGGCGTATGTGGCCGCAACTATTAGAAGACTCAGTGTTCCATGCTGCTATGTTGGACACTATTGAACATTATTTAGCAGAAAATAGTAACACTGCATCGAATAGGCTGATTGAATGGGACGCCTTCAAGACAGTTATCAGGGGCAAGGCAATCAGTACGACCGTAGGTGCCAGACAGGTCCCTAGTGGAGGTAGAACACACTATGGGTAGGTTGGAACAGGACGCAATAACTGATGATGACAAGCGGGCCGCACTGCAGGAGGCTAGAATCAAGCATGCGGAATTGCTCGAAACTCTGGTCATAGACTATCAAAAGTATTCACAGCAGCGCCACACCGAAGCAGATAAATCCGGGACATTGCTTGCCAGATTGATCCGAGACACCCCCAGCGGTTATCATAAATGAGGTCACTACCCTGGAAGGCGACAGGGCCACTACCCAAGGGGATATTAAGGCTGCATTCCGTCATTATTACCCTTCACTAAACGGTGCACCGAGTAACAGCACGGGGGTCCATACCCTCACATACCCACAACTCACGGCAGAAGCCCTGAAGGAACTGTTAGGGCCCATTACCCAGTCTGAAATTAGGGTTGCCATGAGGGGACTCCCGCGTAACAAAACCCCTTGACTGGACGGCCTACCAGTTGAATTTTACGTTCCATATGCTGATTCCCTGGTGCCCCAATTAGAAATATTGTACAACACAGCACTAGAAAAGGTTTCTTTACCCCTCACTACAGCACAAACGTTAGCGGTATCACTCCCGAAAGCAGGAAGAGACCCCACAGATATGGCTAGCTATCGCCCATTATCATTGCTGACTACAGAGTAGAAAATATTATGTAAGGTGTTGCCCTACCCGACTAAACAAATTCATATCGACCAGACTGGCTTTCTACCTGCCCGCAGCACATCACTAAACACTAAGAAGCTCCACTATCTCCTGATGGAAGTCCCGAGTAAATATGCTCATGCGTGCTGCATATCCCTGGATCTGCGGCAAGTGTTTGACTCTATTAACTGGGAATATATGTTCCGTGCGCTAGAGAAATTTGGGATCCCAGCAGGCTATATTGCCTGGTTACGGAATACCCGATATATAGAGGAACGAGGCAGGGATGCCCCTTATTGCCCCTCATATTCATACTGGCCCTGGAACCATTGGCAATCAAAGCGCGTATGGACCTCATTGCTATGGGCATAAAACTAGGAAACACGACGCATCTTTTTTCTGCTTATGCAGACGATATTATTCTGTATCTTCATGATCTCCGCTTGCCCCTGGATCCGCTATACGAGGTGTTTCATCACTTTGAATTAATCTCAGGCCTAGCCATTAATGCAGCGAAGTTGCATGCTTTTTTCTTCACAGATCATGCAGGGCTCGCTGACATTGCGTTTGGAGACACCAGACTCCAAGTTGCACAACATACATTTAAATACTTAGGTATCCAGATTTGCGGACACAAATGGACATGCTGGATGGTAACTTACATAGAGCGCTTAGAGGCTTGCGTTCCAGTGTTGCTTTCTGGACTACATTGCCGCCGTCAGTCATGGATAGGGCGGCCTTAGCGAAAATGGTGGTCCTACCGCGACTGCTTTATTACTTCACTAATTTACCTCTAAGGATACCACATACAACGTTCAAGCTGATGAATACCTTACTTATTGATCTCATGTGGGGTTCTGGTAGACGGCGTATTAGTCTTAAGAAACTGCAGCTGGGCACGCATAAGGGGGGCTTGGGTGTTCCTGATCTACGCGCATACTATTATGCATGCCAATTACAAAATTACAATGGCTGTCCTTTTGGACTGCTGGGCGTAACCTACAAGAGATAGGGTTTACAGAAAAAGATATAGATCGAGGCACTTTACATGCCCTGTTGTTGCCCAATAGCAAGATCCCGAATTGCCTCCCCCCTTTATTACGCACTGTGCTTCAGTGCTGGAGAGCAGCGCTGCTATATACATGTGCACCCCCCTGCTTATGCAGGCAACATCCCATTACTGGGAATTCCACTGACGGACGTCTGACTCACTAAACGACGAATAACACCGTGGCTGGATTCAGGGATCAGTACGGTGGCTGACCTGTTTGGAGATGGGACGCTCTTAGACCACGATAATTTTGTTAACAAAATTGGACCTCCGGCGCACTTATATTTATTGCATGCCGCACTGTTCCAATATATAAAGATACACTGAGCCCCACAGAGACAAGAACCTCCCACACATGACTTGGTCAAAATGCTTTATTATATGGGCAGAGGCAGACACATTATTAAGTGGCTATATACACAGGGATACGCTCTCACACTGAGGTTGCTCCGGATTCACTGCGTGCGGCATAGGCTAGGGACATAGGGAGAGACTTGGAGGACAAGGAATGGGCGGGTATTGTAGAACACCCCAAAAAAGTTTCAAGGAATGCAAAGTTTAAATTTATTCAGACTATGATTCTCCACAGGGCCTATCTTACCCCCTCATAAATTAGACAAAATGTTCCCACAGCCGCAGCATCACTGTCCGAGATGCCTATTGGAAGGGGCAGACCGGCTACACACGATATGGGCATGTCCAAGAATACGAGGGTTTTGGGATACTGTCAGGCACATAATCAGTACGGTCGCACATCGCGAGGCACAAAATACCGTAGAGGAATGTATATTAGGCCTACACAAACATGTGTCCAAGCATAAAGTACAATACCGTTTCGTAGACCTGGCGTTCATTTTAGCGGTACGTGCCATCACTATGCGCTGGAAGTCACGGAGGCCCCCTACTGTACACGCCTGGCATAGTGAGCTGCTCCATTGGGGCAGTGCAGAGAGTGCCCCCTTGCGTCGAGAGGAGCTTAGAGGCTTACGCAAAACCCCAATAACACTAGAATGGGATGTTATGCTAGAGGCCCTCAAAGCAGTGGAATTTAACCAGTATAATACCCCTGACTGCACACAATAGACTGTGTAATGAGAAGACCATTTCCCGAGCGACAAGTACCGTGATGTGGTTTTGTTTTAAAATGCATAGTTTTTCCAAGAGCCTCAAATATTAGATACGTTGTACCTATGGTATATCTAAACATGCATAGGACTGTTGGGGTGGGGGTGCAGGGTGTTGGGGAGTGGTTTGGATTATTGTTCATGTTAGCAGTCACAGACGAAAAAGCTGATTTTAGGTAGAGATAAAGCAGATGCACCAGCTATGGGCTCCGCCATTGAATACGCTGGATTGACAGAGCTGGAAATATATAAGTGTTTTATTCCCTAACAGCCAATTTATGTCTGATATAGGTCCTGGATATCATAGAAAACTGTGAAATGTCTTGTAGCACATATACTATGAATATGTACGATGTGAATATTTTGCATCAAAAATAAGACGTATGTTTGAAAAACAATAAAATAATGTTTTTTAAAAAATGTATCAATATTTTGCAATTATAATCTGGTCACATAACATTGGAAATGTATTGACTCCCGAATTGGGTTAATAACACACTTGCAAAAGGTGAGGGGTTAGTCCCCTTGGGACGGCTACCTGTTTTGAATGTAATAGAAATGCTTGTGGGGGAGCAGGCATTAGTCCAGGGAACCACTGCTAACTCGGAAACAAACAAAAAACAATAAACTTTTCTTATTCAATGTTGGCTCAATTTCCTTTATGAAAGATGGGCCACATTCATTAAAAAAGTTGACTTTATATAAAATGCGATCACAGCAATGGTTGTCTGCTGAGCCCAGCAAGCCATCAGCACTGTAAAGGTATCCAATCGTAGGAGTTGTAATTTGTGACATACCTCCTGAATACTTATGAAACAGGTTGAATTGTGATCCACTACGATTTTGAATTTTGTGAATTGTCCAATCAGTACATAGGAGCCAAACAAAAATAATAACCAGACCAGCATTGCCAGGCCTCTCTGGCTCCAGCCCTGCTCCAGAATGGTGGCTTTGAGCTGAATAGATTGCTTAATGCAGGAAATGTCTTCTAGCCAGCATTCAAAGCAATACATATTTCTACTGACGCACGGAAACCAATACAGGAAACCCGTATGAAAGCCCGGGTGTCACTTGAGAAGTATTAAAAAGATAGATTGGGTAACACCATAACCTAATCACGACTTGCTAGTCTAAATATTACATATCCCAATGTTTATTGAGTTTTAAAAACATGCCAAAATTTGGAAACAGGAAAGAGGTAGATTTTGGAGAAAAAAATAAACAATCAGGGGAATTTAGGTACCACATGTACATGTGTGGGTGCAAAGCCGGCGATCCACAAAATCACATGGTTTGCGCCTGCAAAATGGCTCTTTAAATGTACTAAACACATTTTGCAATTTGTTAACTTGTCACTGAATTGCAAAATTAGTTTAGAAATGCATTTAAAAAATCGCTACTAGGAAGGGGTGTATTTAGAGCTTGTCTTCCACATGACAATTCGTTATAGAATGTAGCAATATTTTGTGACTGTAATATGGCGCAAAAAACTGGAAACTTATTGACTACACGGTTGGGTTAGTAACATTTGCAAAAGGTAACGAATAAATGCAAATATTTTAGAAAACGAAAGAGGGAGATTTAAAAATAATAATCAGGAAAATGTATTACCCCTTTAATTTCTATTGAACAGAGGCAATTTCAGACGAGAGATAGCCAAAATGAAAATATTTTTGGCTTCGAAAATCTGAAGTCTCCCGCCTGAAATGGGTGAATTGACATGTGGGTCCCCTTGAGACCGCTTACTATTTGTGAATGTAAACAAAACATTTGTTGGGGAGTAGGCAGTGCTTCAGGAAACCAATGCCAACACGAAACAAACACCAAAACTAAACTTTTCGTATTTAATGCATATTTGGTGTCCTTTATAAAAAACATACCGGATGTACAAAAAAAGTTTATTGTATGTAAATGCTATCACAGAAATGGTGGTCTACTGACACCAGCAGGCCATCATCACTGTGAAGGCATCCAGTTGCAGGGAGTTGCAATTTATGACCTATCTTATGAAGACTGATGAGACAGGTTGAATCGCAATCCACTACGATTTCGAATTTGATGAATATCCTATTAATATAAAAATTGGATCACAAAATGTGTCTTTGTGGGATTTGTGGCCACATTTTGTACATGGAAATTCATTACCTCTTATTTCTCCTATAAACTTACTTTGAGGTGGAAGCAATTTTAGGCAGGCAAAGATCAAATAAAGCCATTTTTGGCGTATAAATTCATGAGTGTCATGTCTTCATTAGATGCGTTGGCATTTATTATTAAACAAATTTTTATTGATTTTCCCAACTATACATGTCTCATAGCCAGTGGTTCCTAGCTTATACATTGCATTGTAAATAAAAAAAAATAAAAACAAGAAATTCTATCACCCTCCCACCACCCCTCCCCGGACTCAAACTGACATTTGTATACATGCCTATTGGTCAACAGCACAACATGAAACTATTTAGATGCGTTGGCATGTATGGTTTTCATAATCTATATTTAAGTTATATCAAAATGACTTAACAGATTCAGTTCAATAAACTGAGTCAAAAAATGTTGGTTACATGAACAGAAATATAAAATAATGTCATTTTGAGTTTTTAAAAAAACACAAACCTTCTGCCAAATTGAGTATAGTAATAATGACACCACATCCTGATAATCCACCCTCTAAACGGCTGCAAAAGGTTGAGAGGCATGGTTATGTCGAAATAAGGTCCTTAATGACATGGACCAAGGGGACTACTCTCTCTTCAGATTGAGAAATGTAAACATAACAGTATTCTGCCTGGTACCTAACCAATTACTTCCATCTTAATCATGAAAGTCTTTTAGTTCCAAAGCAAGGCTGTTTCTAGACTTCACAAAAAGTAGGCCTGAAACGTTCTTAAAATAATAAATGAAACGGTAATTACTAAAGCGAGAATGACATACGTGCCAACATACCGCAATCAGGCGGGAGAGTCACGATTTTGAAAGCCAAAATTGGCTTTATATTAGGTGTCTCTCACCTCAAAGTGTCTCTGTTTCTATATTAGTCAAAGGGGAAAAATTACCCCGCTTTTACTTTCACTAACAGAACATAATATCCTCCTTTGGAAATATGGGCATATATGGAATTAAAAAACAAATCTTGGGTAAAAAAAACCAACACATATTACTGTGGTCAGATCCGGCAGCCTGGCTTTGCAGCAGTATTTTCCTAAAACCTACAGCAGCATGGCGCGCAGGGGTGCCTCTCTAAATTCTGTGTTTGCTTTAAATATAAGCGTTCTAGTTCCTTACTAGAAGTTCACGTCCACGAACCACCACCGTGCGCGCCACGACTGGCTTCAGCTAAAGCGAGTCTTTTAGGTTGTGGAGAGAACTGTGTCTGACATCAGCACGTGACGTGACATGTTACGTCTGACGTTCATGCAAAACGTTTTTTACAGTCACGTGGTGCGTTCCTGTCATTGGAGCTAGTGACAACCGAGGAAGAGCGGGGAGTGGAGCCTATATAGAGCGGGAGCAGACCCGCGACTCCCCCCGCTCTCCGGGACCGGGGACAGAAGGCCCTGCAGGTGAGAGAGTGCACGGGTGGCACGTGGCCCTAGGGCGAGTGAAATAGAGAATCTCCAGAGGGGCAGCAGTGAAGCTATGCAGAGAACTGTGTGATGAGGTTGTTAAGGGGACGGAGAAACGAACCGCTGCAGGGAAGGAAAGAGGGGTACTGCAGGGGCAGGAGGTTCTGCAGAGGGAGGCAGAATGCTCTGCAGGGAACGACCCCCCCTTACGCAGGAGGTTCTGCTGCAGCGAGAGAGTGGATAGGAGCACACGGGGACACTGGAAGGCTGGAGATTAGGATGCTCGCAAAGGGAAAGGGAAACGAACATCTCAAGTGACGGAACCTCTGCGATGTGAAAAACAGCGGGTCTATCCAAGCGAGGCACGGGGCTTAATGTGAAAGGTTGGGTGGCGAATGTTCTGGAGACTGGGGAGGGTAGCCAAGGGACCCCACGGCAAAAGATGTAGAGATTATAGCTTGGTGTCTGATTTGTTGGCAGCTTTGAGACATTTAGAAGTGCAGTATAAACAGCCAGAATCATAGAGAGGGGCTGGGCTCATACTGTTTAAATATCTTTTTGGCAGAGTTGCCCTTTTAAGGCGTAAACACTATACTCATGGCAAGACGTGAAATAACAGCCAGCCGTTTAAATCAAGGATGAAAAACAATGCAGAAGAGGCAACCTGCACCAGTTTCCGTTAGCTTGAAGAGAAGAGTAGCACTTTGAGGTGAGGGGGAAGCGTTCATGTCAACATTTTAGAAGATGAGAGATTCAAAGATAAAATCTGGAAGTGTATTGCTCCTATTGAAGCAGATGCAAAAAGAACTGTAGATGGACAGAATGCAGAACAATGTCATACATTCACCCCAGTACAGAGAGAGAAGCAGAGGCAATTTCAGGCGAGAGACAGTGAAAATAAAGCCTTAACTTGTTTTAGATTAAAAAAATCGGGACTCTCCCGCACGAATCGGGTATATTGGCACGTATGGGGTAGTTCTCAAAGGACGGTTGTCTGCCAGCCAAGCGTTCGCTTTTCCGTTGTTTGACGTAAAAAAAGAATCACGCTAAAATCATGGCCTGGCATTCCGAAACCTTTATTTACTTAACTTAATTTTAAATCTAAACCTCAAGTTACATTAACCTTATCGGAGGGTCTCCATTAGAACTGACAGTTTGGGAGCTGTGTTAAAGGAAAATGTATGCTCTGGACTGTTGCAGGCAAGTGAACATTTTCAAAAAATGGGGCAGACTTTAGCAGAAGAGATGGGTTCAACAGGCGTGTAAAAAAAGACACGGATTAGGCAGTCTCTTGTGCTGGAAAAGTAACAGACAACCGAACTCTGCTTAAAAAAAAGCCCAATCTTCAACGATTTGTTTGCATTCGATCTTGGCAAATTTTTCCCTAAGAGTTCAGTGAAATGGATACACTTGCTCCTATGAACATTAGAATACATCTTACTTCATCTACTTCAGATCTCCTTGAACTATTAAAATTGTTCCTGGCTACCCTGTAAAGTATTCAGACAAGAAATTCATTATCATTATCAAGTCATATAATCATGGCAGGGTAATTTGGAACTGAATGTAACCCACACACAAACATTATTTGAATGTGATAAGTCAGTTTCGACCAAACCCTCTAATTAAATCAGACTCGTTAGTATGCCTTATAGAACCTGTGTATGTGCATTAAAAATGAGCATTTACAGTTTATATAGTTTATTGCGTAGTTTCAACTTTGAGGAGCAGTTTTGCATAGCAGTGAAATGAAAAGACTTCAGTTGGACTTTAGTGATTAGTTTACTTTTTAAGTGGGCATCCATAACACCCCCCCCCCCCCCCGGTTGTTATTCCGGTAGAGATGAGATATGGGAAGGACATTCTTCCATTTTTAGACTGACAGAAAATGCAGATTGGAAAAGAAAAAAAATACAGCTTATATATAAAGCAACGTAGAGGTGGGTGCCTGGCCTGGGATCTTGTCTAGGAACTTCTGGAGATTTACAAAACCCGTGGGGCCCTTCCTCATCCATAGTAACATAGGCATGTACACATTACTTTTATTTTCTATTTGATCTACTCAAATCTTATTTGAGAGCTTGTACTGACCCTGGGATACTATTCATTGGCTGCAGTTCATCACCCAACAAATTTGGAAATCGCAGCAGCATTTATTTCAGTAGATTTGCTTGCTTTGCTTAAACACTGTGTGCTTACCCAGCTTGTTTGGGTAAGTGTAAGACGCTTGATACATTAGTACATTGCTCTTCTGAAACTTTTGCTTTCATAATTTAGTGCAGGATGTTTTTATTTCAGCAATTGGCACAGCAGGGTAGTCTTCCTACACATCCTAGTGCAGCTGAGAATGCAAGTTTAATGATGCATATCTTGGCTAATTACACTATCAAAATACTTGTGCTTGATCAAGCTGTCAAGGAATATTTTAAGGCAAATATATAAATGCATTACGATAGTTTTTTGTCCGCCCAATTTACCAGACCTAAAGAATATTACATTTCCATTGTAGTAGTTTCCTGCGTCAATATTTTCATAGATTTCACCTATACAACCCAAGCTTTACTTGTGTACTGTATGTAGGCATCCTTCGTAAACAATATTGCTACCTCTGTATTCGTGAATAGAATTTGTCAAAAGCTGTATTGTTTTTTGCGTTTTTTAACATTAGAAGAACAAATCACCAGTTGGTAGTAATGTCCTGTAAAGTCTAAAGGTGTTCCCCAGGTATACAGTGTGATCTTCCCTATTTTAAATCGATCAGACCAAGCTTTTTTTAATTCATTTTAAAGAAAGGCTTTTTCCATCCACTCGACCGCTCAGTTGTGTAAAGAAATATTAGACTGACTACTGTGACTTAGAAGGACAGTTAGATGTTTTTTTGCAAGAAAGAAGAACTTAAAAGGATTAACATTTTCCCAAAACGTGATTTGTTTTTTTAACCAGATTCTGTACTATACTGCCCAATTGTTATACGATGAAATAAATTTGGTGTCCTGCTATAGATTAATTTTTACCATAGGAGAACAGTTTTCCTGTGAGATAATGAACAGTGCCTGGATATGTGCAACTGTACTTCCCGGTCCTCTTCCCTCGTAGCTGTATGCATGTGATCTGCACATGAGGTGCATAGTCAAAGCTTTGCGTAACTAACAATACTTAGTTTTTCCAGCTGGAGGGTACGGACATTAATTTAAAATTTTTCATCATCAAATTGTGACCAGAGCAATAGAAAAGTATGCAGAAAAGTGATGAAGTGAAACATAGGGAACAGAGAGAAATATAAGTTTACTTTGGGGAAAGAGCAAGGCATGAGATTGTATTAAAAGTAGGCACCCTTGATATTGAGCAACCTTAGCATACACAGTGTTGGGCTGTGAAGTTCAGCTTAGACCCTGCACTTTTTTTTTACCAATTAATTACTTCTGGTTAGAGTAACATTATTGCCGGAAATCATTGTCAGCATACTTTTCCAATGTTGTATGTTTTACATTGAGGTGTTAGAGAGATATGGTGCAGCTTGACACAAAAAACATAGATGCGGTTGACAAGACCAGTTTCTATTGAGTGTCATTTCGCATGTTTAGCCAAGGCGTTTGGGACAGCTATATCTGTCCAAAAATAAAATCTGTGATTAATTATTTATTCTCCTTTACATGCTTCCTTTATATACTTGTTTCGATTCTTTGCTCATTGCTGCCGTCATGAGTTGGAAAATTTGTGGTATGAATGTACATAGATAGCTACGTTTGACCAGCAGGATTTCCTTGGGTGTTGAGCCCTATTGAAGCTGTGTTCATACAGAGGAAAAGGACCTTACATTTATAGTCGGTATGAAAAGGAACTGGTTCTGTGGCACTTCCAAGACTGTCAGTGCCACAACCTTGACCTTCTCTTTAATTTTGTGATTTCATGGAGAGAAATAAACTGTTATAGCAGATGCCTAACTCACCCTGCTGTGGTCACCCTGCACCAAACAGGCACCCTTCATTATCGTGATTCATCTCAGGCTGGAGAAAATAAGCCTGATTTCTCGGTGGTATGTGATTGGGAAGTGGCCAAGTTGATCGTTTCTCTTCCCTACCCGGCTGCTGTTGTGCATAAATTCACAATGAAGCATTTTCTCCAGCTAGTACCTCTCAGGATGGTGGCGGCTAGAGGATAACATTACAACAGAAAGTGGTGAATTCAAGGAATGTTATAGATTAGCTTTTTCCTCTTGGAACATCAGTATTTCTTATTTAACGATTCTGCGGGTTATAGGTAGGCATGTTTTCCTTAGCAAATTTTCTGTTAACCACAGGAAACTAGGTGGATATTTGTGGAGGTATGTTTTATTCATCTGTGGCCAGAGACTTGGCCTTAAGATTTATCTAAAGAATCCCCTTTCAGACCCCTTGCCAATAAGTAGTTGAAATCCAGGTGCAGTATTTGTTAGTTGTTTTAGCAAAATTGGATGACCTGGTCCAAAATAATTACATCAGTGAACTTTAGAGCACTGTCACTGAATGCTAGCATGAGGCAATAGATAAAGAATTGGGTAATAGTCCACTCAGTCATTTGTGTCCACTATTTGTGCTAATTTGAGAAAGTGCAACTACTCTGTGGCCCTGTAACATGAACCACCACTTAATAATGTATTACATTCTTGTTTTACAGGACATGCACCATCCCAGTTTCAGATTTCATTGTATTGTTTTCTTTCTGGTGTATGCTAGTTTGACAAATATCTTTCATATTGCTTTTGCTAAGAAACAATCTGCTGGTGATGTTTTTTTTTCATTTATTGCCCTAATGGTCTGTCTGTCATCTCCTCAAGATGTTGATATGTGAAAGAGGCTTTTCCTTTTACTCGATCACCGTGCCCCCAAGACATTGAAACAATGACAGTGGAAGTTAAACTTCTAATTTCTTTGATTTGCATGAACATAAATGCGCCACTTATCTACTCGTGAAATTGATGCAAATATGTACGCCAATACAGTCTGATGTTTGATTGCTCTCTAACATCGATGACAGGAAACATACACTTCTGTTTATCGGTATTTTACTAGGGTAATAAACAGCAGCTTTTTGGTCATATTGGAACCATAGCAAAGTGAGATTTGCAGGGCTGTTCCACATTCCAGTTGTGTATACAAAAATGAGGGATCTGTTGAAAAGTAGCAATTTACTAAATATTGCCTTAGCACTCCTCCTTCAAAAACAGGAATTGGCAGTGAGGAAAGAGTCAATTTCTTGATAAAAGGCATTGTTTCTGAGAGGAACAGAATTCCACATTAGATCAGACTTTCATATGTTTTTACAGGTAAGGCACTTCTTTCAGCCAAATGCACTGGCGATTTTCTCTAAGCCTGAATGCCGCAATCCCACACAAACCGAAGTCAGATCAGTTTAAGTCCCATATTCAGATTAAGCAGATTTGAATAATTTGTAAAGTGATCTTAATCTGTTCCTTCTAAATCTCGAAGTATGGTTCTCTGTTGAATCTTTGTTTCTCTTTAAACCAGGACCTATGTATTGATACACGTGCCAATGTTTCAATTCTAACACCATAACTGGATAGCCTTACTTGTTAGCTCGAGAGACAATGGCATGCATCACTAATCTCAAAAGTATGAAAGTGTCCTATATGAAACTGGTTAAGAGGTCTTCTTACAAAATTCTGTGACAAAATCCAAATATGCTGGTCTGCTGTCCATGTTAAATACCTTATTATTTACATATTTATATAATTTAAATGTAATTGCCCCATAATCTGCTTTCTTGGCAAATAGGTACAATTTAACTGTTACTAATTCTTTATACGTGCTGGAAGAGATGCTGTTTTTTAAAATAAAAATACAGGGAAAAATAGTCTTAACATGTTTTGCTGTGTAAAGCAAACAATACCTCTTTGCAAGCTAATCACTACATTAAAAGCTCTTGATTGTGTTATGACTGACACTGTATGTATTGCTGGCTGGGAAATGCTTAGTAAGTATAAGAATAACTTTATTGCAGTGGAGAAGTGTGGCTCAATGGTTAGAGCGGCAGACCTCGATGTAGAGCACTGGTCCGGGACCAGGGTTCGATTCCCGTCGCGGCAGGGTCTCGGGCTATAAATTCCGCGGACCGGATATTCTCGCCTCAGTGCCTATTCTAATCATGGGTCCCACGCTGCAACTCTGGGCAATAGCTTGCTTAATCTCCACAACGGCCCCAACAGCGCTGGGATGCCTGGCTTCACCCTGGGGATGCCCAGGAGTGGACGTTTCACAGGGAAAAAGCCAGGAAGGGTTCCCTAGCGGTATGAGTACAGCGCCGGTAAACCCCGAACCGGGGTAGCTGTGCGCTATATAAGTACAAGCACATTTACATTTACAGTTATTTAAAACTCACTATGTTAAAACTTTCGTCATTAAAAATCATTTAAACCTTGTTTTGAACATATGTTAGAGTAAAAAGGAAAAAAGTGTTTTACACTCTATAAGATCGTATCAGTCTCAGTTGCATTATCTGTGTAGTCCTTTTCTAGATTGGTAAAGTAAATGTCCCTCAGTGTGCTAGTACGTGGTATGGCTTACCAAGTTCTTTAACTGACTGTCCCTTTATTTGATTAAAATGCTGTTGCTTTCTGTTCTTCAATGTTCCATATGGCTCGCTCTTAAGTCTTCTGGCCAATATGTCGAAGTACTTTGTTAATCTGCAGTTTAGCTGGATCTCTTCAGGTTTAAAGCACAACATCACAGCCTGCCTGCAGCTTGTTATGCCCTTTTGGTTCCATAATACTCGGAGTAAGGCACGCCTTATATCCATCAGGTTTGGGCAGATGCAGATTATATGTATTAGGTCCTCTTTCCCTGTTCTACAAAGAAGGCAAAGATGTTCTTCTGCTCCCCTTTTCCAAGGTGCCAGGTGAGGTAGTATTGGTAGGATGCCGAAGTGCAGGTTCAGAAATGTATCTTTGGTCTTCCATGTTAGACCCGTTTTCAGGTATTCTTGTGGCTTTAGAGCTTTATAATCTTTCAGCACTGTCCATCCATGAGCCCTCTTGGCCAAAATCTCTTTATCTTCTATGGATGATATAATTTTAGTTACTTTTGTTACCACCCTTTTGAAGCTTTTGTTGTCTGTGGATGACTCCCAGAGGTTTGTTAATTCCAGGTATTCCAGTGATTCTAGTAGATACTTCTTGCCGGTTGAGTTCTCTTGAGTAGACAGTTCGGTCCAAAGGTGGGCGTTTAGAGATCTTTGCTCCGCGCCTCGGATTTTGCGCCAGCTTTTTATGTAGGCGCCTCTTCTCTCCAGCCGTTTGTCTCTTGGGACCAAATTCGAGGCGGATTTGGGCAGGCGACACATAGTTCGGCAGATGGAAGATTGCCCTGTATGCCCTAGTGATTATTTTATCTAAAGCAGTCGCGTCTTTCCCTTGCATGGGTTCACTACCGTATGTGAGCATTGGCTGTAGACATGCTCTGATCACCTGTAGAAGGGGATCCAGTGATCGATCGGGGAGAACTTTCTTCAGGGGCTTCATCGAGAAGTAGAATGTTGTGCCCTTCCGACAGATTGCCTCTAGTTGAGGTTTAAACAAACCTCTGCTGTCTAATAATACACCAAGGTATTTATAGTTGGTTACACGATCTAGCCTCTGTTCATCCAGGAACCATGTAAGTTTCTTTGTTTTATTATAATTCACTGACATAACTTTTGATTTGTTTAAGTTGATCTTTAATGCATTTGTTTATTGAGAATTTATTGGTGGTGTCCAGGAGGTGTTGGAGTCCGATTGGGGACCGACTTATTAAGACCAAATCGTCTGTATGTAGGAGATTTGATAGCGAAATGTCTTCCCAACCGTGGGGCATGCGATTTGGTTTTGTCCAGTTTGAGCATTAAGACATGTGACAGATCACCTGAGGGGAAGTATGGGTGTTTAAAAAAAAAAAAGGGAGAAGAAAAAACTGCAAAAGACTGACAAGATATGACCCCGAACTAAGCTTTTAAAAGCTAAAAAAGCACATGCCAAGGTAAGCGCATTGTGGAAGTTGTTGGGAAGTTAGTGAAATAACAACATTAGATATCGATAAGCGCGGGGGCACGAGCGTATTCCAAGAGTGTTAGTGTTTTTTGGCATTAAGATAAAATGAGGGTTTTGGAGTTGAATACAGGGTTACGAGTTGTAAAGCAACTCTGCACACATATGCTGACATATGCAGAGCGCAGGTAGCAATGGGGTGACCAGATCATAGTTTAAGTTCCAATTAAGGATGCAATTTCATTGAAATGTGTAATTAATTACTGTTTATGTAATTTGAATTTATAATGAATTATTTTGAGTTCATGTATCACAAGCGATAATGGACTGACGGTTGTTTTAAATGATTTTTTCTAGATACCCCTAACGAAGGGTTGTCCCGAAATGCATTGGGTATTTTTAATAAATCGCGGCGTGTGGAACATCCGATGATCCTGTGTATTTTGTAAAAAATCCTGAATGGTGAAGAAAATGAGTAAAATGGATTGAATAAATTAAGGGTGAAAAAGAAGAATAAAAAGGAAGTGAAATATGGATAACTAAGGAGTGAAATATACATTTGAATTCATTGGATTCGTTAGGCAGTGCAGCTTGGAAGGGAACCATGTGGCTCCTTCATGTTCGGCTTTATTATTTCAGCGCAATTGGGCGGAGCGCTAACAAGCATGAACGCCTTCACAAGGCGAAATGAAGAAATAAAAACATGAAAAACGAAAAATAAAATTGGATTACACAGGAGTGCATCTCACCACCTTTGTCCTGTATCGTTTTGTCCAGTTCCCCAGGAAGGTCTGCAAGAAAAAGGTTAAACAGCATGGGGGCTAGAACGCACCCCTGTTTTAGACATTTGATGGTGTTGATTTGCCTTGAAAGGTGCGTTCCAGATCCCAGTTTGATTTTGACCCAAGTGTTGGTATGCAGTAGTATCGGCTGTTTCAAAAAGTGGCCCGGTTATCCCCCATTTTACCAGTTTCTGCCCGAGTTTGCTGCGGTCTACATGGTCAAACGCTGCGCTGTAATCTATGAAGCATAGAAATAGCGAGCTCTTGGCTGTCTTGACCGCGTCAATTAGTAGAGTTGGCGCCATATTAGTTATTGTGCCCTGACCTCTGCAGAATCCGGTTTGGTTTACTGGGATGATGTATTTTAACGTTGCCCAGGATGTTAGTTCCTCCAGGAGGAGTCCCGCATAGTACTTTGCCTCCGTGTCAATTAGGGCGATAAGTCGATTACTTGGATTACTCCTTTTTGCCCTGCTTATAGATTGGACTTATTATTGATCCTGTCCAGGATGACGGACATATCGCTGTTTCCCTAATTTCCTGGAAGACAGTGTGTCGCTCCAGAAGTCCTCCCCCTTGGGCCATTGTGATTAGATCTCAGAGGGACCGCCTCTTGTGTCAAATTAAAAATTCTTTTTTTCAGTGAAGTAGTAGTTGCTGCCAAACTGCGTCGGGCACTGAGAGTGCCTTGTGGGGTTGGTTGGCTGCCTGCAGGATGATTGGCTCAGACCCAGCAGCCCCCCCCCCCCCCCCCGCTGCGCATTGCTAAAAGCCGTGCACAGCTGGGGGTTGGGCACAAGGGTTAGCTGATGAAATCACTGACATCATCCAGCGTACTGCTGTTCAAATTACTGAATAAACAAGTACACAATTTCAGATATTAAAGTAAATACTGAATGATACAGAATATTGAAAAGCATAAAATACCCTTCAGACATACAAACCACCTTAGGTGAACCAAGCTTTTCCTGTATATAGCCTTCACCCAGAACTAAACATCTTGTGGATAAACAACCTCATGTGGGCAGTCACTGGTTGGTATGCGCTTGCTGCACACAGTGTTTGCCCTGTGCACAACTCTTCATGGACCACCAACTCCCTCAAGTCCCATTACGGCCAGGATGTCAGGGTACCCCTAACCTGCTGCTTTATACCTCTTTTTTAAAAACAAACTCCGAACACGGGACCAAGCCCTGAAATGGCTGCCCCAACATTCTGTTGATGTTGCGGCCAGCCAGTCCATTCACTCATTCTTGTGGAACGAAAATGTGGTACAGTAGTAGTTCCACTGGCCCAACCACCCAGATATTACTACTAACTTTTGAACCTTAATTTCACAAAAAACAGATTTACATCAAGTGCTGCTTCTGAGTAAAGATCTAGCTTTCTCTCCAAATTTGGTGTAATTCTGTTCAGTTGTGTTTTCTGTATCATTGTCTAAAATTCCTTTGGGAAATTGCATGGGGAAACTGGTTCTAAAACCCCTCCCCTTTTCCATCTCCGCCTGATTTTATGGGAACGTTTGTGAAGATTTGTCAAATGCTGCCGAAGGTATTAGCAAATCAAACGCTCTTCCTGTGAAACTCTGACCTAGCTATTAAGAGAGAGAATGAGAGGGAGGGGGAGAATGAGAGGGAGGGGGAGAATGAGAGGGAGAGAATGAGAATGAGAGGGAGAGAATGAGAATGAGAGGGAGAGAATGAGAGGGAGAGAATGAGAGGGAGAGAATGAGAGGGAGAGAATGAGAGGGAGAGAATGAATGAGAATATGAATGAGAGGGAGAGAATGAGAGGGAGAGAATGAGAGGGAGAGAATGAGAGGGAGAGAATGAATGAGAATATGAATGAGAGGGAGAGAATGAATGAGAGGGAGAGAATGAATGAGAGGGAGAGAGGGTGAGAGTGAATGAGAGGGAGCGAATGAATGAGTGAATGAGAGGGAGCGAATGAATGAGTGAATGAGAGGGAGCGAATGAATGAGTGAATGAGAGGGAGAGAATGAATGAGTGAATGAGAGGGAGAGAATGAATGAGTGAATGAGAGGGAGAGAATGAATGAGTGAATGAGGGAGAGAATGAATGAGTGGGAGAGAATGAATGAGTGGGAGAGAATGAATGAGTGAATGAGAGGGAGAGAATGAATGAGTGAATGAGAGGGAGAGAATGAATGAGTGAATGAGAGGGAGAGAATGAATGAGTGAATGAGAGGGAGAGAATGAATGAGAGGGAGAGAATGAATGAGTGAATGAGAGGGAGAGAATGAATGAGTGAATGATAGGGAGAGAATGAATGAGTGAATGAGAGGGAGAGAATGAATGAGTGAATGAGAGGGAGAGAATGAATGAGTGAATGAGAGGGAGAGAATGAAGGAGAGTGAATGAGAGGGAGAGAGTGTGTGAGAGTGTGTGAGAGTGTGTGAGAGTGTGAGAGTGTGTGAGAGTGTGTGAGTGTGTGAGTGTGTGAATAAAACCAAAAAAATACGCGGTAAAGCCAGCAATGCGTTGTCAACGCACTGTATTACCAGAGGCATGCATTTGGTCATACATCCATTTGCTACCGCTCTAGTTGGCATTTAAGAACAGTCACTATCTAACTTTCAAAAATGGAATGTAATGAGATACCAGTCCCACTATACACCAGACATGTGCCAGTATAAGGGGAGCAGCCACTGGGCCGTGGACGGTCTGTTCCCCTGTGTCCCTTTTGCACTGTGTACTCTTATTTGGATGTTGTGAAAGTGAACGTAGACAGATGCTCTCTCTTGCATGGATACATCTTTGCATTTACACCCTTTCTTGAGGATCTGCAGGATGAATCTCGCCACCTGGATATTGAGATTTCTATGATTCCGAGAGAACGGACTCCTTGCACCGTACTGATTGTGAACATCCAGCACAGTGCAAAGACTTGTATCTAGTTGAGAATGAATACCTTATAGCAGTGCTTAATTTTACACTGAAAAATGAGAGAATGCACACCTCCTTTTACTCATATTTTATCTGAAACTGAATGGTCTGCCCCAAGAGTCACGGAATTATGATGAACAATACAAATGGGTTCAGGCATGTTTCAGTGACACGGAACACGGGTAAGATATTTTTGTTTACTGCAGGAAAGGGGTTCTGTGATTATGTTTGCACCATAATACTAATTCAGGATGGGATTGGTTAAGGGCATACCATAGGGGATATGGCTTCAGAAAGCATGTTTTTACATTTAAAGGTATCTCTCATTGAACAGATTTGTTAGAGGTCTTTTCATTCTTTCAGTTACCCCTGATGAAGGGCTGTATAGCCCCGAAATGCATTGGGTTGAACAACACAAGCTACTCTACATCAATTGCTAATTCCGCACGTGTCACTGAAAAGGCCCATATAGACATAAGGACGGCATTTGAAAAAAATGTGGATTACGCGGTCTTCGAAGTGAATGGAAACTAATTGACGAAATTTGAAAAATATGAACAAAGAATTTGGATTAAATATTGGATTTAAACGTGATATATATGATTGAATCATTGAGAGGAATGATTCTCGCACAAGGCTGTGCGACTGATTGGCATATAAGTGACGTGTCATTTGCAGTGCTTAATTTTAGCCTGTATTTGCAGGTGAGGCCCACCACCATTTATTTTTGGGGACTGGCACTTAGTGTTCCACATTAGACTTTGAGTCAGGGCAAGAGAGGAGAACATACAAATGGGGAAAAAAGAAGGAAGAGCAACACGGAAAGACATTGACTCAGAGAAAGCGGGGATGAAAAAGAATCTAAGTTTTTTTTATTTTTTTTTTATTGTCAAGGAGTGTCTGGTGGAGGTGAAAGTTAGGTTGAATCCAGAGTACGCATCCTTGGTATTTGGCACCGCCAACATTAAATATTGCCGCCTTCGGGCTTCTGTGCATACCTTTGGTTATGCACTTAATCTTTCAAAAACGAAGTACTACTAGGGTAACAGTGTTGCAGTGCCACCATAGCCTCCACCAATCTAATCTTGTAAAGGAATAGGTTCTGCTGGTGGATTCCTCATCGAATTCAGCACTTCCTCTGCAATTGGAGGATTTTACATTACTAACCAACTCCTAATCAGGCCCTTACTCTTCCCATGTATTTTCCCAATGCTCTCCTTTGGCCGGCAGATGTGAACTATATTGCAGTGTTCCTGTGTGAGAGCAATACTGATCTTGTGATTTAATCTCCGTGGTTGATCTGCAAGGGTTCTCTTATATTGAAGATGGCGGTTCTATATTGACATTTGCACTTGTAGGGAACACTTTCACTTTTATAAGATGTTTATTATGCTAAGTGTTACTAGGTTCTTACTAATGAACCTGTATTGTTGAGCTTCCTTGTAAGCTTTGTATTTGGTTCAGTGTTGAATAAAGAATTCCCATTTTTGGGTCCACTTTCAATCGTATGCTTTCAGAGTATGTGTTTTTTGATGTTTGGATGTACTTGGGTAAAATGAGTTTAATACTTCTACTCGAGAAGATATCGAGGAAATAAGTTCATTCTCATCGACAATTTAAGATATCATTTCAAATGAATTTGTGTTTTGAATATACCACATGTACAATGCTAATGGTATTTTCGATGTTATGTGTACACTGATTATTTCAGCAATGGAGAGATACACTGCTTTCAACTAAATATTACCATTGCTTTTAATCCATTGCATTTGTAATCCCCATTCTCAAACCTATGTGTGATTGGGTTTATGAGGGAGAATACATTGGGCAGTGAATAATGTTTGTTTTATCAATCCTGGTGTATAGTGATTTATTTATTTTCCCTCTTATGGTTTGTCTTGACAGTGCAACAGCAGCCAGACAATTATGTGAGAGTCACTAGAGAGGGGCTTTGTCTCCTCCCTCATGTTGGGAGCCAAGAGAACATGTTTTGATTGGGCAGAAGTTGTGTGCCTCCACAAAACAAAAGTGCTTGTCCTCCATGCTGCTGTCTTCGTTTTGATTATCTATCCAGCTGCCTAAGATTGAATTTTCAGAAGCAGACACACAAACACATGGCATTCTAATGCTATTAAAGAATATTAGATAACTAGGTAAGTTATGTTTTCTCTAGCAGCAGCATAGATGAGGACAAGCATTAACATACATGTATATTTAGGTCTGGTTTAACAGTGCATCTGTCACTTGACCTTTTATCCTACACGAATATTACTCTACAGTTCTTAGCTTCTGCACAAATACATGTATATTTCCATACTATTTACTTGTAAAGATTCATATAACCATACAAACTTCCTTTAAATTCAGACCTACTGGCCTTGCCAATGCTAGAGTACATTATTTGCAAATTCGTGATTTCTGTGTTTCAGAAAATATTTTTCTTGTGTGTAATGCTTTTTTATCTATTCATAATAAAATGAATGGTGACTTCCACTTTATTGATCTTAAAGCAGACGTAGAAATGTATAATACACAATTTTATTAGGTTTTGTAGGATTTCTCCCTTTGATAATTGTAGATTGTGGTCAAATGGATGTTTAGACCAACAAAAAAGTGTTTTCTTTCTTAGTGAATATCTTACTGATGGTCTCTGGTGAGACAGTTCGTTGTACAGAAGCACGTGTGCCTTAGACGTTCAGTAATCTTGGCATACTGGTCTGAGTTGTGGCCTAGGACACAATGGATCAGTACGTCCTAGACCATTTCCTTATGGAAATGTAGCTGGTGTTGTGAGATGGCATTGGTGGTTGAAGTGATGGTGCAGATTCCAATTTGTGAACAGGGTCCGATTGCAAGAACAGCATCCACTGTAGGGCTGCACTTGCAATGTAAGCCCAGTATTTAACACTGTCCAGTAAGATCTTGTGGTCTACTGCATCATCAGCAATCCGATAAATGTATGGTTCGACTTGTTTATTATTTCAATTTTATAGATATGATGCACACTGCCCATGTCGAACTTTACTTCTAAAGTGCGTGGAACTGCAGGCGGTGAGGGAGCACGGGTTGTACACGTCTCTTTAGTGTATGGCAGCAAAGCTAGTGTTGAGGTTAATGGGTCACCAACTCTTGCACCCTATCAGGGCATGCCCAGTCTTTCAAAGTGAAGCCGATCTACCACTGTACTCCCCCTCTGATCTCCCCAGATTGGGATAATTATTATTTATCTGATTGTCAAAATGGAAAGATATGCCAAGGTGGTAGGCATAAGCCCACCATCCTCTGCATTCTGTCACCTGGCAGTCCTGTATTCCCTTGTCTATGGTCTCTGCAGGAGCCAAACAACGATATCATTATGACTTTCCTTTGTGCTTCTTTCTGTCCGCTCTACATTGTGCTTCCAGAGTAGGTCCATCTGGCAGCTTGCACGCTTATTTCCAAAACTTGCATTGAATGGTTTTACCATGCCAAGTGATAAACTTTCTGCAAGCCAAGGCACAGACATCGGGCCTCTGCAGCCTCCTAATCTATTGAAACTTCTGAGATCTGTCGCTAGACAGCTACAAAACAGATAGTGACTTGGGCTTTCCTCTTTTAGGCAGCAAAAAGCGAACCGTCCCTGTCTTCAGACAGGGATGTGTCAGAAGACCAGCACACCCTTCATGTGTAGGCAATGAATACACTTCGAATACTTAAGATTACAAGTAAGATGTGTTTATTACTATCTGATCTTCCATGGTTTTTTTTCTCTACATCAGGGAAGCTTTAGGGTTGTCTTGAAAAGCGAGTGATATTCCTGGTTTGTTGAAATGATCCTTTAACGTTTGCATGCAGCTCTCAAGTCTTGTTGCCTCATAGGTTACTAAATCAGGAATTTTGTATGATTTAAGGATCCCAAGGTCAAAAAAACTAAACTGGAAACTGAAATTAGCCATCCTAAAAAAATTAATCAAACCAGATTTACAGGAAGCTGCGTCTGGAAAGGAGCCCATGTGTCCTGTTTGGATCATGGCAGCCTATCCTGCTCTGAAAGCAGTCCT
Source organism: Triturus cristatus (assembly GCF_964204655.1). Lineage (NCBI taxonomy): Eukaryota > Metazoa > Chordata > Amphibia > Caudata > Salamandridae > Triturus > Triturus cristatus. The sequence goes on from NC_140592.1 coordinate 319,905,399, forward strand.
CCAGCCTGCAGACCATTGGTAATATGCCAGAGTGGCACAATAGAAAGTCAGGCTTTGAAGGTCACCATTGTGGGCTTTCTGTGTACCACTGCCCAATCCCTTGTTTTGGTCTTGGAAACACCCCTCTCTTCTGCGGACCACGAGTATGCTGTAAGGCTTCCGAACATTCCCGCTCTCCCTGAATGTCATCACATGTTTGTCTAATGGTCTCTAGATAAAGAGCCAAACCCTCAAGGTGTCACTTGCTCGCTGTAATCAGGCATTTCCTAATAATAGACCACTACTGCATAGCACGGGCATCTAGATGCTTTGTCTGTTCTATATCCTGCTGCTTTCTGTCTGTATACAGGAAATGCCTTGGCTTGACTCTGAAGTGGATTGCTTTCTACTCATGTGGCGTGCAAGTGCTTGAGTTGTTTGTGTGCTAGTGATCATTAAGGTGTGTTGGTGGCGGGTCGTACTAATAGGCCAGATTACACAAACCTTGCATTGGTGCAAAATTGGGAGCAAATACTCTTTTGCAGCCATTTTCTTTATGTTTAATGGGGCAAACGTGGTTTGGTTTGTGCCATATGACATTAACATTTTTGCTTCATGGCAAAAAAATGGAGCAGTAAGACGGTTTTATTTTCGCTTACATATACATTGAAAGGTAGTACTTTCATGACCTTCTTTTTGCCAAAATGGAGCATAACGTACCTTTTCTTGTTTTTCAATCATGATCCCCTTTATGATGTGTCTTTACTTGAGCAAGCCCTACGTTTGACCGTTCTCAAGCTTTACTACATTTCTTCTTACCCAAGATATTATGAGTGATAAAAGCTTGGATCTTTCATGTTTATGGGGTTTTGGAAAATCTACTCGTACCCAGTCTCCCTTCTTAAACAAAGGAGTATTTTTCATGTTTACCCACATCATACCTGTTTTTGTATTTGGTTTGATGCGCAGATATCCTCTCAGATATCTTGTTCCTGTTCATCTCACACACATCCCTTTTTTCCAACCAGAAAAAGCCGACATTTTCGTTATAGGATTCCTGCCTATAAGGGACAGAATGTTACTCTGCCTCTCACCCCACTCACTGTCCATGTGTCTCTCCTTGCCTGTAACCCCCTCCCATTGTGTTGCCCCCATCCCACCCCACCCACCCCGCAGTAAACAGGAAAACAACTATGATGTGGTCATCGCTGGCCGCGTCATCTTTTTTTTTTTCTCCCACACACTCCATCCCTGTTGCACCTGTACAGCCTCCTTCTAAGTTGTCATCCGTGCAACCCAATAGGGTAACATCAGGTTTCGTGTTATTTATCACAAAATATTCATGGATTAGGTCTTTGCTGTAATATGCATCACACATGTATAATGATTTTGTATGCAAATCTGTCTTCTCTATGCGGTTTTTAAATAGCTTCATTTTTTTTTTTTGCCGCAATATCCACATTTAATGTATTATGTACTAGAACCAAATTATGTTGTTTCGGTCCCTAATACAAAACGATGCAGTGGCTTTTGCACCCTCTAGCTAGTGCAAGGTTTGTCATGTGACTCCTAACATAATTTTGTTCATTTCTAAGCCAGCAAGGACGGCTTGTGAGGTCGAACTTTCAAATTCAGCACTATTAGTGAGGCTTTTCCTTGCAAGGGCTTTTGTGTCCTTGGGGCATGGTCAAATTCCCAGTTGTTCGCTGGCTATTTTCACTTTCTCTATTGACAGCATTTTTACGTTGTCCTTTAGCTCCTTATTACGCTAGTGTCTTAATTTCTTGAAAGCAAAATGCAGCAAACCCCTCAATTCTTTCTTTTCCCAAAAGCCACCCAGCTTCCATCTAGTAATTCATTTTAATCGCACGACTAGCTATATTACGGGTAGATAGTCAAGGATTTTGCAACTGACACACATAATTTGTAGTAACCACACTGCAAACGGTATGAATAAAGCAGCAGGTTTATTGTCTGTCTGTCTCCACAGCTTCCAGGAACCAACTGGTCAGCCTGGAGATTCAAAGCACAACACTCCATCACCATGACACTGACATCACAGTGACCATGGAGAAATACATGCATATAATACAATTAGCACTATTAAGAGGAGACTACTACAACATCTCCCTTCTCCCAAGAAAATCATAAACAAATGAAAAATAATAAAAAGATGCAGAAATTATATCAAAACATAACCATAAACACATAAATAATATCTCCTAAATGTACTATATAAATATAAAAGAACAGCAAACACAAGAGAATAACACACAAAACCTAATACTAAAGATCTAAACGATTGGGTGGAACACTTGTCCTATTGCTTCTCCGTAGAGGAACATATTTCATAACCGAAGACTCCTCCCCAACTTCGGGTTGAGCTTGGCTCAAATCACCTGACCCTAGACCCAAACGTGTCACCACTTTCACTGGTACCTTATAAACTCTAGAAAGGTTCCACCAATTTTTCCCATTCACTCTTATGGCAAAACGTGACACAGCATCCACTTTAACAGGTGGACCAAATTTAGACAATCCCTTGGGAATATGCAAAGGAGATTTAATCCTAACCCAATCCCCTATTTTAAGCCTACGTTTAGAGTAATCTTCACAAACTACTTCAGATCCAACGACTGAACTGCTCCCACCTTCCTTGTTGATCCCATTTCCACGATTCTTGGACAACACCTCCCATTTTTTCATCCAAGCTGGGCACATATGAAACAAAGCCTCCCTCCCTCGCAATAAAGCAAAGGGACTTGAACCAGTTGATGAATTGGGGGTCGTCCGATGAGCCCACAACATGCTCTGGACCGCCTCCATGATGTCCACCTTACCCGAAACGGCCCACTGAATGCATTCCACCAACACCCTGTTATTGCGCTCAATGAACCCATTGGCTTGAAGATGATATAATGCCACTCGTCGATGGGTAATACCTGACTGAGACAAAAAATCTGACATATCTTTCGAAGTAAATTGTACTCCATTGTCCGAAATTATTTCCTTAGGAAATCCTTCTCTACCAAAAAGAGCCTGAAGAAACTTAATAACCTCTCTAGAATTTGGATCTGTCATAAAATGTACATCCCACCACTTACTGAAATAATCAGCCACCACCAGAGCAAACTTGTATTTATTAGGCAAAATGGTGAATGGACCACCAAAATCTATGGCCAATTTTAACCATGGACCATCCGGCCTCTCAATATGCTGTACCGGCGGTGATGACACTTTGATCACTTTATCACTCGTACAGCACGTCAAACACGTTTCAACGACATCATTTATCTGGCGATCCATGGAAGGCCACCAATATACCGCCCTAATCCTTCTTTTTGTGTTGGTCTGACCCAGATGTCCTTCATGACCATACTCCACTATGCGACTCCTAAGAGACACTGGGGGCACAAACTTGTCTCCCCGCATGATCATGCCACCATCTTCTACTGAAAGTTCATCAGCAACCTTTGCAAAAGGATGAAGATCAGGATCTAGATGCTTTTCTTTAGGCCTCCCCAACACTATGAGTTCTCTCACCCTTTTGAGAAGATTATCAGACTCCATCCCACGAAACCAATCATGTTCAGAGAAAGAACAAATACAACAAGCATCAACAGCTGCAATAATGCACTCATCTGTTATGTCTACATCACGTTCATCATTCTTCAGGGGTAAGGGTGATCTCGACAGATAGTCAGCCCTTGTGTTCTTGCCACCCGAAATATGTGCAACAACAAAGTTGTACTGTAACAATTTCGCACTCAACCTAGCAATCCTAGGCGTGTGATCTTTCACCACTTTCCCTTCCAATATGGGAATTAACGGTTTATGATCCGTCAGTAGTCTAAACGTTTTTCCCCAAATAAAACATTTAAATCGCTCGACAGCCCAGCAACACGCCAAAAGTTCACGCTCAATGACAGAGTAATTCTTTTCACTTGGTCTTAAAGCCCTGGAGGCGAACCCCACAGTATACTCCTTCCCTTCTTTGATCTGAGATATCATGCCACCTAAACCATCAAGACTAGCATCCACCGATACCATGCACTGAAATAATGGATCAAAAGGGGTAAGAATTTGACAAGTAGCCAATTCTTCTTTTACCTGCGTGAACTCATTCTGACACTCATCACTCCAACTGAAAACCGTCCTTTTCCTCAGCAACTCCCTCATGTTGGCTGTTTTCCCTGCAAAATTAGGAATGAACTTCGCATAAAATTCACACATCCCCAAAAAGGAAGATACCTGATCTCTAGATCCAGGACATGGTGCATTAGATATTGCATCAATCAAACCTTCCCTAGGCACTATACCCTCACCAGAAATACGATGCCCCAGATATTCTATTGACTGCACTCCAAACGTACATTTGAGCCTGTTTGCTACAATCCCTTTGATTTCTAGCCGTTTTAGAACTTTAAAAACATTCTCATCATGTTCAACTATGTCTTTACCAACCACCAAAATATCATCCTGAAACACTACTGTGTTCGGGACCCCATCCAACACTTTTTCCATAACTCGTTGAAAAACCGCCGCCGCCGAGGCCAATCCAAAAGGCATCCTCCGGAACTGAAATGTCCCGACGGGAGACACAAAAGCAGTCAGATGTTTGGAGTTCTGATCCAGTTCAATCTGGTGATAAGCTGAAGCTAAGTCTATCTTGGAAAACCACTTAGCTCCAGCGAACTTGGCAAGGATATCATCAATCCGGGGAAGTGGATGAGAATCCACCCAAATCACTCTATTAAGGCTGCGCAAGTCAATGCAGACCCTGAGACTGACATTTTTCTTCCTGGCAACAACCAAAGGACTCCACCAAAAAGACTACTCAATTGGTTCAATTACTCCATTCTCACACATTCTTTTGAGCTCAAGAGAAAGATCATCCCTGATGCTAAAGGGTACATTCCGTAACTTATGCTTCACTGGTGAAACTCCCTCTTTCACTTTAATTGTGTGTTTGAACCCTGTGATGTGTCCCAACTTATCACTAAAAACTTGTGGAAACTTACCCAACCAAGGACCCAAACCCACATCTTTAGACTCATCATGCACAATAGAAACTTGCTCCTGAGTCCCTGGTCTAAGCATCATGCCGAACAGTCCTTGATGGTACCACCCCAAAATGTTCAGCCCTTTTCTTGCTACATAGACTTTCCCTTGAATGCATTTGTCTTGGAAAACCAACGAAGTATCAAAAAACCCTCTCAAATCAATGCGTCTCCCTTCGTACGAAACAGGGCTTCTGTCCGGAGGATTCAGAGGCTTATCTCCCCAAGTTTCCTCAAAAAGTTCTTCTGTTATCATAGTCATTCTCGCCCCTGAGTCGACCAATAGTTTAAGACACTTCCCATCTACCAGAATGTCAACCACAGGATCAACACAATCCTCCAAACCATCCTTCACAACCACCACAAAATCTGTTAAAGAACTAACAACCTCATCATACACATCTTGTCTTGTACCTTCTGCATAAACCACATTCACACCCCCACGAGAGATACACATTTTGGCAAAATGACCCGGTTTTCCACACTTACGACACATAGCATTCTTGGCTGGACACACCCATGCATCAGGAAAATGCGAAGGGAAACCACACTTATTACACAGGTTCCTCGCATAACCACTTTTCTTTCCTGATTTGTTTGGCACAAACTTATTCTGAGGAAATCTAACGCTTCTCTGATCATTATTAACTCTAATTTTGTCATTACTTTATCTTTAGAATCTTTTAACTCTTTGTCCTCATTGTGTTCTTTTACAACGCTTACTGTACTCTTTTCAGGTTTAAGTTCATTAGAGGACTTCTCAGACAATTCTATACTTTTCACAATCCCAATTGTTTCTTCTAAAGAGGGATTCTTTAGTGTGAGCAATTTCTGCTGTACTTTCCTATCGCAACAATGAACTACAATTTGATCACGTATCAGCTGTGAACAAAAATGTTCGAATTCACACTCAGACGCTAATATGCGTAATGCTGCTACATAGGAAACAATACTTTCTCCACTTCCTTGTTCCCTGGTAAAGAACTTGTGCCTAGATACTACTAGACTGCTCTCCACATCGAACTGTATTTCTAACATTCTTACCGCTTGATCATATACATTCAAGACTTCTTCACCTACTACTACAGGTATAGGAGGTAAATGTTCAAGTACAGCCTGTCCTTCAAATCCTAAATTGTGTTCCAAAATAAATCTTTTCCTCTCAGCGCTGAATCTTGAACCCCCCATTGCCCCAAGGTATTTTTCGAATGCCCTGTGCCAAATTTTCCACTTAACTGGGGGATCTCCTGGAAGCTGTAAAAAGGGGGGGGGGGAGCTTGTACATTTTGCATGTTGCTTTATGTCGGAAAGTTTGTGCACAACAATAAAATATTGACAAGGTTTGCAGGTCTAAATTAACTTAGTCATCTTGTAGACAAAATAAAATGTGTTCTAATGAACACAAATAACCCTCATCCCCTTTCTCTTAAGTATTAAATGATAGTTTGAGAAGTTACGAATGACGATCAAATAAAACCAAGATACTAAGAATTCACACATCCATAGAACGCAGCATAGGATAGTTCACTCAAACTCTCCCATATAAATTTGCCTGCTATTCCAGTCTTTTCCTTGCAGCAGAATAATGGTGTGGTACAGTCAAAATGCTTTCTCCGCTTCTTCACAGTCAAACAATAAATCCGTTAAGATAAAATTATTATCACAGAAGTTGTTCCGATATTCAGTCTCGAACCCCTTTTCCAAGTTGCGCTGACACACTGGACAATTACTGTTAGAGCAAACCACTCGCGTACCACCTGTGTGTGTGTTTACACACTCTCGCATGTACCACGAGAAACTCTGGAAACACTTCCAGTGTTATGCACACTTCCTTGCGCAAGTAAATTCTTCCGGTTCCTCTCACGTTGGTCACGCTTGACACTTGACGCGGCCTTCCCCTCACGTAGCTTCCTTGCGCATGTGCAAACTAGAACGCTTCCTACGTTCGTCAGTCACCGCTCTCGCTGAATCCCACTGCACGTTCTAGCACGTCATCATTTCTCTCCTGGTAGCAGCAGGAACGTGTCGCTCAGCTCACAGGAATCAACTGACAGGAGCTCCGAAGAAAATGCCAATCAAGACTCACACAGAACTGTGTGGGGTGCCTCGACAGTTCCTCTCGATGTTGGAAGATCAGCACGTCACAAGTACGTCAAAGCAGGTAACCAAATCAGTTCCTTTTTGTCGAAATCCTCTCCGCTTGTATAACTCACACTTGAGTTTGTTTCACTTCACGAGACTGGGGTTGCCAAACGTTGTTACTCTTGCCGTGGACCTCTGTTGTATTTCCTCATCTTTAGGATTGAGCTGTCGTCTACTTCTCGTCTTCTTCCCGTTAAATTTGAATAGACGGTGGTAACTCTTGGAAATACGTTAGAAACTTTCAACTTCGCTAACAAGTCTCCAGAGGTGCGCCCTTGTACGCGTGGGTGGAGACAGACCGATCTCGTTGCCAAATTTGTAGTAACCACACTGCAAACGGTATGAATAAAGCAGCAGGTTTATTGTCTGTCTGTCTCCACAGCTTCCAGGAACCAACTGGTCAGCCTGGAGATTCAAAGCACAACACCATCACCATGACACTGACATCACAGAGACCATGGAGAAATACATGCATATAATACAATTAGCACTATTAAGAGGAGACTACTACATCCTGCCTTCATTAAATATGAACGGGGCCAGGGTGGGAGCTGAAAACAGACCGTGGCAAAAGCGTTCCCTCCAGCTTAACCTTACACAGAGCACTGCGGACAAGATAATGCATTCCAAGACAGTTTTGTGGTGTAGTGGTCTAGCGTTTGAAACGCGCGCCGCGTGACGTCACAGGACGTCCGGCGGCGGCCATTTCCCAGCGCATTAGAAGCGCCGATTCAATGTAGAGAGAGCTCCGCTCCCGCGTCTGTCACTAGCAGGCGGCTGACCCTGTGGCAGGGGGTCCGCGCCTGTAGCTAAAGGAAGCTGCACTACCTGACTTGTTTCCCAGGAAGAGACGCTGTTTTAACTAGCGCTCCTGCATAAAGCGCAGAGGCGCGCTTTTAATCTTCTCTGCTCATCTCTTCCCCCTCGGAAATCCTGACGCTCACCTTCCACTCCTTCTGAGTGCACCGGCACGGCACAGCGCTGAACACAGCGGCGGCTCGCAGCAGCTGGGGCCGACATCTTGGATTGGGCTGCTCGGGTGAGGCGAGGCCACGGTCATCTTGGCCACACCCCCACGAGTACCGCCCCTACTTAAACGGGCCATCATGTGTCAGCGCAGCGGACGAGCGCAGCGGGCGCGACGGAGGCGCGCCGGAGTTGCGCCTGAGTTAAGCCCGTCTGCGCCCGTCCGCGGCCGACCGGGACCCGAGCCCACTCCTCCTGGCCATTTTTATAAATACTCATCTCAGGAACTCCTGCTTTTACGCCCTCACAATCCTGATGGTCCCTGTAAGCACTCCCTAGCCCCACGCACATTGACTTGCATTCAAAGCCTAGGGCTTTCCTCTTCCATCAATGCTGTGCCCCATGCTCAGCCTTTAAAACAACCTTTTCCTGAGCCTCAAACTGCACCCTCTGTAAAACACAGCTTGCGCTGTTACTAACTCAATACTCGGTCCCTGGTCAAAAACCAGATAGACATTTTTCTTTTCCTGAAGGAGGTAAAACCTGACATCTTCTTATTAGCTGAAACTTGGCTAACCCCTCACTCCCTCCCCGACGTACTCGTGGCTCTTCCTGCAGAATATTATATTCTGACGGCCAACCGTACACCTGGGAAGGCCGGAGGTGGAGTAGCAGCTATAATCTTGAAATCCCTTCAGGTCAGGCAACTGCCTTCTTTGATCCTTCCGGACACTGAGAACTTGGTGATTAATCTCGACACTGAAAGTGGGTCCCTCATTCTGGTCCTGATTTACCGACCCCCCCAATACATGGCCAAATATCCATCCATTCTGGCAGAGCAGCTGGCTTCATATGTAGTCAGCTACTCTAAAATCATCCTTATTGGGGACCTAAATTACTGGCTTGATAGCATAGGCACAGATACTCAAGCTGCTGAATTGATAGATTTGCTAACAGACCTGAATCTAAATCAGCACATCCATGTACCCACTCACCAGAAAGGTCACAGCTTGGACCAGATATGGACGCATAATCTATCTTTATCCAATCCAGTCATCAGCCCATGTATCTGGTCGGATCATTTCATCATCTATTTCACACTAGAAGTAGGCGGAAATGTCAAACCCAAGCCATGCAAGAGCAAAGAATTCCGCAAATGGAAATCTATGGACCTTCCGGGATTTATTGACATTTTAAACAAAACCGTACCACCACCGTACGATGATCTGGACACTAGCGAGAGAGCGCTGTCTAACTGGTTACTTAACGCAGCTGACCTCTCAGCCCCCTTAGTACGGGTCCCTAATGTTAGAGGAAATGAAGCACACAAATGGTTCTCCCAAGAACTGAAAGATCTTAAACTGGGAGTTCGACAGAAGGAACGGAAATGGAGACAAAGCTACTCCCCTCAAGCCAGGACAGTGTTCTGTTCAGCAAGAAAGGAGTTCCAAAAAATCTTGCTCCAACATAAATCTGACTATTTTTCTCAAAAAATTTTAAATTCCTCAAATAAAACTAAAGATATTTTTAACATAGTCAACGAGCTCTGTGACGATGATAGGACAGCCCCATCAATAGCCCCTACCCAGAAGTTGTGTGACTCTCTGAACGATTTTTTCAGAGAGAAAATTGTAAATATAAAACGCAACATTGCTAGCTCTCCTAAATCGTCTCCTTTAGATGATATTTTTAACAACCCCACTACATTAGACACCCTTCCTGCTATAGATGCTAAAACTTTTTCAACTCTCCTGGCACGGGTTAAGTCTGGATCACCCGATGACATCTGCCCACCCCACATTTTTACAGAGATTGGGCACTCTATCCCTCACGGGATCCTCTCTCTGCTTAACGACTCACTTAACCAGGGAAAGGTACCGGCAGGATTTAAGCATGCTCTATTGATTCCCCTGATCAAAAAACCCAGTCTTGATCCTCACGATCCATCTAATTACCGCCCGATATCCCTGCTGCCATTCCTATCAAAAATCCTGGAGGCACACGTTGCTAGCTGTCTTTCTAGCTTCGTTGAAACCACTGGATATCTGGAGCATAACCAAGCTGGGTTTCGACCAGGGCATTCAACCGAGATGGTGACACTGGCGGTCCAGAATGTACTAAGAAGCAATGCAGATAGGGACATTCACCAAGCATTGGTACTTCTCGACCTATCGGCCACATTCGACACGGTCGACCACACCATCTTGGTCGACCGTGTCGAACAGGCTGGCCTGAGAGGCTCGGCACTTAGATGGCTGAAGTCATTTATCTCGGAGCGTACCCAGGCAGTGAGATTGGGAACTTTTACAGCGCCCAAAATCAAAAATGAATGTGGAGTCCCCCAAGGCTCGTCCCTGTCCCCACTTTTGTTTAATTTGTACTTACGACCCTTGTTATTTTCATTAAAAAAGTTTAGCGCCTTAATTTTTAACTATGCAGATGATCTGCAACTGATCTTCTGTCTGGACTCCCCTGGCGCTGCCACCGAATTTCGGGAGGTCATGGTTCACATTCAGAGATGGATGGGCCTAAATCATCTGAAACTCAACCCAGGCAAAACTGAACTGATTTTGCCTGGGAAGAGTGAACTGCATTGGGGACCACACTTCTGGCCTCCAGAAATGGGAGATCCTCCAGCTAAATCCCAAACAGTTAAGAGCTTAGGTATCACTTTTAATGAAGATCTTTCGCTCAAAAGCCAGGTAGGGACTGTGGTATCTGCAAGTTTCTTCCAACTTTGCAAGATTAAGAAGATCGTCCACCTTTTAACCCACCCTGCTCTGATTCAGGTCATCATTGCTCTTGTGCTGTCCCGTTTGGATTATTCCAATAGTTTATATCTGGGCCTACCGGCGGGGCAGCTCAAGAGACTCCAACTGGTTCAGAACCAAGCGGCCAGGTTGATCTGTAAAATTCCTAAGTGGCAGTCTATTAGACCTGGACTGGCCAGTCTCCACTGGCTGCCTGTAGCGCAGAGAGCAGCATTTAAAGCGGGATGCATTATCTTCAGGGCTCTACAAGGTAAGGGCCCTGGATTCATTAGCTGCCTGCTGGTCAGTTACACTCCCTCCCGTGCTCTCCGTTCTGGCCAAAAGAATTTGTTAGTCGTGCCCCGGATCAGGAAACAACGCCAGGGAGGAGGATCTTTCCACTTCCTGGCTTCCTCCCTGTGGAACTCCTTGCCACTGCCACTAAGACTCCACGAAGATCTGTTAGCCTTTAGACAGGCTTTTAAGACTTGGCTCTTTAAGCAAGCTTATCCTTAGTTAAATTTTCTTTCTTTCTGTCACATGTTATGTTTGCTAGTCTTCCACAGCGCCATGAAGCCTACGGGCGTACGTGCGCTTAATAAATTTAATTTAACATAACATAACATAACGCGTGTATGTAATAAACGCAGTGCACCATTAATACCGTGTCAGCGTGGTTCTTACTGCTGGGACAGACGAAGGCACTTCATTACAATGGCGACGAGGTGGTGAAGGGGTGTCACACATGCACTCTGGACCCGAGCCCCGGTAGAAGCAAGAGAACCCAGCAGAGGCCACCACGTGCACGACACGGGAGCGCGCAGAGAAGCGGAGAAGGCGCCATCCGAAACGGGCGAGGAAGGCCCGTAGCGACAGTCACCGCACCCCAGGAGGGGGGAAGAAGGTACGGGGTGATCACCAGGCAGGGAAGTGGCCAGCACCCTGGAGAAAGTCAGCGGCAGTCCCGCGGCGAGTGAAGAATCCAGCCAGGAGGAGGAAGAGAGGGGCAGTCCCGCGGCGAGTGGAGAATCCAGCCAGGAGGAGGAAGAGAGGGGCAGAGACGTCCAAGAAGAGGGGACACCGGGCACGTCCACACCGAGAGGAAGACGCGCCAGCAGTGGGAAGAAAATGACCTCTCAGACATTCTCTTTAACTAATCCAGTGCCCTTCTTGGCTAAAACAGGGGGAGCTAGAGATGCCGTGGGAGGACTGGAAAATGTATTTCTTAAACTACCTCGCAACCCTGGAAGAAGAGGGCGACACCCTGTTCACGAGCTCGCGGCGGAAGAAGATTCTCCTCCATCATCAGGCCCAGCAGGGCAAAGAGTGTACCAAGACCTGGTGAAGGAAGATAGGACAGCAGCAGGCGATGACGTGTTTCAACATGCGATAGAAGACCTGGACGCCCATTACCGCCCGGTGGTGTGCACAGCAATAGATCGGTATAACTTCTACCATAGGAAACAAAATAAAGGGGAATCCGTCGATGAATACGTGGCGGCCTTACAGAAACTGGCCCTAACGTGTAAGTTTGGTACCCTACAAGAAGACCTAATAAGGGATCAAATCATCATGCACACGGTGAACACCGCAAACCAAGAAAAGCTGTTGACGAACGGCGACGCACCGCTGAAGACCGTCGTGGCCTTAGTAAAGAAAGCAGAACTGACCAGGAGGTACGCAGAAGCGACCAAACGCGAAAGCCACCCGGAGCAAGCGGTATGTAAAGTGGAAGACCGGAAAACACCCGACAGCAAACAACCGGCATGGCAGCAGGGCACACAGACTTATAAAAAGTTCAATGCCAGGACGACAAGACCACAAGGGCAAAGGCAGTGGAGCGGGACTGCCTGCTACAGGTGCGGCAGCGGCACCCACGCCGCCAGCGACAAGGGTTGCCCAGCATTTGGCGCCAAATGCTCTTATTGTGGACTCATAGGCCACTACGAAAAGGTGTGCAGAAGGAAGTCCCCGAGGCAAGAGGTGAAGTATGTTGCGCAAGGGGCACGCGATGAAGAAGAGGACAAAGAAGAGGACGATAAGATCCTGATAGTAGATGAACAAGTACTGGGTATAGAGAGCTCAGCGGACAAGTAGCCAAAGTGCGAAATGACGATAGGCGGCATAAGAGTCCCCATGGTAGCGGACTCTGGATCGCCCTACACAATCATACAACGGAGGATATGGGAGGAAGACTTCGCAGCAAGCACGGCGTATCACTTGAGACCCACTGACATTCATCCGGTAACGTTCACGGGTGAGCCTATACCCATGGTGGGATATTGTCCGCTGTCCTTCGAGTTCCGAGGCCGTACATGTGAGGGAAAACTGTATGTGGCAGAGAAGGGACCATCGGTATTGGGCTGGAGAGACCAGGGAGCCTTGGGTATGAAGCTGAACCCAGGAGGGCACATGCAAGTCCTCATGACTGAAGACGGACCAGATCATGACGCCCAGCGATGGAAAAAAGAATTCCCGGAGACTCCATTGGCCGCATGGCGAAGTTTACGCACAAGATACAGCTCAGAGCGGGAGCTCAACCGGTGTCCCACAAAGTGCGCAACATCCCGTTCCGAACAAGGGCTGCAGTGCAAGAAGAGCTACAGAGGTTGGAAGACAACGGCGTGATTGAAGCGATCGACAACGTGGAATGGTTAGCCCCCTTAGTGGTAGCGCAGAAACGGGAAGGTGAGGCTATGTGTCGACCTAAGGGAACTGAACAAGAACATCGTGGTGGACAAGTTCCCACTTCCCAGGATCAAAGAGATGTTGGCAAAAACCCAAGGGGCGCAGTGGTTCTCCACTATAGACTTGACGTCCGCCTATCACCAGATCGCCCTACACCGATCGTGCAACCACCTGACGTCGTTCATTACGCTGTTCGGGTGCTACAAGTTCCTAAGGACTCAGACTCGCCTCGGCAGCAGCAGTCTTTCAAAAGTTGATGCCCCGGTTGTTCCACAAGAAAACAGGCATCCAGTACTTCCAGGACGACATCTTGGTGATGGGAACCTCCAGAGCGGATCATAACAAGAAACTAGTGGAAGTCTTGACTGTGCTGAAGCAGAACGGGCTCACGGCCCAATGGGACAAATGCAAGTTCGGTATGAACACAGTCACGTACTTAGGGCACGAGATAAGTCGGCACGGCATAGAACCCAAAGCGTACAACGTCGCAGCAATTAAGGAAGCCCCCACCCCATCGAACAAAGAAGATGTCCGAACCTTCCTGGGGATGGCGGAGTTTTATAGCAAGTTTGTTCCCCACTTCGCTTCCAAGACCCATCAATTAAGATTGCTCCTCAAAGACAAATCCACGTTCCTATGGACGGGGGAGCACCAACGAGAATTCGAGGAGGTGAAAAGAAACCTCAGCGAAGCAGTGCCCATTCACGGATACGATCCAAACGCTCCAACCATGTTAACCACGGACGCCAGCGACCGAGGGCTAGGGGCGGTGCTGACGCAAAGGACCTCAGATGGGGCGATAGCCACAATGAGTTTCGCATCCCGAGCGCTAGCCCCGAACGAGAGTAAGTTCAGTATCATTGAAAAGGAAATGTTGGCGGCAGTGTGGGCGATGGAGAGATTCCGGCAATTCCTATGGGGCGGACGGTTCCTGCTACGCACAGACCACAAGCCGTTGGTGAAGGTCCTCACGTCAAGCGGGCATGAGCATGCCACTCCACGAATCGCGAAGATGACGCTCAGGTTACTGGACTACTTCTACGATGTAGAGTACCTACCAGGGCATAAGAACTAAGTGGCAGACTTCCTGAGCAGAGCAGCATCCAAGGAAGTCCCAGAAGTCCAGGACGAAGGCGGATGGGAAGACTATGCAGTAGCATTCGCTGGTGATCATGAAAGAGCAATAAGTGCCCAAGAATGGGAGGTGGAATACGGAAAGGACGAGAAGTTGAGTGCCATAAAAGCGTATGTAACGAACGGATGGCCGGAAAAGAGATTGCTGGAAGAAGAGTTGAAACAATATTGGGAAGTAAGGGAAGAACTGTCCGTAGGAGACAAGCCATGGTTCCTGCTACGCGGCAACAAAATGGTCCCTCCGGCCTCGCTGAGACAACGCATTGTAGCCATCACACGAGGGCCATCTGGGTATAGTGAAGACCAAATGGAGGGCTAAGGAGGACTACTGGTGGCCGGGGATGGACATGGCAGTGGAACGCCACGTAAGCGAATGCGAGCAGTGTAGCAACGCGGACAAGACTCAGTGTTGAGGCCGCCCCTGGGCAGATATGAATGCCCGGAAAACCCATGATAAGAGATTTCCATTGACGTCCTGGGACCCATAACGGACACAAATGACATCCAGAAATATATCACAGTAGTCGTAGATCGCTACTCCAAGTGGCCGGAAGTCCACGTAGCGGACAACGCGGAAACAGAGACATCCTAGAATTCTTGATGGAAGTCTTCATAAGGGAAGGAATTCCCAAAGGGATCCTGAGTGACAATGGCCCGCAGTTTACATCCAGCAAGTGGGAAACCTTCATGGACAGGAATGGCATCACAGTTCGGCGGGGTGGTATATTGGGGTGTGCCGGGAATGGTGCGGCGGAAAGATTTAACAGAGTGATAATGGGGTCGGTGCAAGCAGCGATCAGCCAAGGAAGCAATTGGGAGAAGGAGTTAAAGCGGCTGATGTGGGCCTATCGGATAACGCCCACTTCAACGGGGTGCAGTCCGTTCCGAGTGCTGAGAGGAAAAGAGCCCTTCACAAAGGACAACGTGGCCTGGAAACGCCTCGCGGTCCAAAGCCATTGGTCCCCAGCCGTAGTGCGCAAGAATCTGGAGAAAGCACAGACGGTATACACAGAACACTATGATAGGAAGCACAACACTAAAGGAGTCGCACTGGAGAAGGGGGAATGGGTAAGAGTCAAGCTACCCATCCAGAGGAAGAAAGGAGACCGCAAGTTCACCCCCCCTTTCCAAGTGTTGGAACCGTATTCAAGGTCAGCACTTCTCAGTGACGGGAAGATATGGTCACAAGACCGCATGGCGAGATGCATGCCCACGGATGGGAGGAAGACACAGGGGGTGTCGAACCACACAGACACCCAGCGTAAGGAGGAGCCCGGTGGCAGATCGGTAGAGTCCCCAGGGAGGAGTAGAAAGAATTCCCCAGGCGGGAACTGGACATGGAATCTGTGAGGAAAGGAGTGGTCAGGAGGCAGACGCCCGACGCCCAAGAGGGGACTGAGAGAGATGAGTGGGAAGAAGCGGGACTGGAGAGCAGTGAAGGGGCACCCAGCCCAGGAGGGGTGGTAACCACTCCGAAAGCTGGGGAAAGCAGTAAGTGGACACGACTAGGAAGAAGAATCATACTGCCCCGGAGGTTCGGGGAATTCAGCATGGACAACAAGTAAGACTGTATATGTTCCAAGGGGTTGTTAGGTTTTGTGTTGTCATAATAGGGGGAGATGTGGTGTAGCGGTCTAGCGTTTGCAACGCGCGCCGTCACAGGACGTCCGGCGGCGGCCATTTCCCGGCGCATTAGAAGCGCCGAATTCAATGTAGAGAGAGCTCCGCTCCCGCGTGTATGTAATAAACGCAGTGCACCACTAATACCGTGTCAGCGTGGTTCTTACTGCTGGGACAGACGAAGGCACTTCATTACAAGTTTTCGAAAACTTCGGAGGAAATACGCGTTTTATTGGACATATTGTCAGCTATATTGGTTTCAAAACTCTGAGGTTTTACAGACTGTTCCAAGGAGTATTTTGTTCTGCTTCACAATCTACGGCTACCATCCAGTGAGGCGTATGCCCATAAGGAGTCTGTAGCGTGATACAAAATACTGGTTGCCAAGTAGGTAACACTGTGCCCCACTCGAATGAAACAGTCACCTGACGTAGCTTTGATTTTTCAGTATTGATAGCCACTGGACTCTCACTATGCCCCGCTCTACCGCTCCCCAATAAGCAATTTGTGCCACTGACACTTATTTTTGGGTACCGGCACTTATTTATCCACATAAAATTTTGACCGAAAGCAAGATCCTAGGAAAAAACGCAAATCTCAAAGCTGGAGAAAGAGACTGAAAACTAGAGGTGTGCGAGTCAACAAATTAACAGGGAGAGTAAGGACCTGGTTTGGCTCTTAGAACCCATGTACGAGCCGCGCTCTGAATATGTTTAATATGTAAATCATACAGCAAGCATCTCGTAAATTATGATAGTCTCTCCAATTCTAAAAAAAAGTGTATTCTTTTAACACGTGGAAGCTGACATCAATTTTTCACATTATTGTACTTCCCTGAGAAATGGTTATTAAAAATGATAGTTTTAAAACTTAAATCACTAGTGAAGTAAAAGGCAACTTAGTTGCCATATAAACCCTACACGTGGCCCAGATTATTATAGAGCAACATTATAGTCTATTCAATAATAAACATTAGGTGTTTATACAACTCGTATTCTGAACTCAATACTTCAAAGTACAGGCTAATGCAGAAAAAGGAGTTGGGGTGAAATAAAGCCTGGGGTCTTAGGTAAATATTTTAAGTGGTTAAGCCGCTATTTATACGGGTTTTCTGATTTCACTGTGTACAAATCAGCCACTAAATGGGTATCTATTTGTCTTAACTTTTTTATGTTAATGTTTTGTTTTTATCTCTTTGTGCAGTTTTTATAAAGCACAAACTCCACAGAAGGTATTGAAGCGCATTACATGACACCAGTTAGATTATACAAGGTCCCGTTAATTTTCATAGGCACGGGGGAGATTAACAGCCTCATGCATCAAGCCAAAATCCAGTCGGTAAAATACCGATTCGCTAATAGCTCCCGGTATTGAGTTAAAAATACCCAATCCCAATGCATCAACCCAAAAGCAAAAATCGCTATTTAAGGAATCCTTAAATAGCGATTCCTTAAATAGCGATAGCATTTAAGGAATCCCAAATTGAGATTCCTTAATGTAAGGAATCTCAATTTGGGATTCCTTAAATGCAATGCATGAAAGTTAAAAAAATTAGCGAATTCGCTAATAGGGGGAGCAAATTACCATGAAGATGAACTGCATGGTAATTTGCTAAAAGTTTGAAAAATGCACTTTTGTGCATTTTTCAAAGTTTCATGTTGCGCACACACATGCCCTTAGAGCATGTGTGTGTGCAACATATGTGCACATATCAATTTCAGGGGTGCAATAGGGTGTCATTTTGACACCCTTGCACCCTTGAAATTGCATGAGCAATGTGCGAGAACCTACTGGTACTCGCTATTTGCTCATGCAATCTCCAATTCATTCCTATGGGCCTGGAGGCCCATAGGAATGATTGGGATGGCATTCCTTAATTGCTACTCGCAATTTGCTAGTAGCAATTAAGGAAAGTTAAGGAATCGCTATTTGAATAGCGATTCCTACATGCATAGCCTTTTGCTATTCCTTATTAGCGAATCCTTATTTTTCGCTAATAAGGAATCTTTTTTCTCTCTCTTTTTTCTCTCTTTTTTCTCTCTTTTTTCTCTCTCTCTTTTTTTTTTCTCTCTCTTTTTTCTCTTTTTTCTCTTTTCTCTCTCTCTCTTTTCTCTCTCTCTCTTTTCTCTCTTTTTTCTCTCTCTCTTTTTTTTTCTCTCTCTCTTTTCTCTCTTTTTTCTCTCTCTCTTTTTTTTCTCTCTCTTTTTTCTCTCTTTTTTCTCTCTTTTCTCTCTCTCTCTTTTCTCTCTCTCTCTTTTCTCTCTCTTTTTGCTCTCTTTTTTCTTTTTGCTCTCTTTTTTCTCTCTCTCTCTCTCTCTTTTTGCGCTCTCTCTCTCTCTCTCTCTCTCTCTCTCTCTCTCTCTCTCTCTCTCTCTCTCTCTCTCTCTCTTTTTTCTCTCTCTCTCTTTCTTTTTTCTCTCTCTCTCTCTCTCTCTTCTCTCTCTCTCTCTCTCTCTCTCTTTTTTCTCTCTCTCTCTCTCTGTTTTCAATTCAGTTGGACATTTGAGATGGCAGCTTTCCACAGGTAAGCCCCCCTCTTGATTTTCTGGGGTTCACTTTTTGACTAGCTGAAGTGTTACAAACCTGTAGAGAGGAAGAACAGGGCTACTCTTTCTTTAAGGGTGTTAGAAACCAATTCGTAGCACCATGGAGAGCGATGCTGCAATGCATTACCGAAAAGGAAATGTATTGCCTTGTGCTCTTGCATTGCTTAAGCATGAAATCCCAATTGCAGTGCTGCCACAAAGTGCTTATTGTTGCGAAGTCTGACTACAAGTGTGGATAATGCTCTGTGGTATGATCTTCTTTTAATTGAACTCGACAAAGGACTGCAGGCAGTGACTGACAGGTTATGGAGTGTAGGACTCCAGCGGTGACCTGAGGCCAGTATGTGGCCCTGCAGATGCACCATCATTGCTGTGAGCCTTTCCACTCCCCAACCTAAGGCCTACATGACTGCAAGAGGCACCAAGTGATATGGACCACCATCACCCTGTACTGCGGTGACCCTGTTTGAAGCTGTTAATGTGTTTGCATTCCTGGCATGACCGCAGGCTGCTCAGAAGAACCTCTTGCCTGCATGCTTGCAACCGTCAAAAAGGCCAGCTTGACTTTTCTCCAGCATCGCTCTGCTCCCGAACCTTTTTTTTTTCTTTATGTAATTGTTTTTTTTCAAGTTTAACCGCATGAAACCGCATACATCACAGCAACATCATATGTCACAGTAACATCACTTTACAATATTCGTTGGCCAATCAAGTCCATATCCTCCCATTCTTCATGGTTTCACCTTCCCTCTCTTTTGCTTTTTCCCCTAGACATCGGTTTCGTGCTCTGAAGCAGCATTTTCCCTTAAATACTCTGTTGGGTCTTTTTGCCTGGATACTTCTGGAATCTACGCTGCATAGAGAGCCCGGTTTTCTTTACAGTATACCATGTCCTTGATCCAATGCTCCAGTTTAGGGGCTGACTTTTTCCCTCAGTTCATTTCCACCTGTCTTTTGGCTAGTAACAACGCTATTGCTGTAAATTTGCAAATAGCTCCTTTCAATGTTGGAATTAGGCCAAGCATATATACCTGTGGGCTGCACTGTTTTGTATCTGCAATCATAATTTTATGCACTGTACTACAGATACCCAGAAATTTAGAATTCCCCTTCCTTCCCGCACCTGTGGCATATATCCTTTACTTTGAGCCCATATCTATGTAACCTAGCTGTTGAGTAGTACATTTGTCGTATGTATTTGAAGTGTATTATACGCAGATTGCAGTTAGATGTTAGCTCTTTTGTTTGGCCACAACAGAACTCCCATTCTTCCTGCCTTATTTTAGGTTGCAATTATTCATCCCAGCGTTCTAGAGCGCAGTTTGGGGTGCTCTCTATCTCTTCTAGTGCTATTTTATATAATTTGGTGACTAGCTTTCCTCTTGTGGGGTTTGCTAGGAGCGCTTGTAGTGTGTGTAATGTTGGTGGTTCTTCTGGAAACCTAGGATATTGTTCCTTCTTAGCCAGTTCGATCCACTACTCCTGAAGCCTTATGGCACCGCGCTCATAACATGAGCCCAAGCACTTGCACTGGTGCAGGTTGCATGACATCCCACAGTCTGCTCTGCAACACTGAAATTGTGCACTGCTGATTCCCCCCCCCCCCCCCCACGCACACACCTATATAGACCCAGTAGGTCCTAACAACCACGAGACCCTGAAAGCCCCTTTTAATCTAAACATTTAAACATTTATAGACTGAACAGTGAGGCACATACACACCCCTATATTTAATGGAAGCAGCCTCCTGTGTGCTTGGCTAAATCCAACAATAAATTCATGTTAAATTTTAGCACAGGTTTCCTTAGTGTATTTCTCGCATTCTGAAAATAGATGGACGAGCTGTAATTACTGCAAGAATCCAAAGTGAGCTATATTCCATAGAACTTCCTAAAGTTATGGGGGCGTGGCTTGCGCGCCGCTGCGAGATGGCGGATCGCGCTTGAGCTCCGTAAAGAGCAGGGGCCGACGGAGACATTTCTGCCGCTGAGGAATGCCCTGTTCAGCGGGGGGCGTGGCTTGCGCGCCGCTGCGAGATGGCGGATCGTGCTTGAGCTCCGTAAAGAGCAGGGGCCGACGGAGACATTTCTGCCGTTGAGGAATGCCCTGTTCAGCGCAGAGGATGACATCCTGCCTGGGAAACTGCCGTGTACGCCACGAGGGACTTTTCTGGTGTTGGAGAGTGGCCAGACTCCATATTTCGGCATTTTGAGGTGGCGCTTCATGTTTGCACGAGCGGCCGCCATTTTGTTTCTTCTGTGAGGGAGTTTGTACTATCACCTCTTCACGACGATGCTACTGGTCTGTCCTGTCAGGAATGGAGGCATACAGGAGTTGGTGACGTTTTTTCACTTTTCTTGAGTTTATTTTTTTTTTTTTTTCTGCCGCCTATTCTAGTGCTGCCCACTGCGTGATTTTTTTTGTGGTTTCTGCTACTTTATTTTTCATCAGACGCACTGCCACTTCCCTATGTGAGACTTCCTTGCTCTTGGCCTGATTTTGGTTGTTTTCAGGTGTCGGTGTGTGCGCCTACTGGCGCCTGCAGCACGTGAGTTTTTTTTGTGTGGTGTTTTTTTTTTTTCTGACGGGGATCGCCTGCCATAATCTCTGTTCGGCTCTTTTGATGCAAGTACATTATTCCTTCCTGTTCATTTTTCCTCTCGCACATTGAGTGTTTTACAGCCCCTGACATTTCTTGCTCTCGCTCTATCTGAGGAGGTGTATTTTGTTCCTGTGGAGGTGGTTTGCCCTATGGCTGAGAATATGGCCCCTTCACCGAATTCTAAAGACGTTGAGGACTAAAGCATCTCTTAAGAGGTCCAAACAGGTATCCCCAACTCCTGAGTCTGCTCCTAAAGACACTAATTCGACTCTTGAGTCCATCCTGACGCGCCTTAATGAGGTCTATGAAATAGCGCAGTCTACTAAGACAAATACAGATTTACTGCAGGTGGAGGTATTAGCCATCAGGAATGATTTCAAGGCCCTTTCCCTTCGTGTCTCAGGTACAGAAGCACGGATTAGTGGCGCAGAGGATACCATGCAAAAGCACTCTAGATCTCTCACGCAGATAGAGCGTTCCATGGCAGCATTGAGGAAAGACCTCACTGAACAAGAGGATCGTAATCGTAGATCCAACCTGCGTATTTTTGGTCTTCCAGAGGAGGTTGAGAAAGATTCATCTTCCATGATTGAGTTTCTTTATCAATGGATTCCATCTACACTACAAATTTCTTTCCATAAAGATTTTGAACTGGAACGGGCACACCGTGTCCCCTCCTTTCGCCCCAAGTCTGCTACGCAACCAAGGGCGATAATTTTTAAACCGCTGCGTCATCAACATACAGAGCAGATTTTGGCTCATATGCGGAAGGTTAGAGCTGTCTCTTGGAATGGCCATCGTATCTCAATTTCTCAAGACTTTGCCAGGGACACGGTGATAAGGAGAAAGGGCTTTCTTAATCTCCGGAAGCGTTTGTCTGAGATGAATATCCCCTTCTCTTTTGCTGGTCCCTCAAAATTCCGCATTACTTTCAAAGGTCGTGTCAGAATTTTTGACGAACCTGCGGATTTGGCCTCGTTTTTGGATAATCAGATGGAGTTGCAGATGGATCTTCAAACAGGGGCTTCACATGTTCCTGGTTCTTCTGGCACCTGATGTGGCTATATATATTGCGTTGTTTTTTGTCTTTGTCAGATCTATTAAGTCTAGCTGCTTTTAGATCTGCGCGGTGGTCTATGTCCATTGGGTTTGACGTATTTTTGTCGTCTTTTGGTGTTTCCCTGTTATCGGTATGATGTGTTGGTCTTTAGTGTTGTTAGTTTTACTGTATAAACCTTTTTAATTTTTTGTGGTAGCTTTTCTTGTTGGCTTGACTTCACTCCTGTTCGCGTGTCGTCTTGTTACTCCTTGCCTCCCCAGTTTGTCTCTCGACGTATTAGGTCATGGTCCTTTTCCTCTCCCGTTGCATGTCTTCGATAGGTGCGTCGATTTTTGTGGTAAAGTTGGTTTATCTTATCCCTTTGTGGTCGGTCTTTTTGCTTCATGTTTGTTTCCTGTTATTCCGTATTTTACGGAGTAGGTCATTGTGTTTTCCGTCGCGTTATCAACGTGTTGTTGTATGGTGTGTCTAGCTGTTTTAACCCCTTCAGCGCTGCGCGGATTCCCCCGCGGTGCTGAAGGGTTCGAGCGCGGGCGGGGCCATGACGGAACGGTTCCGTCATGAGCACAGCTCAACCGATGCTCATGACGGAATCGTTCCGTCATGAGCATGGAAGGGGTTAAGCATATATGTTTACTAGGTGTTTATTTATGGCTATATTTAGAGTCAATATGTGATGTTCATATAGTTGCTAGTTATACCTACTTTATTGATTTTTTTCATTGAGTGTTTTAAGTACATTGTGTTATTAATTGTCTTTTTCGAGTAGGTTAGTTTTTTATAGATGCCTTGTACTTGATAGATTTATGCCTCTCTTATCTACATGTGCTCTTACTTAGGCAAGCATATTTATTCTGCTAGTTTGTGTATATATGGCTTTATTTACTCATGGTCAGTTATTTATAAGATTGCATATAGATTTTACACATTTATATATAGTATTAGGTCTCTTATTTAACTGCCATAGGGATTCATTGACTGTAATATTGATAGGTTATATACCGTTTTTTATTATGTTTCACTTATTTTTCTCATATTGTATCATATAGTATGCTTTAGATTGTATTTCTTCTTTTTTCTTCATTATGTTCCTTTTTCTCTTGATGGAGTCTGCTTTGGTATGATTCTACCTATAATAATGTTATCTTTTAGTTCACTTTCCACCAGCTCTTATTGCCTGAAAGTGCTTTCTTTCTCTCTCTTTCCTGCTCTTACCGTTCTCTATGATTCATTTTAGTTGTTATTTATATATTAATTTGGTCAAACGTGTTGCCTTTATAGTCTCTCATTTCGCTTTGTTTTCTAAATAGCTATCATTAATTCCAGTTCTTAGCCTTTAGATAGTCTTTCCTTTTAATGTATAATCAGTTATGCACTGTTCTGGGGCTTTTTATGCCATTGTTGTTATTCCTCCTGTTGGCCCTCGCTCTTTTTCCCATGTCCCCCCTTGTATGAATTTGGTCTCTTCCAGACCTGCCGGATGGGCCCTTCTCTCTCTCTTTCTGTGTATTCTCTTGCTGTCCTTTTCCTCTTCTTTCCTTTTTTCTCTTCGGATTTCCTCTTTGGTCTCACCCTGTTGTGTGTTGGCTGTTGATGTCTGCTGGTTAGCTCTCCTGGTTGTTGCGCTTCATGTGTCACATATGGAATATCTTTTTTTCCTGATATTGGTTCTATGTCTGGACTAAATATACTTTCCCTTAATGTTAAAGGGTTAAATCATCCAGTAAAAAGGTCAAAGATTTTGGACTACTGTAAGTCTCTTTCTTCGGATCTCGTCCTTTTTCAGGAGACAAAGCTCTCTGCCAAGGAGGCGTTGTTTCTGAAGAAAGAGTGGGTCTCTGATGTTGCTTGTTCGGATGCTTGTGGCAAAAGGAATGGGGTAATTACCTTAGTTTCTAAACACTCTGGGTTATCTATCGTTTCCTCTGATCAGGATACAGAGGGACGTTGGTTACTATCTAAGGTGTCCAATGGTAATGCTGACTTATTTGTCATGAATATTTATGCCCCCAACAAGGATGACCCGTCCTTTTGGAATGCTATCACCAAAAAGCTCGAGGATACCCCTCACTCTGGCAATCTTATTGTAGGTGGTGACTTTAACTTGCCAATGGACCCTATCTTGGATAGGAATTCTGCCTTTAACTTTCGTCCCCCTAAAGCACACAAACAAATGACTAATATGTGTTCTCTTACCCATCTTCAGGATGTTTGGCGTCTTCATAATCCCACTGGTAGTGACTTCTCCTTTTTTTCTTCCCCTCATTCGTCCTTTTCACGCATTGACTATCTTTTGGTTCACTCTTCTTTGGTTCAATCTTCTTCTTCTCCGCTTATCCACCCTATTTTAGTTTCTGACCACGCCGCAGTGACATTTACTCTTACGTCCTTTGTCCCTAGGGCACGAGCTCGTTCGTGGAGACTCAACACAGAAATCTTACATGATGAGTCCTTGGTGCGAGAGTTTTCTAATGACATTGAGACTTTTTTTATTGAGAATGTTGGGTCGGTCAGTTCCCCTGTTGTTCTCTGGGACTCTTTCAAATGTACTTTCCGTGGTCAGGTCATTAAATGTATGTCAAGGAGAAACGCAGCCATTAAAAAGGAACTCACGGACTTAGCAGATGAGATCAAACGTCAGGAATCCCTTTTTCGACATTCTCAGGACAAGACCTGCCTCCAATCTATTAAGAATTTAAAGTATTCGTACAATACTATAGTCACTAAGAGAGCTCATATTGGCCTGCAGGCTCAGAAATCTAAGAGACTGCTGTTAAAAAATCGTGCGGGCAAGATTCTTGCAGCCACTTTAAAGTTTCAGGAATCTTCTTGTAATACTTTCCAAATTCCTTCTATTACTGACCAGCTTGGTAAGAAAAAAATTCAAACTGCAGAAATCCTTGATGTTTTCCGCGATTTTTATAATAACTTATATACCCCGTCGGCTCAAGCTTCTTTTGAACAATGTCAGGAGTTCTTGAAGTCGGTTCCTTTGAAAGTTGTTTCGGAGGCAGATAATCAATCATTAAATTGCCCGATTACTTCTGATGAAATCATTTCCGCGATCAAAGCTACTCGGTCTGGTAAAGCTCCTGGTCCTGATGGATATCCTATTGCGTTTTATAAAACCTTTATTCCCGTGCTTGTCCCGAAACTCCAATCCGTTTTTGATGCTTTTATTAAGGATGGTTCTGTGTCTGGTTCCGCGGCTGATGCTACTATTGTAGTTATCCCCAAAGAAGGGAAGGATCACGCAGATCCCAAAAATTTTCGTCCCATTTCCCTTCTTAACATGGAAGCCAAGATTTTTGCTAAAATTCTAGCTAAACGATTAGAGTCCTTTATTCCCCAATTGGTTCATCCTTCACAAACAGGTTTCGTAAAGGGGCGTCTTGCACGGGATAATATTCGTACTTTTTGTCATATTCTTGGTGCCGCTAAGCGATCTAATCTTCCGGCGGCAGCCTTGGCCCTTGACACTGAAAAGGCCTTTGATAAGGTCTCTTGGCCTTTTTTAAGAGCTGTTCTATGTGCACATAATCTTGGTGATTCCTTTATTCGTATGGTTATGTCTCTTTACTCCCGACCTAGGGCTAATATACGGGTGAATGGTGCTACGTCTTCCTTTTTTAACCTGTGTCAGGGCACTAGACAAGGGTGTCCTTTGTCCCCTCTCTTATTTTTGTTATCCATTGATCCTCTCCTCAGAATGATTGACTCGCATCCAGATATTAAGGGGTTCTCTTTTGGGTCTCATCAAATAAAAACAGCTGCATACGCAGATGATGATCTCATCTTTTCTGATGATATTGCACTGGCCATTCCTGCTATTTCGGATACGATTGCTCTTTTTTCAAAAGTCTCAGGATACACTCTGAACAAAGATAAGACAGAGATGTTTCCTTTAAATGCTTATTGCTTCTCCTCTCATATGGGTTCGGCGGGCTTTAAATGGCAATCTAAACAGCTAAAATATCTGGGTATCCATTTCTGTTCCACCCTATATGCTACGGCTATTTGCAATGAATCCCAAACTATTCTTAAGGTGAGACGTCTCTTAGAAAATTGGTCTCCGAAGCATATTTCTTGGTGGGGCCGTATGCAGACTCTTAAAATGATGATCACTCCTATTATTAATTTTGTTTCCTCTATGCTTCCAGTAAGGCTTTCTGATTCCTTCTTTCATGAACTTGATTTGCTTACTTCTAAATTTTTATGGAATGATAGAAGGGCTAGGATTGCTTATAAATTTTTACGGAAATCTTATGATATGGGCGGCTGTAATTTTCCTGATTGGGGGAAGTATCAAACTGCTTTTCTGGCGTCCCAGGGTGCCCTTTGGTTTTCTTCTACATCTATTCATGCTCCAGCATGGTTGACAATAGAACAGGAATTGGCCTCCCCACTGCCGACTGCATCCTTTTTAACCACAAACACCCTTTCTATTCCATTCTCTCGCTCTATTATTTTAGACACTATTGCTGCGGTTCGTAAGGTTGATAAGAGAGTAGCAATTCCATTACATAAAACTAGATGGTCGTCTATTTGGCGCAATTCTAAAATCAAAATTAATATTGACCCTGAGTTGATGTCTTACTGGGCTGGGAAGGGTGTTTCACTTGTTAAACATCTCTATGATTCCAATAACGATCCTTCCCCTTTCTCATCCCTTGCTCAACAATTCTCTTTATCTAATTTAGATTTTTATACCTTTCTTAAGATTAAGGTTGCACTTGCTAAATTACACCTTCATCCTTCTTCCCCTACGATTACGCTTTTTCAGCTTTGGATTAGGACTGGTCACGTTGCGTCTCGGATTTACAAATTTTTATCGTCCTCTACACTCCCCTCCCAAACTGTCACACAGCAAAAATGGGTACATCATTTTGATCAGAGTGTTACTGCTCATATCTCTCATGATACCTGGCAAAATATTGGTAAATTTTCTCTTCGTAACAAAATTGCCCCTTCCCTAACGCAGTCTAAGTTTTTCTCTATTAATCTTCTTGACTGGACTCCCATTCGTCTGCATTCACTTAATCTTAAAGAAGACAATTTGTGCTGGAGCTGCGGGCTTTTACCAGGTGATTTTCAACATATGTTCCTTGATTGTTCCCTTCTCCAATCCTTTTGGGATTTAGTTCACAAACACCTCATGCTCATCTTTAACATCAAATTCCAGCTGTCTTTTCCATTAATTCTTTTGGGTCCGTTGGCGTCCCCAGTCCCTCTGCCTTTAGATCCCATGGAGTTACAGTTGTTGGACCTCTTGTTAACTATTGCAGTCAAAGTAATTCTCATGGAGTGGAAATCCTTTTCGTCCGTCTCTTATCATACTTGGTGGGCTTGGGTTTCCTTTCTACGTAGTGCTCATACGTCAGTGGACCATGCTCATCTTTCTCCTTCTATTTCCTCTGGTGTTTGGAAAGCCTTAGATTCATACATGGAGTTGGCCTCTGAAGGGTTGGTGGCGCAATTTCCCTTTGATTTGTCTGGTTAGTGTTGTCTTGTGTTTGGGTGATTCCTTTGGAAATCCTCTCCTCTTCCGTTTCTCCTCTCTGTCTCTTTTTCTTTCCTCTTCTCTTTCCTACTCTTTCCGCCTTTTCTTTCTTCCTTTCTTCTCTTCCCTCTTTTCCCTAATTTGCATCTGTGGGTGATACTTTTGATATATTTCTTTGCCAGATATCATTTTGGGTCTTCCCTCCTTAAGTAATTTATTTATCTGATGTCTGCAGATTAATGAATGACATTGATTTGTTTCCCTATTAATTAGTTTTATTTTAATGTATTTATTACCTTATTGTCCGATATCAATTGTATCACTTTGGCCTGTATCTTATGTTTCATATTGCGCTTTTAAAATAATAAAATTCTTTTGAAATGAAAAAAAGAACTTCCTAAAGTTATAGTTCAGGTTTGCTCTATACGTAGCCCGTCTTATTTAGTTTTATAAAAAGAATAACCGTATTTGGAAAATAGAATTATTTGAGTGGTATTTGTGCTGGCTAAAGTAGACGTTCTAATCCAGTGCCATCCTTCAAGAGTGAACCTGATCTGTTCGTTCTCACTATCCCCTAAAATGCAAAGCTTAAAGAGGAGACGCGTGCAATTTCAGTTCGATTAGTCGTATGTGGTTTCTGCATTTCCTGGGATAAGGGCAGTACCAGTTGAACAAGCTTGACAGACCGAGATACAGGGGCTCCTTCACAAAGAGAAACTGGCAAACACCTGTTTGGGTGTGGGACCTGCAACTTTCAACACTGTTTTTTAATCTCGTTTAGGCATTGCATGCGCTGTCTCTTCAAGATCTTTTGTATACTATCAGTGGGCTTAGAGACCACCTATAGCTTACCATTGCATTGTTTAATTGTCACTCATTTTTACTTGCTTCCCTTTGGTCAGCGGCTGTAGGCTTCCTTTCTCTTCATGTGTTTACCCCTTGCCTGGTGCATGGATGCATTACTTGTGTGCCTTCCACTGCTTGAGGTTTCTTAGGTGCTACTTTTTTACATTGTGTTTTTAGCACTATGCCAGAGTGTTTTTCAGGTGGCTCCTCCATGTACTTCTCCCCCTTTCCTTTGACCCTGTTGTAGCTTGCACCTATACCCCCCTCGTCAGTGTTGTTGAAAGCAACCAGTCGCTCTTCCTCCCTCCCCTCGTGTTGGTGCTTACTGCTACTCCCTTCCGTCCCTCCCCTTTCTACACCTCCACCCATTCTGTGTTGTTGCTTACCCCATCAGCCCTTCCTGTGAAGAATAACAAAGACAGTGCTATGATGCAGCCGTATCATAGCTCTTTTTATTTTTGCCACACTCTTTGTGTTGCGCCCTCCCTCCGTGTTGCCTTCAAACACCTCCCCTGCCATCAATAAAAAAATTAAATACGCAGTGACCTAGGTAGAGTTCACCGCATTATAATGCCTTAACCTTTTCACTTTCAGCCATGCTGTACAGTAGCTGCACTGCTGTGCAGCATGGCTATTCATTGACAATCCAGTTATTCTTATCTCACAGGTGAAACCTATTGTATTTGCCAATCGTTGTTTACATTTTTTATTAAACTTAGATTGACTCCTCCATTTGTGCTGCACTCCTCTAGCTCTCATTCTGTCGACACCTTCTGTGGTTCATCCTGGAACGACCCCATACTAGAACTCCGTATGATTGTGGGTGTGGGGCTTGGAATAGGGTCACTCAGCATTCCACACCTGCCTGATGCTTGGCCTTTTTGCATGCGCCACAATGTGAGGGCCTAGCTCTGCTTGCTGGGATTTGGGCCCGTGGCCCTTGTTGTAGATACTCCATTACTCCCTCGTAAAACAAAAACTGCACGTACAGTTTTCCATTGATCGGTTCAGTTTGAATAATTGAATGGCCACTCACTGTTACCTGTGGAGCTGAACTCTCCTTTTGGGGGTTTGCCCGTTGTCCAGTTCACCTTTCTGACCATGTATGAGGTGTACAGCTGGGTTCTTTGGTGGCTGGGCCTTTGATAGCTGGTGATGCTGGGTGCGAGGGTCCTTTTGCTGATGCAGTCATTGGGCACATGAACTGCTCGTAATTAATATGTTAAGTTTAAATGCTAAATGTGTGTTCTGGTTGTAAACTGGGGGTTTTGTCAGGGCTTTCTTTCAAAACAGATGTTAGGAATTTTCACAGGGCTCAATCCGTCAGTCTATAGTTATTGATACACTAACATTTTAGTATGTGACAATGTCAACCAGACAAGCGAGACAAAAGCTAATATTAGCTCTGTAATACCCAGGAGCCAGCGACCTGGGAGAGATTTCTAGTATGTAGGGCTCCTAATCTCCTCAGCACAAGGAAAATATTGTGATCTTAATAAAGAGGCTTTCAAGGGTCACCTCTGTGGGAAGATTGAGGCCTGCCGCATGGAAACTCATGTGGGAACCGTTTAATCTCCGGCCCCCACCATATCCACTAGCTGTTTTCATTCTTTGTGCACGGGGATGCGTTGAGAGATTCCTCGTCCATCCGTGACACATCAACACCTTCCTTTTAGACACATTTTCCTGGTAGGAAGGGTTGCTCTTGCCAGTCAGCTAGTGTGGGAAAAATAATGGCATGAGAGGCTTGTGTGAGGAAGTCAACAGATGCATTGTTCGGAGCAGGCTGTGTATGTGGCTGTGTAGGTCTATTCTGTCATGCAGTGAGGTTTTGAGTTAGATGAAACCTTCTGATCTTGGTACTTAGAAGGTGACATTCGCAAAGATCATCCCACTTATTTTTTTAAATCTTTTTTTGGTCTTTAGGTGAATTTCTTTAATTGCAGAATATCGCCTAGCTACATGTTTATTCATTTTAGAAAATAATTTCAGTACTTGATGGTTGTGGCAGACCACTGATCAGTTAGTAAATATCTTAGCAAAAGAGAATGACCTCTTTACGTTTCGGGAACAGTTTAAAGTGTGGCTTTTGGCTAAATACTACAGATCAGATCAGTGGGTCACATTTTGCAATACTAGCTCTACATCGCCAAAAAGCGTTATGTACATCGTGATAAGTCATTTTTAATATACCATGATCTAATTAAAAGTAAGGGAGTTCTAGCTGTATCTGGCAGGTTCAGTTTTCAAGTTGAACTAAATCATAGTTCAAGCACTTAAGGTTACCTCATACATTTTGTAAACCAACCAGGCTGGCTTGTACCACATTGGAAGAGCAGGTTAGAAGAAGTTACAAGACTGAGTGCATTAACACACTTAAAGTACATACATTAGGTTTCTATGCACTGGGAGATTGAAATGATTTGCCCTGAATCACAGGATTTTTCAGTGGTGTAGCAAGGAGAAGAGAGGTTGCTAGGGGCCAGATGTACAGAAGTTAGGGACTGCTGTTTCCTAATTGCGATTCTTACTGGATCACAATTAAGAAATCGCAATTCCTTTATTTTGGGGTGTAAAATGTCTTTTATTGGTTTAATAGAATGCCATGTTACATATGAGTCAATAAGATAGAAACGGTCTCACAATAACAGAAAATATAGCTGCACTTAAATCACATAGCATTTGATATATATGACTGTAACTTGCTACACAGTTCATCAATGGCATCTTCGCATCTTTTAACTATACAGTACGGTACACAATACGATCATATTGCAAAGCGCTAAGCAATAGTATGAAAGCAGGATTGTTATTAGTATGGGCCGAGAGTGGGTACCCAGTGAATGTGTCATCACGTTTACATATGATGGATTATGTACTCTTTAATAAATTTGGATGTTCATCTCGTACTGTCATATACATGTACACTGGGGGAATGGTTGCTGCTTTTGATTGGAAACATCTGTAAGTATGTTGTAAGGGGATGCCAGATGTTTTTTGTCTGGATGCGGGGGGTTGGAGCGAGTCATATATGTCACTGGTAATATCAGTCAACCAGGTCCTGTATCCAGCGTTTGATTGTGTGGTGGGATGATGCTTCCCAATGCAGAGATACCTGTCGTTTCGCTAGTAATAACCCAATAGCAGTATATCGCCGGATTCCCTTTGGCAATGGGAGGACATAGCCTAGTAGGACTATTAGTGAAGATGGCTCAATATCAATTTCTATCATCTGTGTTAAGACGCAAAATGCCTCCTCCCAATATGACAGTATAGGTGCACAATTCCAGGCTAAATGCATGAAGTCAGCATGGTTTGATGTGCATCTAGGGCAGTTATGGGGTTTGGCGGGATCTAGTTTGGATAGAAGATGGGGTGTAAAATGTGATAGATGCAAATACTTTAAATGTAATAATTTGTGCTGGTGGTTGTTGCGAATAAACCAAACTATTCAACAGTTAAACCACATTTCGTCGGGCAAAGGGAAACCCAAGTCTCTTTCCCAGGCTGCCCTCGAACCCCTGTCCGTGATGGGCTTCATGTTGGATGCAGCATGGTAAAGCCTGGATACTAAATGAGTACTGTTAGGGGTCGTGATTACCTGAGATAATAGAGGAAAATCGGGTGGTTCAAGGGGGGCAGTGGGGATTGCCTCTCGAAGTGCACTATGCAGTCTATGTAGAATGAATTTATCACTCTGCGTGACATTACATCCCTCATGAAGAGATGAGACTGACGCAATCCAGCTTCATTTAACATATCGCTGATTTTTTCTTTGTATACGACAGGTATGGAGTGTTTTTTTGGTGAGTGTTGCCGTTGTGACCGATAACCATGGATTATTTGTTATAGGAATCTGTGGTGAATAAAGGTGTTTGAAACCAAGATATCGTTCACGTTTTATCCAAGCCCAGCATGTTGCAATTGTTTGAATATCTGGGACATTTCTGGGTAGTCCACGTGGTAAGAGTGTTTCTAGCGGATAGGGGTGAATTTGCGAGCTCTCAGGTTTAAGGAATTGGAGCTGTGCGTCAGGGTTGTATCAGTGATAAGAATAATGTACTTGTGCTACTAGATAGTAAAGGTTGAGATCTGGGACTCCGAATCCTCTGCATTCATAGGGCAATATTAGAGTACTCTAGCCCATCCTGGGGGGTTTTCCCGCCTATATCAGTCGAATAATTGCACCTCGGAGGCTATCAAAGAAATGTTTAGTGAGCGCAATGGGGATATTTAAAAACGAATATAAGAACCGGAGAAGTACCACCATCTTTAATATTGGAATTCTTCCGGCCATAGACGGAGGGAGTTTTATCCATTTTTCGACTAATGTGTTCAGTTTATCTATCGCGAGGCCGTAGTTCGGTCTTATTAACTCCAGAACTTTGTCGGTAGTTACTGAGGTACCTAGGGGGATCCGAGCACCACTGGAGCGGGAAGTCTAGAGGAGTCTGAAATGTGGCATCTGTCAGTGGGAATATTTCAGACTTGGGCCAATTGATCGTGAGGTCGGACAATACTCCAAAGCGAACCACTTCTCTCAAGACTGGTGAGAGGTTTGACTTAGGATTTCTGAGAAACTGCATAATATCAGCGTATAATGATGCTAACCATGGGCCTCTCTGAAATCTCAGCCCTCTCGCCATGTGACGCTCTTGCAAATGTTGAACAAGGGGATCCATTGTCACTATGAATAACAGGGGGATAGGGTCAACCGTGCTGTGTACCTCGGGACAGAGGGAAGTGATCTATGATAGTGCCAGTCACTCTTAGACGTGAATGGGAGCTGTGTATATTAGGCGATTAAGGTCATAAAAGCCCTTAAGGCAACCAAGTTTGCTCAATGTGGCAAATAGGAACGGCCATTCTAAAGAGTTGAATGCTTTTTTAGCATCAGTTTGACTGCGGCTACGGGGAGGTCGGGGTTAATTTGATTAAGGACTGCAAATATTGTATGCAAATTTACCGACGTGGAGCAGTTGGAAACAAAACCTGTCTGTGATGGGGATTATTATTGTGCTAATCCATAGCCAATCGGGTGGCCAAAACCTTGGCCAAAATGTTGTTGTTGTGGTTTAATAAAGATAACGGGCGGGAGGGTGAACAGTGTTCTGGTGGTTTACTGGGCTTCAATAGAAGGGTTATAACTGCTTCTCGCATTTTCTGGGGGAGGATGCCGCATGACAGAGACTCTGCATATACCTCAAGTAGATAATGGGTAATTCATCTTTATATGCCTTAGAAAATGCACTGGTAAAGCCATCTAGGCCTGGGGCGCGTGTGCCGTTAAGATCTTCAATTGCTTGTGCAAACTCCTCACAAGTTGGTGCAGCTAAGAACTGTTGTTGTCTCACCTCCTTCGAAACCATAGCGATTTCTGCAAGATAATTTGCAATAGTATCTGCAGCGGTATTGGGTTTAAAGGAGTATAAGTTAGTGTAATATTGCATAAAAGTGTACGTTATATCTGTCGGTGCTGTAATCGTAGTACCATCATCTAGATGGAGGGATGCGATCATTGTTGCTTGGTATGGGGGACGCAGGGTATTCGCTAATGTTTGTGAAAGTAATTCTGAGCAAGTGGTGATATATTATTCACATTTTAACGAGCGAGATCCTTTCTAATAAAGACTTCAAAAGATGGTCATTTAAAAGAGACATTGTTTAGTATTTTTTATGCATGTTTGATTGTAAAAAAGATAGAGAAAAGCTACTTCTAAAGAGCTCAGCCAGCACGTTTTTCAACCCATGTGGCCTGCAAGCCGGGGCTTTCTCAAGGTGTCGGGTTTGACTATCGTAGGCGTGTCAAAGATATCAATTTGTTCAGAAAATATTCCTCAGATTGTACTTGCAGTCTTTATTTGTAAATAACGGTTAGCGTTCTGAATAAATAATCTTCGAGTCGCTGTTCTTTGGAAGTCCTCTAAATCTGTCGACCTTTGCAAACGCCTTGAGAGAGCCCCAGCTTGTGGGCTGCATGGAACGAAACGGTCATGGTCCCGCACCGGGGGTATAGCGGTATGTGTGTAGTGAGTTCTGGTACTTGTGGAATGCAACACGGCTGGACGAGTCAGCGGTCTAGCACTCAGACTGGGAGGTGCACCAGATCGGACGAGAAGCACTTCTGGGTGAGACCGCATATAGCCGCGGCAGTCAGTGTTCTAGTACTGATCATTTCCCGATGCCTGCTGCTAGCTGCCTTCACCTTGGTTCTGCACCCACCGGCTCCGTTGTCTTCACCGACTCTCTGAAGAGTTTTCCTGGCTGACGAACCCCCCTGCTGGAGCACCTTGCTGGGTTGACACGCGACACGCACAGCGAAGCGTGATCGCGGTCAATCCGTGTTTGTTCAGGGCGCAGGAGCGCCTGTTACCTTCGAACCTGCGACACGCACAGGGAGGCGTGGTCTCAACCACTCTTTAGTCGTTTCACGGCGCAGGATCGCCTATCACTTTACGAATACCGCGACATGCACAGGGAAGCGTGGTCGCGGCCAATATTTGTTGCTGCACGGCGCAGGAGTGCCTATTACTATAGAACCTGCGACACGCACAGGGAGGCGTGGTCGAAACCACTCTTAGTCGTTTCACGGCGCAGGAGCGCCTATCACTTTACGAATACCGCGACATGCACAGGGAAGCGTGGTCGCGGTCAATATTTGTTGCTGCACGGCGCAGGAGTGCCTATTACTATAGAACCTGGCACAGGGAGGCGTGGTCACAACCACTCTTTTTCGTTTCACGGCGCAGGAGCGCCTATCACTTTACGAATACCGCGACACGCACAGGGAAGCGTGATCGCGGCAAACTTTGTTTTACTTTACGGAGCAGGAGCGCCTATCTCCTCACCCATCCACATCACGCACAGGGAAGCGTGATATCGTTTTTTTCCCTTTGTGCCATTATCACCGCGCAGGAGTGCCCCTTGTTTTGTACTTCTGGCCTGCTACCACGCAGGTACATGTGACTTTTCCTTTCGCCTTCCCGGCACAGATGTCGGGAGCACAGATACCACCCTCTTCTGGCATGGTAGGAACTGAAGCTGGCCCTGCCTGCCCTCTTGTCGTACTACTTCTTGGAGACCTCCTATCGCAGCGCAAGCTTTCGTTTCCAGGTGACTATACAACCTTGAATCATCTCCTGTAGTACTGTATGGCTGTGGTATGTGTTTGACCAAGGTAGAAGGGTGGGCAGACGCACTAACTGCTTGATTATTCCCTTGTCCAGCTGGCGATACCCAGGAGAGTGCCCTCTATCTAGTGTGACTCCTCACCTGGTCTTCACAGACTACGTCCCTTCTCAGCACCTTTGGCACCTTTCCCTGGTCCCATCCTTGCCTAGGTCTGTATATTCACCTGTGATCAGGTAGGGAGTGGGACGGTGGAGGTTGCTCACGTCGTCCCTGCGAGATAGCTCCACGAGTATAAAGATAAGACTTGTGGGATCCTGACAGAAACGTGTTAGCTGAGCTCTTTAGAAGTAGCTTTTCTCTACCTTTTTTACAATTAAACACACATAAAAAAAACAAATGGCGTCTTTTAAATGACCATCTTTTGAAGTCTTTATTACAAAGGATTTTGCTTGTTAAACAAAATACATGGACTACGAGGATTACTTTCACAAGTCTTCA
This sequence comes from Triturus cristatus, assembly GCF_964204655.1. Taxonomy (NCBI): domain Eukaryota; kingdom Metazoa; phylum Chordata; class Amphibia; order Caudata; family Salamandridae; genus Triturus; species Triturus cristatus. The sequence continues at coordinate 319,941,921 of NC_140592.1, forward strand.
AAGACAAATGGGTTAGGGTTTTTTTCCATTTCCTTGAGCATTTGGAAATAGAACGATTCTGATTGAAATTAAAGACTAGGCAAAAACTCAACCCAAATACCCCTCGGAGACTTGCTATTAGCTAATGTTTGCCTGGGCCTCTCTCCTGCTCCGTATATGCTTGCTCGGGCGTATTTACTTGAGTACTTGACCTCGCGGTGGGCTAAGTCTTGAAACTCCTGCTTTAACGCAGCCCTTCTTCGTAAGTACAGGGAATGGTCTCCTGCAAGCATCTCGGAATCATGTGTTTTTAGTGCTTGTTCCACTTGTGTCAAGTCTCTGCGGATTGAGCGTAGGACACCTGAGTGCTTTGCTATGAACACCCCCCTGATGTATGCTTTAAAAGCATCCCAGAGAATCAAAGTGTTGCCCTGTGCCTATGTTATGTTAGAAATTTTCAGTGATTGCATCTCGGACTTCAGTACGGAAAACCTCATCCAGTAAGACAGTCGTAGGGAAAGGCCAGGTTGCACATGGTGGTAGGCTGTCTGATATCTGCACTGTGAGTAGCACAGGGGAATGGTCAGACAGTGTTCTGGGTAAATGTGAAACATCAGTAAGTGCAAGTGTTGGGTTTAGCATAATGAATGAATGAATGATCTATACAGGACCAAGTACCGTGTGGAGCAGAGTAGAATGTGTATTCCCTTGAGTTTGGCTATTTGAATAACCATGCATCTGTTAAAAGGTGGAATTGTGTGAGTTCAGATAAGGCACGCAGAGATTGTGGTTTCGTGGAGTGGCCTGGACCAGTTCTGTTGATCATCGGATTTAGGGAAAGATTGAAATCCCCACCCATGAGTATACTGGAGGTATGTAAGCGGTTAAGGTGCACTGATATATCTGCAAAGAACTTGGGGGAGTCTGTGTTTGGCATATAGATATTAACTAAGAGTAGGGGGATGGTACCCAATATACCTGCAACAACTAAATAACGACCTTCGGGATTAGCAACTACTTCACATGTGGTGGATGGGATCGCCTTATGTATTAGGATGCAGACTACTCTGGAATATGTGCTATAGTTTGTAAATAATCCGTTTGTGTCCCAAGTTTAGGCGTACTGAGGTGTTGTGCTAGGGGCACAATGTGTTTCCTGGAGAAAGGAGACCTGTATGCCATGTCTAGACCAATAGGACAGTACCTGCTGGCCCTTTTGGGGATTGAATAGCCACCACACCTTCCAGGATACACATCTTAAGGAAGAGTGACTTCGAGGTCAAGTTCGTTTAGCCATGGATAGTGGGATTTAGTCGAAACTGTGGATAAACATGCGTAATGCTGCCGGCCAGGGCAAGGCAAGTTATTCGTTCAAGATTCAGCATGTACAGTGCATATGTAGTGAGACCAATAGTGTAGACTAAAGAATTATGCAGAAAAACAAATAGTATAACACAAAACGCCCTGATACCCCCCTCTCCCACTTCCGGCAGTGTAACAGACACTGCCAGAGAATCGCAACAAACACGCTCCTATCAGAAAACAAGAAAACATTAAAGGAGTCGTACTTGAAAGTTTCGTCTTCACCGCGTCTGGGGGTTTTAGAGGAATGAAATGACAATGGGCACTGGCGACAATCAGTGTGCCCCATCGTGACAAGTGGGTGTCTGGGGGAGGTGAGGGGGGAAATGAAGGTCACTGTTGGGGGCCCGAAGCATATAAGCACTGTATTCAGCTGAGAAGGCCTCTGTGACGAGATCGGCTCACAGTCAACATGCTCGATCAGCGCGGCTGAGTCGCTGCTCTAGTGCATGTCACAGGTGCCGCAGTGTCCTCATTCCTCCATCCAGCACGGCGCAGCACCTGGAGTTGCCTGATGTGTACCTAATCTGAAAGAAACACGTTAGTTAGATTCCTCACCTTAGAATATCCCCAGGCGTCAGACTGGATCCGGAAGATTTTTCGTCAGCAATACCCCTTGCGCGTCGCTAGGCGTCGTCTGCGGCTCCGCGTCCGTCGTCGGCGTCGTGCGCCGGAATGACGTTGTCGGAGTACTTAGACGCCGCCCTCGCGCGCTGACGTCAGTTCTTCTTTTTTCCGCGCCAGTAAGCGCAGATCCGGGAGAGCTACCCCTTTAGTCACTTTTTGACTAACTTTTTTTGATCTTGTTTTCGACTCCGGTGCCGGTAGGATGCCTGGTTTTAAAGCCTGTGCTGACTGCAACCGCTTGATGTCGGTTACGGACCATCACCGCCGGTGCCTTCACTGCTTGGGCCTCGACCACGACGCGGAGTCGTGTGCGGACTGCAAGGCCCTGACCTCGAAGGCTAGACGGGAGCGGTCCCGTAAGCTTCTCGAGCTTCGCCACTCGGCTCCGCGCCCCTCTCGATCCCGGTCCAGGAGGAGGTCCAAGGATTGGTCGCGGAGCCGCAGCCGAAGTCATCATCGATCGTCTGGCTCCAAGTCTTCGGGTAAGTCGAAGCACTCCAAGAAGTCCAAGAGGCGACACCGCTCTTCGGACTCCCCTCGCGCGACTCAGCCGAGGGTCAGGGTGGTTCCACCCCCGCGGCTCCAGCGGAGCCGCAGGCGCCGCGCAAGTCCCCATACCCGCCGGTCCCTGGGACTGACGCGACGCCGGCGGAAGTCAGTGCCTTCCTCTCTGCCATGAGGAACCTGGCTCCGCCGTCGACGCCCGCTGGCGCGCCTTCGGGACCCGCGGACCCGACTCGGCAACCTTGCCTGCCGGCGGCTCCGGCCTCGACGCCGCAAGTGCCCGAGGGACCCGTTCCCGAGTCCCCGCCGACGCCGGTCGACCTAGTCACGCCTCCTCCGCCGGCGTCTACACCGGTACCACCTCCGACGCTGGCTCCGCTCGGCGTCGAGCCCCAGTTCAGCCCCGCTCCAGGCCCGGCGCCGTTACGGCGTCGATGGACGCCTCGTTCGGTGCCGCTGGAGACACATTATGTCTATCGCCCGGCTCCGATCCTTCCTCCTGCATACCAGGAATCGGATGATGGGGGCGAATGGGAGGGATCCGAGGATCCTATGGCCGTCCAGGCTCAACTGTCACAGGACTGGGCAGATGAACTGGGGGAGGCCAGTGGTCTGGATACCTCTCTAGACACTGGATTCATCTCTCCTCCGACTGTGGCTTCGGAGGAGGGTGCTGCTTTCTCTGTGGTGCTGCGCAAGGCGGCCGCAGCCCTTGGGCTCGAGCTACCTGCCGTGGCTGTGAGGACTAACGTCCTCACTGAGGTGCTTCAGTCTGCAACAAGCTCCACTGAGCCTCTGCTGCCATTCAATGAGGCCCTCACTGACGTTCTGCAGGGCACCTGGTCCAAGCCCTCCACAGTTCCTCCTGTGGACAGGAACGTCGCCAGGCGCCACCGCCCTGCTCCGGGCGACCCCAGTTTTCTGTCCCAACACCCTACCCCCGAGAGCCTAGTTATCCAGGCCTCTACCTCCCAATCCTCCTTCCTGACCGCTCCGCCGGACCGGGATTCCAAGAGACTGGAACAGTTCGGCAAAAAAGCTGTTCTCCTCCCTTAGTTTGGGCCTGCGGTCTTTGAACACCGCCTGTCTCTTGGACCGTTATTCCCACTCTCTGTGGGATACGGTGGAGGACGTGCTGCCCCTGTGTCCGGAGGGGGTCCAGACACGACTTACCCAGGCTCTGGCCGATGGGAGGGATGCAGCGTGACATGCTATCCGATGTGGGCTTGACACTACGGACTCGCTGGGTAGGGCGATTTCTACCTCAGTGGCGCTTAGACGTCACGCCTGGCTGCGGTCCACGTCCTTTTCGGGCGATGTCCAGAGCACCCTCATGGACATGCCCTTTGATGGCACTCGCCTTTTCAGCGAGAAAGCGGACAGTGCGCTGAATCGCTTTAAGGACTCCCGGGCTACGGCCAAGTCCTTGGGCCTCTCGGCCCCGCAGTCGCAAACTTCCGCCTTTCGCCCCTTTCGTGGCCAAGGAAGGGGTGCCTCCTCATGTACGCCTAGCCACCAGCCGCAGAACCAACCTGCGCGCGGTCACGGACGTGGTTTCCGCCGAGGCGGTTCTGGAGGACGACACGGTCAGCCCACATCCACCCTGGCAGCATCTGCCTCAAAGCCTTCCTAGTCCGAGCTTTCAGGCCCATTCCACGCCAGTGGGCGGCAGAGTTCGCCATCACCTGCTCCACTGACGGTCCATCACATCGGACAGGTGGGTGCTGCAAATCGTCCGAAGTGGCTACTCCCTCCCCTTCGAGACGACCCCTCCAGCCATGCCACCGCAGCACCACCGTATCTCGGGGGATCATTTGAATCTTCTCCACGAGGAAGTTTTGGCCCTCTTGGCCAAGGGGGCCGTCGAGCGCGTTCCGAGCCCAGAAGTAGGTCGTGGTTGTTATTCCCACTACTTTCTGGTTCCCAAGAAGGGCAAAGGGGGCCTACGCCCTATCTTGGACTTCCAGAACGTCAATGCCTTCCTCCGGAAGGAGAAGTTCAAGATGTTAACTTTGGCTCAGGTTCTAGCTGCCCTAGACCCTGGAGACTGGATGGTAGCGTTGGACTTGCAGGACGCATATTTCCACCTCCCCGTCCTGCCGGCCCACCGGCGTTACCTGCGGTTCACGGTGGGCCAAGAGCACTTTCAGTTTACCGTGCTCCCCTTCGGCCTCACCAGTGCCCCTCGGGTGTTCACGAAAGTGATGGCGGTGGTCGCAGCTCATCTGCGCAGATCAGGGGTTCCAGTCTTCCCGTATCTCGACGACTGGTTGTTGAAGGCGGGCTTGCCCCAGACAGTCGTCTCCCACCTCCAGACTACGGCGGATCTCCTGCATTTGCTGGGATTTTCCATCAACGTGCCAAAGTCACACGTGAGTCCCTCTCAGAAGCTCCTCTTCATCGGAGCGGTTCTCGATTCGGCACAGTTCCGGGTCTATCCGCCGGAACAGCGGGTCCGGGATATTCAGGCCCTGATTCCCATCTTTCGGCCTCTATCCTGGGTTTCGGTCAGGCTAGTGTTGCGGCTTCTGGGGCTGATGGCCTCCTGCATCCTACTAGTGCATCACGCCAGGCGGCGCATGCGGGCTCTGCAGTGGGACCTGAAGTTTCAGTGGGCCCAGCATCACGGCAACCTGTCCGACCATGTCTTGATCTCGGAGGGCACTGCACAGCAGTTGCAGTGGTGGCTCACGGACCGCGATTGGGTCAAGGGCAAGAGCCTCTCCCTTCCCCAACCGGAGCATGTCGTAGTGACGGATGCGTCCCTCCTGGGATGGGGTGGCCATATGGGAGAGGCGGAGATTAGAGGCCTCTGGTCTCCGGCGGAGTCTCGTCTCCACATCAACCTGTTGGAGTTGAGAGCGATCCGACTTGCACTGTAAGCCTTCCTTCCCTCTGTCAGGGGAAGTATCGTGCAGGTGTTCACGGACAACACCACCGCCATGTGGTATTGCAACAAACAGGGCGGGGTGGGGTCGTGGACCCTTTGTCAGGAGGCTCTGCGCCTCTGGACGTGGCTGGAACACCAGGGCGTCACCCTAGTGGTTCAACATCTGGCGGGCTCTCTGAACGCCAGAGCAGACGAACTCAGCCGCCGGTGCATGATGGATCACGAATGGCGTCTGAACTCCGAAGTGGCGCAAGGTCTCTTTCAGCAGTGGGGAGAGCCTTGGTTAGATCTATTCGCCACCGAAGAGAACGCGCAATGTCAGCAGTTCTGCGCGTTGGAATTTCCAAGGCAGCACTCGCTCGGCGACGCTTTTCGTCACGAGTGGAGTTGCGGTCTGTTGTACGCCTTTCCGCCTATACCACTTCTGCCCAGAGTGCTGAAGATCAGGCACGACCGGGCCCAAGTCATCTTGGTGGCTCCGGATTGGGCACGAAGGTACTGGTATCCCGAGCTACTCAGTATGTTGACCGATCCTCCGATACGTCTGCCCCTTCGGGAGGATCTTCTGTCGCAGCAGCAGGGGACGGTCCTGCACCCGAACCTGTCCAGCCTCCACCTCCATGCGTGGAGATTGAGCGGCGGCAGTTGATGCCATTTGACTTGCCTCCTGAAGTCTGTGATATCATTCTGGCAGCCAGGCGTCCCTCCACAAAGACGGTATACGCCTGCCGGTGGAACAAATTTGTGGCATGGTGCACAGCAAAGGCTGTGGATCCCCTTTCCGCCCCTCTTTCTGAGGTTCTACTGTTTCTTCTTTCTTTGGCCCGGCAGGGCTCTGCCCTGGGCACCCTGAAAGGTTATCTTGCTGCCATCTCTGCCTTCTTGCGGCTTCCTGATCAGCCTTCTCTTTTCAAGTCCCCTGTAGTTACACGCTTTCTAAAGGACTTTACTCACACGTTCCCTCCTGTCCCTTTTGTAATGCCTCAGTGGGACTTGAATCTTGTTCTCACATTTCTAATGTGCGCTCCCTTTGAGCCTCTTCATAATTGTCCTCTTCGTCTGCTGACGCTTAAGACTGCTTTTCTGGTAGCCATCACCTCGGCTAGACGGGTGAGTGAGCTCCAGGCTTTATCTTCAAAGCCTCCTTTTCTCTCTGTTCATCTGGATAAGGTTGTCCTTCGGCCTCGTCCCTCCTTTCTTCCGAAAGTGGTGACTCCATTTCATCTTGGGCAGTCTGTCACCTTGCCCACCTTCCTTCCGCCTCCGCATCCTTCCAAAGAGGAAGAGAGGCTCCACCGTCTGGACCCAAAACGTGCGCTCTCCTTTTATCTGGACCGCACAAAGCAGTTCCGGGTGGACGACCAACTTTTCGTTGGATACGTGGGTGCTAAGAAGGGGAAAGCTGTGCACAAACGGACCATCTCTCGGTCGTTTTGTGCATCAAAATTTGTTACTCCTTGGCAAAAAAGGACCCTCCTGTTGGGCTGCACGCCCATTCTACTCGGGCCACGGCGGCTACCACTGCTTTGGGACGGGGTGTCCCTTTGCAGGACATCGGTCAGGCGGTGTTTTGAATGTAGCTTCTCACCAATAAGCCACACCCAATCCCTGCACTCCCACCTGGGAGGCAAATAACAAAATGCAAAGACTATCACTTTTAGAATAATGCTTGGGGTTTATTACATAATACTCTAAACAAAAGCTGTCTCAGATACCAAATGCATAAGATTCAAATATATGTAGCAAACTCATAATCTAAAGGCATGAATCAATAACTGAGCAAACTATAATACTGATTAATAAACAAGCAATAACTGATATAAGATAAGGTACACTGGACATCTTGCAAGAGATCAGAAAGATATACATATATAGAGAGCAGAGGAGTACTCTGGATGTGCACCTCCCACACCACAAAGAAAACACCTCCAATGATCAAAGAACCACACAACTCAATACATCACCTGGTGCATACACTGCCCACTTCTGACTGGGGGAATTACAGCCGGGGATCAGAGCTCAGCAAGCCAGGGTTCAATCCGAGATAGACACGTCTGCCCTCGCTCGGAATCCAAACTCCCAGTTTCTCAGCCTGCAACCCTCAGCTATAAACACACTAGAAGATTCGTGAAAGACCTCCTCCCACCGCCAGAGGAATTTTACCAGAACTGGCCAAGTTCCAAGCAAGCATCTCCATGGCAGTAAGGAGCTCTCAAGTCTCTTCCTCCATTCGCAATTCTTCCAGCCTCTGTCTTGACGAAGCTCTCACAAGGCCTTCCACAGTACACTAAACAAAAACAATCGCTCAGGAAAACACCAAGACCTTGAATGTGAATAACCCAAACAACTTGCAAGCACGGCTGTGCACGCAGCAGCAAGGCAGAGTCAGACATGAGGCCCTGTCAAAGGCAATAGTCCGCACCTATAATTCTCATCCACACAACTTACAAGCACCAATGTGCACACAGAAGCAAGATCACATGTGTGCACCACCACCCACAAGACTGCACCTCAACATCCCATACCTTCTATTCTTGGAAAGACTATTCCACTAAAAGACAGAAGAAAAGCAGGCATATGCAAACCCATCCTACATTAAGGCTAAGGTAACATAACACACTTAAGTCAGTACAAAATGGTGGTGGTTGAGGGTCATCATAGGGTGTCAGACCACAAAAGTGGCTCATTCACCACAGGCGGCAACGTGGGCTTCGCTACACACGTTTGCCAGGCATTATTGCCTTGACAGCCAAGTCCGGAGGGATGGCTTCTTTGGCCGTTCTGTTCTCCAGGATTTTCTGGTGTGATCTTGGTTCGCAGACCCACCACCGGGGATGGTATTGCTTGGGTATCTATTCTAAGGTGAGGAATCTAACTAACGTGTTTCTTTCAGATGAACAAGTTACTTACCTTCGGTAACGATGTATCTGTAAGAAACATTAGTTGGTTAGATTCCTCACCGACCCACCCATCCTCCCCGTTCTGCGAACTGACATCTAGGGTTAAGGTTATCCTTTTCAGGCCCCTAGATTTTATTTTTGGCACCAGTGTCGGTCTTTGCATGGCTCTGCGTTCCTGGCGCGGAAAGCTATGTACAAGATCTGACGTCAGCGCGCGAGGGCGGCGTGTAAGTACTCCGTCATTCCGGCGCACGACGCCGACGACGGACGCGGAGCCGCAGACGACGCCTAGCGACGCGCAAGGGGTATTGCTGATGAAAAATCTTCCGGATCCAGTCTGACGCCTGGGGATATTCTAAGGTGAGGAATCTAACTAACTAATGTTTCTTACAGATACATCGTTACCGAAGGTAAGTAACTTGTTCTTTAATACAATGGGATCCGTGTAAAAGTAGTACCCGAAAGTGATTGTGTCGCTGGGCAGGGATCCTCACTTGCAGACCAAGGAGTGTGTATGGTCTGGAGTAGTATCTTCGAATGCCGGCAGCCCTCTTTCCGTCTCGAGGTACGCTTGAATAGTGCAGTGCTTACATTTAACGTTGTTGTGCCGGTGCGTGCATTCCACAATACAATCCGGCAGCTAGCCTCAGGCAAGTGTCGGGCGGTTGGGGGGGGGGGCGGCATCGCCAGCTTTAAACTTATCAGGAACGATTCCAGCTGCGGTGAGACGTTTGATTTGCTGTGAGCCGGCCTCTCTCTCCAACGTGAGGGAGAGGCCGCCAGCGCAGCGAGGCTCGATTTATGATGTGGCTGCCTAGCAGAGCAGAGTCCCGCCCTCAGGCTTACCCGGGGCCCCTGTCGCCTTGGGGCCCCCGAGTGCCACGTCAGGCTACCACCGCCGGCAGCAGTGCTGCAATCAGTGGCATCCAAACCGCATCCCGGTCCGGAGGTTACCTAATGGCTCAGTATGAAGCCCCACTGTTCATAACTCTTGGTGAGTAGATGTGGCTGGTTTAGGCTGGCAATTGTTGGTGCATACTTCGAAGCTTCAGGCCTGAGCGGCCAACTTGGTCCTCGGCCAGGCCACGCCCCCAAGAAATCGCAATTCCTAATGTACCAAATAAGAATAAATGAAATCACAATTCCTAATTGGTTTGGAAATTGACCTACCTAATGAAAGTGAATGAGGTAGGTCTCAATTTGTGAGCTATTAGGAATAGCATCCTCACTGGAATGGTGGCCTGCTGAGGTCAGCAGACCACCATTCTGTGATTTTCTTTTTAATAAAGCTAATTTTTATATTATTATTAATGTAGCCCGGTTTCCTTAAAGGAAAGCGGGATGCATTCAAAAAGAGAACTTTGAAGTCTCATTTTTTAGGAGTAAGCAGTGATCATTGGGACCCCCTTCCCTTTTGCAAATTGATTACCACCTCCTTCAAGGAGTTGATAAAGAGTTAATGTTTTGCAACTGGAATTCGGTCGCAAAACGTTAATACATCCCATTTAATTCTGCATTTGGAAGGGACAAGCAAAGCATACCCCTTCCAAAATAATGAAAGGCAAACACAAATTGTAATTTGATAATCTGTTACCGAATCGCAATTGGCGCTTTGAACATGGGTAAAAGCATTTTTGCGGTCCCACCGCAAAAATGCTTTGTACATATGGCCCTGTGTTCCTTAAGCTAGCAGCTTGGACAGTAGACCACATTTCTACCCCATTCGCACCATTTTAATTTAAACTTTCAGTACACTAACCCCAGGACCTGCTTCACAGTGGTTGGCTAAACTGTTTGACCGGATTCTGTTAGTTTTATTTCTCCAAGTCTGTAAGTTGGTGATGAATCACGCAGCATGCTTTACCGTTATCATTATTGCGTGACAGTGTTTCATGAGGGGCTTACAGTTTTTTTTTTCTTATATCTGTCTTCATGCCAGATTACATGTACGGCGGTTCATAGGACCGCCGTACGTGTGGTAGAGGTGCATTGACGGTCAGGGACTGCCGCACCTGCAGTCCGACTGCCGAAATAAGATTTTGGCGGTCGGACCGCCAAAGACCCGTTGCAACCGCGATCACAGGAAGCAATATGCTTGGTGGCCACTGCACCTCCGCCAAGCATATTACGACTTTACCCACAGCACGAGTTTCCCCACCGCCAGCTTTTTCATGGCGGTGAGTCCATGAAAGTGTGGCGGTGGGGAAAGAAAAGGGCCCCTAGAGGGCCCCCTGTTGCCCCTATGCATGGGGATGCATACAAGGGGCACATATGTGCTCCCCTGTATGCATGCACCCTCCAGTACCTGCACGGCATGAACCTCACAGTCCATGCCGTGCAGGTGTGGGCTGTGGCGCTCCCATTGCTTTGACTTTTGAAAGGCACCTACGTGCCAACTACCCAGATTACTACAAAACAACTTGTAATCTGGTGGGCAGCCGGCTGTCGACTTTGACAATCTGGGAGCAGGGCCCTGGCATGGTGGCCCGTTCCCGTACCGCCCAAGTCTTAATCAGGCCCGAAGTCTCCGGTTTAAGTCTGTGCTCTAATTTTGCTGCAAATAGAGTATGTGTTATATTCCTGACAGTACACAAATGATTCAGATCTTCTGGTTCAGACTTTGGTTAAAATTTGGTTTTTATCTTTTATCTTTTTTCTTTCAAGGATGTCAACAGTCTGAATTCTGTTTTGAAGAGATTTTAAGCTGTTCTATCTTTGATTTCTTTTCTAAGAGTGTGAATTTCAAAACTGAATTTATTAAACAGACAGAATAATGGACAGGAGTGTTTGTTTCTATTGCAGACCGGTTATGTTGATGTTGCTTTCTGTTCTAGATGATAATAGCTATGCTGGTACAAGGCTTTTGTATGTGACAAAAAAATCGGTAAATGTATGCATCGGAAAGACTTAGCATGTAGCTGATTCAGCCGACTCCAAAGCAAAGACTGATCTACTCTTAAGGGCCTGTTTTAAATCTTGGCGGTGTGTACTGTGCCAGTCAGGTTGGCAGAGGCTATTATGTCCGCACCCTGATTGACAGATGGGCCCCCTTATTGAGAAATCACCACCAACCCAGTGGTGATCCTGTACATTCACAGGAGCCACCCACAGCCACTGCAGTTCTTGTGAAGGCACTGAAAGTTTGGTGAGCAGCCATCATACTTCAGATGCCGTTCACCAAACTTTGTTTTTCAACAACACTTGTCCCTCCCCTCCCCCACACAACAACACTCCCAAACACCCTCCGGTTGTTGGTCATTAATATTTTTTTTTTGTTTGGATGCCAGGTTTGGCGGTACCGTCCTAAGGCAAAAGAAATCAGACTCAATGCTTTAAATAGCGCATTCAATGTAATGTTCTTATACAGACCGCATATACTCCATCAGTCTGTCAGTGTAGGTTTCTGATGGCGGAGTACCCTGTCTACTAAACTGTAAATCGGACCCTAACTTCTGGAATGCTTTAATCTTTGACAGAAGCTGTTGCCAACCTTATCAGATAAATATTTAAACATTGAGAATTTGGTTCCCTTGTTTAGGTGAGAGGATATATACTGATGCGGATATTAACCATAATGGGTTGGAAGGAGGAAATTGCTGATCTTGATACCTGTCTAATACACCACCTATGAATCTATTTGTTTTTCTGATTAGTGCTGTGTAAATAGAAGTTGGATTTCAAAGGTAAGTGAGAATCATAATGAGCCTCTGAAGAGTTCCAAATCTGGAGCCCTTGCACTGTGTTGTGGCGTAGTAGACTTACGATTGTGTTCTTAGAAGAATGGCTCAACCTTTTAAAATGACAGTTCTATAACCCAGGCTTCAAAAAAAAGAAATTGGAAGTGAGGAGCAATAGAAGATGGCTGTCTTTCAGACTTTTTCAGAATATGCATGTTGAGAGAGACGTTCAATTTGGAGAAAGTACGAATGGCTGCAAGTGCTGATGAAAGAGCAGATTCGCTTTTCACTTGCAAGAAGCTGTTGAACTAGAAACGCATGACATAATTGAGCGATCCACCAATCCTACGCCATGGGTCTTGTCCATAGTGGTAGTGCCAAAAAAGGACAGTGGAGGTGCTGTGCACATTTGTGTTGATATGTGCCAGGTCAACGAAGCAATTGAGGGAGAAAAACATCCTGGTCCACACATAGCGGACATGATTGGGCAACTGAATGGTGCCAAAATCTTCTCCCGCCTTGACCTAATCAAGGGATACCATCAACTAGAGTTGAAAGAAATTGTAGGTACTTAGCTAGTTTTAGTGCTGTCGGCTCTTACACAAGTGTGCCAGTTCCTTGCTGATGCAGGTCTCACTCTAATGCAGCAAAGTGTGATTTTCAGCAGACCAAGCTCACATTCTTTGTGCAAATATTCTCTGATGGGGAAATGACTCCTGACCCAGATAAAGTGCAAGCACAGTCAGCTACTTGGCCCCCACAAGATGTCCCCATGCTGCAATCCTTCTTAGGGATGGCCAGTTATTGCTCAAGATGTATTCAGGACTTAGCTACTGCGGTGTCTCATTGAGAGACTTGACAAAATGAAATGTCCCTTTCCAGTGCTCTGCTGAATATGATTAAAGCTCCAAAAGAATAAAACTTGTGCTTGAAAATGGAACAGAGATGGCCTATTTTGACCCCAAGTTGCATACTGAGATCGCAGTAGATGCGAGCCCAGTGGAGCTGGGGACAATCCTCGTTCAATATAATGGTCATCCGAAATCTCAGACACATTTTGACATATGCTAGTCCAAGCCCGTCTAACACAGAACATACTTATTCTCAGCCGGATAAGGAGAGTCTGGCTGTAGTGTGGCCTTTGAACATTTTTGTGTGTCTATACGGAAAATGTTTCACTATAATTACAGACCACCAGGCACTGATCACTATTTTTGGAAACCCGAAAGCCAAGATGGCCCCCCAGCATTGAGAGGTGAGGGTTGCACCTGCAAGAGTACGACTATGCAGTTGTACAGAAGCAGCTTAAAGATCCGAACCCTGCTGATACTTTTCACAAGTACTTCTACATCATCACAGTTCGACATCCAAAACAGCTGAGGAGTACATTAATTTCATTGTGCGGTCCAGCACACCAGCAGCACTATCCATTGAAAAGATTTTTGCTGCCACTAAAACCGATAAGAACATGCTCACTCATGGAAGAAGAATGCTTGACCTTTTGCTGACTGTTGAATTTCAAAAAATTAAAAAATGCCCACGATGAACTGCTGTGACCAGGTAAGTGTTGTATTGTGTGGCTCAAGAATAGTCATACCTGAGAGTCTAAGACAGCAAGTAATTGAAGTAGCCCATGAAGGATATTGTGGCATTGTAGCCACCAAAGAGACCTAAGAGGCAGAGTGTGACATTGACAATGTCTGACCTTCCTGCACATGCTTGGGAAAGGGTTGCACTTGATTTATTTGGGCCCTAAAAAATAGACATCCTCATGGTAGTCATTGATGAGTATTCACGCTTTCCTTTAGTAGAGGAGTTATCAACAACCCATAGGAAGGTAATCGAGCAACTGGATGACATCTTTTCAGCGTGGGATATCCCCACCATTCTCAAATGTGATGGTGGTCTGCCCGTTCAATAACAAAGAATTCAAGGAGTTTCTAGTCAGACTAAATGTCAAGCATCAGAAGAGTACACCTCGGTGGCCCCAAGCCAATCCCGTACCCAGGTGCAGCCAGCATTATTTCAAGTCATTATATGCTCAGTTATAACAGTCTATCTAGGCACAGCCTCAAATGCCAGGGCATACTGTTGCATACCCAGGAACAGCAAACAATGGCAGGCAGCCACCCAAATTCAAATGAAGAAACACAACCATTGCATGCCCATATTTAGCTGTGTATTCCAGTAGTTTTAGCTGTGTAAGTACAGGTACACCCTCAATTGCTGTGGTGTAGACAGAATGCTCAGTGCAGAGCCATGAGCACAGTTTAAGCCTTTATACTGAGTTCAGACTCCTTATGCTCTCTGCAGCCCATATCTGAGTGCAGGCTTCACATCCTTTTGAACCCCAGTACTGCCCAATGCTTTGTGCAACCCCTGATATTCATCTAAAAATAATCGATCCTGTTTATGTTCAGAATACTGGTCAGGAGGCAGTTGCTTGGTAAATTGTGTGTGATAAATGAGGAGCATTTGGACCTCCATTGCTAATAATGGCTGGCCAGTGGTACTGAACAGGTGGCAGAAGGCTACATCTGCCTTTAGCTTTTCACTCGCTCTCCTGCCAGTGTAAGAGCCATCATTTTGCCTGCGAGCTGTGCCAGTGTGCCCCACAGGGTAGAAGGAGCCAGAGCTGGACAGATGTGTTGCACCACAGTCAGGGTGACCAGACGTCCTGTATATTCCTGGACAGTCCGGTTTTAAAAGGACTGTCCTGGCGTTTTTCTTAATGATAAATAAATGTCCCGGCTTTTGGGACAAAGGTCACAGGCACCTAAAGCCTGAAAGCATTTAAGACCTGAATCGGTTTTTACATCCAGCACATGAGGAGATTAGCTGCATGCTCCCAGCAGAGGAGAGACCGTCTGAGCAGGGGGGCCCAGGGTGGAGGTCCTGCCGTAGGCAATGTTATGTGAAAGTGAAGTTGTCTGTCAAAAACCAGGACAGACCACACAAAGAAGTAAGACTACAGACCGTAGTCCTACTTTTATGTCTGGCCTTTCCCAGTTTTTGCCTCTCAAAATCTGATCACCCTAGCCATGGTTCCACAGTAAAACGAGTCCTCGTTAATAGGGCACCTCTGCTTGTGGATAATGGCGCCACTGGGAGAAAGGATACGCTGCTGAGGAGTGTCGCCTTGGCTGCATCACGTCAAGTAATTGTAAGTGTATTAATTGTGGTGGTAGGCTGCCTGTTCTCAGTCTTTCTTATCCCCCATTCTCCTCTTCAACACTAACGTGGCTTTGGGAGGAGCGAGCAAATATTTAAAAGTCTCATCGGTCGTCACTCGGGAGCAGATGGTCTGCTGAAGACCAAGTGGACGAATAGGGTGGAAACGGGGTTGGATTGGTAATGCGGGCACTAGGAAAATAGGCGAAGGGCCGGTAGCCGAATTCTAGCTGTGGGCTGCTTTTTTGGGCAGCCTGGCTGTCTGTTCTGTTAGGATGCCGCCAGCGGCCCAGTGGGGTACATCAAGGTACCATACTAGGAGAGGCGTGGTGAGTGTACAGACCCTTTGACGTGTGATTGGTTGAGAAAATTAGCTGAGCCAAAAAGCAAGGCTGCTTCTTCCTCACACGTGCTTTGACTGTCAGATTGTCCTACTCGGAGCTGAGGCCCGGTTTCAAGTGGGCCAATGTGCCTTTGTGCTTGGAGCCGTTCGCAGTGCACCTCTCACGGCCTGCATTGATGCAGGTAGCGCTTCGAGGCAATGGTGCCAGGCAGAACGGCTCAGGTTACGTGCGAGCGACTATCCGCATGGCCCCTGAGCATCGAGGAGAGATCGCGGTGTCAGACTAGTTTGGGAGCGGGTCAGTCTCTCCGTGTCAGACTGCGAGCTGGGATACGAGCAGGGTTCCGGGATTCACCGTTGAGCAGCGAGAGGGCTCATACTTGGGCAGTCACTGTCGAAGAGCCAGTTTCACCCTCTCACTATGAGCAGGGCAGGGGCACAGAAGGAAGGCCTTGTAAGAAGCTCAGAAAGGACAAGTGCTCCCTCCTGCTCAGTTCACTGGCTTGGCGCAGTCAGGCCGGGGTCTTCATCATGGGTCAGACAGCAGGTTGTGAGCTGGCAGCAACCTGCAGTGACAGTGTCGGGAGTGCTTTCGATTTCTGCTGGAGACAAAGAAGGGTTCTTGTTCCGAAACGGCACTGTGCATGCGTCAGGTAAGGGTGAGGCTCAAAGCACGAGGCCCAGCAGGATCCCAGCAGCAGCCTTTAGTTGCCAGGAGGTAGAATGTGTCATCGTCTGCCCGCAGTTTGGGCGCTTAGGCGGAAGTCGTGCTTAAGTTAATGGGAACAGTAGGAGCCCTGCAGCAGCGTGCGAACTACCCATGAGTTGCCATAGTGACAGTTCATTGCCAGTGTTGGTATGCCAATCACTGCCAGCCTGTAGGCATGGGACACAGCACGGTCCCAGCAGCGATCTGCAAGTTTCTGTAGCACAGTGTGTTTCTGTGTGAGTCTTTTTACAGGCCATACAGCAGGGACAGAGGAGTCTCGGACAAGTTAAAGAACATAGTTTATACTCTGGGACATCTTAAGGATTTTGGGGGCCCTGGGCCAATGATATTTTCAGGGACCCTTTTTGGAACCGCTTTACATTTATGATCCAATTTCAGCTCCTTCATGCCCTCTTTGAACAGGTCACTGACAGTGCACAGACACACGTGTCCTAATTCTAAATGTGTTTACATCAAATATTCAGGGACAGGGATGTGTGTTTTTTTTTTTTTTTTTTTTGAAAATTTTTATTGTGCAGAAAGAAGGGTACAAGCACGGGCCTACAACCGCCTGGGCCGGCCGCTAGTAGGTAAAAAGTTCAAACAGTGCAAACACAATGACTGGCCCACCGGGGCTCCGCACCCTACAGAAGCTCAGACTGCACAGAAAGGAAAATCAGGATACACCCTTTTAACATAAATAACAACTTTAAAACAAAAAGCGAGGCAAGAAGACATGAGATGGGCGTCGGACCACAGCAGGGGCACTTCCATACCCGACCACCCGATGGCAGTCAAGAATAAGAGGAACTAAGAGGTAGGGGGGGGGGGGGGAGAAACGGGAATACCAAATCTATAGTGTGTTTTTGAATATTTTAACACATCTGTATCTCACTAATATTACTACAAATAGTCTCAGTGACACCCTTCCATTTCTCATATGTGAGGTCCTGTTTTCAATATAAACTTTTTTTATGGATGTTTCATCAAACATAAACACAACATTTCTCTGCAAAATGTCTGCAATAGACTCTCGCACATCACCCACATTTAAATTAAATGAAAGGAAATTGGTATAACAATCTGTTATTATTCTGTTACTGAATTATTCAAGGTCATCCGGGTAAGCCTCTCTACAGAACAGAGCTGGGTCTATCGGGGATCCCCCTAAAATGCTGGGGCCCTAGGCCAGATCCCACTTTGCCCATGCCTTAAAACGTCTCTGTTTATACTTTCTCAGCCTCCATGCTCTGCAGCTAGTTGCAACGTGTTTGGTCGGGGCCTCGGTGTAGGCTTCATTACTGGGTTGAAAGAGGTGATTAGTAAGTGCGGGGTGCTTCGTGATATGCATGTTGATTGGGGACAAAGAGTGCATGGCATTATCTGCCACGTACACTCTAAACCTCGAGCACCTACACAGATTCATGTATCATACTTAACCTTCTACTGAAGAACCCACTCATCTGTTCAATCATCGACCCATTTATTCACCTGTGCTCTCACTCGACCTCCAATTTACCCATCCATGCACCTGCTCAACTGTGCCTTAAAAATCAATAGATCTTTTCTGGGCCTACATTTTGAGTAACTTCATCAACGTACTGTACACTCTGGTCTTCACTTAACCTAGTTTTCTTTAAAAGTGAAATAAATATTTGTTTTGCAGGCGTTTCCATTTTCTCAAAATGATTCCATTAAGCCCGGGTTGGTGGCTCAGTGGAGTAATGCAACCATTGCAGCGATCTGTTTGGCCCAACGGTCACAGGTTTAAAATCCGGAAGGGTCACTCAAACTTTCATTGTTATCCGAGTGGTTAAGTGGAAGCCATTGAGTTGAAGAGCAATACATCTATTAATTGCTAGTAGTTCTAAGAGATCTCCATGCTCTCCAAATATGTGTCCTGTACTTTTTTGTTTACTTAACTTTTATCATGTGATGCAGCAATATTGGGGTTGCATTCAGACAGATATGATGGTGAAATCGATGTGACTGGTTCTGGCCACACACTATCGCCTTTTCCCTTGCAGGACTGATATGAATGATCCTGCACCAGCCCAACCTGCCTTCCAGAGGTGATACAGACGAGTACTGGGCTGTTATAGTATTTTAGTTAATGAATATTAACCAGCCTTATCCAAAGTCAGCTTGTCATGCAACTGACCTTTTACAGGTGATCCTGTACGCAATTGACTATTTCTCAGATCTGTAAACCTTCCACTGGTAATGCTATCATGTGATAAACTCTACTCACCTTGCTAGAATGATCCGTACAGGTAACTGCAGTGCTTGCTGGTTTCCCCATAGCGTGTGCAATACCTGCAGCTAGTCACTTTTTTTTTTTTAGGTGGTCCAGCCTGGGCAGCGCATGCACTGCTGCGAGCCATGCAGTATTGGAGTATGGCTTTGAAGCCCTGCCCATATTTTTAATTGGCTGGTTTCATTCTCCTTTGCAAACGCTGGCTTCCAAGTCGTTATTAGGCTTGTTAGTCCCTCCTTGGTACCGCTTTCTCTGCATTTGTAACCTCCCATGGCGACTGGCCCTTTTACTTCTGTTGCAACACGGTTTGTCTTATTTAGTCTGTAAGCCCTATTTTCTTTAATGAGTTTCTCCTACAGCACGCACAGTGTGTTTTCCTTACATTCAGCAAGCCATGCACGCTTTCACTTTCAAGCATCCCCGGACAATGGCGGCTGCTTCTTTAAAGTGAAATATGTCTTGCATTTAGTAGAGTTTGAGCTCTTGCCATTGTAAATGACAATAGCTTAAACTCTCGTAAATGCGATTCCTGTTGCTTTGCAAATGCTTGCCTTATCTAGCAATACAAGGGTTTCTGAAACTTGTACTTTCACTTTTTTAATTTAAGTGTAAGCTACCACATTTTAACACCTATAACAGTGTTTGGTAACCAGCTTGAAATGGCTGTGGGTTTGCAACTTGACATGGAATCACCAAGTAGATATGTGACTAGCTGCTCTCCAGCCCTTTCAGAGGAAGGCTAAGGAGATGCAGTCGAGAAAATACAAACTATATTACTAGCAAGTCAGACAAGTTCTGGCATACACTTACAGATTTTCTCACCCGTTCCATTTGGCTCTGAAAGGGTATAAACCTGCAGAGTTTTTCAAATTCACTGAGACTGCAACTGGCAAATACATTTTTGGTTTATTTGGGTTGCCTCAATATTTTCACAATTGCATGCTGCCTATTAGCTATATCGAAGCTGGTCTACATCCATGCCCTACCAGTCATGCCCTCCTTCGCACATTAATGCATCCATCCATCCATCCGTGTACTCATGGATTCGTCCATCAGTGGACTTGCTCACCAGTAGATTCATTCATTCAATTCCTACTCGTCCGTGTTTCCTCAAACTCTCCAACTCGTTTTTCCACTTGTCCTGCCCAATAGCACAAACACAAACTCCACATTCGTGAAGTTTCATTGTAACTTCTCAATCAGCTTTGTTGATGCTTTTTAAAAAGAATCAACTGGGTGACTTACTTTACTTTTTAGCAGTGTGCTTATACATTTAAGGAATAATTGAGCACAAATCTAGTGTGCTTCTCTTATGGCAGCAGCACTGGAGCAGGCCCATACACGCATGTGACAGATGCCCAGTCAATTTAGGGTGGATCTACCCAAAACCACTGGCTCTTTGTGATAGTACCGAGGGAGCAGGCTTCTTCTTTGTGCATGGTTTACCTGTACTGCTGTACTGTACTTTAGGGTGACGTCAGTGGATTCAAGTAATTGTGTCTCAAAACGGCTTGCATCCATTGAAAATTCTTCCTTCAGTATCGAACTGTGATTCAGTGCAAGAATTCTGCCACGCACCTTAGCACTTGGCAGTAGCTGCTCGGATCACCTGCTTGTGCACCAGCTGGAGGTTGGCTCTGGAAGCTACCACATCCTTCTTAGTTACAATATTAGTTTGATCACTTTAGAATCCACGTATGTGCTGTTGGAAAGATCAGCACCATGGTGCAGGAGGTCAGTTTTGGCGGAACAGGGCAGCCTGAGCAGTGCAGAAGCCTTACATAAAGTGAGGTTTGCCCCTGCAGTAACGAAGGAATTGCAAGGCAATGTGGGATGGCAGTTGAACCTAGTTGGAATATTTGACACCCTGTTCGTAATATCTCTACTTTGAATAGTGCGTATTTCTTAACTGAAGGTGGAACATGGGAAAATGCGACCTATGGGGAAAACAGAAAAGCATTTCATTCAAAATAAGGATCAAGTTTAAGTGGTCCACCACTGGCCTTTCCCAGCCCTGGTTACGGGAAAAAGAGCTACAGATGGTGCCAGAATACAGCATTATGAGTTCTGTCTAAAAAATGATAGCGGTCTTGTTTCTCCTTTAAATTCAGGATTGGGGTTTTCTTTAGATATCGTGTAACCATCAGTCGATTCGGAGGCATAGAGAGACTTGTTTGGGAAATATTATTATCAGAAAGACCATACCTGACAAGGAGTGGAACCAGGAAATAACGCAGAATGTTTTTCAATTGTTGCTGCAGAAAACCACAAATTACCCTTCCATGTACTCTAGAGATTCTTTACTTTTTGGGATGATAAAGGCAACATGTATACTGTTCTTACAGTCTCTCTTTCAGGCAGGTTTATGTGAAACATGGTGCAGCATCTAGGCACCACAAGAGCTGGCTCTTGCATTTAAATGTTTGTAATTGCTAACGTATTCAAAGAAGTGGGTTTCTTCTACACATTGAATGCTTTAAGAGAGCCGTAATTTGTATGTATGTTGATCAGTTATAATTTATTGCAAATCAGCCTGTTCTTGGAATACTGTTTCCTTTGGTGGTCGTTTGTTTCTTCTACCATACATGATATGGTTTTCATGCAACGGAGTCCATTAAGGACTCCAACATACCCATGTAGTGGCATAGAAAAGTGGAATAAGGTGTTAGGGGCGTACCAGCATATCTTTACCATAGGACAAATCCAGATTCCAGTGGAATCTGCAGCAGTTTGAAGGAATAAAGCCTGATCTGCTTTTTGTTTCGCTAGCCATTTAGAATTTTCATTCATGGAAACTTTTTTTTATTATAGGTGTACCTTCCGTTGATGGATGCTGCTGCATGGCACTTCAAGGAATGCACCACTATTGGAAGCCTGCTTGCCAATAACAGCTTCACTACTTCAGTTTGCCCTTTTTAGGATATTATCCTAGCTGCCCCTACCGCTTCCGGGGTAATTGTACAGGAGAAGTGCTGAAGATTCTGCGCAAGCTTATGTTCAGAGGCTCAGTGTCTGAAGTGATTCACTGTATTCATCGTCCTGGAATACCTGTCAAAGGTAAGAACTTCTTTGAATGAATCATGGTGCACAGCCTTCAAGGACTTGCATGCTCGTTGAAGGGTCCACGCCTTAACTTTTTTTTTATTTTCCTAGGATTCGATTATAGATATATTTCTATTGTACAAAATTACAGAATCGTTTGTACACCTTGTACTAGTTGTTGAACACCGAGGGGTAGCTGCTGCACTCTAATTATAATATAACAATTGAAAGCAGTATGCTCACAGAAACCTTATAAGTAGGGGATATACATTGTCCTAAAACAAATACATCTTGACAAATTTAGCTTGTGCTAAATCTGAAGGAAAACAGTTGTTGGAATTTCCTCAACTGTATGCCTAGTACGGCATACAAAATTACCATTAATGGATTTTACTTCAGATTTAGCTACAGGAATCGTAGGAGTTTTTTACCCATCAACTCTAAATCAAGCTCTTGGTGTTTGCATTGTGCAGATTTCATATTCAATTATGCGCAGTAGTACATAACTTGCAAACAAAACTTTACATTTCCAGTTTGGTTCATATTGAAGGGGGGACTATGATGTATAGCGAATAAGTCCTGTAACAGTTTATTTTGGTCAAGCCAACTGCATCTTATAGAGGCTTCTGTTCTGTAGCCACTTATAAATATTTGTAAAATTAACAGTGACATTTAACTGGCACACAGCCATCTTGGGGTTTTATTATTTACGAGACATTCTCTGCTGGCGTCAGTCTCGTGATCCTGCTTTTAAATGGTACGCAACTGTTACTATTTTAACAAAATCCAAGCCCAGTGTTAAAAAGTCAGAAATACCATTGCACTTTATAGACAAGTCAGGCTTTCTTTTAACTCCACCAAGCCAAAGGTCTTTCCCTTCCAAATTGTTCTCGCCGCTCCAGGTTCAAGAAGCAAAAGCATACTCTAGTTCCAAAAAGATTCTAATTTATTTTTGGGAAATGTTTAAGAAAAAAAAAGAACTCAACTCAAAGTAACATCTTGCAAACCAGTGCAGCACGCAAAATCCGCAAACATTTCCATACAGATTTTTTTTATATTAAAATTAATATATTGGCAGTCACAGCTGCAGCATGAACACGGTTCCAGATGTGCTACATAACCATTATGCACTAAAATATCTACACCCATAAAATATGCCACTTTGATTTATAACTATTTCTGTATTCTGTCTGCTGTACAGTCCTCTGTTCTGACACTGGCTTATAGCAATAAACTGCACACAGAAGTTATAATCTTTGTTGACATTGCATTTATAACTAGTTAGTATCCATGACCTTTAGAGTTGAATAGTGAATTGTGTTCTGATACTTTACCTCATATTCATCTTTTTGTTGTAAAAGCAGCACTTTAAATCCAGGGATAACAATCCATGGCAAAGCCAATGGGTCACGCCTATGCTCGAGCTATTGGCTTTGGCGATGTGTTTTAGCCAAATTGTACACAATTGTGGTTGCTGTTCAGCATGGCTAAAACTTAGTGGAGTGTGGTAGTGTCGTGGAGTGGGGTAGAGTGGCGTAAAGTGGAGTGGAATAGTAGCTTAGAATGTCGTGGAGTGACATAGTGTGGTACAATAGACTATAGTGGTGTGGAGTAGTATAAAGTGTCGTGACATGGAGAATAATCGTGGTGTGGGGTAGAGTGATATGGCGTGGAGTAGAGTGTTGTTGAATGGCATAGAATGGAGTAGTCTTGTATAGTGGAGTGCTGTTGTGTGGAGTGGCGTAGAGTGAAGTAAAGTGGAGTGACATAGAGTGGTGTCATAGAGTGGTATGGAGTAGAGTTTTGTGGAGTGGTGTAGAGTGGAATGGCATAGACTGGAGTTGAGTAGAGTGGAGTAAAGTAGCGTAGAATGTCAGAGTGGAGCGTAATATAATAGATGGTCGTGTCATGGAATGGCATCGGGTGGCATGTAGTGTCTTAGAGTGGCGTGAATTATCATGGAGTGGCATGGAGAGAAAGGCAAAACAAATTCACATACAAGAAATCGTCCTTGCACAATTGCTGTCGAGTACAAAGCTCCTGGAACTCTGCCCACAAATGCACATTTTATACTTCAACAAGCATAGCAAAAACTCCCCGTACCCTTAAAAAAATATGAATGTGACCTTGTGTAAGGTGGTCATGTAAAGTGCTCCAATACAGTCTGGTCTAGTTTGCGCTATTTTAAAATGGCAAAAACCGAAGACAGGTACCTCAATTACAGTGTGAACAGTGGATGGACTCTAATTAAGAGAAATCAATTTGTACCTCGTCCACGCGCCACACAAAGAAATGGAAGTGAACCAGGAACTGATGCTTGGATGTGCTGCCGAATTAGAAGGCAGCAAAGAAGAGTGATAGTGATGCCAGCAAGTGGTAAGTATTGGGTGGGCTAAACACCTTTTTTAGGAATTTTTTTTTGTGGTCTGGCGTTAGCAAAGACCTTTATGATTTTACCAAAGTATGTATAATATTTTTACATTTAGGGGCTTTCAGCCACCTCTCTTTATCCATTGGTCTGCTGTTGTCATTCACATTTTGCTTCCACCCACTGCACCATGTGGTGTAGGGCAGTGTGCCAACGTCCTTAAGTCACTGGTTAACTTCACTATCAGTAACTGCATTTTTCCCTCTCACAAGGAGCACATCTGCACACAAGCTAGTTTCCTTCAGTGCAGTATTTTTATTTTTAATCTCCTGTTAATTCTGTTGTAAAGTGCATCTGCTTCTTCAACAGGCTTTGGTGACCATCTTTTGATTATTGCAGCAAACAGCAAAGTACTCATTCGAATTTTCAAGTGAAGAATTCTGTTTTTTCCACAGGGAAGATTTCATCTAAGAATGGTTCAAAGCAGCGGTCTTCTTTGAATACCGTAAAACTTATTAACGGTGGACCTGCGCAGCTTATTTTCAGTTGATGTATATAGGACAAGTACGTTTTTATTACCAAACCAAAACTAACCTTGGTAATACTTTTCGGGTGAAGCTAAAGGTCTTCCAATCCAATGTTATAAAGAACATTTGATATATGTGCAAACCTGGGTAGAAAGCAATAGTTTCGGTTCTTCATTATATCAGATAATGTGTGTTTGAATGAACCAGGCTCCTCTCTGTACCAGATACGGATCCAGTATTTTTACAGATGCTAGGGCAATGCAATCCTCCATTTTTTTCTGCTTGCCCCGTATCAATCGGCGTTCCATGACCCAAGTGAAGTACGTCATAAGAAGATGTTCTTGGTGATTGGAACAAATGGGGTTTTTCTAGGCCCCCAAATCTCAGAACCATATATGCTGGCATCCCTGGCTTTCATTTTATATTGCAGCGTAACCAAACCTATCGACAGTTTCCACACAAGTTTGGAAATCTCAGCACCACACCAGCTTGCTGGTCCAGAACAGTATTACTTTTGGACAACTGTGGGCCACACAGCAATCTGTCCTCCAGATTAATTCCCAAGCAGTCCTAGGTGGTCACGAGATGTAGCTGCTTATTGTAAACCCTAAGGTTGCTCGAAGTTTGTTATTTTGGTTAAGAATCATATACTTGGTTTTTCCAACATTGATGGTGAGGCTTCTGGTGGCACAAAATGACTTGAAACCTGCCAGAAGACAGCGCATCGCTAACTCAGTTTGCGCCATTAGCACCATGTCATCCGCAAAGAGCAGTAATGGTATTGGCTCTTTATTTTTTTTACCCCATCTAAGTCAAGTTTCAGTACTGTTTTTACAGCAAAACATAAATATACAGTACACGGAAAGACACAAAGTGTAAAATATCAACAGAATAAATACCAGCGACAGAGGATAAAAATTCATACTCTATACACAAAAATGAATCGATTTTCCTGATAATAAAAGCTACTCTTATAAAATTTAAAAATGCTTAACAAATATCTAGTGAACATGTCAAAACACAAGAACCTCCTCATGCTGTCTCCGTTTTGTGTTGCATAAAATAGGCACCACAAAGGATGGCTGAGGGGCTGAATACGAGGTGCAAAACAGTGTAAAGTGACTTGTACTTTGCTGAAAGATGTTAATCACAGAGACGTGGAGGTAACTCGTGGTGCCAAGTACCTGGAATGGGGGGGAAAGCAAACTTAAAGTGCATTGTGCATAATCTGAGCAGGGTAAGATAAAAACGATGTGTAGGGTTCACAATCCAGTCTGTCATTTTCCAAACTCATTGATACTAACCAGTATCTTACATTTGACTCCTTACACTGTGCCCTCTCCTGACGCAATTTCATACCATTATTGAGATAACGCTGTTTGACTTCTTCTTTATGTTTAAGCGCAATCTTATGTGTATTTTTGTATAGCTCTGGGAGGCCTAGGGTCTCGAAAGGTTTCCTCGAATAGGAGAATCTAGGCCCCTTTTTGTATAATGTAACAATTATCAATTTACTCCAAGAAAGTGTTATCTCCTCTTAGGACAAGATTTGTTAAACAACCTAGTTAATAAAGTTGACCATAGGATTAAATGATTCCAGTAGACATCTGTTGGAATTTTGTCTGGTCCAGGAACTATGCACGTTTTTGGGCTCGATTAGCTTGAGCAACTTCTTTTTTGGTGACTTCATCGACTAGCCCCAATTTTAAGTGATGCAAACAAACACCTGATGGTAACTAGGGAAGTACCAGGGTTTGGTGTAACGGCCATGATTTTTGGATTGGTGTGCTGATTTCAGGTTTTCACTCATGTGTACCTTCAGGTCAACTTTTTTTCGATTTTACTTGACGTGTTCAAGGAAATATTATCTTTTAACAGTACCTGATTCTGTATGACTAAGCCGTTCGTTGTAAATGATTTTTTTTCTCGTATGTTCCGATAGAGAATTGCAAAGTGATTGATACAGGTTTGTGGGCTTATATTCAGCTCTAAATTCTTACGGGGGACCCTCGCAACCCCATCTTATAATCTCCCCAAATTTTCTGGAATTTGTGAGTTAATGCATCATGTAAAGCTGTCGAAGTTTCAGAGATTGATTTTCTTTTTATATTTTATCAGTTGTTTGTACTGGTTTCGAGTTTTGTGAAAGTGCTGCTAGCTGCTGTTGGACAGCTGCCGATTTTTCAAGGCTAATGACGAGAACCTTTTTAATTTTAAGCACTTCATATGGTACCAGTCCAACCAATGTGTGGAATAGATCCCAGGAGAAACACAAGTTTTGCTTTTTCTTACTGCAGCTGTATATGCCAATAGATCTTCGAATATTTTCAGTGCCGATTCCCCCATTTCGGAGTCTGCGTTACTAGGCAGAGCATGCAGGACCACCCATTTAGAACTTAAAGTGTACATCTTTTGATAACATATTATTGATAACAACAATGTTCTTCCTTTTTGGTTTCAAAGCTACATTTTGACCATCTACAGGTTGTTTTGACTGATAAGCGAAAAAGCTCGGTGCACTTTATCCGAAAGTCGAGGATCGTGATTGCTTTCAATTCTTTAATGCACTTTCATACCGGCTACCAGGGGCATGCTTCGATGTTAATGGTCATATAGTCGATAACCCTTACCTGTTTCCAGATCTGAATGTACATTTTGGGGGATCGTCAGACAGAGCTTGGCCATTCAGTGGATGTAATCACCCTTCAACTAGAGTTTCAAAGATAGATTCACGTTTGCTTGTACAAACGTAGTGCTCTTTGTAAAGTAAAGGAATATTCCATGCACTGTCTTCATCCTTTAGCGTGGGATTCAGCACTAAAGGGTGCATTTTGGAGTTAGTCACCACACACTAACATGCATTCATTTTTGACAGTCTGGGGCCCTCAGTTTATACTTTTTATTGGAATCTTTTTTATCACAGTGAACCATAGAGCCATGAGTTGTTCTTTGAATACGCCATATATCTGGTTTAACTAGGGCCCACCCTCCTGAGGGGAAATATACATTAATTATCTTTAGTCACCTCTCCTGGTTTCTTAGCTCCACGGTTTGTGTGTTCTCATTGGTTTTAGTATGTATCACTTCTGCATCAAAAGCCAACAAGGTTCTTACTCAGGTAATCAAACCTCCTATGGGTCTGCCTTTTTGTTATGTTCTTTAGCGAGTAAATGGTTAACTATTCATCAAGGTCGAAGATCTCAACAACCCACGTTTATTGAAAACAGCAGGTGTCCTGTTTTATAAAAGCCAACCAATCCTTATCGTCCATTTTTGACCTTCTACCTGGTACAATCCACCTCCATACATTAAGGCCTGCTGATCTTTCAGTTAACGCATTAGACATTCTGGTTTTATCTTGTAGGCGATGTAGGAAGCTGGTTCTCTAGATAGTGTACTAAAAAGAAGTAAAGTGTGCAGAGAGTCCTGTGGGTCCCCAATTGTTTTACAGAGGCTAAAGTAGATAGTACTAACATTCTCTTTTGTGGTAGTGTGGGCAGGCAGTTAGGCTTATCAGAGGGTAGTGCTAAGCATTTGTTGTACTCAGAGGCAATAAATGAGACACACACTCAAATAATAAATCTGAGACCAATTAAAAAAAAATAACCATTCTTTTTATATATATTTTTGAACCAAGAACCACGTTCAAAGGTAAGTACTGTGTTTCTTATCAATTTTCAAAGATAAGCAAATAGTTCAAAGTTGTGCGCAATTATGCATCATGCAATCCAATGGGAGGAAAAAGCAGGTAGGTGGGTAAAGGACACAGCACAGACAGTTGCAGGGGTTTACCTTCTGGGTTTAGAGAAGCAGGAAGTTTAAGGTCCAATGTTCTATCAACAGTTCAGCGGGTGCGTTCCGAATTTCGCAGGAAGTTGGTAGGTGGCGCGCTACGGGGAAGGGGGACCCGCTAAATATAGGCTGCACAAGTGGACTTGTGGGCAAGTCTGCGAGCTCTCAAATGGGGGGCTAGGATCGCAAGGGCCTCAGGGACAAGGGAGCACTGCCGATTAGTTGAGGTTAGGGTTGGGATTTTTAATAACGTCCGGAAGAATGACGCTCGTACAATTGCGTGAGCTGTCTATGGACCTGTATCGCAACGGTGCTGCCAGGTCGGGGGAATAACCCGATAACCCCCGGGAGTGTGTGAATCACAGGATCCACACTGTAAAAGTAGGCACAGTCCTGGGCACACGTGATGAGGGTATTATAATGTTGACATCAGTTTCAAAGCGTTACGTGAAAGCAGTGGTCAACACCAGTAGAAGTTCAGAAAGTTTGTTTATATATAGCAGCAACGACTGTGTTGATCAGAACAAAAACCAGCCGACACGTGTTTCGTCACTAGGAGAGGTCCCGTGACTCATCCGGGCTGGGGAGGATACAAAACATGAGGGTGAGTGGAAGGAAGGGGTACAGTAGGGTAACCTAGTCGTTGACTACACAGGGGAAGTGAGGAAGGGATCACCCTAGGTGTGGCTGCAAGGAGGGAAGCGTTACCATGCTTTTCCCGTGCCTTCAGCATGAGCTTTGACTCTTGAGCGGCACATTCACAAGAGTCACCTATTATCACACGTGTCGCACAGTGCTTTCTCTCTTCCCTCCTTGCAGCCACACCTAGGGTGATCCCTTCCTCACTTCCCATGTGTAGTCAACGACTAGTTTACCCTACTGTATCCCTTCCTTCCACTCACCCCATGTTTTGTATCCTCTCCAGCCCTGATGAGTCACGGGACCTCTCCTAGTGACGAAACACGTGTCGGCTGGTTTTTGTTCTGTTCAACAGTCGTTGCTGCTATACATAAAGAAACTTTCAGAACTTCTACTGGTGTCAACCACTGCTTTCATGTAACGCTTTGAAACTGATGTCAACATTATAATACCCTCATCACGTGTGCCCAGGACTGTGCTCACAGCCGATTAGTTGTTACCGCATCAGCACTGGCTGGGTGCGGAGCAGGTAGGTTGGCAGGCCCTGGTGCATAAAGGGGCTCCTCGCGGTCAGGGGTCAAAAACTGGCAGGGGCAAATTGTGGACTGCTGGGCCACTCTTGAAGGTCTTGTTGTCCCTTGGCGGCTGCTGGGCTCTGGTACAGTTGGGAGTCACGATTGGACTCTTAGATGTTGATCTTGGTTGCAGTGTTTCCGGTACCCTGGAGATTGGTACTGCACGGCTCCGGTCTGTCCTGGTGCCTCCACACTTGGTGGGGAGACAGATCTGACCTTCCAGAGCATGAGTACCTCTTCCCGGTCGGTTGCTGCGCCGGTCAGGCCGGGGAGCTGCAAGTCGGTGGACTAGACGCTGTGGTTTCGGTGCCAGCCGTCTGCAGCGGAGTAGCTCCTATACTCCAAGGGAGTTCTTGGACAGTTTGCGAAGGCTGGTAGTCCTCTGGGGTTCTTAGAGGCAGCAGGACAAGACAGTTCACCTCTATTGTTGAGTCTTAAAGCGGCAGGCAGGGGTTTGTGTCAAACTCTGCGGCAGGCAGTTAGTTCTTGGGTTCAGCAACTCTTCTTTTGTCCTCTTCATCTTTAGGTCTGTTGAATCCGAAGTTCAGAATCGAGAGGTGCCACCTAAATACTCAATTTAGGGGCATTAAGGGGAGTACCGGGTAGTAGCCAATGGGCTGCCTACCTGTAGGGAGACTACACCCTCTATATGACCACTTCCTGTGGGAAGTGGGCATAACCCTGACCAAACTAGGCTAATTGTCTCCAATACACGATGGAGGATTCAGAAAAGTGGGGTCCCATCAGCTGCCCGCTCTAAGGGTGGTGCTGGCTGAATGTAGGCACACCTCCTAATCTAACTAATTTTCCTACCTGTCTTGCTGCCAAAAAGTGGGGTCAGGACAGAGTGGGTGGGCACCTCCACTATCTAGAGAGACCCGGGGTGCATATCAAAGGCGGCAGTGCCGTTGAAGCTTCCCGGCTTTGAATGTCCATCCTACTTGGAGGAGTTGTGAACCCCCTCCGCCCAGTGCAGGCTTTGTTCCTGCCTCCGAGAGTGAAGACTTCCCCTCAGGTGGTCAGAAACCTGTCTATGGTGGCTGGCTGGTCGAGACCGGTCCGTCAACACACAAGTAGTCGCTAGGTTTTCAGGAGGCTCCTCTTAGGTGTCCTCTGTGTGTATTTATTAATAAATCCAGGACTGGCGTCAGTGTGGGTTTATTAAGATGAGGTGTTTGGTACCAATCACCTTGGGGTACAGTTAAGCCATCATGTAGGTGGGGAACTTGTAAAGACGAGTGTCCAGCCCCTCGTAGTGGCTTCCCTGTACACCGTTACCATCAAAGGGTGAACTTAGTTATCACCGGGGCACACTAACTGTCACAGATATGCGCTCACATGGGTATAGTGCACCCTCCCTTAGCGCTCTAAAGCCTGCTGTAGGGGTGATTTACCTACTCCACATGTAGTGTTGGCAGGCATTGCACACAGGGATGGGTGCCATGTCGACTCTTCGGTTTTCTCTGCACCACGACACACAGGCTGCAATGACAGTTTGCAAGAGCTTGGTGAGGGGTCACTTAGGGTGGTACAATATGTGTTGCAGCCCTCAGGGACCCTTTTTAGGGCCAGTGCCCTAGGTACCTAGGTACCAGGGATACCATTTACTAGGGACTTTCTTTTTTTTAAGTTTGAGTTTATTGAAACCAGATAGAACAATGATGCAATCAAAAACAGTTAAAACAATCATATATATAATAAAGGATAAGAAGTGTAATGGTTACAATAAACACTGTATCCTAGGATAAAGGAAAAAGAGGAAAGAAGGGGGGGGGAACAATATAAATGTCATTGGAAGAGGCTAGAAGAAAAATGAAACTAGGAGGTTAAGCATTGTATGTAATTAAAAATCTTATAAAGATATAATTATATATTTATACAAATGTGACATATAATAACATCATTAGGTTGTTAAACAAAAAGACAACGAAACATAATCATGGCGGTTTACGGACATCGTCCGACGTATCCACAATAGTAGTAATTGAAGTATTT
Organism: Triturus cristatus; assembly: GCF_964204655.1. NCBI lineage: Eukaryota > Metazoa > Chordata > Amphibia > Caudata > Salamandridae > Triturus > Triturus cristatus. The sequence goes on from NC_140592.1 coordinate 319,973,278, forward strand.
GAAGAGGCAAAATCAGATAAGTATGTACGGAGAGGAAGCCGTAATAAATCTCTTTTAATTGCTAAAGAAACGGGTAACATAATTAGTATCGAGTCTATGATGGAAGCACAGGGCGTTCCACCAGGCTTTGTAAGTGACTTTATCTGCATGCTTCCAATTGGAGGTGATTAAGTGTAGGGCTATAGCAAGTAACAAATCAATCAGCTGAAAATGTGATGGGGATTGAGGGCAAGAAGGGCATAAGGAACCTAGGAAAATATTTGGTAAGGAAAAGGGGACCTTGGTTGTAAAAAGTTTGTTAATTTGAGACCAAACTAAATGCCAACATTTGTCAATATTGGGGCATTCAAATAACATGCGTTTTAAATCAGCCTTTGAGCATGGACAGGACCAGCATGTTGCTGGAGTAGTAGAGGAAAAGGAAGCTAAAGTTGCAGGTGAGTATAATAAACGTTGATATACAAAATAAAGAGTTTGGGTAGTGTTTGCCGCCCGTGAGATTTTGTGAATCTTTAACCATAATTTATCCCAAACAGAGACAGACCAACATTGCGATAGATCTCTTTCCCATGCCAATTCAGTCTCCGATTTAAACCTTCCCGAAGATGATAATAGACATTTGTAAAGAGAAGATGCAGAAGGGGAGGTGTTTAATAAAGGGAATAACTTAGAACATGTTATAGGGAGATCAGGAAAAGGTGGAAGTAATGAAAGATATTGGTGGAGAGAAGGGAGTAAAAGATCATATTGCTTCTTAAAAGAATTAGGAAGAGCAAAATTATATTTAAGATCTGAAAAAGATAAAGGTTTATTATCAGGCAAGAGTTGAGAAATCCATATCCGACCTTTGGATTGCCATGATTTCCAATAGAAAGCACGATTTTTAATGTGTAGCAATTTATTGTGCCAAATAGGTTGTTGAGCTAGCGAGATAAGGGAGTGATAGGAGGATGGCAGGAGAGGAGTTAAAAGTTTGTGTATGAGAAATGACAGAAGGACGTAAAGAGGAAGTGTTAGCGGTGAAAGCATTGGTTTCCAGAAAATCAAAGGGGGAAGTGAAGAATTTTTCTATGGACAGCCATACCGGAGGGTACGTAGGGGAGTCAGAAGAAAGCCAGCGAGAGGCTTGTTTTAGAGAAAATGCATAATGATAGGACTTAAAGTCAGGAAACTTAAGTCCTCCATTTGGTTTATCTTTTTTAAGAATGGATAAAGCTATTCGAGAGGATTTGTTTTTCCAAAGAAATTTTAATAAAATGCGATCAATTCTCTTAAAATAATATCCCGGTATATGTACAGGAATCATTGAAAGAGAGTATAGAATAAGGGGAGAAAGCATCATCTTAATAGTCTAACCTACCCCACCAAGAGAGAAAAAGAGGATGCCATTTAGTAATTGAGTCATTTAATTTCTTAGTGATATAATCAAAATGTAGTTTTAATGTTTCTGAGATAGTTGGGGAAAACCATAATCCTAAGTATTTCAATTTTGAGGACTGCCAGGAAAATCCTGTTTGACTAAAATAGTGTTTGAGACACAAGACATTGAGGGGCAAAACTTCACATTTATCTCGATTAAGGCGGTAACCCAATAGCTTCGAAAAAGCATCTACCTGAGAAAGGAAAGGGGGGAGTGAAGTGTCTGGATAAGAGCAGTATAAAAGAATATCATCTGCATAAACAGACCTTTTACCTTGATGGGAACCCAGTTGGAAACCTGTGATTTGAGTATCCTGCCTAATTTTGGTTAGAAAAGGTTCTAATGCAACTACAAATAATAGGGGGGATAAGGGACAACCCTGACGCACTCCTCTAGAAAAAGAAAAATAGTCTGACACCTTACCGTTAGCAAAAATAGATGCTTTGGGGCCAGAGTATAATAAAGAAATGAAGGAAATTAATTTAGGAGGGAACCCTATCCATTTTAGAGCATGGAACATAAAGTCCCAGCCAATCCTATCAAAGGCTTTTTCAGCGTCCAGAGCTATGGCAGCAAGTGGGTAATCTATGGAAGAGGCCTTGCTAAGAATATTGAAAAAGACTCTAGAATTATCAGAAGATAATAGACCTTTTACAAAGCGCGACTGTTCCGGCCCAATAAGTTCAGGTAAGACAGGATCAATACGTAAGGTAAAGATTTTTGCAAAGATTTTGTAATCTGTATAAACTAAGGAAATTGTGCCATAATTTTTACAAAAGGAAGGGTCCTTATTATCCTTGGGAATTAAGGAAATCAGAGCGTCTTGAAAGGTACCTTGAGATGATCCATTTGCAATAAAGGAGTTGAATAAGAGAAGTTGTGAAAGAAGAAGCTTCGAAAAATGTTCATAAAATTCAATGGTAAATCCGTCGGGATCAGGGATTTTACCTCGTCTCAGTACCGAAACAGCATGGGAAATTTCTGTCAAAGTGAGATCTGCCTGTAACGGATCAAAGTCAATGTGTTGTGAAGGGGAGCGGTTGAGTGATTGAAAATAAGAAAATACATCAGAGTGAAGTGGTTGGGTCTCAGGAGTGTAAAGATTCTTATAAAAGGAGACAAATTCATTTAAAATAACTTCATCTTTAAAAAGAGTGTCGCCACTAGAATTAGTCGGGGAGTCTATTCTAGTTCTGTCTGGGCGTGCTTTTAGATAATTAGCAAATAATTTCCCCATTTTATTCTGACCTCCACAATAACGAGCACTACTCTTCAGAAGATAAGAGGCCGCTTCTGTGGATAATTTATTAAAAGTAATCTTCGCAGTAATAAGTTCTTTTAAAGAAGTTTCGGTAGAAGAATGATAATAAGCATATTCTAGTTTTTTGATGTTGGCAAGTAATTGAGTCGAGTGTTTCTCAAAACTTTTTTTCTCCTGTGAGACCAAATTGATGATGAAGCCTCTTGCAGCTGCCTTGAAAGAATCCCAAATCGTAGCAGGAGGGAAGTCGTGAATTGTATTTATAGTGAAAAATTCCGAAGCAAAAGAACTGAATTGGCTAGAGAAATTAGGATCCACAAGCAATGAATTATTAAATAGCCATCTTCCAGCGGATGGATTATAAGGGAGTAGGTCAAAATCAACAGAAACCGGGGCATGATCTGAAATTAAAATGGACCCTGTTTCAGAGTGAAGTACATGTTGAGTTAAAGATTTACTTAAAAAGAGGTAGTCGATACGAGATTGTGATTTGTGTGGGAGGGAGAAAAAGCTGTACTCTCGGAGATCAGGATGGCAAAGTCTCCAAATGTCAACTAAAGATTTTCGATGAATGGTAGAAGTAAATTGGGAGTGCATTTTATTATTTACAAATTTGACTGGGGAATTCCTATCCAAAATGGGATCATAAATTTGATTACAGTCACCGCCAAAAACAATATAATCATCATCAAATGAAAGTAACTTATCGGAAATTTGCAGCCAAAAAACATTTGTTAACAGAAACTGGAGCATAAACATTAAAGAAAACTAACGGTATTTTATCTATAAGTAATTTAACAATAACCCAGCGACCATGAGTCAATTTCTTGAACTAACCGAGACATTAAACTTCTTATGAGAAAGAATGAGAACACCATTCTTGTTACCCAAAGCTGGGTAAGAAAACACATTGCCTACCCAACATTTCTTCAATCTAGATGCTTCAGCGTCAGATAGGTGGTTTTCTTGGAGAAAAGCAACGTCAGTTTTTAATCTAGCCAAATGGGATAACACTCGTTGTCTTTTAATAGTTCCATGTGATAACTCTGAATTTAACTGGATATGAATAAAATTGTTAAACCATGAACATACAATGCGATAATCAGTTATAAGATTAAAATTAGTAAATAAGTGAGTACTCAGGAATGTACCAACAAGAAGGTAAAAGAGAAAGAAATTAAAAACACTAACATTGATAAACGCAATAGGAGAGGAGAGTAGTGAACAAAGAGTATGGATTTGCAAGTAAACAGATAGAAAGGAGAGAGAAAAAAGAGAATGGAACAAGGGAAATGTGAGGGAGAAGAAAAGGAGGAAAAGAAGGGAAAAGAGAAAAGAGGAAGAGAGGAACAGTGAAAAAAGACAACAAGAAAGAATCAAAAAGAACATGTGAACAGGAAACATACTTACAAGGAGAAGATTCAAGGAAACAAGGGGGAGGGGTGAGGCCACATGACACAGACGGCACGTCCAGGATTTACCAAACGGAGGACGTGGGCAACACGCTAAAAAGGTAAGATATCTGCGGAAGTGAAATAGAACAAAAACGATGGAACTATTAGTATAACAAATAGTGAATAATACAAATCATAAAATGAAACAGAGCGACTAATACATTGAAGAACCAAGTCAAAATTGCCAGCCGATCGAAGTCTAGAGAAATAGCATATGTTAGAAAAATGACACTAGAGAGAAGAAGTAGTAAATGAAAAATCTGTAAGAAAAAACATAGTCAGGCAATATTTGAAGACGAAGGACCTGAAGAATCCATAGCATCCGTTTTGCTAAAGTTTATGAAACGCAGTAGTTGCAGCGTATCTTCATATGTTGTCGTTTTGTTGTTGAACGTGACCTTAAATAGGCAAGGGTGAAAGAGCCCACAGCGTGCACCCATGGAACAAAGAGCAGATCTCATGCCAAGAAAGGCCTTGCGTCTGTTGGCAGTAGACTTGGCATAATCTTGTGCGAAAAACAGGGTTGAGCCGGACCAGGTGATGCGCTGAGAAGATTTGACCGCTGACACAACCTTCAGTAAATCCGTGTATTCCAAGATGTATAAAATGACGACTCTCTGCCTCTGTGAAGATGAAGCAGTCGAGGGAGGACGGCCTAATCTATGGGCTCATTGAATGTTGAGTGTGGTGCTTTCTGGAATATGGAGGATCTTGGGTAGGAAAGATTTAAAGAAGGCAGGAGGATCCGATCCCTCTGTCCCTTCCACCAGACCATAGATGCGCAGATTATTCCGCCTATTGCGATTTTCGAGGTCCTCGACTTTGCGCTGGAGTACATATACTTGAGATTGAAGTTGAGACACACTGGTGGCGATATCTTTAAAAGTGGACATGCTACATTCAACTGCAGTAATTCTTGTGTCAAGTTGAGACCAAGTATCAGTGAGAATTTGTAGTTTGTTATTCGTTTCCTCCATAAAGGGTTGAAGGGCCCTAATCTCCTCCAACAGCGTCTCCATGGAAACAGGTGAAATTGTTTTAGGTGGAGAAGGAGGATTTTGTTTTAGGCGCTTGGTAATGGATTTCCCAGAGGGTGCTGACGGGGGAGAGGGATCCATGTTTGTCGCAGAGACTTGAGATGGAGACAACAAAGAATCCTCTAATTTGGAGAAGGCAGTAAAAACTTTTGAGTTCTTGACGAAGATATGCTTAGGTGTGGGTTGTTTAGAGAGAGTGCCTTTTGTTCTACCTATAGAGTTCAAACCAAGCACAAGATCTAGTCAAAATGGGTATAAACATGGCCAAAACAAAATGAGTCACTGGCAAGGAAAGAAGGCCGCAGAGAGAGGCATAGTCCAGAAATATAACCGTTCTGATCAAACACCCAACATCAACATTATATCAAGCGAATATCAAGCAAAAGGGTACACTTCTGCAAAAAATGAGAATTAATGAGGCGAGCTATAACCAAATGTGGCTATCTGCAGATGATGATCCATAATGCAGGTAGGAAAAACAACACTGCAGCCCAATGAGTGCACGTGCAGTCACAGAGAATAGGGGCAAGCTACAAAATGGCTGCCATAAGTGCTTCTCCTCAGCTGATTTTTATAAGTGACTGGATATGAAGGTAACCGCAACTGCTGAGGGAATTTGAAGGAAAGAGTGGAAATACATTTGAGCGCTTCCAGGCACAATTAGCAGCTCAGGTAAAATTCAAGGCTTTGAAAAAACAAAATGGCGGCCGCGATAACACGGCGCCACCAAACAGGGACTCACTGCGCTGAAAACATTTCCCGCTATGAAACTGGAACGGCGAGGTTCGTGCATCAGTCAACTGGTCTTCCGACGTCCTCAATCAAAGTTCATACCGCGGGAGAAGGTCAAATAACGCGGTGCCGCCAGGTCGCACCGGAGAGCTTCACCCCATGCGTCTCAAGCGCCAAGCCATGCCTCTACTAGGGACTTTCAAGCGATTCCCAAAAGGTTTGCCACTTGTGAAACAGTCGTACAGTTTTTAGGGAAACAACACTGGTGCTGGAGAATTGATTGAAAGTTGCTGGGTTCCTGCCAATCAAAATTGCACCAAATACCAGGCAAAAAGTGTGTGTGTGTGTGGGGGGTAACTATGTCAAAAGGGGCACTCTCCTACAGGCGCATACCTAATTGGTCTGATAGTATGGGTTTTTTGCTGGTAAAAGATTGCTGGTTTGGTTTGTAAAAACTGTTGTTTTTCTGCAATTGTAAAAGCTTGTTGATTTTGTGGTGAACTGTCTGCGATTCAGAATTTCATTTGTCCATTCAGCTCACCTCGGAAGTGGTTGGAAAAAAAAACAACTGCAGCTTTCAAAGTTAGATTTATGCTTTGTTTAAACTTTTGTTGATTGGCTAATGTATTTATGCTTGGTTGCATTAAGAAAATAAGCAGGTAAGATTACATTTTTGGTGACTCTATGTCAACACCCCATGCTTACAGCTAATTCACATGAGTGAGGATTTAGTTTGTTGAAGGATTCAGTTTGTTATTTTTATGCATGGATTTTTTTCCCCCCATTCTTACTGGGTTGAACAAAACGTACAACTTTTGGCTTGTTTAAGCTTACGTCTTGTAAACCCAGCAACGTGTTTGAGTCGCAAGATATTACCTCTAGTGAAGATATCTTCATTCCCGCGTGATGCATACTCTGGGATAGATATGATCGGCAATGCTCTTCAGTAGCATTTATGCTGCTTTGGCATTGGGTTTGTTTGCATATTAGCCGATCTAGTTTCTTTAATTGTTTTTCCCCAGTTGTCCATTACTAGACGTTGATCCCTGTTGTGTGTGTGTGTGGTTTATTTTTGCCTGGGAATATACAAGATCATTGGTGGCAGGGCTGATAGCTGGGGTTATTGGGTCACCTGGAATCGCAACTGGAGATTCCCATGTAAGGCTTTTATGATGCTTGGAGCTAATTATAGGCCAATTAGCCTCATAGACACTGTTCCCAATAACGTGCGCGCATGTGTGCGCGCGCTCCTCTGTTACATGTAGCGCGCAGTGCTGTGTGTGGAGCACGCACACACACAGCACATCAAACGAGAACGTTCGTGCCGCTGCTTTTAAAAAGCGAGTGGTGCGAAAAACGGGTGTTTCTTTCACGCTGCGGTGCATACTGTGTGCTTTTAAGTATTCATGTTAATTGCAGCGCCATCACGAGCTGCAATTAACATGAATACTTTAAACAAAAGCACACAATCTGATCATCAGCCTGCAGCTGCGGCGCTCTATTAAGAAGAGAAATTCAGCAAGTCTACAAAGACGGCGTGAAAAGCACACGTCGTTTTTGTAGACTTGCTGAATTTCTCTTCTTACCATGGCTGCCCTGCTAGTGCCCTTATGTACACCCCCTCCAATACTCTCTTCTGGGAGCACACTTTTTTCGAACGTCATCTTCTTTCTTGCCGATAGCTGCGAGAAGCAGTATTGACTAATTTTAACTGCCCCGATGTCATTGGTACCTCAGACGTTATGTGGCGTTTTGGCCAGAGACCTGAGAAGATGGTGCTGTTTCACCTGTCTCACAACATCACTAACAGCCCGGAGTAAACGTGCATTGGCAAAGTCAACAGATTTCGGCTTAAGGATATGTTGACTATTCTAATGAAAACGAACTGGACAGTATTTCAGTGGGCGGCGAGAGCACACGGACGGGATGAGGAATACAGAGAGCAGTGAGAGAGGAGCAGCTGATGTAGCCTACGGCCAGAATAGCCCTCTTTGGAACTGGGAACCCAGGTTCGAGGCCCCGCATCAGCTCAACTTCGTGTGATTGTGGGGACATTATTTATTCTCCCCTGTGCCCAAAAATGAGTGTCACAGTGTAATGTAATCGGTCGTAAAGTGCTCCCAAATCCCTGCACTGAGTTCACGCTATAAATATTTAAAAAATAAACAGGTGCACATGAGACCACAATAAAGTCGCGCGTCGGCCGCAGACAGGAAAGACTGTAACTTGGAGCACAGTTGTTGCACAGCTGTACACTGTGCTTAAAAGAGCAACATGGAGGGCAGAGGGTGGGGTAGAAGAAGCAGGTAAGGGAGTTAACTGGATAAAACACGCACTGTCATGGAGTGCTTCAGGATAAAGAAAACAAGCATTGGCATAGCCAATAGGTCTCGCCTTTGGGATCTTATAAGTGTTTAGCCATGCAACAGTTGATGTTGTTGCATTAAGGATATTGTGCTGGATAACCAAACACTTATAAGGTCCCAAAGGCGAAACATATTGTGTATGCTAATGGTGGTTAGATTTTGCGCTGTCCCATAAAAATATTTTCATTGTTTTATTTACTGATGCAAGGGGCGCTAGCTATTGTGAATTTGTTTAAAAAAATAAAATGACACCAATTATATTTTGATGGCATACGTATGCCTGTGATAGATGCATAGTTAGAGTCAGTGAGAGAGTTATTTAGTCAGTTAGTTAGTTTGTGAGAGAGTGAGTGAGTGAGTCAGTTAGTAAGTGAGAGAGCCAGTTAGTGAGAGAGAGCGAGTTAGTCGGTTAGTTAGTGTGAAAGTTAGTTAGTGAGAGAGAATGAGAGTTAGTTAGTGAGAGAGAGAGAGAGAGAGAGTTAGTGAGAGAGAGTTAGTGAGAGTTAGTGAGTGAGAGTTAGTGAGAGTTAGTGAGAGTTAGTGAGAGTTAGTGAGAGTTAGTGAGAGTTAGTGAGAGTTAGTGAGAGTTAGTGAGAGAGTTAGTGAGAGAGTTAGTGAGAGAGTTAGTGAGTGTGAGAGAGTGAGAGTGTGAGTGAGTGAGTGTGTGAGTGTGAGTGAGTGTGAGTCAGGTAGAGCGTGAGTGAGTGAGAGTGAGTGAGTGAGAGTGAGTGAGTGAGAGTGAGTGTGTGAGAGTGAGTGAGAGTGAGTGTGTGAGAGTGAGTGAGAGTGAGTGTGTGAGAGTGAGAGAGAGTGAGTGTGTGAGAGTGAGAGAGAGTGAGTCAGGTAGAGCGTTAGTGAGAGTGAGTCAGGTAGAGCGTTAGTGAGAGTGAGTCAGGTAGAGCGTTAGTGAGAGTGAGTCAGGTAGAGCGTTAGTGAGAGTGAGAGAGAGTCAGGTAGAGCGTTAGTGAGAGTGAGTCAGGTAGAGCGTTAGTGAGAGTGAGTCAGGTAGAGCGTTAGTGAGAGTGAGAGAGAGTCAGGTAGAGCGTTAGTGAGAGAGAGTCAGGTAGAGCGTTAGTGAGAGAGAGTCAGGTAGAGCGTTAGTGAGAGAGAGTCAGGTAGAGCGTTAGTGAGAGAGAGTCAGGTAGAGCGTTAGTGAGAGTGAGTCAGGTAGAGCGTTAGTGAGAGAGAGTCAGGTAGAGCGTTAGTGAGAGAGAGTCAGGTAGAGCGTTAGTGAGAGAGAGTCAGGTAGAGCGTTAGTGAGAGAGAGTCAGGTAGAGCGTTAGTGAGAGAGAGTCAGGTAGAGCGTTAGTGAGAGAGAGTCAGGTAGAGCGTTAGTGAGAGAGAGTCAGGTAGAGCGTTAGTGAGAGAGAGTCAGGTAGAGCGTTAGTGAGAGTGAGTCAGGTAGAGCGTTAGTGAGAGTGAGTCAGGTAGAGCGTTAGTGAGAGTGAGAGAGAGTCAGGTAGAGCGTTAGTGAGAGTGAGTCAGGTAGAGCGTTAGTGAGAGTGAGTCAGGTAGAGCGTTAGTGAGAGTGAGAGAGAGTCAGGTAGAGCGTTAGTGAGAGAGAGTCAGGTAGAGCGTTAGTGAGAGAGAGTCAGGTAGAGCGTTAGTGAGAGAGAGTCAGGTAGAGCGTTAGTGAGAGAGAGTCAGGTAGAGCGTTAGTGAGAGAGAGTCAGGTAGAGCGTTAGTGAGAGAGAGTCAGGTAGAGCGTTAGTGAGAGAGAGTCAGGTAGAGCGTTAGTGAGAGAGAGTCAGGTAGAGCGTTAGTGAGAGAGAGTCAGGTAGAGCGTTAGTGAGAGAGAGTCAGGTAGAGCGTTAGTGAGAGAGAGTCAGGTAGAGCGTTAGTGAGAGAGAGTCAGGTAGAGCGTTAGTGAGAGAGAGTCAGGTAGAGCGTTAGTGAGAGAGAGTCAGGTAGAGCGTTAGTGAGAGAGAGTCAGGTAGAGCGTTAGTGAGAGAGAGTCAGGTAGAGCGTTAGTGAGAGAGAGTCAGGTAGAGCGTTAGTGAGAGTGAGTCAGGTAGAGCGTTAGTGAGAGTGAGAGAGAGTCAGGTAGAGCGTTAGTGAGAGTGAGAGAGAGTCAGGTAGAGCGTTAGTGAGAGTGAGAGAGAGTCAGGTAGAGCGTTAGTGAGAGTGAGAGAGAGTCAGGTAGAGCGTTAGTGAGAGAGAGTCAGGTAGAGCGTTAGTGAGAGAGAGTCAGGTAGAGCGTTAGTGAGAGTGAGAGAGAGTCAGGTAGAGCGTTAGTGAGAGTGAGAGAGAGTCAGGTAGAGCGTTAGTGAGAGAGTGGCAGTTAGTAAGTGAGAGAGAGAGTGGCAGTTAGTAAGTGAGAGAGAGAGTTAGTAAGTGAGAGTTAGTAAGTGAGAGAGAGAGTGGCAGTTAGTAAGTGAGAGAGAGAGTGGCAGTTAGTAAGTGAGAGAGTGAGTTAGTAAGTGAGAGAGAGAGTTAGTAAGTGAGAGAGAGAGTTAGTAAGTGAGAGAGAGAGTTAGTAAGTGAGAGAGAGAGTTAGTAAGTGAGAGAGAGAGTTAGTGAGTGAGAGAGAGAGTGAGTGAGTGAGAGAGAGAGTTAGTGAGTGAGTGAGAGAGTGAGTGAGTGAGAGAGAGTTAGTGAGAGAGAGAGTTAGTGAGTGTGAGTGAGCTAGTGAGTGAGTGTGAGTGAGCTAGTGAGTTAGTGTGAGTGAGCTAGTGAGTTAGTGAGAGTGAGCTAGTGAGTTAGTGAGAGTGAGCTAGTGAGTTAGTGAGAGTGAGCTAGTGAGTTAGTGAGAGTGAGCTAGTGAGTTAGTGAGAGTGAGCTAGTGAGTTAGTGAGAGTGAGCTAGTGAGTTAGTGAGAGTGAGCTAGTGAGTTAGTGAGAGTGAGCTAGTGAGTTAGTGAGAGTGAGCTAGTGAGTTAGTGAGAGTGAGCTAGTGAGTTAGTGAGTTAGTGTGAGTGAGCTAGTGAGTTAGTGTGAGTGAGCTAGTGAGTTAGTGTGAGTGAGCTAGTGAGTTAGTGTGAGTGAGCTAGTGAGTTAGTGTGAGTGAGCTAGTGAGTTTGTGAGTTAGTGTGTGTGAGTTAGTGTGAGTGAGTTTGTGAGTTAGTGTGAGTGAGCTAGTGAGTTAGTGTGCTAGTGAGTTAGTGAGAGTGAGCTAGTGAGTTAGTGTGAGTGAGTTAGTGAGTTAGTGTGAGTGAGCTAGTGAGTTAGTGTGCTAGTGAGTTAGTGAGAGTGAGCTAGTGAGTTAGTGAGAGTGAGCTAGTGAGTTAGTGAGAGTGAGCTAGTGAGTTAGTGAGAGTGAGCTAGTGAGTTAGTGAGAGTGAGCTAGTGAGTTAGTGAGAGTGAGCTAGTGAGTTAGTGAGTTAGTGTGAGTGAGCTAGTGAGTTAGTGTGAGTGAGCTAGTGAGTTAGTGTGAGTGAGCTAGTGAGTTAGTGTGAGTGAGCTAGTGAGTTAGTGTGAGTGAGCTAGTGAGTTTGTGAGTTAGTGTGTGTGAGTTAGTGTGAGTGAGTTTGTGAGTTAGTGTGAGTGAGCTAGTGAGTTAGTGTGCTAGTGAGTTAGTGAGAGTGAGCTAGTGAGTTAGTGTGAGTGAGTTAGTGAGTTAGTGTGAGTGAGCTAGTGAGTTAGTGTGCTAGTGAGTTAGTGAGAGTGAGCTAGTGAGTTAGTGAGAGTGAGCTAGTGAGTTAGTGAGAGTGAGCTAGTGAGTTAGTGAGAGTGAGCTAGTGAGTTAGTGAGAGTGAGCTAGTGAGTTAGTGAGAGTGAGTTAGTGAGTTAGTGTGAGTGAGCTAGTGAGTTTGTGAGTTAGTGTGAGTGAGCTAGTGAGTTTGTGAGTGAGTGATTGAGTGAGTGATTGAGTGAGTGATTGAGTTAGTGAGTGAGTGAGTGAGTGAGTTAGTGTGAGTGAGCTAGTGAGTTAGTGTGAGTGAGCTAGTGAGTTAGTGTGAGTGAGCTAGTGAGTTAGTGTGAGTGAGCTAGTGAGTTAGTGTGAGTGAGCTAGTGAGTTAGTGTGAGTGAGCTAGTGAGTTAGTGTGAGTGAGCTAGTGAGTTAGTGTGAGTGAGCTAGTGAGTTAGTGTGAGTGAGCTAGTGAGTTAGTGTGAGTGAGCTAGTGAGTTAGTGTGAGTGAGCTAGTGAGTTAGTGTGAGTGAGCTAGTGAGTTAGTGTGAGTGAGCTAGTGAGTTAGTGTGAGTGAGCTAGTGAGTTAGTGTGAGTGAGCTAGTGAGTTAGTGTGAGTGAGCTAGTGAGTTAGTGTGAGTGAGCTAGTGAGTTAGTGTGAGTGAGCTAGTGAGTTAGTGTGAGTGAGCTAGTGAGTTAGTGTGAGTGAGCTAGTGAGTTAGTGTGAGTGAGCTAGTGAGTTAGTGTGAGTGAGCTAGTAAGTGAGAGAGAGAGAGCGAGAAAGTTAGTTATTTTGTCACTGAGAGAGAGTGACTGAGTGAGTTAGTCAGTGGAGCGAGGATGGGAGAGACATTAGCCAGTTTTAAAGCTGGCAGCTTTAATTGTAATGTTATAACATTTCCCCAGTTAGTGCGACGTGACTATGTAATAAATAAATATTAGCGTAGACCATGAAATTGGGAAGTGATCCCAAACAACACACAGATTGGTTTGTAATTGTTATGGCAAGGAAATGAGTCAATAAGTTAGTGAAGCTAATAAAAGTAATGCTCTTATGTATAGTTCTGTATAAATTGATATGGCTTACCTCTGCTGCAAAGTAGTAAGTAAAAGTGCACTGTGAAGATTGTGCTGCACGAATAAATCGACATTGTGCGTGGCAAATTTGTAAAGTAAAACTATTTTATAATTAGTTGTAAATTAATCAATAAACGTTTTAAATAATGTTTATTTGTAGTTAATTTTTTATGCCTTAGTTTTAATTCCAAAGTGGTTGAAAAGTTTTAAGAAATATATGGTACTTACCCAAGTGTTCGAGTAGCAAGGAATGTTGTATGGTATCGATCCCGTGGAGGTACCGTTTTAAAGAAAGTAGTTTGTTGTTTAAGCGCCATATAGTTGTGGTTTAAATAAGGGCAGTGGTAAAAAGAAAATAGTAAGAATAGCTGCTATAAGTTTGTTTGTGAAACATGCTTCCTAGTTGGCTGGAAGGAGAATGTAGCATTTAGGCAACTTTGCAAGTCGAATCTTTTAGAAATGCACCAACACCTTGCTTCTAAAAGACTGGAATGGTGTGAAACCTCCCAATAGTTACTACCTGTGGTTGAATGGGAGTCTGTCCTGGCACAATAAAGAGAATAGTTGTAAAGATCGGTATCAGCAGTAGGAGATGCAAATGTGGCTTTGATGTAGTTGGACGTATGGGTGTTGTTGTTTAAAGAGCAATTTGGGATGTTCGAACCTGCGTTACAAAATAGTATGAGTTTTGTTTTGAGCTGTAATTTTCTTTGCGTTAAAAAGTTTACCAAAAGACTATACCTAACACTGTTTTCTTGGTAAACCCACTGTTTAAACCTTCATGGTAACATTGAACCACAGTTCCTCAGCCAGTCACGGTAAAATAGGTCATATAAACACCTTGCATCCCTTAAGAAACAGTCCTTAATTAAAATATAGACACATTGAAAGGCAAATATACGTTAAGGAAAAACATAACATAGTGCCGAAACGTTTGTTAAAAATAATAAATTGTTAGCGGAAACGCTAATTATAACCAGTTGGCCACAGGCTGAAAACACACGAAAAAATTTCCTTTTGGAAGGCACGTGGATATTAATTGATTTGTGCAAAATTACATTGGGGTGACCCACGACGTGACTTGAGCATGTGTCCCCAACTTTCCGCTTAGCAGCTCAAGCCATTACACCACACCCTTGTGGTTTAGGGATATTGCCTACCATTGAGTTGTGTGCATATGCTCTTTTTGTACGCTTCTGTTGCAGAAAGGCCTTATGTAAAGTGAAATGTAGTAACTCGTCGTTTTGGCAGTGAAAAAAGCAGAGAGACGACAATAAATAGGATGTGCGCAAGATCACAGATTTGTGATGCGGATAAACACCTACCGATCCTCAAGGGCACAATCCCGTAAATAAATGGGAATCCAAGATATTTGCAACTCGCAAACTCTTTTTCACCATTGTATAAGTTTCATTAATAATTTTGCGTTTAGTGTAGGTTAGTTGTTTACAGTGTAAAATAGCTTACATAAGCACCTCGCATTCCTTAGCTAACAGTCCCCAATTTAAATACAGACACAATGAAAGGCAAATACACACCGAGGAAAGACATAACAAGATAGTGCATAAATGTTTAGGAAATAGAAGTAAGCGTGTTTGGAAATGCTAATTATAAACAGTTAACCCCAGAAATATGTGCGCATGAAGCAGATACAGGATTAAAACAAAGCAAAGCTGACTGTAACTTTTATGATTCATACACTTGTTTAAGCATTAGTGTAATACTATTGTGTTACGATAACATGTCCCCATAAAATAAATAAAAACTTCAGAAGTGAAGCGCCCGGCGTATCTCACGCGACTGGGTACTAAAATCTGTACACCGTTAAAGACGGATAGGCATGCAGCTATAAAGAGCATAGTGATTAAAAGCGAGCCATAGTAACAAATATTTTTAAATTTTAAAATCACGTTCAAAAGGGAAAGCGAGTGCTAGACGAACAAACGGAAAAGAAAGAGCACACAAATCAACGGCAAAAAAAGCATTTGGGAAAATATAGACACATTGAAAGGCAAATATACGTTAAGGAAAAACATAACAACATAGTGCCGAAACGTTTGTTAAAAATAGTAAATTGTTAGCGGAAACGCTAATTATAACTAGTTGGCCACAGGCTGAAAACACACGAACAAATTTCCTTTTGGAAGGCACGTGGATATTAACTGATTTGTGCAAAATTACATTGGGGCGACCCACGACGTGACTTGAGCATGTGTCCCTAACTTACCGCTTAGCAGCTCAAGCCATTACTCCACACTCTTGTGGTTTAGGGATATTTCCTACTGTTGAGTTGTGTGCATATGCTCTTTTTGTACGCTTCTGTTGTAGAAAGGCCTTATATAAAGTAAAGTGAAAAAGGATGAGAAAAAGTTAACAGGGAGCATGGAAGTAGCAATGAAGGGGGCTACGAGCAGAGATGGGGTGAGTGGAATCTAGAGGACGTGGTAGTGATGAGAGCAAGCGAAGAGACGCAGTGTAACGTACGCCAAGACAAGTAAAGGACAGACTTGAGAGAAGAAACGGAGATAAACAAAAAAAAGCAATATGCTCAAGTTACAATAGTTACATACCCCTTGTCAGTACTTGTTCTCTTCCAGACATGCTGTTAGGACAAGTACTCCGCAGAATGTGAAAATGTCTTCGCAGCAGAGGAACACTTCGTACATGGTTACCAAAACCACCTTCAGACCTCATGTAGATGTTAGAAGAAGATATTACAGTAGATGAAACAAGGAGGGTAAAGGGCAGGAGGGACGTGAAAGCCACATGCAATCGCGGGGACGCGCTCTGTGGTCGGGGAGGGGTGGAGTGAGGCGCGCTGCATTGGAGAGGCGGAGTGAGGCGCGCGCGCGCTTGTGCGCGAAATCGCAAGCTGGTGGCCAAGCCTTTGGTAGCACTTTTAAAACCCGCTTACAAAATGTCTCGCAGAGCAGCGCATGCGCTGACTCAGCGAGACCTAAAAAAGAGCCCCCGAAAAGCAAGCACTCCTGAAGTATAGGGTCAATCAGAGAGGTGATATGCACCCAAGGAAGGACAAAGGCATGCTGGAGGGGCTAAAATAAATAGAGCCAGCAAAAAGAAAGAAAGCAAATGTGACTGACTAAACAAAAAGCCAGTGATATGCAAAGGTCGAAATGTTTTCCTAGGTACGCTTTAAGCATGTCCCCAATATGCAACTAGACAGCTGTGCTGTCTGGTAGGCTTCAACCTAAAAAGCAGTATTATCTAAATAACCTGCCCCATACCAACAGCACCATTTATAAGACATGAATATAGTGTTTAACTAATCAAACTTTGACATTTTATTTTGATGCATTTAGGTTTCAGCTCACAGTTCGCCATCATAATATCTAATCTTCTTTGACTACTAATTCCCCTTCTTTAATTTGAAGTTAAGTTCATTTCACCCGAATGTGAAATGGAACTGCTGGCATTTCACTTAAAATTTGGCAGTTTTGAAAAACCGCTTTTGGCTGAAGCTTAACTATGGCCATGTTGCTCTGGTATATGAATAATTAGAACAGAAATTTTAAATTTCATGCCAAACTCCACCTCATAGTAACCACTGGAATATTTACTAAAATAAGTAAAAGACTAAAAGATCTCTTGATGCTGGCACCTCAAGTGGTTGAATAGGTGACAGGAACACAGGCAATAGCCATCCGGCATCCGTTCACTTTTTCAAATCTTTTTATTACTTTGCAAGCGGCCTTCATAAATACTGTTCTTCTTTATTTTAACAAATTAATCATTTAATAATTCATCTATCATATCACCCTAATCCATACCACATTTTACTGCTTACACATTGATACTGGAAAAAAATTAAATTGTGATGTGCAGTCTATAAAGCAGCCCACATCAAATCCTCACCTTACATCTTTAATCTAACTATCAAGTAGTCTGAGAGTTCTCAGACAAAAATAATCTTCTTTAGAAACCCCAAGCTCAAAATCTCCCATGCACAGCACCAATCCTTTTCAGGAACTACTATTCTTTCAATAAACTCTCTCCTTGCTGATCTAAGGACTAAATTGATACTGTAGTCTTTTCGCCAGAAACTAGAAGCACCTCTTCAGACTGTATTTGACACAATAAGGTCTAAATATTGTTGCCTGTACACAAACATTTGCTATCATCTCCATGCATATGACTATTTTTGACGATAGAAACCAATTGTATCTCCATTAAGATGCATTCTTATGCTTCCCCATCCACTTAACCCTACACCATTTTCTTCCTACCTCCTAGTCCTCTTTCCTTTTCTCATCTTCTGACCTTCTTAATCACATTGTCTTACTTTCCTCTGGCACCTGTTCCCGTTCTACCATCTCCTCCCATCCTTCTCCATGACTCCTTCTCTCAACACCTTACCAATGCTTATATTTGCCCATCCTTTTCACCCAAACCCATTTCCCTGACCCTCTCTAACTCTCCATCTCCTACCTTCCTTTTGCTGATTACAGCGACCACTCCCTCTCACAGTGCCACTCTCTTGGGTTTTCCCTCTCTTATTTTCTTCTTAGTCACTACCCTTCCTGTTATATCTCTCTTCCATCTTCAATGACTTACCTTGATCTTGCTGTGTTTCTTGTTCGATTTTAGACCTTGGCATCACTGTACATGTTGTACTCTAAAGTGCTCCTTTGTTTCGTGGTGTCTAAGAGCTCTGTAACATTGTTAAATAAATAATTGAAACTAAATCCCATACAATACCATGACAAGGATGTAATACTTGCTAATAAAACTCAACATAGCTCAGTGCTTTGCCACTGTGTATGGCATGTTTCATATTTGTCATAAAACCACTGAGTGTTCAGGGCCCTTTTCTCCGCTTACACAATGCCATTATATATTAGATCGCTGTTAGTTTTTTTTTTTTATTGAACTTGTGCAGGCTGAAACAACAAGGAAGATTTACAAACTTTCATCCAGTAGTTACATATTACAAAGGACGTTAGCCTGCATTCAGTCCCAATGCCTATTCTGTAATTTACATCAACAGTGCTATAACTTTGGCTGCAACGAGTTTCAACTCATTTGTTTTTATCATGGTGCTTTATGGCCGGAGGTCTTCTCCGGCAGGGAAGTGCAACAGTAATCTGTGCCAGGTTAGTGCTGCTCCAACATCTCCTAGGTTAATAAGGTACATAGCTTGGTCAGAAAGACTCGGGGGTGAGCTTCAAATTTCCAACAATCACACTGGTATATCATGTTAAGCAATATATGCGAAGCAGCCATGAGAGGGCTTAAGAGCCAGTGGAAAGGGAATATAGTGCAGATTGTGATGGGATACTTAAAACACAGTAGTTAGTAAAGTAACCATGTTTTAAGACCTTCAAAACACAAATGAGTGTGTGTGTGCGTTTCAGGTGAAATCCGACAGGCACCTTACCTTACCCAACTGAAAGTTCCTGTACCCAACTATTTTTTAAATACATTTATGGAGGGTTTGTAACACCCCAAACATCCCCCTTGAAGCTGCACCCTTGAGGTTAATATAAAGAGTCCTTATAGTCTACATTTCCGCTTATACCAACCATTTTGTTTCCAACATCTAATTCTTAGTAGCTGGAGTCAGGCTATCTTAAGACCAAGATACTCTCCAAGATAGTGATTTACCTTTTACAAATCCGCATAATAAGAGAAACCCATTTGCATTCAACTTTCAAGTTTTTTTTAGACATGGCTTCAGTGCAAACAAGCACGTCTTATCAACATGAAGATCATTTTTACCTGTTAAATCAGGTAACGTTTTCCCATCTACTCCTCAGTCCTCAAACTAGGGCATGCTAAACATATGTACAAAATCCAGTAAATTCTACATTACACCTGGAAGATTGAGAATTGGCTTAGACAGTCTTCTAGAAGTTAAATATATTTGGTGAAGATAGTTATTTTGGCTGCATTCCTGGACAGTATGGCCATAAATCCTGTTCCACTGGCAAATTCTTTGTCAGAAAAACTCAATTGTAAATCCCCCGTCCAATGCAGTTTGAGCTCCTCAAACAAGACGAGTATTCTTTATTACAACCATATATAATTTGTTAATTGCCTTTGGCCCAATACCTGTAATTTTCTATCTGTTGGCATGGCCACTCGAATTATGAGGCAGGGGAGCACAAATTATGCAGCAGGGTTGATTAAAGTATGCAGCCAGAAAAAGCAAATTATGCAGCATAATGTGGCACTTTTTTTTTAATATTACATTTTTACACATGATAATACTGTCTGAGCAAATATTTCACCTCATTAGTAACCAGTTTAGCAACCATATAGAGAAATAAGCAACTGAAAGATAACCAGTTAACTGTTGCAAAGGGCCTTCCACTATGCGCAAACACGTTACCACGTTTTTAGTACCTTTTGACCTGTTGGAGACAGAAATCAATCACACATTTAGGATGTGTAGAGTGCTGTTTACCACCTGTAAGGGTACTCCTGTTCTTGGGGCTGGTGGTGCTGCTGCTGAGTTGATTGGTCAAAGAGCCAAGTTTTTAAGCCCTTACTGAATTCCCAACATTTGTAGAACCTTTTGACCTGTTGGAGCCAGAAATCAATCAATCAGGATTTGTAGAGTGCAGCTTATCACCTGTGAGGGTACTCCTATTCTGGGGGGTGCTGCTGCTGAGTTGATTGGTCGAAGAGCCAAGTTTTCAGGCCCTTGCTGAAATCCAGTAGGGTGGGGGCTGTTCGGAAGTGGAGGGGAGGCCGTTCCAGGATCTGGCTGCCAGGTGCGAGACGGCGCGGCTTCCGCTCCTTCTCGCGTGTATGCGGGGAGAGTGGGCCATGTAGAGGGATGCAGATCATAGATTACTGGTGGGAAGTTTGCCCGGTAGTAGAGGTATGATGATCCTTTGTTGTGTTGTGATGTGATTTGTAGGCGTGGGTGAGCAGTTTGAACTGACACTGTTTTTGTTGATGGGGAGCTAGTGCAGAGACTTGAGGTGGGGGTAATGTGGGACCACCTCGGGTGGTCGAGGATGAGCCTTGCTGCAGCGTTTTTAATTGTCTGGAGCCTGTTCAGTAGTTGAGGTGCTTTTTGTTAATATCTACAGATTATGCAGCAAATGATTATAGAATATCATTCAGGAGAACTAAAACGAATAGACAAAGGAGTACTTTCTAGGCTACAACATATCTCTGGAAACCCAGGGCTAGTGCGCTGCTGAAAACCCCGGGAATTCATAGCACACAAAGGGACCTAAGAGTAGTGATATAGCACTGACTTCTTCTACCACTCATTGATTCTTTGCGAGGGAACTGTGCGTGTATGTAGGCTGGACATACTAAACCTTATCCGCAAGTGCCTTTGCTATATAATCTATCTAGAGGCTACACTAATCAGAAAGAGGATCGGCGTTGGGATGTCCTTGTTCACAAAAAAATATGTCTAGCATGTGTTCATCTCAAACTTGATGTGCTAAAATTCTAAGTAAAATACACTTCCTATAAATAACCACTATAAATACGTACAACACTGCTTGCTGTATTAGGATATGACCACTGCCCATATTATAGCCAACAAACGGATATGTAACTTTATCAGGTAAGTGGAAAGTCAGATCTTGAATACTTCAACATCACTCTCAATAGAGTAGAACTATCTCGTGTTCATCAAAGTAAACCATGCATTCCGGTATCGGGTGTGCTTTGTAAGAGCATAAGTGCTAAATATCACATCAGGATATTACCTCTAGATGAACATTGCACATTGTGGCTATGGTTCTTATCAGATTCTTGAGAGCATCCTTGATTACTATCCACTGATAAAGAACACAGTGCGTGTAGCCCACTTGGCTAGAAAAAGCATATACCTCATAGACTTTATCAGGGTAATGATATTCCTTGCTCAAATAAACAATACACATAAATCTTAGAGTTATATAAACCAGAAATAGTATTCTATTTATCTTTGCATTAAAAAAATTACATGAAACGTCTGTGTATTACACGCAACATTTCCCCCCCCCCCCGTGTGACAACAGGTGCATTGTGTACAGTATACATTGTCATACAGCCAGTCCCACATATTAACCCACATAGTCGTACAGTGCATCTTTAACTTTACTAGGGTGAATCCAGAACTCCTGCCGCACCCTGAGAACTAGACAGTAGATAAGCAGTCAGGGGTGACCAGACATCTTTGGGCCTGGAGGGGGCTGGAAATTCTTCCGCATGGCAAGCCAGTTGATCTCTGCAGAACACCAAGTCCTGTATCCAGCTTTTACATTTTGGCACCCGTTTACTGTCCCATGTTTGAGCCAGTTTCCTCTTTGCTAGTAACAATGCAATCGGGACCAGTCGCCTATTCTTTGGTTTTAAGCACTTCACCAGGACTAGCAAGCAGATCCGAGGCGAGCAGTCTACTTTCTCCTACAGCATGATTGTTAAAACAATCCCAAGCCAGATGACGAAAATCAGACTCTTGCATCCCACACCATTTGCAGATAGCCATCTCTCTGTCAGTACCTGTGCAATTGAAGGGGCGTGTAGTACAGATGTTGGAGGTATTTAAAGTGTATTATGCGTAGATTGCAATTAGCCGTCAGATGTCAGAAAAAAGTTTGGCCCAGGCACTCAAAATCCTTAAGATGTCCCTGTGCATTTGTTACAGTTCTCATGTAAATCTCAGCACCCATCATGAGCTGCAATGAACATGAAAACCATAACAAATGCACACTATCACCCCACAACACAACCCAATTAAGAAAAGAAATGCTGCAACATAGCTGCCAAGGTTTCAAATTGCAATTTGGGATGTTTTAATAATTTCACTATAATTATTAGCTCCATTTAAACAGGGTTGTCTTTAGTGCTGGTGACGGTTGGTGTGAGCATGTTTGTTGGCGCCCCAATGACCACCTCCGCCGCTCATACTCTCATTACCAACCTTTAACAGTGACCCTCCAGTCTCCATAACCCATCTCTCTTTCATATTTATTTTAATAGCGCCACTCATACCAGTGTAAGGTGTTGGGCACTTTACATCGCATACACATTACACAGAGACACTGAATCCTAGTGTGTAAATCAATGTATAAAAAATGTTACATCGGACAGAGGAATAAAATGTCTCTTCTTAACAGAGCTGGGCTGCTAGGGTTTTAAGCAAACGTTTTAAGTGATATTTGGCGCTGCACACACGCGCGCTCTGGTTCCTGGCGCACATAGCCATTGCTGCAGCAATTAGAGGGAACATTGCTCATAGATACCATCCAGAAAGTGTATGCTAGACAACTGTTAAATATAACTACTGGATTGAGAGTTTAGAAATCCTGACCCCCATATCAAGCAGGGTTTAGACCAAAAGTGAGCACTACTGATCAAGTCTTAAGGCTCCTGATTATTCTCTGGAAATACATTAGACTCCAAGAGGGACATATTTATATTGCATTTCTCGACCTCCGGGCCACCTTCGTTGGTCTCTAGGGGGCTGCGTTGGGTATCATTAAAAGAACTTGGGGTCCCAAATGTCCCTCTTGCACAGATAATTAGCCTCCACCAGAACAATTACGACCAAGTCCGCTGGGGATCTGGAGGGTAGCTAACTGATAGAATTCTGATAAGCAGGGGAGCGAAGCAAGCGTGCGTCCTGGCCTCCACCCTCTTTTACCTATACAACCATGCAGTGGAGGCTCTTTTGCAAGTGAATAAAGAGGCCCCTAAACTAGATGGACTGAGGGTGCCCGAACTTTCATTCGCTCTAGACCCCCTTTTAATTTCCCAGACTCCGATGGGCCTTCAACAGCTTTTGCTAAATTTGAATGCTTTCTGCTCATCTACGGGCCTTGAGATTAATAGCTCAAAAACTAAATTTATGACAGTCAGACCACAGAAGACATTCAAGCACGATCTGTCACTGGCAAACAAAAAAACGAGGACGTGTCCCCAGATTTGAGTATCTGGGCATAGTGCTTGATAGACTATCATGGTGTTTGGTGACAAGACTTCCCAGATTTGCCTGGACAGTCCCAGTTTTTCTAGGACTGTCCCGGCGTCCTGACAGTTTTTGACAAAACAAAGATATGTCCTGGTTTTGAGAGATCAGGTGAGCCCACACATTAATCAGCATGGTGCAGGCTCACGTTTCCTTTGACTCTCTCTTACACCAGGAACAGGAGTTTAGTGGTTTAAAGAGCTCTCTGTTCACAAAACGTAGGAAAGTTCAGTTGTTTAAAAAGCTGCCTGCTGTATTGCCTTGCCTCGTTCATGCAGAACAGCAGGATTTATTGAGTGGGGAATAGGTGTGACATCACCCCAAGCCACGATCATCAGTAGCCTGCTCCTGGGTCACATCACAAGAGGGAAGGAAGAAAAAAAAAACATGAGTTTTTTTTCTTTTTTGTTTTTAGTGTAGTCTTTCTCTGACCGTAATCCAGCCCTGGCCAAAACATCATCCTATTTCTATGGCCGTGTCCCGGTTTTTCATTCTGAAAATGTGGTCACCCTATAATGGTGTCCACATATTGAGAAGAGAATGGCTGTAATACTACACCAAGTCTCAGCAATCTATAGGAGGTTTCAGGGAACAGCTTTGAGAGCCCTACTCCTGGCTCGTGAGCTTTACAAACTAAAGGCACAATCTTCTACCTTGTATGGGGTGGAAATCTGGGGATACACAACCTTGATTCTCTTACCCCAAGCAAAAACAAGTTGGTCTGTTCATTACTCCATGTCCCCACAAGTACCCCTCTCATACCAATGTTTCTTGATGCAGGCCCCCTTCTATATTGGGTGAGGCCTTGAACCACGGAGGAGCTGAAGCCGTATCGGAGGGCAGTGGAGGAACTGTTAGCTCTTGACAAGGGCCTCACTTTCCTGTGATTTAAGCATGCCCAACAGTGGTTTGAAAGATTGGACCTTGGGCCATTCTGATAGGAACCTACGTTGCTGGTGGCTACTTCCAAGCTCCAGCTAAATATTTGCTATTGGGAGTAGATCCAAACCAGTCTCTCTTATAGTTCTACCCTTGGTAGGCTTACAGACCTATTCATGTTCACTAAGGACCGTCCCTCTTATGAAACCATTCTTGATCTCCTGCTCCAACAACTAGTGAAATCTTTATACCTGAAATTTCGCTATGATCCACTTGAATTGGGGTAATTTACGGAACTATGGAGCCCCGATAGGAGCACTGTCCAGTCATCTGTATGTACTTATGTGTTCTCTGACCTACAATTAAACATCATGTGCAATTCTTCTGTCCAGCATACACAACGCCTAGAGTGAAATGGATACGTCCACTGTGAAGGTATCCTGGCATTCGGAGATATTTGGAGGCACTGATAATCTTGAAGGGCAACACAGCTATATTTATATATATAGTCTTTGCTGTAAGCAAGTTCTTATTGATGGTACGGTTTATTAGGAAAACTAATGGTCTTAAACTTTAGACTAGGAGAATTTGGTTGGTTGCATGCCACTGGCAGCTATTTTGCACATGCAAGAGTTTTTATTTTCTGTTGTGGTATGAAAACTGATTTTATTCTTTTTAAAGCGATTTTATCATGTAATGGAATAGGCTTGAAGAGCATTTTACCTGGTCATATTAACCTTAAAAAAAACTATATTTTAATGATTGATTTATTGCATGTAAGTATCTGAAAGAGACACGTTAGTGATAGATTCCTTGCCTTAGAATATCCCCAGGCGTCAGACTGGATCCAGAACGTTTTCGTCAGCAGTACCCCTGCTCGGCGGTAGGCGTAGTCGTGCGGCTCCGCGTATATCGCTGGGGTCGTATTCGCCGAGATGACGTCATCGGAGCTACTTATACGCGCCCATGTGCGCTGACGTCAGTTGTTTCTTTTTCTGCACCAGCAAGCGCCGATCCGAGAGAGAGCGGTACTCCTAGTTAATATTTTAACTTTATTTCTTAGACTTGTTTCTCTTGCTTTGTCGAGTACTCGACTTCTGGTGCAGTAGAGTTGCCCAGGTTTAAGTCCTGTAGGGACTGCCGTCTGAACATGTCTGCTTGGGGCCCGCCCATGACCCCGAGATGTGCCCCGATTGTCGAGCTATGGTGCTTAAGGCTTTGCGAGAGCGTTCCCGAAAGTTGTTGGCGGCCCTGCAGTCGGTTCCGTGACACTCGAGGTCCCGCTCCCGTGGGCGGTCGAGGGACAGGTCGCGGGGCTGACACCACTCGCCGTCGGAATCGGGGACCGGTAAGTCAAAGCGCTATAAGAAGTCGAAGAAGCAACATCTCTCTGGGTCTACCCCACATTAGTCATGGGACGCGGTGGAGGGGCGGGTGGTTACTCCCCCGCGGCTCCGGTGGAGCCTCCATTGTTGCCTGTGGCCTACCCGCCTTTCCCGGGGCCGTACGTGACTCCGGAAGAAATACAGGTATTCCTGTCGGCCATGGGCTGTTTATTTGCCCCATCGGGCCCCTCAGGCGCGCCTTCGGGCCCGGCTACACGGGCAAGATACCTTACGGCGCCGTTGGCTCCAGCGTCGGGGCCGATGCCGGACACAACGCAGTTACCTATGGGGCCGGACTAGGTCGATCCTGGAATGGTCTATTATCCTCAGATTCCTATTCTAGGTGGGGAGTTTATACCCTTTCCCCGGTCCCCTCGTCCTTACCAGCCTCTTAAACAGCTGGTGGACGAAGGGGAGTACTTGGGGTGGGGGAGGGCCCTCTCGCAGCTCAATGTAAGGATGAACCAGAGTGGGAGGGTGATATGGAAGGTCCAGGCGATCTTGATTTCTCTCCGCACCCTGGTATACTGTCCCCTTCTTCTGTAGCTACGGAGGAGGTTGGGACTCTTTCTGTGGTGTTGCGTAGGGTGGCTGAGGCTCTTAACCTCGAGCTCCCTTCCGTGCCTATCAGGACCAATCTCCTGACTGAGGTGCTGCAGCCGGCGACCTCGGCGGAGCCGCTACTGCCCT
Organism: Triturus cristatus; assembly: GCF_964204655.1. NCBI lineage: Eukaryota > Metazoa > Chordata > Amphibia > Caudata > Salamandridae > Triturus > Triturus cristatus. The sequence continues at coordinate 319,999,086 of NC_140592.1, forward strand.
TTAATGACGCGCTTACAGACATTCTGTTAAGCACCTGGACCAAGCCTAACCCAGGGGTTTCTGTGGATAGGAGTGTGGCACGACGCCATCGCCCGGCCCGAGCGACCCCAGTTTTCTCACCTTTTTCCACCCAACGCTTGAGAGTCTGGTTGTCCAGGCCTCTGCCTCTCCGAGTGCATTCCCTTCCGCACCGCCGAACAAAAAATCTAAACACTTGAGCAGTTTGGGAAATATATTTTCATCTCTGTCAGATCCGGGTTGCGAGCGGTGAATACTGCATGCCTCTTAGGCCGCTATTTCCACTCTGTGTGGGACACTGTTGCACAGGTGCTGCCTCAGTGTTGAGTGGAAGCTCGAGGGGTGCTCTCCCAAGCCATTACTGAGGGGACAAGTGCTGCAAAATTCACTATCCGTTGTGGCCTTGACACAGCAGACTCCCTCGGCAGAGCAATTTCCACAACAGTGGCGCTACGCCGTTACGCCTGGCTCAGGACAACTGGCTTCTCTGGGGATGTCCAGAACACTTTGTTGGACATGCCCTTTGATGGCACACGTCTCTTTGGTGACAAAGCGGATAGCACTTTGGAACGCTTTAAAGACTCCCGGGTTACAGCCCAGTCCTTGGGTCTTGCCACCACACGCGTTCCCTTGGGGTCTGCCTTTCGCTCCTTTCGAGGTCAGGGATGATGCACCCAAAAGCGTTCCTTTCAGACCCGCCGGCCTGCGCAGCCACAGTCTCAGCGCAGCCGCGGTCGGGGGGGAGGGGGGGCGTCGGAGTGGGGCACGGGTAAGTCCACTACCGCCCCTGCTACCACTGCCTCAAAACCTTCCTATTCCGGTGTTTCAGGCTCACCAAACGCCAGTGGGCAGCAGGATTCGCCTTCACCTCCCCCACTGGCACACCATCTCTTCGGGCAGGTGGGTTCTGCTGATATTCCGAAGGGGCTACTCCCTCCCGTTCGAGACTACCCCTCCAGCCATGCCGCCTCAATACCTCCGCATGTCGGGGGATCACTTGGCACTTCTCCAGCAGGAAGTTGCGGCCCTCTTGGCCAAGGGGGCCATCGAGCACGTTCCGACGCCAGAAGTAGGTTGTGGTTGTTACTCCCACTACTTCCTGGTTCCAATGACGGGCAAGGGCCTGCATACTATCTTAGACCTCCGGAACATCAATCGTTTTCTCCTGAAGGAGAAGTTCAAGATGCTCACGCTTGCTCAGGTCTTGTCTACCCTAGACCCGCAAGACTGGATGGTAGCGTTGGACTTGCAGGATGCTTATTTTCATATCCCCATCCTGCCGGCCCACCGGCGTTACCTGAGGTTCACGGTAGGCCACGGGCACTTTCAGTTCACCGTGCTCTCTTTCGGCCTTACCAGCGCCCCTCGGGTGTTCACGAAAGTGATGGCGGTGGTTGCAGCTCATATGCGCAGATCAGGGGTCTCAGTCTTCCCCTATCTGGACGACTGGCTGTTGAAGGTGGGCTAGCCCCAGGCAGTCATCTCCCACCTCCAGACTACGGCCTACCTCCTGCATTCACTGGGGTTCTCCATCAACGTGCCAAAGTCGCATCTGATTCCCTCTCAAAAGCTCCTATTCATCGGAGAGGTTCTGGACACAGCGCATTTTCGGGTTTATCCTCCCTAACAGCAAGTCCGGGACATTCGGGCTATGATTCCGATCTTTCAGCCCTGGTCCTGGGTTTTGGTCAAGAAGACCCTGAGGCTGCTGGGCCTCATGGCCTCCTGCATCCTGTTGATCAACCATGCCAGATGGTATATGCGGGCTCTGCAGTGGGACCTGAAGTTCCAGTGAATGCAGTCACAGGGAAACCTGTCCGACTATGTCCAGATCTCGGAGGGCACTGCACAAGACTTGCAGTGGTGGCTCACGGACCAGCGTTGGGTTAGCGGCAGATCCCTCTCCCTTCCCCAACTGGAGCAAAAAGTGGTGATGGATGCGTCCCTCCTGGGATGGGGCGGCCACATGGGAGAGGCGGAGATCAGAGGCCGCTGGTCTCCGGCGGAGTTCAAGCTCCATATCCATCTTTTGGAGCTCAGGGCGATCCTACTTGCACTGAAAGTATTCCTTCCCTCTGTCAAGGTGAGGGTAGTGCAGGTGTTCACAGACAACACCACCGCCTTGTGGTATTGCAACAAACAAGGCGGAGTGGGGTAGTGGACCCTATGTCAGGAGGCTCTGCGCCTCTGGACATGGCTGGAACATCAAGGCATTTCCTTGACGGTTCAACACCTGGCAGGTTCTTTGAACGCCAGGGCGGATGAACTCAGCTGCCGGTGCCTGATGGATCACAAATGGCATCTTCACTCGAAGTGGCACAAGGTCTCTTTCAGCAGTGGGGAGAAAATTGGTTAGATCTATTCGCCACCGAAGAGAACGCGCAATGTCAGCAGTTCTGCGCGTTGGAGTTTCAAAGGTGGCACTCGCTCGGAGACGCTTTTCGTCGCGAGTGGAGTTGCGGTCTGTTGTACGCCTTTCCGCCTATACCACTTCTACCCAGAGTTATGTTATGTTCATTGTAGTTTGTAAAGCGCTTAATACCTGCAGGTCTCTAAGCGCTGAGAGCAGAACTACTGAAGTGCCAGGATGTGGATGTATCGCAAGCAGGGGCATTAAGCCCAAGCTTCCATGAATAAGAGGGTCTTTAGTTTTCTCCTGAAGGATAGGAGACCACTTTCGGAGCGCAGCTCGCCTGGCAGTCTGTTCCAGGTTTGAGGCATGAGAGTGGAAAAGGCTCGACCCCCCCCCCCCCCCCCCCCTTTCGAGGAATAGTGGAAGCGGGGGCATTTTAATAAACCCTCCGTGGAGGACCTAAGAGTGCGACAGGGGATGTATGTCGTCAGGCGTTCCTTGATATATTTGGGGGCCTGCCCAAACAAAGCCTTATGAGTAATGCAGAGGCCTTTAAATTTGACCCTCTGCTTGATGGGTAGCCAGTGCAGTTGTTGTAGTAGGGGGGAGGCACGAGTATGTCTGGGAAGTTTAAAGATCAGCCTGGCAGCATCATTCATAATCACCTGAAGTCTGTGCAGCAGTGAGTTTGGCAGACCAATATAAAGTGAGTTACCGTAGTCGAGCCGGGCCAGGATCAGGGCGGTCACAACAGTCCTCATTGATGAGAAGGAGAGGATGGGGAGAGTCCTCAGTCGCCTGAGTAAGCTCACACAGGTACCAAAGACTGAGGTGATTTGGTTTGTCAAGGAGAGGTTGGCGTCAATTTTAATTCCCAGGCTTTTTACCATTGTGGCTGGTGCGGGGATCGCCCCCAGCTCGTCAGGCCAGAACTGGGAGTTCCAAGGATTGCTGCTATTGGTGATAGCTAGCACCTCCGTTTTATCTGGATTGATCTTGAGTGAATTAGTGGTCATCCACCTGACCACAAATCTCAAGATGTCTTTTACCCGGGCGTGGGCTTGAGGGTTGCTGTCTATTTGGACAATGATTTGTGTGTCGTCCGCATAGTTGAAGACTTGGCAGTTCATCGAGGCAAGCTTCTTGATCAGGGGTCTGAGGTAAATGTTAAACAGGGGGGGGGATAGTGCCGATCCCTGCGGGACACCGCAGGGGATAGGCCCCCTCTCAGACACCAAGTCCCCCATCTTGAATTTTGTGGGTGCGATCTGACAGAAACGACTCAATCCAGCGGAGGATAGACCCACCAATGCCGATGTCTCTTATTCTGTCCAGGAGTTGTGAGTGATTGACCGTGTCGAACGCCGCCGACAGGTCAAGGAGGACTAGGACACAGGCTTTTTTGTTATCTGCTTTAGTCCTAATTTCGTCCAGTACGGACAGCATCACTAGTTCTGTACTGTGAGCCCTGAAGCCGGCTTGCCTAGCCCCAAGCAAGCTATGGGTCTCCATGAATTTGGTGAGAGTTTGAAGAACATATTGCTCCAGTATTTTTGCTAGAAAGGGCAGCTGAGATATGGGTCTAACATTTTTCATATTAGAGATGTCAGCTCCAGTCTTTTTAAGAAGGGGAATGACTCTAGCTTCTTTGAACTGTGAGGGGACTTTTCCTGATTCCAGTGAGAGGTTCATCAGGGCCAAGATTTCTTCCTCAATCGCTGGGAGAGCAAGTTTAAAAATCTTTGGTGGGCAAGGATCTGATGGTGAGCCGGATTTAATTTTTGTTGCGATGCCTCGCAGGGTCTCCAGGTCAAGGGGCTGAAAGAAGGAGATCAGCTCAGTCCGGTTTTCTTGTGTCTCCACCTCTGCGTTAAGGGGGAGCTTAAAGGGGGAGTTTTTAATAACAGTCAGGATTTCTTGGACTTTATCCGAGAAGAAGGATAAAAATTTGTTACATAATTCCTTACTAGGTGGCGCGACCGGCACCTTTTTTTGGCTCAATTCATTGAGGATTTTGAATGTTTTTTGTTTATTGGTGGCCAACAGAATCCTGTTCTCGTAGTGTTTGGCCTTGCTGCTAAGCAGGGTCTTTTTGTAGGCGGCGAGTTTTTCCCTATATTCTACGCAGGCTTGTGGTTCATAGGCTTTGCGCCATCGTCTTTCATAGTGGCGGAGTGTACATTTCAGGACTCTGAGTTCTTCTGAAAACCAGGGTGAGCCTTTACCCTTATTTACTGTTTTTATATTTCTAGCTGGGGCTAGTATGTTCATGGCAGATGTTAACTGACTGCCGATGGAGTCCGTCCATTCTTCCAGGTCCAGTGTTATAGGCCTCTTGACTGGGTTTCTACGAAGGGTTCTCTCTAGACTGGGACCCAAGATTTTGTTCCAGCTTCTAACTAGCTTCCAGGAAGGTGGAAGACCAGGGTTTTGTTTGATAGGAGGGAGCAGGAGGTTGATAAAATAGTGTTCAGACCACCCGCAGGGGGAGGTGTCCATTAGGTTCACGGAGGGATGAGTGGTCCATGCCAGGTAAAGGGTATGTCCTTTCTCGTGGGTAGGGCCTGACACTAATTGATTAAACCCGAGGGAGGTAAGCATGTCCTCGAGCTGTTGGGCCTGTGCCCCTCTGGATATCTGGTCCCAATGGTAGTTGAAATCTCCTACTACCAGGAGTTGTTGACACATTCGGTAAAAAGATCAACAAATGAGGGTGGGCAGTTAGGCGGGCGGTAAACTACCATGATTGCTATGTTTGAAGAGCTGTTGCAGACCTTTGTTACTAAAATGTCTGCCGCCTCCAGGTTTTCACCAAACAGTTTCTCAATGGTCATGTGATTTTTATAAAGTAGCTCCACCCCACCGCCTCGCTTCCCTGCAGTACTGTTATGCCAGAAGGCATCATAGCCATCGGGCAGGGATGCGATTAAAGTGGGCCCGAGTCCTCGTCAAGCCATGTTTCGGTCAGGGCGAGGATATCAGGGGCGTCTTCTTGCAGGAGGGTAAAGATTTCGGGGGCGTGTTTCTGTAGCGATCGTGTGTTGAGGGTGGATAATTTAATGTGCTTACTGTACTTAGGATGGGCATGGTCCATATTGTGTGGAGGAGAGGTGCTTTGCATCTCCCTCTCCTGTGAGCTAAGAAGTCCTTCTCTCTGGAGAATAAGTGTTATTTCAGGCTTTAGTGGGTGTGTGCCAGCGCCCAGTGCTTGTAGGTCATTGACCGAGTATTTATAGAAATGGGCAGAGTTTTTGGCCCCCGGGCCCTTTCGGGCGCAGACGGGTGCAGACGGGCTTGCCTTGGGCGCGCCTTCGGCGCGCCAGCGGCTCGCCCGCTGCGCGCGTCCGCTCCAGTGTGCCGCTTTTGTGCTCCTCGTGACCCCTGGCCCCTCCCCTTCAATCAGCCCTGCTGTGCAGCAGCTGAGGCCCCCAATCTCGTCGGGTGATGCGGGGAAGAGGTGCAGGACCGGTCAGGAGAAGCCCTGGTGAGCCTAGTTGGGAGTGCGTGGCAAGCGTAAGTTTTGAATTTTAAAAATACACAGCAAATACAAATACAATTTTAAAAGTTGTAAAAACGAGCAAGTTTAAAAGCGAGTCCTTACAAACAATACAGTCACTGCCTGGGCTAGCGTGTTCTGTTTTCGCTGCGCGTCCGCTCCAGCGTGCCGCTTTTGTGCTCCTTGTGACCCCTGGCCCCTCCCCTTCAATCAGCCCTGCTGTGCAGCAACTGAGGCCCCCAATCTCGTCGGGTGAAGTGGGGAAGAGGTCATGGACTGGTCAGGAGAAGCCCTGGTGAGCCTAGTTGGGAGTGCGTGGCAAGAGTGCTGAAGAAGATCAGATGTGACCGGGCCCAAGTCATTCTTGTGGCACCAGACTGGGCTCGAAGAGTTTGGTATCCCGAGCTACTCAGTAGGAGCGTGGATCTCCCGATCTGACTGCCTCTTCGGGAGGATCTTCTGTCGCAGCAACAGGGGACGGTCCTCCACCCGAACCTGTCCCGCCTCCACCTCCTTGCGTGGAGATTGAGTGGCGACAGTTGATTCCATTTGACTTGCCTCCTGAGGTCTGTAATGTGATTCTGGCAGCCAGGCGTCCCTCAACTAAATCTGTGTACGCCTGTTGGTGGAACAGGTTTGTGGCATGGTGCACAGCGAAAGCTGTAGATCTCCTTTCTGCCCCTCTTTCTGAGGTCCTATTGTTCCTTCTCTCTTTGGCCCAGCAGGGCTCTGTTTTGGGCACTATCAAGGGCTACCTTTCTGCTCTTTCAGCCTTTCTCAGGCTGCCTGATCAGCCCTCTTTTCAAGTCCCCTGTTGTCAATAGATTTCTCAAAGGCATTATTTACCTTTTCCCTCCTATTCCTTTTGTGATGCCTCAGTGGGACTTGAACCTGGTTCTCACATACTTAATGTGCGCTCCCTTTGAGCATCTTCATAACTGCCCTTTGTGGTTATTAACTTTGAAAACTGTCTTCCTGGTGGCCATTACCTCTGCTAGGCGTGTGAGTGAGCTCCAGGCTCTTTCATGTAAACCTCCTTTCCTGGCGATTCATCCATACAAGGTTCTGCTTCGACCACGTCCCTCCTTTCTGTCGAAAGTAGTCCCTGCCTTTCATCTCATACAAACTTTCACTGCCCACTTTCTTTCCACCTCCGCACCCTTCAAGAGAGGAAGAGATGCTCCACCGTCTGGACCCAAAACTTGCGCTTTCATTCTATTTAAACTGTGCACAACAGTTCCGGGTGGATGACCAGCTCTTTGTTGGCTAGGTGGGCGCCAAGAAAGGCCGAGCTGTGCGCAAGCAGACTATCTCCCGATGGGTTGTCTTGTGCATTAAAGCCTGTTACTCTCAGGCTAAAAAGGAAATCCCGGTTGGGCTGCGCGCCCATTCTACCAGGGCCACAGCAGCTACTACAGCATTGGGACGCGGTGTCCCCCTGCAAGATATCAGTCAGGCAGCCATGTGGGCCTCGCTGCAGACTTTCACTAAGCACTATTGCCTTGACAGTCAAGTCCGGAGAGACAGCTTCTTTGGCCGGTCGGTTCTCAGTGACTTTCTGGTGTGATTTCACTTTGCAGACCCTCCACCGGGGTTGGTATTGCTTGGGTATGTATTCTAGGGTAAGGAATCTATCACCAACGTGTCTCTTTCAGATGCACAAGTTACTTACTTGTGTAACGATATATCTGTAAGAGACATTAGTTAGTGATAGATTCCTTACCGCCCGCCCATCCTCCCCGTTCTGCGAACTGTTCTCTAGGGTTCAGGTCCTCCCTTCCAGGACCCTAGTTCTATTGCACCAGTAGTCTGTTTCTGGCATGGCTCTGCGTTCTTGGTGCGGAAAGTACCACTAGGCACCACATGCAACCCAGGGGGTCCAACGAGATAGGGAGAACCTAACTGGAGGAAATGTAAGTGATTAGAAGGGCGCCAACAAAAGCCTGTATGTGTGCGAAAGGCACTCATAGTACAACCAACTATGCAACCGTCCATAAACAAGGAACAACCTCTACAAAAGAAGAAAAAGCAAAACGGCCCAACAGCAGACGGGGAAGGGAAAAAAGAACAAGATTCATCAAAACTCCCCAGCAGAGGCTGTTGGAGAAGGTGCAGGGATGAGCTAGCGGAGCCAGTGTGTCCCCAGCCCCGCAGACTAAGGTAGAGCATAAAGCATTGGGAGGCCGGGATCCCAGCAAAGATCAACAGTTCAACAAGATGCATAACACAGAGTACAAATACAAAGTCAGCAGTACAAAAGACTGAGTTGAAGAAGAAAGGCCACCTCACCACCGACACAGCTGAGAAATCACAGAGCACGAGTCTGTCAGGTCCTCAATAGATTGAGCTGTTAACTACGGTGAGGGGTGGGGGGCATCGGAGGCAGAGCCGCCAGGTGATTGTCATCCCCCAGAGGCCTCAGTGTCAGATGTGAGTAGGTATAGTGTCAATAAAAGCCCTTGAAGAGATGTTGCTGCCGCAACAGCACTGCACTGCTCCTGCCGGCAGTTGGCAGGAGAGGGTATCCCTCTCTTGGGGCGCTTTCTGCGCAGCCGGCGAACAGTGTCAGTAACTTGAGTCATCCTGGGCCCTGAGAGCGGAGGGCGAGCAACTGCAAGAGCGCTTGGTGAAAGACTCCAACCAGTCCCAGGCCTCCGGCTGTGAATAGAAGTGGGTACATTGACCATCTGATACCTGCAACTTAGCAGGGAAAGGTAGAGCCTACCTGAGGCCCAGCTCACTCAGCCACCGCTTCACCTGAAGGAAGGAAGCCCTCTTGAATAGTCCAGGAAGAATATCACTGGCATTTTCGAACCGGACAGTACCTCTATCTAGGACCGCCATCAGAACAGCGTCTCGGTCCCAATAATTATAGTGCCTCACCACCATAGGCCTAGGGGGTGCCCCCGGAGGCAGATGCCAGGCCCGCACTCTGTGCACGCCCTCGATCACAAAATAAGGGGAAAGCTTTGTAGTGGCAACCTCCTGCTTTATCCAGTGTTCCAGAAACCGTACTGGATCCTTACCTTGCGCAGACTCTGTGAGGCCAATAAGATGAATGTTATTGCGGCGGGAGCGGCCCTCGGCATCCTTGAGCTTAGCTTAAGTTGAGCAATGTGCAGCCTCTCCTCGACATCCCTAGTCTGTTCAGCTACGTCCTGGCCATCAAGCCATAGCTCCCCGAGGGACTGCATATTAGCTGCGATCTTTTCAGACTTATTTTGTTGGTTTTTGCGACGGATCGCCAGATCTTTGGTATAATTTGGCCTCTAACATAATCTAAGACTCTGCAATGGCAGCCAGTATCTTGTTCAGTTTGTTGGTGGCAGGCATCGACACAGCCGAATCCATCCCTTGATCCAACGCCCGATCAGAAGCCATCTGGATGGGAGGCTTCTCGCCACTACGGTACAGGAGAGATGAGTCGAGGGCCTTGGGTCTCGGACGGGGTCCTGTACGGTTCCCACGCGGTCCCCTCCATCCGTCCATAGGCCCCTCCAAAGCCCCTAATCCAACTTTTCACCACTCAGGAGGGGAGAGAATCGCTCTTTAGGGGCCAATGAGTTCACCGGTGTCCGAGACCCGTCTCACCTCTAGCTAGTGCACAGTAGACTTATAGGGGCACAAGCAGTCTCAGTGCACAACAGAGTCCAGTCCGAGGGTAACCCCCACAGCAAGCACAAAACTGACAAACTCCGCTTCACTGCACCCGCCAAAGCAAGGCCCGACCAGATGGGAAAGTTAGTTAGCCAGCTCCTTAGTAGCTGTCTCTTGGCCCTGGCAGCTCTCTGAGGTGCTCTTCATCACACGGCCTTCAATCATGGGGGAGGGCACTCCCTCAGGCAGCAGGACCCTCACCCGTGCCACACAGGTGGACCGACGCTGCCTGACAGATGTCCACACACTTCTAGTCACTCTGCATACTAACACGCCAGGCCTGACAGGCTGTGCTGTCCTGCGCCAAGCTCTGATGCGGTGGGCCGACTGTGCCCGAGAAGGGCCAGAGACCCAATCTCAACTATGCGCTGCGGGTAGTGGCAGTATTGTTGTCCCATAGGTCCCCTGCTCATCGGTTGAGCAGGGGGAAGGAGTAGTTTGAACCGGAGAAGCGGCATCTGCCGCCTGCCAATCTAGGCCCGGGCGGGGATGCTGCACCAAGCTCAGCAGATCAGCTACCGTCCCACACCAATTTCCAAGCGTCAGATAGGAGACCAAAGGAGTCCGGCGCATCGGAGTATCAATTCTGAGGCCACTAGTTCCAGCCTCTTTGATACTGTGGTGATTTGTTGTTGTCTAGTAACATAACATACTAATCAATTGCATGTCACCTGCATAAGTGAAATAGGGCAAGCTGTCCACAAGTAATGTTATGAGGGATCAAAGTTAAATGTTGAAGTTTATCTTCAGAGGACTTGAAACCTATTCCCCCAACTTCACCCTCTATGTCCTCCCACTTAGCCCCTTTGCTGCTAGGCCTTTTCCCCCCTGTGCTAAGCCTTTCTTGGGCTATTTGGGGTAGTGCGCGCTTAGGCCCCTGTAACTTTTTGACCACATAAGGTATCCACGCCAAATTTGCGTCCTTTTCTTGCAACATCATGGGGATTCTAAAGGTACCCAGGGTTTGTGGATGCTCTTGGAGGGGTCCCAGAAATTAGCAAAAAAAAATGTTGGGAGGCAAAAATGGGAAAAACGGGCTGCAAATGAAAGCGTCTGGGTTTTTCTGTGCAAATGGTAATAAAAAAGGGTTTGTGGGGCTGAAATCATCATTTTCACAGCTTTTAAGGAATGACAGACTTTTGTCAGAAAACCAACATTTTTTACACAGTTTTGGCATTTTTCTGGGACATAGCCTATTTTTTGTGCTTTCAACCTCCTTCCAGTTAATGGTAGAAATGGGTCTGAAAGCAATAATGGATCCTGAAAAGCTATACATTTTTGAAAAGTAGACAAAATACTGAATTCAGCAAGGGGTCATTTGTGTAGATCCATCAAGGTTTCTTTATAAAAATCTAACAGTTAAATATAGGAAGAAATGAAAATTAGTTGGAAAAAAAACAGCCTATTGTGTCAACGTTTTTACCTGTAACTTCTTCTAATTATGACAGCTCTTTGAAAGCAATATACCGTTACATCCGCTGGACCTTCCTGGTTGTGGGGATATATAGGACTTGTAGGTTCACCAAGAACCCGACGAACCCAGAGTCAAAAACTGAGCAGCAATTTGCAATGGTTTTTCAAGTCAAGTCAATAGATCTTTATTCGATTCACAGAATCATAAAAGCATTACACAAACAAGAAGATAAAATATATAATAAAAACTATTTACAATGCTGGTGCTAAGCCTTCATAAAAAATTCACCTACCAGCATTTAAAGCCCTGTGATGATACATGGTGGAACATGTTTAGTCCCTAACAAAGACACATAAAATGCTTGTTACTTGGTTGTGGGCTAAGTATCCATATATAAACAGAATTAATTTTCATCGAGAGAAGAGTGCGAGGTAGAAAAAACAAAGTGCAAGGTGCAAAGTGCTTTATCCTAAGCTTCTATGGTTTAAAAAAGTGTAAACATGACTTCGCTAGGAATTATTGCATTCAGACATAAACTTTAAGTACACACTAAGTACAAATTTTAAAATTATTTTTTTTTTAAAAAAAGAAGAAATTCCACATTTCTCAGTAAAATAGATCTAAAATCTGAGTCCCTTTTTAGTCCTAATAAAATAAACTGACAATAAGAATCTACTGGTACCAAATACAATGAGTCTTGATGAATCAGTTTTTAGGATGCGTAACATTTCGAGGTATTTTCCAACACCTAATTTCCTGGCCAACGGTTTTATCCATTTATTTCTCGGTACTCTGTACACAGGGCAAAAAAATAAAATATGTGCAACGTCCTCTTTGGTCCCTATATTGCATTGGGAGCACGTGTCATCAGCATCCCCTCTCTCGCTCTGGGCAAGCCCCCATTTAGATGTGAAAGACTTAATTTGGAGAATGCCGTATCTGAATTTAAGGTATAAAACTTTAGCGAGCTGAGGCTCGATCTCATCCAGAAATTGTTCAAAACAGGGGGCAATGGTTTTTTATGTTCCGGGTATATAGCAATTATTGTGGGAAAATGTATACATGGAGAAATCGGTATGAAAGACATCTGTGTATTTCTGAAATGGGAACAAAATACAGAGTTTAGAAACAGTACATATTTGCACACTTTGGAAATTGGGAATACTCCTACTACCATGAGAATTATCGGTCATTTTTCAAAATGACTTCTTTTTTACAGTCTTTCATTTGGAAGGCAGAAATGCATCAAAAATCAATAGGTAATAACAGTTGCTTTACAAATCTGAATTACTCCAAGTCTCCCAATAAAAATTGTACCTCACTTGTGTGGGTAGGCATAGTGCCCACGACAGGAAATGGCTCAAAACCCAACGTGAACACGCCACATTTTCACAATGAAAATTTACCCTTTTTTTGCGAAGTGTCTAGCTGTAGATTTTTAACACTAGCTCTGCCGGCACCTAGTGAAATGTTGCAGACCTATACATTTTTGAAAACTAGACACCCAGGCGAATCCAGGATGGGGTGACTTGACTGCCTCCCACCAGGTTCTGTTACCCAAAATCCCTTGCACAGCTAAAAAATTGTCCAAAAAAACACATTTTCCCCACATTTCTGTGGTGGAAAGTTCCGGAATCTGCGTGGATCTACAAATTTCCACCCACCCCGAGTTCCCCAAAGTCTTACGAGAAAAACGGTACCTCACTTGTGCGTGTCGGCCTAGTGCCCCCGACCAGAAACGGCGCAAAACGCAACGTGATCACACCTCAATTTCGCAATGAAAAATGACCCTTTTTTGGCAAAGTGCCTAGCTGTAGTTTTCGAACCCTAGCTCTGCGGGCACCTTGGGGAAACCTCGCAAACCTATACATTTCTGAAAACTAGATACCCGTGGGCTTCCTGGGAGGTATGGCTTGCGTGGATCCCCCAATGTTTATTTACCCAGAATCCCCTGCAAACCTCGATTTTAGCTGAAAAAATTAAATTTTTCACACATTTTTGTGTGGGAAAGTTGTTGCATCACCGGGCTCACATAAATTTCCCACCACTCAGCGTTCCCCCAGGTATCCCGGTAAAAATGGTGCCTCACTTGTGTGGGAGGCCCAAGTACCCGCGACAGGCAAGGGCCCAAAACGTAGTGATGCGACATCAAAATTGCCTATCTCAAAACCACGTGGTTTTGCAAGGGGGGTCAGCAAAATTAAGCTAAAATTGAGGTTTGCAGGGGATTCTGGGTAAGGAATTGTTTGGGGATCCACACAAGCCATACCTTCCTGGAAGCCCCCGGGTATCTAGTTTTCAGAAATGTATGGGTTTGGTAGGTTTCCCTAGATGGCCGGCAAGCACGTGGCCAAAAACACAGATGACCCCCTTGCAAAACCAGATCGTTTTGACATAATTAGTTGTTTGTTTCTACAGCGTGAGAATTTCGGCACAATATTGCAAGGAAAATGTGACAGACATTTGGAGGTTTGCAGGACATTGTGGATAAAATAACTTTTTGGAATTCACAAGAGAGACATCACCATGAACTCCCATGGGTTTACGACAATATCTACAGTTGGTGGGTTATTCTTACATGGAACGTACACCTTGGCAGAGAAACGTAAAAGACAAAGATTCCAGCACAGCCATCTATTCCTCAAACACACACACGTACTGGTTGGATTTGGCACGAGGGCGAGTGATGGTTCAGTATATTAAATTTTATTTACTTACGTGTGCAACGCTATCCTTCGCCTACCTCTCCACCTCTGACGCCTCCTTACTCCGCATCCTCCCCGTTCCACCACGGGTTTTCCCGGTTGACGTGGAGGGAGATCGCGGTTACATTTTCTTTTCCGGGCTAGAGGCGAGGGGAGGCGGGGTGCTTCACGTGACACTGGTCACCTGACCAAGGGTTTATCTACATGTTAGAAGCTTCGCGCAGCGGACGCGCAAATGGCAAGCCCGTCTGCGCCCGTTCGCGCTCGACCGGGGCTAGGGGCCATAAACCCTGGTCCAAATATCTTTTATCCCTCTGAAAAACGAACTTTCACTTCAGAGCAACTTTTAGCTCTCCGCTCTAAAATCAAGCCTGACTGCATTCGTTGCCTGGCTACTAATTATGCTAAAGATACTTGTCCCGGTTGTAATTTCTCCCTCGCCAGCCCCCATTCAAGTCTTCACACATTTTCAGGTAAAAGAACAAACACTTGCATGCCCTCTCCCCCTAATAAAGTTTTTTCATTCCTTAGTGTAAATTGTCGTTCGCTCCCTAAACTTAAACTGGACATTTTTTACCTCCTTTACGATGTCAAATCAGATGCCTTATTTCTCACGGAGACCTGGCTCCATGAGAGCTCAGGTCCTGATGTCGCAGCAGCCTTACCTCCTAATTATGTTATTATTAGGAAAGACAGAATGACATCCTCTGGTGGCAGCATTGCTATCATTTACAAAAATAACTTCCAATGTAAATTTGGCACAGTGGACATTCCACATTGTGAAGCCGCCTCATTTAAGTTAACTCTTAACCCCCATTTCACATTCTCTGGTCTCCTTATTTATCGCCCCCCCCCCTGGCCCACCCAATCCCTGGGCCACATCCTTTCCGGATTACCTTACCCCTTTGATTATAATTCAAATAATTTCTCCCTGCTCAGCGACTTTAATTTACATCTGGACATTCTTTCTAATTCCACGTGCAGCAATTTTGTCTCAGATCTTGCCGCTATGAACATCTTTTTATGTAATTCGGGACCCAGACATAGAGCCGGCCACCTCCTTGACCCCATTTTTTCTAGCTTTCCTGGTCTTCACTGCGATCCTGCATTGCCCATCCACTGGTCTGACCATTATTTATCTACATTTACTATCTCGATTCCTCCCGTCCCTACATTTCCATCTCACTCCCTAAAGACATCCAAAAGAGACTGGAAAAAATTCGACCGGAATGCCTTTAACCACGTCCTATATTCGAACAGTCCTTTATATGAGTCTGATGTGGAGTCATTTTCCAAAAATGTACACAGTTGGCTTTCAACTGCTATTGATTCCTGCCTTCCTCCCACTCAGAAAAGATTTACCAATCACCGTCCCCCGGCTCCTTGGTTCAATGATATTCTAAACATTTTAAAAACTAAATGTAAATCTCTGGAACGTAAATGGAGGAGAGACTATGCGCCAGAACTGAAAATGGCATATATAAAGTCAAAAAAACTCTACCATAATTTATGTAAATCCACTAAGGCTCTCTTCGTCTCTAACTCTATCACCTCCGCTGCTAATTGTTCCAAGACACTCTTTAGCTTAGTTAAAAAGCTTGCTGGATCTGAGACCCCTAGTGTGAGGATCTTGCTCACTTCTTTAAACAAAAAATAGAGAAGATTCATCTTGATATTGCTAACACTCATTTTGATAGCAGCCTCTTGACGACAACACTTTCGACTACCACTCAGATTGCTCTTCTCCCAAGCGTAAATGAACAGTCTCTTGCTGAGCTTCCTGTTGCGCATATCACCACGACCCCTCTTCTTGACTCCTGGCCACTCTTCAATATGGACTCTCTTACTCTTATTCTAAATAAAGTTAAGTCTGGCCCCCCTAACGACCCCCTACCTCCCTCTATACTGAAACAACTGGATCCTCCCCACATGCACATAATCTTGAACGTTCTAAATTCCTCTCTTCGTGAGTCGGTAGTTCCAACTCATTGGAAACATGCTATGGTGACTCCTCTGTTGAAAAAGCCAACTGCCGACCCCCTCATTCTCTCTAATTACCGCCCCATTTCCCTTCTGCCAATCTCCAAGATTCTAGAGAGTCACATTCACTCTCATTTTGCCCAGTTTGTCCAACTGAATAAAATTCTTCATCCTTCCCAATCCGGGTTCAGGTCCAATTTCTCCACAGAAACCACTCTATTAGGTGTCACAGAGAAGCTTCGCCACCATCTTGACTGGAGAAACTGTGGCGCTTGTTCTGCTCGATCTCAGCGCAGCGTTCGACACTATTTCGCATCCCACACTTATTAAAACTTTAAAATCCTTGGGCATATGTGGCTCTGCTCTGGACTGGATCATCTCCTTTCTGAACGGTCGCACTTTCCAGATTTTTTCAGCCACTAACAGTTCCAACACTCATTCTTCCCCCCATGGGGTACCCCAGGGCTCCATACTCAGTCCTCTGCTTTTTAATCTCTAGGTGAGGCCTTTAGCAGAAATTGCTGACCAAGCCGGCCCAACTCTTATTTCTTACGCAGATGACTCTCAAATCATCTTTTCTCTCTCCTCCACTGATTCTAACTCAACATCTGATTTACAACTTGGCCTGAGGAACATCGCCTCGTGGATGACCCAACACCATCTTAAACTTAATGGTGATAAAACCGAGGTCTTAATCCTGGGAAAGGATAAGGACCTCTGGGGTCCACTTCATTGGCATACCGAGATGGGTGCCCTCCCGCCAACCTTCTAACCATGTCCGGAATTTGGGCGTCTACATTGACGACTCTGTCTTGGCACCAACAAGCCGTCAGGGTCGCGGCCACATACTTTACCATCTTGAGATGGCTGCGGAAAATTATTTGGATGTTACGCACTGCCACTCAGAAAACAGTGGTCCATGCCCTTATAACCTCAAGATTGGACTACGGCAATGTCCTGTTGCTAAGTGCCAACAAGACCATAATCCGTAAACTGCAGTTAGTTCAAAACTCTGCAGTTAGACTTCTCTGCAAAATTCCCAGAACTTCGCACATTTCTGGCTACCTCCATGATCTTCATTGGCTTAGAGTGGAGAGTCGCATAAAGTTCAAAGCCTTGAACTTTATGTTCAAGATAAGGCGGGGCTCAGCACCACCCTACCTGCATACTCTTGTAAGCCCTTACATTCCCACACGTCATCTCCGTTCTTCAACGCTTGAGAAATTCACGATCCCGTGTTTCAAACTTGCCAGGTTGGGTGGAAAGTCCTTTTCCTATCTTGGCCCCACCCTCTGGAACATTCTGCCTCTTGCCATCCGAAAAGAAACCAACTATACCTGCTTTCGTAGATCCATAAAGACCTGGCTGTTTAGCCAGTAACTTCTCTCTCTGCTCTTCACCACTCTGTTTGCAGCCTTCTTGGTGCCGGGAAACCCTTTTTGGGTAGCGGTCGCGCCTTATAGATTCAACCATAATAATAATAACGAGATTTCACAAAAATTAAATGCACTGTCAATAATTAAATGGACAAAAAACTGAACCAATGACTCGCAGCTCATGAGCTGTAAAGCCACGGCAAGGCACCAACCGCTGTACAGGCCATTCACACACCTTTCATACGTGATACACACAAGACCATTCACACCACCCGGCACAAAAACAACACATTAAAACATTCACAAAAAGGGACAAGGTACACCCTGCTTCAGAAAGACAAATATTACTGCACAGCCATCTAATCCTCAAGCACGCACACATACTGGTTGGATTTGGCACGAAGGTGAGTGATGGTTCAGTATATACAATTTATATAAGCAAGTGATTTCCCAAAAATAAAATGCACTGTTAATAATAGAAAGGGCGAGAAACTGAACCATTGACTCACAGCTCGTGAGCTGTAAAGCCACTACAAGGCACCAACCTCTTTACAGGCCATTCATACACCTTTCATACGTGTGACACATACAAAACCATTCACTCCGCCAGCCGCGGGCCCATCACAATACAACACTCACACCCGCAGACCGCGACCATTCAAGGGCCCATCACTTTCACACGCCCACATTCCTGACACAGCAACCACACAAGCTGATGGATTGCGTGGAGTGGCACTCAGCTAGCAGTGTGTGTAGTGACCAGCAGCAAGTCACTACTCACACACCGCTAGCCCGAGCGCCAGTCCACGCACACCGCTAGCTGAGCGCCAGTCCACGCACACCGCTAGCCCAACACCAGTCCACGCACACCGCCAGTCAATCGCCAATCCACGCACACCGCCAGCCAATCGCCAATCCACGCACACCGCCAGCGAATCGCCAATCCACGCACACCGCCAGCCAAGCGCCAGTCCACACACACCGCCAGCCAAGCACCAGTCCACACACACCGCCAGCCAAGCGCCAGTCCACGCACACCACCATCACATTTAGGATTTTTTTTTAGACAAAAATAAAAACAAACAAATTGAAAATAGATACAAACCTACTAACACAAAATCGGAAATTAAATACATTGCACTAATGCCAACCTTGAAACAGAATCAAATTTTTTAAAGAATACAGACCAGGCAGTTCACTTTACCACTCATGTATGCTCCCAAAAATTATTTTGCGTGTGGTACGCTCTGAAACAAGCAGGGACACACAGCCCAGGGTTAGAAGGACACTCGGGGCAGTGCATACGAGTCTCCTTCCGCGTACCTCTTCGCCAACAGACTCTACATCTCCTAGTGGGAAAGTCTTTTGAGGATGTGGGAGGAATGAAATCAGGAAAGTGGCGATCTTTCAGTCGAGCCACGTCCTCCACGACTCCAACTCTAGGAACACTACCCTGTTCCACAACAACAAGGCTGCCTATCACAGATTGCTGAAACTGAACAAAAGTCATCTTTGATGCAGGAGAACACTCCTTGAACACAACAAAAGCATTGAAAGTTGCTAAATTAAAGAGCTGGATGGCCAACTTCTTATACCAAACGCAAGCCTTACGAATAGCAGTGTAAGGTTCCAACCTCTGATCTACTCTATCAACGCCACCCATGTGCTTATTGTAGTCTAAAATGCACACAGGTTTGCGCACTTCAGAAATCTGACCGCAAACAGCCACAGGTGAAGTACTCTCATCATGGATGGTAGTCAGCATGTACACATCCCTCCTGTCCACAAATTTCACAGCTAGTAGTTCATCACTATGCAAGGAACTGCACTGTCCCCTCTGAAGTTTTCTACAAACAAGCTCTTTTGGATAACCTTTACGGTTAGAGTGGATTGTGCCACAAGCAAAAGTGTCCACTTTGAACAATTCCTTAACTTCTACACTGCTGTGCAATTGTTTATCAAGGTACAAATGGTGGCCTCTGTTAAACAGTCCTCTAGCAAGATCCAACAAAATTTTCTCAAACTCCAAAAGTGGACGGACAACCAGGGGGGTCAATAGTGGAATCCCTACCAGTGTACACATGGAAATTAAAAACATATCCTGTCCTACTCTCAGACAACATATACAGCTTAATTCCATAGCGTGCCCTCTTGCTAGGGATGTACTGCCTAAAAACCAAACGGCCCTGGAACAAGACCAAAGACTCACCAATAGATATTTCTTTCCCTGGAGTATAGATCTCTGAAAATCGATCTACAAAGTGATCAAGAACAGGCCGAATCTTAAAAAGACGGTCACAGTCAGGGTGATCTCGTGGCAACGCCAAAGAATTATCAACAAAATGCAGCATCCGTAGCAAAAGCAAATACCGATCACGAGTCATAACTGCAGGAAATATGGCCGTTGCCATCAAGGGACTGGTAGACCAATATGAAGCCATGGACGGCTTCCTTATCAAACTCCTCAATAAAGTCAAACCCAAAAACTTCTTCAACTCTTCCAAATTTGTGGGAGTCCACCGGGTAGCTCTAGAGTGGGGCCTAAGTTTGTCACTGTTGTCCCTCAAAATCTTTTCAGCATACAAATTAGTCTGCTCAACAATCTCACCCAAAAATACATCATCCATAAACAACTTAAAAAAACTATATAGGCAAAAAATGTTCACAATCCACTCTACACCCTGCATCACCACTAAAGGCAGGCAACACCGGCTGCACCATGTTTGGAACAACCCAGGGTCCAGCACTTCCAGTAGGAAGCCTAGCAGCCTCAGTCTGCAATCCAGATGCCTCTTGCACCATCGGCACAGCAGTATCCTCCTCTAAAACAGGCACTTCATCCGCACTGAGAGTAGCTTCATCTGCACTGAGTACCTTCATCATCCGATGATTCCATGTGGAGAGAACTCACTGCCTGAATCTTCCTCTCCCTCAGACGCACTGTCAGTCTCATAATCCTGCTCAGAGGAAGATTCAAGAAGCATACCAACCACCTGCTGAGCAGTCATTCTACGGCTAGCCATACTGCTTACTAATAAAAGTAACTTGTCATAGAAGTCAACAACAACAAACACTTTGTAAAATAAGTAATAAACTAAATGCACCTTTATCAGAAATGCCTATATACACCAAAACGATACCACTCACTTGCCAGAAGCAGATAAATTCACCACCACCTACTCTCCACAGACACAGTATGGATCAACAATATCCCACAAAAAAAGAAAGGGAAAAGAAAATTACACATAAGACAATGTGAAACACATTGAAAAGAATTCCTTGCACAAAAAAACTAACTAAATAAGCTGCCATTATGACACCACTTAAAAAAAAATTCATTCATACATGACAAAAATACTAATTTGGAGTATATACATCAAAAATGTTTTTCTTACCCAAAAAAATGCAACTACGCAAAGCTGCAGAACACCACTGTTGAAATCACAAACCGGAATCAAAAGCTTTACACTAGAATAAAAAGGAGAAAAAAACATTACAATCACATATGCAAATAATGCACCAGTCCACACACAATCCACCAGCCAAGCTAAGGGGTAAGTGGGCCTAAGAGTATAAATAAAATATTCACCCCCGTAAAAGGGGAGCAACCCTTGTCCTTGAGGCCACTCCCAAACACAAAAATAAAAAATAAAAAAACATGTGGCTAGTGGCTTCTGCCCCCCTTGAGGGCAGATGGGCCTAAAAAACATACTGCTATTCTGCCACCCAAAGAGGGCAGAAATCACCACAATCATCCTACCATGAAAGGGAGCGACCCTTGTCCAAGGGGGCGCTCAACAACAAAAAAATCCCTGGTGGTATAGTAGGCCCAATTGTAAAAAAAGAACATGGCCATCTGGCCCCCTGCGGGGCAGACACAGCCACAAAGATTGACCCCAAAGGAGAGTGACCCTTGCCCAAGGGGTCACTCTCCACAAATAAATCCCTGGTGGCCTAGTGGGCCCTACATTAAACAAGCATTTTCAATGCAATCGGTCTCGCCTTTGGGACCTTATATGTACTTAGCTATGCAGCACATTAGCCTGCACCCTGAAACATTTGCTGTTCTTTGACATCGAGGGAAAGTAAGCACCAAACTGCTTGATTGGAACATGGGGGCAGAAAGCCAAAATCATAAGCCACCAAAGGGGAGTTACCCTTGCCCAAGGGGCCACTCCACACTAAACAATCCATGGTGGTTTAGTGGGCATTTTTATAAAGATAATCTGCCCCCCCCCCCCCCAGGGGGCAGACAAAGCCTAAAACATAGCCCCCATGAGGGGCCGCTCCCCCAAACAAAACATACATCAAAACAACAAAACCTAACATCATAGGCATACTAAAATGGCCCCCAAAGGGGAGTGACCCTTGCCCAAGGGGCCACTCCCCACTACATTTATTCATTCGGCCCAGTGGGCCGAATACATTATTATTTTATTATTTTATTTTATTAAAATTTGCCCCCCCTCCGGGGGCAAACAAAGCAAAAATATAGGCCCCCAAAAGGGAAGCGACCCTTGCCTAAGGGGTCACTCCCCAAAACTAATATGGTGGGCTTCCTAAAATGTCCCCCAAAGGGGAGTGACCCTTGCCCAAGGGTCCACTCCTCTGCACGTTCGCAAAGTGGGCCGATTTTTGGCCCACAATTTAAATCTGCCCCCCCCTCAGGGGGGCAAACTAAGCCAAAACATGTGCCCCCAACTGGGGGAGCGACCCTTGCCCAAGGGGCCGCTCCCCCAACCAACACACTGCCCAAATAAAAAAAAACTTTTTAAATCCCTGGCGCTAGTGGGCATTCCTGCTGCACGATCGTGCAGCAGGAATGCACAAAAGAGGCATCGAGGGAAAGGAAAACCCTTTCCTTTCCCTCAATGTCTTTCGTTTAAATCTCCCCCCCTCCCCAGCCCCAAATCTAACCTCTTAGATCACCGACGCGCAGGAAGCAAATGGCTTCCTGCACGTCTGTGATCCAAGGGAACCCTCAATGATGTCAGCGCGCCTCGCACACTGATGTCATTGACGCGCGGGGGGGGGCAGGGGAAGGTCTTCCCCTGCCTTCCCCAGGAAAAAAGCATCGATCGGCACTTACCCCCCCCCCCCCGTGGGTGGGTGCCATGACGAGCCTTGCTCGTCATGAGCACCGAAGGGGTTAATGAACACCAGTTAAGAGCACTTCTTGTGGCTCCTGGAACTGTGTGACTCCCTGTGACATCAGATGACCCAACAAAAATTCCAAAAGGCGTACTTATTTTTCATAATATGTTTTTGAAGAAAGGCAAGAGGCAGGAACATGTAATGTGAGTAGAACTGTTACTCTGCGACCCCACATGGTAAACCTTACCATGCTGTGGCTAAAGTCTAATTTTCTTGGAGGCTAACTACATAAGAAAGTGGTCAGACTGCTGTGGTTAGGCTGCTATGGTTGGGTTTACAATTAACAGGGAATCACGTTTGCATCTTCCATGGAAGCAGATGTGTTGAAATAGGAATGAGCAGTGGCTAGTTTGTGCTGCATCTATATTCAAAATTTCAAAACCAACAATGTTGCAGTGTTCACAGCAAAAATAATTGGATGTCATTCCTTGGGTTAGTCCTAAAATTTCTTTCAAATCTCATTCTGATTATAAGTTGTATCCTTTGGAGGCAGTGTTCTTATTTGAAGTGGTTTTCCTGAACTGTTTAAAGCCTAATTCTGATGGATACATCTGCCAGTGGATTCCTCGCCTTGTGAATATCCCCTGCGTCAGCAACATTCAGAAACTTTTGTAGCAGTCCACGCCGATGAGGTCGAAGACGACGTCACAGAGACATGGCTCCGCTCGCGACTCCGCTGAAGTCACCGGCTCCATAAGAAGACCTTGTTGGCGTGATGACGTCCGTTCCCTTTTTCCCGCGCCGTCCACGCCAACGGATTTCGGGAATCTCTCTGTAGCTATACTTGTTACTTTGTTTTCTGCTGGTTCCTCTTGGTCCTCTTCAGCTGAAATGTCGACAAAGAAGTCTGGATTTAAACCTTGTCGAGAATGTGGGAAACACATGTCGATTACGGATCCGCATGACGACTGCGTGTGGTGCCTGTTATCGGACCATGATGTGGAAGGATGTTCTTGGTGCCACAAGATGAGCTCCAAGGCTCTTAAGGAGAGGGAAGCAAAGCTCTTCATTGCTAAGATGAAGAAAGAAAAAAGAGGCTGGAGAAAATCCAGGTCGAAGTCGGTGTCGAAGTCTACTTCGGGGCATGATTCTAAATCCAGGAAGCACAAGAAAAAGAGGAGGCATTCTTCTCGATGTCACTCTGATAGGGACGCGGCTCGGAGATCTCGCCCTCCCGACGCCGTGAGTACTTAGTATCTCCTTCGCCTGTTCCAGATTCTCCTATTGGCCTATCGTCACCTGTGGCTTCACCGGAGTATTCTCCGGCCCCGGTCTTGGCTCCATCTCCGACGCTGACTCCATCCCCGGCTCCGGCTTCGTCTCCGGTCCTGTGTGAGGAGCCTCCTGCTCCGGCTGAGCCTTCGGCTCCACTGATTCCACCGTCGGTGCCGGTCGGCCCGAGTCCGGTGATGCCTGAACAATCTCCTGCGTTTCCAGGACCAGGTCAGGACCCTACGCATTATCTTAATGCTATGTACGGAGTCTTCTCCAGAGCCATGTACCCCTCTGGTGCACCTTCGGGTCCTATGGCCTTCAGTTTGGGAGTTCCCCAAGCCTATCCTCAGGCTCCCTTCATGCCATTTTTTCCGGCGACGTCGTCTTGGCATCTACCAGCGCCGAGGATATCGACGCCGCTCCCTTCTTCACTGGCACCGACTCGACCTCTTTGAAGCCAGCTGGTCCATCGGATCAACACTCGGCTCCGGCGACGTCGGATTCGGTCACGGCGCCGCCGACTCCGGTTGTGAGGATTAGGTCTAGGAGGGAGGCCCAAAGGGTGCTGGATGAACAAAGGTACCTGATGGAGGAAGTAGAGGAAGGGGAGTTCATGGAATCGGACGATGTGTTTGAGTTGAAGGAGGCTAGTGGCCTGGACTTATCACCTGAATGGGAGATTATTCCTCCTTCTGATGTTCCTTCAAAGGATGTGGCACCATACCATGCTGTTATAAAGAAGGCAGCTGAACTTTTAGATCTACAATTGCCTTCTGCAGAGTTCAAACATAACATCCTTACAGAAGTTCTGCACTCTCCTTCTGCTGTTTCGGAGCCTTTACTCCCTTTTAATGACTCCATTATAGAGCCAGTAATGGAGGTGTGGCGTAAGCCCTTTTCTGCTCCGTCAGTCTCTAAAGTTATTGCCAGGAGGTATAGGGCAGCTCCGGGGGACCCAGACGTTTTGACATCTCACCCATCTCCGGAAAGTCTGGTGGTGCAGGCTGCCTGTTCCAAAAAATCATCCGGTTCTTTTCCCCAAGTCCCGAGTGACAGGGAGGCGAAGAAATTGGATCAGTCGGCAAAGAAGGTTTTCTCTTCTGCCAGCATGGCCCTTAAATTGATGAATGCCACCTGTCTGTTGGGCCTGTATATCCATACACTTATGGACTCAGCAAAGCAGCTAGCCCCGAAGCTGTCGGAAGAGGATAGGTTAAGTTTCAATGAGGTCCTTTCGGATACTCAAGCGGCGGCTCGTCAGGTAATCCAAAGTGGCTTGGATACAGCTGACTCGGTTGCAAGAGTCAAGGGATCTTCTGTTGCCACCAGGAGGAGTGCGTGCCTTAAATCTTCAGAATTCTCCCCTGATGTCCAGTCAACACTATTGGACTTGCCTTTTGATGGCTCCGGACTCTTTGGCAAGAAAGAGGATGTTGCGCTTGAAAGATTTAAAGAGTAAGGCCACGGCTAAATCTTTGGGCCTTCAATCTCAGCCGAGAGGTTCGTTCAAGAGGTACAGGGGCTTTGGAAGGTCGACCTTTCGTTCTTACAGACAGCCCCAGCAGCAGCAGCAAAGCAGAATCAGGGGTCGCACTTGAGGTCAACAGCTCTCCTCCTCTTCCTCCTCAGCCCCTCCCACCACTGCAAAGCAGCCCTAGATCCACCATTCTGGATCATGCTGGTCCTGTGGGGGGCCGGCTTACCCATTTTCTACAAGATTGGGAATCGGTTACTACAGACCTTTGGGTTCTAGATCTTGTAGAAAATGGGTACTCCCTTCTCTTTCGGGAATTTCCTCCAAATTAAACTCCTTGTCAAGGGGGTTGCTCAGAGGATCACCATCTCCTCCTGCAGGAGGAAGTCCTGACGTTACTAAAAAAAGGTGCGATAGAGGTGGTTCCAGAGCAGGAGAGGGGTCAGGGATGCTACTCCAGGTATTTCTTGATTCCGAAAAAGGATGGCAGATTGTGTCCAATATTGGATCTTGAATCTTTTTCTGAAGCAAGACCAGTTCAAGATGCTCACCCTTGCGCAGGTTCTTCAAGCGCTGCAACAGGAGGACTGGATGGTGTCGATCGACTTGCAGGATGCGTATTTCCACATCCCCAT
This sequence comes from Triturus cristatus, assembly GCF_964204655.1. Taxonomy (NCBI): domain Eukaryota; kingdom Metazoa; phylum Chordata; class Amphibia; order Caudata; family Salamandridae; genus Triturus; species Triturus cristatus. Next base: position 320,024,563 of record NC_140592.1, read on the forward strand.
CCTGAAGTCGCACAGGAAGTATCTCCGGTTTAGGGTAGGGTCGCAGCATTATCAATTTGCGGTCCTTCCGTTTGGTCTTGCTACTGCACCTCGAGTCTTCACCAAGGTGATGGCAGTGGTGGCAGCCCATCTCAGAAGGGCGGGGATTTTAGTTTTTCCCTATCTGGACGACTGGCTGATCAAAGCGGAGTCGCCAGAGAAGGTGCTTCATCATCTGCAGGTTACAACTCAGCTGTTGTACAAATTGGGTTTTTCGATAAACGTACCCAAATCTCACCTGGTACCCTCTCAGCGCAACCTGTTCATAGGGGCGGTACTGGACACTACTGTGTGCCGGGCATTCCCTCCTCCACAAAGGATTCTCGACATACAGGAAATGATTCCCTTGTTTTACAATGGAGCGGTCGTTCCAGTCCTGAAGGTCCTTCGCCTGCTCGGTCTGTTTGCTTCCTGCATTCTGTTGGTCAACCATGCACGCTGGCACATGAGGGCCCTCCAGTGGCTGCAGGCAGTGGTATCAGCACAAAGGAGATCTCAGGGAGTCTGTGAGGATCTCCGGAGAAGCTGCAGCGGATCTGTCTTGGTGGAGCGTGGAGGGCAATCTGTCTCAAGGAAAGCCCTTTCATCTACCTCCGTCGGTGGTCACAGTAATAACGGATGCATCCACTTTAGGGTGGGGTCCTCATTTGGGGGATCTGGAGATCAAGGGTCTTTGGTCTCCAGAGGAAAGGTTGCTTAACATCAACCTTCTGGAATTGCGGGCGATATGTTTGGTGCTCCAGGCCTTTCTCCCTTCCCTTCGCGGTCAGTCGGTTCAAGTCCTGACGGACAACACTGCTGCGATGTGGCATGTCAACAAGCAGGGAGGAGTGAGGTCTCTGTCTCTGCAGAGAGGCTCTGCGTCACTGATCCTGGGCTCAGGATCATCAGATTTGTCTGATGGCAAATAATCTGGCCGGGGTTCTGAACGTACGTGCAGACAGTCTGTCGGCAGTTCTCCGCCGACTACGAGTGGAGGCTTCAGCCAGAGGTGGTTCGTCACGTTTTCCGGATGAGGTGATACCCTTGTGTGGACCTGTTTGCCACTCACGAACGCTCACTGCCCGTCATTCTGCAGTCTCCAGTATCCGATGCAGGGAGCGTTGGGGGACGCGCTTCACTTGAGATGGGACTCGCATCTCCTTTACGCGTTTCCTCCCATACCCTTGATTCCTCGGGTTCTGAGGAAGATTCGCCAAGACCGGGCCCAAGTCATATTGATCGCCCCGGATTGGCCAAGAAGGGTGTGGTACACAGATCTTCTCCACCTCTCCTCGTGCCCTCCGCTCCAACTCCCTCTGAGGGCAGACCTCCTCTCGCAGTCGGAGGGGCAGGTTCTACACCCCCACCTCCAGAGCTTACACCTTCATGCCTGGAGATTGAACGGGGCAACCTGAATTCTTTTTCTCTCCTGCCAGATGTGGTAGATGTAATTTTGTCTGCCAGACGTCATTCCACCAAATCTATCTATTCCTATAGGTGGTCTAAATTTGTGCTCTGGTGTGGGGAGAAGTCAATTGATCCTTTGAGGGCTCGTTTATCTGACATTCTGCAGTTTGCCCTTTCTCTTGCTCAGCAAGGCTTTGCTGTATCCACTGTAAAGGGATACTTATCGGCTTTGTTGGCATTCCTTTGCTTGCCGGATCAGCCGTCCTTGTTCAAATCGCCTATTGTTTTACGATTTCTGAAAGGCCTTACAAACAAGCTTCCTCCTACTCCTTTTATTGTGCCTCAATGGGACTTAAATCTTGTCTTAACTTATCTGATGGGTTCTCCCTTCGAGCCCTTACACAAGTGTCCCTTGAGACTGTTGTCTTTCAAGATGGTTTTTGTCATTGCGATCACCTCGGCAAGGAGGGTAAGTGATCTTCAAGCTCTGAGTTCAAAACCCCCGTTCTTGACCATTCATGCTGAAAGGATGGTACTCAGGACCAGGGCTGCTTTTCTGCCTATAGTGGTAACTCCCTTCCATCTGGGGCAGTCCATTACCCTCCCTACCTTCTATCCTCCCCCTCACCCTTCCAAGGAGGAGGAGAGACTTCACCGCTTGGACCCTAAGAGGGCGGTGAGCTTCTACCTTGACAGGGCAAAAGACTTTCCAGTTGATGACCAGCTCTCCGCTGGCTTTGTTGGCTGCAGGAAAGGCAGAGCGCTGCACAAGCGCACCCTTTCCAGATGGATTGGCTTGTGCATCAAGATATGCGACGCTTTGGCTGGTAAGGAACCTCCAGAGGGTTTAAGGGCTCATTCTACTAGAGCTAAGTCTTCCACTTCTGCTTTGTCTAGAGGTGTTCCTGTGGAGGACATTTGTAGGGCGGCAACTTGGGCCTCCCTCCACACTTTCGCAAAGCATTACTGCTTGGATTCCGAGGTGAGGAGGGACGGACACTTTGCTTGTTCCGTCCTTCAGGACTTTCTGGTATAGAAGGGTGGACACCCTCCTCCGGGAGTGGGACTGCTGTGGGAATTTTTTCACAAGGTGAGGAATCCACTGGCAGATTTATCCATCAGAAGAACAAGTTACTTACCTTCAGTAACGCTTTTTCTGATGGATACAGTATCTGCCTGTGGATTCTTCACTGACCCATCCGCCTCCCCGTTGTCCACCCTTGTATACCTACAATTCTGATGATGGTGTTTCAAAATGTATTTGTTACTGTCTAAGGCACTGTTCTCCACACTGTATGTGTTGATTTATATATTATGTACTGTGTATATATTGCTGTCAGTCCGTCTGTGTGCCTCGAAGGCATGGAAAAAATGGCGGAACTGACGTCATCACGCTGACGAGTTCTTCTTATGGAGCCGGTGACGTCAGCGGAGTCTCGAGCGGAGCCGTGTCTCTGTGACGTAGTCTTCGACCTCATCGGCATGGCCTGCTACAAAAGTTTCGGAATGTTGCTGGCGCAGTGGATATTCACAAGGTGAGGAATCCACAGGCAGATACTGTATCCACCAGAAAAAGCGTTACCGAAGGTAAGTAACTTGTTCTTCTCTTCCTCTGACAATTTCAGGCTTGTCAGATATTTTGGCTGCACCGGCCACATTCTGCAACACACTGAAAGATACAACGTGCTTCTGAAGACAGCGGGTCAAGGATAGTTATTTCTGTGTTGTGTCTGGTGCAGAAATCTGATTGATAATGATTTAGTGTGGTTTCTGTTTCAGTAGATTACTGAAGGTGATTTGCTATCACTTTTACAGTAATACTGAGGAGCTAAAGCAGGCCTGCTAATGGCCTAAAGGACGCCACATGAGCATTCTATCAGCATCGCTCTCTCAAAGCTCCATACCCTTGCTATGAGTTCAGTCAAGAGGTCTTATGAAACCGGTTTGCTTTAGTTTTTGACTGCTTTGTGCTGCATGTCTCCTCTTCCCTTTCTTCTTGAGGGTTCTTCCCATAGGAGATAGCTAGGACGTAAGAATAAGCTGCTGTTCCTTCTTATTCATAGCCGTCTGCTATACCCTCCCTGGTACCACTCTGCCATCTGACTTAAACTATCACTTTAATAGGCTCCTAATAAAAAAAGGTGGCAGCAAGAGTGCTGTTCTGTGCATATACCTGTTTGTGCGTAAATATGCCTACCTCTGCACAGTACTGGCACCACACACACCTCTGGACCAGTTTCAGAAGCACTTTTCAGTCCTGATTCTAGATGGCCAGGACACCTGTAGGTTGGAAAGAGGAGCAAGGAATAAGACTCCGGATAAATGTAACTATATTTATTTAAAGAATTCTGTAGGGCTGGTTTGCGAAAGCATTTATACATACCAGAAGTAGTGTGACCAGAGTAGTCTGAATGCCTACTCTTATATGCCTTTGTAAATCGTCCCAAAAAAATACAAGTAGAAGGCATAATATTTCTGTTCTAATTGTGCGTAAAGTGTTTTAGGCGACCTCCTCAAGTTACTGGTCCACTTCACCTCAATCCAAGTTGGTCTAGCAATCTTGGTACAGTTCCATGGTCCAATCTAGAAAACCATTGTCCATGGCCAAAGATTTGAGTTTCATCCACATCCGTCCGTACTAGATCTACTTTGTCTTAATTTTTTTAGACATGTGAAAACTGCAGGTGTAATGAGCAAATCATACAATAATATTTACCAAAGCGTTTTTATTTCAGTGTACGCATTTTCATTCAGAACAATCTTCCTTTTCATCTTTTCCTACTAAAATGTGGAAGAGCCTCTGCTCTGCCCTAAAGGCCTTATTACGACTTTGGCGGTCTTCCAATGGGACCGACACTGCAGCTGTCCAAGGAAGACCGCCATGGCCGTGGTGAGCTCACATGCCGGATTAGGAGTGTAGTCTAGGGTGGGCAGACAGTGCTGCAGCGATCTCACAGTGGTGGCTTTCTTAGGCTTATAGGAGAGCTTAACCAGCATACCTCCACTGTGAGAGTGCCTGCAGCACGTTCCTGCACAGTGTTTCATGCATCATGTTGTGCATGCCACACCGTGCAGGAACAAGGGTGCAGTTCCAGGGAGCCACAACATGTGCTCCCCCCCCGTCTGCACCCCTAGTCCCAGATTTGGCTGCGGGGCCCTGTGAGTGCCCCTTGACCTCTCTGTCCGTCACCCTTTTCATGGCGGGGTCTCTGCCATGAAAAGGGCGATGGATATGCAGGTTGGAATATGCTCGGCGGTGTCTGCATCATCACTGCCAGAATATTCAGGCTGTTTACAGCAGTCCCACCGAAATCCCATACTCCTAATGAGGCCCCAAGTATTGATGATGTTGATCAAAGGTGATGGTTGAGAATTGCAGGTTAAAGTTAGCTTCACGTCCTGATGCAGACGCCTACAGGAACAGTGGTAACCTCGAATGTAACACAATATATGGAAACAATACCCTGATGCGTTACAGCGTCAAAAATAGAAATGTAAATGATATGAGTAAGTACAGGGCACATGGAAGCGTTGCTGGCACGCTTGATCAGCGGCTGCATTTGATGAGCTGGAGTCCTGGAACAGAGACTACGACAACGTCGTTTTTCGGATTCCTGGCCTCATTCATTGACTGAAAGGCACATGTTGACAAGGGATCGCAACCTTCACATGCACTGAGCCTCATCAAGCATGAAGTAATGTACTGGATTGCTGCCACGCCTCGCCTGGAAACTAGTTCCAGCAGCAGAACTACTAGGGGGCCAGTACCTGCAGCGTCCCTGATACTGGTGGCGGTTGTATGGATAGGAACTATATTTGTCATTTAGGGACAAATTCATAAGTTGTTTCACGCAACTAGAGTCCTGAATGAGCGTAGAAACTAACATTTCCATTTCTAAATTGGAAATGCTGATTCCGAAAAAAGTGAAAGGGTAGAAAAGCCTCCCTAGTAGTTTGACTCTTTCATTTGTGTGGAAATGAAGGAATGGAGATTTTGTGTACACACCGAAAAGTTGTATTACGTGAGTATTCACAAAATAATTGCAGCTAGCTAGACCTTGAGAGAAAGAGAATGAGAGAGGAATGTTTCAGGGATCGGTCTAGAAATCCAACACCTGGTATACATTAACTGGACCTAAACCTGATAAAAATGTGTGTACATGCAAAATCTATAGATTTAGGACAGGAGAATCATGCAAATCTAAGTTAGTCGTCAACTGAATTCTCCTGCCTTGGGGGCCCTATCCACAGCCATAAAAATATTAGGAAACCGTTTACCATTTCCGAGGTTAAAATGTTTGATTTTTTTTTTTCTTTTACCGGCACCTATTTTGTTCAGGTCCTGCCAATGTACCTGTGATGAGCATACCCCATCAACGCCCACTTTCCCCCAATCTCATGGACCACCTGTGAGGCATTTCCTGCCCGAGAAACATTGTTCTTTCACGTTTTTAGGTCTCGCGAGCCAAAGGCTCGAAGAGACATTTTGTATGTGGGATTTTCAAAGTGCTACCCACAGTTTTGGCTGGCCTAAACCTTGAGTGCACGATCACATGCACGTGCACAGCTGCTCCCACTCCCCCCTCCCTTCTCTATAGCTTTCTTACACTTTAGCCGCTTTGACCCTTGCATTCCCCCCTCCCTTCTCACCCAGCCCTTTGATGCTCTGCTCGATTACTTTCACCGCTACAAACTTTCCACTCCCCCCTCCCTTCTCTATAGCTTCCTTTCACTTTAGCTGCTTTGACCCTTGCATTCCCCCTCCCTTCTCACCCAGCCCTTTGATGCTCTGCTCGATTACTTTCACTTTCGCCGCTACAAACTTTTCAAGCCTTTTACCGCCTTTGATTTTCTTTTATTTTGCTGAGCCTTGATTCATATGGCTTGTTCAGATTTCAAGGGAAGTCTTACCCATCTTCAACTAACAGCATGCAGCCAAGCGTGAAGGATTATCGCTTGTACTTTCATTTCATATCATCTACAGCGCGTGTCCTCTAACGCATGTAAATAAATGTAAAGGCACGATCAGACAAACGGTAAGGATAATCGCTTGTGCTTTCATTCAACTTTGTCTTCAGCACGTGTGTTTGTCAGCGCGCAGCAGATTTTCATGTTTCCTCGCTCATGACTATACATCGACGCTTGCATCATGTTTCTCCACCTCTCCCTTCCTCCTATGTTGTCCTTAGTTAACTTTACATCACTCTCTGCTCCTTTGCCACACACTCATTTGTCCTCAGTGTATCGCCTTCACGCTTTGCTTCCACTGATAGCATAACATAACATAGTATAGCATAACAAAACAAAGCATAGCATCACAAAACATAGCATAGCATAACAAAACAAAGCCTAGCATAGCAAAACACAAAAAAACCTAGCATAGCATAACAAAAAATAGTATAGCATAAAAAAGACAACAAAAAATAGCATAGCATAACAAAAAATATCAAAACAAAACATAGCATAGCATAACAAAGCATAGCATAACAAAACAAAGCATAGCATAACAAAACATAGCATAGCATAAGAAAAATTAGCACACCATTACAAAACTCAACAACACATAGCATAACAAAACATAGCAAAGCAAAGCATTGCATACCAAAACACAACAAAACGTAGCATCGCATAACAAAACAGCATAGCATAGCATAGCATAACAAAACATAGCATAGCATAACAAAAAACAAAACATAGCATAGCATCACAAAACATAGCATAATAAAACAAAGCATAGCATAACAAAACAAAACAGCATAGCATAAAACATAGCATAGCATAACACAACATAGCATAGCATAACAAAATATAGCATAACAAAACATAGCATAACATAACAAAACACAACAAAACGTAGCATAACTAAACACAGACACAGGGCAAAATGCAAAGTACTGTGGTGGGGGAGGGAGGGGAGCGCGCACAAGCTCAAAGACGTGCAAGCCCGCTTCATTCATCAGCTTTTGGATGTTATAAAATCCACAGTAGTTTAATACACCATAACATAGCATAACATAACAAAACATAGCCTAGCCTAACATAAAATAACAGCATAACATAACAGAACATAGCCTAACATAACAAAACCTACCATTACATAACATAATAAAACATAGCCTAACGTTGCATACCATTGCATAGCATACCATAACTTACCATAACATAACATAACAAAACATAGCCTCGCCTAACATAACATAACATAACAAATCATAACATAGCATAACAAAACATAACATAGTATAGCATAACATAACATAGTATAGCATAACAAAACAAAGCATAGCATAACAAAACGTAACAAAACATAGCATAGCATCACAAAACATAGCATAACAAAACAAAGCCTAGCATAGCAAAACACAGCCATTGCATAGCATACCATAACTTAACAAAACATACTATAACATAAAAAAACATAGCCTCGCCTAACATAACATAACATAGTATAGCATAACATAACATAGTATAGCATAACAAAACATAGCATAGCATCACAAAACATAGCATAGCATAACAAAACAAAGCCTAGCATAGCAAAACACAACAAAACAGTATAGCATAAAAAAACAAAGCATAGCATAACAAAACATAGCATAGCATAAGAAAAAATAGCATAGCATAACAAAACTCAACAACACATAGCATAACAAAACATAGCAAAACAAATCAAAGCATTGCATAACAAAACACAACAAAACGTAGCGTAGCATAACAAAACATAGCATAGCATAACAAAACATAGCATAGCAAAACAAAACATAGCATAACAAAACATAGCATAGCATCACAAAACATAGCATAACAAAACCTAGCATAACAAAACAAAACGTAGCATAACTAAACACAAAATAGCATAGCATAACAAAACACAACAAAACAGCATAGCATAACAAAAAATTGCATAACAAAACAATACATAGCATAAAGCATAGCATAACAAAACATAACATAGCATAACAAAACACAGCATAGCATAAAAACATAGAATAACATAGCATATCAAAACAAAGCATAGCGTAGCATAACAAAGCATAGCATAACAAAGCATAGCATAGCAAAACACAACAAAGCATAACACAACACAACAAATCACAGCATAGCAAAACAAAACATAGCATAGCAAAACAAAACATAGCATAGCAAAACAAAACATAGCATAACAAAACAAAGCATAGTATAACAAAACAACAAAACATAGCATAGCAAAACATAGCATAGCATAAAACAAAGCATAGCATAGCAAAACACAACACAACATAGCATAACATAACAAAACATAGCATAGCATAGCATAACAAAACACAACAAAACATAGCATAGCATAGCTAAACAAAACATAGCTTAGCATAAAAAACATAGAATAGCATAGCATATCAAAATAAAACAGCATAAAAGCATAGCATAGCATAACAAAACATAGCATAGCATAGCAAAACACAAGAAAACATAGCATAGCATAAGACAACAACAAATCACAGCATAGCATAACAAAGCATAGCATAACAAAACATAGCATAGCAAAGCAAAGCATAGCATAACAAAGCATAGCATAACAAAGCATAGCATAACAAAGCATAGCATCGCAAAACATAGCATAGCATAACATAGCATAGCATAGCAAAACATAGCATAGCATAACAAAACACAACAAAACCTAGCATAGCATAACTAAACAAAACATAGCATAGCATAAAAAACATGGAATACCATAGCATATCAAAACAAAACATAGCATAAAAAGCATAGCATAACAAAACATAGCATAGCATAACAAAACCTAGCATATCAGAGCAAAACACAACACAGCATAGCTTAACACAACACAACAAATCACAGCATGGCATAACAAAGCATAGCATAACAAAACACAACAAAACATAGTATAACAAAACAAAGCATAGCATAACAAAACACAACAAAACATAGCATAGCATCACAATACATAGCATAGCATAACAAAACACAACATAGCATAGCATAACAAAAAATAAAACAAAACATAGCATAACAAAGCATAGCATAACAAAACACAACAAAACGTAGCATAGCATAACAAAACATAGCATAGCATAACAAAGCATAGCTAAACAAAACATAGCATAACAAAACACAACAAAACCTAGCATAGCATAACGACGCATAGCATAACAAAACATAGCATAACAAAACATAGCATAACAAAACATAGCATAACAAAACACAAAAAACATAGCATAGCATAGCAAAACATAGCATAGCATAACAAAGCATAGCTAAACAAAATATAGCATAAAACACAACAAAACATAGCATAGCATAACAGAACATAACAAAACATAGCAAAGCATAGAATAGCAAAACAAACCATAGCATAACAAAACATAGCATAGCATAACAGAACATAGCAAAGCATAGCATAGCAAAACAAAACATAGCATTACAAAACACAACAAAACATAGCATAGTATCACAAAACATAGCATAACAAAATATAGCATAACAAAACATAGCATAACATAAAACAAAACGTAGCATAACTAAACACAAAATAGCATAGCATAACAAAACACAACAAAACAGCATAGCATAACAAAAAATGGCATAACAAAACAATTCATAGCATAACAAAACATAACATAGCATAACAAAACATAGCATAGCATAACAAAAAACAACAAAACACAACAAAACATAGCATAGCATAACTAAACAAAACACAGCATAGCATACAAAAACATATAATAGCATAGCATAACAAAACCTAGCATAGCATAAAAAACACTACAAAGCATAGCATAACAAAACACAACAAAACATAGCATAGCTAAACAAAACATAGCTTAGCATAAAAAAAATAGCATAGCATATCAAAACAAAACGTAGCATAAAAAAGCATAGCATAGCATAACAAAGCATAGCATAGCAAAACACAAAAAAACATAGCATAGCATAAGACAACACAACAAATCACAGCATAGCATAACAAAGCATAGAATAACAAAACATAGCATAGCAAAGCAAAACATAGCATAACAAAACAAAGCATAGCATAACAAAAAACAACAAAACATAGCATAGCAGCGCAAAGCATAGCATAACAAAGCATAGCATAACAAAGCATAGCATAGCATAGCAAAACATAGCATAGCATAACAAAACATAGCATAGCATAACAAAACACAACAAAACATAGCCTAGCATAACTAAACAAAACATAGCATAGCATAAAAAACATGGAATACCATAGCATATCAAAACAAAACATAGCATAAAAAAGCATAGCATAACAAAACATAGCATGGCATAACAAAACATAGCATAGCAAAACACAACACAACATAGCATAGCTTAACACAACACAACAAAACAGCATAGCAAAACAAAACATAGTATAACAAAACAAAGCATAACAAAACACAACATAGCATAGCATCACAAAACATAGCATAGCATAACAAAACACAACATAGCATAGCATAAAAAAAATAACATAACAAAACATAGCATAACAAAACACAACAAAACGTAGCATAGCATAACTAAACAAAACATAGCATAGCATAACAAAACAAAACATAGCATAGCATAACGACGCATAGCATAACGACGCATAGCATAACAAAACACAACAAAACATAGCATAGCATAACAGAACATAACAAAGCATAGCATAGCATAGCAAAACAAAACATAGCATAGCATAGCATGGCATCACAAAACATAGCATAACAAAATATAGCATATCAAAGCATAACAAAACAAAACGTAGCATAACTAAACACAAAATAGCATAGCATAACAAAACACAACAAAACAGCATAGCATAACAAAAAATGGCATAACAAAAAACAACAAAACACAACAAAACATAGCATAACTAAACAAAACACAGCATAGCATAAAAAACATAGAATAGCATAGCATCTCAAAACATAGCATAGAAAAACACAACAAAGCATAGCACAACACAACAAATCACAGCATGGCATAACAAAACATAGCATAGCAAAACAAAACAGCATAACAAAACAAAGCATAGTATAACAAAACACAACAAAGCATAGCATAGCATAACAGAACATAACAAAACATAGCAAAGCATAGCATAACGACGCATAGCATAACGACGCATAGCATAACGACGCATAGCATAACGACGCATAGCATAACGACGCATAGCATAACGACGCATAGCATAACGACGCATAGCATAACGACGCATAGCATAACAAAACATAGCATAACAAAACATAGCAAAGCATAGCATAGCATAACAAAACACAACAAAACATAGCATAACAGAACAGAACAAAACATAGCATAGCAAAACAAAGCATAGCATAACAAAACACAACAAAACATAGCATAGCATAACAAAACATAGCATAGCCTAACAAAACATAGCATAGCCTAACCTAACACATAGCATAGTAAAACACAACAAAACATAGCATACACAAAACATAGCATAGCATAACAAAACATAACATAAGAAAACATAGCATTAAGTTTGATAAACTCATAGTAGCGGGCTAGCTAGCTTTAACGGGCAGTGAGTGTAAGCAACTCCGTAAACCCAGAAGCAGTCACTCGGTCACCTTTGCTCTTGTATTGCAATGGCTTCGTTTATTAAACAGTGCCCATATTTATACTGTTAGCACTTTACTTGTGCAAATTTCAGGGCTCACAAAACTTTGATAAATCGAAGTTCACAACAGAGGCTGTTAAGTTCGTGCTATATAGAACCCTAAGGATAAATAAAAAAACATTGCCATTTACAATGTGAATAGCTCCAACAAACACAAGACCTTTTTCAAAGTACAAAACATTGCCATTTACAATACCAATAGCTCCAGCTCCAACAAATGCGAGACCTATTGCATTTCCAATGCTTGTTCTACTTTCTGCAGTTGTTTCGTGACGTAGATTTTCACCTTGGAATATGCTTTTAATATGGTGGCTTTCCAGTTCTGATTATTTGCAGGAGTGGTTCTGACCTTGTCAGTCAGAGCCTGTCTTTTGCCACAGCTTTAAATCATTGGTTATCCTGCTTCAGGAGAAATTATTTTACACCTTTTTTGTTGCAGAATTTCTGTTATTACCTTTCTCTAAATTGGCCTTTGGGGCTTGTGAATCCAGTGCCATTGTGTTGCATGAGATTGCCAAGTTGAAGGTTGCCTTAGAGGTAAAAAACACAACGTCAGAGCCTGGTGCTGATTATGAAATAGGAGTCTGACTTAATAATTCAAAATAGAAGTCTAAAAGGCAAGTGATGAGTGAGAGAGTAGAATACTTTATAGAATATTTATGACGAGAATTTTAAAGTAGCCTTAACTTAAAAAAATATATATATATTAATACTGAAAGACCATTAAATAATAGAAAACTTGTCTCGCATAGTAAATGTAAGTAACAACGCTCCTTCATTTCTCCCCCTCTTTGTTAAGGCACTCTGTGCCTTATTTGGAGTTTGGTGGACGGATACTCTGTCACAAATTTGGCGGATGTCCGTCTGCCATATAACAAGTGCATTGTGGCCTACGGCACTTGAAATACGGTGGGCGGAATGTCTATCACGTTTGTGATGGAGAAGCCGTCTGTCAAATGCTAAATCAGGCCCTCTTGTCGTCTTGGGCAGGACTGTTGATAGCGTGAAGGCATTGCAAGAAAGGAGCAGTCCTGGGTAAATGAAGTACTAGCTGATTCTCCACCACTCCTGCCAACTCTGTATTCTGTGCTCCTTAGAGGCAGCAGTCTGTTGTAGTGACAGAGTACCATTACTCGTTGGGGCAGCCTATGAGCATCTCTTGATTTTCTGCTGAAGCCTTGCCTATTTTCATATTTATTTTTATTGACAGATATTTGTAAAGTTCAATTTTTCAGAGTCTAAAGAACCTAATTTTGAAAGGATTTATTTGTGAAATATATTTGAGTAGAATAATATGTCAAATGCGACATAATGCATTGAGGCCATGCTACTGATAGCAGTATTCTTCATATATAACAGTGGCACTTAATTGCTTATTACTAAAAAAAAGTAACCACGAAGCCAGTATGAAGCTGCACAGCTCAGGACATAAAAATAACAAATCCTTGTAATCATAGTCCAGCAAGCAGGGCATTCTCCACGTGTCCGCACTCAAAACAGGACTGTCACTCGCCAATCACCTTCATACATGGGTATCAAAGTAGCCATCCCCTTGTATTCTGGCCGAAGAGGTCCACCATAGTAAAGTTGCAGTTCTTCCAGTGAGGCAAAGCTTGATAACTAATTTTTTCTTCCAATGTTTCAACTCTTCTTATCCCCCATACACGTGTTTAGCTCTTCATGATGATATTCGTTCAATATATTTGAGTATAACATATGTATCGAGGGAGATGTAACAATGCATCAGGCCACACTGCTGATGGCAGTGCTTTTAAAGATGGCAGTGGCCAGTCATTCAGGTATGTTTTATATCAGAATATATCTAATATGTTCTCTAGAAACTACAGTGTTGCACTGCTCATCATACAAGTTTAACAAATACTTGCCTAACAGTCAAGTAAGCAGTTAATGCACTTTGTTTCTCATAACTTTTTCTGTCTTGTCAGTTCATACAGTAGCTCGTGTTTTTCTTTCTTTTTTTCTGCCATGACACAGCAGATCCAGTGATTTATCTCCTTAACATGCATCTGATTTTTTTTTTTTATATTTGAAGTTTTGATAATGAAGTACATTTTGGGCTAAAACCAATGTTTGCTTAGACAATCAAGCACCGTAATATACCAGCCAATAACAGGGTATAGTGGATCCTAGGCAAACTGGGGCATTTATCCTGGCTTTAACTCTCTTACAAATATGACATCAAGTTATTATCAACGTACACTTCCATTTACAATCACAAATGCATTTTTTTTTTTTTTTTTGAGCCCAGGTTTGTCACTACCTCCATCCGGTACTAGACAATCACAAATGCATTTAAGTGGTTTAGCTACAATTTCTTTGCCAGGTCCCTTTTTCGTTTTTGCTTAATTTAAGGTTAAAAGGTTTGAAGTCACGCAAAAATACTCTTGTGTTACTGTTCACGACGGTTCTATTGTGAGCACAACAAAAAGGCTATCTCGACTCAAACTCGTGTGCCAGGTTTATTAAAGACACAGATACACCATTGCAGGTTCAGGTGTCCTTGGGTGTGAACAATTAATCCTCTGACTCGCAGGAAAATGAGACTGTAGGTAGAGTAAGGAGTATGTGATATTTCTGTTCGTTTGAAAGATTCTTTATTGGAGGATACGTTTTTTAAGCTGTTCCAGAAACCCACAGAGGAGCAAAAGCAGACTACTTGGTCCCTGAGAAGATAAAGAACATCCAGCTTGTTAGACCTGTCAGCCCTTTGGGTGGTCCCTCCTCATCATTATTTATTTTGTCCCACTTTTGCCTCAAACCCTGTTTGAATTTTTCCTTTTTGGGAACCACCAGACTTTTTCGTGTTGCTGCAGATTCAGGGGGCCATTTTAGCTACCCCTGAAACTTCTGTCTGAGGGCCTGGAGCACAAAATGGTGGCCACCTTTGACATCACCAGCATCCACTGGAACCTACTAGCACCTTCCAGAACATTCCAGAACCCTGTGACCGTTGGAGGCGGTTTAGAATGTTGGGAAGCTAAGACAGAGAGTTGGCAGTTGGAGCTGGCAGTTGGCACCTGACTGGTGAAGAGAGAGCAGCAGAAACTTGAAGGAGGAAGGAGTGAAGCAGCAGGGGTGGAAACTTGTGCCTGAAGTGGGGTCCATAAACCCACCCTTGATACTAGTCCCTACTGACTGAGCCCAGCCTGGAGCCCTGTGTGGGAAGAAGTCAGAAACACCATCCTAAGGACCTGGACAGCAGGAACAGGCCTTAGAAACAGAGAACAGCAAGATCCTGACCTGGAAACTGGTTTCCCTGGAGTCCGACGTCGAGTAGCCTGAGACCCGGAGCCCGAGGTGGAGAAGCGGCGCCGACTGGAAAGCGGACGTCGTACCCGGAGCCGCCAGAGGTCGAGAGAGGGCGCCGTCAGAGGTCGTGAGGAATACCAGAGGTCGAGGAGGAAGTCACCCGAGGTCGAGTGAGCGGCGTCATCGGAGGAGTGAAGTCCGCCCTCCGGAGTCGTCGGAGACCGAGGTGAGGTGTACCGGAGGTCGGGAGTGAGGATCGCACTCCGGAGTCGCCGGAACCTGTGAGAATCGTGCCGGAGGTCGGGAGTGGAGGTCGCACTCCGGAGTCGCCGGAAACCTAAGGAGAGGAGCACCGGAGGTCGGGAGTGGAGATCGCACTCCGGAGCCGCCGGAAGTCGACATCGAGCCAAGGCCGGCCGACGTCATCGAATCCGAGGTCGCCATCGGACCGGAGCCGCCCGAGGTCGACATCGAGTAAAGACTGCCCGACGCCATCGAATCGGAGAGCGAGACCGGAGCTGCCTACCGGCGTCGTCAAAGAACTGACATTGTGCCGAGGCCGCCGACATCGAACTGGAACCGCCTCACGGCGTCGACACGACTCCAGCGGCGTCGGAGCATCAGAAAAAGGGCAGTAAGTGGAGTAGAGGGCGCCTAAGGCCCTGTGGAGACCTGAGAGACTGCTCTAAGGGGCTAGGGAGGTGCTGGAACCAACCTGACTGTGCCAGGGGTGAACTGGGACTAATCGAGAGAAGTTGTGTGGAGGGAGAGAGCCAGGTCTCTGGTATTCCCCCCTTGATCTACCTCAGTTTAGGCCTCAGCCTTGTCCAAGCCAGGGAGTAGACACCCTCAAGCCTTCCACTTCCCCACAAGCTGTGCCTGGGCCAAATCAGCCCTGAGGAATTCAAAAGTGATCTGATTCCATGAGTGTCACTGTCAGCTTTTAAGTATTTATTAGGGGCACTGTATTTATTGTATTTAACCTATTTATTGTTCCACTGTATTTATTGGTCCACAGTATTTATTGGTTTACAGTATTTATTGCCTCAGAATATTTAATTGCCTGTATGTACTGCACTGATATTTATGCCTTCTTTATTTATGATCACCCCTATTTATTGAATCATTAAGCCAGTATTTATTTAACCTGCACTTTCTAAAAAGTTTGTGTATTGTGATTGTTATTTATTTTCTCCAATCAGCAACTAAGAGAAAAAGAAGATAAAGAAAGATATTTTCATAAATTTTTACGGTGTAGAGTCGTTTTTGGAACGGATGCACGCATGGTTATTGTTTGGGTATGTCGTATGCTTAGCACGGAGCCTGATTCCTGACCACTCGAGCCAAGCTACCACAGTGTGTCCGGAAGACCACCACCACCCTTTCAGAGTGGGAGTGTGGTTTTCCAACATAAATTGGTGGCAGCGGTGGGATTGAGCTGTGCCTACGTATACTCAACAATAACTGTGGGTAGTCCATAGGCCTACACCGGGAGTTTTCTCAAAGCGGCCTTCCTAATTGTGGGTTTTTGTTTTTTCCAAATTTACTCTGGTGGTGGGAGGAGGTATTATTAAAGGTACCCCCCTGCATAGTTACTGCACAAAACCTGTCCTCTAACCTGAGTGGGCGAGATGGAATTTGTACTAGAAAATCTAGAAACGTACACTGTGGCCCAACTCAGGGAGTTTTGCCAGCGGGAGGGGGTGTACTGTCCCCCAGGAGCAAAGAAGGGTGCCCTCCAAACCAGCTTAAGGGCTTGGGGGGAGGCACGCCGAGAAAGCAAGGCTGAGGAGGAGGACAGGGATAGAGAGCCTGACCCCGAGGGGGCTGAGATGTACCAACCTGAGGTGGGGAACCTGTCAGCGGGGCCCAGAACCATTTCCAGGAAGGGCAGCAGTGCCTCTAGCGGTGGCTTGTCTGAAGTGGAGTTAACAGACCGGAGGGAGAAAAGACAGCTCACATGGGACTTAGCAAGGCTGGAGAAGGAGAAGGAGGAGCAGAGGATGGCCCATGAATTACGACTGAAAGAAATAGATCTTCAGATCTTGAGAATCGGGGCACAACCTGTTCCTAATGGTGGCAGCCAAACCCAAGAGATCACCAGGGAACCTAAACCATACCTGCCAAAGGACATAGTAGCTAGCTATGGGGTGGGCGACGATATCGCCAAGTGGCTAGCGGCCTATGAGGTCTCGTTGAGGGCCCATGGGGTTCCAGAGAAGTACTGGGGAGGGGGATTGTACAAGTACATGCCTCCAGCTGGTAGGGATGCTTTATTGGCCCTCGAGGAGGATGAGCAGACCCACTACCCCACCATGAAACTGGCGCTCATCAGAAAGTTTGGACTAACACCTGAAAAGTACAGACAGAAGTTCAGGGGTAGTCACAAACTGGGCACACAGAATTGGGTGGACTTCCTGGACTATGCAAAGAAGGCACTTGAGGGTTGGATTCAGGGCAGTGAAGTGAGGAACTACGAGGGGTTGTTTGACCTAGTACTGAAGGAACACCTGCTCGAGAAATGTTTCCCTGAACTGCGGCAACACCTGGTGGATAGCAAGCTGACCAGTCCCCGGAAGCTTGCTGAGGAGGCGGACATTTGGGCTAGTACCCGGGTGTCCACAAGGGGGACTGGAGGGGATACTCAAAAGGCCGGACAGGGCGCCCCCCAGAAGAAAGAGGGAGGGGAAAAGAAAAAGGAGTTCTCCAAAGGCCCCCAAAATAACTTCCAAGGGAAGGGAACAGGATTCACCCCTAGGGCTAACCCACCCAGAAACCCTAATCCTGGCCAGAGTCAGCAGCCAAGGGTTGTCCATTGCTATGAGTGCGGTGGCGTTGGACACTATAAAGGAGATCCGAAGTGCTTGAAACGACCACCCCCTCCCACTGGAGGAAAGACCCCCGGAGTAGCTAGTGTAGTGCTCGGGGAGGAGATGCCCTTAACTAAGGGAAGGGAGTGGGCGGGTGTCACTTTAGTGTCCCTGGGAGAACGGGAGATGGTTCCTAAGATCCAGGTGCCCGCAAATACCGCAAAGTATGGGCAGTGGGTCACCATCAACGGCCAAAGAGGGGAGGCTCTGAGAGACACAGGAGCCAGTATGACTATGGTGCGTAGCCAACTGGTGTCTCCAGAGCAGGTCATTCCCGATGTACTCCACCCAGCCGCGATGGCTGACGGCAGAACAGGCCACTATCCAGTGGCCGAGGTTCCCTTTGAATGGGGGGGGGTTGCAGGTTCACTTCGAGTTGCCGTAAGCCCTGCCGTGCCAGTAGATTGTCTGCTGGGGAATGACATGGAGCACAACGCTTGGAAGGAGGTGGAATACCGGACTCACACCGAGATGCTGGGTACACCTGACTGGGCCTGTGTTAGCACAAGGTCCGCGACTACCCGAAGAGGGAGTTCATTTCGGCTGGAGCCTGGAACAAAGGCCCAGCCAGCTGCCAGTCGAGGGAAGAACCGAGGACAGGAGGAGCCTGCCTCGGCGTCCCCACCCCGTAGGACGGATAGGCCACCGGAGGTGGTGGACCAGGAGTCTGCGGTGGGGGACGTTACCAACCTGGACGACCTACCCATCCCGGCCGAGTGGCACGTGGAGGGAGGCCCGTCCAGGGAGGAATTCTGCCAGGGCCAGAGGGAGTGCCCTACCCTTGAGGGGCTGAGGCGACAGGCCGAAGCCCAGGCAGCAGGGAACGTTGAAGGGAACTACAGTGTTTACTGGGAGGATGGCCTCCTCTACAGTGAACCCAAGGCACCCCTACATGGATCGTCACGAGCCTTGGTAGTCCCTCAACGTTATCGAGCCTTCCTTCTGGAGTTGGCTCACGAGATACCATTGGCAGGACACCTGGGGCAAGACAAGACCTTCGCCCGTCTTGTCCCACACTTTTATTGGCCTCAGATGAAAGTGTCGTCCGATACCTACTGTCGGACATGTGTGTCTTGCCAAGCCAGTGGGAAAACAGGGGTGAAGCTGAAAGCTCCCCTGGAACCACTTCCTGTCGTTAGCACCCCCTTTGAAAGGGTGGGCATCGACATTGTGGGTCCGTTAGATCCGCCAACGACAGCTGGTCACAGGTTTATCCTGGTTCTGGTGGATCATGCCACACGGTACCCAGAGGCAATACCTCTGAGGACCATAACAGCACCTGTTGTGGCTAGGGCCCTGATGGGAATCTTTACCCGAGTGGGTTTTCCCAAGGAAGTTGTGTCCGACAGGGGGACCAACTTCATGTCAGCGTACATGCGGGCCATGTGGAAGGAGTGTGGAGTGACATACCGGTTCACCACTCCTTACCACCCCCAGACAAATGGTCTGGTGGAGAGGTTTAACAAAACCTTGAAGGGCATGATCAGAAGTCTGCCTGAAAGCCTGCGGAGGAAATGGGACGTCCTCCTACCCTGTTTACTTTTTTCCTACAGGGAAGTGCCACAGAAGGGAGTGGGCGTCAGCCCCTTCGAGCTTCTGTATGGGCACCCTGTACGTGGACCTCTCAACCTGGTGAGAGACGGATGGGAAAGAACTCCCAGAAAGCTTCCCCAGGATGTGGTGAGCTACATGCTGGCCTTCCGGAGCCAAATGGCTAAGTTGTGGAAGCAAGCTTCTGACAACTTGGAAGCCAGCCAAGCAGTGATGAAGGCGTGGTATGACCACAATGCTCACCCGGTGGAGTTGGAGCCTGGCCAGAAGGTGTGGGTGATCGAACCGGGAGAGCTTAGTGCCCTCCAGGATCGCTGGTCAGGACCCTTTGAGGTGTTGGAGAAGAAGGGTAAGGCTACCTACTTGGTGGACCTGAAGACCCCTCGTCAGCCCCTGCGGGTGCTGCATGCCAACCGCCTCAAACCCCACCACGAGAGGCCCGAAGTCATCTTGATGATGGTGACTGACGGAGGAGAGGACGTGGAAAGCGAGCCTCTCCCCGATTTGTTTGCGTCTCAAGAGAAGGATGGGTCGGTGGAGGGAGTGATTCTCTCCCCATCTCTAACTCCTGAACAACAGGAGGACTGTCGCCAGGTCCTGGGGCAGTACTCTTCGTTGTTCTCCCTTGTCCCGGGTAGGACTCACCTGTGCGTCCATGATGTGGACACAGGAGACAGCCCACCTGTGAAGTCCAAGATCTACCGGATGTCAGACAAGGTGAAGGCCAGCATTCATAGTGAAGTCACTAAGATGCTGGAGCTAGGAGTGATCGAACCTTCTAGCAGCCCCTGGTCCAGTCCGGTGGTGTTAGTACCAAAAGCTGCACCACCGGGTGCCCAACCAGAACTGAGGTTCTGTGTGGACTATCGGGGACTGAATTCAGTGACCAAAACTGATGCTCATCCGATCCCTAGGGCGGATGAATTGATTGACCGGCTGGGAGCTGCCCAATATCTAAGTACCTTTGACCTTACTTCAGGGTACTGGCAGATCTCCTTGACTGATGGAGCAAGGGAAAGGTCAGCCTTCTCCACGCCCAATGGCCACTACCAGTTCTGTGTGATGCCCTTTGGGCTCAAGAACGCACCTGCCACGTTTCAGCGCCTGGTAAACCAGATCCTCACCGGAATGGAGAGTTTCTCTGCTGCTTATCTGGATGACATAGCCGTCTTCAGTAACAGCTGGGAGGATCACTTGCGTCACCTGCAAGCTGTTCTCCAGGCCCTGGGACAAGCTGGATTGACGATCAAGGCCAGCAAGTGCCAGATCGGGCAGGGGTCGGTAGTGTACCTTGGACACTTGGTGGGTAGGGGAGCGGTGCAACCCCTCCAGGCGAAGATCGAGGCCATCATGGCCTGGGAACCCCCCAAAACACAGACTGAGGTCCGAGCATTTTTGGGCCTCACGGGATACTACCGTCGCTTCGTGAAGGGATACGGTACCATCGTAGCCCCCCTCACGGAGCTCACGTCCAAGAAACAACCTCGACGGGTAGTCTGGACGGAGGCTTGTCAGCAAGCCTTTGAGAAATTGAAGAAAGCCATGTGCGAGGCCCCGGTCTTAAGGGCCCCAGACTTTTCCAAGGAGTTCATTGTCCAGACAGATGCATCAGAACATGGCATTGGGGCAGTGTTATCGCAACTCAACGAAGAGGGTCTGGATCAACCCGTGGTCTTCCTATCCCGGAGACTACTTCCCAGGGAACAGAAGTGGAGTGCAATAGAGCGTGAGGCCTTTGCAGTGGTATGGGCTCTGAAGAAGTTGCGGCCATACCTGTTTGGCTCGCACTTCCTGGTTCAGACCGACCACAGACCCCTTCGTTGGCTGATGCAAATGAAGGGGGAGAATCCCAAGTTGTTGAGGTGGTCTATTTCCCTACAGGGAATGGACTTTCAGGTGGAACATCGGCCTGGAGTGGACCACGCCAATGCAGACGGTCTCTCAAGGTATTTCCGCCTTAGTGATGAGAACTCCCAAGGGGTTGGGTAGCTCTCCCCACTTTCAGCTGGGGGGGACGCATGTTAGACCTGTCAGCCCTTTGGGTGGTCCCTCCTCATCCTTATTTATTTTGTCCCACTTTTGCCTCAAACCCTGTTTGAATTTTTCCTTTTTGGGAACCACCAGACTTTTTCGTGTTGCTGCAGATTCAGGGGGCCATTTTAGCTACCCCTGAAACTTCTGTCTGAGGGCCTGGAGCACAAAATGGTGGCCACCTTTGACATCACCAGCATCCACTGGAACCTACTAGCACCTTCCAGAACATTCCAGAACCCTGTGACCGTTGGAGGCGGTTTAGAATGTTGGGAAGCTAAGACAGAGAGTTGGCAGTTGGAGCTGGCAGTTGGCACCTGACTGGTGAAGAGAGAGCAGCAGAAACTTGAAGGAGGAAGGAGTGAAGCAGCAGGGGTGGAAACTTGTGCCTGAAGTGGGGTCCATAAACCCACCCTTGATACTAGTCCCTACTGACTGAGCCCAGCCTGGAGCCCTGTGTGGGAAGAAGTCAGAAACACCATCCTAAGGACCTGGACAGCAGGAACAGGCCTTAGAAACAGAGAACAGCAAGATCCTGACCTGGAAACTGGTTTCCCTGGAGTCCGACGTCGAGTAGCCTGAGACCCGGAGCCCGAGGTGGAGAAGCGGCGCCGACTGGAAAGCGGACGTCGTACCCGGAGCCGCCAGAGGTCGAGAGAGGGCGCCGTCAGAGGTCGTGAGGAATACCAGAGGTCGAGGAGGAAGTCACCCGAGGTCGAGTGAGCGGCGTCATCGGAGGAGTGAAGTCCGCCCTCCGGAGTCGTCGGAGACCGAGGTGAGGTGTACCGGAGGTCGGGAGTGAGGATCGCACTCCGGAGTCGCCGGAACCTGTGAGAATCGTGCCGGAGGTCGGGAGTGGAGGTCGCACTCCGGAGTCGCCGGAACCTGTGAGAATCGTGCCGGAGGTCGGGAGTGGAGGTCGCACTCCGGAGCCGCCGGAAGTCGACATCGAGCCAAGGCCGGCCGACGTCATCGAATCCGAGGTCGCCATCGGACCGGAGCCGCCCGAGGTCGACATCGAGTAAAGACTGCCCGACGCCATCGAATCGGAGAGCGAGACCGGAGCTGCCTACCGGCGTCGTCAAAGAACTGACATTGTGCCGAGGCCGCCGACATCGAACTGGAACCGCCTCACGGCGTCGACACGACTCCAGCGGCGTCGGAGCATCAGAAAAAGGGCAGTAAGTGGAGTAGAGGGCGCCTAAGGCCCTGTGGAGACCTGAGAGACTGCTCTAAGGGGCTAGGGAGGTGCTGGAACCAACCTGACTGTGCCAGGGGTGAACTGGGACTAATCTAGAGAAGTTGTGTGGAGGGAGAGAGCCAGGTCTCTGGTATTCCCCCCTTGATCTACCTCAGTTTAGGCCTCAGCCTTGTCCAAGCCAGGGAGTAGACACCCTCAAGCCTTCCACTTCCCCACAAGCTGTGCCTGGGCCAAATCAGCCCTGAGGAATTCAAAAGTGATCTGATTCCATGAGTGTCACTGTCAGCTTTTAAGTATTTATTAGGGGCACTGTATTTATTGTATTTAACCTATTTATTGTTCCACTGTATTTATTGGTCCACAGTATTTATTGGTTTACAGTATTTATTGCCTCAGAATATTTAATTGCCTGTATGTACTGCACTGATATTTATGCCTTCTTTATTTATGATCACCCCTATTTATTGAATCATTAAGCCAGTATTTATTTAACCTGCACTTTCTAAAAAGTTTGTATATTGTGATTGTTATTTATTTTCTCCAATCAGCAACTAAGAGAAAAAGAAGATAAAGAAAGATATTTTCATAAATTTTTACGGTGTAGAGTCGTTTTTGGAACGGATGCACGCATGGTTATTGTTTGGGTATGTCGTATGCTTAGCACGGAGCCTGATTCCTGACCACTCGAGCCAAGCTACCACAGTGTGTCCGGAAGACCACCACCACCCTTTCAGAGTGGGAGTGTGGTTTTCCAACACAGCTGTTTACACGACTGGAACTAAACTTAGCACTAGGGTAATAGGTTTACCAATGGTGTTATGCCTTGGTGCTGATCAAAGACCGTTGTTGAAATTTCCTAGAAAGTATGTGTCCTCTAGGAGTATTTGGATTGAAACCAAAAGTTGCAATGGCCCCGGCCATGGTTCAGGGCTCTAGATGTTTAGTTTGGAAGATGTCACATTGATGTGTGAAAGGGGATGATTTCCCTTTGTGGTTTTTTTCATTTGGTCTGCATTTATCCCTCAACTTGAGACTGGAATTAATAACAGACTGAGGACTGGTGATGAATTGTAATTTCTCAGCACCTGGGAAAAGTTTGGATTAGCTGATAGAATTTTGGTACTTGCCTAATCCACAAACTCCTCTCAGGTGGTTATGGATTAGCTACACAAGCGTGTTCCTTCTACTCACTTTTGGCTTCTTTAGGTATCTGTCCCATTGACATCTTAGGCTGTCTTAACAGTCTTTAGAGGATGGATTCGGGTTGCAGTCTTGTTCTGGCACCTTTTGTGCCCTGGGCTCTGCCTGTCACCTCTGTGATGTCTGTCTGCGCACTTCCTACTTTTGGTCTCCTGCATTGCGTGTCCTCCTACTCCACAGGTATCAGCCAGTCTTCTGTGTATAAGCACATGCCCCAAATGTAATTTCTGTTTTTCATGCACAGCCACCTCCTCAGCCTTGTGGGATTCAGGAAATCTAATCTCGCAAGATTCCATTCTATATTACAGATTTCATTGTATTTCCACGGTAGCTTCTTGTGAGTGTGGGAGCTGCATCTTAGATATTTGCGATGGCTGCCATTAGAGACCATGGTATGTATAGCCGGTGTACCCCATCGGAGACAGGATTAATGTTTTTTAATATCACGAAGTGGTGACTTTGATGTATTTGCGGGATAAAGTATCCCCCTCAGACCATACATTATAAGGATGTTGCAAGTCACTAGGAAAATGAGTGACCAAATAGAGGAATGATGCTGAAGGCAGAGTTTGTTTGGTAGGTCATAAAGGTCCAAGGAGACGTGCAATATATGGGATCAAATATTCCCTTCTGTAGATTATAGGGATATTGATAATCACTGAGGAGTTTAATGACTATATAGAGGGATAATGCTGCATGCTCAAAACTCATAACTGTAAAGGGTGAAAGGTAGCGGAACAAAGAAGCCAATTCCTTTAGTCTTTGCCCATGAAATAATTTGTTTTTGTTTCTTAGGTGGACCAGCTCACCACATTCCTGCAGGCTGCTTTAGATAGCCGGCATTACTTCCCAGAGACAATGAGTGAAGTTGGAACACTGGCTCCAGCACTGTCTCTGTGAAATTAATTTATTCTAAAAACTTCTGCTGACACACCGTGATTGGGCTCACACGCATCAACTTCCTTTATGCTGAGCGAAGGTCCCTGTGGCCCTGTAGCACTGTGGCATCACAAGGTTCTTGTAATCGTGGATTACAAGTGACTGAGTGTCATTTTTTCTTATTATAGGTTTGTTCTAACATCAGAACGCTCATATAATAAAGTAAAATGCAATACATTATAGGGAGATCTGGTGCTCCCACATATTATATCCTTATACTGTACGTCTGAGGGTACTTCATTGTAATATATGGTTTCTGATGGATACATCTGCCAGTGGATTCCTCACCTTGTGAATATCCCCTGCGCCAGCATTCCACAGAATTTTTCTTCCCCAGCACTCCACGTCGACGTGGGCGACGCCATAATACATCGGCTCTGCTCGCGACTCCGTATGACGTCACCGGAGCCATAAGAGGCCCACGTTGGCGTGATGACGTCAGTTCCCTTTTTTCCGTGCCATCGACGCGCAACGGTTTTTTCCAGTACTCCTGCTACTTTGTAGTTGTAGGGTGTTTCTGTTGCAAAATTCTGCGATGTCTTCGACTAGGAAGTCGGGCTTTAAGCCCTGTAGGGAATGTGGCGGACATATGTCCATGACGGATCCACTTGAGGACTGTTTGTGGTGCCTTTCGTCGGACCATGATGTCGAAGACTGTGCATGCTGTAGGAGGATGAATCCTAAAGCATTAAAGGAAAGAAAGGCCAAGCTGTTTATGGCGAAGATCAGTAAAGAGAAGAGAGGGAGAAAGAAAGAGAAATCGAGGGCGGCGGCGTCGACTTCGAGGTCGTCTAAGTCAATGAGACATCATAAGAAGAGAACATTCTTCACGACGCCGGTCCTCGAAGAGCAGGAAGTCGAGGTCGACTTCACCTCTGCATCATCGGAGTAAGGACATTTCACCTTCTCCTTCTCCCTCCAAGACTCCGGGAGGTTCTCCGTCTCCGAAGCGGGCTCCAGAGCGTTTACCGGCGCAGTCCCCGGCGCCGTCTCCGTCGTCGTCTCCGGATCGGGTGGAGTTGCATGTTTCGGATCAGCAACGGGAGGAAGAACCGACTCTGGCGCTTGAAGAATCTATGGCTCCGGTGGAGGACACTACGGCGCCGCTGCCGAATACTCCGCAGAGGGATGCAGGTTCAGTGCCTTATCCTCAGTTTCCTGCTCCAGGTACTGATTCTACTCAGTTCTTAAATGCCATGTATGGTATTTTTAATAGGGCGGCCTTCCCATCCGGAGCACCAACTGGTCCCATGGCTTATACGTTGGGGGTGCCGTAGCATTATGCTCAGACCCCTTCATGCCCTTTCTGCCGATGGCGCCTTCGTGGCAGTTTCCGGCGCCGTCTGGGGATCCGTCACGACTTCGGATGGATCGGCCTGCTTCAGAGCCTTCCTCGACGCCGCTGCCGACTCCATCGGCGCCGCGTCCGGCGGCGCCGACGCAGTCTATAGTGCCGCCGACTCCAACATCTCTGGCTCCACCGACGACGCCGCGTACGACGTCGTCTACGCCAGCTCCCCGGATTCGATCGAGGAGGGAGGCCCAAAGGGTGTTGGAAGAAGGAAGGTACAGAAAAGAGGTAGAGGAAGGTGAGGTGGACACATCCTCTGATGATTTTGAGGGCATACAAGAGGCTAGTGGCCTAGACACCAGCCCAGAATGGGAGCACACATCGGCAAGATCCTCTCCTCCACAAGAACTGGCTCCCTACCATACTGTTATCAAAAAGGCTGCAGAGCTGTTGGATTTACAGTTGCCTTCGGCAGAGTATAAATCGAACTTGTTGACAGAGGTTCTGCACTCTCCCACTTCCACTTCAGAGCCTTTACTGCCCTTTAACGAGGCCATCTTGGAGCCTGTTTTGGAGGTATGGCGGAAACCACTTTCTTCTCCGGCGGTTTCCAGACAGGTGGCAAGAAGGTATAGGGTGGCGCCTGGGGATCCGGATTTTCTATCTATACACCCTTCTCCAGAGAGCCTAGTTGTGCAGGCATCCTGCTCGAAGCATGCTTTGGGGGCTTTCCCTCAGTCTCCCGCAGATAGGGAGTCTAAGAAGGTGGACCAGGCTGCTAAAAAGACTTTCTCTTCGGGGAGTATGGCATTCAAGTCATCCAATGCCACGTGTTTGCTGAGGCGTTACGTGCACGCATTGATGGACTCAATGAAGACTTTGGCCCCTAAGTTGCCGGAGGGCGATAAGGCGTCCTTTTTGGAGGTGGTTTCGGACACTCCGGCCGCAGCCAGACAGGTGATCCAGTCGGGATTGGATACGACGGATTCGGTGGCAAGGATTATGGGCTCGTCCATAGCTGCAAGAAGGCAGGCATGGCTCCGTTCGTCGGGATTCTCCGCGGATGTTCAAGCCACATTAGTGGATTTGCCTTTTGATGGGCAGAAGTTGTTTGGTGAAAAGGCAGATTCTGCTCTACAAAGATTTAAAGACAGCAGATTAAAAGCAAAGTCATTGGGTCTGCAAGCTCCTGCAAAGGGTTCTGTCTTTAGAAAATGTAGGGGCTTTGGACGGTCATCTTTTCGCTCCTACCGACAGCCTCAGCAGCAACAGCAGCAGCAGAATCCCCTTTATAAATCCTATAGAGGGAGACAAAGGGGTCGGAGAGGTTCTGGACGCAACACCTCTGCTTCTTCCTCCTCCTCTGCTCCCAATGAGGCTTCAGGGAAGCAGTCCTAGATCCCCCATCCCGGATCATGTAAGACCTGTGGGGGGTCGGGTGTCCTACTTTCTACGGGGTTGGGAATCTGTTACGACAGACCTTTGGGTTTTGAACCTCGTAGAGACTGGGTACGCCCTTCCCTTTCGGGGAGTTTCCTCCCCCTTACCCTCCTTGCCAAGGTTACTGCTCAGAGGACCATCTGCTTCTCCTTCAGAAAGAGGTTCTAGGCTTGCTTCAAAAGGGTGCAATAGAGGTGGTTCCGGAGCAGGAAAGGGGTCAGGGATGCTACTCCCGGTATTTCCTGATTCCCAAAAAGGACGGCAGATTGCGTCCGATACTGGACCTCAGAATCTTGAACTTTTACCTGAAACAGGAGAAATTCAAGATGCTGACCCTTGCGCAGGTTCTTCAAGCGTTGCAGCAAGGAGACTGGATGGTGTCGCTCGACTTGCAGGACGCGTACTTCCATGTCCCAATCCTGAAGTCGCACAGAAAGTATCTCCGTTTTACGGTTGGGTTGCAACACTACCAGTTTGCGGTCCTCCCGTTTGGTCTTACTACCGCACCTCGAGTCTTCACAAAGGTGATGGCAGTGGTGGCTGCTCATCTCAGGAGGTCGGGGATTCCAGTTTTCCCCTACCTGGACGACTGGCTTCTGAAGGCAGAGTCCCCAGAGATGGTGCAGCGTCATCTGCAGGTAACATCTCAACTGTTATTCGACTTGGGTTTTTCGATCAATGTGCCCAAATCTCACCTGGTGCCCTCTCAACGCAACCTGTTTATAGGGGCGGTACTGGACACTACTGTGTGTCGAGCACTTCCTCCTCCACAAAGAATTCTCGAACTTCAGGAGATGGTCCCTTTATTCCACAATGGAGCCGTTGTTCCAGTTCTGAAGGTCCTTCGCCTGCTCGGTCTGTTCGCTTCCTGTATTCTGTTGGTCAACCATGCACGCTGGCACATGAGAGCGCTCCAGTGGTGCCTCCGCAAGCAGTGGTATCAGCACAATGGGGATCTCAGGGAGTCGATCAAGATCTCCAGAGAAGCTGCAGCGGATCTATCTTGGTGGAGCGTGGAGGGCAATCTGTCACAAGGAAAGCCCTTCCATCTGCCTCCATCGGTGGTCACAGTGATAACGGATGCCTCCACTTTAGGGTGGGGTGCTCATCTGGGGGATCTGGAGATCAAGGGTCCTTGGTCTCCAGAGGAAAGGTTGCTTCACATCAACCTTCTGGAGTTGCGGGCGATTCGTTTGGCGCTCAAAGCCTTCCTCCCTTCCCTTCGCGGTCAGTCTGTTCAAGTCCTGACGGACAACACTATCGCAATGTGGTATGTCAACAAGCAGGGAGGAGTGGGGTCTCTTTGTCTATGCAGAGAGGCTCTGCGTCTCTGGTCCTGGGCTCAGGACCATCGGATTTGTCTCATGGCAAATCATCTTGCCGGGGTGTTGATCGTATGTGCGGACAGTCTCAGTCGGCAGTTCTCCGCCGACCACGAGTGGAGGCTCCATCCGGAGGTGGTTCGTCACGTCTTTTGGACGTGGGGGACTCCTCGGCTGGACCTGTTCGCCACTCACGAGAACGCGCACTGCCCGTCATTCTGCAGTCTCCAGTTTCCGATGCAGGGAGCGTTGGGGGATGCTTTTCAGTTGAATTGGGGCTCACAACTCCTTTACGCGTTTCCTCCCATACCCTTGAATCCTCGGGTTCTGAGGAAGATTCACCAAGACCGGGCCCAAGTCATATTGGTCGCCCCGGATTGGCCAAGAAGGGTGTGGTATACGGATCTTCTCCACCTCTCCTCGTGCCCTCCGCTCCGTCTCCCTCTGAGGGCAGACCTCCTCTCGCAGTCGGAGGGGCAGGTTCTACACCCCCACCTCCAGAGCTTACACCTTCATGCCTGGAGATTGAACGGGGCAACCTGAGTTCTTTCTCTCTCCCACCTGATGTGGTGGACGTTATTTTATCGGCCAGGCGACACTCCACCAAATCCATTTACTCCTACAGGTGGTCTAAATTTGTTAAGTGGTGTGGAGAGAGGTCCAGTGACCCTTTAAAAGCCCATCTTTCTGATGTTCTCCAGTTTGCTCTTTCCTTGGCTCAGCAGGGCTGTGCTGTGGCCACGGTCAAGGGCTATCTTTCGGCCTTATCGGCTTTTCTATGCCTTCCGGATCAGCCGTCGCTGTTTAAATCTCCGGTTGTACTGAGGTTTATTAAGGGCCTTACAAACATGTTTCCTCCCACTCCCTTTGTAATGCCTCAGTGGGACCTTAATCTTGTTTGAACCTTTCTGATGGGGTCCCCATTTGAGCCTCTACATAGCTGTCCTTTGAGGCTGTTGTCCTTTAAGGTGTCTTGCTTGAGATGTTATGCTTTGTAGCTTCTTTCTTTCTGGTACATTGGTAGGAAATGCTTGTTTTCTTTAGCTTTCCTTTTGTATGTGTACTATATATATTTGATTGAATATTGTATACTGTGTATACTTTGAATCTGTCGTTGGTCCACCTGTTCGCCTCGGAAGCACGGAAAAAATGGGTGGAACTGACGTCATCACGCCGACGTGGCTCTCTTATGGCTCCTGAGACGTCATACGGAGTCGCGAGCAGAGCCGATGCATTATGACGTCGTCCACGTCGGCGTAGAGAGCTGGGGAAAAAAAGTTCCGTAGAATGCTGGCGCAGGGGATATTCACAAGGTGAGGAATCCACAGGCAGATACTGTATCCACCAGAAAAAGCGTTACCGAAGGTAAGTAACTTGTTCGACACCATCACCCTTCCCACAAACCACTTAAATGCTTGGCGCAATAATTATTGCAGAAAGATTAGAATCAATTTAATACAAGTCATATGAAAAAACATCGCAGCTCAGGATGTGTAGCTCAGGAAGTGTAGAACCGTGTGGAAGTTGAATCTTTCCTCTAATTACCTAAAGCGTGGGAAAAATAAGCATGTTACCTTTTTAATGTCTCCTTTCTGCTTATCACAGTTCGTTTAGAAAATCAGATCAGATGAATGCCCTGTTTAGTTTTCGCTGTTTGTAAGTGCAGCTTTATGCTCCATGACCTGTCCTTTCCATTTGGCTGCATTTATATCACAATGTCTGTTGCCAGAACCTGCAAAGTCCTAAGGCAACTCAAAATACAATCAAGAACTGACAATAGTTCATAATAAACTGAAGGAACAAGAACTAAAAGTAAAAAATATATTTTGATGATTTAGTAAAATAAATATGAAATATAAATCAATCCATATGCTTACACCAGTCATATCAACATTCACTCAATCATTCGAATAACTAAAGACATAAATATATATACATGACATACAAATTGACAATTACCAGAAAAATTGATATGTAGGGTTAATTTTACAGTAGCTGATCAATCTACTTTACATGATTATCAAGAATTAAAAAGCTAGGTTTAACGCAGCAACAATGGATGAATCTGAGAACCATTCGGCTTAGTCAAAAATCCGTGGCTAGAAACCAGATGGTTTCTACACGCGTTTCGGCACAAGGAGTGCTTTCACCAGGAAAAGCCACAAAATAATCTCTTGATATCTGCAAATACAAAAAAAAGTATATGTACATATAGTTCCTTCAACTAAATATAAATAACTAGAATAACGAAGTAAATTTATTTCGCTGCTTCGCATCTGTCAAAATTGTTGTGCAGAGTCTCAAATACGAAAAACTCTATACGAACACAAAGAAATCTAAGAATAGGTAAAAGTATAGTTCAAAGACCCAATAGGGTGCTGCAGTAACGTATCCTGTGAGAAGCCCATGCCATGCATCAACCAGAGAGCATACAGAAAAAAAGTAATTCCTGCATGCTTGAAAATACAACCAAGCCACCCAGTGTAGATAAGTCCTAAGAGAAAATATAAATACATAAATACCCTAAAATTGCAGGAGTCTCTGAAACAAAATACAGGGATTGAAAGAGAAAATCCTCTGAAGCACAATATGCAAGGCATTGTGGTGGCAGCACTCAACTGTTCTAAGTTATTACAGTTGAGCTCTGATGTAATTTCTATATAATTAGAAGCTTTTTGCATCATAGGTCACCTATTGTATATGGGATAAAGTACACCCACTATACATTATTAGAATATTGCAATGCACCAAGGAGTTCCATGGAACAAGGCAGAGTTCCATTACAAGTTAATGAAACCCTGAGTTGACTGACTTGGAATATCCTTATCATGTACATCAGGAGGTGCTTTATTCCTTATAATATATGGCCACACCATCACCTTTCCTTTGAACAACTTAGATCCTTGGTGTGTAGCTATTGCATATGAAAGAGAGCATGTTTGAAAACACGAAGAATACAAATAAAATTTCTAGTGCACAATCTAACACATCAAAAAAGCTGTTTCATCAATGGAAATTACCAGGATGCTATTTATGCAAGCGGCTGACAACTGTCCTTCGGGGCTGAGTAGCAAGAGCCTGAGGCCTGTGCATGGATCCTGCACCAAGTCTTTGTGGTATGCACAGCAGCACACCACAGTTAACCCCCTTCGTGCAGTTCTGATCTCTTCAAACATCTCCGTCACAGAAAGGGCTTAAAGTGCTTTTGATGACCTAAAGTATTGGGAGAACCTACCATCAAAACTGGTGATACAAGGTAGTGAAGATATGCATATTTGCTGCAAAAAGATATTCTGATCAGTTTAATACAAATACATTTTTTAATAAAAGGTGCAGTTGCTCTGAATGTGTAGAAACATTCAGAAAGATTCTAATTTGTATATAATTACCTAGGAGGAGCAAAAAATTTACATTTAGTCATAAATATCTCCTTATTACTATACAGCTAGAAAAACAGAGCAGAAGAAAGAAAAGTAACGTTTCCTTTTGTTCCTTAAACAGCTGCTTAATTATGCTCCATGATCTGACCTGCCTTTCTCTGTAACTACTGGCTCTGGCAGCAGGCATTCTGACGTCAGTACTTATTTCTATATAATTGGGAACTGGCTGTGTCACAAGTTTCCTATTATAAAGAAATTGGAGACCGATTTTCATATAGGAATTGCGGAATCCTGTATATTATATACGAGAAAGTCACCAAAGAGTTCCATGACCATATAGCGGTAAAAGGTCGAAGGCAGCATTCCTTGATAAGGTTATGGAACTCTGTGGTGACTTGCAATATTCTTATTGTGTACGGCGGGGGTACTATGTTCCTTATAATATATCATTACACCGTCACCTTTCCCCCAAGCCACTTAAATCCGTAGTGCATACCTCTTTCATAAGATAGAGAGAGCATGTTTGCAAACAAAGAATAAAAATACAATCTCTGCTGCAAAATGAAAACCTATCCCTTTCATTTGAATAGTTCCATAAACTTAAAAAGGAACTCTGCCTTCGGTCTCATGCCTCTATATGGTCATGGATCTCCTCAGTGACTTGCAATGTCTTTATAATGTATGGAAGCGGTCACTTTATTCCATATATAGTAGGCCACTGAGTGCAACAGAAGTTGCAGATTTAAAAGAAATTAGAGACAGTTTTTTAATGCAGAGATTGCAGAATCCCATGTATTATAAACGTACTGCCAAGTAACGAGTAATGGCAGTTCTAGAGGAAACCTTCCTGTGGACATTTAGAGTTACAATTTAGATATCAGTGCCAACCCATCACGACCTTATGTGCTAAGTGGACAAATGCAAAGTATCAGAACACACAGTTGGCGTGCAAGGGGCATCCCGAAGATTTACCTAGCTTTTGTTCTTCTGCCCAGCGTATGTTTCCCAGCGGGGAAAATGGATATTGCTCCAGTGTAAGACCCTGGGTGTTAGGAGTTACTAATCCGCCTCCAGGATTTTACGATCTAATATTTCTAGGCTGGTAGTGTTTGTGGTCGCAAGATGCCTCTAGGTAGCCTGGGGTTGGCGGTGAAAGTGCATTTGTGCAAATGTGAGGGCATCTCAGGTGAAGCATTAAGGAGGGCCAGGTGGTCTCTCCACCAGATTCCACAACAGTTATCATTGAGTAGAGTTATTGCTCCTTGTGAGAATCCCCCTTGGCCCAGGTTTATTGCTTTCTTAGGCCTTTTCTCCTTGTACTTTTTTTGTACTATGTTTTATCTAATTTATCATTGTTTTACAAATGTTTTTGTGTTTCATGGAGTCGCTCTGTATAAAAGTGCTGATCGATGGTATTGGGCTACCATTTTTTATGTAGGAATTGTGGGAATTTCATGTGTTCATACAGTGATGTGTGTGTTTTAAGGTAGTTTTATGGTTCTGTGCTTGTATGATCTTCTGTAGATCGACATATAGTTTTATGATGATGATTTAGAGTCCAATAACCTACTCTTGCATCCATTTGCTTAGCAGAACACAGTGTCATGCAGTCACCTGGACAGCTAATCTGTGGATCCCATCCCAACTCCCACAAACTTCCATAGTTGTATTAGACACAATGAAGGTATTTGAATTGACTCCGCATATGCAGAAAGGAAACAACAACCTCTGTCAGGGACTCAAGGGCATCACGCCATTTCTTGTCGGACTGGGACACTACATCCGCTTCCATTGCCAGCCTCCCCAGGGTTAATGTAAAATTACTGTACAGTTAAATAAAAGTACTCGGCAAGTAAAAACATTTGACTATTCAGACATTGCTCAAAATGTACCAGTTGTGCACTTATTCAACGAGTTCAGTTGAACCTATTTCAAATGCAAGTAATATATCCTGAGATGTAAACAAAAAAATGTCTGACTAAAATTGGCAGACATAATAAAAAAATTAAATTAAAAAAATGTTGATCTCAAATTCAGTATAAACAAATGAATACTTTGCGAGGGACTGATGCATAGCAGGTGTATGAAAGAAGCTGAATTATGGGCAGTGGCAGAAAGAATAGTCTTACGGAAGGACGATAGGAGTGGGTCCCATTGAAAACCCTAGCAGATGAGTGAATAGAAATACTTGCATCCTTC
Source organism: Triturus cristatus (assembly GCF_964204655.1). Classification (NCBI taxonomy): domain Eukaryota; kingdom Metazoa; phylum Chordata; class Amphibia; order Caudata; family Salamandridae; genus Triturus; species Triturus cristatus. The sequence continues at coordinate 320,059,315 of NC_140592.1, forward strand.
ACATGAGCCCAGAATTTTGTAGCATAATCTTTGGTCGATGTTGGGGTCTGCAGTTAATATTGACGGATCTGATAGATGGCCCACTTGGAATGGGTGCCTGGTGGTCCCAGTCGCCAGCACACCAGCCAAATGCGCGTTACAGAATATAAGGGTAGAGATAAAACTCGTGTAACTAGTGACCTTAAGGGAAAAAATACAGAGGGAACCAGGCAATGGTTATTACATTAATTCTGTTTTCTTACAGGTTTAATCGGTTTAGGAAGTCGTGTATAGTACAGTATTTACCACTGGAGTTATTGCTTCAGAGTAAATAATGCAATTGAAATGTTTATAAGTTTAATAATGAACAACAATTTAGTTTTTATTTTTATTATTGGGTTTCATTGATTTTGGACATCAGTAGTTACAACAGGTTGAAGAAGAGAGCAAGTTGCATCCAGCAAGTACATTACAGTTTCAGCAGAAAAAGCAACAGGATACAAGATTCGGTGACTTCACAATCAGCATGATAGAAAAATAACAGTGAGCATCAGAATGCCTGTGTTTTAATTTGTATGTTATTATATGGGTTGAAAAAAAAAAGGAAAGTATTGACTCGTTGTGGGGATGATGAATCATTGAACTGCTTTTTACTGTGTGATGGCGTGCCATATTTAAAAATTTCCCTGTGTGCCTCGGTAGGATATTAGTGACCCAATTTAAGATGCTATGTGGAGCCTCCGCTTACCGGTGCGGAAGGCCAGAATGGAGGGGTGGGTGTCAAGTTTGAAAGGAAGAAACCAGGGAAGGGCACAAGCAGTGTTGGGAGGATGGTGTTAGATTACATTAGAAAGAATTGCGGGCTGGAGGGTAATATACAGGAAGGGAAGCAAGCATGGGGACAATCACAAGGGTAGTGTGACCTCTAGCATGTTACGATTCTTCCAGGGAGGAGTGGGTAATTCTGGGTTAATTAGAGGGGAAGTTGATCATACGCACTGGGGGGTATCAAGCATTGCACAGAGCCTCCTTAGGCCTCCATTGGGCATAGTGGACGAGGGGGGTTATTGAGTTTCAGGAAGGTGAGGGTGGAGGGGAGGGTCCTCAGCGGTTAGTTCCTTGGACTGTGAAAGCAGTGTCCCATGCTGCAGCTAGAAGGCATCAGTGAATTCGTCAAGCTTCTTCCCAGTGCAATGCTGAGCTTTAGGCCTGTCCACAGCAGGGCAGTGCCTTGTGCCACTGAAGGAGATCTGGGGGATGTTGGGCTCTCCAGTTCATGGTTAGGAGATCCTTGGCTAACAGGAGAGCGAGGTTGCAAAGCGCGCCAGCACCAGTGGCCTCGCAGGAATTTAATGTGTTGAGTTCTGTGGCGTGCCAGAAGCCGGCTATCCTGGGGCAGGACCAAAGCATATGTTGGAGATCGGCTGCTAAGGCAAGTAAGATTAGCTGTGGGAAATGTATGGTTTAGTCTAGAGGGTGTGGGGGTATGGCCTGTGGAGGATCATATATTTGATGTTAATATACCAGTATACCAGCATACCTGGAGACAGTCTGGGGGGACTCCAGGGCTCTGGACCACTCGGTATCGTGAAGAGGGCTTGCCAGCTCCTCTTCCCAAAAGTGACAGAGGTGGGACAATGGGAGTCCCATATGTTCCCTGAGAGCTTTGTATAGGCAAGTAATGATGTGTCGGCCACCTCCCATGAGGTAGAGGGTATGTATCACCGCGTGGGTAGGTGGGTTTACGTCTAAGGCTCTCCATAGTGAGCAGAATGCTGTTGTCATTTCCCATGTGTTAGGAACTGACCCGGGGGGATGTTTTAGTCTTGGTGGAGTTGATCGAATGTAAGGATCGGAGTGTCTTGAAAGAGGTCACCCACGGTATTGAAGGACCGTGTGTGCCATTCTGTCAGCTGATCAGCAGTGAAAGAACCCAAGGGTCCTGGTAGGCCCTGGAGGGGAATATTGGGAGAGGAAGCGGGGGGGGGGGGTCCTTTTTCATCAGCTGGAAGAACCTGGCTAGACACTTTCTGGCAATCCACCCATGCAGGGACCAAGATTGCCATCTGCGTGTTTTAATAGAGGGCTGAAGGAGCTGTTGTCTGACGTGTAGGACGAGAGGGCCTTCCCCTGCACTTGTCTCGTGCAGATTTGTGCCTACCGGGCCAGAGGGCCTCCCGTTGGAGCTGGCCCGCTAGATAGCAAGATTCGAAGGATGATGCCCCAAGCCCTCCCCTGACCCGCCGGCAATTGGAGTTTATGCAGGGCTTCCAGTTGCCTCCCACCACTCCACAGTAGGTCCCCCAGCATTCGATCCAGGTCTTGAAAGAAGCACAAGTGTAAGAACATTGACATGTTTACAAAGTAATATAGGAGGCGGGAAGGACAATCATTTTAGAACGCGCTATCCTTCCTGGTAGAGCGAGGTGTAGCTGCTGGCAAAATCTCATTTGGGACTTGAGTGCTGTGAAAGCACGTTTCAGGTTGCCCTCAGACAGGTCCCTTTTGAAAGTGATATAATCTGACCCTTGGGTATCAGACCCTACTGTCTTCCAGGTTAATGGGTATTGCCCAGACGAATCACCTATGGGGGGCCGAGGTGGCAAAATGGATAGGTGCACGATTTCCCCCAATTTACTCGAAGGCCGCAGCGTCCTCAAATTCCTGAAATGTCACAGATAACGAGGCTGTATCCGTGGAGGCATCCTGGATGTATAGTAGTAGGACATCCATGTATGGCGACTCGTACATTCCGTCCGAGGGGCTTCCCCATTGGTGGCGTTCCAGGCTAAGGCGATGGGCCAACGGCTCCATGGCGATGGAGAATAGAAGTTGGGAAAGTGGGCATCTCTGACGCGTTTGGCAACCTATGGAAAGGGAGGGGAGAGAGATCAAGCGGTCAGTTTGCACCCTGGATGATGGATATGGGTATGGCCCGACTAGGAGCACCCGCCCAATCATAAAGCATGACATCCCTTGGGGTGTGTGAGGGCAACAAGAAACTTGACTTGTTGACTCTCCGCATCTTAGTCTGTCCATTACTTATCCCTCGCCTTCCGGAACCGTGATCCTCATTATTGTTTTGACTTTATATGCTAAACCTCAATAAATACATTTTGCAGAAAATCTCAAATCGAGTAAAGAAAATGCATTAAATTAACTTTTATAATGGGATTCTTAAGCTAGCTTCCTTGCACACTATTTCTGATGGATACATCTGCCAGTGGATTCCTCACCTTGTGAATATCCCCCTGCGCCAACATTCCACGGAACTTTTCTTCCCCAGCATTCCACGTCGACGTGGGCGACGTCCTAATACATCGGCTCAGTTCGCGACTCCGTATGACGTCACCGGAGCCATAAGAGGCCCACGTCGGCGTGATGACGTCAGTTCCCTTTTTTCCGCGCCGTCGACTCGCAACGGTTTTTTCCCAGTGCTCTTTAGCTACTTTGTAGTCTAGTTGTGTATCTTTGGTAAAATCGGTAGGTCTTCGACGAGGAAGTCGGGCTTTAAGCCCTGTAGGGAATGCGGAGGCCTGATGTCCATGACGGATCCGCATCAGAACTGTTTATGGTGTCTTTCCTCTGATCATGACATGGAAGAGTGCGGGTGCTGTAGGAGCATGAATCCTAAAGCGCTGAAGGAGAGGAAGACCAAACTCTTCATGAAGAAGATCGGTGAGGAGAAGAGGGGGAGAAAAAAGGAGAAATCTAGGCGAGAGTCATCGACTTCGAGGTCGTCGAAGAAGCACCACAAGAAGAGGAAGCATTCTTCTCGACGTCGGTCCTCGAAATCTAGGAGGTGGAGGTCGGCTTCGCCCCGTCGACGTCGGAGCAAGGCCTTGTCCCCTTCGCCTTCTCCTGATAAGTCTCCGAAGTCTCCCTCGCCGAAGCGGGCTCCAGCTCGTTCCCCGTCGCCGGCACCGTCCAAGGCTTCGACTCCGGGTCGAGTGGAATCTGATGTTCATTTGGATGAGCAGGAGCAGGAGGAGGCTGTTCCGGTGCCTGATGACTCTGCGGCTCCGGTGGATGATTCTGAGGAGCCGACGCTGGTGACTCCGCAAGGGGATACAGGGACGGTCCCTTATCCCCAATTCCCGGCTCCAGGTACGGATCCTTCGGGATTTCTGAATGCCATGTATGGCATTTTTCAGAAGGCATCCTTCCCATCCGGAGCACCAGCAGGTCCCGTGGGTCCGATGGCGTTTACACTGGGAGTGCCGCAGCAATACGCTCAGGCTCCTTTTCTACCCTTTATGCCGATGGCGCCTTCTTGGCAGTTTCCGGCGCCGGTTGGGGATCCGATTCGACCTCGGATGGACCGTCAATCTTCGGAGCCTTCTTCGACGCCGAGGCCGACTCCATCGGCGCCGCGTCCGGCGCCGCCGACTCCTCCTATGGCGCCTCCGACGCCGGTGCCTTTGGCTCCACCGACGCCGCGTACAACGTCGACGACGCCGGCTCCCCGGATCCGATCGAGGCGGGAGGCCCAAAGGGTGTTGGAGGAAGAAAGATATCGGGCAGAGGTGGAAGAAGGTGAAGTCGACTCTTCTTCAGATGAGTTTGATGGAATAGAGGTAGCAAGTGGTTTGGATACCACCCCAGAGTGGGAGCATGCTTCTGCAAGGTCTTCTCCTCCACAGGAATTGGCACCCTACCATGTCGTGATCAAGAAGGCCGCGGAGTTGTTAGATCTGCTGCTGCCCTCTGTGGAGTACAAATCCAACCTGCTTACAGAGGTGTTGCACTCTCCGACGTCGGCTTCGGAGCCTTTGTTACCTTTCAATGAGGCTCTCTTGGATCCAGTGTTGGAGGTGTGGAAGAAGCCTCTATCAGCTCCGGCGGTTTGCAGACAGGTGGCAAGGAGGTACAGGGTTGCACCAGGAGACCCGGATTTTTTATCCACGCATCCTTCTCCGGAGAGCCTAGTGGTGCAGGCTTCATGTTCTAAACATGCTTCGGGTGCTTTCCCCCAATCTCCTGCTGATAGGGAGTCAAAGAAAGTTGATCAGGCGGCCAAAAAGACTTTCTCCTCTGGAAGTATGGCGTTGAAGTCATCAAATGCCACATGCTTGCTGGGGCGTTATGTTCATGCCCTGATGGACTCTATAAAAACTTTGGCCCCTAAGTTACCTGAGGGGGATAAGTCGTCCTTCTTGGAAGTTGTTGCGGACACTCAGGCGGCTCCCAGGCAGGTGATCCAGTCTGGGCTGGATACGGCGGACTCGGTGGCGAGGATTATGGGTTCGTCCATTGCTGCAAGGAGACAGGCTTGGCTCCGTTCTTCAGGCTTTTCAGAAGATGTCCAGGCCACGCTGGTAGATCTGCCTTTTGACGGACAGAAGTTGTTTGGGGAGAAGGCGGATTCTGCCCTTCAACGTTTTAAGGACAGTAGGTTGACGGCGAAGTCCTTGGGTCTGCAGGCTCCTGCTAGGGGTTCAACATTCCGAAAGGCTAGGGGTTTCGGAAGATCATCTTTTCGTTCCTTTCGTCAGCCCCAGCAGCAGCAGCAACAACAGCAGCAGAATCCCCTCTATCGCTCCTATAGAGGGAAGCAAAGGGGTCGGAGAGGTTCCGGTCGCAACCCTTCTTCTTCTTCCTCCTCCTCCTCTGCTCCAAATGAGGCTTCAGGGAAGCAGCCCTAGATCCCCCATCCTGGATCATGTAAGACCTGTGGGGGGTCGGGTGTCCTACTTTCTACGGGGTTGGAAATCTGTTACAACCGACCTTTGGGTTTTGAACCTCGTGGAGACTGGGTACGCCCTTCCCTTTCGGGAGTTTCCTCCCCCTTACCCTCCTTGCCAAGGTTATTGCTCGGAAGACCATCTGCTTCTCCTGCAGAAAGAAGTTCTAGCCTTGCTTCAAAAGGGTGCGATAGAGGTGGTTCCGGAGCAGGAAAGGGGTCAGGGATGCTACTCCCGGTATTTTCTGATCCCCAAAAAGGACGGCAGATTGCGTCCGATTCTGGACCTCAGAATCTTGAACCTTTACCTGAAACAGGAGAAGTTCAAGATTCTGACCCTTGCGCAGGTCCTTCAAGCGTTGCAGCAAGGAGACTGGATGGTGTCGCTCGACTTGCAGGACGCGTACTTTCATGTCCCAATCCTGAAGTCGCACAGGAAGTATCTCCGTTTTACGGTTGGGTCGCAACACTACCAGTTTGCGGTCCTCCCGTTTGGTCTTACTACCGCACCTCGAGTCTTCACAAAGGTGATGGCAGTGGTGGCTGCTCATCTCAGGAGGTCGGGGATTCCGGTCTTCCCCTACCTGGACGATTGGCTTCTGAAGGCAGAGTCCCCAGAGATGGTGCAGCGTCATCTGCAGGTGACAACTCAGCTGTTATTCGACTTGGGTTTTTCAATCAATGTGCCCAAATCTCACCTGGTGCCCTCTCAACGCAACCTGTTCATAGGAGCAGTACTGGACACTACTGTGTGTCGAGCATTCCCTCCTCCTCAAAGGATTCTCGACATTCAGGAAATGGTCCCTTTATTCCACAATGGAGCGGTTGTTCCAGTTCTGAAGGTTCTTCGCCTGCTCAGTCTGTTCGCTTCCTGCATTCTGTTGGTCAGCCATGCACGCTTGCACATGAGGGCGCTCCAGTGGTGCCTCCGCAAGCAGTGGTATCAGCACAATGGAGATCTTGGGGAGTCGATCAGGATCTCCGGAGAAGCTGCAGCGGATCTGTCTTGGTGGAGCGTGGAGGGCAATCTGTCTCAAGGAAAGCACTTTCATCTACCTCTATCGGTGGCCACAGTGATTACGGATGCATCCACTCTAGGGTGGGGTGCTCATCTGGGGGATCTGGAGATCAAGGGTCTTTGGTCTCCAGAGGAGAGGTTGCTTCATATCAACCTTCTGGAATTGCGGGCGATTCGTTTGGCACTCAAGGCCTTCCTCCCTTCCCTTCGCAGTCAGTCGGTTCAAGTCCTGACGGACAACACGACCGCGATGTGGTATGTCAACAAGCAGGGAGGAGTGGGGTCTTTGTCTGTGCAGAGAGGCCCTGCGTCTATGGTCCTGGGCTCAGGACCATCAGATTTGTCTGATGGCAAATCATCTGGCCGGGGTACTGAACGTGCGTGCGGACAGTCTCAGTCGGCAGTTCTCCGCCGATCACGAGTGGAGGCTCCATCCGGAGGTAGTTCGTCATGTCTTTCGGACGTGGGGGACACCTCGAGTGGACCTGTTCGCCACCCGCGAGAACGCGCACTGCCCGTCATTCTGCAGTTTCCGTTGCAGGGGGCGCTGGGGGACGCGTTTCAGTTGAGTTGGGACTCACAGCTCCTTTACGCGTTTCCTCCCATACCCTTGATTCCTCGGGTTCTGAGGAAGATTCGCCAAGACCGGGCCCAAGTCATATTGATCGCCCCGGATTGGCCAAGAAGGGTATGGTACACAGATCTTCTCCACCTCTCCTCGTGCCCTCCGCTCCGTCTCCCTCTGAGGGCAGACCTCCTCTCGCAGTCGGAGGGGCAGGTTCTACACCCCCACCTCCAGAGCTTGCACCTTCATGCCTGGAGATTGAACGGGGCAACCTGAGTTCCTTCTCTCTCCCACCTGATGTGGTGGATGTTATTTTATCGGCCAGGCGACACTCCACCAAGTCCATTTACTCCTATAGGTGGTCCAAGTTTGTTAAATGGTGTGGAGAGAGATCCATTGACCCTTTGAAAGCCCATCTTTCTGAGGTGCTCCAGTTTGCCCTTTCCTTGGCTCAGCAGGGCTGTGCTGTGGCCACGGTCAAGGGCTATCTTTCGGCCTTGTCGGCTTTTCTATGCCTTCCGGATCAACCGTCGCTATTTAAATCTCCGGTTGTTCTGAGGTTCATCAAGGGCCTTACAAACATGTTTCCTCCCACTCCTTTTGTAATGCCACAGTGGGATCTTAATCTTGTTTTGACCTTTCTGATGGGGTCTCCTTTTGAGCCTCTACATAACTGTCCGTTGAGGCTGTTGTCCTTTAAGGTGGTTTTTCTTGTAGCCATAACCTCGGCAAGGAGGGTGAGTGAGCTTCAAGCTCTTAGTTCCAAACCTCCATTTCTTACCTTACATGCTGAACGGATGGTTCTCAGGACCAGGGCTGCCTTCCTGCCAAAAGTTGTTACGCCTTTCCATTTGGGGCAGTCTATTACCCTCCCTGTTTTCTATCCACCCCCTCATCCTTCTAAAGAGGAGGAAAGACTCCATCGTCTGGACCCAAAGAGAGCTGTCAGCTTTTACTTGGATAGGACTAAGGACTTTCGCCTTGATGATCAACTTTTCGTTGGCTACGTTGGTCATTCAAAGGGTAGAGCGGTGCACAAGCGCACTTTGTCAAGGTGGATTGTCCTTACCATCAAGATCTGCTACGCCCAGGCTGGTAAGACTCCTCCTGTGGGTATTCGTGCTCACTCTACTAGAGCTAAGTCTTCAACATCTGCTCTGGCCCAGGGTGTTCCTGTGGCAGATATTTGTAAAGCCGCGACTTGGGCCTCCCTCCATACTTTCGCAAAGCATTATTGCTTGGACTCAGATGAGGAGGGAGGGCCACTTCGCGCGCTCTGTCTTGCAAGACTTTCTGGTATAGGAAGGTGGACACCCTCCTCCGGGAATGGGGACTGCTGTGGGAATCTATTCACAAGGTGAGGAATCCACTGGCAGATGTATCCATCAGAAGAACAAGTTACTTACCTTCGGTAACGCTTTTTCTGGTGGATACAGTATCTGCCTGTGGATTCCTCACTGGCCCACTCGCCTCCCCGTTGTCCACCTTCGTATGCCATAGGATAAGTCTTGTTTGTGATGCTTGTTCATTTGTTGGAAATGCTTGTTCATTTGGCATCTTTCTCCTTTATATACTGTGTATATGTGTTGGAGTGTTGTATACTGTGTATTCTTTGAGTTTGTCGTTGGTTCACCTGTTTGCCTCGAAGGCACGGAAAAAATGGGTGGAACTGACGTCATCACGCCGACGTGGGCCTCTTATGGCTCCGGTGACGTCATACGGAGTCGCGAGCGGAGCCGATGTATTACGACGTCGCCCACGTCGACGTGGAATGCTGGGGAAGAAAAGTTCAGTGGATTGCTGGCGCAGGGGGATATTCACAAGGTGAGGAATCCACAGGCAGATACTGTATCCACCAGAAAAAGCGTTACCGAAGGTAAGTAACTTGTTCATCTGGCCCTGCATCGAGCTAAATAGGCAAACATCAGAAGGTTAGGTTTCCCTCGACCGCTCCTAGAGCTCTCCATTCCTCTGCCATGAAGGTTGAGCAAGGGGTCAGACAGATCAACTACTCCCAGGCTGAACTAAACTCTTTCCGCTGTAAAAAAAACTTTCACTTTATTTATAATTCCCTCTCAGGGTGAAAACACTATTTTGGTTACACAACTGTTCTAATGAATAGAACTCCCACTTCGATCCATGGAAATAAATATTGCTATTACACCGAATATGTATCTTGAAGATCCGCCACTGTCCTGTAAGCCAGTAGTCCTGCAAGAGATCTGATATTACTGTAATGCTGGGTCCATGGTGCCTACCATTTAAACCCCTTGCTTGCCTGTACAAGTGTTAATTTGCATTCTTTAAAACCAAACAAAAAAGCAATAAAGTTCCTGCTTTATGGGCGTTTTCCTGATCATTGTGGCTGTCAGAAAAGAAGCATGACCTATGGTTAGACAGTGGCCCGTTAGAAGTTTCTGATGTTACCTCCATGCCACATGAAGTATGTGTGGGGGCTTCACCAGTTTTGAAGCAAGGAGAAGTTGATATGGTACACTAGATACCTTTGAAGTAACATAGGTCCTGCAGTTAACTTGGACAGGATTTTGCCATCGTGCTGTAAGTAGATGCCAGCCGGGGATTTTCCTGAAACAATGTTGGGTCTGATATATAAAGAGCCGATTTGCAATAAGTGGTTGGAAATTGCACACTAACATTTTGTGAATCTGTTCTCATTTTGCACCCCGACCTATGTACTAATAGGTTTGGTTCACAAAATCACCATTCAGAATGGTCTGCAGTTCAATCTGTTTATCACTATAAATGAGGAAAGTAAAAAATTGCATGTGACCGCGATGGGATGCCATCGTAGGGATGTTTTTTTTTTTTTTAATGAGCCAGTTTTCCCACTTCCATATATACTTTTTTATTTATTTTCATTCACAAATGGGTTACCACCTTCTTTGAGTAGTCTGTTACCTATTAATGGTTTTCGACCAAAATTGCAGTCTCAAACTATTGATACAAAGCATTTCAACTCAATTTGGAAGCAGTCCCCTAAACGCCCCATTCCAAATTGGAATTCGGTATGCATTTCTAAATCCATTTGGTCATTCAGTAAACATGTAATGTGAGAAATTGAGTTGTTGGTAGAGTAGGGTGTGAGCCCTTCTTAATCAACAATCACACTCCTGGTCAGAGTGACCCTCAAAAAGTCACTAAATTAACTCTTGCCTAACCTTCTGGTAGCTTGATGCAAAAGGGGTCAGGCTTAAATTAGCGGCAATGTGTAAAGTATTTATGCAGCACTTAAACAGTAATAAAGTGAAAACTCAAAACACGGAGCATCCCAAACCAATTTGGAAAACTAGAGTAAAATCTAATATTATTTGACACCTAAACAACAAAAATCCAATCAATCAAACCGGAGATATGGAATTTCAAAGTTTTAAGGTAATTATAGCGCCTTAAAGTACAAAGCGGCAACTGTGGTTATCCGATCGTGCTGGATCAGAACAAAGTCACAAGTTCAGGTCGACCACAATAGAGTGTGGGCCAGAAACCGGGACCAGGTTAGTACCACTGAGAATTGTACCCTATGATCTTGCGTGCGTCGGTCCTGATGTGGAGCTGCAAGGGCTGCGATGCAAGGTCTTCCGTCAAGTTGCATCATACTGCGTCTGTTCCGATGAGGCCGCTGATCTGGGGCTGCAAGGAGCTGCAATGCGCTGCATCTGTTCTGAGTAAACCCACCGTTGGGCCAGGAGAAGTTAGAGGGCTGTGATGAAAGGGTTGTTATGCGAGGTCCTGCTTCTGGTTGCAACGTACAATGTCTGTTCCAATGAGGAGCTGCAAGGACTGGAAGTTGCGGCACAATGCATTGGTTCGGGTGAATTGCAAGGGCCACGATTAGAGGTCCTGCATCGAGTTGCATCATGCTGCGTTGTTTCCGAAGAGGCCGCTCATCCGGGTCTTCAAGGTGTTTTGATGGGAGGTCCTTGTTTGCGTCGAGATGCGATGTGTCTGTTCTGAGGAAATGCTCGGTTGGGCCACGAGGAGTACATTCTGATGCCAGCCAAGGGTCTAGGACCTAGGAGGCACCTCTTTGATCCGGTCTGACTCCAGAGGAGGCCAGTAGCAGGGCACCGGCAGGGCCAGGTGAGGCTGGGCAGATGCTGGGCAGATCTCTGGAGCTGGTTATGTCCCTGTAGCTTTGAGTCTAAGGACTAGCTAACTGGCCTTGTGGTCTCTGTTGGCTCTAGGTTCAAGGAGTAGGTCCAGACTTTCTTCCTCAGGCAGCAGTCCTTCCAGCAGCATGGCAGCAGAGCAGTCCTTCTGTGTCTTTCACCTGTCCAGAAGTGATCTGAGGAGTGGGTCTGAGGGTCCCATTTCCATACGTGCTTATATTGAAATGGGAGAAAACTTCAGGAGTATTATACCCCCCCTCACCCCGAATTTGTGTCCTTTCCTACCTAGCTGTTTTGGTCCCAGTCTTTCCGACAGTCGTACACCCTCATCAAGTCAGGATGACCCAACCTGCCATCACCCTGGCCCTCTATTGTAATGCTGTCTCGGAGGGATACACAAAGGCCAACTAGACCTAATCATGTGACCCAAGATACAGGCTGCAGGAAACAAATGCTTAGGACAAGAAAACGTTTACTTTTTAAAAGTGGCATTTTCAGAATTGTGATTGAAAATCCGATTTTACCATTAAAGAGAATTAAAAATTACAATTCCCTAGAGACCAAGCATTACATTCCTACCTAGTCCCAAACAATGTAATCACTTAACCCAATGTTATCCTATGGGAGAAGTAAGCCGCACAGTAGTGGAAAATGATTTTTGAGTTTTTCACTACCACAGCATGTAAAACTTAAAAACATGGGTTCAATTTCCTAATTGTTCTTCACCCTGCCCTGTGTGACGTTTAGGGCCTACCATAGGGGTGGCCGTAATGTATGTATGTAAAAGGCAGGTTTAGGCCAGTCAAAGGTTGTTGGTTTTTTTTGTCAGGTAGGAATGGCACTTTAAAACGACACACAACGGCTGCAATGGCAGTCCTGAGACATGTTTAAAAGAGCTACTTAAGTAGATGGCACAGAAGGTGCTTTAGGCCCACCAGTAGAATTTAATAAATCAATACATATCTTTATTCGATTTCATCGTAAAAACCATAACAGCACATCAATTTACCGTTCATTTTTAACAAGAGCATTTTTAAAGAAGGAGATGGAATAACAACAGACTTTGTGTCAAATGCCCATAGTTAGATATACTGTTGGATGTGTTATATCTGATAACTCTTCCTTTATAATAGCATTCTGTTTGCAGTCGTACTTGTGTTATTGAATGATAAAGTGCCTACTGCTAGTACATTTAAAGCATCTGTGACCGAATCATGCTAAAATGACAATCGGCCTCATGCATCAAGCCAAAATCCAGTCGGTAAAATACCGATTCGCTAATAGCTCCCGGTATTGAGTTAAAAATACCCAATCCCAATGCATCAACCCAAAAGCAAAAATCGCTATTTAAGGAATCCTTAAATAGCGATTCCTTAAATAGCGATAGCATTTAAGGAATCCCAAATTGAGATTCCTTAATTTAAGGAATCTCTATTTGGGATTCCTTAAATGCAATGCATGAAAGTAAAACAATTAGCGAATTCGCTAATAGGGGGAGCAAATTACCATGAAGATGAACTGCATGGTAATTTGCTAAAAGTTTGAAAAATGCACTTTTGTGCATTTTTCAAAGTTTCATGTTGCGCACACACATGCCCTTAGAGCATGTGTGTGTGCAACATATGTGCACATATCAATTTCAGGGGTGCAATAGGGTGTCATTTTGACACCCTTGCACCCTTGAAATTACATGAGCAATTTGCGAGAACCTACTGGTACTCGCTATTTGCTCATGCAATCTCCAATTCATTCCTATGGGCCTGGAGGCCCATAGGAATGATTGGGATGGCATTCCTTAATTGCTACTCGCAATTTGCTAGTAGCAATTAAGGAAAGTTAAGGAATCGCTATTTGAATAGCGATTCCTACATGCATAGCCTTTTGCTATTCCTTATTAGCGATTCCTTATTTTTCGCTAATAAGGAATCGCAAATGCCAATGTTGATGCATATGCCCCAATATGTACAATAAAATCTCAATTAAATCTTGTCGTCACAAGTATATTAAAGATGTTGGTTATAAAAGTGGCAGCATTATCAGTTAAGCCATCACATGCTAAAATCCCATCATCGCTTTATGTGGGCTTCTCAGTGTCCACTAGCCATACCTCAAACACTTGTGCTTGGCTTCACTGAGGTGTCTGGCATGTTCTAATCAGAATAGTAGTAAAACATTACAGTTCCCTTCCATTATAGACCCATGAAGGTTACCCATCCATGCACTCTATTTATCTTCCCTGCATTTAACGTACTCGCAACCCTGGGCATAATTATTGTAAATATGTTAATTTTCCACTTCGTATCGTCCATGCGTGAAGCAAATATCTGGACAGGCTGAAGATCAAGTATTATGTTCTATTGCTTTTCAGAATTCTGACAATATCTGTTAAGCGATTGGCTGCCAGAATTCGACAAATTGGGACTAGCCAGGTCCTTCTTGTTTGTTTGTACATGGGACAAAAGAATAGGAAGTGTACGTCTGATTCGAGGACAGCCTCACACCCTGGGCAACTGGGCGGGATATCAACATCATTCCAGCTACTAACAAAACTGTTAACTGGTAGAATGCCGTACCTGAATTTTAAATGTAATGATTTTGCGAATGGTGGTTCTATTCGGTTCAAAAAATCTTCTTGCTGCATTTTATCTTTAATATTGAGAAATCTGATTAATTCCCCTGCATCTCTCCTAATTAGCGAGCTTGTCCTCCACTTGGATCTAATATCTCTTTTTGAGGAGATTTGCGCAGTTTTAAAAATTTTTTGTGGGATAGCCATTGGTCACTCATGCTGAGTTTGCCCATCCATTGCTTGATGTGATTAAACCACTGGATACACCCTCTGGTGTCCAATGATAGTATTTCTTGGAGTGAATCTTTCATTGGTAATGGTGAGTCATTCACCCATATGTGCATCCAAAAAGTTAGGGGCTGTAGGGTGATTGCATGAGCAACCCTCTTCATGCCCAGATCTAAGGGCATTGCTGTGAGCGGTGCGTTTCGGGGAAGCTCCAGCACTGATCAAATAAAATTGTTTTCAGTTTTTTCGATAGCAGCTGCGTTGACGTGTTCCCAAAGCTCCGCACCATACAGTGCGGCCCCTATTCCCTTTGGTTGGTATACTTGGATTGCTGGGGTCAATGGTCTGTAAGTTGACTTTCTTAGTTTTTTGGTTAAAGCCATCCCTTCGTGCTGCAGCGAGAATTGGATTTTTTGTAATTGTGGTGACCATGATAGTGTAGTAGTGAACCTCACCCTTAGGTAATCAAATTATTTCACCTCTTCTAGTATGGTTGAGCCCAGTGTTATGCTACAGGTTAAGACTTCTAATTTCTAGCCCATGATCCTCACAGCCCCTCCCAAACTTGTCCAAAAGGATTTGGAGCCCCATCGGGGACCTAGAAATTAGCAGTGTGTCATCTGCGAAAAGTAGCGCAGGCACCTCTTGGCCTGCAAGCTTGGGGGGATCGCTCCTACAATATATTAACTGTTTAATCAAGCCATTTATATAGAGCGTGAAGAGGATTGGCGCGAGAACACATCCTTGCCTTACTTAGCAAGTCACCCTAATCTGGTTTGTTAGCCCACCTTCGTTCCCCTATCTAATTTGGGCGTAATTGTTAGTAGCATTTAATATATAGGCCTTGGATACAGGTAGTACCACTTTACTAGGGACTTGCAAGTAGATTAAACATGCAAATTGGGTGTAAGCACTTCTACCATGTTTAAAGGGGAGACCTGCTCAATCACTTTAGCACTGGTTAGCAGTGGTAAAATGTACAGTGTTCTAAAAACCAACACAGATGAGATCAGAAAACAGGAGGGGTGAAGGCAAAACATTTGGGGGTGGCCCTACAAAAACTGCCAGGCCAGGTAAAGCCCCTGGACCCGATGGGGTCGCTGTTGACATGTTTAAACTCAATGTTGCTTTGTGGGGGCCTATTTTAACTCAGGTTATTAACGCCAGCATAAAGTCCCTTTCCCCCCAGACTTGGGTGCAATCAATAATAATTCCAATCTTTAAAAAGGGTGATCGACAAGATCCAGAGTGTTACAGACCAATCTCCTTCCTGGATTCCATGGTCAAAGTGATAGAGAGGGTCATCCTGGAGCGCCTCCTAGACTGGGCAGAGGATAGTCAGATAATATCAGACCTGCAGTATGGATTTTGTGCTGGCGTTGGCACAATTCAACAGAGCTTAAACTTGTCAACTTTGGTTGGCAAGTATACCAGAATAAAAAAAGGAAGTCTTTTTTTGGCCTTCGTGGACCTTACTGCGGCCTTTGATTCAGTTAGACATAATAGGCTGTGGGAGGTCCTCGAGACAGTAGGGGTTGACCGCAAATTATCATGTTCTTAAGGCGGCTGTATAATGGAGCTACTGCAAGTGTTCAGAATGGCCTGAAGGGCGAATGTACTCAACCTTTTCCCATTTGAGGGGTCAGACAAGGCTGCGTCCTGGCCCCTTTTCTTTTTAATCTTTATGTAAACGGATTATATGAAGCCTTACTCCTGCAGGACAAAGACTTTCCTCAAGTAGGTGGCCGGCCTATTCCCGCACTTCTTTATGCGGATGATGCCATATTGATGGCACGTACCCAAAACTGCCTCCAGAGAGGTCTGGATAGCTTTAGTATATTTATGAAGGACCTAGGTTTTAAAACCAACATAGCTAAGACTAATGTCATGAGATGTAGGCAAGGGACTCCGAAGACTCGAGTAATGTATATAGACGGGAAAAAGTTATCATCAACAAAAACGTTTTCCTACTTAGGTATACTTTTTAATCAGCGTGACTCATGGGCTGCTAATCGATCTGCAAAAATGTTTTGGCATTTTCTAGATCCACATCAGTTCTAGTAACTTTTGCCAAAAAACTAGGCAGGAAACCACCCCAGAACTGTTACAAATATATAAAGCAAAATGTATTACCATAGCAACCTATGGGGCTGGGGTGTGGGGTTTCGCAGATGCTACCCCGTTACAAATAGTTGAAAATACCTTTTTAAGGCATATTCTTTCTGTACCCCCTAGTTCCTCCTCATTTATCTGCCACGAAGTGTTGGGTCTTCATTACATAGCTGATCTTGTAAAATTAGAACCAATACTCTTGTGGCATAGAGTATGGTGTAAGGATCAGACAAAATTAAATAGGGAGATCCTAAAAGATACCTTGAGGCTAGAGGGGGCCTTATCGATTCCTTGGATTAAATTCGTCCATGACTTTATGAAGGACCTGGGTCACCCAGAATATTTTTTAAATCCTACATCTATGATGGAGATCCCAAGAAAGATTTTTTTAAAAAGAGGGCCTTCAGCTC
Organism: Triturus cristatus; assembly: GCF_964204655.1. Lineage (NCBI taxonomy): Eukaryota > Metazoa > Chordata > Amphibia > Caudata > Salamandridae > Triturus > Triturus cristatus. The sequence continues at coordinate 320,076,006 of NC_140592.1, forward strand.
CTGGAAACTATTAGAATGGTAGGGAAAACATTAAAAAAAAATTACTGTGAGGCGACATCAGCTGTTACGCACAACCTTGGCGATGGAGCCTTACCTATCATTCGTACCTGGAACCTTTGAGATATTCCTTTTAACTAGGCTAAGACTGGGTAATATACATAGACTAGTGTCTTTGCTGAAAATGAACGACTGGTCGCGCAATTTATCATGCCCTTGTGACAACATTTCTGATCAGTCTACTATGCATCTAGTCCTGTTTTTCAAATATTATGTAGAGGCAAGGAAAGTCTGGATTATTCCACTTTAAAAAAATCTAGGGCTTAGGCAGTGCCGACCAGCTATGTTTTTACTCCAGCTATTGGAAAATGAGCACATAGCATGGAGATTAGCAACGTTAAAAAAAAAAAATGTGCTTTAAATTAGGAAATGCATTACCATGGAGTTGTAATTGTCGCACCATGTTTTAATTGAAAATGAATTGTATTTTTATCTGACAAAGTTGCAAATTTTATGAAATGTAATTTTTTATAATTATGTGCTTTTATGTCTGTCTTAAAAAGCAGCCGAATAAAGCTTTCCTTGACTTGACTGCCAGGCCCAGCACTTACCGTATTGTAGAATGGGTTAAGTATGTTTAAGAGTGCCGTTTAGGGGGGGGGGTGGCTAGCCACTACGGTAGATAGCCGGAGGCAAGAGATCAAGATCCCCGACGCGGCAGCTGAGGGTGTGCAGCATAGTGCGGCCCCTGAGGAGTTGATATCAAGGGACCCGTGTGCTGCGGAGGCAAGAGATCTGGTCCCTGGCAGACTAAGGAGTGGAGCTGAGTGCAGCGCTCGCTGCATTGAGAACCGCAATCTTGCGGACTGCAGCTGCCGCATAAGACGAGAGACCCAGCGCCGTGGACCCCCAAACATAGTAAATCTACAACTTTCTGGCTGCCGCCTGGGGGAGCTCAGTGTGACGGGGAAGAGGCCCCACCCCTTGCATGTGCGGAACGACCGGGGATAACAAAAGCAGCCGCAGAGGAACCGAGCGTTGCCACTCCTCGTAGACTCTGACGGTAAGAGGTGAGCCTGGTGTTTGTCCACGCACCGCCTCACCTCCTCATCTCCCATGCTTTCCTGATTTTACGAGCTGAGGGGAGAGGTGGCTGGAGTCCTGAGCACACCGAACAGACCTTACACCGGGACCAATTACAGGCTGAGGAGGAGGCTGGGCCACAATACACTGATGCCTCGAGGCGCCGAATAAGACTAGCCCAGGCGCTTCAGAGATGAGACACCTAAAGAGCGGAAGTCTGAGAACAGGGAGCTCTCCAGATGGCCTGTAACCTTGAGTGTGACTCTAATATGGCATGGAGTCAAGCTGGTTGAAAGAGCCTCTGAGCCACCGGGAAGTACTGTGAGTCTGCCAGATCTGCACGAGGTGACCAGGGAGCGACTTCATTGAAGTGCCGGCCCCATTTGATAGATAGTGGGAACCCCGAGAGGCTGCAAGAACTGACCTTGGCAGAACTGACCTTGGCAGGCGGCAGTAAATACCATTGTGCCTGACCGGGGGGCCTGGTGTCACACAGACACCCACTGTGACGGGCGGTAAGGGTGCTCGAGCATCCCAGTAAACAGTGGTTTGACATCAGGAGAGCACACAACCCCTAGAACCAGTAGTACACTTCCCTCTCAGGTGGCCATGGGAGCCTCTGATGCATATATTATCTCAGTACGCACCACCAACAGATACCATACTGCTTGGAGGTTCGCCACCTAGCTAGGGGAATATCAGACCACTCCCCATTCTGGGCAGTGCTCGGCTCACATCACAGGTCCGGAAAGGGGGCTAGTTTGAATGATCCGAGATATTTTAAAGAGCGCACGATCGGTTAGGTGTTAATTGCGACTTAAAATGTATTCACTGAGAACTTGGCTTCTGTTGACTCGGTGCAAACCCTCTAGGAAGCCTACAAAACTGAGGTCAGAGGCCAGGCCATCTCCCTCATGTTAGGATTTAAAAAGGTCAAAAGGGCTAAGTTTGAAGAACTACAGCAAGATATTCTGTCCGGAGAGCGCCTCCTCATGGTAACAGACGTGCTGGGGGTGAGACACACCCTTGCCCTGAAGCAGAGAGAGTACAGAGACCAGGCGACTGATGCCGCTAGAGCAGCTCACCGTGCCACCCATCTCCGTCTCTCAGAGCTGGGAAATTAAGCGAGCAAATAGTTTTTTCGTTGCTTAACAAAGTAGACGAAGCCAGGCGATGGGTACAAGAAGTCAAAATGGGCGAGGTAGAATTGGCTAAATGAACAAACTCGCATAGCTGAGACGTTTGCAGACTATTATGCACAACTGTACTCTCCAGCTGTGCAGACGGTTGAAGACGCCAGAGCGTTTTTACGGGACATCAGGTTGCTATGCCTCTTAGGGACAGACTGGTAATACTTGGAGTCTGATATATCTGGGGAAGAACTGGTGAGGGCTGCGCTCTGGTAAGGCCTTGGGCCTGAACGGAATTCAAATCGAATTATATAAAAATGGCCTCCAAGCTGGCCCCTCACCTGCTAAACATGTATAAAGAAAGTAAGCAGTGGGGGGGCTTTACCTCGAGACCACAGGCTACCCACAATACTGGTCAGTTATAAAGGGGGAGAAACCCCTGAAGACCGCGTCTCCTACAGGACAATCTCACTCTTAAATGTGGAGGCAAAAATTCTAGTTAAGGTACTAGCCTTGTGACAGATTACTACAATCCAGTCCTTGATCCACCTGGATCAATCAGGATTTATGCCCCACTGGAGTACAATCCTTAACCTCCAACACCTCCTTGTGGTACTGGGACAAATGGCCAACCAGCAAGAACGAGCCCTACACTTATCACTGGATTTTAAAATGGTCTGCGATACAGTGGCATGGGATTATATTTTCGAAGTATTGGCCAGACTAGTCTGGCCCACAATTTATACAATGGATAAGGCTCCTATATTGGGAACCTCTGGCACAGGTCAGAGTTAATCGTGCAATCCAGGCAATTTAAGCTCCAGAGAGGCACTAGACAGGGCTGCTCTCTTTCCCCACTGATTTTTACTGTGGCATTGGAGCCTTTGGCAGCGTTGATCCAGATGGATCCTCTGGTCAGAGGTCTGTGATGGGAGGACCAATCGGAAGGTAGAGTGTCTCTCTATGCAGACAACGTGCTGCTCTATGTACCCGGCCCAGACGTAACCTTAAATAGAATAATGCAGATCATAGCGATCTTTGGAAAATACTCGTGATACACCATCAATTGAGACAAATCCATATTGTATCCCCCCTAAGACCCCTATGCCACAGATACCCCCGGATTGCCCGGTGATGGTCATAACTGTGGGCTTCCGATATTGTGTAATCTATATCACACCAAACCTCTTCCAGAATAATGTGGCCCTGTTGCTGAAAAAGCTGAGGTGCAACGTGTGGAATTGAAGATCACTTCAGCTCTCGTTTCTAGGTAGTGTGGCACTATTAAACAAGCATTTGCAATGCAATATGTCTCGCAATTACGCGAGTTTGAGCTATTGGCATTCTAAACGACAATGCCTTTTTTGTTTTGCTTATTAAAACATAAATAAAAGGCATTGTCATTTACAATGCCAACAGCTTAAACTCGCGTAACTGCGAGACCTATTGCATTGCAAATGCTTGTTCTTACAGGGCTATCAAGTCTGTAACTGTTGCACAGGACCAAGGCGCTGGATGGTCTCAAGTTGCATAAACTTAAACAAGTTGCCGACATAATGTATATAAAATGGAAGAATGACAGCTCGTGATTTAAGGTATTCCTGAGGGCTGTAAACTGCAGAGTATGTGAAGCCAATGGCCCCTGACGATAACAGTAAATTACCTTGTAATCCAGGCGGGGACATATACAACTCGGACCGAGGGCTTTATTTCTTCCCACAGTCCTGGCCTTGTGTAAATACACTTTATGAGGAAATGTGAAACACATTGAGGGTTGCTCTGTTTCTCGTCCATCGTGCTCGTTGTCAGGCCGTGTCCCTTTGTTAGACGGATGGGCGCGTGCTTCAATCAGGTGGATTCCTTCGGTTTACAAGGGGGTGGGGGGGTGGGGGGTGTGTGTGTGTGTGTGTGTGTGTGTGTGTGTGTTTTTGTGTTGTGTGTGTCTTTGTGTTGTGTGTGTTTTTGTGTTGTGTGTGTATGTTTTTGTGTGTGTGTTTTTGTGTGTGTGTTTTTTGTGTTTGTGTGTGTGTTTTTTTGTGTGTGTTTTTTTGTGTGTTTGTGTGTTTTTTTGTGTGTTTGTGTGTTTTTTTGTGTGTTTGTGTGTGTGTGTTTTTGTGTGTGTGTGTTTTTGTGTGTGTGTGTGTTTTTGTGTGTGTGTGTTTTTGTGTGTGTGTGTTTTTGTGTGTGTGTGTTTTTGTGTGTGTGTGTGTGTTTTGTGTGTGTGTGTGTGTTTTGTGTGTGTGTGTGTGTTTTTGTGTGTGTGTGTGTGTTTTTGTGTGTGTGTGTGTGTTTTTGTGTGTGTGTGTGTGTGTTTGTGTGTGTGTGTGTGTGTGTTTGTGTGTGTGTGTGTGTGTGTGTGTGTTTTTGTGTGTGTGTGTTTTTGTGTGTGTGTTTTTGTGTGTGTGTGTTTTTGTGTGTGTGTTTTTGTGTGTGTGTGTGTGTGTTTTTGTGTGTGTGTGTTTTTGTGTGTGTGTTTTTGTGTGTGTGTTTTTGTGTGTGTGTGTGTGTGTGTGTGTGTGTTTTTGTGTGTGTGTGTGTGTGTTTTTGTGTGGGTGTGTGTGTTTTTGTGTGGGTGTGTGTGTTTTTGTGTGGGTGTGTGTGTGTGTTTCTTTTTAATGTCCATGACTTCTGGTGTGAAACAAAGTGAACACCATCCATTTGTTGTTGTTGTAGTCACTTTATTCGATATAAAAACAATATCATAAAAGTATAATACAGTGCATATTAAACAATTTAAAACCCACTACAACAGTGACTTTGATCTATATACAATTTAAAAAAGAGAACAAAAGCAGTATCTATATACATACAGAATTTACACAGTCCCCCGTTACGTGATTTAATAAACAGTAGTATTCGTACAGAGTCAAGGGGATGGATAGTTAGCTTATAATTGGTACATCTGTAAGAAGCTTGCGTCTTATCCTCCATGCCCAGCCCAGATATTTAGCAGTCCCACAGATAACACTGGGGACTGATGTTTCGTAGGTCAAGATTCGCAACGCCACCCTGGAAGACCTAGTGCCTAAGTTGTTACAAACCGGTTTCAGCCATCTTGATCTTGGTTGCCTGTATGCCTGGCAGGCAAACATAAAATGGCCAATGGTCTCAATTGGGGAGGCACAGCCTGGGCAACCTTTTGGACTCGCGATTGCCTTACTCCAGCTGGATTGGAACTCATGGAGTGGAAGGGTACCATATCTCATTTTAAGATATAGTGACCTGTCTCCAGGAGATTCAATCAAATCCATAAAGGATTCCATACTGGGGGCAGGTTTCACATCCAGGTAATTCACAGTTAAAACGCCCCTCTGATTTCTTAGGATGTCAGTCGTGACCCATTCCCAATAGATCTTTTTTATCGTTGATTTAGGAGGAGGGAGCTGACTCTCCCAAGCCTCTTCCAGGCCTAACTTCTGCAACAGTTTTTTCAGATTCGATACCCAGGGAATCTTCCGCTCTGCTCCAAGTTTTAATAGCTCGTCCAGAGCAGAAGCGTAATGATGAAGTTCAGGGGACCTTCTGAGCCGTGTCCAATATAAAATAGGGCGAAGCTTAGCCACATTACTGATGTTATGTCTACCAAGATCGCTGCGGAGAGGAACTAGCGGGGTAGACAGAGGAAGCGAGACTAAGTCTCTGAAGAACTTATTCTCAGATTTAAGCAACTCTGTTAGGTTTTCAGAACCCCACAGTTCCGCCCCGTAGAGGGCCGCTGACATGGCCTTCCCCTCGTAGACCTGGACTGCTGCGGCTATTGGCCTACTATATGAGAGCCTCTGATGTTTCGCTATTGCCCCTGAGACTCTTTTATGGACAAGAAGCATTTTCGACAAATGAGGGGCCCATTTGAGCTTGTTGTTGACCCTCACTCCAAGATAATCAAAAGCCTCCACTAGCTCCAGTGTGGTGTCATTTAGCTTGATGTTGTTCCTAAAGTTTTTTGAGGGTGATAGCGTCATCAGCTTGGGTTTTGTTGTATTTATTTTCAGGCCCCTGATGTCGCAAAACTGGGAGAAACGGGACAACAATCTTTGGAGGCCCATAGGGCTTTTTGATATCAACAAAGTGTCGTCAGCGAAGAGCAGGGTAGGTGTTTTTTCCCCGCACAGGGTTGGGGCATCGGCCATGTCATCTCTCAAAAGGTCTGCCACCCCATTTATATAGAGCGAGAACAGGGTCGGGGCTAAAACACAACCCTGGCGCACCCCTTTCTCGACAGCTATCCTCTCTGTGAGCTGGCCCTGGTGTCCCCACCTGACTTTGGCAAAATTGCCTTCTTGGAGGCGTTTGAGAAGGTCCAGGATTAGGGGAGGGATGCCCAAATCGCACAGTACCTGCCACAGCTGTAATCGTGGGACCAGGTCAAAGGCTGTTTTTAAATCAATAAACGCCAAATACAGGCTGCCTTTTTCAATAGTAACAGATTTCCAGTATATAGTACAGAATCTGAAGACCTGGTCAATAGTACCAACTCCTTCCCTAAATCCTGCTTGATAATGACTCAAAATGCCCTCCTCATCAATCCAGGCCTTAATCCTGGTCAGGAGGACTCTGCCAACCACTTTTTGTATTACATCGATTAAACTAATCGGTCTGTAGTTGGCAGGGTCCTCCCTGTCCCCTTTCTTATAGATAGCCACCACCTCCGCCCCCTTCCACGAGTCCGGAGCTGGGTATCCTACAGCTAGGTTGTTTAAAGTCCGAAGGATGAATTCTGCCCAGAGGTCTTTATCATGGAGCAGAAGGTCGCCAGGGAGACCGTCCGGTCCAGCTGCCTTTCCCGGAGCGATCATATTGATCGCAGAGAGGACCTCTGTCAGCCCAAACTGGGCCTCTGGCTCCGAGGGTACCAAATACTCTAATACTGGGGTCTGCTCCTCTAGAGCCACTCTTTCCCTAAGTGAATAAAGATCAGAGAAATGTAGATGCCATTGGCTCCCCGTAATGTGATTCGGGATTGGATCGGCCCCTCCCCTGACGCTGTTGTTAATCAGACTCCAGAAAGGGGTTGAGTCTTTCAATAGGGCAGCGGCCTTTAGATCCTGCCAATGGGTTTCGTCCCACAAACCCTTCGCCATCCTTATGGCTTTATAATAAGTTTTCCGGGCATTGACTATGGATGACTGTTCCTTAGATTTTATAGCTCGAGAAAGGATCTGTCTCTTTTCCCTGCAGTCCTGTGAGAACCAAGGGTTTGCTGGCTTTGGGGGGGGGCGATTTTGATCCCCCCTTTTCATGTGACTCAAAAAAGTACCCCACCCTTGCCACAGTCTGTTGGTAAACTTTTAAGAAGTCATTGGGAGAGAGAGCCTGAGACGGACAGCCCGTGGGCATTTCCAAGGCTACAGTGGCTTCTTCTACTAGCCTTTTAATTTTACTCAGATCCATCTCTCGCTTAACTACCCTTGGACACTTAAGGCGCCTGTTACAGTTTGTCGGGACAACCTCTCTTGCCCCAGGCCTCTGCTTAATTGAGGGCTCAATGGAAGTGGTGACCGACTCGCCTGAGTTGCATGGACAGCGGGCTGTGGTCGCTCTCGCACCGATAGACCACTTCCATATCAATAAGATCCGGCCAGAGCTCGGTGCCCAACAAGATGTAATCGATGCGCGAGGGTACACCAGTTCTCGTGAAAGTAGGGGCTCCCAGGCCATCTGAGCGAGTTCGACCATTTGTCGCCCTCAGGTTAAACTCCAGAGTTAGAGCGTTAAATTGGAGAGCTCTCTTGGACCATTTCTTTATTGGCGGGAGAGAGAGTTGGGGTATGCCCTGCTTAGAGTCAACATCTCCAATGCCCAGGATGTCATCGCTGCTCAAGGGCTCAAAAGTACAGTTGAAATCCCCAGCAACGATGACATCCGCCTTGGTGATAATTGCTGTAAGTTCAGACTCGAGAGCTGTTATAGTGGAGCTTGCTTGTGCACCAGGAGTCCCTCTAGCATAGATGTTAAATATCTCAAGGGGGCGTTGTTGGTCAACCCCAATAATAGATCTATGCAGGAGATCGGAAGATGTAATTACATAACTCCTGACTGTCCAGTTCAAGCTGATGTTGACCCAGATTAAGAGGCCCCCCGAGGGTCGTCCTCGTATGGACCTGATTGCGGGGACAAAGAGGGTAATGAACCCAGATCTATGCAGGGGGACCAGGCTCCAGGTTTCCTGAAAGAGGATGACATTGAACTGATCAATGAAATCACTCCAGACAGGATCTATAAGGTTCCTCTTAAGCCCCGCGACATTCCATGATAAAAACTTAATGACTCCCGAGGGGATGGGCATTGAGGAAATCCCCACGTCCTCCACCATACTATCTTGGGACCCCTCGTCAGCTGCCATAGTATCAACCATTTCACCCAGATCATTAGGAGACAAGTGAGGAGCAGGAGTGGTATTCAGGACTGGCCCCTCGTTAGAATACAATGCAGGTGGGTGTGGAGGAATCTTGTGTGTAAATTGGATAGTCAATCCACCTGTCTTAGACCAGAGTCCCCGCCCTCCCTTAAATAGGTCCAAACGGGAGACCTGCGAATCTGAATTGAGGAATAAGCGGGAGGGGATGACCTGTACTCGAGCAATATTAAGTTTTCTGCTAATATAGGGTCCCCAAAGACAATCTCTACAGAATCAGTCGAAGCGTCTGCCCGAGATAACCTGTTTACCCTTGTGATATCCTCTCTAATAATCGATCTACACCCTCTGACATGTCTAAGCCAATGTATAGCTTTATTGTGTAATGAGTCACTGTTTTCAGTAACGCACCGTGATGGCAGTTTCGGTACGTGGGTCATGAAAACCGAGGACTTAGCCTTCGCAGGATGGAAAATAGGCGAATGGGCTGGTGTATGGAGTGATAGGTTATGATTACCCCGTCTAGGAAGTAGAAGAGAGCTGGAGGGGCACCTAGTGAGTAAGTTTACATTTCGTGCGTTTACTGGCTCAGAGCATCTGGTCATATCTGCATATGTCTTTGTAAGGCCATTTGTTCTGATAATATTATCCTCATTGTAAGCCCCCCCCATGTGCAGAATCAACATTTATTTTCGGGGGAATTAGCTTGGGCAGAGCACACTTCTTCCTAGGAGGGGCAGCCCCGGAAGATGGTAGAAGAGCGAGGGGAGTCGGGGAAGAAACTTGGCTTACTACAAGGCTCTCCACCCTCTTATTGAGATCCGCCAACAGCTCCTCTAATCTCTCAATTCTATCTAGAAGCGCCGCCAAAGTATCAACATCGGACCTGATAGAAGGCGCAGAATCCACAGTAGGCTTGGCTGTAAAAGTAGTGGGGTGAGATAGGTCAGGATCGAGGGGGGCCAACCTATTAGAACACAGAAGATGTTGAGGGGCAGAATCAGGAATGACTGGATCTACTTCTATGACACTCATAGTGCCCGTAGTATGTACAGGGATAACTTGGGAATCAGGGATTGTTATGATCGGGGCGGGAATTATGTTTTGTTGTTTAGACTGACGCTGGCTGTGAAACATAGATGGAATTGTGTTAAGAATCGGGGTGGTTTTAGCTGTCTGACCACCCGCCTGTCCGCCAGCCAAAGAATCCTCACAGTCATTAACAATCTCCTCAATTCTGGTGAGTACACAGTTCATGGCAGCATGAGTATTTTTCTTAGGTTTTTTTCCCTTTTTACTGCTGCCCATGAGACCTCCCTCAACAGCTTTCCTTTTACCCATAATAAAAGCCCAATACCGAGAGGAATGGACACAAACTGAAAGGCTACACACAAAACGTTTGCAGGGCACCTGCTCGTGGATGGATAAATTGCAATGTCACGGGCCCCCAAGGAGGGATGGAAAAATCCTTTAGACAGAACACAGTACCTTTGCCTCTTAGCTGGTTTGTAATCGTCCGTGACCTCGTGTTAGGGGGGTGGCTCGGCCCGGCCTCCTCTGGCCCCTGATGGCCACAGATGGCCCACCCTTTCCCGGGCTTAGCCCGGCGCAGTCCCGCGACGCGGGGGATGAGGTGGTTTAAAAGCCTCCAGGTGCGGGTGGTGGGCGGGAGCTTCCGGCCTCTGGAGCAAGTGTGCCTGGGAGTTGTAGTCTCCCTCCAGACCGTGGCCGCGAGGATGACAAGCGTGGCGGCGGGAGGGAGACACGGGCAAGACCAGGCTACAACGATGAAGGTTAGGTGCTGGGAGGCTGGGGGTCCGCACACAGGGCTCCGCGCTGCTTCGCTTTGTTAGATGGATTGTCCCCCATCCATTTAAAAGATATGCCAGCTAGACACAAAACGGTAGACCCAGACCTGCCCAACTGCCCTTTGTGCTTGTCGTTGGTACTTTAAATTCCCACTCAGTACACAACTTACGCTTTTTTTATGAGAAGATAATTAGGCCAATATGTGTTTCAAGTTACTCATTAAAATCAAATTATTGATTGCGTTAGACACAGATACGCTGCCACCATGGCTCAGTCACACACATACACGCGAGCGCGCACACAAGCAATGGCTAGACAAAGTAATCTTTGCAAGTGCGACGGCCTTAAGTCACAGTGCACAGGAGTAGGGTCGGATGAATGAGTGTGAGCAGAGCAGGCCTTGATGTCTGGCTGCGCAGGGCCCTTTCATGTGGCACAGAATGAACACAACTTGATTTACAACAAAATAAACCCGGAGCTCTGCACCAGGACTCCAGGCCATTCCCAGCATGTAACACACACACGTCCTGCTCGCCGTTTGCAGTGTTCGTTCAAGATTGATGAGAAATTCCGCATATGGCAAACATGCAACTAGAATTATCATAGCCAGAAGTTGTTTTGGAAAAAACTCACCTTTTTAATGGTTTTTATTTTTTGGGGGATCTCATTGACGTAATTCCAAGAAGCTCTTTACAGAGAATATTTGCAATTATTGATGTATTTATTTATAGCAACAAATATATCGATCAGGAATGGTGCACACCTTGTCACTTAGGACAATAGAGGGTTTGAGTGAATTACTAATACCAATGTGGTTATATCTGCTGTTAAGTGAGCTGTTTCATGAGGGTTAAAATCTAATAGGACAAACAGAAATCTGAATGTAGTAGAACACTACCTACCTACAACAGACCAGCGACGTGGGCAGCTGCCTCCTGCCTTGCAGTACACATACAAAATTAACATACTTACACTGTTCGGCTATTCACAAGTACCAGTGTAACACTCAAATACAGCAATAAGCCAAAGAAAGGTGTGACCAGTAAACATTTGCAAAGGGGTTTCCACAGCGCATCAACGCGTGTCGCTGCGTTTTACGTGACTTACATCCATTTGAGCTAGAAACAAAAATTGACATACGAGTAGCGGAAGCAGCATATGACTTAACGGTCAGAGCTGCCGACATTGGACATGGGGAAGGTTCCAATATCGGGGGAAGGCTTAACGTCCTGTGATTTTGGGCAAATCACTTAATCTCCCTGCGCCTATTCAAAAATGAATGTATCCCTGTGAAACGTAACTGTTGCTCATGTAAAGCGCTCCAAACTCTTCGGGTTGAGTTTGCGCTATATAAAACTGCAGCAAAAAATAGCATGCTAAAGCTGTCAGAATCCCTCCACCCCATTGATGCCATCATGACAGAATGTTACTATTACAACAGGTAGAGATGGAGGAGAAGGCGTCGCTGTTTGTAGTAGGGGCCGTCCTTTATCATCTGTTGTGTGCTCCCTTTTGCACTGGAGGTCCCATCTCCGATCTTCTAATGTTTCATCACTGCTGCCCTTAGTGTTCAGCCAGATGAAAGCGCCCCGTGTGTTAAGTGTTTTGTGTGCTGGACCTTGGGCCTGCATCTCTCTCCGCAGGGTTGGAAGCCCGTTTCCTCACACTGTTGACACGGCGCTATTTAAAACACAGCTGTTGGAGGGCGCAGTGCCCAAGCGCCTATGGAGAGTAAAGCAGGCAAGAGGTCGTGGCTTTGAAGCGGGTTCCATACAAGTGCAAACAGTTGTTTAATTGGCTAACAGAATCAATAAAGAGGAAGCTGCACAGAGCTCTCAGGTAAATGCTGACAGGCAGCTGAGGGTGCTGGTAGCCCTTCCGAGTGACAGCCAGCTGCCGCTGCGAGTGACGTCTGTGACCGGAAGCTGCTGAGCAACTTGTGGTAAATATAGTACGTAGTAATACTGATGGCGTGATCAGAATTGGCAGAGTGAGGAAGAGTTTGGGAGCGGCTCCAGATAATGAAGAGGATTTAAGAGGAAGCGGAAGAGAGTGAATGTCTTACTGCAGTCGACAACACGGTGTATAAATTCAAAAGTAACAATCCCAGTGGAGCGTGGCGCGCGCGCGCTTGGGCGGGGGAGCGGACCCTTTGAAGTACTCCCAAAAGGCGGATTGCATGGCGGCACGATGCGCGTGATTGTGCGCGTGCTAGCCATGCAATCCGCTTTTTGGGAGCACTTTTCAAACCCGCTTTCTATAGTCTCGCTTTGCGATCGCTTACGCGATAGCAAGGTCGAGACCTAAAAATGATGTCACTACACTGCTTTCTGTATGTCCTTCAAAACACCCTTGTGTGTAGTGCCTAACTCGTACTTCAAGGCCCTTGAGGAGGAACTCTGAACATTGCAGTGGGACGGGGCCCCTCACGCATTGCACTGTCCAAGCTCACAAGAGGGTGCTATGATGGGGGCATCACATTACCAGAGGTCCAAAAATACTATTGGGCAGCACTGCTGACTACCATTAACAGCAGGGTCTATCTCCTGCCGTAGGAGCCGGCATTCTACATGGATAGGATAGTGCTGTGTCCCAGGGGATACCTACACGCTCTATATGGGAAGGTCAATATGTGGCAACAAACTGGAGCCCGCACAGACTGTAGTGCACCTATGGCGGACTGCTCTGTCCGCCTTGGGATGGAAGAACGTCATTACGCAGGCAACCAGCTATGGGACACCAAAATTCTGAATGCCCTGCAGAAATTGCCAGGGTTTGATAAATGGGACCTCATAGGAATTTCTAGGATGGATGAAGTGTAGACACCGAGAGATGTTTTCCCGTGGACTGACCTGCAGTAGGAATGGTAACTGGCAACCACAGAGATATACTGATGCATTCAACTCCGACATGCTCTTAGGGTGGTGATACCCAAGGGGACTGACCTTCCGGAATCATCCTCGCTAGAGGATAGGTTTCTGGATGAGCACATGCCCAGAAAGACCACATCGCTGACCTATATAAAAAAAAAAATGTAAACCACAAATTAGTAAACCACACACCAGATGTCTTGGGCAGGGTCAGAGAACAATGGGAACGAAAACTGGAAAACGGCGAATGGGAGGAAGCCCTAGCGTCTCCCAGGGAAGTAGCCATATGTACAGGGTTCCGGATGGTCCAATTAAGTTTTACATCGCTCATACTATAACCACATGACAGTGGTTAAGATGGTGAGGCCAGAGATGCTCACTGCTTATGTGGATGTGGACAGACGGATACTTTCATACTTTTCCTGTGTGCATGACCGGCAACACAAAAAATCTGGACTGATGTAGTAGATTGCATCAGGGAGGTGAAGGAGTGGGGGGAGGGAGGGGTAACTATCTTAACTGACTGGTGTGTGCTGAATATTTGGGGAGATACAGATGCTGGCTGATCGCAACGAGCATGAATGACTTCGGGTCTGACAGTGGCAGAACATAGCAAAATCGTGGGGACCCGAGCAACCCCTGGGGTTGGAGGCCTGGAATCGTGACCTGTACTAGTGTATGATGGCAGAAAAAGTTACCTCTAAAGGAAGGGGATGTCTCTAGAAGTGGGGGGTAACCTCTGGAAAGACCGGAACTCCTATAGAGGCCACCTATGTATTTACCTGGTTCAGCCTGATGCTTTAAGTACACATCCCAAGACTAATATGATAATACTCAATGCTGAAGAAGAAGAATGGCGGTGAGTAAGAGGTAGAGATTGTTGATGCTTATGAACGGTGTTCACTACGTGACAGTGCTATGTTTTGAATGTGGTGCTACGTGCAAAATGTTAATAAAAATATATATTTTAATTAAAAAGAGCCATTTAGTGGTCACAAAGCCAGTGATTTAATGAATCGCATGTTTTACGATAGTTAAATGGCTTTTTACATCTAGCTCATCATACATTAAGATAACAAAATATTCTTGTAGAGACATACTAAAAGGTACGCTGGTGTAGAACAAGTCAGACTCTTGTAGAGCCTCCTCAATTTACGTGCCTGGTGTATTCCTAGATTTTTCGATAAACTGTTCCACTTGTATAATCTCGTATTTATATTCCAAAGAATATTTGGATATGAAGCCTCTAAATCATACCTATTGTATTGCTGTGAGGTTGTCATTTCAGGATATCATACAATCTAAACATAACAGAGCTAGCCAGAAGGGTTCAAAAGACGCTCTTCGTTAAAAACGCAAGTGGGTTATAACTTTCATTGAGAGTCTTTGGGCAGAATAGTTATTTTTTCTGTTTTGATTTTAAATGGATAAAAAAATAAACAGTAGTTTCTGGGATAGTGATTTTATAGGGAGCATATTTTGTTTAGTTTGCTAAAAAGTAGCAAACCAGATGTTCTGATCTTTACAAAGGGGGTGAGAGGGAGAGGGAATGAAGGAATATGAGTGGGTGAGGCCTAAGTAGGAGATGTGTATGTAGAAGCTAAGCAGGGATGGGGAGGATGGAATGAAAGGAGGTACTGAGAGGCAGGAGGCAGCTTTGAATCCGTTTAGCTGCCACAACTGTAACTTCAGTTTTCTGTTTTGAGACCTGACGTATGGGTTTTATTTTGTAGTTTGTCTTTTTTCACACATTTTAAATGCATTGTTCTTAAAAATGTAAATTTCCCCTGACTATATGTAGTCTGGTAGCCAATACCAAACTTTAACCTGGAGACTGGATTGTAAGAGGTTTGGATCAGAATCCGTCGTTATTAGACAGGCTGACGTGGAAAAAGGGGGGTTAAGACAAGTATCCCGGCAAGCAGTCAACAAAGTTGCCTTCAGTGCTAACGCCAGATGCCATACATGTATAGTGCCAGCTCTCGCATCCCTGTATGGTATAATCCAGCCTCTGATAGGTTTGGTTGCCTTAAGACCCCCTTCCTCGTTAATTGTGCCCACCGCTGACCAGGTTTGATATGTTGCACTGCACTTCACATATCCCTTCCGTTCTGCCTAATAGATATGTTTAAGAATTAGGTATTCACCCCATATCTCTATAACTAAAAACTGTTAGATATGTTCCCTAGGTGGCAAAAGCGTTTCTATGCTATTGGCCGGTTCTGTAATTTGATTGAAATGTTACACATGTCTTGCTAATAAAATTATATTAAGTTTTTTTGAGTTGGTACTGTTTTATAAATACAAATAAAACGCTATTTATTTTAATTAGTTTTTTTAAAGCCATCCAAGCTGCAATTAAAGTGAGAGTGATTCTATTCATGTTAGAGAGAACAGTTCACATAGTACAGAGTTAATGGCTTGTCCTTCCTGTTGACAGCAAGCTGTCCAGCTCTCCAAAAGCTGCCTTCACAAAGCAGAAATTGTGGTTTGCAGAGTGGATGCAAATTTAGTATGTCGGTAACCTGGACTTGGTTATATTTGTTTAGATTACCTATTCATTTCTTGCTTTGCGGTGGGAATATGCTGATATCTCACATCTTGTAGACTCATACAAGTAAAGACTCCTCGATCATTGTAGTTTGCCATTATCATTCCGTGATGTAATGCTGTCCGTAATAATGAATTTCTAGCAAAGTATTCCTGAAAGATTTGTTTTGGAAACTGATTGTCAACTGCATAACGTGATGCTAACCCCTTTGGTCCTTCAAAACTAGCGGTGTTGTAGGAAAGTGCCTCTTCTTGCATGGTTACCCCCCACTTTTTGCCTGACCTCAGATGCAACCTGACTTGATGTGCCCTGGGTCCCTGCCAATCGGGTTCCCAGGGCCTGTGTTCTTTCCCAAAACTGTACCTCTGTACCCACAATTGGCACATCTTTGGGCACAAGTAAGCCCCTTGTAAAAGGTACCATGGGTACCAAGTGCACTGGGACCAGGGAAGGCCTCTAAGGGGTACAGCACCTATTGTGCCACCCTTAGAGGCCCTGTACCTTAACAGCCACACACTGCCTTTGCAGGCTTCATGTTTTGGTGCTGAGAAGAGTGAAGAGTTGACACGGCACACATACCTGTGTGCCATGCCTACAACCCACTGCCTGAGGCCTAGGTAAGCCACCCCTCTAGCAGGGTGCACTAGCCCTCAGGTGAGGGTACAGTGGCATGACCCCTGTACCCTTGCAGCGTTTAAGTACATTCTTAGACGTAAGTGTAGTAAATGGTCATTACAAACTCCGCTGCTTGATAATGGCTTTACTAAAACCTGGGAAGTTTGGTAGCAAAATTCTTGGCACATTAAACCCACACTGCTGCCAGTGTGGGATGTAATGAAAAATGCACTCATAGGGCAACTTAGAGAAGCCCCCTGAAAAATGACCATCCATGGTGTGGTCCTTGAATGGTTGCCTGTCATTTGCCACCACCAGACAAGTTTCTGGACCCTTGTCTAGAGAGCCTCTGCTCTCTAGGTCCAGAAACAAAGTTCGTCCTGGGCAGAGGTATCGTGCCTCCTCCCCCAGGATGGGCTGGGGCCACGAAGGGGAAGCTTCATAGGCCTGCTGCCTTTCGAAGCTGTCCCTGCCTTTTTCTGCCCCTAGCAACTGTTTCCCACCGGTTCTGCCCCCCACTTTGGGCTGGAGAATCTGCATGAAAACCAAGCTAGGAAGAGAGATGTGCCTACCTATGCCAACCCCAAACCTCAGGTGGGGGAGGCGAGGGGAAGCAAACATCTCAGTCCCCTCCATCTTGAAAATGAGGGTACTCAACCAATTAGGGAGAGGCTCATGTCCCCTCCCACTGGATGGAGGGTGGCATAATAGGGGGAGTGCCCACCCCACGGAAGGGACTCATTGGTCCTAACCTGCACACACCTTTTAACACCCCTAAATTTAGTTTTTATGGCAACCATTAACTTTGCCTCTTTATATTTGAGGAAGAAAGAAGGACCGAAGAGCTGTGCTGACCCAGGAAGAAAAGGGCAACTACTGCTTTGGCCCCCAGCCCTACCGGCCTGTCCCGTCTCCAACCTGCCTACAGGCAAGAACCCGGCGTGTCCAGCAGCCAGCAGCATCCCAAAACCCAGAGGACCTGCCCTGCAACCATCTTACTGACTCTGTCTCCCATGAGCACTGGACTTGCTCAAGCAAAGACTCACCCACAGAATCCGTATCTCGGTGGCTCTGCGATTCTGCACCCGACGCCCACAACCCGAGTTAGAGTGGCCAAACACCAAGAGGTCTCCCCAACGATCTTGACCTGGGACATGGTGATCCACAACCTCCCTCAAGCCTCAAGATGACACCTGCAGCCTCAACCTGAAGGGTACCCCCGACTGCGACTGGAGCTGGTAAGAAGAACACCCCCCCCCCCCCCCCCCCTGCACATGACACCCCACAGACTTGGGTGGCCCAACAGACTGTGTCCAGGCATCCCCCATGAACCTAACTTACCTCTCCAGGCGGTGGTCTCCTTCAGGAAGTCTACCTGCTTGAGCCTACAGCAACTTTGCAGAACTGAAGGTCTCTATTGAAACTACAGGGTCCACAACTTCCTCTTGGCACACTGCACCTGGCTGTCTCTGTGCCGCTAGTGGTGCAGCTCCTGTGTTGATTGTTGGCACCTGCAGTGCTGACCTTAACCCCAGGATCTTTGCTCCCACACAGTGGCCTGCTCTTGAGCAGTCCCTAACCGAAGGTCCCCTTAGCCCCATGGCTAACATTGGGCCCCTGCACTCTGAACCCAGCCGCCCCAGTACTGGTGGTGGGCCAACTTAAGTGCCTACCTAGACCTTGGGGAACATTGGCCCTAATACTCATAACTCCCACTCGTGAGACATTTACTTTACCTGTGAAACCAATAACCATTTTTCTCCCATTAGAACCCATGTTATGAGACTTTGGGCCTAAAATGTTCCAAGTGTTGAATTGATGTTAGTATGGAGAAAGGATAACTAAACTTCAAAGTCTAAAAAGTCTTACTTACCTTTTATTGTGAAATCCCTCGTGTGGTATCCAGGCATACCACCCCAAGTAGTCAATGTAATCTGAAAGTAATCAAAAAGTATTCTAAAAGTAATTACAGTATAATTTAAGCTGCTTTTTGAAGTCATACCAGCCTTTAACAATTGCAAATCCATTCCCAATTGCATTTCTGTTTAAGGGTTTGTAATTGAGAGTACATTTTACCTACCTGCACCAAGTCCTGCTTGGTTCTTGAAATAAAATACAAGTATACCTTTTTAGGGCTCGCCTAGGCAGGGCTTGCACTGTCTATTCACATATCCTGAATACAGCATGTCTTGAAGAAAGTTCCACCTACTTCCCGCCCATCTTTTTAATTGTCTCCTGTCCCTCTCCTTTGTAAATGGAGGCTTTTCATTGGTTATTAGGCCTTGTGGTCCCTCTTTAGTAACTCCCTGTCTCTTTTTGTAACCTCCCATGAGGACACACCCTATTTCATGTGTTACGCCCGAAGTTTTAATTACAACCTCAAGGCACTATTTTCTTGAAGGCCTTCAAACAGGACACTCACTTGGTCAACAAGATTAGCAGTGATTACTTTACTCACTAGCACATCTCACATTTATATTAGACCTTTTATAAATTTCCCTTCATCAGCTCCACATAGATTTCAACCTAAACCGAAATTAATATAATTATTCTTTTGTCACATTTCAAAGCTACTAATTGTATGTATTGAATGTACTGTGGTACTGTCATCCATGCAGTGCATTATGGGTAGCGTGGATTTATCATATCTTCAAAATTTATCACGATCACTAGGGACATCTAGGCGCAGCTTGCGGTACTGCACCTACACATTTCTCATTTATATTAGACCTTCTATACATTTCCCTTCATCAGCTCCACATAGAGTACAACCTAATCTGGAATTAATGTAATAATTGTTTTGTCACATTTCAAAGCTATTATTTGTATATATGGACATAGCTATTTGAATGTACTCATGGTGCCGTCTTGCCTGCAATGGATTATGAGAGTACCATATGTGACCAAAAGTTTGTGATGCTCACTAGGGACCTCTAGGTGCAGCTTGCGGTACTGGCAGTGCTTGTGCCTAGCTCATTAGGGACCTCTAGGAGCAGCTTGCGGAACTGCACCTACTACATCTCACATTTATATTAGACCTTCTATACATCTCCCTTCATCAGCTCCACATAGAGTACAACCTAACCTAATCCTGAATTAATATAATTCTTTTGTCACATTTCAAAGCTATTATTTGTATATATGGACATAGCTATTTGAATGTACTCGTGGCATTGTCTTGCATGCAATGCATTATGGGTTGGGTGGATTTACCATATCTTCAAAGTTTATCATGCTCACTAGGGTCCTCTATGAGCAGCTTGCGGTGCTGCACCTAGACGAGCAGTGCTGGTGCCTTGCTCACTAGGGACTTCTAGGAACAGCTTGCGATACTGCAACTAGACTTGCAGTGCTGGTACCGTGCTCACTAGTGAGCTCTAGGAGCAGCTTGCAGTACTGCACTGAGACATATAATGCTGGTTCCTGGCTCACTATTTAATCAATTGCAATGCATTAGGTCTAGCATTACTGAAAGTATGAGCTATTGGTGTTGCATTATTATTTGCAACACCAATACCTCAAACTACCAGTAATGCGAAACTTATTGCATTGCAAATGCTTGTTTATACTTACCCAGTTGGTCTGGGTTCTGTCTGAGTGTGTGTAATCAGTCATTGAGTGAGTGAATGCAATAAATGCTTCACACCCTCTGGATAAGCCTAACTGCTTGCCCACACTACCACAAAGAGAGGTGTTAGTACTTATCTAATTTAGCCTCTGCTCTACCTCTGGGGACTCCCTGGACTCTGTGCACCCTACACCTTACTTTGTTATAGTATTTACAGAGCAAGATTTCTACAGATGTATCTTAAAATTGTGCTCAGATAATAGGTTTTGTGTAGATATATTTGCTCTCTTTCATGAGATATTGTGGGAATTTATTATCAAAAGTTGTTGAGCATATTCTTAAAAAAAAAATATTCTTGATTAGTTGTTTTGGAGGTTTATCTTGTATCTATGCAATGTAAGATTGGCCTGATATCAGTTTCCCTTACATTTTAGCATATATAACGTGATGCTCAGACACAAGTCTGCTACCTTCTCCCTCCATCTACATACCATTTGCTTATTTGTGAATAATTGAAATACTTACAGTGAAACGTTGCATTTTTTTTTAGATCAGAAGACTGCCTGTTCAAACCTTTATATTCTTCAGCGATTGGGAGCTGACCTACCTAGTTCACCCACGTCCTCAGCCTCTTCTCATGCCCCAAGTGAGCGACGGGCCCCCAATGCAATGTGTATTTGTCAAACCATGGAAGTGGGGAAGTATGGCAAGATTGCAAATCTGGATGGAGGACGAGGGGTGCTGCTGGAACCGTTCATCCACCAGGTGGGCGGGCACAGCAGCATGATGCGGTATGATGACCACACGGTCTGCAAGCCCCTCATTTCCAGAGAGCAGCGCTTCTACGAGTCTCTTCCGCCTGAGATGAAAGAGTTCACTCCAGAATACAAAGGTGATGTATGACTCGTATGCAGCAGTGCTAATTTTTAGGTAGAATAGATATTAAAATAAGTAAAGCTGTGGTGAAAAAGTTTATGTTGCATGATTTGAAACATGAAAATTAAGAACAAGGCAACAAGTCAAGAGACATAGTGCTATTAGATCCCCAATGCCTAAGAGGACTAAACAGAGCTACAGAAGTGCTGTAAAAGACTTCAGAGTGATGTGTCAATTGTAGTGCTAACTTCAAACTCTGTTTTTGGCAGGTGTGGTGTCTGTGTGCTTTGAGGGAGACAGTGATGGTTACATTAACCTAGTAGCCTACCCTTATGTAGAAAGTGAAAATGTGGATCAGGAAGTTACACCTGAGAGGGACCAACCACGACGCAAACATTCACGAAGGAGCTTTCATCGATCCGGTAGTTCCACTGAGCACAAGGATGAAAAACAGGGACTATCAGTTGAAAACACAGAGAGGTAAGGATAATGAACCTTGACTGGAAGGGGTAGAACAGTAAATAAGACATTTTAAACCAGTTGGGTGAAGTAATATGTGATCTGTCAGCTATATTCTCAGTTGTTGTTGGGCAAGGGTCCTAAAAACCACTCTGGATAAGACAACAAGGCCAGTTGGTCTGGTTAGCACTGAAAGGTGTTCACAGATGATTTAACAGAAGAGCAGCTGATCACTGTATGTAAGTAATCAGTATGAGAAGTTTTCATATGTCTGCTGCAAAAGAAAAAGGTTTGATTAGAAGGAAAGACTGCATGGCTACTTATATTTGTTTGGGAGCCAGTAAAATTTTGATTTTATCATGATTGTTTCTTTACTCAGTAGAACATAATGTAAACTCAAAATTTTTTCAAGTGAAATACAAAGAATTGTAATGGCAAAAATTTTACATTTGTAAGTTATGTTAGAAAAATCGTGATACTGGGCTTTGATCCTTTCAGTCAGCTGCAGGAAGTTTTTATGTCTTGCTTGACAGTGCTGTTGTCAGATAACATATGTTTACCAATTCTGTAACCTCTCCAGAGAGTGTAGCGCCACTGTGGTGCCCAACATCTGCTTCTATTGCAGGCTCGGGCGGACGCAACCCGCAGCACTTCTCCCACAGTGAGGGCACAAGAATCGCCGGCTGGCCTGCTGGTGGTGTCCATACTGATCCTGGGGGGCTTCCTGAAAGAAGGTTCCTTGCGCACCTCCATGTTCTTGCTGTTTCTTCCTCCCAGAATTCCTTGGGAAGGAAGTATATTGGCCCTATTTAATATGCCAGCCATCCTTTGTTCCCCTATGGTTGTGTCTCAATCAATTATGGTCTCCTTTTCCCCGATGTCATTTCCTGGGTTTTGTGTATAAATGGAGATCGGAACTGCCTTGCCCTGGCATTGCAACGCTTCGTCAGTCCTGTTGAGGGTTTCTACACTTCCTGCTGTTTTCCTGGGTACTGATTACTGTCCTGCTATTCTGCTAGTTCCATCCGGCTCCTGTTTGCTAGCGTCTGCAACATCATGGCTACTGAAAGGGGTCGCTCCTACCCCTGGCAGAGCAAGACATTGAAGGCCTGGGCAGTCCGCTCTCCTTGCACTCTAGAGTTTATAGCCAGGCGTTGTTCTGCTGAGCCTGACAGATGGCCGTGCTCACAAATTGTGTCCTAGAGAAAATGGGTCTAGCCCAAGATTCTGTACAAGGCGCACCGGTGCATTAGGACCAAGCCTTGCTGCAGACTTTACAATAACAAGCACAAGAAGTCTAACACTTATGTGATGAAAGGCCAGCTTTACGCCAAACCATTGTCTCAAGGGCTTCTGCTGTGCCATCAGTTTCTTCGGCCACCCCAGGTTTTTCTGGAGATCTGACAAGCTAAAAGTTTTCATAGATTCTCGGGCAGTCTTTTTCACCTTCAGCCTGTGCAGTTTGCTCAGTATCAAGCAAAGATTGGTTACCTTATTAGTGCCTTGTCTGGGGCAGCTTTAGCTTGGGTGACCCCATTAGTAGCCACAGAAGACTCCTGCCTCACAGACTATGGAAACTTTCAAAATGCTTTCAGGCAAATCTTTGAGAGACCGTATTTGGTGTTTTCTGCAGAAGAAGCTCCTTGTGTCATTCTACAAGGAAACCAAGATGTTCTCGCCTATAGAACCCAATTTCGTAAGTTAGGTACTGGGCCAAACCGGGTCTAACGCACTCTTGTAACCTTGTTTCGCAGAGGTCTCAGAGGAAATGAAGATGAACTGGCTCACTCCAATCTAGGTGAGCTTATTCCGACCTTCCTGCTTGAACATCGCCTACATGATTGCGATTTTGAAAAGAAAAAAGGACTGCCTTCCACAATTCCCAGGAGCACCTGAGTCCCTGTCTGTCAGATGGACACCTCCCCTAAAAAATCATTCTCCCCTCCGGGAGAAGAGCCCATGCAAATTGGTGTGACAGGAGGAGCGTTATCTACTTATGAAAGGGAATACAGGCATAAATATGGACACTATGTATTGTGGGTCTTCTGAACACCTAGTCCAGGGATGCCCTGCTTGGCCACAAAGGTCTTCGGGAAATGCGGGCTCTCGTCCCTTGTGAAAGGGGAAAGGGCGGGAATCGCTCCAGTACCTTTCATAGGAGTGTCTTGGGATTCACCAGCCTCTTTGCTCCTTTTGCCCATTCTATTGGATTGGAATTACCTAGTGGCAAGAACAAAATTGTTCTTGGCCTTTTAGACAGCAACGCGAGTGGCCTATACCTGGATAAAAACAGTATTCCTCGTGTTCCCTAGGACGTCCCAGAGCAAGTTCAAATAGTGGAAATGGGACACCTTTGGTTTCGGGACTAGTCAAAGAGATGACAGTTCCACCGAAACTGTGCTTTGGCAAAAACCAAGAGACCACATCCTTCGATCTAATAGCTTCATCCAACTATATCCTGATTCTAGGAGTTCCTAGGCTGTCACATCATAATCCTTGCATCAATTGGGTGACTGGAACCATATCCTTATCCTCCCAATTCTGCCTCAAATCTTATTATCCTTTTGAAGATTACTGGACTCTTTAGGAAATGGCTCATACGACACCTATAGATTCAGGAAATATCAATCTCCATCAAGTGGTACCAGCTCATTATCAATCCTTCTGTGATGTTATTGAGAAACCTAAGGAATCATCCTTGCCTCCTCATAGGGAGCTCGGTTTTGCAATTCCCTTTGAGCTTGAAGCTATTGTTCCCTTTGGTAGAATTGAATCCCTTTCAGAAACCGAGAAGGAAGCCCTGAAACAATACCCAGAAGAGAACGAGCAGAATGGATTGATTGCCTGCTCGTCAGCCCAGCAGGAGCATCTATGGTTTTTGTTCCGAAGAAGTCAAACGAATTGAGACTGCATAGACTTCAGAGGCCTAGGCAAAATCACCATCAAGGATAGATGTCCATTTCCCTTGATCAAGGATATTTTAGATTCGGTCAGGGGTACTGAAATCTTTACCAAACTAGACCTCCATGGGTTTATATTTTATGAATAGAGTAAGGTTAGTGAAAGACCGCCTTTAGAGCCCCCACCCCAGGTCATTATGAGTATTGGGTTATGCCATTTGGGTTAAGCAATGCCCCAGCAATTTTCCAACATTTTATGGATCATATATTTTATGACATGCTTGACCAATTTGTCGTCTTTTACCTCAACGACATCTTGATGATTTCCAAAGAAGCCGGATTACATCATGGGCATGTCTCAAGTTTTAACTACAAAGAGACAAAATCAGTTGTTCTGTAAACTGGGCAAATGCGAATTTCACTGCCTTGAAGTGGAATATATATTTTCTTTTTTTGGCAGAGTTTTATATAGCTCGAACGTGACCCGAATCGGGTATCAGAGCGGTTTACATAGCACCAGTTGCATTACATGAAGACACAGACATTTCTGTTAGGCACGGGGAGATTAAATGATTTGCCCAGAATCAAAGGATGTTCAGCGTCATTGCAGAGACTCAAACTCAGTTCCCCAGATTCGAGGTCGACCACCCTAGCTGTTGAGCTACATCCTCTCCATCCAGGCTTCCATTTAACCAAGGCAGGAATATCAATGGATCAAAATAAAGTCTCAGCAATCCTGAATTGCCCATCTCCAACAAATGTCAATGAGACCCAATGTGTTTTTAGGTTTTGCCAATTTCTGGACAATTTAATAAAGACTTTGCCCACCTGTCTTGGGACATATTTCGGGTCTTCACTCAAGCTCCCATTCTTCACCTTCCAGAGCCAACAAAGAAATTCCTAGTAGAGAAGGATGCATCTGACAGTGCCGTTGGAGCTGTAGTCTTGGAGCTACAGGAAGATGGTAGACTCAAGCACCCCATTTTTCATTCCTCGTACTGTCTGATTCTGAACGAAATTACTCCGTCTTAAAGCACACACTATTGGAACTAGTTGGTAAGCATGTTGGGCCTATTTTTTCTATCAATACGATTTTTACAACCCTTATATTCCAGGCACAAAGAATACACTTGCAGCTAACAGTCTCAAAGGTATCCTGAGTGTTCTTCTGCCTTATGTCAGAATCTTTCTGCTCCACAATGAATAATTGGAACTACCTAACCCTTTCTTCAGCAAGTACAAGCCGCATATTCCACACTTACAAAACCAGACTGGAACGCGCTTCAAGGTCCAGTCCATGAAGTTAGCAGGATGTTCTAGAAAGCAAAGTCTTTGTTTGTACTTACCAAAGTCTTGAGTGTCGGCTCTTAAAATGTGTCATGATTCACCAGTTGCAGAACACGGGTGTTAAGGCTTCTTTAGAACTCCTATAAAGTTCCCTTTGGTGTCCCTCGGTTTGAAAGACACTGAGCTTTGTCAACTCTTGTCCCACTTGTGCTCAACACAAAATATCTCATTCTCTCACTTCAAGGCTCCTTCATCCATTACCCGTTCCACCTGCACCCTGGCATACCATTTCAACTGACTTTACTGTAGCGCTCCCTCCATCTGGTGAAAATCAACTTATCATGGGGACAGTTGATTCCTACTCCAAAATTGCACATTTTACCACCTTAAAGAAGTTGACATGTGCTACCGAAATGGGACCCATGTTCTTGAAGGAAACCTTTTTGGTTACATGGGCTTTCTTCCCCAGGTTGTTTCCTATCGAGGTCCACAATTAATTTCCCATTTCTGGACATCCTTGGGTAAATCCCTTCAATGAAGTATCCCTGTCATCTGGCTTTCATCCCCAGGCCAGTGGCTAAACTGAACGGGTCAATCTGGGGTTACAGCAATATCGCCGATGTTTTTGTAATTCAAAAGCGTGACTGGTCATAATTTTTACCCCTGACTGGATTCCCATCTAACAACTCAGTCCATAGTGGCACTAAGACTTCTTCATTTGTATGTGTACATGGTTTGCATCCTAGGGATCTTCCCCTTTACCTTGAAGGACCCAGTCTTGGTTCCTGGTGCTAGCAGCTTTCTTAGGTGGCTACAAAACCAGAAGTCGTTGGATTTTCTTCAATCTTCACAACACTAATTCTAAGATGTAAGCCTTTTTCGATTTACACGCCACTCCTACACCATTATCAGGAGGGTAATAAAGTTTGACTATCTTCTACATTTTTTCCAGCCAATCTGTCTCACAAATCTTTATTCACTTGCCCTTGCAAGATTCTTAAAGTCATTAATCCAGTGGCCTTTAAGATCCAACTGCTGCAGCACTGGAACGTCCATCCTGTGGTGTTAATAAATTATGTTCATGAGTTTGAGGTCCATGAGATCTGTGACTCTTGTTTCTTTAGAGATAAACTCCAGTTCCTGATTCATTGGCAAGGCAATACTCAAAGTGAAAGATCACGGGAAGATGTGTAGGCTTATTGTATCGCCACTGTCTTGCCCGACACCGGATTTTAATGCAGGCTCAGGCAGGGGCAGCACTTCTCCAGCTATTAGGGTGCGGCGCTCGGTGCCTCCATACTGCTCCTGGGGGCGTGCTCCAATGAGGTATCTTGCGTACCTCCATGTTCTTGGTGTTTCTTCGGCCCAGAATTCCTTGGGAAGGAAATATATTCGCCCTATCTAATATGGCAGCCCTCCTTAGTTCCCCTATGGTCTTTTCCCAGTCAATCGTGGTTTCCTTTTCCCCTGATGTAATTTCCTGTGCCCTTGTGTCGCAACGCTTCATCAGTCCTGTCGCGGGTTTCTACTCCTCCTGCTGTTTTCCTGGGTACTGATTTCTGTCCTGCTATTCTGCTTGTTCCCTCCTGTTTCTGCATCTGCCTGTATTCCAGCGGCTTTGCCTGCAGTTCCAGCTTCTGGAGGTTTTTTTGCCACGTTTTTTCCCTCCAAACGGGCTTTTTCTGAAAGGCACTCTTCTCTTTGGCGTTTGCTAGCATTGGTGGCATCATGGTTGCTGGAAGACCTGGGCAGTCCGCTCTCTTCGCACTCTAGGATTTATAGCCAGGTGTGGTTCTGCTGAGCCTGACTGAGGGAGGGCTTTGGCTTCACCCAAATGAGTATTGCCCGCTCACTTCATAATGTTGGCTTTTTGCTGCATCATTCCACCTTCCAGGAAGTGCTTCCATTGGAATGCATGAGGGACCATTGTAAATCTGACCATGCTGTTAATCACATTCAATTCCATATCTCCTATATGCATTCTTTATAAAATCATTCCTTTTTCATGCTATTTTCCCCTGCATTGGCAGAGGCACTAGAGGAGGTTTTAATGTGATAACCAGTATTTGTACATACAGCACATGTGTTGGCGCTTTAAATGTAGGCAAAGTCATATGTAAGGGAATCTGCCTCAAATTCCATCTCCGGTTTGATAGTGCTTGAAATTATTTGACTAGTCAAGGCAACTGTTTAGCTACTTGAGTTGGCTGAAAATGAGGCTGACTAGAACTCTCAAAGTCAGAGGACTCTGACAAGCCTTGTAACACATCCTGCCTTCCAGTGTCAGACTGCTCTCCTCCATACCAGATGCCAAATGCACTGCTACCTGTGACTTTAAACCTATTCTTACTGTTAATGTGTGCCATGTTGCTTCTTTACATAATACAGTGGTCAGTGCTCCAAAAGTTGCTATTATAAGGTCTGCATCATGAAATCCGTACTATAGAAATATGCTTGTTGGATAACTCCTGCCCATAAAGGAAGTATCAATAAATATTCAGTAAGGTTTTTTTTTTTTGCTTACAAATACTTTTTGGAGAGGTAAGCGAGTTACAGCACATTTGATGTAATTTTAAGTCAGAAGAAGGCATCCTTTTCAGTTATCCAGTTGCCATAGCCCTTCAATGCATTTTCTTTCTTCTGTATTTGTTTTTTTTTTCCCATGACATTTTCTTAGTTATAATACTTTTTGTATGGTAACCGATAGACCAAATTGATGTATTTCTGACAAAACCATATTGACAAAAAGATATCCAGTTAGAGTGCAATACAGGGTAGACTAAGCACTATATAATTAAGGAGAGCAAGGAAAAAGAATTGGCAAGTGAAATGGCAATAAGTAGGTCTGTTGGCTCCCACAAGATAACATATCATACCAAGTTCAAGAGTATTTCTCGTCTGGACCAGGAGGAGGCCAGGCCCACAAACTCTTTCCATGGAGTAGTACATCTAAAAACTGTATCATTTTTTGGTGGAAATCGCTCTGTGAACAGCACTGTTATTTTCAAAACGTCTTTAATTTTAAAAACATATATGTTTTACATTCTTTCTTGGCACTGGCAACACAGAATTTCACCCCTTGCTGTATTTTGAGTCCGCAACATGTTTATTTACGTTGAATGTTTTAGTTTGAATCCAGTTTAGCCCTTGTTCTGATTTTTGAAAGGCAAATGCGCATCCACCAAAGTACAGCATGTTTGCAAAAAGAAGTTCAGCGACTTCTCCTTGAGTATTTCAAATCTGTACTAAGTCATTAAGCATCCTAATTCAATACGTCTTTACATGACAAAGAGAGGGAGAGAAAAAGTAATTAGGCCTAACATTGTTTTAGCTCTTCGTTCGCATCCTACAAGGCGACAAATTATATGTAGGGTAAGCTACAATTGCAGACACCAATAATTTGCCTTGACGTTTGTTTATATAATTTATTTTGTGGATTATGGATAATGTCCTAAGAATAGAAGCGGCAGTCCCAAAAATGTAGAATTGGCATTCTTTTTTATTTTTATATAAACCTACAGCTTTTTGTTTTCGTTAATAAAGCTAATTTACTGAATTCAGACGTGTACACATTCCAAGGATTAGAAAATTACGACTTGGAAGCCATAGCTGAAGGGTAATGTCAGCCCACACTTTTTTCATGTAGCATGTGTAAGGAGTGTAAATAAACCTAAGATATCCTTAGTAATATCTAGTGTTTTATTTCTAAACCCAATCCATGTAGTAAAAATGAAGCTAAAGTCATAAAAATATGAATCTTGTTCTTTGAAAACCCTGGGTACCTGACAGATGGCACATATCGAGAAGAAAGTCAATTCAAAAGCAATCTGTTGGGACAGGAATGTCCCCTGCATGGCAATGGACGTGTTCCGCTGCCCTGAGTGACCTACTACGTATGTGTCTGATGTCATGACATTTATTTCTGGCACTGTTGTGACGCTGATCCTGCATGAATGCAGAGGCCGAAGGCTTTTCTTTACTTTGCGAGGTTTAAGATCTGTCCTGGTACCTGGATAAGCACACAAAGTATATATGCCTTCATAGTGGACAGAGGACTAATGTCTCTGTCCTGGGTGTAGCAGATAAAGCAACAGTGGCAGCATGCAGTGGTTTGTGACCGATAGTTTGACCAGACCTTTTTATCTGGGTCAGTGTGAGGCTCACTGACCCTCTTGTATAAAGTTCTACTGCTATGTGAATGCCTAAAACCTTATGCTGACATCCCTTGTATACGTCAAGTGTGTGGCTAGTATGCCTGTAGTATATGTGTAGTAGTAAGACCCTGTGTGTGAGTACCAAAATCAGTAGGATTCATTTTGGACGACCCTGGTTGGGGTTAGCACAATATGTAGAATGAGGGCAACTTCCCCAGATAGTGAAAGTGTATTGCCTGGATTCCTGTGGCTGGAGGGTGGCGTTCCAGACACTGAAGTGGGGAGTGTGGAGAAAGGCCTAGCATTAGAAACTCCATGACAACATTTGTTAGCAAGAGTGCTGATTAGTTTTTTCTAGTGGATAGTTGGACCTCCGTTTCTGATGTGCAAGTAAGGAAGATTCTAGGTCAGATCTGCCTTTTTCTCCGTCACTTATTGCTGCTTCAAGAAGACTGATGACAGCCAGGTGCAGAAGGCAGCTCCAGTGCTACCTGCTATGAGAAGCATCGGTTTACATAAAGGCTGTGTCTGGAAAGAAGCCTGAGAAGTATACTTGAAAAATAAGCACCACAAACCAGTTCTGAAGTTTGAGATAGTGAATATACCCCCAGTCTTTAAAGTGTGTATAAATGTGGCACCTTAACCACACCACATTGTTTCAATTCTAAGGGCTTTATGACCAAGGAAAGGAGTGCTCATCAGAGTACTTGAATGACTGCTGTGTGATCAGGTCGTATGTCTCTGACAGTCAGTCTCCTAAAGGTGACGGGAAATCACCTGAAGGCTACACTTTCTGCTGTAATAGCCGACGTCCTGCCTAGTGCCTGGAAGCATGTCTCCCTTATTGAGAGAGGGAAGAAGCCTGCCTCGGCTTGCGGGAAGAGAGTCTGTTCAGAGGGGGGGGGGGAGAAGTCCAGCGTTTTCGTGGTTGAGCAATACTCAGATAAAGCAGACTGTGAGAGCAGGGACAGCTTCTCCGCTAAGGCAGAGGGAGCGTCGCCCCACAGCTTTTCAGCAGTGCAAAAAAGGAAAAATAAAATGATAATAACACTGTGTTATTATCATTTTATTTTTTCGTGCTTAAGCCAGTTTTGGAATGGGGCGGGCTTGGTTGTTATAACAGCCAGCAGGGCGAGGAGTAGTTGGTGCACTTAAGTGCGCATGACCATTTGGCCAGCTGTCTTGGGCCAACCAAACAGTCATCCGCACTTAGCATGTTCTCCACCCGGCTTTATTGCACATTCTGGGTTCTGAGAATGCACAGGTTCCTACTCCATGTGTGAGCGCCGAACCAGGCCTCTTAGAATAATTACGACGCTGCTGTCATGCTGGTGACAGCAGCATTGAGAGTCTAGCAGAGTCTGGGAGCTGGTGGGCTTCCGGTAGACAGAAGAGGACTGAGTGAGGCGGCAGCCGGCCAACAGGTAAGTGATATATATTGTGTTTTGTTATTTTTTTTAACCCCCCCCCCCCCCCCCCAACCCCACCACTACTGCCCTGGAGCAGCTACCGCTGTGTGCGTGAGTGCAAGTTCAGGAGTGACCCATGCTGCAGTGGGTCTTGCGGTGTCTGGGTCTTGCATTCTCTGTGTGCTTCCCATTGAGAAACGTACCAGTCCTTTTTCAGGCTGTAACTACTATGCTCCGAGAATCCTGCTTTGACCCTTTTTATGCTTCAACTGCCATAATGAATCATTCCGGCATCAGCCCTTGTTTGGCTACAATTGGCGCGCTGCATGAAACCTGCATCAGCCCATGTTGGTCTGCATATGTTGAATTACGTGAATCCTGCACCGGCATGTGTCTGGCTGCAACAGCTGTGCTGCGTGACTTTGCACCAGCCAGTGCAGGTGAGGTGCAGGTTGTGTCGGGCTGCATCTGTCTTAATGTGTGATTCCTGCACTATCTCATGGTGGGCTGCACCTACCAGTCTGTGTTCGTTGGCCACTACTCAACTGTTAAGGAATCTGAAGGCGCGGAACGGTTCCTGATCGCTTCTCTGAGAACACACGCATGATGAAGATGTGTGTTGCACCCATCCTCCCCCACCATTGCTCTTAGAACAGCATGGGAAAACTGCGTGCCTCTGACTGCGTTTGAGAACAAGCGGCTTCAACACATTGAAGTGATGGCGATGACTTAAGACCGTTGTCCCACCCACTTCAACATGTGAGGTAAGAAAGAGTGAACTGGTTGCACATTTGAATTTGAAGGGAACAAAATCTACACTTGTGCCTCATTAATGCTCCTTTCACAGTTTACTGGAGATCTGTCCAGAGTCGCGCAGGTGAAACAGAGCATTGATGGAAAAGGAAGGATGTAGTACTCACAGGGGAACTGTCACCAGCGGTATTATCATGTATACTTTGATTGAATTGTTTAATATTGCTTTGTGATGAAAAGTACTTTTTTTCCCAAAAAGACAAACACTGGGCTGGATATTAGTCTGTTGGTCAATTGTTGAACACTAAGCATGTGCCCCTACACTACCTCCTTCTTGAGAAGACTGACTGCTCATCTTTGCTACCCTGAGAGTCAAATGTTGGAAAGTTGGACTTGCAGAGCCATAGTAGTACTGGGCTTCGGATATCTGGGACAAATTACCTCAACTACCACAGTTTCGGCCTAATAGGTCCTGTGGTTTCCCGTTCTGGGTCTGACATCTATTTAGGATGAGAGAACAAAAAATGATTTAATGCACGAGGCACATCCTGGTGTATTGAGCTAGGTTGGCCATCTATTTTCTTATCATCATGGACATGGTTTCTAGTTCTGGACTGTCCACCCACAAATCATTGCTATTAAGTGTCAGTCTGAATCTCCTTGAACTTGTTGTACTGGCCTTCCATGACTTAGCGTTTACATGGTGACTGCCCCCAGGGGCTCTGAGGGATCAGGTGTCTTGGTAAACTATTTGTGGAGCCATAGTAGAGTACTTTGAGCACAACGCTGGCACGGTAGACTCTTTCACGACCATATGGGATGCCTTCAAACAGTGATTAGATGGGACTGTATTGCCAAGCAAGCAGGAGTTCTGCGATCAATCAGAGGGGAACTGAAGTGTCTTGGACGAAATCCACGATCTTGAACAAGAATATTTTGCAACTTGCAGTGCCGGCACTCGCAGTAGTATCTGCAGCAAGATTGAGTTTGAGGAAGCCGCACTGAGAGAAACACATTTTTTGGTAATAGGGGCCCGCGCTAGACGATGTGGGGAGGGAGATTGGGCGGGTAAAACCCTGGCTGGCCTGCTCCGTAAACCTTTGCCCAATTACTACATTGCTGAGCTCTGCTCTGATGGGGATAAGCTGGTGGTAGTTCGGGAGGCAGGATAGGACGAGATGATCTCTTTTTACTCACTCTATAGCACGAGGCAACCACGAGCCCCCCTCGATCTTGATTCCTTCTTTGACTCAATGCATCTGCTCTGGCTTGGAGGCGGACATCAGCGTTGCATATCCCAACCAGATCAATCTGGATTTGTACTGGGCAGTGCCACCACACAAAACCTGCGCAACTATTAAAAAAAAAAAAGAAGTATCAGTCTGATCATCTCTATGGCAGCAAACCACAAGAACCAGAAAGCATTAGGTTATGACTTTGAAACCATGGAATGAAAGCTGTGTCTGTTATGTCAACTACTGTGGTGGGTATCCTAGCCTTAACTTTGTCATGTCCCATTGTTAATCTTCCCCATGTACGTGTACTCTTTTCTCAAGCATGTAGAACCCTGTTTTCTGCATGTCTTCCAACTTCGTAAATAGCAATTCATTTCTTTTTTTAAACCCAAGAGCTAGCTTGAACAGTATACCGGACAGTTAAAAAATAGTTTGCAAAGAAGCATTTTAGCAGTGACTGAAAATTTAGAGTAGCAATTTCTTTCTAGTCTTAAGCGGGTATGCTACAAGAATACCCAAGCAAAAATATCAACAACCACAATGTCGTGGAGGCAATTTTATACAGGTATGTGTAGATTTACTATTACTATTTACGATTTACTATTCTTACGTACACATCTGCATTCCTTGAAGATATGTTTTCCATTAAGCTATCTCTAGGTGTAGTTAAGTATATTAAACGTATCCTTAACTCCATAAATTTACCTTCACTATATTTAAGAGTTGATATTCTGGAACCAAACCCCTTAAACATGGTTTCTCATTGCATGAGGCATTTTATTTGCAAATACATCTTGGATAGTGTATGCACACTTCCAATGTGCATGTTGGGGGCTGTTATTGTTGTTTTGAATATTTTAATCTCTCTAAGGTATTGTTCAGATAAACATTTGAAATGTTTTTGATCGCATTGATTTTTGTTGGAAAGACTGTTTCATGCAAGCAAACTCATTTACTCCTGAAATAAATTTCTAAAGGAAATAATTCATCAAGAAATTCTGTGATGTTTTAAACTTTAGAAGCAGTTCCTGCTAGAAGGTAATGAAAAACTTGGTGCTAGTTTTTCTTAAACCGTTTTCTGGCGTTCAAGTGCCATATTAGTGCAATTTTTAATACAGAGTCTAGAGACATTAATAATCTGTTTTCAGATGTTCATTACTCCTTAAAGGAGGAAGTGGCTTCCCCTACCATTTAAATTGAGCCAAATAACTAGTTATTAAAAAGAAACTGAGCCTGGATTCCAAACAATCTTTAAAATACAGGCCATCACACTGCTCCAGTCATTTATGGATCGGTTTGAGGTTGGGGGATGTATCAGTCTGCATCATGGAGTTCTCCTACTGAAATCTAGCGATAGGATCCCTCTAACATTTACCTGACCATTTCATCAGACTGATGAAAAAGCATGATCGTGAACTGTAGTCCTTTGCCAAAGGCCATGTTCTTTGGGTTGTGCAAAATATGAGGGGTTCCTTTCCGTCCTGCTCATTTTAGTGGAAATTCTGCCAAACCCCTCCCAACAGTTAGTCTAGGACTTGTTCTAGATTAGAAACCTTAGACGAAATGATTCTATATAAAAACGTGTTTTCCTGATAAGGGAGTTAAGAAAAATCAAATCTAACTAATCCTGCTATTGCATTAGGAGCAGTTATTAGGTCTCAACTAGATTATTGCAACTCTTCATTATTGTTATCCTAAGGACATTCATAAGCATGATGAGGTGGAAAATGCAATTCACTTGGATAACTAGGTATTCAGCCATATCTCGGCCACAAGAAGTCGATTCAATGGACTGCCAGTATTAGATAGAACCTAAATCTATTCATGAGAATCATGAGAATCCTTTCACTATCTTTAGCAGAGCTTTTTATTGTACTTCCCTGTACCTGACAGAGTACAACATAAGAGTTTTACAGTCTCTTTGAAAGAAGTGGCCAGACATTCCTAACCTCAGATATCTGGCCTGATGAGTGAGAAGATGTGCAGTTTTAAGACAAAAGACATGCAGTCTGTTTCTAAACTAATTATTGTGCTTAATCCTCCTCTCACTACACAGCAAACACGCACAGTTATATTCTCAAGATAATTTTGTTTACCTTGCACAGACCCAGTTCAACCATGCAGTTTTATTCATGAGTGTATTTAGTATGAATTAAAGTAGTTTGTTCAAATGCTTTATAGCCACAGACAACCACAAGAGGTTCAAGGTGTCCTGTGTCCTATTTATGGAGATCTTCTCTTTAGGTAGCTGTGGGTCTTTAAGGTGGTGATGTGGCAACTAAAGTCGAAGCAGCACTTTCCAATCTGGCCATTACTGATGTTGGTGGGCACAGAGGTGTGTCTGTGGATACAATAGGTAGGGAGTTGGGATTTGAGTGGCTAGACCCTCTGTTTTCATAGTCTGGTGCGAAAGTGGCAAAGTTGCAGTGACTGATTGCAAGCCACATCACCAGGCCCCAGCTTTTTCTAGACCTTGTTACATAGAAGCCCATGTTGCAAAGTAACCGATTCAGACATGAGCACAGTCAGCTTCCTTAACTTTCCATGTCCTAGGGGAGCGAGCTGGTTTGCATTGGTGCACAAAATATTACATGTAGCATTACTCCAAATAATGGTACTTGCACTGCCTACTGTGTATTTAGGACCGATGATACAGTGGCTACATGAAATTATGTTAGGGGAAGGAGGCCTTATAGGTCAGTCTGGTGCTATTTGGATGTTTTGCTTCATTGCCATGATCCCAGTGCCTTGGTATAGAGAGAAAATAACAAGGAAACCCTAAGGGTCAGATGGGACCAAGGGTAGATATATATATTTAAAGCAACAGTGGTCCCATACAGATAGGATAGGTACAGTATCACAATTTTCACAATCAAAAACTGGAATTATCCATGTACTCAATTTGAAAGATAAATGCAATTTATTATCAATAAAATAGAAGCACGTAATATGCAAGGGGATGAGTGAGCAAACCGTGATGAGGTAAAAGCAAAATCAGCCGATTTCCTTACCGCTGGCAAGGGACTTAAAGGTGACTTTTCAGTGTGTGCAAAAAATGAAAGTATAGAAAGTCACGGTCAATTTAACATCTCATACTCAACAGTAGAATACATAATATAGTTTAGAGTTAGAGACGCGAGTCGACGACGTTTCGATCCCCATGTAAGTGGTGGGATCTCTTCAGGACTAAACGATTAAACGAATGCCTGGGAAGTTTGCTAGGCGCAGGTACGGGAGGGGACGACCAAAGGACGGCGGGGGCAGCGAGGTCGTGGATCCTGAAACCAGCAATGGTCAGTAATTCAAAAATCCAGCGAAGACGATGCAAGGTTGCCCACAACCACGGAGCGGGGGGGGGGGGGGGTAAGGAAGTAGGTCCGGGGGTTGCGCCTCCAATGGGCATAGATGGTACCGAGGAGGAGCAGCGTCCTCATAGAATGAAAGCCGGCACCTTAGGATATGCGAAGGGTACGGAGCTGTGAACCGTTATCCGCAGAGTCAAGGCAACAGCAATGGTCAACCAGAGGCACCATCTATGCCCATTGGAGGCGCAACCCCCGGACCTACTTCCTCAGGGTTCAAGTTCAGGGTGCATGGAAGCAACAGCTTGTGTAAGTCCCTGAGTTTTCAGACAATAAGAGTCTTCGTTTGCATGGTTTGTTGCATGAAGTTAGAGCGGAAATCTCAGCTAACAGGCTTCAAGGTCCAAATGATAGAATTAAGTAGTATGAAATTATCGGAGAGCAACAAGTCACCTTTGTAAGAATAGCAGTTTTAGAAGGAAATATCTAGCACTTTGCCCATCTCTTTATGGATACAAAGCTTAATTTCTTACCTCAGAGTGTGCCATTGTTAACTGGTTCTATGTCTTATCTTTTCTGCAGATTTACTTCAGTTCAAAATTGAGTCACCCTTCTCAAACCTCTTTTAGTAGATATAAGGGTTTTGAGCAACAGAATATTTCCTTAGTGATGGTTCCTATTTTGAAAAGCAGGTGGCTGAGGCTATATTCTGTTCCTACCATCTTCCAGACTTTAAGGACACATTTTTAAGGCCCATCTTCGCCGTACTTGCTTCAGTTTCCTCTCTTCGTGGATGTAGGAAGGTCAAGCAGTGTGTGTTGTACCCTGTAGTAGTTGTAGTATAGTGTACTTAAACGAAGTACACAGTGCAGAGAGTCCAGTGGGTCCCCAATTGGTTTACCGAAGCTAAAGTAGATAATGCTAACTATTTTTTGGTAGTGTGGGCGAGCAGGTAGGATTATTAGAGGGTAGTGCTAAGCATTTGTTGTACTCAGAGGCAATAAATGAAACACACACTAAGAATAAATACGAGACCAGTTGTGAAAATATAATTCTTTTTATATATATTTTTCTAACCAAGAGCTACGTTTAAAGGTAAGTACTGGATTTCTTATGAATTTTCAAGGATAAGCAAATAGTTCAAAGTTGTACACACCATGCAATCCTATGGGAGAAAAAAGCAGGTAGGTAAAGCACACAGCACAGACAGTTGTATGGGGTTCACCTTCCTGGTTTAGGGTAGCAGGAAGCCAAGGTCCATTGTTCTACCAACAGTTTGACGGTTGCATCCCAAATTCTGCAGGGAGATGGTGGAGTTGGTAAATGGAGCCCTACACAGAAGGGAAGCCCTCTAAGGATAGGCTGTACAGGGAGACTTGTGGGCAGGTCGGAAAGCTCCCAAACAGGGGCTAGGGTCACAAGGGTCTTAGGAAGAAGGGAGCGCTGCCAGTTCGTCGTTACCCAGGCCGGGTGAGCTGGGTGCAGAGCAGGTAGGTTGGCCGGCCCCAGTGCATAAATGTGCTCTTTGCGGTCAGTGGCCAACAGCTGGCATGGGCAAATTCAGGACTGCTGGGCCACTCTCAAAGTGGGTCTCTGGGGTCTTGAAGTCCCTTGAGGCTGCTGGGCTCTGGTACAGTTGGAGTTCTCAACACAAGATGGAGGATTCTAAAAAGTGGGGTCCACTTCAGCTGGCCTGCCCTAGGAATAGTGCTGGCTGAATGTGGGCACATCTCCTAATCTAACTAATTCCCCCTCCTATCTTGCCACCAAAAAAGTGGGGTTAGGACAGGGGGGTTGGCATCTTCCACTAGCCGGAGATACCTAGGTCACATTTCAAAGGTGGCATGACTTTTGAAGCTTCCTGCCCTGGAAGGCAGTTTCTGCTTGGACGAGTTGTGAACACCTTTGCCCAGAGCAGGCATTTTTTTCAGGCCTCTGAGAGCGAAGATTCTCGCCCCAGGAAGCCATAACCATGTCTAGTGGTGGCAGGCTGGTTAAGACCAGTCAGTCAACACGCTAGTAGTTGGTAAATTTTCAGGAGGCACCTCTAAGGTGCTCTGTGTGCATTTATTAATTAATCCA
Organism: Triturus cristatus; assembly: GCF_964204655.1. Classification (NCBI taxonomy): domain Eukaryota; kingdom Metazoa; phylum Chordata; class Amphibia; order Caudata; family Salamandridae; genus Triturus; species Triturus cristatus. The sequence continues at coordinate 320,114,441 of NC_140592.1, forward strand.
GCACTGGCATCAGTGTGGGTTTATGAAGTCAAGGTGTTTGGCACCAAACACCTTGGGGTACACTCAGCCATCATGTAGCTGGGGAACTCGTAAAGACAAGTGTCCAGCCCATGTACTCATTATAGCTTCCCTGTGCACTGGTAATATCCAAGGGTGAACTTGGATATCACTGGGACATATCCACTCTCGCATATATGCCCTCACATGGGTATAATGCACCCTGCTTAAGGGCTGTAAGGCAGGCCATAGAGGTGACTTACCTATACCACATGTAGTGCTAGCAGGCATGGCACACAGGGAAGTGTGCCATGTTAACTCTTCGGTTTTGTAATCACCAAGACACTCAGGCGAGGGGTCCTTTATGGTGGCACAATTGGTGCTGCCGCCCTTAGCCACTCTCTTTAGGTTCAATGTCCTAGGTACCAGGTGTACCATTTACTAGAGATTTACACAGGATCCCAAAGGGTTTGCCAATTATGGAACAATCATACAGTTTAGGAAAAGAACACTGGTGCTGGGGACCTGGTTGGCAGGAACCCAGCACACTTTAGTCAAAACTGCACCAGATACCTGGCATAAAGTGGGGGCTATACTGAGAAGGAAAAAAAATAATTTCCTACATACCCCATAACCCACCTCACCACTGCATTTCTCAAATACTAAGTTTGTCTGCCTACTTCCTTTAGTGATAAGTGCTGTGAATTTTCAATGTAACATCATTTCAACCTACACCAGTAGTATTAAAGTAACTTTACATGGGGCTTGTATGAAAAATAAACGTCTCAAAGTTAATTAAAAGTGTACGTAGTCACAATATATGCCGAAGACTTCTGTTACAAAAGCAGACAAGATCATGGGTGAAAAAGAAACACAGGTACTAAATAATGGACAGGTGGGGTCTTTGAATTTGGATAGCTAGCTATAAAATGAAGTTTTAGATGGTGGACCTAAACTACTGGGCTAGATTATATTGGTGATTCACCATAGTTATCTGGGTGTATTTCATATTTTTGGATGAATGACAAGCGATGGGAAAAATAGAGGACAAAGCAGTGATGAATGCACAGATCAAGCCGAGTGCTTGGATGTTGAAAAATCATTTTTGTGGGGGCTCTTTCTGTGCCAACTGCAAAAAGAACTATTGATGGACAGAATGCAGAACAATGTCATACGTTCACCCCAGTACAGAGATCTGGGCCTAAATCCATTGTTTTTTTGCTCACCATGCCATTCCAGTTTGGACCCAGCCATGTGCAAATCAGTCTTGACCCTGTGCCCCATGAGAACAATCCAGCCCGAACTTCCAGGCCAGGTCCTCCCTGAACTGGAAACAAGCATCTTGGGACCGGTTTCGTGGTTTCACCCCTCTTCAGCCAGGATAGCTTGATTCCATTGGCATGGAGAGCACGGGACTCACGTGAACCTGGCCTGGCAGTTCAGGCTGGACTGTTCCCATTAGGCACAGAGTCCAGACTGATTTGGTTCACGTGAGTCCCGTGCTCTCCATGCCACTGGAATCAAGCTATCCTGGCTGAAGAGGGGTGAAACCCCGAAACCGGTCCCAAGATGCTTGTTTCCAGTTCAGTGAGGACCTGGCCTGGCAGATCGGGCTGGACTGTTCCCATGGGGCACAGGGTCAAGACTGATTTGCATATGGCTGGGTCCAAACTGGAATGGCATGGTGAGCAAAAAAACGATGGATTTAGGCCCAGATCTCTGTACTGGGGTGAATGTATGACATTGTTCTGCATTCTGTCCATCAACAGTTCTTTTTGCATTTGTCACCCCGAGTGGGACGGGTATGCTCAGACGTGAGTCCCGTGCTCTCCATGCCACTGGAATCAAGCTATCCTGGCTGAAGAGGGGTGAAACCCCGAAACCGGTCCCAAGATGCTTGTTTCCAGTTCAGTGAGGACCTGGCCTGGCAGTTCAGGCTGGACTGTTCCCATGGGGAACAGGGTCAAGACTGATTTGCATATGTCTGGGTCCAAACTGGAATGGCATGGTGAGCAAAAAAAACAATGGATTTAGGCCCAGTTCTCTGTACTGGGGTGAATGTATGACATTGTTCTGCATTCTGTCCATCAACAGTTCTTTTTGCTTTCTGTGCCAACAGCATACAAGAGATGAAGAGCCCCAAGGTGGAGTTGCAAATCCAATCCGATGTCCCATTTCAGATGCTGGATGGTAACAGCGGTCTGAGTTCTGAAAAAATCAGTTACAACCCTTGGAGCCTCCGATGCCACAAACAGCAGCTCAACCGCATGCGCTCTGAGTCCAAGGACCGGAAACTCTACAGTATCCTGTTCCAAAGTCACAAGTTTGTCCCTGCATGTTGTGAATGTGATTGTGACAATAAAGGTGCCACTTCGTCAAAAAGAAAAGGGCTTTACAGTATTTTAGTAAAAGTAAATATGTATGTAAAATGCTGTTGCAAAATATACAGTTGTGGTGACTTTCACAAATTGATAAAAATTCATACAGGACATTTACAACCAATCCTATGATATTATAAAGGAGGTCTGAAAATCAAAATAACTAGAAATTCACATCAGAATCACCTCCCTTGGATATTGCTGACATCTTAAACTACTGCTCTCACTGTCGTGCCCGTTTTATTATGTTGCCAAGTGTCTAAATAGCTCTCCTTTGCCTAGGATTTAATTGGTAGTGTTCTGCATTTTTTATTGTTTCGCAGTAATTTTATCCTGTGACCAATAAGACTTGATCTACTTAAAGATGCATCTGTAATCCATCAACCGCAATGCAAATAGACGTTGTTGAAGAAACTTTGAGTGCTGCTTTCTGTGAATCAGAAATGCATCGAAATTTATTTATTGATCCTTCTTTCTATGGAATACAGTTTGTCCCCAGACGAATGTATATGTTATGTGGAAAAAACACATAAAACATAATCGGATATAATGGATGCATCTACGTAAATGGCATACCGGAGCCAAGAGACTTACATTTGTCAAAACGCTAGAGAAACTGGCTGTTTCTTTTTAACTGATATTCTGCAAATGTTCACATACATCTGAGAAGGCATAGCTTGCAAGGGGTGGGCCAAACACCTTAAATTCACTCTTGCTTACTCTTTAGTATTTTTCATGAGTGCGGTGTAAGAGATTTTGTAGGGAAAAAATATCTTTATTATCCATAAACAAATGGACTTCCTCACATGCCATCAGTACCATCCATTATTGCATTTCAACCTTCTGATGCTGGCTCCTCATAGTTTGGATTTTGATGTACCGTCTGCATAGCATTTGGCCATACATCAAGTATACCTCTTCCTGGCCAGCAAATGAGAAATACTGTTACCATTGACCTATTTGGCATCTAGCAACTTGTTGACTGAACAGCAGTTGAACACTAAACCTTGCATCTTTACTTCTTTTAGAATTGTATTTACAGGCAGGTTTCTAACCTGAATGACAAGGACATTAACACATTGACAGGTTATGCAACGGCCCATTTGTCCAAATCAGAATTGTTTTTGGCTCACTCACTTTCCCCCAAACCTTCAAAATGCTCAGGTATAACTCCTTTAGAACTTTGATTACACATATGGTTTCAAGTCTGGTAAGGAATATACACACAGTGCATCCTATCCTTATGGTCTGACTTTTTCCCCGCTCTTTTCAGTCACGGACTGCCTAGTAATGTAAATGGTTAGGTTGCAGTTGTTCACCACTTGCACTGGGTTCTCATCCTACAAACCAAAGTTGGCGTCCATACTACTTTGTCTGGTTAGCTTGTTTGATTAGTCATCTCCTATAGCAAAAGAAGGTGATACTGACCTTGAGCAGATATTTGTTGCACAATCAATGATCACAAACCTGGATTATGATGTGAGGAAGGATTGCAGCTTGATCAAGAGGAATGGTTTTGTGTGAAGGCCTAAATCCACAAACCATGAAACAAATGTTGAACATGAATGATGTCTGCTCACAAGTTAGCATCATTACTGAACTTACCTCCACTTAATGAAAGTTGGTTCTTGGGTAGCCCTTCTTTGATCTCTGGTGAGGGGTGACAGAGGCGTAATCGTGTTCTCCGTGCATTTCTATATATTTCCTGGGCTGGCCGGGTCTTCGATGCAGACAAAGTTAGAAACAGTGTCCGATTTGAACAGCAAAGCTCTATCGTAGGTGGGCTTGAGGAAAAGGGCAGCATAGTACCACATCTGGAGTAGCTCATTTTCACTTTTCTTGGAAGATGGGCAGTAGCCCAGTGCTATTTAGTGCCAGTGCATCTGAGGTCGGTGCAGTGTTTTCCTCCTCAAAGGGGTTCTGGGATGTGCAAGCCTTGCCCTGCTGTCAGAAGGCAGTAAAGGGGCAATAGCGTTCCTATCTGACAACAGGTAGGTACAGTTTACTCCAGTATTGGAACTTTCATAGATTCCCATGCTTGTATCATTCCCCGTCGTCGGAGTGGGAGTCCCCGGTATACATAAAATAGCAATAAAAAAAATTCCCAAAACAGAAACTAGGACTAGGCCCATTGTCGTTTTGCAACCCATCCACCTCTTTGTGTAAAAGAGACCAAATAAAGTGAACAACCAATCAGATTAGCCTCACCCCTTAGAACCCTCCTGAGAGAAGCTCAGAACCTCAAATTTTCTACCGCATGTTGTGCAAGGGAGTCTCCACTGAGCTCTGCTCAGTTTTTTCCTGTTAACCTTAATTCTACAGTTTATTCACCTGTTTTTTCATCAAAACCTGCTTGGACTTCGTGCCAAGATGTCTGATAAGGAGAAGAAAGCCCTCTTTAAAGCCTGTGCAACCTGTGCTAAGGAGAGGTTATATGTGGAGGACAAACACAAAGATTGTATTTACTGACTGAAAACCAGACCTTAAGGCAGCATACTGTAAAATATGCCGCACTTTTTCCACAAAGACTCTGCGAGACCGTGAAGGGCGTCTGCTAACCTGTCTCCAGAAACTCAAGTCAAGAAAGGAGCCTGTCCCCAGTGACAGTGATGAGGCATCTTCTGCTACATCTTCAAGAAGGTCTGTAAAAAGGGGTAGAGTGTCTCCATAGTCTTCTGAAGAACGTCCTGGTAAAGCCTTAAAAAAGACCTCTCATAGATCTGAAAGGCGTAGTCCTGGCGAATCTCCTCACTGAGGTGTAAATGAGAGGAAAGGACTGTCAAAAGGATTGTCTGAGAGGAAATCCAGCTCTGTTCCTCCATCTTCTCCTCCAGCGGCTCCAAAGACTTTCAAAAAGCCCTCCTCACTCTCTCCTGAGGTAAAATCTGTGATGAAAGTCCCATCGTCGACGACGACTCCGTCGACGAAATCTTCTAAGGTACAGACTTCGTCTACTTAGGCTCAGTCGACGGGCTCGTCGACGGTGATTTCATCGTCTCCGGCGCTGACACTTCAGGGTTCCTCGTCGACTACTTTGATGCCAGTGGTGGCTGTGTCGTCATCGATGGTGTCGACGAGGATGCCGACGACAATGGTGACGACTGCTTGTACGTCGACCCCTGTGGTGACGACTGTCTCGACAACGGCTGCATCGATGACGTCCATTTCTTCGATTCTCATGTCGTCGACGGCCCCGTCGACATCCTCGTCAACGATGCAAAAAATTTATATTTCTGTCAGAAAGCACCAGATTACACCGGAGATGGCTTCCCACAGTATGGTGACTGCACTACCTCCTGCACTCCTCCTTGAAGAAGAGGGTTCTGAGGAGGACGATGGTCCATTTGGCTATATGGATAGCCCTTCGCAATTACATGTCAAGTGTCGGGACACAGATTCTGATGTGGAATACGTGGAGGAACAGCACTATGATCCTTTCTCAGACTATCAGGACGACTACCAACCGGAGATGGTCTCTATGCCTTCCTAACTACTAGCAGACTTGCAGTCTTCTGGACTATAGGAGGAGATTTGCAACACAGCCTCCAGCTTCAGTTGTGGTGCCAGTTCTTGCTGTTCCTCCTCCTCGGACTGCTACCCCTCAATTTCCAAGGCCTCAGCCAATACCTGTGGCCCAGGATGCACCACCTGTCGTGCTTCTTGTTCAGGATGACACCTCTGATGAGGACCAGGGCAACGTCACCATACTGGATTCAGACACAGAATAGGATGACTCATTCCTGATCCGGCTTCTCCTTCAACAGTGCCTGTTGATTCCCCTCCTGCAGACATAGGGGGTTTCCGGCTAAGAGATTCGAACTGCCCATACCCACGGTACAGCCGGAATGTTTCCTTTATAACTTTAAGGAGCCGTCCAAGAACTCTGTCCGATCAATACTTATTGTTGGTCACGTTTGGGATGAGGGGTTGAAAATGATACGAAATCCAGCCACGGTCATTTAAAAAATATAAGGCTGCGGACGATGGCCCGGACTGTTTGGTCAGCCATCCTAAACTGGACTCTGTCATCCCTCAGACTGCCCAAAGGAAGTCCAGGAATCCTTCTGCTCCCCTCACAACACCACCAGATAAAGTGGGCAGACGCCTCGATAATGCAGACAAGAGATTTTCCTCCATGTCGAGCCTGTTGGTCAGGGCTGCGAACGCCCTAGCGATACTTGGTCGCTACGATCGCCAGATGTGGCGCAACCTTTTCCCCCTATCTGGACAAGTTGCCGGAAGATGGGAAGAAGGAGGCTAAAAAGATACTTCAAGAGGGCGAGATAACATCTGCTGAAGTCATTGACTGTGCAATGGACATTGCAACGACTGCGTTCAACTCCCTGGCGGGCGCTGCTGTCCTTCATCAACAAGGCTGGCTGCGGGCTACATGGTTCCATCCTGAGGTCCAAAACCCAATCTTGGATCTTCCCTTTAATGGGAAGCGCTCTTTGGGAAGCATGTTGATGATGCGCTCCAGGATATTAAGAAGGACACAGAAACCGCAAAGTCCTTAGGGACTCTGCAGTACCGCAAGGTCCCCTTCCGTGGAGCCAGAGGGAGAGGTAACACCATGTACAGATTAGGATACCAACAGCAATGGTATTCCTCGTATGGTTCGCAGTCACAATCCTACCGGGCGAATTACAACCAGCGGCCAAATCAATCCTCCTCTTTCTCTAGATCGAACAACGGAGGTAGACAAGGACGCCAGGGGAGGGACTCCTCTAAGCGTCAATAACGGCTTGCTGGCTCTGACTACTATCCCTTCTCCTCCTGTGACATCGGTGGGAGGCAGAATTTCAGATTGCCTCCACAACTAGCAGCAAATAACATCGGACCGTTGGGTGCTGAAGATCATTGAATGCGGCCATACTCTGGAATTTGTACCAACACCACCTTCCAAGCCCCCTTGCGCCACCTTGTCAAAACACCTACGTCTTCTACGGTTGGAAGTCTATCAAATGTTCCTCAAAGGAGCGATGAAACAGGTCCCTCTCTCTCAGCGGGGAGAAGGTTTCTACTCCCGGTTCTTCCTGGTCCGGAAGACTATAGAAAAGCGGCGCCCTATTCTAGATCTGAGGGAGCTCAAAACCTATCATCAAACAATCATTTTGCATGGTTTCTCTGCAGGACATCCTTCGTCTTCTCAATTCAGGGGATTACATGGCCACATTGGATCTAGAGGACGCTTATTTTCACGTACCCATTCATCCAGCCCACAGGAGGTTCCTTCACTTCAATCAATCAATCATTGGCATTTATAAAGCACGCTACTCACCCGTAAGGGTCTCAAGGCGCTGGGGGGGAGGGGGTTATTGCTTGTACAGCCAGGTCTTGAGCTGCCTTCTGAAGGAGAGGTGGTCCTGTGTTAAGCGGAGATGGCTGGGGAGAGAGTTCCAGGTCTTCGCTGCGAGGTAGGAAAAAGATTTGCCTCCGGCGGTGGCTTTGCGGATGCGGGGGACGGCTGCCAGGGCTTGTCCGGTCGATCGCAGGGTGCGGGTGGGTATGTAGAAGGAGACGCGGTGGTTGATGAGTTTGGGTCCTTGGTTGTGAAGGGCTTTGTGTGCGTGGGTGAGGAGTCTGAACGTGATCCTCTTGCTGACTGGGAGCCAGTGAAGCTTTTCCAGGTGTCCGGAGATGTGGTGGTGGCTCGGGACGTCCAGGATGAGGCGTGCGGCGGCGTTCTGGATTCGTTGGAGTTTCTTCTGTAGTTTGATCGTGGTGCCGGCGTAGAGGGTGTTGCTGTAGTCCAGGCGGCTGGTGACGAGAGCGTGGGTGACGGTCTTCCTTGTGTCGGTGGGGATCCAGTGGAAGATCTTGCGGAGCATGCGAAGGGTGTTGAAGCATGCCGATGTGACTGCGTTGACTTGTCTGGTCATGGAGAGGGAGGAGTCCAGGATGAAGCCCAGGTTGCGGGCGTGGTCGGTGGGTTGGGGAGTGCTGCCTAGGGCGGGGGGCCACCAGGAGTCGTCCCATCCGGTGGGAGTCGGGCCTAGGATGAGGACTTCCGTCTTGTCGGTGTTGAGTTTAAGCTGGCTGTCCGTCATCCAGTCTGCTACTTCCTTCATTCCTTCGTGTAGTCTGGTTCTAGCAGAGGAAGGGTCGTTGGTGAGGGAGAGGATTAGTTGGGTGTCGTCTGCGTAGGAGATGAGGTTGAGTCCGTGTTTGCGTGCGATGTTTGCCAGGGGCGTCATGTAGATGTTGAAGAGGGTAGGGCTGAGGGAGGATCCTTGTGGGACGCCGCAGATGACCTTAGTCGCTGTTGATCTGAAGGGGGGGAGGCGGACTCTCTGAGTTCTTCCGGTGAGGAACGAGATGATCCAGTCCAAGGCCTTGCCTCGGATGCCGGCGTTGTTGAGGCGCTGTATCAGGGTGCGGTGGCATACCGTGTCGAAGGCTGCGGAGAGGTCAAGGAGTATGAGAGCCACGGTCTCTCCCTTGTCGGTCAGGGATCTGATGTCGTCCGTGGCTGCGATGAGGGCGGTCTCGGTGCTGTGGTTGGCCCTGAAACCAAACTGCGAGGGGTCGAGTGATTCGTTGGTTTCGAGGAAGGTAGTCAGTTGAGTGTTGACTGTTTTCTCAATAACCTTTGCTGGGAACGGGAGGAGAGAGATGGGTCGGAAGTTCTAGGTCTGTGGGGTCTGCTGTCGGCTTCTTGAGGAGGGCGTTGAGTTCGGTGTGTTTCCAGCTCTCAGGGAAGGTGGCGGTGGTGAAGGATGTGTTGATGACGTCTCGGAGATGAGGGGCGATGATGTTGTCGTCTTTGTTGAAGATGTGGTGGGGGCATGGGTCGGCGGGTGATCCTGAGTGGATGGAGTTCATCGTGCGGGTGGTTTCCTCGGTGGTGATCGGGTTCCAGGCGTGGATGGTGGTGCTGTGGGGGGTGGGTTCTGGTGGTGGGTTCGCGTTTGTTGTGGTGAAGCTGTTGTAGATGTCAGTGATTTTGTGGTGGAAGAAGGCTGCGAGGGAGTCGCAGAGGTCTTGTGAGGGGGTGATGGCGTTGTTTTCGGCGTCGGGGTTGGAGAGTTCTCTGACGATGCCGAAAAGTTATTTGCTGTTGTGGGAGTTGTTGTCAAGTCTGTCTTTGAAGGAAGATTTTCTTGCGGCGCGGAGGAGATGGTGGTGTTTCCGGGTGGCGTTTTTGAGGGCTGGCATGTTCTTGTCGGTCTGGTCGAGGCGCCAGGTTTTCTCGAAGGTGCGGCATCGTTTTTTGGAGTCCTTGAGGGTGGCGTTAAACCAGGAGCTTCTTTTGTGGTTGGCTCCGTTTGCTCGGGTCTTCAGGGGAGCCAGGATGTTAGCGCAGTCGGAGATCCAGCTAGTGAGGTTGTTGGCTGCTTCGTTGGGGTCTGAGGTGCTGGTGGGTGGGTTCTGGGAGAGAGCTGATGTGAGTTGGGCGGCGGTGATTCGGTTCCATTGTCTTCTCGGTGGTTGTTGAGCGTGGTGGTGGGTTGTGGTTTTCCTGTAGCTGAAGTGGACGCAGCTGTGGTCCGTCCAGGAGAGTTTGGTGGTGTGGTTGAAGGAGATGTGTTTGCTGGAGGAGAAGATGGGGTTGAGCGTGTGTCCGGCGTTGTGGGTGGGGGTGTTGACCAGTTGCTTGAGTCCGAGGTTGGAGAGGTTGTCCAGTAGGGTGGTGGTGTTGTTGTCGTTGTAGTTCTTCAGGTGGAAGTTGAGGTCTCCCAGGAGGATGTAGTCGGCGGAGGGGAGGGCGTGTGGGCTGACGAAGTCTGCGATGTCTTCGCTGAAATTGGTGCGTGGTCCGGGGGGTCTGTAGATGAGGGTTCCTCTGAGGGTGGTTTTGGGGTCGCTGTGGATTTGGAAGTGGAGGTGTTCAGCGTTGGAGTGTGTGTGGTCGGTGTTGGTTGTGATGCGGATGGAGCTCTTGTGGACGATGGTGATGCCGCCTCCGGTGCGGTTCGTGCGGTCTTTCCTGATGATTTTGTATCCGTCAGGGATGGCTATGGCGATGTCGGGTGCCGAGGAGGGGTTCATCCAGGTCTCAGTGAGGAAGGCGATGTCCGGGGCTGTTGAGTCGATGAGGTTCCACAGTTCGATGGCGTGTCTGTGGACGGATCGCGTGTTGATCAGGATGCCCTCGAGGTTCACAGTAGCCAAGAGCCACTTTCAGTTCAAGGTCCTATCTTTTGGACTCCGATCTGCTCCGCCTATCTTTACAAAGGTATTTGCTCCAGTGGCAGCTTTTCTACGAAAACCACCGCATCAGGTCTTCCCTTACCTGGACGACTGGCTGCTGAAGGCTTCTACCAAACCGGCAGCAGAGCAATCAGTTGTGGCATGCACATGCCTATTCAACAATCTCGGGCTGACTCGCAACTCGGAAAAGTCGACCCTCTGTCCATCCAGACCAGCCAGATTTCTGGGAGACATTCTGGACACATCCATCGACGAAGCTTTTCCCACCCAGGAGAGGCCAGAAAAGCTGATGGCTATGGCCCGTCTGCTGTTAAAGACCGTCACTTTCAGTTCGCCTCTACAAGTCCCTCTTAGGGTCCATTTCCTCCTGCATTCCCCTGATTCCTCACTGCAGGTTGCGGATGCGTCCTCTCCAGCAGGAGTTGGACTTGCAGTGGCGCCAAGTCGACGGAACTTTCGAAGACAAGGTCTTTATTACTGTGTCCATGAGAGACGCCGCATCATGGTGGACGAACGAAGAAAACATTTCTCAGGGTCTCTCCTTCAGGATCACTCCTGCTCCTCTGATAATTACTACAGACGCCTCTCTAGAGGGCTGGGGAACAGTCTTGCAAGACCTTCATGTAAGTGGCCGTTGGCTGCGCCAACATAGTCTCCTACATATCAATCTGCTGGAGCTCAGAGCGATTCGCCTAGCCTTGTAGGCGCTTCTTCCACGAATACAGCAGTCTGCAGTTCTAATACGGACAGACAACATGACGGCTATGCATTATATAAATAAGGAGGGCAGCACAAGATCTCGTCTCAAGAGGCCCAGACAATTTGGGAATGGGCGATCCAGCAGGGGATATCGCTCAAAGCGGAGCACCTTCCAGGAGTTCTCAACAAGACAGCAGACACGATGAGCAGACTGAAATCGGTCAGCCACGAATGGGAACTGGACCAGTCCACGCTGGAAGAGGTTTTTCGCCTATGGGGCAGGCGTTCCATAGATCTCTTTGCAACGCCGGAGAACAAGAAATGCCGATATTACGCAAGCAGGCTTCACCATCAGAGATCATTGGGGAATGCGCTTTCGATGGCCTGGTCAGGCGCATTTGTTTACGCTTTTCCCCCCATTCCTCTGATCCCCAGGCTTCTCAGGACGCTCAAAGCGGAACCTTGCAAGATAATTTTGATAGCTCCTGCGTGGCCCCGACAGTTTTGGTTCACAGAGCTGCATCTCCTCTCCCTGGACCTTCCACTTCCTTTGCAGCCGATTCCTTCTCTGCTGACGATGTCCCAGGGCCAAGTCTGGCATCCGGATCCGAATTCTCTGCAGTTGTCAGCATGGCTCCTGAGCAGCGAGAATTTCTTGGTTTGACCCTTTCAACAGAATGTAAGGAGGTGCTCTCTCAGGCACGAGCCCCAACTACCAACAAGACATACAAGCTGAAGCGGAAGCGTTTCTGCATTTGGTACCAGCAAAAGGGTGTCCATCCTTTTTCTTCTGACCGCATGAAGTTCTTCCTTATATTCTTTCATTAGCAAAATCGGGCCTGGCTCACTCTTCCATCAAGGTGCATCTTGCCGCCATCTCTCGCTTCAGCTGCACTTCTTCACGTCCTTCCCTCTGGTCAGCAAGGATAATTAAACAGTTTCTCAAGGGCCTTTTCAGAGTCTTCCCTCCAGTCAAGCCTCCGCCTCCTCTTTGGCACCTTAACTTGGTCCTCACCCAGCTCATGCAGCATCCCTTCGAACCTATTCACCGGGTGGATTTAAAATTCCTCTCCTGGGAATTAGCTCTCCTACTGGCCTTTACTTCGGCTAGGAGAGTGGGTGAATTGCAGCCTCTCACCATTCAGGAGCCTTTTCTCCAGTTCAGAAGGGGTACAGTGATACTACGTATCAAACCAAAGTTCATACCGAAAGTGCCTTCAGACTTTCATTTGAATGAGCCGGTCGTATTCAACTTTTTTCCCTCAACCTACTACTCCGGCAGAAAAGGCACTCCACTCACTGGACATTCAGAGGTGCTTAAAATTCTATCTCCAACGTACTAAAGACTTCAGGAAGTCTCCTCAATTATTTGTATCTTTTTAGTGACCCTTGTAAGGGGTTTCCCTTTTCCAAGCAGGGGATTGCTCATTGGATTACCAGCGCTTTCCAGTATTGTCACAGAGCAGCGGGCAAGCCCCTGGAAGGTCGGGCCGTGCTCACTCCACGAGGGCGATTTCTTCTTCGACAGCCCTCTTTGCCAGAGTTCCTATCCGGGAGATCTGCAGGGCAGCGACCTGGAGCAGTACTCCTACATTTACAAGACATTACTGCCTGGATTCTGCAACGCAGAGTGACACCGCAGTGGGCCAGGCAGTCCTGAGAAACCTCTTTCAGTAGCAGTGAGCTTTCCCTTTCATCCCTCCTTCCATGTTACTGTTTTTTAGCTTTTGCACATTTTTGAACCTCATATGTATATATTTTCAGAAAGTTTCTAAGAAGGTTGATTGACCATTGAAGTTGTCATTATGGTGCATGTACTATTGTTTTGTTCTTGGTTTTATAATGATCATGGTTCCAAAAATGTGCTAATAACTGCTAGCTACTCTGCTACAAGCATGGAAATCTATGAAAGTTCCAATACTGAAGTAAGAAAACAAGTTACTTACCTGTAACTTTGGTTCTCCTGTATTGGAAACTTTCATAGGTTCCCATGCGACGCACCCTCCTCCCCTGGGAAATCTCAGCCTCTAGCACCTTCAGTTATGTGGTTACACAACGGCTACAAACATCTGAGGTTCTGAGCTTCTCTCAGGAGGGTTCTAAGGGATGAGGCTAATCTTATTGGTTGTTCACTTTATTTGTTCTATTTTACACAAAGAGGTGGATGAGTTGCAAAACAAGACTAGGCCTAGGCCTAGTTTCTGTTTTGGTAATGGTTTTTTAATTGCTATTTTATGTATACCGAGGACTCCCAATCCGACGACGGGGCATGATACAAACATGGGAATCTATGAAAGTTTCCAATACTGGAGAACCAAAGATACAGGTAAGTAACTTGTTTACTTTTCAATTCCCTCAGACGGCACCTGGAGACAGAGAATGTGGGATAGTACAAAGTGAATGCTAGGGTTGTCCTTGTTTTTCTGTGGGCCGCAGTCATAATTTAGCTAGCGCTCACTGTTTGTGCTATAAATGTTTGCTCTCGTCCAAGGGTAACACTAATGTAGGAGGCCCCAGTGGTGATCAAGCTCTCTTCAGCCTGCACTTGTTTAAGTATTGAGGATCAAATTGCAGAACCAAGGCCCATAATGTGTGCATTCATCAGCATTCATTAAAAAAAACACAAAGAATCCTGTTTCTCCAGGTCACTGGACTTGATTTACAGGAGGACTCCATGAGGCCTCATGCTAACATGCTGAAACTCCACTCCAAAACTGCATATAGCTAAAAAATAAAACCAGGACCTGGACAAAGGGGTTAATTGGATTATAAATTCAGGACTGTAGTGTTAAGTGAAGCCAGATTGAGGTCTCCTCAGTCTTAAGACAGACCAAGAATGTCACTAAGGACCGTCAAGGCTGCAGTTTGAGTCATCCCTGGGGATTAGTGACCATAACAGAAGTGTCTGCACGCTTAAAATGCCTAGAAAAAAAAAGTCAAGGTAACCGTCCGGATAAAATGGCGAAGATGGACCAGTTGTACAGATGGTTGGGGACATCGGTTTTTACACTAATTTAAAAAAGAACTCCAGTAGAAAGACATTCTTTAATAACTTCCTGATTTTGGATGTTTAGTGTAGGTACTGTACTCTTACAAGTTTATTTGACTTCTGCAGAGTAACAATCTGCGTAACTAGCCCAGTGTATTAATGCACCTTCTTCGGAAATAAGAATGCAACTGACATAACCCAGTTTAAATCCCAAAAAGGGATCTCTGCTTTTCATCCTTTTTCTGATGGTAAAAAGGAGTAAATTGTAGTTGTGTACTCCTCTTACCGACACCACATAGAAGCAACAAAGCTGTAGCAGCATATCCTTTAAGCGTTTATTTGGCCTGTGCAAGAAAGAAAGTTTCCTTTATCCATTATTCTTCATTTTGGGTATCAATAGAGACATGTGCAACACCAAGAAGTCTTGTTCAGAAGGTTTTTCAAGTTAATTCTCAAAATGGAAACTGGAAACAAAATCCAATAAAGGAGGCATTTAAATCTTTTTTGATGGCAAGACGTACAATGGCAACGAAGAGATCGAGTAATGTCCTAAAATGTAGTTTAACTGTTTAGGATTATCACGACTGAAAAAAGCTTGCTTGTTTCACGATAGAAAAGTTGTATATTTTGCTTACTTGCTTTTCTGAAAGTTTATTTTTTTGGTGGAGCCTTTTAGGTCTGACCTAATGAGAACGTAACACAAGTGCTAATCTTAAAAGTGTGTCTTTTAATTCATATAATAAAACTGCTATTCCACTAGATCTGTTACATTCTTGACATTGCTCATAGAATTCCTGTTATTGGAAAATGTTGTCCACCATTTCAAATTTCCGTGTGTTCTGGACTTGAAAATGGGAACAAGGCAGCATGGAGATGATGCATCTGAAGAAAAGGCTGCTCGACAGATGAAGAAATGTGAGCAGAGCACATCGGCTACCCTGGGAGTTAGGGTCTGCGGCATGCAGGTACTGCCTGGTATTGGTCCTGATAAGTTTTATGGACATGGTATTATGATGCCAAGAATGCGTGTCGATGGGAATGTAAAATGTTCTTAAACACAAAGGTCACAAAAGTGGAAATAAAGTTTAGTAAACTGAGGCACAGGAGTGGATTCAAACTCAACCCTTGCCGATGTTGGTAGTGAAAGCAGTGTTTCACGAGTGGAAATTGTACTTTTATAGATATTATTTTCATTGAATTCTGCATTGTGGGCACACTCGCTCAACCGCTTCCTTGTTTTAAATTTATGATGCTAGGGGAGGCATTTTTAGCCAGAACCAGCACATTGATACACTTAAGTACTTTTAAATAACTCTTTTGGCGGACCCTTAGTCTCGATTTTTCTGCCACTTTTCTTCATTTGACTGGTTTCGGCCTTAAAACCTGAATATTTGGGAACACCGTGCTAACCACATTTGCATATTTGCCAGGTAAGATACCAGTGCCCTTGTAATGGATAGAACATTCAACCTTGCATTAGCACTAAGACCCTGCCACATGCTCATCAGTTTTTCCAATGTGTTGCTCTTCTTAAAGGTATCAGACACTATTTTTCACTGTTTGCCTCTCCTTCTTTCACGTAATTTACTTCTCAGTACATTTTTCATTGTGAAGCTGTATTCCATACGTCTACTTCCCTACATTCTTTTCCAGGCTCCTCCTTATACTTCAGCGTTCCTGTTTTAAGAGCACCAGACCTGCTGATCCAAGTTTTCCTAGGTTTGCCCATCTTTTACTCTTGGAGTGTCTTGTTCTTGATTTTCCAATACTTACAGCTTTATGAGCAATTCCTTTTCAACTAGAATTTGACAATTTGGTTGGAAGCCCTTGGGGGCTCGAGGGCCTTCTTTGGAATCAAAAGGTCAGCAGACCCTTTTTTCCTTGGTCTTCTTTTAAGCAGTCTCCTGCTATGACGATCGTTGTTCTACAAATAGGTCAGCCATTGCAAGAACTCTCAAACAATGTTGTGAAAGATGCCAACGGAACACTGAAGGTGTCTCTGAGAAGCCCTTGACATCATAGGTGCTTACTCTGTGGTGTGCAGCACGCTTGGTTTTTTGGACACCTAGTAATTGTCCAACTATTGATATTCCCCCCTCCTCCCCCCCCAACCCCCACCCCGCACCCGGATCAGGCAGAAATTGCTACTGCCTGCTCTGTTCTGTTGTAATCTTTATTTTGAATGAACTGAAGCAGAGAATGATACTTTTGTACACACCTGCCACCTCTTCATGGCTAATCACCAGTCAGCTACACGATCTCTAGTGGGACTGTGGTGAGCGGGCCATCAATGCACGTGGTACAGTGTCCAGTCATCTGTGAAAGTTGTCCCGGAGTATGTGCCCATTGCTACCTTCGGGGGCTGGGTCGTTCCACTATTGTTGGCTCCATCTCAGTCGCAGGAACCCACCTTGGTTAGCCCCACATGCATTTTGGTATGCAAACTGTGCTGTGCTCTGGCGCCTCGCTTCGGCCTAACCTCCATCCCTCCATTGCAGCCATAGGGGGCAGGTTTAAATCTTTCTGGGACAGGAACACCCTGAAGCTGAGAGCCTCAGAGCCAGTGCCACTACTGCCACTGGGGAGAAGTACATACGGCGGCAGGAGGTGAGCACTGGCTTGACCAAGAATGTTGGTGCATAAATAAGCAATATTGTATGTGCATTTGAATATCTCCGAGTGTAGAGTATGTGAGAGAGAGAGAACGCACACCTGAAGGCATAACCGCTGCTCAAATAGTTTTTAAATGGCCAAGAAAGGATCTTCGTATAAATACCTAAGGGCATGGTTGAATGGAAAGGAGTGACCATGAACAGCAATCAGTAGCAGCCTCCCTGATTTTTGGTGCAACCTTTTACATATTTATGTTGACTTTTATGTGATTTCCCATGTGAGTGACAAAGCCTTTTGATGATTTTTGAATGAGGGTGAGTGATGAACAGAAAAGGTTTGTGATGTGAGGCACTTGGTGGGAGCATGTGACTTTTCCCTCAAAACCCCCTGAACACTGAGCAGTAAGAGCAGTGATTTCTTTGTGAATTTCGATCCTCCTGCTTGGGCCGGGCATTAACATGCAGCCTAAAACGAAGCCTCTAACTTAGGGGCCTTTGCTGCCAGCAACATAGTCAACCTTGGGGTGCAGATGTGGCTTAAACCATGAAACTATCCTTATGGCTCCCAAGCTGCGCTTTCCTTCAGTATGGGTTACTAGGCCCAAAAACGTAACATTTCCTTCAGGGCCCTCTAAACACACACTAAATCCAGTGATATGAAGGGCAAGACCTAAACTCCCAATTCATAGCCATTTATTGTTGATTCTCCCTGAAAAGCAGAAATGTTCTCCAGTTTCAGAGAGAACATTGCCCAGATTACATTGGCCCGGTCTTTGACAATCTGACTTGCCTTGTAACTCTGTTTTGGAATATAGGCAAGCCTAGCTTGGCTCCTTGGTCTCATTTTCCCAGGCAAAGTGTGGAGCTTTTTATGGGTGGATGCAACAGTCTTGCTGAGCCAGAATCCTTCTGACCACTCTCCACTTAAACTAAACTCTCCTCCCTGTCTTCTCTTCTCGGATGACTCCTAAGCATTCTTCTGTAAGTGCCAGACATTTTCATATTAAGGTCTGGCAGACATATTTGACTAAATCATTCAGGTTCTGAATGTCACTACTTGTTTTACATCAAGGCCAGCCATTTGCGCTAGAGAGGCTAAATCTGGAAAGGTTTGCTAATGAAAAAGATCCTATAAGCTCCTCTGCTGCGCGGAGACATTTTAGGGCATAGGCAATGTGGGCTCTGGCCCAGGGTCCCAGCCTTTCAGGTGGCCCCCTGAGAGAGCCAGCTTGGTTCTGCAGAGTCTTGCCCTGATGGCATTGACTGATTCTTAAACAGATTGTTTTAAATACCACTTTCCTTCGCTTTATTTTCATTGTGGTTGATATGTTTGTTTAGTACGTTTTCTAGAGATGTGTTGTGTTTTGTTTCATGCAACATCTATAAAATAGTTTATTTTACATCAAATCAGTACCTCTCATATGAGAAATGGGACAGTGCCACAGAGATTATTGGCAATAATATTAGCAAGCAGCTGATGTGTTACAATATTCAAAACACACATCATATCCCTGAATATTGCATGCAAACACATTTAGAATTTGGACAAGTGTGTCTGTGCACTGTCAGTGACTCAGCCAAAGAGGGCATGAAAGAGTTGAAATAGGATCATACATGCAAAACTGTTCCTTACTAGGGCCCCCAAAATGTTTGGCCCAAGGCCCCCAAAATCCTTAAAACTTCCGTGCTGCTGCATGACAGGTCTAACCAGAAATCAAGGTATATCAACCCTGCAGCTGTTCTGCTGTTGTCACCAAACACCTGCAACAAATTCAGTGACTTTTCTCATCCCAGCTTTGGAAATCAATGATCGTGATGACATTTGGAGAATCTCTTTCAGAAGGTGTCCGTTTGCATGAAGGAAGCTGCTGCTACCATGATGGTTTCTCATTTCCAATTGTCCTGCCACACAATGAGTGTGCAGAGAGACTGGCTTATGCTAATGTGTACTCATCTCCTTGTGCACTCTGTGGACTACGCCAGCAAGGGTGTGTCCCTAGATTTGACCGTGCACAGACAAGCTTAACATTTCTGTACTTTTTAGGTCGAGCCTATAGCGGCTGCTCGCTCTGCGAGGCATGCAGAATTCAGTATGGAGTGGAAGCTGCGCCCATTCTCCGCCCATCTTTTTCATTGGCTTGCTGCCTTCTGATTGGTTTTAGGTTTGTTAGTCCCTCCTTATGATGGCTATGTCGTCATTTGTATCCTTCCATGGATACTGGCCCTTTTACTTCAAGAGTTGCACAGTATGTTTTTTTTTTAGATTGTGACCACTACTTTCTTCCCGTGCCCCCCCAGCAGTCAGTGCCTTCTTGCCCCCCCCGAACTACCGTTATTCGTGCCTTTTCGCCCGCACTCCCGTTTGCAATGCAATAGGTCTCGCATAAATGCGAATCCTATTGCATTGCACATGCTTGTTCACATTGTATTCAGTTTAAGGTGATTATGCCCTCACGCCAATTGATAAGGAAGACTTTTAAACACCCACTATAGGAACTAATTGCTAGTATAAAACCGGGATGGTGAA
Source organism: Triturus cristatus (assembly GCF_964204655.1). Lineage (NCBI taxonomy): Eukaryota > Metazoa > Chordata > Amphibia > Caudata > Salamandridae > Triturus > Triturus cristatus. The sequence goes on from NC_140592.1 coordinate 320,133,797, forward strand.
ATCACTTTCTGTAATTTCTACCAAGCCTCCTCCCAGATATACATTAAAGACTTCTCGGAGACTCCTAATGTTTTTGCAGTTTATCTGCCTTTTGAACCAGTGAGTTGCTAGGAATGTGGCAATAGTTCCAAGTAGATTCATAGCCTTCACTATTTCAGCATAGCAGAAGAAACTAAACTGGCTTCCTTTCTTATTTTTGCCTGCTTTACAGCAGTTGGAGTACATAGTTTCTTAAACTCTGTTTTGTGGTTGCATTTTTTCTTGTTATACAGCATTGTTAGCTCTGTCAATTACACCATATGTTTATAGTGCAGTGGCTAAATATATTTGGCAGCTTTGAAAGACAGAAGATAGCGTTTTAGCTTCTAAGCATGAATTTGTTCCACAGGCAGAAAGCAGTGTGACCCAAAGTGTGATATTATATCTGTGTAACTGTCTCAAATGATGATTTATGTACTTTACTTACATTGTAGATTAAATCTTAAAAGTGTACGGAATGCTGAACGAAGACTTTTAAAGACTAAGCTCATATGGTCATTTTAAGTCTTTAAAATTCCTGCATTCCATCTGCAGTTCAGGCTAAATATGCTAATGAGAATTCATATTTTTAGAAATAAAGGGAACAGAAAATATACTGCCGATCCAATTTAATAATAGACCTTCCAGTGATAGAACATAATAGCGGTCCTTTTATGTGTCCCAGTGGAAGAAAAGATGGAACTAGGAAAGTCTTCCATTAAGGTGGGTGAGGGGGCCACCTTAGACTGATGAATCGATAAGGCCCAGAGCCCCTTGAAGTCAACACGTATGCTGAAATATCAATTCACTTGATATAGGTTGAGATTAATTCTCTAACAGGAGATGGACTGCCATAATTTTAATTTAAGCTCCTCTAAAAATGTTAGTGGTAGTGCTCTCCACCCAGCTACAAACCTCTGAAACATTCAGTGTGGTAGAAAGTTAGGGCTGTGGATATAAGAACTATCTTGCCAATCAAATGTACAAAGCTAGGCTTTGATCTGAAACAATGCCAGAATCTGTGATAAAAGATAACAATTTTGAATCTGACATGTGCCAGAACACAGGTTGAGAAAAGGAGGTCCAGAACTGTCCTATGCTTTCTTGATCACTGTAAAGTATATGGAGTACAAATTCTGATCGACACCTTTTGAAGTCCAGAAGACTCTCAGTTTCACAGAGAATCTCTGGTAGACCAGCTCGAAGTAAGCAGAAGAGGACTGCTGAGTAATGGTATAGAGGTAAACCCCTTGCTCTGCACTGCTAGAACCCTTCCTGAAAATGTGTATGTCCCAAGTTCCCAAATGAGGGTGTTTCCGAGTTCACCACTCTGTGAGACAGCACAGGTGGGAGGCCCTGTAGTAGTCCACCTAATTAGACTTGCTAAACTACCTTGGTCGCTCAGAACCATGAGACTTTTTTTCCGAGTTATGTTATGCCTTTTAAGAATTTTAACAGTGCCACTCGGATGGTTCCATTGATTGCTTGGGGAATATCCCAGTGTTAGACCCTTAGGGAACATTGTGGCTCAAATGCAGACATATACCCAGAATTATAGCTGAGGACCTGCAGTGAAAGAACATATCGTTGGGGAAAAGAATGTGTGGAAAACTAAGCATAGCAGTATTTTGTTGCAATAAAAGTCCTGAAATCTGGAGCGCTAGGTGGCGCCTGACCATCATGGCCGCCTTTCAGTAAGGCTCCCGGCGCCGGACCCCACAAATCCTTCTGGCTCCATCCTGGACTGCCCTGGCCGGCTCGATCTGGGCGCGGAGGTGTGCGGAGCTGCCCTGCTGTCCCGGGCCCGATCCTGAGGTGCCGCGGTCATCGCGGGACCCGCCTGGACGCTGCGGAACCTGACCGGCGGTGGACGGCGGCGGCTGTGGAGCTGAGACGCGGGAGAGCTGCAAATTGAGCCCGCGGCGCCCACGAGGGGTGTAGGCCTGACCCTGCTGGTGGGGGAGGGGCGGCGGCCGCGGGCTCTGACGGCACCGGAGAAGCGAGGCCCTGATCTGCTGGCGACTCGTCTTGGCCCAGGAGTGGTGAGGCAGACCCCCCCGAGCAAACTGGTGCGGTGGAGCAGGCGGTGAGTGCGGCTGCGAGGGACAGACTCGCTGGGGCTGCTGTGGGGGCCGGGTGCGGAGGGAAGACCCCCCCCCCATCGGGCCGGGCTCCCCCCCCCCCCCCCCCTTCTCCTCCTCCTGTCTGCAGTGTGGCGCTGGCCCTCTCGGACCGAGGCTGCCTGAGGGGTTCCGGGTGCAGAGGGGCCCTCTTCTGGTTCGGGCCGCGCACCGGCGGTCGGGGGGGGGGGGGGGAGGGGGAGTGTGTGCCAACCCCCCCCCCCCCCCTCCCTCTCCCATCGATCCGTGACTGGCCTTGCTGGGGATGCGGTGCTCCGGGCCCCGGAAGAAGAGGTCCGACGTGTGGTGACGTCCCCCCCTTGGAGTTGGGGGGTGACCGCACTGGTGAGGCGCCCCCTCGGAGGGGTTGGCTGCGCACACGCATCGGGGCCTTGGCGGTCTATCACCTGCGAAGCAGTCGGGTGACACTACTTGGGCCCGGGGCCTTGAACTGAGGTGCTGGACCTCACCTTGTCCGTGGGAGGCTGCAGGCACGGCTGTGGCCGGGGGTGTGACTGGCTGTCCTGCTGGGAAGCCCGCCGGGGCTGGAGCACTGGGTCTGGAGGTGCCTGGCCATTTCTCTACGCGGGATTCCCCGGCCGTGCCTCCTTCTGCCTCCACCTCGCCTCGAGCATCCGCCGACGTCCTGAAGGGGTATTCCCAACCCGTTGCCCGGCCTCGCTGAACGCTGCGCCCGGGGCGCCCCACCATGGGTAAGGACAAGACAACCAAGCCGGCGCCCGGGGCCACCCAAACCAGGATGGACAAATTCACGACCTCTGAGAAGGGGTCCGCACCTACGGGCGAGCCGGCCCCGGCCCCCGCTGCGGACCTTGCCGCCATCCTGCAGGCCATCAATTCGTCTCGCGCCTCCCTGGAGGGCATGGTGGGAGAGGTCAAGGTGGATGTTGCTCTTCTCCGGCAGGACTTGCGGAACGCCACCACCCGCATCTCGGAAGCCGAATCCAGGATATCCACCGCTGAGGATGACATCCGCCACCTGCAGGACCAAGTCCAAGAACTTACCACCCACTCTAAAGAACTACACCGCCGGGTCGAAGATGCAGAAAACCGCGCTCGGCGCAGCAACCTGCGCCTGGTGGGATTCCCGGAGGGGGTCGAATCGGGCCGGGCGGACGACTTTATGGAGCGCTGGTTCCGATCCTGGATGCCGGTGGACACCCTATCTGCCTCGTTCGTAGTGGAGAGGGCCCATCGATCCCTGGCCCCCAGGACCCCCGGTGCGCCCCCCCCGGCCTTTCATCCTCAAGATCTTAAATTTCCGAGACAGGGACGCCATTCTCCGCGAAGCCCGGCGCACGGACACCCTCCACTACCAAAATCACAAAATCATGATCTTCCCGGACTACACTCGTGAAGTCCAGGAACTGCGCCGATCTTACACTGAAGTGAAACAGAAGATGCGTTCCCTGGGCCTCCGGTACCAGCTTCAGTTCCCGGCCCGCCTTCGGGTCATCTTCCAACACAAGACATTGTTCTTCGATACGCCACGAGCAGCCTGGTCCTGGTTAACGGAGGAGCACCCCCTGCACCGCTCTGGACGCGGATCGCCTATGGGGGGCGGGGGAGGCCCCGGACATCGAGGACCCGCCGGCGGCATCGCACGTTACCCCAGGAGCGCACGGCAGAGGAGGCGATCATCACGCGCTCCGGGGGGCGGCCGCGCCGGGGGTCGAGGGCCTCTTCTGCCTCCTCGGCTGCACCCGCCAGTCCCGCGGCTGGCGGGCGGCGGGCCGTGTCGCCCCGGCTGGCGGGTCCCGCAACCCAGCCGGCTGAGTCGGTGGACACCTCGGACCTTTCTCGCAGCCCTAACATTTGACACTCTGTGTTTCGTGGGGGGGGGGGGGGGTTGATGGTGCTCGGGCCTGGACTGGAGTGCTCCGGTGTCTGTGTTGCTCTTGGGCAGGTGAATCAGGCTTGATTTCTGTTGTATCAGGGGTCCACTAGTGCTCAAGCCCGAGCGTTTTAGCTTGGTGGTTGTTCCATTTTGTTCGGGCGACAGATGCTTCTGCTTTCGAAGTATAGGGTGGGGGATTGGGGTTGGTTTGGCGTTGTTTCTTCCTCCTCGGGAAGGTTTTGTTGGTGGGGGGTGACTCCCTCTTTGTTGTTGTTCCACGGCATCTTGTAACCTTTGACCTGCTCTCCTGCTCGATGTCCCGCTGTCCTTCCTCTCTAGGGGCTTGCGCAGCCGCGCCTCCATTGGCCCCCTCTTCTGTCCTGGACCATGGCTGACCCGCCTGTTCCCAAGGCCGCCATGCGCGTCTTGTCGTGGAATGTCAATGGTCTTTTAGATCGCTTTAAACGCATGCCGGTCCTTAAATATGCGCAGCGTGCAGAGATTGACGTGCTCCTTCTCCAGGGGACCCACCTTCTGGGCAATAAATGTCCCTTTCTTACCCGCTATGGTTATGATAGGGTGTGGCACTCAGGTTTTGCGAGGGGATCTCGGGGGGTCGCTATCCTGCTCCGCAAGTCCTTTCCCTTCGCCTGGCCCAGGTGCACTTGGACCCCCAGGGCATGGTAGTGGCGGTATGTGGTACTCTTGAGGGGCGACCACTCACCTTGATGTCCCTTTACGCGGCTCCGTCCCTCCTGTCATCGGCCCTCTCTTACACCGCGGGCCTCCTCCCGACGCTTCCGGCGGGCTCACTCATTCTAGGCGGAGATTTTAATGCTGTCTACACGCCCCATCTGGATTCGACGGGACCGATATCCCTGGCCCGAGTCGCTCGCGCAAAGCAGCTCTCGACCTGGGCTGAATCTCAGGGCCTGTGCGATGTTTGGAGGATCTGGCTCCCGCAGGCTCGCCAGTACACCCACACGTCGGCAGCTCATCACTCCCATGCCCAGATCGACCTCATCTTCGTCCCGTCTACCGAATGCGCAGGGGTGCAGGATGCACGCATTCTCCAGAGAGGCCTCTCTGACCACTCGCCAATGCTCCTTGTTCTTGGCCCACCGCCCCTTTCTGCCCGTCCGATGTGGCGTCTGAACGCTTGGTTCCTCCACGACAAGGCTTTTCGGAAAGTGGTCGGTGGCGAGATAGCTGATTACTATTCTCACAATGCGGGATCCGTCCCCTCCTTTGCCGTCCTTTGGGAGGCCGGCAAGGCGACTATTCGGGGGGCCGCTAAGGGGCATGTGCAACGGCAGAGACGTGCTCAATCCCAGAAACTCGCGGCTTGCGAAGCTGAAGCCTTGGAGCTGGAGCGCAACCAGGGGACATTGGGAGACAGCACACGGTCGTGCCGCCTGGCCTTCCTGCGGGAAGAGATTCGCCTACACTCTCTGGAGGCGGCGAAGACTCTGTGGCGCTCCTCGGTGGCCCGGGTCTACGGATGGGGAGACAAAAACGGTACACTTCTCCACCGGCTGGCCACTTACCCCCGGGCGGGCAGGATTATTCCTGCCATCAAGGATTCTGCAGGCGGAACCCGAACGGTCTCGGTGGCAATGGCCCAAACTTTCGCTGACTATTGTTCCCGGTTGTATCGAACCCGGGCGTCTGAGCTCTCCCTTGAGGAGTTGCTAGGGGCGACTGGGGCGGTGCTTGGGCGGTGCTTGGGCGGCTGGGACAGGAGGTTTCTGAAACCCTCGATTCGCCTATCGCGCTGCAGGAGATTGAGGAGGCGATTAGCCGCCTGGCGCCCGGGAAGACCCCGGGACCTGATGGATTCCCTCAGGAATACTATGCTCACTATCGTAAGACCCTGGCCCCGAGGCTTCGGGACCTGTTTGCAGAGGTGGTGGAGACGGGTTCGTTCCGGCCAGAAACGGACACAGCTACCATAGTTGTCCTTCCCAAGACGCAGCCCCCATCGCAGTCCTGCTCAGACTACCGGCCGATATCCCTTATTAATACCGAGCTCAAGATCTATGCCACGGTCCTCGCGCAGCGGTTGCGCCCGTCTCTTGCCTCCCTGGTCCACCCGGACCAATGTGGATTTATGCCGGATCGGGGGACCAGACACTGCCTGCGGTGCCTGCATCTCGCCCTGGCACACCGAGGACGCCTTTCCCCCTATCTGGCCCTTCTGCTGGTCGACTTTGAAAAGGCCTTCGACTCAGTGGGGTGGGCGTACTTGGGTGATGTCCTGGAGCGCATGGGCTTCGGTCCCCGGTTCCGTGCCATGGTCGCGGTCCTGTATGCGAGCCCGCGGACCCGTGTACTAGTCAATGGGGCTCTATCCCGCCCATTTCTCATAGGTCGAGGGACGCGCCAGGGATGTCCGCTCTCGCCCCTCCTATTCGCTCTGGCCATGGAACCACTGGCTGTACTGATTTGGTCGGGCCCCACTCTCCGCGGGTGGGACTGGCCAGGTATGACCCCGGACAAGATTGCCCTCTACGCGGACGACGTCCTCCTATATCTCTCTGATCCAGCGACCTCGGGACCCCAGGTCCGCCAGATTCTCCGCGGGTTTGGCCAAGCGTCTGGTCTTCATCTGAACCCTAAAAAATCCGTGCTGGTCCCGTTACACCCGTCGAGGGAATGTTTTGACTGGCAATCTGACATTCCCCTCCGGAGACTCTCATTTAAATAACTGGGGATCTGGGTCACCCTCCTTCCGGAACTCTGTTGGGCCCTCAACGTGGCTCCCGTAGTCAACAAGACCAGATCAGATATGCTCAGGTGGCAGTCACTCCCATTGAATGGTCACCCTCTATAAGATGATGATCCTCCCCAAGTTCCTGTACATGTTACAAAATACTCCGTGCCCCTTTCCGCGCCCGTGGTTCCGGGAACTGGATAAGATGGCGACTAAATTTCTCTGGGGCGGCGGCAAGCCCCGGTTGGCCTTAGATCGCTGCAGGGTCCCCTCCTATGACGGAGGCCTGAGCATGACTAATCTATATCTATATTATTTGGCCACCCAACTGCTGGTGATTCATGACTGGTTCTCGAATGGGTGGGACGATCCGGCCTATCGACTCAAGGTGCAATGTCTCGGGTTCTCCTCTATCCAGAACATGCTCTATGGGGCAACGGTCCCCCTGTCACTCCCCGATGTCGTGCGGGCCCCTTTTCTGGCGTGGCGTGCAGCTTTGAGGCACACCCGCTGGTCGGGGATGAAAACACAGCTCACACCGCTTTGGCACGGAACATGGCTGCGGGAGGTGGCGGGACTTGAAGGATTTCGGCAGTGGGATCTTCTAGGGATCTCCAGCCTGGGCGATATATGGCGGGGGAGCCACATGTGTTCCTTCCAGGAGCTTCGGACCCGCTTCTCGTTACAGCCTTCCCAATTTTATAGATATCTTCAGCTGCGCCATGCGGTCCGAGCCCATGTCCCTCTGGACTCCAGATTGCCTGCTCATAGCCCTCCCGAGCCTCAGGTGATGTTAGGGTGTCTGGGGAAGGGGGGGAATATCCCGCATATATAAATCCCTGATTAACAATACCCCGGTAGATTGGAGCGGACTAAAACCGCGATGGGAGGTTTGGGTGGGGCCCCTAGATGACGCGGACTGGAGGGGACGCCCTTATGGCACCTCGATCGCTTACCACTTCCGCCAGGTTGCGGCTCATCCAACTCTACTACCTCCACGCCGCTTATCTGACTCCGGACCGCCTATATCGTGCAGGCCTCCGCATGGACGCCTCATGTGCTCGCTGTGGGGTGGATCCGGCAGATTTCTTCCATATGGTATGGTCTTGTTCCCGCCTGGAGAGGTACTGGACAACGATTGAAGCCGAACTAACTGAAGTCCTGGGATGGGAGGTCCCCCATGAGCCTAGAATGGCTCTGCTGGGCATCGCGGACGGGCTGGATGGGTCCCGTAACGAAAAGTACTTTCTCACTACTGCCCTAATGGTAGCCAAGAGGGATATAGCGGCCGTGTGGTCACAGCCGGACCCGCCCAGAGGGGCTACCTGGAGTAGAGGGGTGGATTGGTGTGCCGCTCAGGAGCGGTCGTTGTACGCTGCCCGGGGCTGCCCCCAAAAATTCCGCAAAGTATGGGGGACATGGCTGGGGGGCCTGTTTTGAAGGGTGGGGGCGCAGAGGGCGGGGGCGGGGGGTTGAGGAGGAGGAGTGGGTTTTTACATTTGCTTGTCAATGCCTCCATGATTGAATTTACTGATGCCAAGTTCAGCGAACTGTTGTATGTCATTCTTGATTTTGTCTTCTATGCAGAAATAAAAAAAATTGTTTATCAAAAAAAAAAAGTCCTGAAATCTAAAAGGGCATGGGACCCAGTGGTCTTATGCCAGGAAAGAAGTATGGTCCGCAAAGTTCTAGAATAAAACAAGACAAATGTTATATGGGATGATTTAATGACTTGAGGTTGTCACCTAGAGGAATTAGTGGCCAACAAGAAGTGCATTTGTGAAACCCACAATTATGCATCGTAAATACAGATTGTGTGAAGGACGATGACTATACGCTGGTGGAACACTCAACACATCTAGATATAAAACCCAGATGGCAACCTAGACAAGCAAACACTTGTCAGAGTATGTAAAATTGTAGTTAAATCCTAAACAAGCACTGTCATGCCACACTTGTTTGCCTCCTCCCTATACTCCCCTCTACTTATGGCCTCCAGTCTGTGCTCCTTGTACCCCCATGTGCCTTTCGAAATCCATTTATCTTTTGTAGATAAAGACAGTCATGTCTTTAGTTGGTGCTTGCTGTAGTGCTCGAAATGTGACTCGTGCCCAACTGTTTTTTCTTGTATGTGTTCTTTCCTTGAAAAGCTTCAAAAATAAAGTTTTAAAAAAATCCTAAACGAGCAGGTATAGATTGCTCATTAGATAAAGATTTTTAGCATGTGAATACTGTTGGTTATGTATCTAACAATGACGAACTGATAGTCCAGCGGCAGTGGAATATTGGGAGGGCTGCAGCAGTTCAGGTAGCCCAGTCTAGAGGTTGATAAAAACTGGGAAAAAACTACAGAGAAGCATTTCATTCCCAAGGAACAATGCCTCTAGATGGCAGGCACCTACTAGCAGGCCTCAACCTGGTTAACTAGACACCATTTCCACGAGTAGCTGTGGGAATTGTTGCCACCGTGGTGAGTGACTCTGGGATTTTGGCAATAAATATTGAGTGTCTCTGCAGTGCCTCCAGTTCTCATTTATTGAACATATGAACAAAAAAATCTTAATCTAAAGGGCAAGTAAGAGTTAAACAAGCATTGGCATAGCCAATAGGTCTCGCCTTTGGGACCGTATAAGTGTTTAGCCATGCAACACTTGATGTTGTTGCACCAAGGATTTTGTGCTGAATAACTCAAAACTTATAAGGTCCCAAAGGCGAGACCTATTGGCTACGCAAATGCTTGCTTATTTAGAAACCTGCAAGAATGTACTCTCAATTGTAGAGACCATAGACAGCAATATGGGAGAGTGCCTTAATCCTATATTGAAGACTGAAGGGGGCCGATGCATATATTAAGTCATTCGCTGTGGTAGGAAGCCATACGATTGTCTTCGATTTACACTATTGGACCAACTCCTAATGGTACAAGTTGATCAAACTTGGTCACGTTTATGTTATTTGTGGTTCTAACTCAGATTTTCAACTTTCTATGTTGGCTATCACATTTCAGTCTTGAATAAGCATTGACAAATCCTACAGGTGTGGTTTCAATAAGCTGATGCAATGTTTTTTTTTTTTTAATTATCGCAAGCACATGTGACAAAAAATAAAACACGAGAAAATTATGCCACCACCTAATTGCACCAGCTTTAAACAGAGTGAGCTAAGCAGCTGCTGCCTTAGGTTTAAGGGGGAAACACATCTACATTTTACAAATGTCTGTGATACCAGAAAATGTCTTCAAGTGACATGCCAGCCGCCGCTCTAGCACAGCATTAAATGTGTATGCAGTGCACTGTTCTAGCAACCTTTCAAGCGCTACGCTACTCAAACACAGCACTGAAGAGCTATGCAGTGCTTTGTACTAGCCCAGCAATTAAGATCAATGCAGTGCAGTCCACTACCAGAGAATTTAAGATCTATACAATGTACCCTTCTAGCACAGTGTTAAAGATCTACACAGTGCACAGGAGAAAAGACAGAAAAACTGATGTATGCAGTGCACTGTTCTACAGAAGTACTGACATTACATGCAGCACACTTTACTAGGGGTGCAGTGGCGCACTATATAGTGTACTGCAGATCTGTGCAGTACATTAAAGATGTGTGCAGTAGACTAGGGGGTGCACTGACTTAGCAGTGCATGGCAACAGCTTTGAGGGCCTATACAGTGCACAGTAGTAGGACATTGCCGTATACCCACGGTGCAGTGTAATAGGACTACATTTAGGATGTTTGCAGTACACTATCACAGTGGAGTCACTCATGCACTAAGTTATTAAATACGAGTAAACTTAATTTTAGGGCGTTTGGCCTGATGACCCATACACCTGGATTTTTATTAGATATGCATGAACTGAAACACTTACATTTTGCTTCCTTGTACGTCCGATTTACGTGTGTGTGTGTGTGTTTAGCTGTGGCAGATGGCACCTCACAGTGCAAATAGCCACATGCAGCACTATAAAGCGTTCACTGTCGACATATCAGCACCTCTTCGCCCATATCTCCTTGCGGAAGTACATTTAATCTGCTTGGCATTCGCGGGTAGACGACACATACATCATTGCACCGTAAATCTCCGACGCACTGCGTGAATTCTCACACAATATTGCAAATTGAAACTCCAACGATCCACCAACCCTTGAAAATTGACGTAGCGCTTTTTTTACATACAGAATGACATCTTTGACCGCTTTATGCATGAAACACGATCCTTTAAAGAACAACCACAGAGCAGGATTAAAAACTCTGGGATACACTATTTTATATTCTCAGTGATTTTTAGGAAAAGCTAGAGTGGCAGAAATCAGACAGTCGCACAGGAGTCGACAATATATATACACTGTTGCCAAGACATGAGTGAACGTACCTAGGCAAGGACATTGAAAATATCGCCTCTCATGGCATCCGGTTATAGCAAATTCCCAGCAGTGCTTTAATCTCTAGATTTCTGCTAGCACATAGGGGCTAGGAGTCACAGAGGGTGGGTGAACACAATGTGTGTTTCCTGGAAACAACTGAAGAGATAGCACAAGTGGAGAAACTTCCATGTTGACCGCAGAGGTTGTAATTAAAGCAGGACAGAGGATGGGATGGTGTAGCAGCAGGTGTGAGCCGGGGGAGGGAGGAGTGGGGGCCAGCAGAGTGACGCGATCTGTGGGGGGGGGGGGAATTGAAGCGCGGAGAGAGCCAAGCAAGACTTAATGAGCCTTGACAGAAACCCACATGGCGGCTGCGCGCGTGCACCCAAACTTGAGGCCAGGAAAAGCCTGTGGTAGCACTTTCAAAAGCCACTCACTAAATTTCTCGCAGAGCAGCGCATGCGCTGGCTCAGCGAGACCTAAAAAGGCAGTCATGAACAGGGTTGATATTTGAATGTGCCAAATTAGCATTGTTGTATTTTAGTAAGAAAAGAAAATGATTGCATAAGGATTTGAAAAGAGGAAAAAAGCAGAAACGGTTTGCTTATACTTCGATTAAGCTCTTAAGATTAGAAATAGCAGTGATTTATTGATTCGGTAATAAGATGTTGGAGGGCCTGGACCAAAACATTTTTAAAAACTGTGTGAAGTGCTCTTCAGTCTGAGTCATACCCAGAAGTAAAATATTGGGCTAAGTTTGAACAGTTATGTGCCAGACATTCTCCAGTAAGGTCTTTGGACATAAAACTTTTAAGCTGACCGTTAAAAAGGTCACGCGGCAGTTAAAAAAATAAAATAGAATCCGTTCTGGAAGGGGTACAATCTGATTCAGATCTAAACGGTTACTTAAATTCAAAACACTTGCAAAAGCAGAGCCTCAAAACTGCAGGTTCCAACAGCTGCGTGAATAAAAATGGTTTTCAGACCTTAAAAGGATCGCATATAAAAATGGTATTAACTGTCGGATCATATTTATAAAGAGTTACCCTTATCGAGGATTCTTTTGGGCATATCAACAACAAATAGCAATAATAATCGGCAAGCGCTGTTAGCGCTAAAAATGTTATCGCCGGCGAAGTCCTTTTTGTATCACCGCAGTAGCGACGTATTAAGGCGCCGCTAGCCAGCGATGACAATCAGTTCCGGCGCCAATGGATGGCGATAAAATCTTAGCGCCGGCGATATAAAAAACGCACGCTAAGCCGTGAAAAGTCGCGCTAAGCAATTATCTCCAAAATCAGCCCGACAATTGCCAACAGGCCTGCATTTTGCACGCAGCAAGCGGGAAAATGCACTATAAAAGGCCCCCAAGCAGGGCCAAAACAAAAATGGATTCCAGAGACCAGACCAGAGACATGGAGGAAGCGGGGCCAAGCACGGACACCAAAGCTAACCCCACAGCCAGCCAGGAGGAGCAGGGAGCGAGCCAGGGGAAGGAAAAGAGGAGGAGGAACCCCAGGTTCAGCCACCAGGAGTATCGGGTCCTGTATAGCCTGGTGGCTGAACACCAGCAGGAGCTCTTTATCCCGAGGACAGTGCCATTGTCCAGGAAGAAACAGATCTGGGAGGAGATCACAGCAAAGGTCAATGCTGTGGGAGAGAGGAAGAGGAGGACCGTGGAGGAGGTCAAGAAGCGCTGGAACGACAGCAAGAACACCAAGGAGAAGATGGCCACCAACCGGAGGGCAGCCATGGCCACTGGAGGTGGTAGCCCTGTGCCGCAGCTGGAGCTGGATGGGCAGGAGGAAATGGTGGCGCAAGTCATCACTCAGGAGACGGTGGTTGGAGTGCCGGGTCGGGACACCGCTGCAGGTGAACAGACACAACCACAGGGTGAGTACAAACTATGGAGTGGGTGGGCGGGGATGGATGGCCACAATGACACACATGTACAATAAATAGCATTGCATACCCACAATTTCTGTGGTCCAGGTCCCAGATAGCTCTGTGCATGGTGGCATGGACACACATCAACTGATACAACATAAACATTGCTAGACACACTTTGACAGAAACACTGACATTGAAATGTGCACTGAAACGTCAGAAAAACACAGTCCAGCTACATCATCAGACCACAAAATAAGTGCCACATCACACCAAAAAATGCCTCATCACATAGAGACGCAGCATGCTGCCATAATGCACCCCTTGCACCATCACAACCCATCTCCACAAGGCCGCAACTCACATGTGCCAAAATGAGTATGCCGTGTGAATGTGACTGATCACGTGCACGTGTAAGCATGCCAACAGCAAGACCAGCACACCTGCAAAATAGCACATGTGGCTGACTTGTGTGCAAGGATGTGCGTGGCCAACAAGGGTGACTTGGAGGGCCACACACAACCTTGCCCATGAGCCAGACCCATGTGCAATGTTCGAGGTGTGCTGAGCCTGTCGCTGGCATGCTTACCCGTGCACGTGACCAGTCACATTCACACTGCATACTCATTTTGGCACATGGGAGTTGCGGACTTCTGAAGAAGATTTGGATAAGTGTGGTGATGAGGCAAGGGGGACATTGTGACAACCTCATGCCTGTACTACAAAAATGCCCCCTTGCCTGTACATGCTATGCAGCACTGTGTACAGCAAGATGAGAAAGTAATGAGTGACTCTGCATACTGACAACACATGCAATGTCACACCAAAAATAAGGATTATGGGGCATATTACCAAGGACAGCGTTAAAATGATCGCTGCCTTAGCGGCAGGAAACTGCCACTAAAGCAGCGATAATGGCCCTGAAAATATGCCCTGGAGAATTCCAATAGAAGCCCATGTTCACACCAGAACATGGACTTCTATGGGAATTCACAAGGGCATATCATCAAGCCCATTACCGCCACTTAAGCAGCAGTTCTCTACCGCTCAAGTGCCGATAATTTGTAATGCCGTCCCTGATAATATGCCCCTTAGTCGTGTGCCCTCCATTGCAAAATGTGATGCAGGGCGCACCATGAAATCCATTCAGTCATGCAAGGCAACTTACCTGCATTCACACAAATACCTGTCCATAATACCCACCACCCTCTCCCGCCGCACGCCAACGCATGGCATGTACTATTTTCTCTAGCAAATTAAAAAACTCTTCATGTCTGCGAAAGCTAGATCTCCAAATCTAATAATTGTGCCAACCTAGGGACATATTACCAAGATCAGCGTTAAAATTATCGCTGCCTTAGCGTCAGGAAACTGCCACTAACGTGGCGGCAATGGGCTTGATTTTGTTGCCACTGTGAATTCCCATAGAAGCCCATGTTCACACCAGAACATGGACTTCTATGGGAATTCACAAGGGCATATCATCAAGCCCATTACTGCAGCTTTAGTGGCAGTTACCTGCCGCTATAGCAGCGAAAATTTTAACGCTGATCTTGATTATATGGCCCCTAGTCCCTCTCCCCTCACTATGATGTTCAACTTTCTGAGCATAGGATCCTTGGCTTGTTACTATGACATGTCTCCTCTACTACCTTTAATATTAAGAACCATGTAAAAAGGGGATTAACAACCAATTCACAACACAGGCCATATAAACAAACATCATCATCACAAATCCATCCGAAAGTCTACTACACACTCCCTCAAGGCATGTCACTACCCATGTTGCTCTGTACTCCTTGATAGCCTTAGAAGTGCGTAATCTGTGGTATCCAGAAGGTAAACACTAACGACACAATATACAGGCTGCCGCTTTAGATTCACCCATCATGCATGTCTACACCGGTGTCATATGGTCACATCTACGGGATATAAAGGCCCTACCCTGGTACCAGCTCACCTGGCTCAGTGTTGACATCGCTCTCGCTGTCTTCGTCCACCAATGGTCCAAAGAAATGGTCCCATGCCCTAGCTGCCTCAAGTGATCCCTTGCTCACCGGACCCTTGACCAGTAGTAGCCTAACTATCCCATCACACTCTGCCCATTAGGTGAACTCCCACTCCCATTGATTTAAACTCCAGGCCCCACTTGCCTTCCACTGCATCGTAATATCCCCTCATGGCCACTAATAATCCCCTATCCATAAACTTGCGGCAAGCCCACTTTGAGCTGTGTGTGGAAAGCAATGTAGGATACAAGCCCCCTACGACAGATCCACCTCCCTGTCCGTCAACACCTTCAATAGTGTCATCACTACAGTCCAATAAGTAGCCCAAAGTGGTCACCCCCAAATCAGGTGAGGGAAGTTTGCCCCTTCCGCCTGAACCCTTGTGCAGTCAGTGTAGAAACATGCATTGACTTTTTGCCGGTGTGAGGTAAGGCGATGTAAAACATTAAAAAGAAGCCTTTGGAAGCGGGTGTGCCTGGTGCACCTCCATGCTTACTCTACAATCTCAGCACAACCCTTTGTTATCTCTCTCCCTACATCTACCTCCCATTTCAATTAAGTATGTCCAAAGGGGGCAGCTCCACGAGACCCATGCGCATGTACAGGCATGTGACTGCCTTAAACTTTACAGCTGCTGTCAACATGTATTGGCACCCCAAAGAAAGCTCAGGTCCTGCTTGGTCCCCTTTACAATGCGCACAAATATCCGCTGTGATTGCTGCATGGAGTATGTAGTCCCCCCGCCCCCCTTCTAAAATCAAAGCGCTCATGCAGAGTCTAGAAGGTCAGCGCCTGGTATGATGCACCAAACGGCCCACCACTGCCACACACACTCCATATGTGGGAACAAATCTGTGGGTAATGGGTGTGGACACAGTCTACTCAGACAGCAACAACAATTGCTATACATGCTGCACCATACTCTGAAAGGGTAATCCAAAAGAAGTGCAGGAAGCAAACCATGCAAGATTAAACATGACAGACGCAACGCACACAACACAAATTGCAAGGAGCCAAAGCGACTTAGAGGCACATGTGTCCTACACAGTGCAGCTTTGTAGAAAAAACACAGTGTATATAATCAAGGACGTTCTGAAAATTATCGCCACTTCAGCGGCATGAATCTGCCACCAAAGTGGTGATAATGTGCCTGATAACATGCTGCAGAGAATTCCAATCAAAGCCCATGTTCACACCAGAACATGTGCTTCTCCTGGAATTCTATGCTGCATATTTCCAAGAACATCTTTGCCGCTTGTAGCGGAAGTTTCCTGCCGCTAAAGCCCCGATAACACCATGGCCGTCCATGATAACATGCCCCCAAGTAGGCTCCCATTGCCAATGTGCAAAAAGTGGGCACTCATCACACATTACTAATAGCACACTAAACCCATGCACATGTGCAAGCCCCTACAAAGCTGCAACTCCTTGAGCCACACTGATAATGCATGTGATGGGGCATGATGGATAGCATGCCTGCAGGACAAAGATATTTACATGGTGCAGGACACCTCACTGATGTTGCGGAGTGTGGAACTCATCTTCAAAGGAGCATGTCACACCCTGTCACAAACTCATGTACACACAACCCCTGATGTGAACAAGACACTTGATGACACAATCCACACAGGTTTCCACATGTCTGCATTGTCCATGCACGGAAGTCAAAGGCCCATTTCATGAAAGGGACCAGGGGCAGCTAAACAAAGGCAGCAGGTGCCACCATCACACAATGCAGTCTACACACATACTAATCTGAATACATCAACATTGCCTAATAGGTGTTGCGGTCTGCATTAGTCACACAACACAAACTAGGACACAACAGGTAGAATTTGTGTGTAGACACTATCAAGACACATTTCTCACCTAGGCAACTTGTGACATTACAACGTACAAGTACACCCTCACATCCGTGATGTCTCTGAAATAATCACCATCCAGAAACTAGCATGCATATTGTACAAAATATCTATAATGTACAGTCTCCCTCAGTCTGATTGTTAAGTCAAATAATGCATGCCCATACATGGATACCACTGTTAAACTGTATCTCCCATGAACATTTCAGAGGGAGCGACAACACCTCCTGGACAGCCAGACGACCCACTCCGCCACGATGACTCGTCCGAAACACCCACCATCAATTTGGACGAGTTTCAGCGTCTCCTCGATTCCTTCGACACACCAACTCCAGTAGCAGGGCTACCCACCAGCATTGTGCCCAGCCCACCCCCTGCACAAACCACCCAGCAGCAAGCACCTACCACCACAGCTGCCTCCCAGGACCCAGCCAACCCCTATGCGGCCTTTCACAACATGGCGCTTGAGGTCCAACGGGAGACTTGGACATCCTGGCAGCCAAATATGAGGAGCTCAGTGGGTGTCTGAATCGCCACGAAAACAACTTCGCGAGGATGTCAGACATCCACACAAACCTCAATAACATCCAACGCACCCTGGATGACATTGCTGGGGTCCTGATCCGGAGAGCGGACACACTGTCCCGGCAGGATAGCCCCAGCAGTGTCTATGCTGCATTATCCCGACTGGCAGGGATAATGGAGTCCAGGGAGCGGAGGGAGCTCCAGCAGATGGCTGCCATGGCTCAACACCAGCGTAATCTGGATCAGACATGGCAGGCCATGCTTCTCCATATGACATCTTTACCTCCCCCACAGTCTTGCGACAACATCTGCTGCTTGCGCATCCACATCCTCAGCTCCGCACCCTGATGTGTCTGTGCCTCACAGTGCTGCTCCCCCCCACACCACCACCCACATGTGAGACACATGACACATCATCGGACGACTGAGGGTGAAACTGCCACCATGGTAAGGCGCAAGTTCAGCTAGCAGTGATGTACATAGGCATGTCGGTTTGTACATACCATCATTTCACTGCCCTTCCTCTCCCACTGTCTACCGACGACCACAAACACCCAGCTTGGACCCACACATTGACCTACAGCAAATCTCCTCTTGTTCATTGACAATGGCACAGCAAACTCCGCCTCTTCCCCTGGCTCTGTCCCTCACAATTGGACTGCTACTCCACAGGCATCCTGCCAATCCCATGTCCTATGGGCCACTTCTGATACATGCAAAACCTTGTCTTGTAAATAAATTCCCTTAAATCACACGGGTGCGCGTTTCCATGAACAATCAAGTATTTAAGTAAGGGGCCGTGAACTCACAAGAAGGTCCAGCAAGGCTAATTCAATCAATGTACGCGTGTCACGTGACACGGATAGGCAG
Source organism: Triturus cristatus (assembly GCF_964204655.1). Classification (NCBI taxonomy): domain Eukaryota; kingdom Metazoa; phylum Chordata; class Amphibia; order Caudata; family Salamandridae; genus Triturus; species Triturus cristatus. The sequence goes on from NC_140592.1 coordinate 320,152,020, forward strand.
TGAGATGGCAGTGTATGTGCTAAAGCAATCTAGATAATTTTCCTATGACAACATCTTTAAAGTGCACCACTAACCCGTGAGTGTCTCAAGGAGCGGGGGGGGGGGGGGGGTCTGCCACTGTTTGGAAATCCCGTTCTTGAAGAGTCACATTAATGTAATGTTAGCATGTGCTGTGCCTGCCGCAGGAGGGTGAGGAGAGTGTTCCATTTCTTTGCGTTGAGGTGGCTTAATCTTCTGCAGGAGTTAGCTGTCCATATGTGGGGGACTGTGGCGATTGCAATGTCAGCGTAGCGGACCTGCTGGATTGGGGTGCAGAAGCGGAGTCGTCTGTTGAGGTATGCATATCCGGTGTTGTGGGGTGGCTTGTGTGCGTGGAGGTGATACACTTGTAGGCGGTGAGCCAGTGCAGGTCTCCCAGGTGGGGTGTGATGTGCTGTCGGGGAGGGATGTTGAGGAGCAGGCGTGCAGAGGCGTTTTTAATTCGTTTACGTCGTTTTTAGAGTATGGTTCGAAGCTCCTGCATAGAGGGTGTTACCGTATTCCTACTTGCTGCTGCTGAGTGCCCGTGTGACTGTTCTCCATGTTTCGGTGGTAATCCACCTGTAGAACTTGACAAGCATCTGAAGGGTGATGAAGCAGGAGGACGAGACGGCGTTTACCTGCTTTGGCATGGAGAGAGCAGAGTTGATGTTGAACCCCATGTTGTGTGCGTGGTTGGTTGGTGTTGGATCTGTTCCCAGGGCGGCCGCACACCAGGAGGTGTCTCATGCTGAGGGGGTGGATTCGAGGATGAGCATTTCTGTCCTGTGTAATGTTTATCTCCTGTTGACAGTTCTTTCTCCATTCAGCAACGTCTTACAGTCTTACATGGTGTATGGTTGTGTAAGTGAGGGTGGCCATGGTGAGGGAGAATATCAGCTGGCTGTCGTTCTCGTAGGAGATGATGTTGAGGTTGTGCAGTCGGGTAACGTGTGCGAGACATGTACATGTAGAACAATGCTGTGTGAGGGATGAGCCCTGGGGTAATCCGCTGAAGATTACTGTGGACTCTGAGCAGGAAGGGTGGAGGTGGGCGGACTGTGTTTTGCCGTAGAGGAAGGAGTTTGTCCAGTCACGAGCCTTGTCTCGGATCTCGATGTCGTGTATGCGTGTGCATAGTGTGCGGTGCAAGACAGTGTTGAAGGCAAATCACAGGTCCTGGACAATGAGTGCTGCTGTTTCACTGTTGTCCATCCGTGGCATTATGTCATTGGTGGCGGAGATGTGTCCAGTTTGCTGCAGGAGTTGCTGCTGAAGCGTGAATGGGACGGATCCAGGATGCTGTTCCCATAGAGTTAGTGGGTCAGTTGTCTGTTGATGTTCTTCGCAATGACACCTCACAGGAATGGTAGCAGGGAGATGGGACGCAAGTTCAGGCAGTCCTTGGGGTCAGTCTTTTGTTTGTGGAGTAAGGGGTTGATATCGGCTAGCTTCCAGCTCTACGTGAATGTTGAATTCACGAGGTAGATGTTGATGCTCATCTGGAAATGGGGTGCAATGGTGGGGCTGGCTTTGGAGCAGATGTGGTGTGGGCATGTGTCTGACGTTGATCCGGAGTGGATGTTGTACCAGATGTGCCCGGTGTTTGTGTCGTTTACGTTGGTCCAGGAGAGCAGGGGGTTGGGGCATATGGGATCCGTGGGGATGGAGGTCTCAGTGCTATTCGTGGCAGTCATGGCATTGTAGCTGTCGTCGATGTCTGCACCCTTGCGATGGACGAAAGTATCAGAGGAGTTGCACAGGTCTTGCAAAGGTGGGATGGTGTTGGTGTTGGAGAGTTCTTTCACTAGGTTGAAGCGCACTTAGCTGGTGTGTGCGTTGTTGGCATTTCGGTCTTTGAAGGAGGCCAGATTGCGTATCTGATGAGGTGATGGTGTCTGCGTGTGGCGTCTTTGTGGGTTGCGTAGCTGTCCAGTGTCTGTGCACGGTGCAATTTCTTCACTAGCTCATGGCAGGTCGGCATTGAGGCCTGGTGTCCTGCATTGAACCAGCTGGCTTACTTGCTGGTGTGTCTGTTGGAGTGTGTCTTAATCTGTGCAAGTGTGTTGGCGCAGTTGCCGATCCCTTGTCTGAGGTCCTGGGCGGTGGAGTCTGTGTCGGTGGTTGTGCTCCAGGCAAGGCTGCTGGTTAGCTGTGCTTCTGTGACTTTGCTCCAGCAGTGCCAGTGGATCTGTTGGGTGTGGTGGCGCGTGGTGTCTTCATGGAATGCGAAGTTGATGCATCGATGGTTGTTCTAGTGGAGGATGGTTGTATGGTTGGAGTAGACGTGGGAGCTTGTGGATAATATGTGGTCAAGCGTGTGGCTGTTGTGAAGGGTGGGTATTGTGACAAGTTGTATGAGGCCGAGGTTGGACATGGTGTCGATCAGGGTGGTGGATACGGTGCCGTTAACGTACACGAGGTTGAAGTTCAGCTCAACGTGAAGGATGTAGTCTGTGGATGTGAGGGCGTGTGTACTGACAAAGTTGGTGATGGAGTTGCAGAACTGTATTAGGCGTCTGGAGGCTATGTCGACGCGGCTTACTCTGAGGGTGGTGTTGGGATTCGTGTGGACCTGGAAGAGCAGGTGTTCGGCGTTGATGAGGATGTTGTCATTGTTGGTTGAGACTCTGAGAGTGTTCCTGTTGACGATGGCAATTCCTAGTCCTACTCCGTTGGTGAGGTCCCTGTGGTTGATCTTGTAGCTGCACAGGATGGTTATGGCGAGGTGGTGCTCCGAGGAGGGGTACAATTAGGTCACTGTCATGGAGACCATGTATGGGGAGGTTGAGTTGAGCAGGTCTCAGAGTTCACTTGTGTGTTGGCGTCTGTGGCGGGTGTTGGGGACAATGCATCTGAGGTATTTGGCTTGCAACACAGTGGGTGGATTTGCAGATTGGAATGCTGGTGACAATGCAGTTCCGGCTGGAGAGGTGTCCTTGTGTGCGTTCGATTCCGGGCAGGAAGCAGGTGTGTGATCGTCCTATGTTGAGGGCGTTGAGTGTGCTAGCATCGTAGTGGCAACGTGTGTAGTTGCGTTTGCGGACCCAGGATGTTCCTGCACTTTGCGAGGACCTGGCGTGGATGTATGCCAGTGGAAGGGGAGGTGGGAGGATCAGCCTGGCATGTGGGCGGTACGAATGTGCGTGTTGCTGTGCGGCTCAGCAGGGGATACTGTGGCGGGAAGGGAGAGCAGAGGCGGTTTGAAAAACACGTGTCCGAAAACAGGGTAAGAAATGTAAATGAGCAATACAACTAAACCGGGTAGAAGGGGGCACAGTGTGGCAAACTAAATAACACTTGCAATGACTGCACAGATGAGACAACCGGAGTCAGACAGTGAAGAAGGGGCACCGGGGATCCCACGAGATTACACGGGCCAAATTGCACTGACAACATTGATCAGATAGCACAATCTAGCAATATCCCAACTCTGAGCCCCCGATATGTATGACATATGTGTGAAGAAGTACCATCTTTCCTGCATGGCATTCCCCCACTTTTTGAGGAACTGCTGAATGGACTTTGACTGAGTGTGCCCTGGACTCCTGCCAATCAGGTGGCCAGGGCCTATGTTCCTTCCCTAAACACTAACATTCTAAATTGCCAAACCCTGGCCACATGTCAGCCCCTGGTAAATGGTACCCTAGGTACCCAGGGCCTTGTGACAAGGGAAGGCCTCTAAGGGCTGCAACACTTATTGTGACAGCCTTAGAGGCCCTGTCCCCTAACACAAACACACTGCCCTAGCAGGCAAAGTGTCTGGGTACAAGGCAAAACAAAGAGTCGACATGGCGCACATCCCTGTGTTGCATGCACACAACCTACACTGCCCTGGCATACATCATCCACCCCTATAGCTGGGTGCCCTATGCCAGTGGTGTGGGCACAGCAGCATTATCCCTCTGCACCTACAGTACTCAGGTCCATTCCTGGGCACTGTAAGTGCAGTGCTGCCATTTAAGAGTATATGGTGCAGAGAGCTCGTCGAACACTAACTCCACAGCACCATAATGGGAACACTGAAGAATGCGAAGTTTGGTATCAAACTTCTCAGCACATCAAACCCGCACTGATGCCAGTGTGTGATTCAATGTACAAAGCACTTCTTAGGGCATCTTGGAGATGCCCCCTGACAACTAACCTACAATCCACATCTGGTTTGGAGGCTGCCACACATCAGACATGTTGGGCGAGGTGCTAGGTCTCCTCCCCCAGGATGGCCAGGGGGAAGCTTCAAAGGCATGCAGACTCTGTGAGCTTCTCCAGGCCACTTGCTGTACCCAGAAAACTGCCCCCAACCCCCCGGTTCTGACACCCACTCTGGCGGGAAGACTGGCCGTAAACACAAAATAAGGACAGGGTATGTGCCAGCCTGCCCACCCCAACCCTCAGGTGGGGGAGGCGAGGTGAAGCCCATCTCCGGGCGCTCTCCATCTTGAAGATGTGAAGCCCTGCACAATCGGGACTAGGCTACTGGCCCACTCCCACAGGTGAGTGGCAGGATAGTGTGTGTATCCACCCCAGGGCAGGGACCCATTGGTCCCTGCCCTGTACCTACCTGTAACGCAACTAAACCTAGTATTTAGAGGCACCCTGAAACTTCCTTCTCCAGATGCTGAAAAAGCAAGGAAGAGCAAGAAGAAAAACTGCCGTGCAGCTGCTAAGAAGAGGAAGACACCAACTGCTTTGGCCCCAGCCCTACCGTCCTGTCGACCCTTGAACCTGTTCCTGCCACAGCCCAGACCCACTTGTGGTCAGCAACCTCACAAACCCCGGCAGACCTGGCTACCTTGTGACTCTGAGCATCTGGGAGTCCCATGAGCAGTAGTTCTGCTCAAAGCAAATTTCTAACCCCTGGCATCATCCTGGAACCGCAAACTCTGCACTGGAGTGGCCTGACCTGTGTCGGAGTGGACAAAGACCCCGATGACGTTAAAATATTTGCCTAAAATCAACCAAGTAACAAAAACGGAAAAACTCAACTGCTAGTAGGAGAGATCCCAATGCTGGATCTTGGTGCCGAGCACTGACCCTGAAAAGCACTCACAACCGTACTTACCAATAACACAATTTTCTTCCATCGGAAATCATTGCCCGTTTCTCTGTTAATTTTATTCTTAGTGTCATGTTTAGAAATAGCTAAATATTGCCTGAAAATCACAACAGCAACTACAACGGATATACTCAAATGTTTCCAAGACCTTGCACAGGACTGAATATAGGATCCAGTCCATGACTTAGAAAAGTAATCCTGGAAGTAATCTATTGCAAATCGCTTCAAACTCACATTGAGCTCAATGTATTGTTGTGTTTGAAATTGTGTTGCCTATTGCAACAACTTGTAACTATTACCTACCAAAGTCAATTGCATATTGCCAAAGTATGTAACTAAAGCCTCGCAATCTGAGTAAGTATATTTTGATGCATATTGTTGGTTCTAAAATAAAACAAACATATATTTTTATATCAAAACCATTGGCCTAGAGTTCAGTTATTGAGTGCGTGAGACCATCTGCTGACTGAGTGTGTACAACAAATGCTTTACACTGTCTTCTGATACTGCCTTACTGCTTGACCAAGCTAACACTTCATAGAGTAAGGTTATATCTAACTTTAACCTCTGCCCAAACTCTGGTGACTGTGGACTCTGGGCACACCGTACCTATTTGGGAACAGTATATACCTAGCCACTTTCTCACAATATGAATGTGTGACAACATGTACAAGTCTGTTGCAGGACACAAGTAGTGTCACCAAGAATGATAGCAAAGCATAATCTCCTGGCATATCGCCAAACACAGGACGTGTTGGTCAAAGATTGTTGTGATGTAGCACATTGCATGTCACATCTCTAGGTGTTCACAACAGATTCATATTGCTGAGGAGAGCACAGGTCTAACATACATACATGGAACTACAAAGTAAGCCACACTGAAGTTGATTCCACAATACTTACTGAAGCCAAAGTGCATAGCGTCAGTCAGCCCCTACCTGTGCACAAACCATGCCAAAGCAACTTCTGAGCACTGGCATGAAGTGCACACATATTGGCCAATGTGCCCACGGATGTCAATTGAACTGCACTTAGCATATAGTCTGAATCAGTGGCAAGATTACAAGGGTGTCATCACTATGAGACAATGCGAAAGTTACAGCTGGGATGAGTGGCTATGGCACTGTTGGTACAGGGAGCAATGCAGCATGTCACCACTTGTGTGCAGCAGAACTGTGTATCTGCAAACCAACATCATCAGGTCCCAAGGCATAACTGTAATGATTAAGTGTGTCGCAAAAGTAAGAAACCCGAAGTTAAGTCTGTATTCCGGACAGTGCTAATACTCCAAGACACCTGTGAGTGACCTCTATTCCAAACTCATTACTCAGTCTCCTATAACTCATGTGACTCACTAACACTGTTGTGCCATGTGACGTTAACAATGGACCCACAAACGACCAACAGCATGCATGGAATTGAGATTGATTGGCCATGCCCAGGAACATGTGAGTCGTTGGAGGTCACAATGAACTGTCACCAGAGTAGGCCGTAAACCATAATTGCTAATATTGCTAATCTATCAGACATGCAAGGTCATTGTGCTCACATCTAAGATATCTGGCCTCAATCCATCCTGCAGAGTGACAGGTCACGACCATAGTTACACATACAATGATTACTTCAGTGATGGTATGAGTTGCACACGATGGGGCAAGCCCCACTCCCCCGCATCAGCCATGATATAAGTGCAAGCAGAAATCTATAATTAACAAGATTTATTGTACAATAATATATATATATATATATATATATATATGTAAAACAACCCTACACTAATCCATGTCCCTAACTCTAGCCCTAAACTAACTACAATTATGTATCCTAACTAAAACTATCTTAACTATTTACAAACACAGAAAATGAATAAATACATCAACCCCCCCACCCAAAGATAAATGAAACCTATCCCCCAAATCCTATAACATTCAATAAGTAAAAACAGTCTAAAGCTAACCCTAACTAAGCCTACACTAAAACTATGCTAAATAACACACACAACTAGGACATTACACAACAGAATAATAAAAGGGGGACAGTGTGGGAAGGGAGAAGAGGTGGGGGGGTGAGAACAGGGGCAGTGTTCATTTCAGTCCGAGGTGGGCCCGGATCTCGTCTATCTGCCGGTTGAGATACAGGAACTCACGGCGGATGTCCTGGAGGAGGTTGGTGTGGCCCTGGACAATCCGCATAATTTGGGCCAGTCCAGGATCCATGGGGGCCGGTGTTGGTGCCGGTGCTGGGGCCGGTGCTGGAGCAGGTGGCGGCGCATGTTGGCCTGGCACCGGTGCGGGTGTGGCAGCAGGGAGATTGGCCTGTTGGGATCCCACAACGACACCTGAGGTGGATGGTCTTGAGCCGCTGCCAGCCAGGATGCATTCCGGCAGCGACGGCCAGGCCCCTGCCTTCTTCTCTGCCCGGTACCTCCTTGCCATCAATCTGATACCGTACAACATGAGATCTGTATCACAAGTTAAAAACAACATGTTAAGTCAAGGACTGACCTGTTAAACACAATGTCTACGCATGATTAAATAACTACATGCTGTTGAGACTGACATGACAGTGCATGGCATGGTACATGCACTGATGCAACTGAAAGCTAAGGATACGCTACAAACATGGCACCATTGGACAACCGAGCTGTGGGTGACCTGTACAACTGACTTCATTCGGGAGGCATAACCCCTACGTGCACAGCACAACCCTCTCCCATCCTGTGACAGACCGCTGCATCAGAATTACAATGCACATGTGCAGCCATGTGTGTCCCCCAGGAACTGTGTGCAGTACATCAAGTCGGTGCCAAGGCAGGCAAGGGTGTATGTGTGCAGGTGTGAATAACTACCTATTGTGGTCTCACACTACATGCACAATAACAGGCCTGGGACTGCCCTACTCACACTTGTAATCATGCTACATCATGCGGCACACATGGAAAAATGTTTGGGGTATGAATGCTGACTTAGGCACTTACTCACTCCACCATTACTATGCAATTTGTGATAGTAATCCACTGCGAGGGGGATACATCGTTGACCCACCACTGCCAGTCATGCATGTGTTGTAACCACCAATCTCAATCCATAGCAGAGATAAACACGCATGCATCAACTACGCAAACTGTTACAATGGATTACACATTGTAATGGCACCCTGGGGTCATGAGGGTTGTGTAATTGTTATGACTAATGTGTACACACAGATATTGTTTCCGCAGTCCTGATTTGCAAATCTATGTGACATCAAATGATGCATAGCTAATGCATGGCCATGAAATGTGTGTTAAGTGATGTCACCATTTGTGTCAGATGAGTTGGTGCACATGATTCTGATTCCAGCCTGGAATGTCCACACGGACATAGCCTGTCAACACCATTGCAATGCACAAATATCAATTCTCACTTCACGTACACATCTATGGAATGTGTTTGTGTAACACGCCATTGACAATATTGGATCTGAGCTACACCCTGCCACTTCTGCTTCTGTGCTATGCAGCATACCTTAGGTATCACTGTGCCAAGATGTCTGACCTTGTACGGACATAATAGCACTGCTTCATTGTGCACAATGCTACAACCACTGCACGCCCCTTGGACGATGTCTACCGCATGTAAGTGTGCCATTTTGACTAGGCTGCGCAAATGAACATGGGAGTAAATGCTAGTGGCCTGTTGCCATCACAACTGCAGTTTAAATGCCTAGTTGGCAGCATTATTTGCTCGGAAATAGGCACATACATTGACACGTGTATCAATGACTGTTGATGGATAAACTCACAACTCTGAATGAGATGCATTGTACCCCTTTACACTACCATATTAGACACAGTTCGGAAAGGCTGAATTACCTATGCACATCATAGGCAATTGACATGCGATACACACCCATACTGCTAATCAACAACGTGCTGCATTTGGCACAGACACTCATGACCACGCAACATGCCAATATTTCTTGTCACTACTCATCAGTGGCGTGTGGGTCCCGGAAACGGTCAATGTCCCCCTGGGTGATCGGTTGGCGTCCATCTGTGAGAGGACAAATGCAAATAGGTGTTGTTAGGAAACCCCAGCAAACGTGGCATATTTACAATGTGAATTGTTACAGTGACAGACAATGCTACATCCCTGTGGTGTTGACTTCATGTTGGCCACATGACTGGGCCTACTTTGAATGGCATCCACACACGAACATGTGGAAGCAGAGGCTGCACAGCCAAAACATCACTGCTGGCCGAGCTGCACATCTGAGTTGTTTCACGCAATATCAAGGCACCTCATCCACAAGGAGCGCAAAAAAAAACCTTTTTACTCATCATCCTTGACATATTGTTGTGGCATTCAGCACTGTCTCACAAAGCCCACCAATATGCAGACTCCACAACAAAGGGATCCAAGATGAGGCTCCTTCCTCAAAGTACATATGTGTGGGTCAGACACCCCTCTGTTGTCTTGGAGCCTACAACAACCAGCCGTGCTGTCCCCCAGAGATCCTCATTCATCCCTACAATCTTTCACATCTACATGTCTTCGCACGCCACAATCGTGATTAGCTATGGACTCAACATTGTATCATAGGCATACGACTGACAACTCCTCCTCGACACATCCCGCCAACACAACTCCAGCGAACACAAGTATTGCGAATCCATGGCAGAGCTTGCCAGATGAATGTCAAAGAGCTGCATACCAGTGAGCAACAACAAAAGATAAGTACCCATCGTGCACCAAAACATCCACGCATGTAATTACACAGGCTCCTCACATGGCATGGGGAACCCACACCCCAACACGGCCAAAGCACGCAACATGTAATCCATCATGGACTCCGATGTCCAAGTTAATTGCAAGATCTATCCGGTCTCATCATCGTGCTTCCACACACTCTGCCTCCTATGTCAGACACTCAAATGACTCCTACTCAAACACACACAGACACTCACTCATGCCCTGTGCAATAGCTCACCCTACTACGGCACCACAGTCCATGTCAGATTTTACATGAACCACATCCGCAAGCTGCAGGACATTTCAAATGCAACCACAGGACTGATCCTCACACCTCCCACCACCTGCGCACACTCCACTGCCTCCACATCAAAGCTAGAGTCACATTCAAGATGTGCACCCAGGCTCACACAGCAATCCACAACACTGGGCAAACAAACCTTAACGTACAACTCTCTTTCCATGGCACATCAAAGGACCCGACGATCCGACCAGTTGGCCTATGCCGTGGTCCCCCGCCCCAGAGAAACCATATTGTGGGTCTGCTCCTTTTCCTACCTTGCAGATATGGCCTGTGGCAAACTTCCGCTACACCTCTGACAGGCAACGTTGCTCCCCATCTCCAAGCACTGACTCTGAACATTGCTGTTCGACAGACACACCCCTTGCTATACTTCAACATGCAAACACTGCCACGCCCCTGCAACCCTTCCTGCTGAGTATTTGCTCACATTAAGCATGTGTATTTTGGGATGTTTAACACCGGGGATCTCCATTCCTATGTGGTATTTCCAGTGGCAAACGTAATCTACGCGGTCATTGCAACACCAATCGTCACTCCACCTTGCACTGCATGGCCCACATCAATAATGTGTATTTTGATTGACTATCCCAACACCTTCCGTACTGTTGCACACACTGTAGTGGGAAGAGTGAGTCATGCAAATCCAAGGTCAAGGTCATCATGCGCAAGTATTTTTCGCAAGTCGCATTGCATTAACCACGTTGTTAGTGTCATGGTCTTGGGACAGCATTAAGACATCTTATCTTCTTCTCACACACGTCACTCATATCTGTACGTAACATTAGTTGTGGACAACAAGGGAATTGGTACTTATCACCCTGGATGCCAGGCATGACTCCGGTGTAGTCTAGCAGGTCCGCCTCCCGCGCCAGCATGTCCTGCCAGCGGTGCTTCCACTGGCGCACGGTCATGTTCACCTTAAAGCAACGGAGCATCTGCGCCCGCACACACTCCCACCGCAACTTGCGCACAGCCACACCATAGCCCTGGAGGATACGTCCTCCCCTCTCCAGCATCAGAGGCAGGTAGCACCGCACCAGCCACAGGAAGCCCCCCAATGCTCCCCCTGACATCCGCCCTGACCTTCCCACCACCGGCATCTCCGCACACCCCAGTTCTCACCCCAGACTACAAAAAGAAAACCTATTAATGAAAATAAAGGAAAATAACCCACAACAAACACAACAAGACTGAGGACAGTAGACTGTAAATAGTAATTAAAATGTGAAATAATCCAAAAATACATGTAAGACAGGACACAGCAACACTCCAAACTACACTCTCCACCAGCACAATCCCCAAAACACCTCCTCACTCAGCCAAATCCAACACAATGTGCTCAAAAGAGAAAGTGAAAGTGAATACCACACACATGGAGACAAGAAGCAGGCATACATCACTTCCTGTGTTTAATGTGTATGCGGCCCGTTTTCATGAAATGCGATCATAATCTGAACGCTAAGGGGCCGCTAATGTCATCAGGCTAAATACATGCAATCAGAATCTGCACGCTAAGGGCCCGCTAATGTCCATAGGCCTAGTGTAATGTGTATGCATCCAGTTTAATGAAATGCTATCAGAATCTGCACGCTAAGGGGCAGCTAATGTCATCAGGCTGAATACATGCGACCAGAATTTGCACGCTAAGGGCCAACTAATGTCCATATGCTTACTGTCATGTGTATGCGTCCAGTTTAATGAAATGCGATCAGAATCTGCACGCTAAGGGCCCGCTAATGTCCATATGCATACTGTCGTGTATGCGTCCAGTTTAATGAAATGCGATCAGAATCTGCACGCTAAGGGCCCGCTAATGTCCATATGCTTACTGTCATGTGTATGTGTCCAGTTTAATGAAATGCGATCAGAATCTGTACGCTAAGGGGCAGCTAATGTCATCAGGCTGAATACATGCAACCAGAATCTGCACGCTAAGGGCCCGCTAATGTCCATATGCTTACTGTCATGTGTATGCGGCATGTTTCATAGTTTGCAATGGGTTTCTTCACGCTAAGAGGCTGCTACTGGCCTGATGCTGATACAGTATTGGGGAGTGTGTCCAGCCATGTCCTTTTAAATGCGCGAGGGACATATCATCGTGTTTGCGATGAGAATCTCTCGGCCCGGAAATTATATAGCAATGATGGACATTCAGGCCAAAACTCTGGTCACAGCACAATAATACAATGTGAAGATAGGTTTGCACAATGAAGGCCGACTCCATTTTAGGGTTGCCTATTTTTATATGAAGGCAGGCTAAATCCGGATGTCGGATGTGCAAGCATTGTGGGCATTTACACAGCGTTTAAGCCGCAACCCGGAGGCCGGACGCATACCGGAAGAGCAAACCAGCCACTAAGAGCGTATACCATTTTTCCAAGAATAAGCATGTAAAACAGAGAAGTGAAACAATCAAGAACAAGGGAGAAAAGACACCCCTCCCCCAATAACCCTCCCACAACCCCACCTTCCGCACTGGTTGCAGCCTACCTAGATGATAGTAAGCATACACAATATGTGTGTAAGGGAGCTCCCTCGTCACTCCTCTGGGTGAGCGGCGGAGGATCATTGCCCCATCGGTGGAGTGCGTCAGACCTGCAAGTACTTTGAGCATGTGACTTCTCTCATATCTCTGGACAATGAAATCACAAAGGGGCAACACGAAGTTGCAAAATCTCTCACCCTGCCCTCTGCACCCCGAGACAGACGCTACAGAGCTAATAGGTTCCTTAGACGTTGTAACCAGGACAGGAGCCCCGGAACTACCACTGTGCTAGGATATCCGGCCTGTCCGCCAGCAACGCTGGGACTATTTGCCTACCCCTGAGGGATGTTAGTGGGAAGGCCTTCGGATGTGAGAGGCCAAGGAGAGTGTACTCCGGTGCGCCGGGCATTGCAATGTCGCACGCTGTATCTGTTATCTAAGGACTCACCCCAATATCTCTACAATTTTGGACAATGCAAGAGTTAAGAGCACGAGGGTACCAGTCATCCAGCATCCCTGACAGCAGCGATCTGGCTTGCTTTTATCCCAGTCATGTAGTTGCATAGGTGTGAAACACCAATGAGAGCAAACCTTGAAGGGGGTTCCAGTCCCCGCTACACTGTGCGCAGTGCGGTGTGCGCAATACAGGATACGTTCCTATTCCTTGGCTTAAATTGGCCTCCCCAGCTACATTTCCCACAAAACTTGCACTTTTGTGCACTGACCACTCAGACTGGTGAGAAGCATTTTGTACAGCTCAGAAATGAGGGAATGTTTGGCCTCCTTACGCGCTAACCACTTCGCATATGACGTAACCAACGTAGAGTCCCATGACCCAGTGTGTTATTTGGCATTATGAATACACAACAGCAGCGGGAAATTCATAATCCTGTATGGGCCACAGATATGGCACATGCCCTTCTAGATCAAAGATGGACCCTATGCTCTTGCAGCCCTGTTTTTGCTAGCGATGGAAGATCGCCGATTCCTGATCCGGGGGCAAGTCCGGGTTATCCACGCTGTAGTTTGTCGGTGAGGGGATAAAGGCCCACCCCCTCCATACTGCCACCCTGTCCAAGACCTTGTGGGTGGGCGCACTAACCGGCAAAGGGTACAAGCCCCAGGGCCAGTGCTTATGGGCTAGCCACAGTTAGATCCAGATGTTTTTGCCCGCCACAGACTGGTCCATGAAGTTACATTGCTTCTCCCCTAGCTGCGTATTCCATTCAACTATATATCAAAGGCATGTGGCTTGTTAGTAGCCACCAATGAGGGGCAATCACAGGCAACCTTGAATTTTCGGCCGTGTAAGCTGCACAAGTGAGAGGCAAGTCCGCTTACCCTCCCTGACAGACTTAGGGCAAGGTTGTCAGAGCAGCAGTTCCTCTTGGGGATGTTGAGGTTGACTCTCTCGTGGATGTCTTTGTGGCTGATGATGTGTATTGAATTGTATGTGTGTGTGAGTAGTTAGCGGCTTACTTTCTCCTTGTTGGTGCTACATTGGATGTTCTGCATGTGTTGTCTCTTGTGTTTGGGATGTGGGTTTCTGAAGACCGGTGTGTCTGCAGCTTTCAGGCTGTGTTAGAACTTGTGTAGTGGCGTTTTGTTTCACCCTGCGTAGATTTTGTTGCAGTAGTCCAGTCTGCTGGGGATGAGTGCGTTTGTGCCAATTTTAATGCATGCTGGGGTTATCCATTGTGATGGATTTGGTTCGATCTGTAGACAGCGGTAAGCATGCAATGGAGTTGATCAGGCTGGGCAGGATGATTGTGTACTTGGGATGATGCCAAACTTGCGTGCATTGTCTGTCAGTTAGGACGGGCTCACAAGGGCAGACAACCACCAGAGGTTGTCTTATGCGGATGTGGATGGAGCAGAGATGAGGAGGTCCGTCTTCTCACAGTTGATCTTTATGGAGAGGTGTGTCATCCAATCTGCTAGTTCTGACGTTCATTCCTGGGAGCTGGCTTTTGTGTCTTCTGCGTTATTCGTGAGGGGGAGGATGAGCTGTGTGTTGTCTGTATGGGATGATATGCTTACCCCGTGCTGTCTAGCAATGGCAGTGAGTGGGGACGTGCATATAGCAAAACGTGTGTCTTAGTGACGCTCCATGTTGTACTCCAGGAGAGGGCTTTTCCTCGTATCCCCTTGTGGTGGTGTCTGGCATCTGGGGTGTGGTGTGTGAGAGGGTGTTTGTGGCTGCATAGAGGGGTAGTAGGATGTGTTGTCCACAATGTGACACAGGTCAAGTGTCATGCATATTTAAGCATTGTCAGCATGGTGTACGTTCTTGGTGCTGTGCTTGATACCCAAACAAGACTGGGAGTGGTCCATGATGGAGTTCTCTTCAATGTAGCTAGTCAGCTGGGTGTTTGTGTCTCTCAGTGACTTTGTCCACCACGGGGTGCAGGGAGGTGGTCAGATAGTTCGTCTTGTCTGTTGGGTCATACTGCCAATGAGTTGATTTGTTCAAAGTAGAGACCGGTCTTGACGGTCTTCCTGAAGGTGTCCAGAGATGGTGTGCATGTGAGCTCTGCTAGTGGCTCATTCAATGTTTTGGATGCATGCAGAGATATATTTTCAGAATTGGCACCATTTCACATCCACTTTTCACATTTGCACCCAATTTAGGACCCATATTTCCGATTTGAGCCCCATTCAACACCCACTTCACAGATTTGAGCAACATTCCACACCCAATTTTCAGATTTGTCCAGAAAATTTAACACCGAATTAACCATGAAATTCATTGTTTGGCACTTACAAACCCGTTAATTTCAATTTTTAATGATAAGTACACCCTGTGAATCATGCTATTTGACACAACCATTGATGAATTGTGTGCCAGATTTTACTCCTTGTAAAGTCAAGTTGTGCTCTATTGACACCCTATTAACTCTCTGTGATGATGAAATAAACACACCAAGATTTTATTTTTGGAATCTTACTTGCAATTATTGTACTATGGTAACATTTCATAGTGATATACTGATGCAGGAAAGTAACTTGCAGACAGGGTATGTGTGTTGAGTTTGTTTATTGTCACAAACAGTTCTTGAGGTAATTTTACATATACATGTCTTTGTTTTTGTCAGTCACAATGTGATGTGCTCAAGTGAAGTCATTGTTTATTATCCTGTCCCTTCGGGCAATTCCAGCAGCATTGGCAGTGGTGTGTGGGCCACCTCGTTGATCTTCGTCATCATCTTGGTCATCGCCCGGTGCTGCAGGCATTTCGATCCAGGGGGCATTTGTGCAGACACAAATTATTATTATTAGCACTTATAGAGCGCAACAACTACCTCAAACGGAGGTGTCCCGGCGCTAGCATCCATCCAGTGAGGGAGGACTGAGAGAGAGAGGCAAAAGGACGAGGTTATCTCTAAGGAAGGCCAAACAACCAGGTTTTAAGGGCCTTCCTAAAAGGCAATTCCGCACTTATCTGCTGAAGGTCATTGGGCAGTGTGTTCCATAACATCGCTGTTTTCATGGAAAAGCACGGCCACCCGTCCTTGCCTTCTTAAAGCGTGGAGTGACCAGGAGGTTACGATTGTTGGATCTGAGTGTTCTAGCGTTCTGGTAATTCTGGAGCCTTCGCTTCAGGTAAAGAGGGCCTACCCCTCTTAAAGCTTTATGAGCTAAAACCAGAACCTTGAACATGACACTTTTCCTTACAGGAAGCCAAGGCAGACTGCGCAGATGGGGAGTAATGTGATAGCGTAGGGGCACATTTCTGATGAGCCTAGCTGCAGCATTCTGAATCCGCTGAAGTCGCCTCATTAGATAGTCAGGGAGGCCAATGAAGAGGCTATTGGCGTAGTCAAGCCGAGAAGTAATGAGAGCATAGACCACCAACTTCCTACAATCCATAGGTAGGAAGTGAAGACATCTACGCAATGCCTTAAATTTCCAAAAACATTGAGAGGAAATGTGCGTTATTTGGGCCTTGCCTGTCAGTTGGGAGTCAAACCTAAAACCCAAATTTCTAGCCGAATTAACCGGAATCGGGGGAGGATTTAATTCTGCTGGCCACCAGAACTCGGTTTGAGGTGGACGGGGCTGATTAAAAAATAGGATCTCAGTTTTGTCCGTATTTAATTTTAGGCAGCTATCTGTCATCCAGGAGGAGATATTCAGAAGACACTGCCTGAAATTTGTGAAGGCATTCTTGTTTTGTTCTTTAAAGGAGAAAATAAGTGGTGTGTCATCTGCATACGAGACGACACGGACACCCCATTTTTCAACAATAGAGGCTAGAGGAGCAAGATAGACATTAAAAAGTGACGGGCTCAGTGCCGAGCCCTGAGGGACCCCTTGTGACACAGCCCTAGAAATGGAGACATGGGGATGTAGAAAGACCAGCTGCGATCTACCTTCCAAAAACGACTGGAACCAGCGTAACACGGTCCCCGTAACTCCTAATAGATGAAGTCCGTTCAGGAGGATCTTATGAGAGACCGTGTCAAATGGCGCCGAGAGATCTAGCAGCACGAGCATTGCACAGTTTCCCATGTCCATGGTTTCACGTATTAACTCTGCAACCTCTAGGAGCACAGTCTCTGTGCTGTAACCTGCCCTAAAACCCGACTGGGAGTCGTGAAGATGGTTATTGGATTCAAGGAAGTCCGAGAGCTGCCTCTGGACCTCCTTTTCTAGAATGTTTGCTGGAGCCGATAGCAGAGATACGTCTAAAATTATTTAACTCTGCTGGGTCAGCATCCTCTTTTTTGAGGATAGGCCGAACAAAGGCTTTCTTCCGGTCAGAAGGAAAAATTCCAGTTTCCAGAGAAGTGTTCCAAAGAGTATTCAAGGTGTTATTGACAAACATCTAGCCAAGGCACTGATCCACACTCGTTCCAGTCACTGCCATGTGAATGTTCAAATGACATAGGCCATACACAGCACAGCTAACATTCAGACATGCATCTCATGCTGATGGCAGACCTGTGACACCACACAAGCCATGCAATGGAATGTCCAGAGCTAAAACGGAGGAACAGACCACAGCCACCTCACCTGCAGGGCCCACTGGGGACAGTGAAGGTTGGCACACACCATCAACAATAACTTGTGACACAACGTAAACTTACTGGCCTGCGTCATCTGTCACTAGCAGAGCATAAGACTCACATGACACAACTTCTCACAATCATTTTCACTATGTGGTTCATTCGACAAGATCAGACTGTCCACACACTTCACCACGCTGATACACATGGCATGGCTCACCTTTGCACACTTCTTAGCATTTGTAATGGATTAGCATGTGACAGATCAATTACAACACACAAGTAGTGACCGAATACACATCCACTTACTCATCGGGCAACCACATGCCACACCATATAACCGGGTTGAGACTGAGAAATATGTGTGGCAGAGTGAGAGAGGAGATGCTACTAGACATCATCAACAGCAGCACCAACAACACTGCAGTCAACACCAATGGCGCTGTATGGTGGTTTCATGACACATTTTCCGGCCTATGCATGCACATTTGCCACATTCTGCACTTCCTACAATCAAAGTGCATTGTTACAACCTTAGTCACGACAAACCGCTGACTTGACACACTGATTGTACATGTGTGAGTACTTGTGAAACGTTGGCTCACCCTAATAGGTCACCGGCAACAAGAACTGCAACATGATCATCTTCATCAACAATGCGACCACACACCGGACTGGGATACCAGTCCGGATGACTTTAATTAGGTAAATGGATAGCCAGGTACTGGGGGTTACTCTACACCATGGAAACTCACATACTTTCTCTCTGGTCCCAAATTTGCTGTGTGGTTTGTGTCACTGTGCCACACGGGTGGGGGCGGGGTCAGTGGGAAAGGGGGCAGGGTAGAGAGTTCTTGACATTGTCAGGGGGTCCCTGAAGGACCCCGAAGGCAGAAAAAAACAAATTTTTTTTTTAAATCGCGGGGGTGCGCGCACGGTGAAAAACCATTAAAAAAAAAAATTAATATGTAGTTTCATGAAAAATAAAAATATTTAAAAAAAAAAATACATACATAACTTAGCATTTAAAAAAACGTACAAATTCACTGAAAAAAGGCTTCACACACGTTCTAGTTAGGAATTAGCATTTAAAAAACCTTGCAAATTCACTTAAAAAACCATAGGTTTCACACATGTTATAGTTAGGTGGATATTTCACTCGTAAAAAACCAATGAAATTCCCCCGTTATAGTTAGTTCAGATAACTATAACTCGCACGACCGCCACTCTATCACAAGGATGATGTCATCAGTGATGTCATGAGTGATGCCACTGACCATGTCATGAGTGATGTAATATGTGACGTCATGTGCAGGATTGCGGGTGCGCGAGTTATAGTTATCTGAACTAACTGTAACGGGGGAATTTCATTGGTTTTTTACGAGTGACATATCCACCTAACTATAACATGTGTGAAACCTATGGTTTTTTAAGTGAATATATATATATATATATATATATATCAAATTAATAAGCTAAGTTTTACCATTGTTGAGTGTGGGGAGTAGCATAGACTCTAGGAATAAAGCCTCAGGTGATTCAGGATGCCAGTTCCCCCCTCGACAATATTAATACAAAAATATTATAGTCTGTGCAGATCCATATATTGTTTATGCAATGGCATTTTTTCACATGCTTTTGCAAAGGTAACCAAACCTGAATACAACGGGTTAAACTTGTTCCGCAAGGTAAAATCACACTAAATATATATCCTGACTGTGAGAGTTTTTTTCCCATATGTAAAGGAGTTGTTAGATGCAGTCGGAGTCAGTTAGGTTTTCTGCGGTAATCAACTCCAACTTTGCACTGTAATAATAAATGTATGAATGCAATTTATCAGTACAGTTGCTCTAAGCACCATGTTATTGGTTTCATGTTTTCTCTCTCTCGTGCTCTCTCTCTCTATATATGTATATATATTTATATATCGATAGAGATGTGTATCACTATGTAGTTATAGATACCATAACGAGTTTTTTGCTTTGGTAAAAACATTGGTGCAGTTTGATAAATCTTCACAAAACTTCCCCAAAAAATGTGCATCCACCTCAGATGCTTCCTGGAAAGTTTTGGGATGATTCGTCAAGAGGGTGTGGAGAAGAAAAGGGGATCCTAAAACACTTCTCCCCATTCATTTCTCAGAGGAGAAATTTGAAAACAATGCAGAAATAATGGCTGAACAGAATTGCACTAAATTTTGAAGGAACTTTATTATTTATCCAATGAGTGTACCTTTTGTGATTTAGTGTTAGCTGTTTTAGGGGAATTAAGGCTTACATTTTATAGATATCTGTTACCGTGGAACTTCCATGGGAGAAAAATGTCAAAACGCAGGATCCGGTTGGTCCTTCCAGTGAGGGATAGGCTGCAAACTTATTGTGAGAAGATGTTATTTTATATTTAAAAAAAAGCAAAGAAATGCTCTGGAAAAAATAATTGTTGAAGTGGAGTTACACGTGGAAAGCTAGCTTAAACAGTAATGCTTTTTCAGTGAAAAGCACTATAATTTGGAATCCATAAAACCAGGGATACTCAACAATTATATGTAAATGAATAGGTATAACTTGCACCACTGTGATGCACTGCCTATGTCCTCACATATTACATCACTGATGACATATAAACTCTAAAGCAAAGAAAGTTATACTTGTGTCATTTGCGTATAACTGTCGAATTTCCCTGTTTTCATGGTTTGCAATCAGTAGTGATTTTTTTTGCGAATTTCTACGTTTTTTTTAGCGCAAGTAAAAATCCTGCTACCTTTCTAACGATTAATTTCACTTTAACCATTAGTGCTTTCAGCTGCGCAGCCCTGAGCATCAATGATGGCACCATTGTTGAAGAGAGAGTCAATAGTCCTTTTGGACTCTTGAGATGAAACTGGAGCGTCTCCCATCGACGTTGCACTGACCTCACATTTACCTTAATTCTGACCCTGAGTCATTCCCACTATGTCACCATAAATTAGGAGACGATAATGATGGTTCTAGCCATGTTTAAAATCACTAGAACTTCTATTTGGATTTATAAGATACTAGTGGCTTGGATACAGCTCCTGAAACTGGCCTACACTCTCCTCTTCCTAATGTGGCCAAAAAAGAGTCCGCCTCTTTTGCCACAATATTAAGAAGGTCTGATGAGATCTTTGACTTAACCCTCCCACCACAGAAGCCAAGACCAATATACTAACGCTTCACCCTGCACAGACTGACCAGGGTCTTCTAATACCATTCAAGGAAGCCCTTATGGAAACAATGTTGGGGCACCTGGTCAAAGCCAGGTTATTGCCCTCCAGTCAATGGGAAAATTGCAAAGAGGCTATCTGAGGGGCCCCAGCGTTCCTAATGTGACACTCGTCGCGAGATAGCTTGGCGGTGCAGGCCTCCACTAGTGGTCTGAACCCGAATGGTTTATAACACCACCAGATCAGCAGTCGAAAAGCATAGAGACATTCTCCAAACAGATTGTTCTCCTCTGCCAGCTTTACCGTCCGTCAATACAAGCTGCGTCCTGGCGAGCTGTACCAAAGCATTATGGGACATGGTAGCGAACACCTTGCTCCCACATGATGTAAGGTCAAATCACCAACGCCTTAACAAAAATTGCCAAGATTGGGTGAATTACTTCATCAGGTCACGCCTGAGCACTATTGACTGCTTGGGTAAAGCCATCGGGATCAGCGTGTGGTGCTTGTGCGCCGCACTTGGATCCTTTCTGCTAGATTCTTTGGTTACGTCCAGCAGTCACTTATGGACTTCCCTTTAATGGGACCCATCTCTTTGGAGAAAAGGTTGACTCAGCACTTGAATGTTTCAAGGGCAGCAAAGCCACTGCACACTGTTGGGCTAGCTCCACCTGTGCCACAGTTCCCTTAACAGTTTTGCCCCCTTTGAGATTTCTGGAGGAGATGCCAACAGAGACAACACGAGTACATGTCTCAACAACAACAAAAAGCCTAATACTTTTGACGTAGAGGCAGTGGAGCAGGCTGCCAATGTCCATCCTCCCAGGGCAAACAATCTACCCAAACCACAACATCCACCCTGCTGCTTCCGCAAAACCACTTTAGGTCAGACTTCTGCAGCATATGAGTACTGGGTGGGAAGTCGCATCACCTTTCAGCTCCCTGGGTGGAGGAGCATCTCCTCTGATCAATGAGTGCTACAAATTATAGAACAGAGTTACACCCTGCCCTTCTTGGCACATCCCCCAGATATGCCACCCACGCCACAACACATCAATGAGGACCACTTGTCCATACTCCGGGGAAAAATGTAATCTTGCTTAACCAAGGGAGCTCTAGAGAGGGTTTTGGTATCAAAAATTAGGATTGGCTGTTACTCCCATTATTTTCTTGTGCCAAAAAAAGAACAGAGACCCCATGCTAGATCTTGGCCTTGTGAACTTCTCCTTCCTGAAGGACAAGTTCAGAGTGTTTACTCTGGCCCAAGTTCTGTCTGCACTGGATCCAGGAGACTGGATAATGGCATTGGATTTGCAGGATGCCTATTTCCACATCCCGGTTCTGCAATCCCACAGATGTTGTTTGCAGTTTCAGGTAGGCCCAAAGCACTATTTGTTCACAGTGCTCTCCTTTGGACTTATCAGTGCTCACAGAGCTGGTGGTGGTGGTTGCAGCCCATCTACGGAGGGTGGGAGTACCACTCTTTCTCTACCTCAGTCACTTGTTGCTGAAGGTGGGCTTGCTTCAAATGGTCGTAGACTACCTCCAGATGGTGAGAGACTCGTTCACATTGATGGGCTTTTCCATCACCATGCCGAAGTGATACCGGACTCTTTCTCAAAGGCTCTACTTCATCTGGGCCATCCTGGATACAGTGCTCCTCCCAAGCTTTCCCTCCTTCTCAGTGAACCCAGGACATTCTGGCTATGATCTTGATATTTCAACCTTTGACCTGTGGGTTAGTGAGAGTGGCTGTGAGGCTTCTTGTCCTCTCAGCTATCTGCATCCTACTAGTGGACTACACCAGGTGGCACTTGTGGGCGCTGCAGTGTGATCTGAAGTTACATTAGTCCCAGCACCAAGGGTAACTTTTAGATTTCATCTAGGTTTCGGAGGAGACTGCAAAAGATCTCCAGTGGTGGTTGCTGAATGCAATTGGACCAGCGGCAGACCCCTGACCCTACCCCACTTAGAACTAATAGTAATAAAAGATCCATTGTTGCTGGATTAGGGATGACCTCTTTGAGATGTGGAGAAGACCCTGGTCTCTGACAGAGACCTGTCTCCACATCAACTTTTAAGAGTTATGGACAATTTCCTTGGCACTGAAGGCACTTGTTTCGTCCATCAAGGGCTAATGGGTACAGGTTCTCACAGATAACTCTGCCACCATGTGACACTGCAACAAGCAGGGCAGTGCGGGATTGTGGGACCTGTGTCAGGCGGATTTACAACTCTGGAAATGGCTGAATGCTCAGTGCATTTCTGTGATTTTCCAGCACCTGGCACAATTTTTAACTGCCAGGCAGGCTAACTCTGTTGATGTTGCCTACCACATTAGGAATGGCAGTTACACTCAGAAGTTGCACTGGGTGTTTTCCAACAATGGGTACAACCCGGACTCGATCTGTTCACCTCTGCAGAAAACATGCAGTGTGCTAGCTTTTGTGCATTGGAGTTCCCAAGGCAGCTCTCCCTCATAGATGCCTTTTGCCTGGATTTGGTACTCCTGTACACCTTTCCGCCCCTACATCTCTTGCCCAGATTATTGAAAAATATCATGAAAGACCAGACCCAAGTCACCCTGGTGGCTCTGGACTCGGCAAGGAGAGTATGGCACCTAGATCTTCTGGCCATGAGCATATGCCCTCCCATTCGGCATCCCCTTCGGGAGGACCTTTTGTTGCAGCAGCAGGGCCAGGTCATACACCCAAGCTTGCACAACCTACACCTCCATGCATGGAGATTGAGCAGCGACAGCTGATGGCTTTAGATCTCCCTCCTGAAGTGTTTATTGTTATTTTGGAAGCCAGGAGTCCCTTCACCAAAACTGTATACGCTGGGAAACGTTTGTTGGTCTGGTGTTCCTCCCATTATGTTCAGTACAGGCAAAGTTGTCTGACAACTTATTGTTTTGCCTCTCTATAGCCCAATAAGACCTTTATTATGTCGAAAGTTAAGGTTCATCTTTTGGCCCCTTCTGCAGTTACCCAATCAACTATTCCTGTTCAAATCACCTGTTGTGATGCAATTATTAAAAGGACTGATCCACATGTTCCCACCAACATCTTTTGTGATGCCGCAGTGGGGCCTTAATTTGGTTCTCACATGCCTGATAATCAGTCCCTTTAAGCCCATGCACTGTTGCTCCCTACTGTCTACTCATCATAAAGACTGTAGTCCTCATTGTCTTAACTTCTGCCTGCTTAGTGAGTGAACTCCAGGCCTTGTCTGCCAACAGCTATACATGTCCTTCTTTCCAGACAAGCTGATCCTCCTGATAAAGGCAGCAATCTTGCTAAAGGTATTCCCACTCTTTTACATAGGTCAATCGCAAAGCTAGTGACATTTTTCCTTTTTACCACACCCCACCACACCCCACCCCACCCATCTAAAGAGAAGGAACAGCTCCACTGTCCTGACTCTAAGAGAGCCCTTAGCCTTACATTGATCACACCAGGGACCATCGATTGGACAATCAACTCTTTGTGGGCGTCTCTTCAGCAAAAAAGAAGAAAACTGTGCAAAAGAGAACCATCTCTCAATGGATCATTTTATGCATTAAGACCTGCTATGAGCTAGGCAAAACACTGCCACTGGAAGACCTGTGCACTCATTCCACCAGAGCAAATGCTACTACCACTGCGCTTGTGTGCGTTGTGCCAGTCCTGTACTTCTGCCAAGCTGCCACATGGGCATCTGTTGAGTAGGATTTCGGTGTCTGAGCCAGTCCACAGTCTATCAGAAGAACAAGTTACTTACCTTTGATAACACCATTTCTGATAGAGATTCTAACAGCAGATTCCTCACTGACCCTTCTTCCTCTCTTTCTGTGGAATGGACTCATACAGTCCACTATAGAGATCTCCACTCTAGCATATTTTATTTCTATGGCCTCCGCATTCAACGGTGCAAACTGAGAATTCAATGGCGCGAACAGAGATCCGAACGAAACTGACATTGGTGTGCGGAGGTTTCACACATATAGTGGCCACCCCAAGTCACATCCGGGAATAAACCAATGCGGAGCTGTACAACACCACCTTCCAGCGCAAGTTTTTGCCACCAGTTTGAGTACGATTTCCATATCAATTGGGACATTTTCCTCCTAGTCTTTTTCTGAACCCTATGGAAGCAGAAATGGGATACACACCCTTCACAGCAGGAAGGCCTTGAGTTCGAGGGTGTGTCTAGCGTTTACTTCTCCAGCGAGTTTGTCTTAGGTTACCCATAATTCATTAAAAAGGCATTTTAGGTCTCCGTCCCCCAACTGGTGGTTTCATGCATTCTATAATGCTATGTTATGCAAGGTCTTTTAGACTTCGCTGCACTCTTAACCCCTCAACTACTGGAAATCCCCACAAATCCTGTTGGAGGTAAGTAAGTACGAGTCTCTTATGATGTGAAATGTGTGAAGTACAAGGCGATTAGTTGAGCAGTACCCCACACTTTCAGAATCTACTATATATTAAACACACGATCCACAGTCAGTGCTGTCAGGGAGTATTTGAGAGCATCTTTGACTTAACTTGCTTAGTTTAGTTGCACCTTCCAATTTTTATATTTTATTGCTTAGAAATTATCATGTGAGTAGAAGGTGTTTGGTGGATTTAGCGCAAATAAGTGTACAGTAGTCACCAGTGTCATTCTGGTAGTATTCAGTCAACCCTGCCCTCGGCTCATCATTCACCCCGTACCTTACCCACTCCCTGACTGTAATGCATTTAACCACCCGATAGAAACAACAAGCATTGAAAATGAAATAGGCCTTGCCTTTTATTAAGTTAAAGCCATTTGCTTTGCTAATGGTATTATATAGCAAAGCAAATGGCTTTAACTTAATAAAAGGCAAGGCCTATTGCATTTTCAATGCTTGTTGTTAATTAAACGCGGTGCTGACAGGAGGCCCTGAAGCATATCAGCTGGCTGGGCTAATTCACCAATCACACCAGTCTGTGGCTTGGTACTAGGCTCAAACACGCTGTGCAGTTACCCGGGTTTGCTGCCTAGGACTTTATTGGCATTTCCTGCCTAAGAGAGGTCTGGGCCACTGACCACATTAAATTATTCCAGCAGTTGACGGGTGACTTGAAATCTCTAGACTGTACAACTGTTTAAATCATAACCCCCCCCCCCCCCGACCCAATTATAGGCTTCAGGGATACTTGATGCACTGATCCAGGTAAAGTCGATGACGATGGTGGTAAAAACGGCAGTGCGGACGGTGGACAACCCAATCTCAAGCTTATTCAATTCAACTACTTCCACGAGATTTATCACAGTCCCCACAGACTGTCTAGGATGAGGCAAGCCAGCCGTGCTGCTAGTATGAGATGCGTGGAAGCAGCAGGCATCTTTTATCACGTGACTGCTGCCTTATCCTCAACTACTGGCAGGCGATCCTTATGGTTTTAGCAGCTGGACTGGATACCCCCACGGAGTTAGACCCCCCTGGAGGCTGTTGGGACTAATGGAGTGGTGGGTTGACTTGAGGTACCTACGGTTATGGGCTGGCATGGGGTTCCTGCTAACCAAGAGAGACACTGCCCCTTGCCGCTAGCGGACTGGTATCGAGGCATGGACTACTGCGGTGCAGCAGAGAAAATGGCGCATAAATGAGACCATGCATAGCGAAACATGCCCAAATCTGTACCCATGAACAGCCTAGCCTATTGGGCTGGTAGTTGAAGCGGCCTTGGTTTTCCTGTGTGGTATCGACATGGCTGTACTCATGAATCATAGGTCAGTGTCAATGTCTAGCGTCCTATGGGTCTCCCTCGGATGCCATTGCTTTGCTCTGTCATTTCTGTGCATTAAACATAAAAAGATTTATCGAAAGAAGTGACTCCAAAACATTATATGGTGCACTTGAAGAAAGGCCCTCCTGGTAGGGGCAGAAGGTTGGCAAAGGAGAGAACGGTCAAGCTGCAGTAGAGTCTTCCAGGTCTGCTAGCAAAAGAGAGCTAAGAGGCCACTCCTTCCCTGTATAGAGACCACTCACTTCAGAATGTGGTACTACAGAGGAAGGCAAGTGAAAGATGGAAACCGTGGCAGGAAATGTTACTGGGAGGAGTGGGCACATCCAATTCATCAGCTCTAGGGGACTTTGAAGACAATCAGAAGGACGGATTCCGTGAATTTTTTGTTGCTTTTCATCTGTTTACTCCATAGTTGTAAATACAGAGATCACTATACCAAGCGATGCTTGTAAACATCAGTAACCAGCTTTTCTACAAGTTCTGCGCTGGCAAGCAGTCCGCATGCAATAGTTACAGAAAACCGCTCTCGCACCTGTACACAAAACTGTGCACAATGCGGCACTGCAGTATTCAGTGTGACTGGTGTCGATAATGATGGTAGCAACAGAAGACAAGAGCTCAGCAGATGCATGCATTTGCTGCAGATGTGTGTTGAACCTAAAAGTCAAAGTCTGAAAAGCTAGCAGGGACTGCCCAGCCTTTCATCCTTCCAAAACCAATAAAAACAGCAGGACCCAATTGGGTCATAGTGACATTTGGAACACTTGCAACATTTTTGGCGCTGCATAAAAAAGGAAAATACCATAAACCCTTTGCATAACTACTCATTAAAAAATAATGTCCATTACCTACTGATTTTTTCAGATTTATATAGCGCCAAACCACCCCAAAGGAACTGTAGCACTTTACACGAGCACCAGCTACAACAAGGACACATTCATTTTGAGGCACAGAGAGGAGTAAGTGGTATGCCAATAATCACAGGATGTCGAGCTGACACCGAAACTTGAACCTGGTTCCCCTAGCCCAAAGTCGGCAGCTCTGGCCCGAACGCCACATCCTCTCGCCTCTATGCTGCTGCTTTTATTTATGAGGACAGACAGCTAGACCCACGGAACTAGAGCGGCCTTAAGAGCTCGCGACTGTAGGGATTCTACTACTCATAATTGCCTTTGGTGCCTGGATACTTAAAAAGAACGGGCAATGACACTCTGTTTTCAAGGAAAATCGTGAATAAAACATAAAAATACTGAAAATAAACATTACCATTCCTAAGGAAGGGTGGAATTTAATGACCGTGCTTGCAACAAAAACTAAGACTCAAACATACTCGACAGCAATTTAAGTTATAAAAGTGTCAAGAACCTGGGGGTATCCACATAGCTGCACAACATCCACACATCTGCACAACATCCACACGTCGAGTCATGCAGCACAGAGCATGTACGGCAGACACCGCGCACACCTCGGGCATCACATACCGAGCACTGACTGCCCTGACTACACTGCAGCTCGCACCCTCCTGTCCAGGGGAGGGACAGCCGCGCCAACTCTTCAGGAACGCCCACCCGGATCCAGCCCAAGCAGCGCGCTGTGATCTGCCCTGAAAGCAAACATTAATTAAGCTCCGTGTGGGAATTTGCTCTTTGTTTATCTTAATCCCGAGTGCCAGCTTCCTCCCGCCGCTGTTATCTGATGAAGGCGGAGTAAACCCAGAGCTTAGTGCTGCGGGGTGACGGGCGCCACCGCCAGCGTAGTGTGAGCAGGGTGACGAACATGATGGGGGGGTTAGGCACGATGGGCAGATTTCAGTATCGGAGCCTCGCCTTTCAATGTAAGAGTGATCGGGGCAGACCCTCCGGCTGTACTATCACGAAGGGCAGAGTGCCTAAAGCTGAATGCCAGAGAGAGACCTTCGAGATGTGTCCATGTTTGTTTCATGCACAAGCATCGGCAACAACGCATCCTGCTTTTTTTTCTCTTTTAGAGCCGTCACAGTTGGACTGGCTCGCCTGACTGGTTGCTTATCTTTATGGGGCCATGTGTTTGGCCCCATAAAGATAAAAAAAACTTTACGCCAGCAGTAAGTCGGGGCAGCCGGTCCAACTGGGACGGCTC
Organism: Triturus cristatus; assembly: GCF_964204655.1. Taxonomy (NCBI): domain Eukaryota; kingdom Metazoa; phylum Chordata; class Amphibia; order Caudata; family Salamandridae; genus Triturus; species Triturus cristatus. The sequence continues at coordinate 320,180,686 of NC_140592.1, forward strand.
TAAAAGAGAAAAGTGTACGTCACTTAGACGCTCTTTTCCAATGGCTGGCCACCGTTTAGCATAAACGGTGACGCCAGCCAATGGAAAAGAGGGGCGGGGCTTAAAGCCCACTAGAGAAATCTCCTCAAATCATTAAATCTCGCCAGCGAGACTGCGCATGTCTGCGCAGTCTTACGCCAGGCGAGACCTAAAAAAGGATATCGCTGGGAATCTAAGCATGTGTATTATGGGAAACGGGGTTGTGCTGCTGGGTGCAAACTCTCTAGTATTTCAGTGGTTTTAACAAAGCACTTTGGTTCCTCCCTTTACTGGGAACTGACAGGGAAACATAGAAACGTTTGTGGTGTGGAAGAAGAAGAGACTGTGCAGATTTATGTTTATGTCCGTTTATATCTTAAATTGGTCTACTCCAGGCTGGAAATTTTAATGATTTATGGAGACTGTTTTTTTTCTTGAGCTTCTGTGCTACAAGAAAAAAAAGTTGAATGAGAGAAGTATGCATCTGAATTGTTATCTAAACATTTTTTTCTTCTACTTCAGGTTTTCCAAATGAATACGGGTCATTATGTTTGTCGCAACAAGTATTATGGACGTGGGCTCTCAATCGATGGGTTCCGACATGCTCTTTTCCAGTATCTCCACAATGGGCTTGAACTACGCAAGGACCTCTTTGAGCCAATTCTTACGAAGCTCTGTGGTCTTCTGGGTGTCCTGGAGAGACAGGCCTCCTACCGGTTTTACTCCAGCTCCCTTCTCATCATTTATGATGGCAAAGAATGCCCAAAGCGTACAGAGAACATGGTCACGGAGACTCCAGAAGATATCCCCATCCTCAGCTATCCTTCCATGCCCAAGGTGGACGTGCGTATGATTGACTTTGCGCACAGCACTTTCAAGGGTTTCCGGGACGATCCCACTGTGCATGACGGGCCAGATAAAGGCTACGTGTTTGGGCTAAAGAGCCTCATTAACATTCTCGAATGTTTGAGAAAAGAGAACCAATAGCTCTGAAGAGAGGAGGGGAGTAGGCTCCACTCCTACAGCAACACTGTCTTGTTTGTAACGTCATTGTACCTACTCAGCTGGAGGACAGACGAAGCACTCTACATACTGTTTGGATCTAACTGCTAAAAAGAAAAGAAGATATTTTTAAAGGTTATATTGCTGGTATGAAGAAACCAAAAGATTTGTTTTTAGTTGTTATTTAGAGTATGTCATCAAAATGATTTTAGGCACTTTTTGGCCACGATTTCCTTTTATGTTAATGCGTGGATTGTCAGCACTTCAAAGGAGGGGAGAATCCCCGCGGACCTTGCAGTGTTAGGTCCATATTTCTAAGCTTCATTGTCAGACTCTTTGCCAAGTTTTAAATTCCATCCAGGCTACGAAGTCACTGAAGTGGCGGTGGGAGAGAGCAATAAGAAGTGTACCGTAAACCTATTTCTCCCTGTGAGGAGAATTTTAGGACTTTGACTCATACTGACGCTTATTTCTCCAGTGAAGCTTACAGGACCTGCGGTTTGGCCTTTCTTGCTGTTCCCTGTTGGGGAAGGGTAATGAGAGGACCTTCCCACAAGACGATAAAAGTCGCTTATGGTCTGAAAGTGTTCTAGCCGCACATGTGTTTAGTATGTGTATGTATAATTGTATACCCACGCTCAAGTTAATTACAAGATAGTATCATATATAATCATTCCCTTGAACTTGCACACTGCCATGAAAAAGACAGTTATTTCCCTTTTAACTTGCAGAAAGGACTTATTGATCAATCGAAGTATTTGATCACCCCAACTGCCTATGGTTACCAGGATACGTCGCTACAATGGCCGTACCCTGTGACAGTCTTGGAACTGAGTTCTTTTTTCTCCCAGCAAGCAAAGGCATGCCAAACACTTTCTGAGGAAGGCAACTAAAATAAGTTGGAGGGGTTGGTACTATGTTACCAACTATTCATGTCCAAACTAATGTTATAGCCATGTAGTAACTGTTAAGTGCCTGGAGAGTATCTTATTAGGTAGTGGTCCTGTGCTGACAGCTGCATTTCTGGCATCGGGCATTAAAGCTTCGTTTTAAGGAATGAAAGCGAGGTTAAACAAAGGCCATGTAAATCTTCGTAATTTCATCTTTCCTGTGGATAACCCTTATTGTCCCACAAATCAAACATCCTGCCAGCACAAGCTCACCCTACAGAGCTGTTTGCAAACTGTACTCTGTCGGGTTGCCTATCAATTCCAGACTTTTTCTTTGTTTCAGTTTTGCAAAAAAATATATGTATCTGGTTATTTTATTTTCTCGTAATAATTTTACTTAAGTGGTTAATAGAGTGTTTACACTTAAATTAGCATTGCCTTGATCAAACTTTGAAGCATGCAGTGCTGTTTTTCTGTTAGAATCTATCTTTGGGAAAAAGCACATTTTTGCAAATGGCTGCCCCCTATTTTGTATGTCTGTTTTATAAGGATAACAACTTACTTGTATCTAAGTTACTTTCCTCTTTGGTTTTACTGAAAAAAACGTGATTTGTGCACTGAAAACATATTTTATATGGTTAACACACATTTTCGGTTATTATGGTTGTAACCGCCTTTCCCTCCCAGATGCAGTTATAGTCAGAGGCGTACTGGTTGAGCTATTTCTAGTCCTAATCATAATGGTTCCCACCACACTTTGATTAATTGGGAAATAGTAGAGTGGGTTTGGCAGTCGATCTAGTACTACCAGAAGGTAAATTGAGGCATGTAGACCTGAGAAGTGCTAAGCACTGTCCCTATCCATTAGAGGAACGTGCAACATCACTATATTGGGACATTGTTTGACCAGCGCTTCACAACTGCTCCTTGGTCGTTTTCAGATCTCTGACACAGCTTCCAAATGGACCCGTGTCTTCTGTGACACTCGCTGTCGGTTCTGGCTTGTCCGCTAATAATGCTGTAGATTTTTAAGTCCGTACTTATAAATTGGATTGTCCCAGTACAAATGTAGTACACCTACCATATGCCTCGATATCTTCGACCAGTCAAGACTGATGCAAGATGTAATACACAACACTGGGCCACTTTAATGTTAATTGAGACTTGTAGAGTCCAACTTCCTTGACTGTAAGTGTTTTGAAAAAAATCTGCTTATCCGAATATTCTAAAACACTGCACATGGACTTATTCACTTGGAGGCAACAGGTACACAACTGACATCAACTCTTAGTACAACTATTAACCAAGTCTGCTTCACATCATACTCTCTGCACAATGCTGCTGCAGACTTAAATGTGCTCACCCCGGCGCGCTAAATAAAGCAGTATTACAGTGGTTTTCTATTTCCTGTGAAAGTCTGTGGGGGACCCTTGCTTCTCCACTTCTGAAAGCGAGCAGGGCATGGGCAGCCGTATCGTATCAATGCCTGACATCAGGAGATCAGTCTTGAAAGAAATTGATCGTTCACCTACGGTGTGCTGGCTGAACTTTTAGACTTCCTGCCATATGTGTCACCTTGATCCAGTGCATCTAGTTCTTTGTGATCCAGTTTGTTAATAAATAGATGCCTCCAACTACAAGCCTCCACATTGTAGAGATGTATTGGCTAATAATGTTGATGGAGACAGAAATGTAATTGAAAAATCTGTGCATGTACAGATAACAATCCGCACCATTCTCACCCCTTCCTTTTCCCAGTCTAATCCTTTTAGACTGAACAAATAGCATAAAGCATAGGGCTAGTAGGCTCAGAAAGCAATTTTATTTTCTGATGGCCGGTTTGAGTAACTTCATTCAGAGGGTAAATCTAGCAGATGGTGAAAGAAGCATTATCTCCAAATTTCTTGTCTTCCACAGTTAGTTCTGCAGTCTCCTCCACATTCAATGTATGTCCATTCCCACTTGTAGTGATATTCAGCAAACATACTATTTTAATATTCAAGTGTGCAGATTTCTCTTACCTGACCAGGTTCTGTGAGTTGCAGAAATCCTCAACTACAGTTGTTGGGGACTCATAACATCTCAGACTCAAGGTATTTTCTTGTTGGTGTATTACAGCATGTGACTATTCATTCCCAGAAATCTGCATTTACGTGTTATGACTGTACAGGCTGGCATTTCTTTAGCTCTGCTGAACCCTGCACTACAAGGCAAAGAAAGAAAGACTTGGCCAGTGATCATGTTCTGACACATCGCATGAGTGACGGTGATCCTTTCAGGGATTGTTTATACGGGTGACACATCAGTTATTTTTTTCTTTTCCATGCACACTTATATGTGTTACAGTTTTACAGTTCTGTTTTAGGAGTGTTTGGGAAGGGGTAATATGGTGCATGATGGCAACAGCGAAACCTGTGTCACTGAATTGCAACGTTGACTTGCCTCAAATGTACCATCCCCCAGTAGATGCCTTCAGCTGCTAATCTACAACAGAGGAGTTTTCTCGAGCCACACCATGACTGTGTACGAAGACTGGACGAAGGACAAGTGAAATACCTGTGACCCTACGGTGATATTATTCAGTGTGCTGATGTTGCAGTGGTCATTTACCCATGGACATCATGTGGACTGACGAGCACAGTGGTTGTGTGTGTGCACCACACAGCCCCTGTTGAAAGAAAATCTCTAGCTTGATGCCTGGGCCCAAGGAATTGAACATTTTACAAATCATCTGACCGTCATCCTGTTTCCAAAGTTTGTCACTTGTTAGAGAAAAGTTTCATGTTGAAAATGTCCCTGTACAACCTTCCTACATAGAACATTGGCATGGAAGGCAAATTATTCTCTTGATTTTTACAAGAACGTTATTGTGGTCAAACCATTTGAAAGTAGGTTACATTGTGTATTACAGTGAATAGACGTGCAGGTTCTCCTAAAAGGAACTGTCACCCCTCTCGCTAAAGTTTCAGCTATTTCGTCACTTAGAGTACATGCTTTTTATCATTGCTAAAACTCAATCGGAGCACCCTGCTTCACAGTTGATTATAGGATTGCTTATGTCACCAAAATCAGAAGCGGCACGAAAGAAGAAAGAAGTCATCCTTTTGCAGTAAATTGTCAATTGTTTTGGCACATTGGGATTTTCTGGTGCTGTTTGTTGTTTTATGGGAATTTAAATAGTATACATAAGCCATTGGTATATCCTGGTACTTCTATGAGCTTTCTTGTCTGGAAAGGGCTTTGTCCCACAGCTCTGGAAGTTCTTACAGTGCATACCGAAGTCTGGATTTGGAGTTTTGTTGGGGCTCGTCTGTAGCAAGTAGCTGATGTGACAAGCTGTGGTCTTTTCTGGTTAAATCTAAAAATCAAACTGTACCACCAGCCCATCTTAAAATTTGGAATCGTGTTTCACAGTGCAAATTATTATTTGTGTTTGTCCTTTGGTTTCATTTCACCTGATGAACAAAACATTAGTTTCCTAGCTGGGCTGTGGTGTCTTGATGACCTTACTTGACAGGGTATCTGGGAATTCAGTAAAGCCTGAGATCTGTCCTTATGGAGGCACGATGCAAGTATATGTAGTAGAAAGTGCGGAACAATTTGATGCCACAGCTCATTCAGAGGAATGGCCAGTAATCATGTTTAAAGAAGGGCTTTATTTTTTATCTGTAAAAATAATATATATGCTGAGTGTAATGTGCTATTTATTAAGATTTTTGAGTGCGAAGGACCATGATTCATGAAAGGAGAATTGTGGAGCGAGTTGTGCAGCCTCTGTCCTCCCTCAGCAGTGGCAATGAAATCTTTTGAATCTGCACATATGCATACATGGTTTATGCCAAGCTATTTTGTTCATGTGCATTCACAATACAAGTGTAAAAGAAGGGCATTATCCCATTGAGTAGACCTAAAGTGTGAACAGTGAAGATGAGTGCATGACTAGTTAGATTCTACAGAACATGAAGCTCTGATATGGTAAGAATAGAGGATTTGACATTTGCACTGTAATAATAAAGGTGCGAGACTGTGTTTTTATTACTACACTTTCTCCAAATAACGTTACATTGTGCCAATTTAATATTCACTGACATGGCTCACATATATACATACACAGATGTATTACTAGGGCTCAGATGTCAAATTCCTTGTTATTACAGTATTACCGTTAAATTGACATGAGAAGAGCACTGTTTATGTGCTCACAAATGGACTATTACAGTGACTTTGCACAGGGAAACGGCTCTTTTAAGAGTCAGGCGTCCTCTCCAGTGTACTTTTACCTTACTGAAAGTATTTAACTCCTTGGATTCTGGTTTTGGTTAAATACTTTATGGAATACAATCAACATGAAAACGTCATGGCATAAACCATATACGCAGATGCACAGATTGTAATTTTCGATTTATTACCATTGATGAAGGACTGGGAAGGGTCATGTCTTGCTTTCGCTTCTCATAAGTCATGGCCCCTCCAGACACATCAATTTTAATATTTATCTTATTAAGCTCTGTGATATATATATATATATATATATATATATATATATATATTCAGGCTATACAGCAGCTAATTTATTTATGCTGCTGAGTGTCGTTTTTCATGGTGATATTGTACCCTTTCGAATGAACAGCTACGTTGAGTCACTGTTTTAAATGGAATCTCTTTGGGGTAGTGATATCATTATCACTTTTGTATAAAAAAGGTTCAGTTTAACGTTTGAGGCCCATTTGCTGCTTATGACCTCAAGACTTCAAGTGAGGGTGGGAAACGATCAGTTAAACACCACTGCTGTCAAAGCCTGGCTTCCTCCTCGTATAATCCCACTTGTTTGTCTCCTCATGTCCGAATATGTGGCGCCCGCACTTGCTTAACATCAGAATATTGTTGTTTGAGAAGTAATTCCCGAATGGCAATAGGTTTTTAATGCAGCCTTAGTATGCATTCCCTTTTCCTCCACCTGATCCTATTTCTTCATTGCTTGTTCCAGTTTCAATATTTTTGATGTACTAGATCACTTAAAATATATATGAATTATTTATTTTTAACAGAGTACATGTTTTATTCTTATCCAGCCAGTTTTCTTTCGATCAGTTTGTGTGTTAAATTCTGATGGAAAAAAAAATGCATCACGCTTGTTCAGTGCGTCTGAGATTTGAGTGTCTCAACCTGAGTTTAATTTGTAAATCAATAATTGACGAGGACCAAAGGTTTGGTCAGAAGCCCACGGCAGGCACTAACAAAGATGGGGGGATGTCTTGATTCCGCCTAATGCCTTTTTCATCCGCCACAGACACTCCCTGACCTTTTACCTGATTTGGCAGGTTCTTTCATCGCTGCTTTCTTCTTTCAGCAATGTTTTTCTGTCTTTCTCTTACTCGTTCTTTCCCTTTTTGTCTTTTTCTCTGTCCATCTGTGGTTGAAAGTCTGATATGGTGGTCTCCAAAAATGAGTACTAGTGGGCTCCACCTGCGATCACTGGCTCAAATTAACCACTGTGTTGAGTATCGTGTGTGACAAGGAACCAACATGAAAGAAAATGTGTGCTTGCCCATCTGTTGTGAATGTTGAGTATGTTGCTGGTTTTTGCTGATGCAAGATCATACAGAAACTCTGTGGTGCTCTTCCTCAGGTTGGGAACTAACTGACCACTCAAAAGTTTTGTTGTGCCAATCTCCTTTTCTCCGTGCATCAGTTGAATCCACAGATGATTTTGTACAGGGATATCTGTTGTATGAAGTTGTTTGCAATGCAAGTGAGGTCTAAAAACTAACTGGAGCGTCTAAAGAGTGTGTTACATGTGTGCGGCTGTTAGTAGTCTGTTTTTTCCTTCAATTACCCCTTCTTAGCATGTGTTTGCCAATAGAAGGATCTTGTTTTTCTTTTCTACTTTAATATTCATGCTTAAACTCAAAAGGAGAAATTATATGATAAAAAAAAATGCAATCAACATTTAAATAAAATGTGGTTCCGGGCCAAAATAGATGTTCACCCAACAGCCTTGTATCACACCAAAGGCAAACTAGAGGAACTAGCTTGATGGATAAATGACTTCCATATTTTCTCTGTCCCGGTTAAATTCCCCCTGCCAACACATTTGAGCATTTAGAGCTAATAAATCCGTATCACCAGATTGTGATAGCCTACATTGATCAAAATTATGCTTCCACTTAAAAAAGAATAACAAGCGATAGCATAGCCAATAGGTCTCGCCTTTGGGACCTTATAAGTGTTTAGCCTTTCAACAGTTGATGTTGTTGCACCAAGGATATTGTACTGGATAACTAAACACTTATAAGGTCCCAAAGGCGAGACCTATTGGCTATGCCAATGCTTGTTCCTCAAATTGTTATAGCTTCTTCAAAAATACTTTTTGAGAGGGTGATATGCTTAAAATATTAAAGTTTGCACAGATTCCAGCTGAGGCCAGTGTAAAAACAACTTGCTCACCCAAGTCATGTTCACCGGCTGTAATGCACTGATGAGCATGCGCGGCCAGGTTACCTTTACTGTGCGGATGATCTCACAGCCCTGAGGTCATCAGCCTGGCAAAGCTGTAGTGTGCAACACAATGGACTACCCCCGCCTGACCAGGAGGTAACCTTCGCCAGGGCTTCAAACCGAAGCGCCCTGGGCTGTGGCTAGACGTCAATTAAACCCTGGTGCTGTGATGACACCTCGCCCTTTCACAGCTCGTTACAGGATGTACTGGGGCAGCATGCCTCATAGACAACATCTCTCTCCCTCTCCCTCTCTCTCTCCCCCACCTCTCTCTCTCCCCACCTCTCTCTCTCCCCCACCTCTCTCCCTCTCTCTCCCCCCTCTCTCTCTCCTCCTCTCTCTCTCTCCCCCCTCTCTCTTCCCCCCTCTCTCTCCCTCTCCCCCCTCTCTTTCTCTCCCCCCCTCTCTTTCTCTCCCCCCCTCTCTCTCTCTCCCCCCCTCTCTCTCTCTCCCCCCCTCTCTCTCTCTCCCCCCCTCTCTCGCTCTCTCCCCCTCTCTCGCTCTCTCCCCCTCTCCAACGGGTCTTGTAGAGCTTTCTTTGTAGTGTACAAGATTAATAGCACAGAATGTTTAATTGCTACGTGTGGCTGACCTGTTTTATGCGTCATGTCAGCAGGTCCCACTGCAGAGACAAAGAGAGAAGAAGGATTAAATATGTGAAACACAACCTGCTTGAGGACGTTCCCTTTTAGTTTGAATTTAATATGGGGGCTGCTAAAAAGCCATGTTTTTATCTCCTTGAGACTTGAGATGTTCTGATACACCCATAAAACATGTCCTTAAAAATTACTATTCTAATTTTATCACCGCTGTGGGCTTCGTTATGCATTTAAGACAGGCAAGGCAAATGTAAACAAGCGCGGCCACGCTAATTACAAACAGATGGCCCCTGTACGCCGCTGCTCGCTCCCTCAAGGTGGATGTCGTGGCCTGCACGAGTTTCTAAAAAGTGCAGACCGATTCCAAAAGGTCATCTCCTAGAGTAGCGCATGCGCGCTGCGCTAGGCTCGACCTAAAAAATCAAATCTATTACCCCAGAATCTCCTTCTGTGCATGCAAAAACATTCAAAATGAAGGCACGTAATCTACTGTTGGTATATTCTGCCACTGTAAAAAACTGGAAGAAAATGCAGCCATCCATGGCAAACACACTCGCACTCGTCAGTTGCAAAAAACATGGAGGCGTTTAATTGTAGAAGCCCTCTAGAAATGTATGGAAATTCTGCATTAGATTGACTCGGGTCATTGGATGTTTTGCTGTTGTTCACCCTTAAATTGGCATCTTCACATTCTATTATGATTGCTGATGAGAATTTAGCTCATGGCCTGTTGGTCTAGATTGAGACTGAAGTCTGCTGTGCTTCTCATCGATGGCCATTGTCACGAGTGAGTGATTACTTGCTTTTGTCTAAATATTTTTTTTTCTTTTTCTTTTGCATTTGTGAAAGAAGAATATACAATAAATAATTATGCTTATTTCCCGGTTGCTCACTAGAAACTAGTTTCAACTTCAGGTCAATAACATAACCACATCACACTTCCAGGAAACCAATGTCCATGCTTTTAGTACAACTTTTCAATGCCTTGAAATACCGATGCATATTGTAGCTCAAACCATAGTTTGCATGTACAGCACTCATAAGCCCACATAACTACAAGATGCTACCTTCCACATTTATCTAGCTTAAACATATAAACATAGGCTACAAGGACAGCGAGGCATTTTCCATCAGTGCACATTCATTCTTGTAGTATACAAGTCTGTGGAATTTAAATATACTCAAGAGGTCAGGATTCTCATTAATGTTTCGTTGTATTGACTGAGATGCCCCTCTAGTGTATATTGCTATATTTGCAAGGTACTGTGCATTTCGTCATTGAATGTGCATATTTCATTTTGTAGTTTCCTATGTAGCATATGTGTCAATACACGTGGTGAGCCCTTACAAGTGAGGCACTGAAATAGAAAAGTAACATTTATTTTCTGATTTTTCCAGTCCCACCTGTGATATACACAGCTTTGTGTTGTGTTACCTAAAGCACTTGATTCAGAAACGTTTGTGAAAAATGAGGCCAAAGTGTCCATCCCTTATGCTAGCTTAGTCTCCATCACTTCAGTTTCTTCATCTCTTTCTTGCAGAGTAGATACATGACCAGGAACGTCATTAGAGAGCAATGTTTTCTTTCGCGACGGAAGATTTTCTCTTTCATTACCATTTATTGAACTGCAGTAATATGTGGCAAGTGTAATCTCTGCATGTTTTCACCTTAGGGCACACAAATCTTACCACCTATTTTCCTTCTACGTGTTTGCCTCTGAACTCCCCCCCCCCCCCCCCCCCGGACCGTCTCTTCTAACCAGACTTATTGTTTTCCTTGTCCTCAAGTGATAATTCCTACTTTTGAAGAACTTCTCAGAGTAAAGTACAAGAGCGAGCCACTGGAGTGTCACAAGGGGACTTTTAGACCTAACACCTGTAGTAAACTGTGGCTCACTGAAGCTTAATGTCCAGATCCAACCTAAGATGTTCTCCAGATCTCGCAGTGCTATCATGATCCATAAAACTGAGTACAGGACATGAGATGCCCCACTGGTTAATTCACTTTATCCTTTAGTACAGGAGCCACAGCCTAGTGTTTATCTTTACGCCATTTTAGGGCGTGCTGCCGATATTAGCCATCCCAATTCAGGCATCATCCCTCCAAACTGTTTGATTTCGATAATCACTAATTATTTCTGCCCTTCAGAAATTTTCGTCACACCATTATCTCCACTTTTCTCTCTCGCTTCACTTTTTATCTCTGTATTGTCTTTTGTCTGCCTTCCTCTCCACCCTTGACCGAACATGACTAGCTTTTCCAGAAAAAATTCACTTTTTTTCATTCAACTCTGCAGCAAAATGCCCATTTCCTACACAAACAGCAGTCCAACAGAGTGTGCAGAGGAGGACTGAAGGGTGAAAAAAAAATATATATATATATATATATATATATATATATATATTACCTACTGGCGGTCGCCAGTAGGTAGATATAGTTAGGACCCTGTTTCCATAGGAAATCCGCAACATTCTATTTGGAATAACTTTGGCGCCGGTCGACGAATCCTCGCGAAATTTTCAAAATAGGTGGGGCGCTACGCTCCGCTCCTACCCTGAAAGTCTCGGGGGGATTCGTCAAGCAGGGGCCGAGAAAAAAGGGGGGTCCCAAAACGCGTTTTCCCCATGCATTTTTCCATAGGACCTTTAGACACAGCTACAGCCTGAACGGCTGAACAGAATTACTTGAAATTTGGCAGAGAGGTAGCCATAAGGTCAAGGAAGTGCCTTTTGCAGGTCTGGTGTAAATCTGTTCAGTATTTCCTGAGAAAATAGCATTTAAAAGCATATATATATGTGGGCGGAGCCTAACCACACATCTCATCCTGAGATCTGATTGGCTGTCAGCACTTCATCCAAGAAGTGTTGGCAGCCATCTTGGGACCAATATACATGATAGCACCTCATTAAAAAGCATTGCAGTTAATAGAAGGTTTTAAGACTTTAGTTACATTATAAATCATTTGTTGATGGTACCATACTCATTTTAGGAATTGTGGTATGTTCTAAGGTGATTTCACCATGTGAAAAAGCCTTCTGCTGGGATATCATGATTGAGAGAAAAATATTTTCTCATGCTTTTACCACAGAGGTTTGGAAGGTGATCTATAGGCTAAACTGAGAGCTTACTTTCTGTAAATTCACATTATCTTTCTCAGTCATGTGAGAATGAAGTCTGACATTCTCAGTAAAACATGTACATCCAACAAGGGCAGAGACTGTCAGTTGATTCCTTTGTGTTCTACTGCAGCTTCCCAGAGTGTTCCAAAGAACTACTAGAGCGCTAACAGTCCTACTTATGATAAACGTATGGCACACCTGAAGCCATCTTGCTTGGATTAAAGTGGTAACTCTTAAAACATTTAATTTAAAAAGGAACAAAATGAGGGGGTTCATTTTTCCATAAAAAGTATGATTAGTGCTGCAGAAAGAAAAATTAGGGCACATTTTGAGTGACTTCTCAAATCCTCTTCTATTTCATTAAAAAATTCTGACATGCAGACTGAAACATGCACTTTCAATACCAGCAGCAGTTTTCCCTGGTGAGCAGTAGCTTTACTACAGTGATCTAATGAGCAAAAAGAGTGCTAACATTCTGAATTTATGGCAAATGTGTGACACATCTGAATGCCTTCTTGATGGAATCAAAGTAAAAAACTGAAAGTATTTCCTACTGAGGAGACTGCAGTAAATGAGGAAATTAGGAAACTTCATAACAAATAAGTCTCCCAAGATGGCCACCAGAGACAAAAGAGCCCAAATGTAGCCCAAATATCACCCAGATGTAGCCCAAGTACAGCCCAATGACAGAATGTCCCAGAATGTTCTTAAAAACAACTAGAGCGCTTACTGTCTTCATTATGACAAAAGTAAGGCACACCTGAAGCCATCTTGATTGGAATAAACTGGTAACACTTAAATCATTTAATTTAAAAAGGAACACAATGAGGAGGTTCATTTTGCCATAGAAATTATGATTAATGCTGAAGAAAGAAAATGAGGGCACATTTTGAGTGACTTCTCAAATCCTCTTCTATTTCATTAAAAAATTCTGACATGCAGACTGAAACATGCACTTTTAATACCAGGAGCAGACTTCCATGGTGCAGTAGTTTTACTACAGAGATCTAATGAGCAACTAGAGTGCTAACATTCAGAATTTATGGCAAATGTGTGACATATCTGAATACCTTCATGATGGAATCAAAGTAAAAAACTGAAAGCATTTCCTACTGAGGAGACTGCAGTACATGAGGAAATTAGGAAACTTCATAACAAATAAATCTCCCAAGATGGCCACCGGAGACAAAAGAGCCCAAATGTAGCCCAAAATCACCCAGATGTAGCCCAAATATAGCCCAATGACAGAAGTGTGCAAAACACTTATTATTTTGTGTTTTTGCAGTGTTATATAGTGCAGACTTGTCAGGTATTGGAGTGCTTTACATGAGCATTGGTTACATCACACAAGAACAAATTCATTTTGGTTGTAGACATGGGGAGACTAAGTGATTTGACCAGAATCACAGAATGTCGAGCTGAAGCAGAAACTTCAACCTGGTTCCCCAGTTGCAAAGTCTGCAGTTCTGGAAGTAACACCACATCCTCTCCCCTAAGTGCAACATTTAATCAAGTGGTCAACTGGATAAAAAAACATAAAGATAACAAATAATTTAAAAGTGCTTTGTCGCTATTTGAAAACTCAGAAAATATGTCCTTATTTTAGTCTTTTAGAGCACTAACCATAATTTTGATGCCAATAAGACCCTCTCATATATGTAATTTCTAAAGGAAATGCTCTAGGTATTACAGTTTTGATTACATCAAGATGATGTCAGGCGTTCCACACTTTTGTAATAAATATAGAATGTTAGCAATCTAGTTGTTCATTAGGATACTGTTGAGAGGCAGAGGCCAGGGGCACGGACTCTGAAAATTGAAGGCAGGTAGGAGGGTGCAAAGGCAACAATTTAACCACACTGAGCAGGCAGGAAGGGCCGTGGAAGCACAACAGACTATGGAGGGCAGTGGAAAGGGGTGCAGGGGCAACAAACCAACAATACAGGACTTGCAAGAGAGGCTGTTGGAGGGAAGATCTATTACGGGTCAAGGAAGCTAGGGGCGGTCCCCAGATCCCCGGGAGCCACCACAGAACTGACCAGGAGAGTGAGTCAGGGACAAAAGGGGCACCTTAATTTGAGCCGGGGTGCCTAGGAACGCTTGCTCCAAAAATGAAGAAAACAGACATATGAGACATAGAATTGGAGGCAGAATACAATGGCAGTTTAATGAGAAGATGCAACTTCAAAGAAACCGCAGAATAGAGACATAAAGTACAAAATACAGAATCCAGATAATCATACAGCTGTCATAATATTCTCTGTATCTCAATTAATGTACTGACAGAGAGAGAGAGAAAACACATCTATAAATGCATCATGAGAAACAAGTTACACCAAGGAAAATGTTACCTAGGAACACTCACGTTTACTCTTAGAGCAAGCATTCCTGCAATTACAATACAAAATCTTTTAAATGCAAAAGTAAAGAGAACAATGGTTAAACATAACATGACATTTCATATAGGTAAAATAGAATAAGATACTTCAAGCAAAGCAGAGCAAGACATTTTAAGCAAAGGAAGACAAGAGCTCCCAGCTCTTGGGGAAAACCTGCACTGCCTGTTAACCTACATACAGACGGCGAGGTAGTCCGTCGATATCTGTGGGTGCTCCCTTTTTATATCATTTTGTGGGCTCCTTTGCACGCTACATCTACCTACGTATGCTACCCAAAAGCTTCGTCTGCAGATTTTACCAGACATTTCGTCATTTACCCACTTAATGCTGACAATGGACTGGGTGAAAAGGTCAGTCTCTCAGGCCAATCGCTTATCGTAAGTTCCATAGAGCAAGCAGAAAATAATGGGTATTGTACGGGAATTCAATATATTCATGTATAAAATCTCCTCAGTTCTCCTAACTTGACGCTCTGCGGTTGCCACTTCCTTAAAAGCGGGAAACCTGCCCAGGAAGCAAGTACCAGTCCAGGATGCAGCCTACTGTATGTCGACAGCTTCAGGGGGATGTTGAACTTTGATACCGAGCACGGAGCACTCGGGTAGGGTGGGGGCTACTAGTTTGGATCAGAAGGCCTCGCAGACCTGCCTTCAGACTGCTATACACTAAAATTGCAGAGCTATGGTCAATTTAACAAAGAGGCCTACATATTGAACAGAAGGGCCTACACAGGGGTTTTATGCTGGCTGAGTGGTAAGGATGTCTCAGGATAATTATATAGCAACACAGGACCCGCTGGTCAATTTAATACGGCCTACAAATGCAGCTGGCAGGGCAAGGACAAGGGTCTCATACTTCAGGTGTGGACAGAACGGGCCAGGGGCCCCCTGTGATACAAAATCTACCCTCCTTCAAGGCTGTGGCAATGTAATAGACCATTGTGGGCAGAAGGAAGAGGCAATGGTAGTACAACCATACATGCCAACAGACCCGATTCAGCCAGGAAACGTCCAATGTTTTTAAGCTCAAATGGGCTTTATTTGATCTGTCTCCTGTCTACAATATCCTCTTTTTCAATGTAACTCAAAGGGGAAAATCAATACCCCAGTTTTTTTTCAAAATCTCCCTCTTACCAAGTTCAAAATGTTCGCAAGTATGGTACATTGGATCATGGAAGGAAATGGGATAGGGACATGGACTTGGATAACAGAGGACAGGAGGGACATGGAGAGGTGCACCAAACTGACCCTGCAGGGCAGGCATCAGGGTTTGCAGCAGCACAATACACCACACAGGGCATGCAGGACGGGAGTGCAGCACAACAATCCATAGAAAGCAAGAGGGAGGGGACAGGACCATGCACATGGACAACAGAGAACAGAGGGGCAAGAGGCAATGGTAGCTAGCTGACCATAATGGACAGACAGGAGAGAAAGCTGCAGTATAACAGACCATAAAGGGCAGGAGGGACGGATCAGGGGCATTACAATGGAACAGACAAGCCAGGAGGGAGGGAGTAGGGCTGGGGGCAAGGGGGCAGGGCAGGAGCAGCAAGAAAGCCATGGAGGTCAGGCAGGATGGGCACTAGAAGCAAGACACACCATGAAGAGCAACAGTGAGACTGTGATGGCATACACACAGACCATGGAGGGAAGGTGGGAGGGGGTCAGGGGCAGCTAACTGACCACACAGGGAAGGTGGGAGGGGCCATGGCAGCACAGAAGACCATGCATGGCAAGTGGGAGGGTTAGTGGCAGCACAATGGCTATGATGGGTAAGAAGGAGGGTGGAGGGGCATGCACAAAGGACGATGGAGGATAGAAGGAAGGGTCAGGACCTGTGCACAGACAAGAAAGTTCAGGGGAAGGGACCTCACAACAGACCACACGGGGCAGGCAGGAGGAGCAGTTGCAGCACAACAGACCAGGGAGGGCAGAAGGGTGTGGCAGTACAATGGACCATGTAGGACAGGAGGAAGAGGATAGGGGCATGGCATGTGGACAGGCAGGGTGGAGGTGGCAGGGACAGGTTACAGTCATCTGACAATGCTAGGCAGGTGGGAGGGGAGTGGCAGCTCAACAGAACACTCAGAGTAGATAGGAGTGGCAGGTCCATGGGACATGGTGGGCAAAAAGGATGGAGCAGGGGCATGCACAAAGACATCGGAGGGCAGGGGGAAGGAGAATAGGGGCAGCAAGCTAAGCACAGAGTTTAAGCAGGAGGTCAATGATGGGGCATAGAATTGGGCAATGGAGGGCAGGAGGAGTGGACTGGTACATCATACTAAATTGAGGGCAGTGGCAGCACATCAGACCATGCATGGCAGGAGGGAGGAGGCTAGTCCATGGATTCACACAACAGAGGATAGGGAGGAAGGGGATGGGGCAGCAAGCTAACTGTTCAGAGAAGGCGGGTATTAGGAACTTTATTGCTTTTAAAACATTGTGTCTGTGCGAACTACTTAAAATATGAACAAGTATGCAGCATAATCTCACTTTTATTCAGGAAGAAGAGGACGTTTGTGACTGTGACTCCGGGCTCACTTGGCAGAAACACCCCCTGACCCTCCACCCCCTATCGCAAAATGTAATGCGCGTGAAAAGGGTAGGTGAACACAGTGTTATATAGAACATAGTCCTGAGAGCACGATTGAAAATGAAAACTAGATATAGTGTATGGTATAAACTATGCACCAAAAAGTGTGATATAAGATGAACCGGGCGTGAAATATAATATGCAATACATTGTGCGCAATGACAGATTCATGGGAGAGCGCGAGATAGCACAGGCACTAGCGCGTGCTATGCGATATGCGCCTTGGAGTGTAATATGCACAGGGCAGTGTTGTGTAACCTAACTAGTCTCTAAAGTTGTAATATAAAATATGCGCTGGGGAGTGTAACGTTGCATATGCACTGTGACAAAGATATGGATCCCAGATTGTAATATGTATGGCATAGCACTGTGCGTTATAACATAGGCATCGAGAAAGGCACGTTAGATGGGGCAATATAACCCGTGCGAAGACAAGTGTGGCATGACATATTCACGGGGTGGTGTTACAGTGCACATGGGCTAGAGAGTGTCATAGCATATGCACTAGCTAGTGGAATACAACACAGAGGTGTGTGGCACTCGGCAGGCAATGGTGGGTGTAACACAGCATTGGGCTCTGTCAGGAGCACACTGTGACTCTCAAGTGATGTTCGTCCCCTTTCCAGAGAGTAAAATAAAAAGTATTACACATCCGGCAGTGGATGTGTGTTTTATTAACCGTGAGGGGGGTTTCTTGCATAGTTTGTCGAATTTTTGTCGAATCCCCTTTGAATGGCTTGGTGTGCATGTGTATTAAATGTGCCCGTCAATAGCTACCCATGTTTGTATAAATAAACGACAAGGGTGTCTACCAGGATTAGGCACGGTAGGGCATCAGACATGTCAGAGCTTCATTAGGGGTGTAAATACATTCCACGTGGATTCATTGCATGCATAGTCGCCTTTTAATGAATATCACGCAAATCGTCATGGTGATAGGTACGTACGGTTTGTCCAGCATGTCCTAGGTGTGTCTATAAATATATATTTTTTAAAAATAATAAAAAACAGTGGCCGGCCCTGGGGATTGGGGTCAAAAAAATATAATTAGGAGACTGGCCCTGGGGGATGGGGTCATCAGGGCCAATAAATTAGAATAAGAAGGGGAACCAAACAGCCCCCCTTCTTAAAAAACTAAAATAAATAAAAGACTGGCATCGTGCCGGAGGCCATGCCCCCTCCGTGCAGCACTCTGCAAACGCGCCCCCAACAGGCATCTCCAGTATGCGCCAGGGAGCTGCGCTGCAGCCAGGTGTTCTGAGGCCAAGCCCCTTTTTACACCTCTCTGCAACGCAGCTCTGTGGCGCTTACTGGAGGTACCTAGTGGTCTAGTTTGACCCTAGGGACCCTTAGGATTCAGGGGGACTTAATCTCTCAACTTAGAACAGCCACAGGGCGCGTTTATACAGTGGTGAAGGGAGGGGACGGGGCCTGAGGTGACGTGTGCAAACACGCACTATGGCACGTTTTAAATTGGGGATATAATTTCCCTTCAATACTGAGGGCCCCTGGGGGCTAACTAGCCCACCAAGTGCTTCCAGTAAGCGCCACTGAGCTGCATTGCAGAGAGGTGGTCCAGGCCGTGCCACTTTTTACACCTCTCTGCAACGCAGCTCTGTGGCACTTACTGGAGGTACCTAGTGGGCTAGTTGGACCCTAGGGACCCTCAGGATTCAAATGAACTTAATCTCCCAACTAAAAATGGACACAGGGCGTGTTTACACAGTGGTGAAGGGAGGGGACGAGGCCTGAGTTAACGTGTGCAAAAACGCCCTGTGGCCTGTTTTAAGAGGTAGTTTTAATCCCCATGCCCTATTATACACTAGGGGCTTACAGAGGAGGTCATGCTAATCACAGGGGGACCCCAACGCATAATGTTCCCTAGTGTATGTAGGTGTTTTCACTGTATTCTAAGTGTCTTTTAACATAGCACTGGCTCTAGGACTGGTTAGTCAGACTCAGTTACCACCAGTATCCGTCTGAAAAAGTTGAGGGTACAGGATGATTTTGCAACAAGGCTTCTTTCTGCTCTTCTTTTTGTTCTTTCTGCACGTTATCCTTCTTCCTGCACTTATCTTCGTATTTGAGGACTTCTGTTGCTTCTTTCTGCACTTCTTTTGTTTCTTTCTGTGCATTTTTTCTTCTTTCTTCACATGTCCTATCTCTGTAGGCATAGTTAGAAATTAGCATTTAAAAAACCTTTGAAATTCACAGAAAAAACCATAGGTTTCAGGCACGTTATAGTTAGGAATTAGCATTTAAAAAACCTCAGAAATTCACTGAAAAAACCATAGGTTTCAGGGGTGTTATAGTTAGCTGGACTTTTCACTTGTACAAAACCATTGAAATTCCCCCGTTATAGTTAGTTCAGCTAACTATAACTCGCGCGCCCGCAATGCACTGCTGATGACGTCACATATTACATCACTCATGACATGGTCAGTGACATCACTCATGACATCACTGATGACATCTCAAATGACATCACTGATGACATCACTGATGACATCATCCTTGTGATAGAGTGGCAGACCTCCTCTTCCCCTAATATAACCTTTGATACACACATTCAAAAATAGAAATTAAAATTTTAAAAACAATGGACATACCAATACCAGTTACAACAACCTATACAGTAATTCTAAGATCCACATACACATCCACTCATTCACCAACAGTCCTATACAGTCACTCATACATGTACTCACTCATCATATGTACTCATACACCTATACATCCTGTTACACAATGCCACTCATCCATAGAGGTACTCACACACATAGTCACTCATGCTAATAAAGAATCAAACATACATTTACTTGCATATACAGTTATACACACACCACCACACTTACTTCTACGAAAACTTACACATACTTAGTCTTTTAAACAATCACTTATAGAAACACATACTTATTCATATAGGAACTCTTTCAATCTCTCACTGTCACATATACTCGCTTATATACACCAATAGTCACATATACTAGTTTAAAACATATGTAGTTACTCATAAAGACACTATTGAGACAGTCACTCACTCACTAACACACCCATACACTCACTCATCCACCCATAGAGTCCTGCACACATGCTGTCTTCAACACATACAAAGAGTGAGTCATTCATTCATGCACCTATGCACTACGTAATACCCCCACCGAACCATGCAGACACTCAGACTGATACTCATAAAACCAACTAATAACCTATATAAACACCCATGTAGCTACTCACCAACCCATGCAGCCACTTATACACAAAGTGAGAGACTGATACAGATATTTACATATTTAAACATTACTCACTAAGCCATGTATTCACTATGAAACACTTAATCAGTCAGTTACACAATCAATTTTTCAAAAACAAATCATCCATTTAGACACTTATATACCCATTTATTCTTCCATCGACCTTGAGATATACATATATAAAACATATTTAATTTTCAGAAACACACACATTCACTGGATGATGTCATCAGTGATGTCATCAGTGATGTCATTTGAGATGTCATCAGTGATGTCATGAGTGATGTCACTGACCATGTCATGAGTGATGTAATATGTGACGTCATCAGCAGTGCATTGCGGGCGCGCGAGTTATAGTTAGCTGAACTAACTATAACGGGGGAATTTCAATGGTTTTGTACAAGTGAAAAGTCCAGCTAACTATAACACCCCTGAAACCTATGGTTTTTTCAGTGAATTTCTGAGGTTTTTTAAATGCTAATTCCTAACTATAACGTGCCTGAAACCTATGGTTTTTTCTGTGAATATATATATATATATAAACAATCCATCCAGAGAGAGTATGCCGCACTCCAGGAGTAGTTTTAGTAATTAATTTAATCAGGGACACTCTGCCACATAGCACAACAACAATATAGCTTGCTTGAAACTTTAGTCTGCAATATAGCTGTGTGGTCTGAATATTTTTTTTTGGGGGGGGGGGGCTTTGCACTGGACTCTACTTTGTTTTATGTGAAGAGAGCGATGGCCTCACTTGCAGTGCTCTCTGGCAATGCTTATAAACCTAAATCATGAATACTGACAGAAAATACAGAAACACTACTGATTTATAAGGAAAATGTTCTTAGGAAAAATCTTGAATTCTCAGACTTTTTGCATTAAAAATTGTTCAAATACTGAATAACGAATGAACCCTCATAAATACCATGTGTATAGTATGCACAGCATCTTCTTTGGACTATCCTGAACATTTAAGAACATTTGTGTTATTTTCTAAAAACTGTCTTTACTTTCCGTCTTATCTTCCTTCCAGGAGTGTCCCAAAAGTACAAATTGTGTCTTTTGGTTTAGTGTAAAGTGAAGCCTCTAGGTACAGTGCCTCCTGGGCAGGCAGCCTATGCTCACAAGGTCTTGTGTGATACACATGTATCCAAGGACAATCTAAAATATCTGCCGAGGGCTCTATAATACTTAAAACGAGAATTTCCTATGGCACGCCATAAACAACACTCGAAGCTTTGAGGGAGCATTGTTCTCCAGTGTTTCTTAGACGGTTTTAATATATTGTAGGCAAAAACATATAGGAGTTAGCGTCTGGGATTTATGTTCACCTACTCCCAAAACAGCCTTAGTAGCCTGTTCGGACGTTTTTAACACACTCTACCCATCCAAAACATTCCAATTTTATTGTGTTACATTATATCCTGGTGATGGATTCATTGTATATGTACACATGCTGATTTTGTTAATGATGGATGCATGTGCCAGTTATTTTCATTTTCCAAATCTATATTTTTTTTATTTCCATGGTTATAGCATACTGACGAGGAAAAGCCATTTGTGCTCTGTTAAATGTTATGTTTTATTTGATAAATTGTCTTTTTTCCCCCCAAACATCGAATTTCTTTTGTGTGTGTTTTTGGAAGTTGGTTTTATTGGTGTTTTACAGTCTATCCAATACAGCATGTTAATAAAAGTAGGCTTTCGATCACTTAGAAACACTGAGAGTGTAGGCGTAAAAACTTTAACTAGGATCCCCCTTCCTTCCCACTGATCTCCGCCAGCCTTTCAATGGTGTGCTATGCACCTTCTGGTCCGTGCCAGCCCCAGCGCCAAGACTTGCATTTAAAAAGGCATCTTTTGATTTTTGTGCCAACACCTAGCAGGCATAGGAAACCGATTATTCTATCTCCTATCCAACTATATGCTCAAGCAGCGCCACTACTGTTCTCCAATGCTCCATTACCTGGGGGGAGGGGTGGGGCATGGCCGAGTCATTTTTAGAAGGTCCGCAAGCAGATGCCTGCATCTGCAGCAATCTACTGGTCCTCGCTGGGTATATCTGTTTGCCCGGTGTGTCATATAGGTCCGGTGCAGATAAGGAAACTATCAATTTAGGCCTCCCATTGAAGAGTCCTGTCTATCCTGCTCCCAGGGTGTTTTCCAAACCTGCGCCATGATCTACTCTGGACAGTCTGCTCTCCACCTTTCCTTTGCTACGTCTGTGGAGCCCCTTCTATTCTGCATCATTGCCGCCTGCAGGTGCATGATCAGGCGCTGATAGCCCACCAGCTTGAAGAGCTGCTTCAGTCATATTACCCATATGGGCAAGTCAACCGCAAAGTGGGCTTTTTTTAGAATCTTGCTGACTGCACCGCCATATTCCCACTCTCAAATGGATCAAATTTGGGAAGTCCTTCGTGACTCCTTTTCCCATCATACATAACCTTGAAAGGGCGTACAGGTCGTGAGTACCTGCGAACAAAGTCTTTTCCCAGTTAGGTCGATCGTCCATCCAGTTCACAACATACTGGGCTTGAGTGGTTGCATAATATAAGAACAAGTCAGGCAGTCCTAGGCCTCCGTCCACCCCAGGGTAGTATTATGATGGCCAGTTTCACCCAACTCCTTTTTGCCGTCCACGACAGTCTGTCCAAATGGTCAAAAGTATCTTCTGGGACCAGGTAGAGCATATTCTGCTGTGCGTACAGGCAGCGCAGTAAGGATATAATTTTAACTAATGATGCTCTCCCTGTTATTGAGAGTGAAAGAACCATCCAGAACTCCACTGACCGTTTTAAACCGTCCAGCAGTCGTCCAATATTCAGGTCGTATTGGGTCTTCGGACTAGTATTCACCCAGATCCCCTGGTTTCGCATCTTCTCCATCTCCCATTCTAGCCCCACTCCCTTGGGTAGAGCTCCTGTCATATGCTGTAGACCACGGGGGGGCAGTCTAGACTTAGCCTGCTTGGTTCGCAATCCGGAGACCCCAGTGAATGTCTCCATCTCGCCCAGGAATCGAGGCATCGAGCCTTTTGGATCGCAGAGGTCAACTATGGTATTGTCCACATACATCAGCATTACATGACTAGTGCCTGCAAGATTGACTCCAGCTTCGATCGCAGCTAACACACCAATGGGTCCATTGCAAAAAGCACCAGGGGTAGGAGGCAGCCCTGCTTAGTATCTCTGCCCAGTGTTCACTCTTCAGAGAAAACCCCTAATGTGCGCATCCTTGCCCTTGTGTCGGTGTTCAACAGTCGCACTGATCCAATAAAGACTGGTCCAAAATGCATAGTCCTCAGGACCTCCCATATGTATTGACATCCCACAGTATCAAATGTGTGTTCCAGGTCTAGCATCGCCAGTGCATAGTTCTCCCTCAGCTGCCTGCAATGCTTGCATCACATGGTTCAGTCTGCTTTGTCGAGGGATAAATACTGTCTCATCTGGATGGCCAAGTGCTTCAGTCACTCGCAGTAGTTTAGTAGCCAGGACCTTTCATAGTCGATTCATATCTACATTGAGCTTTGACAGAGCCCTGTATGAGGACAGCTCCTCGGGGTCCTTACCCTCTTTTGGGATGAATCCAACTGTCACCCATAAATTATCTTAACTGTCCGTGTGAGAGGGCTATCTGTCTGCATGTCTCCTGTGCAGCTGACGTTTACAGGTAAGAGATGTCGTAGGGAAGGATAAAACTATGCAACCTGTTTTTTTTTTTGTAAACAAATTTTATTTGTCAAATACACATGTCGCGAAGCTCTGTAGCCCAGAGACTTCCATCGTATCAAGAAACAACATATCAGCTCTGACAAGTTTCTCATAAAGTACCTAATAACTATTACAGAAGAGACGTGCAAAACAAGAACCGCCCCCTCGATTAAAATATGCAACCTGTTTTTAAACATGGCATTTCTGAAAATCACTCCATTAGACATCTTTAAAAAGTCAAATATATTCTGTAAGTTTTGATTGATAAATCTGGTTTGAGCCAAAATTGCAATGCCCAGATGACCTGGTATGAAAAGATCATTAACCTAGGCCTGTCAGGGGAACATTTGTTCTAAATAGGATCAATAGCACCATTTTGCTTTCAAAGAAGCAAGCCAAACTTGACTGTTTTGATGATTAGGAAGCCAAGCCATCAGTTAGCTGGGTGGAGATTTTTCTTTGTAATTCAGAGAACAGCACTTAGCTGAGGTGGGTTAATGACATATTAAATATTTGTTGGGGGGGAGGTTTGTGTCCTTGTTTCACCATCAATACTACCAAATTGTATACCATGCCATTCAAACATTGGAGAGACTTGAATTGTTTGCAAGTGGTGCTGATGGGTGCAGCGTTTGCCAACATTATAGTGTAATCATTAGACAAATTGCCATACTCTGAAACCAGTGCATGATTTATCCAAACTTTTAGGGTCACATGCAATATCCGTTTGGCCTACATAGGTAGCTGATTTAATCCAATTAGTGGCCAATTGGGGCTCTATAGAGGTCCACTTTCTTTTTACAAATTTCTCTCCTTGCCAGGAGAATTAGATAGTACACCAACCTTTGCTGAGACTTGCTCAGAAATATACTGATAATTGGATAAGTCCCCATCAGAATTAGTGTGGCTTAACTTGATCTTTTGTTCCATAATTTCACTTTAAGTCTTGCTTACAGCTTCCCAGTAAACAGGAATCCCTAGACAGTACACAAACGTGTGTCATTCACCCCGGACTGGTTACTTCTCTTCCATCTTGGTATCTTAGCTAGTCTTTGGGGTTTCTAGTATATCCTGTGAAGAGTAAAGAAATGGTTCTTTAAGGAAGCAGCCTTTACTATACAATGAAGTAAGCTTAGAGATACGGGACATATATCTTCTGTCTCCAGCTCTGACTTGCCTTCTTTCCACACTCAATGTAGTTCAGTCAGGTACTTGCTTTTCCTCTACATTGACAATCTCCCAATACCAGAAAGCAACTTTTTTTTTTGTGGACTAACATTGCTCATTAATATTTCATCGTACTTCCAACAGTCTTGATACGTCCACTTTTGAGCTGACCAGTATGATCTCAACAGAATATACCTAAATCTCAAAAATGTTGCTTCTGTTTCTGCTAGGAAATCCTACCCCTCAACCAACCTCGTTCTGTTTGTAAGGTCACCACAGGTGGTATATTCTGTTTGTCTAAGAGGATAGCTGAGCGTGTCCCTTTAAATTGCATATTGGTGCTAAGGATGTGTAATAATGAATGCCAAAACCTTCCAAAAAAAGCACCATAATTTAATTATTTGTTTGTGTTGAAAATGTTTATTGGATTTTGAAATAAAAATACAGCAAGAGAATAAGGGTAAGGATGCATTAATAAATTGTTAATAAATAAATGAGAGATTCTATAATTATAAAAAGTGACAAATACTTGACATTTATTGATGAATAAAAGCATATAAATATGGAATATGTAAATAGACATGAATAAATAATTAAATAAGTAGATAAATAGTGAAAAAGCAGATAAGAAGAGAAGTAAGGGAAGGGGAAGAATGCAAGGAGGGTAAGAATTAATAGATATGTAAATGGTATAAATAAAAAAATGATACCGCAGATATTATTAATTAATTAAATATAAATAGATCAAATATAAATGAGGCAATAGCTTAACATGAGATCATCATATTAATCAAAGAGAAATGTGTTATCATAGGAAAATTTTCACATTGCAAAAAGTTTAAGACTGTAGATTTGGGAGAAAATAGTAAAATAGCGTAACAAAAAGGAGAAAAATAAAATATGTAGGATAATGTGAAGGGGTAGAGCCAGGGTACGGAGAGGTGGGGGAGAAAAATAGGATGAGAGGGAAGGTAATAATGAAGATAATATGGGAAAAGTGGAAGAGACGGAACAAGTTATAATAGGAAAGACATAATTAACAAAGATGTAGAATAATGAGTTAGTCTCCTTATGTGGGTGCAGTTAGAGGAACGGGAGAATTAGTAGTATCGTCCGCTTTCATTTTTAGAAAAGGTGACCAGGTCTGGAGAAATATGTCAGTTTGATCCTGAAGGTTATAGATCGTGCGTTCATGTGAAGCCATTTGTATCATGGCTACCAACAATTCTTCCTGTGAGGGTGGAGAGGATAGTTTCCAGTGACGTAAAATACATATTTTAGCTGTAGCCAATGCAGTGTGGAAAAGACGGTGAGCACCATAATTTTAGAGCTGCTAGCAAAACCTTAAATCTCACTTTGCTAAAGAACTTTGGGTCCCCAAATTTTTATAGAAAGTTTTCTTGAGTAAACTTCCCCAATACAGCCGCATAAATTCGCCCAATATGACTTAAAAGGCTTTACTAGCAGGATTCTATTGTTCTTAAATTGGAAAGCTTGATAATATGTCTGTAAATCTGGGACAGCGAGCCCACTTCCTGTTTCATCCTCAGTTTCTTGCAGGGCAATCTAATACCTTTAGAGGCACACATAAACTACTCAGTCTTCCTTGACTCTTCTTAATTCGATCACTTGTAAATGTTAGGGGTATGGCATTAAAAAGAAAGGCCTGCTTAGCGGAGATTCATCATCCTGATCAAGTTAGTCCTTCTGTAGGGTCTTAGTGGAAGATTTTCCCATCTCCTCAAAAGAGCTTCTATTTCACTGCAGACCTTGTACAAATTGGTCTTTCTGGGATGATCCAAGCTATGTGGCACCAAGACTCCCAAGTTTCCTATATGCCTCTTACTCTACTGAATTCCCTGGATGCCTTCATTGTTTGGTTATGAAATAACCTTAGTTTTTTACTTGTTTATTTGATAACCTGAAATGCTCCTAAGCGCTTCAGCATGTGCTTCGATCTTGGGAATCGAGTGTGCAGGATTGGCTGTGAATAAGATGATGTCATTTGCATAGAGTGGTATCTTTACAGTCAAACCCAAAGCCGCAAAGCGTAAAATGGAGCTATCTGAACAAATCATTTGGGTTAAAGATTCAATATAGAGATTAAACAATAGTGGTAATGGGGGCATCCCTGCCTTGTCTCTAATAATAGAAAAGGATCGAGTTAGTCTTCAATTTGTTAATACTATAGCTGTAGATGATCTATATAACAATTGAATTGTGTTAATCATATTGCTGTTAAGACGAAAAAATGTTAAGGACTCCCATAAATGTACCCAATTCACCCGATTGGAGGCCTTAGCAGCATTCACGGTTGCTATAGTCCGTGGACTATTTAAGGTCTCTGCAATGTCAATTGCTCGAGTTAAGAGGTGTGTCAGCTCATTAAGCTGCCTACCTGGTATAAAAGCTTTTTGATTGGGCTAAATTATTGTCCTTGTAACCCCTGCTAATCTTGCTATGATCCCCATGAAAATCTTGTAATATCAATTCAAAAGAGAAATTGGTTTGTAGGAACCTGGTTTAATTGGATCTTTCTTAGGCTTACGAATCATGACCGTTGTGGCTTGATACCATGACCGTGGCAATCTCTCTGCAGCCCAGATATACTTGATTTAAAGCACTTTTCCATATGGGAACCAAGTAAGTTACCAGTTTCTTATAAAGCTCTCCTGGAATCCCATCCTGGCCTGCTGCTTTTCAATTTTTAAGTCTTCCCACTTGTTCTTATATTTTATCGTCTGTGATTTCCCTTCCAAGTCCTACGGCTTCTTGCTTTGTAAGCACTGATATGTTCTTATCTGACAGCCATCTCCTAATGTCTGTTGGATCTGATTTTATACCCTTGTGTAAATGGAGGTAAGTGGCTTAACATCCATTCATGTATTTCTTGCAGTGTTTGGACCATATCTCCACTTCTAAAATCCATCAGCAGATCAATGTGATTTCTGGACAGATCTGATTTTGTTTTCAAGGCCAGCAGTGCTCCCCTCTTACCCCGTATTCAAATTTCTGTAACTTACTGTTTCTCCATCCTCTTGTCCAGGCCCTACAGCTCGTATCTCAAATGGGGGCTTCTACCAAGTATTTCGGATCTCACGCTCTTTCTTGCCACTTCCATCAAAACGTTGCCCTCTTCTGCTTGCCTCTCTATATTTCGTTTGAATGAGATTCTCAAAATGATCCCTCTAATGTATGCACACACCAAATATTAACTAACCCTGAATGTTGCAACATACATTTAGGGCCATAGTACCCTACATAGGTCAGTTTGAACTGTCTTGTCCCCAAAGTAGCCATCATCCACCTCCGCGAATTGGCTGTTTTTTTTAATTTACTAACCTAACCCCTGAGTTCTTAGTAATAATTTTGCCACATTAAAACTTCTTAGAAGACTTTTCCCATGGATTCCTTTAAACTGTAGGAAAACCGTGACACAGGCACTTCTGGTGAGTAATCTGGACTATGGTAATGCATTGTATATGGGCATGGCCGACTACCTTTTCACTAGATTACAAGTAGTCCAAAATGCAGCTGCTAAACTTGTATGGAATAAGAGTAGATATAGTTCTGCCTCTCTCTGCATGAAAGAATTACACTGGCTACCTGTACGTCAAAGAGCCATTTTTAAGCTCATGTGTTTTGCACATAGAACACTATATAAAACTGGCCCTCAAATCCTACATGGGAAACTAAAATTTCATGCACCTCTGTGTAATCTGAGATCCCGCCACCAGGCATTGGCATCAGTCAAACGCACGACCAAAGCTAGGGTGGGCGATCGATCGTTCTCAAAATAAGCAGCGGTCAATTGGAATAAACTCCCTCTAGAACTACGTCTGACTGAAGAATACCTAATGTTAAGGAAAAAAACTAAAAACACACTTATTTCCTGGCTATTAAACTGCTAACTGGAAATTTCCCCCGCCTACACTCAGCAATTTTTTTTTTTTTAGCTCCGTGATGTCCCTTGGTATGAGTGTTGCGCTTTATAAATAAATAAATAAAAAATAATAGCTGCTCCTTTTGTGCTGCCAATGTGTTCTGAGCTAATAGCATCTTGTACCTACCTGGAGTTCCTAAACTAGGTCCTGCACTTTGCTGTGTCTTCTGAAGAATAATAACCTGAGCCTTAATCTCCTGCAGTTATTCAGCAACTCATTTCTGGATCTCAGTCAATTTACATTCCATGTGAGTGTCTCGACCTGTTTTATCATCTTTCTTGAAGGCATGGTCCCTTTCATTGCTTCTCCCCTAGAAGAAATAGTGATAGAGCTGAAGATGTTAATGACAGGTTCTGAACAACCATACTCCCACTGTGTTATTGCCCAGTGCTAGTATGACTCTTGAGGATTTTTTGTTTCCCCTACCCAATGCTCCAAACTCACTCGTACCTTCCCTTAGAAATCCTCCCTACTTTAAATCTTCTCACCTTTTGGGATCCTTCTGGGGAAGTTAAAATATATATTTTATTTTTATTTTTATTTTATTTAAGCTTGTACCGCGCACAGCTACCCACAATGGGTTTCCCGGCGCCAGGGATAGACTGTAGAAGAAAAGAGAATGTCACCTTGACTTAAGGCCTCTGCCGACTATTGGTCACGCTTAGTAAAGAGCAGGGTCTTCAAAGCCTTACG
Organism: Triturus cristatus; assembly: GCF_964204655.1. Lineage (NCBI taxonomy): Eukaryota > Metazoa > Chordata > Amphibia > Caudata > Salamandridae > Triturus > Triturus cristatus. The sequence goes on from NC_140592.1 coordinate 320,210,581, forward strand.
GAAGCGGAGTAAGTTGGTCTCAGATTTTAATGCCAATGGGAGGGAGTTCCAGTATTTAGGACCAAGAGTGGAAAAGGAGCGGCCTCCCATTTTTGCCAGCTTCCATCTTGGTACTGTGAAATTGCCAGTGTCCGATGACCTTAATGAGCGCAGGGGTCTATAGGGTTTTACCAGCCCCTGAACATATACTGGGGCGCTACCCTGCTTAGCCTTGAACATATAGCAGAGTGCCTTGAATTTAACGCGTTCTGGGATGCTCAACCAATGGAGGTCACGCAAAGCGGCAGTGGCTGAGGTGCGTCTGGGGACATTCTTTAGCAGGCGCGCGGCCGCATTTTGCACCACCTGCAGCACATGTATAGTAGCTTTATCTGCGCCCAAATAGAGAATGTTGCCATAGTCCAGGCGTGATGTTACAAGTGCCTGGACTACAGTTCTGCGAGAGGAGAGGGGGAGCATCCACAAAATCTTGTGAAGCCATCGCAAGGTTGAAAAGCAGATGGCTGAGACCTTAGTAGCCTGTTGTCTCATAGTTAGCCTGTCGTCAATAATGACGCCCAGGTTGCGAACTGCAGTAGATGGTGTAGGCGCATTTCCCAGTTCGATGGGCCAATGGCGAGGACCCCAAAGATGTTTGTTCTGTCCCAGAATGACCACCTCGGTCTTCTCCCCATTCAGCTTGAGACAATTTCTCCGCATCCAGTCGGCCACAAGAGTGAGGCCCGACTTGAGTGCGGAGATGTTGTTTACGTCTCTCCCTGACAAGGAGAAGACAATCTGGGTGTCATCTGCGTAGGAAAACAGGGTTAGCCCAGCTTGTTCGACTATGGTTGCCAAGGGTTTAACATAAATATTAAATAATAAAGGGCTAAGAATTGAGCCCTGGGGGACGCCGCGGGTGGATGGACAAATGGCGGAGGCAGCTTTAGAAGAAAACACTTGGAAGCTTCGGTCACTAAGGAAAGACGCCAGCCAGGCCAAGGCCTGGCCTGCCACACCTAGAGATTTCAGAGAGTCAATGAGGATGGAATGTGACACGGTGTCGAAAGCTGCGCTCAAATCCAGCAGGATGAGCGCCATGGTGTTTCCCTGATCGACACCGTGCCTAAGACTCTCTGTCACCCCCAGGAGGGCTGTCTCGGTTGAGTGCCTAGGCCGAAAGCCCGACTGAGAAGGATGGAGAAATCCAGTGTTTTCAACCAGTTTGGAGAGCTGAGAATTTATATGTCTCTCCAATATCTTTGAGAAAATTGGCAACAAAGATATAGGGCGAAAGTTAGCAGGATTTGAAGGATCTGCACCCTGTTTTTTTAATAACGGTACAACCATGGCGTGTTTCCAAGGTTGTGGGACATGGGCCTCGCTCAAAGAAGCGTTGAGTAATTTAATGATGGGGGGATGAGTGAGGGGGTCTAATTGTTTTAATATTTTGGCCGGGAGAGCGTCCAGTGGGGAGCCCGATCTCACACTATTTAAACAGGAGAGGAAAGAAATGGCGTCTAAGGGCTGCCAAGTAGTGACTACTGCATCAGTGTCATTGTTTTCCAATTTTTGGACTATGTCAAGGGCAGTGTACATAGTACCTAGAGGTGTAGTGAAATTTTCATAGATAAGGTCAACTTTATCTATGAAGTAATCCGCTAAGGACTGACACTGAGTGCCATCAAGTGCCGGGGGAGGAGGGATCGAGTTAGCACCAGTCAATTTTTTGACAACAGAGAATAGCACCTTTGGGCAGTTTTGTGCATCAGTCACAGTTTTCCTTGTGTAGTCTGCTTTAGCAGTTTTACAACTGTAGTGGTATTTTTTTAAGGCTTCTTTATATGTGGCTTTACGTGAAGGAGAATAGCCTTGTCTCCATTTACGCTCCAAGGTCTTACAATGTGAGCGGAGGCTTTTAAGTTGTTCCGAATACCATGGAGCAGGAGGGTGGTGTGAAAATGCGGGCTTTGATGTCATTGGAAGCGCTGTATTGACTGCAGTGGTTAGCCAGAGTTCAGTGGCGCAATTGAGAGCGGCAGTTGGTAGTTCAACACATGGAAGTGTTTTGATCAGTAGTTTATTGAGTTCTGGCAAGTTAATCTTCCCCCAATTCTGAACTGGCCGCGTAGTTTCCACCTCAGGTCTTATTACTGTATCAGCCATGTCATAAGAGAAGGGGACAGCTAAGTGGTCGGACCAGGTGATTTGTAGGGCTTCACGAGAACAATCTAGGGACAGGTTAGATAGGATCGGGTCCAGTAAGTGACCGGCACAATGAGTGGGACCTGTGTTTAGAAGTTGAAGGTTAAAAGCTTCCAGAATAGGGAGAAGCTGATTCCTATTAGGGCACTCATGGTCGTCTAAATGTATGTTTAGGTCCCCTAAGATTGTGAAATTAGGCGCTTTAAGCAGTACTGGGGCTAGGAAGTCCGGTAACGATGTTATCCAAGGGCTCGCTGTCCCAGGGGGACGGTATACCAGTAGCCCTGACAGCGTAAATTGGGGAGTAATGGATAATTTAAAAAGGGCTGATTCACAATCTTTTTGAGTGGTGTCTACCAATTTACAAGTGTATACATTTTTGTAAATAATTGCAATTCCTCCACCCCTACCGGAAACTCTATCCTGACGAAGAATGGCGTAGTTAGAGGGAATGGCGTCTGCCACATCCGGGCCCGAGCAGTCTCTGAGCCACGTCTCGGTCAGGAATATAGCATCAGGTTGATTTTGATCTAGAAAATCGTGGATATTGTATCTATGTTGTGGTAAGGATCGGCAATTTATGCTCCAAAAACTTAAGAGGGGGCGAGTGGAAGTTGTCCTAGAGCATACCTGTCTCTTTCGTCTGCCTTGATGTTGGAGGGATCTGCATGTGGTAGGGGTTTTTAGTGAAAAGTTGCAGCGAGGACAGCTGAACTTGTGAGGCGGGAAAGGGTAGGTGGAGCAGTTATTATTGGGAGCACCACGTAGCGCAAATAACTCTTCGGAGGAGTATGTAAGAGTCATGATGGATATAGTGGCTTTGCTCACCAATAAGGGTATGCCAGAGCCCAGAGCCCAGCCTAGCGCGGACGAGCGCAGACGGGCAGGACTCTGGCTGGACTCCGGCGCAACTATGGCGCGCCCGCTGTGCAGGTGTGGCAGGCCAGGCCTTGGTGTCTACTTGTGTTAGTGCTTTATTTAAATTATTTATAAAAACTCTCAATTTGGTGAACATAATCAAATTAAATCTTTGGTTTTGTGACAGAGGTAAGTAGTCCACAGCACAAATAACCTTCTGAGATCAGAAAGTACATCATGTAGGAAGCTGACTTTTTATGTAGTATACCAAAACTGAGGTACACTATCTAGAAAGTCCAACCCTTATTGGCTAACAGAGCATTTGGAATTATTAATTTAAGATCTATTAGTGGTAGTGTGGGCGAGACGTTTAGGCTTATCAGAGAGTAGTGTTAAGCATTTGTGGTACACACACAGACAACAAGTGAGACCCAAATTCAAGAAGAAACTTCAGACCAGTTTAGAAAAATAACTTGTATGTTCGAGGCATAAGAGCTGCAGATTGTACACTTAGCATAGATCGCCATCTGGTGTTGGGCCCGGATGTTTGCAGTTTGTTTTTCTTCTTGGACAGTCTTTGGAAGTCACGAGTTTGGTGACTCCTCCTTCGGTCCGTACTGCGCATGGGCTTCGGCTCCATCCTCAGATTGTTTTTTTCCGCCATCGGGCTCGGATGTGATACTTCGTGCTCCGGCTTCGAACTTCTACGGTTCCAGCCTCGACGGAAAATCCTCGATTCTTCGAGTTCCTTCATCATCTTCATCTCTCGAAGCGGCACTTTCTCCATCCCGTTCATCGACACCGGCCTTCGGGCCCTCCGCGACTCCGGTCCCGGCCGATGGAAAGGACTCCGTTCAAAAAGTGCCCAAAATGTGGGTCTAAATTTCCCCACACCGACCTCCATCAGGTGTGTAACCTTTGCCTCTCTCCGGAACACGAGGCTAGAGACTGCCCCGCCTGCAAGTCTTTTCGATCGAAGAAGACCATCCGAGATCGAAGAGCTCGACGCACCATGGCGCACTCATCCTCCGCAGCTCCACCGGACATCTTCGGAGACGACGCCGAAGCTTCGGGGCAAACACACACCGAACAGGAGGAAGACGTCGTCAGCGCTTCCGAGGACGACGACTCCGACGTGGAGGACATTACACCAGCGCAGCGGGCCGTGAGTAATATGCCCCCTCCTACCCCCACGCCGAAAACCAAAGAGACTCAGGTTACTCCCTCGCCTGCCGGCCTGGGCAAAACCAAAACCAAAACTTCGATCACCCCACCTTCGGGCCCGGTGTCGAAGCTCCCAAAGTCTCATGGCAGCTCGGGATCGAGCCAGCCGACACCCGGTGCCGAAAAACAGCATCCGGCACCGAAGACTGCAAAATCCAGCTCGACTCCGAAACCACCGGTGCCGAAGCCTGGACACTCGGTGCCGACCAAACACAAACACAAATCTGTCGGCACCGATGCTCCGGCGCCGAAACATCATTCGACGCCGAAACACCCGGAGACCTCAAAAAAGCATGGCGCACACAGACCATCGAAACCCCCGGTTCCGAAATCACCGGTGCCGACAGACGACTCGACACCATTGGCTCTGTTTACACCAGACCCTTTACAAAAGACTTTGTCCAAAGATCCTAAGACTGGGCTTTTGACTTTAACTACCAAGAAAAGACGCCTTGATGCTCCGGCTCCTCCTCCTCCACCCAAAAGGAAGGACTCTGCTACTTCTCCCCTCAGAGTGCCCTCCCCACTACCGCCTCCCCTACCCCCTCCACCTCCTCCACCACCTCCACCTCACAGGTCTCCGCCACCTGTACCTCACTACGATCCGACCCCATCCCCAGATCCGGATGATGGGGATCCGGACAATTACCCGGCGGACGCCCCAATGGATCCCACTCCACCAGGGACCCCAGATCCATGGGAGGATTACAATAACCCTGATATACCCAATGTACCTCAGGACGACTTATACCCATCAAGACCGTCTCCTCCAGAGGACTCCTTAGGGTTTCACCATTTAGTGCAGAGAGCAGCACACTACCATGGGGTGGACATGCACAGTGAACCAGTAGAAGAAGACTTCCTACTGGATACATTTGATATACAAGACAAATCCACTTCCATTTTACCCATGCTTAAGGGTGTCACCAAGCACGCTACAGAGGTGTTCAAAGACCCTGTCAGAGCCAGAGTACTGAACCCTAGAATAGAGAAGAAGTATAAGGCGGCACCCACAGACCCTGCTTACATCAAGGGCCCTGCTCCCCTAGATTCCCTAGTTGTCTCCACAGCTAGAAAGCGGGCTAACTCCCAATCCTCAGGAGATACCCCACCGCCAGACAAAGAATCTAAACTTCTGGACGCGTCTGGTAAACGCACCGCCTCCCAAGCTGCAAACATGTGGCGCATTGCAAACACACAAGCACTGCTTGCGCGATATGATAGAGCACACTATGACGAACTAGAGGCTCTTATGCAGCACCTTCCAGAAAAATACAAGCACAAGGCTCATGACCTGATACAGGAGGGTAAACTAATTACAAACACCTCCATTAAGTGTGCCCTCGATGCAGCCGACACTGCTTCTAGGGCCATAAATACCAGTGTCCTGCTTCGTCGCCACGCCTGGCTCAGGATCTCAGGTTTCAAGCCTGAAGTCCAGGCATCCATACTCAATCACCCCTTTGACCAGGAAACACTCTTTGGGCCAAAGGTAGACGAAGCGCTCGAAAAGATGAAGAAAGACACAGACACAGCAAAGTCTATGGGGGCACTCCAAACACAAGCCTCCAAACGTTCCTTTCGACGCTCGTCCTTTCGTGGCACAGGCAGAGGCTCCTCCACCGACAACGCCTCTACCTCCTACAAGTCCCCTCCTCAAAATACCTTTTCAAAGGGCAATCAGAGAGGTGGTTACAGGGGTAACAACAATAAGGGCAGGGGCAAAACCAACAACACCCGTTCTGCCACCCCCCCCGCACAATGACTCCCCTCCGCTCCCCCCAGACCATTCCACTCCGGTCGGGGGCAGACTACAAAACTTTATCCACGTATGGGAGTCCATAACATCGGACAAATGGGTAACCCAAATCATTCGGTCAGGGTACTGTCTCGAACTAACATCTACCCCACCCAATATCCCACCAAGGCACCGTCCAATGTCTCAAGAACATTCCACACTGCTCAAACAAGAGGTACTCTCACTCCTCCAAAAACACGCTATAGAGCAGGTCCCCGTCAATCAACAGAATCTAGGGGTCTACTCCCTATATTTCTTAATACCAAAGAAAGACGGGACCCTCAGACCCATTCTCGACCTCCGGCCTCTAAATGCCTACATACACTCAGACCATTTTCACATGGTCACCCTACAGCAAGTCCTCCCACTCCTCTGCCAGGGAGACTTTCTCACAACCTTGGATCTGAAAGACGCATACTTTCACATTCCAATACACCCCTCTCACAGGAAATACCTCAGGTTCGTGGTGGACGGGCAACATTACCAATTCACGGTTCTCCCCTTCGGGGTCACCACCGCACCGCGGGTGTTTACCAAATGCCTAGCAGTAGTAGCAGCACACCTCAGACGTCAACACATTCACGTCTTCCCTTACCTGGACGACTGGCTGATAAAAGCCGCGTCCTACGACCAATGTGTGCAGCATACAAACAGCACCATCCAACTGCTCCACCAGCTAGGCTTCACGGTGAACTACCAAAAGTCCCACCTCATACCATCTCACACAAAGCAATATCTCGGGGCCACTATAGACACCTCCAAGGGTATTGCCTATCCAAACTCAGCCAGAATCACAAGCATTCAAGCCTTACGCAAAACATTCCTCCCTCAACACTCTCTTCCAGCAAGAGTGTTTATGAAGCTCATAGGAATGATGGCGTCTTGCATCTTCATAGTGCCCCATGCAAGACTCCACATGCGTCCACTTCAAGAGTGCCTAGCACAACAGTGGAACCAGGCCCAGGGTCAGCTGACGGATCTGGTGTTGGTGGACGGCCGCACACATCACTCTCTGCAGTGGTGGAACACCACAAACCTTTCCAAAGGGCGGCCGTTCCTGGACCCGGTTCCTCAGGTGATTCTAACAGCGGACGCATCGCTCTCCGGCTGGGGAGCGCACCTCCTACACCTCACCATGCAAGGTCTATGGACGCCACAGCAAAAATCGCTCCACATCAACCACCTGGAGCTCTTGGCGATCTTTCTAGCCCTAAAATCTTTCCAAAAACAGATTTCGGGCAAAGCAGTCCTCATTCGCACAGACAATATGACTGCGATGTATTATATACAAAAACAGGGGGGGACACACTCTCCCCAGCTCTCCCGCTTAGCCCAGAGCATATGGAGATGGGCAATTCCCCAAAACATCTTTCTCCTGGCACAGCACGTTCCAGGCGTACAAAACACCATGGCAGATCTGCTCAGCAGACAAACACAACAACTACACGAATGGGAACTGCATCCACAAGTTCTTCACCCATTCTTCCAACAGTGGGGGCATCCTCAGATAGACCTCTTCGCCACCCACGAAAACAAAAAATGCCCAAGCTTCGCCGCCAGATACCCACACCCATTGTCCAAGGGCAATGCGATATGGATGAACTGGTCAGGCAGATTTGCATACGCCTTTCCACCTCTCCCACTAATTCCATTAGTGGTCAGGAAGCTACAACAGCACTCCCTCACACTCATTCTGGTAGCTCCGACGTGGGCCAGGCAGCCGTGGTACACCACGCTACTACAACTGTCAGTGGTACCACATCAAAAATTGCATCTATCCCCATGCCTCCTAACCCAGAACCATGGAGAAATCAGGCACCCGGACCCAGCTCAGCTCAACCTGGCGATCTGGCTCCTGAAATCCTAGAATTCGGATACCTTAACCTTCCCCCTGATTGCATGAACATCATCATGGAAGCCAGACGCCCTACCACTAGAGCATGCTATGCCGCAAAGTGGAAAAGATTCGTAATTTACTGCCGTAACAATACAATCAACCCTCTAGATGCATCCATACAGCACATAATATGCTATCTGCTCCATCTTCACAGGTGTAACCTGGCATATTCATCCATACGCCTACACCTAGCAGCGATCGCTGCCTATCTACAAAACAGGCAGCATTTATCACTCTTCAGAGTGCCCGCTATTAAAGCCTTCATGGAAGGCCTTAAACGAGTAATTCCTCCCAGGGCACCACCTTCCCCTGTATGGAATCTAAATTTGGTTCTTACACGTCTAATGGGTCCGCCCTTCGAACCAATGCACAAATGTGAGCTACAGTTTCTCACCTGGAAGATCACTTCCCTTAGAAGGGTTGGTGAAATACAGGCGTTCACCATACAGGAACCCTACATACAAATGCATCACAGCAAGGTCATACTTCGCACAAATCCGAAGTTTCTGCCCAAAGTCATTTCCCCCTTCCACCTCAATCAATCAGTGGAATTACCTGTCTTCTTTTCGCAACCCCAATCTGTTGCAGAAAGGGCCTTACACACGCTCGATGTAAAAAGGGCGTTACTATACTACATACAAAGAACGCAACCCTTCAGGAAGACTAAACAATTGTTCGTTTCCTTCTCTCCACCACATAAAGGCAACCCCATTTCAAAATCAGGGATAGCTAGGTGGATTGTAAAATGCATACAAATTTGCTATCAAAAGGCAAAGAGAACATTATCTGTTCCCCCTAAAGCCCACTCTACAAGAAAGTTAGGGGCTTCTATGGCTTTTCTAGGGAATATACCCTTAGATGACATCTGCAAGGCAGCCACATGGTCTACACTGCACACCTTCACAAAACACTACTGTGTAGATGTGCATTCCAAGCAGCAAGCTAGGGTGGGCCAGGCTGTACTAAAGACACTTTTTCAAACAGCTGCAACGGATACCGGTGGTCGCCGCTAGGGTTGGGTACTGCTATATAATCTATGCTAAGTGTACAATCTGCAGCTCATATGCCTCGAACGGAATATGCTACTTACCAGTATGCATCTGTTCTTGGCATGTAGAGCTGCAGAGTTGTACACGCCCACCCGCCTCCCCGGCTACCTGTATCCGTTCCAGTACATCTTATTTAGATACAACACATGGGTTTCTCACTGTTATTACTACGCTCCATCATTTCCCTGTTGGCGAAAAACAATCTGAGGATGGAGCCGAAGCCCATGCGCAGTACGGACCGAAGGAGGAGTCACCAAACTCGTGACTTCCAAAGACTGTCCAAGAAGAAAAACAAACTGCAAACATCCGGGCCCAACACCAGATGGCGATCTATGCTAAGTGTACAACTCTGCAGCTCTACATGCCAAGAACAGATGCATACTGGTAAGTAGCATATTCCTTTTTATTGAATTTTTACACCAAGATCTTTGTCATTTGGTAAGTATGATTCGAGTTATCAATTTTTACAGTAAGCAAAAAATGTCACACAAATGAGATTTGTTCACAGCAATGCTTTCCTAGCAAGAACGAAACATATACTGCATACAGGTATTTGCAATCGTATTTCAATGTCCCCTTTAGGACTTAAGGTGCTAGATGGTCAAGGTCAAAATATCCACCAGCAGTTCAGATTTACCTGCCCTGGAGTGTCCAGGTGCAGAGATGCTGGAGGGGTTGGTAGTATTGTGCGCTACACTGTTAATAGGGGGGGCACCTAGAAACAGGCTCCAGAGGGGAACTTGGGAGCAGGGGAGTACAGTCTGTCTTCGGAGAGCTCGGGTGCATAGTTTTGGTTGGCTGCTTCCGTGTGTCAAAGGCACCCACAGTTCTTGGTCAGACCTGCAGAGGGGACAAAACAGGACAGCTGGGCCACACTCGGCGCTCGCCTCATCAGCTGGTCGGTATTGGTGGTGTTGGTGTCTCGGTTGGATTGCAATCAAGCCTTGGTTGCTGCAAGGGGTCCGGTACCCCAGATATTGATGCAAGGCAGATCCTAAGGAGGTAGGGGGGTGGGTGTCCTGGCGTCTCCAAACTTGGGGTGAGACGGATATGACCTCCTGGTTGCACGGTCACCTCTTCCTTGGTGGCGGCTGCGTCAGTAGACAGCAGAACAGTGAACCGGACATTGCGGTTGGTGCCTGCAGGTTACAAGGAATTGGCTCTGCCACTTCAAGGGAGATGCTGACGGCCCCCGAAGCTTTTAAAGGATGCACAGCGCATTGGTGTAAATTACCACACTGATTTAAACATTCCCTTGACTGAGCATATGTACCAATGGAAAGTATTTCACATCTTAATGTGTACTTGTGGCACAAAACATCTTCTGCTTGTCAAGAGGGTTAACGTCTGTGACTTGACTGAATCTTTTGCCCATTCTACAGAACTGTTATCAGTATTGTTAGAAATTAGGTTACTGGTTGAGGGTGTGAAACTGTACTCCAACAGCAACCACAATTCTTGTCTGGGTGGAAGACACGCAACCCCAAATTAACCTGTGCTTAACTGTCTGGTAAGTTGGCACAAAAGCAGTCCGGCCTAACGTAATGTGTAAATTATTTATGTGGTAACCAAGTGAAAACACAAGAACAATCCCATGCCAATTTAGAAACCTAGAGTAAAATGTAAGAAATTATGACACCAAAGCAACAAAAATCCAATCAGTAGAACCAGAGTTATGCAATGTTAAGAGGGTTGGTAAAAATAGTGCCAAAAGCACAAAACTCCAACTGCAGTTATCTGATTGGTCCTGGTTAGGATAAAGTCACAATTTCAGGCCAACCGTAGTGGAGCATGGGCCACAATCAGGTACTAAGTTAGTCCCGCTGAGAAATGTACCTTAAATCCTGGTTGCAGAGTGTAGCGCCTATAGTCCACTCCCTACAGAGGTGTCTGGAATTTCCATCCTCCCTGCCCTGGACCCAGCTTATTGGGGGGCAAAATAGACTAGTGTGAAACCCTTTGTGAGTGTGCTGAGACAGAGCCATTGTAATGTGCAAGTGTGGCAGGTGACAACTCCTCCCCCTCATCCTGACAGAGATGGCCCATCCTGACACAACCTATTCCCCCTTTGTCTCACTGTCTGGGAGTAATACACAAAGACCAACTGCCAGCTACACCTAGTCATGTGACCCAGAATTCAGACTGCAGGCATCAAATGGTTAGAACAAGAAAATGGCACCTTTCTAAAAGTGCATTTCCAGAACTGTGGCTTAAAATCCCTCTTCACCATTAAAGAGGGTTTTAAAGTACAATCCCTTAGATACCAAACTCATCATTCCTACCTGCTCTCAAATGAAAGTTAGCACTTATTAAATGTCATGAGGTAATGCAGTATTATCATATGGAAGAGGCAGGCCTTGCAGTAGTGACAAACACATTTAAAGAGTTTTTAATTACCAGGAAATGTAAAAGTAGAAAAATGCATGTCCAAATGTTCAAATATACTGCACCCTGCCCTATGGCCTGTCAAAAGGTTTATTTTGCCAGGTCAAAATTGCAGTTTAAAAAATAACACACACGCTGCAATGGCAGGTACAAGATAAATTTAAGGACTACCTAAGTGAGATGCACAATCATTGCTGCAGGTCCACTAGTAGCATTTAATTTAGAGGCCCTGGGTACATGTAATACCATGTTACTCAAAGGTAAAATAAAGGTGCTGATTGAGTGTACACCAATTTCACCGTCTTTAAAAGAGGGAGCACAAGCACTATAGTACTGGTTTGCAGTTGTATAGTGTCCTAAGGCCAAAAAAACATTCAGCAAAAACCGGAGTAGTAATGCAAAATGGTTGGGGGAAGACCACTCTAAGGCTGACGGGTCTAACAAGTATACATGCTGATGATCATACTCCATTTCCAACACATGTAGGTTAATCTTGTGGATGAGTTTAAGGATTACATATCAACTCAAGTCTATCCTTTTATACCCAAAGTATGGCCGAAGGGACACAGATATTGGACTGAGGTTGTGCCATGAGGTCTTAAAGTGCCTTGTGATATGCATACCACCAATTGTATGAATGCCATTATCACTTTGAAATATGGCTGACGATGGACTGCCTGGTACAGAAGTTGGTTAGTTGGATGAAATTAGCAATATTACGTCTTGGTAGGTAATTAAAAATGTTATTCGTACCTAAATTCTTCCATCTATTTCTGAATATTTCAATTTAATCCACAGGAAAGGCTTTCAGCAGATTTCGTACCATCCTTGACTAACATGCTTAATTAACATTGACTTGAGGCCGCAGGTATAGTAACTCCGCCCGTGGACTTAATTTACCATATACTAGGTGGGCTGCTGGTTCATAGTTGGCTGTTCAAGTCCGTTATACTACTTTCTAGTTTTCACAGGAATGTGAAGAACACTATACCTGTATCGAAAGAAAATTTGCCCAAACCTGCGTCTTTACAGTCTGTAGTGATTGGTTTCTCAGATGGGGAAGACTGACATTAATTGCTGGAAGTTGGCACCCTAGGCATAGAAAAGATTTACCAGGATCTTGGCACTTGGGTCACCAATTTTCTGCGATTTGATATCCCTATTCTTCCCAAAATCTTGAAAAGTCATTTCAGAACTTCAAGGATACACTACTGCATCTGTCGTCTTCAGATATTTAAATGGCCACGTCATTAAACTTGAGGCTTGTTTGAATACAATAGGGGCTTGTACTGCTCAAGTTATTCTGATAAACTGTAAAACCCAGCATAAAATCACAAACTATTAATTTCCAGTAGCTCGCATGGTGCTGAATCTGTTACCATCGTCTATAAATTAGGTGGGGTTTGCAAGTTGTTAACCAACATACATTTTGCATCTGTGGAGAATGAGGCTTTGGACAGTTTAATTGTCAAGGGCAGTTCTTGTAGTGGACGTAATCGTTCTTCACTTGTCACACAATTAATGCCTGTGACTCATTACAGTCTTCCCAAGCTCCAGATTGACTGGTAAGTAGTGGGGCAGGAACAATCAGGTAGAGCTAACTGAAAAAACTGAGGGGCTTATTTACACGCTCCTTGCCCCGCCGGTGCGTCACTTTTCATATAGGAAAAAGTGACGCACGGGCGGCACAAGTGGCTTGTAAATAAGTCCCCGAATCTCAAGGGGAAAAAAATCGGAAATTCGAATTGTAATAAAAAATTGTAATGCCGGTAAACAGGATCAGAAAAATATAGATAGTAGGAATAACTACAGTGACAGACTTCAGAATGATCAACAATCAAAAACATTATTGTGGTGCACTGACATCCTTCCTAGGATCATTTTTATAGTAAAAAGTCACTACTTGGTAATTCACCAAGCCAAAGTAATTTTTCACCAATTTTAATTGGGAAATACTGGCAAAATAAATAAGCGTTATTGGTAGCTTCCCAAAGAAAAATATAAAATGGGTTGAGCATGCCTTACTTACCAACGTAATGAAGTTGATGGTCTCATGCAAACACTCTCTGGGAAGTGCAGCAACACTGAGCTAAGATGCAGGATTTCACAAACCTTCTGGGAGCACTGCTCTGCCACCAAGATCCAGGACGGAGTTTGGCAAGAAACTCACTTGCAATCCTCTGCAGTTTAACAACTTTATTTAACAGTTTCAAACCCTAGGTTGGGCTTCACTATGAAACATAGACACAACATCATCAATACCTTACATCAAGGGCCAAATATTTTCATATTAAAACCAACGGTGCTTGATCCAAATTCTGTCATCTGCCCATACAATCTGTTCGGTATGGTGGAACTGTCTGGTCCTCCACCCCCTTCCAAGAATCCCGCCACTCAAGTTCCCCACTCCACAACTACTTTGGCCTGCTCCCCAGCACACGGACTAGTTCAAGTGGACAAGGTATGCCTCTGTCGCATTTGACATGTGTGAAAGGGGGTCCATATCTTTTTTATTTTGTCATGGTGTCGCGCATGAGGGCCATAAACTGTTCCATGGCATGAATATTCAAAATCTTGGTTCACCACATACCCAAGGTTATTGGGGTTGGTGTTTGCCAATGTTGTGCGACCACAAGGCTGGCAGCCAAGAATAAGGAAGTCAGTAGTCTGGTCGTGAAGAAGGGACAGTCCGTCATGCTCAACCATACCCAATAGGGCTAGAGACGGTTGCTTAGGAAGATGTACATTTGTGATTTCCCTTATGATCTCTGTCACGTGAGCCCAGAATTGCTGTTTGCAGCAGGCCCACCACATCTGTGCATACGTCACTTTGGACCTGAAGACTCTCCAGCACATGTCAAGTGCATTTGTCATTGCTATAAGACATATGGGGGGTCATATACCAGCGTAAAATTATCTTAAAGGCATTAGCTATGTTTTGGAGACAAATAGAGAGCTAAGTAGCCGCCTCCATATTAATATCCAATACCCTTCCATCAAGTCTAGGTCTTCTGCCCATTTACTTGTGTAGGGGAGTTGTGTAACAAGTATTTTGTCAGTCAGAGCTTTCTATAGGTGAGACCGCTTTCTAGAGGTGTCTCGCTCTGAGACTATATACTCCATTTTCGTGGTGTCGTGCACATACCTTTGGTTGTCTTGCCCAGTGTAGGGGCTGTAGGATATGGTATAGATCTCTAGATCCCAGCTGGAAGTCGATAGTACATTGGTCTCCTGGCTTGGGAGAGTCCCCTGGTGTAGCTGGCCCAGACATACCGTTTCCCCACCTTCCCAGGACCAATAGTATTTTTTCATCATCGCCAGTGGAAAGTCTGTGTTCCCCACCACCGGGGTCAGGGGACAAGGGTATGTTGTGATCCATTTCGTCCTCTGGGTTTTTGACCAAAAATATAAGGTCCGTTTTGTAGGCCATCTCATGGCAAAAGTGGAGCTTCAAGATCATAGGGGGCAGCCAAAGCTAGTGGTGAAGGGGGAGTGGGCGGCTCTCATGCTCCATCTGACAACCGGGTTTATCGGCGTCTGGGGAGTGCCACACTAGGGCCAGGGAGATCTGTGCTGCCAAAAGGTATCGCTAGATGTCAGGAACCCTTATCCCTCTGTCATCGAGGCTCCTCATTCATAGAGCTGTAGTCACCCTCGATGGTTTTCCATCCCATATGAATGCCCACATCTTCCTATTTAGATTTTTTGAAGGTGTGTGTGGGGGGGGGAGGGGTATTCAGACTGGAAGGGAGCAAAAGAGATATAGAAGTGTGGGCAAAAAATGAATTTTTACAGAATTTATCCTTCCCACCCAAGAGATCTCTAGTCTGCCCCATCAGTATAGGTCTTTAAATATTGTATCCAGGAGAGGTTGAACATTGCTTAGAAACACCCCATCTTCAGAGGGGGGGGGGGGGGCATCGTTACCCCCAAGTATTGGATTCCCCTCTGTGTCAGCAGAATACATACTGTGCCACAACCTTTGGAAGTGGTGCATTCACTCCTTTCTGCCATTGCCGTCGATTTCTGGCAGTTAACTTGGAATCCTGCCGCTAGTTGAAAGCCCTCTAACTTTGTTACCTGACTCACTAGATTAGTTAAAAAACAGAGGCCATCATATGCGAAAAATGCTAACTTTAGCAGACCCTTTTTGGTTGTTAGATCCTTAATAAATGGACTCGCCATGATCCAGTGGTACAGGGGTTCTGTGGGGAGGGAGAAGATGTGGGACGAGTCAGGAAGGGGATATTCAGGGCAGCCATCCAGCAACTGCCCAGCTACATCAGGTCTGTTACTGCCTGTGAGGGCGAATGAACTGCTGTTACCGTGGACCTTGGGCCGAGCTCCCCACCGCCACTTCAACATCACCCAAGCGATCCACTATATCATTCTACATCTCCAAGTTCCTCTCTGCGTGCTTGTCAAAGCGAACTCTCCTGAGGCGACACAGCTGTGCAACCTCCCACTCCCAGCAAGTCGGCTTTCCACCTTTCTCACTTCTGCTATGCCGCCTTGTCCCAGTGAATAGCAACATGTCGTCTGGCCAGCACCAAGTCCAACTGTGCAAACTTGTACTTCATTTTTGTACCCTCCTTGGAAAGCGGCAGAATACCCAGGAGATAATGTTGGATCATGGATTTGGGTCTAGCTCCCATTATTAGGGCCATCGTGCGAAGTACCCAAGTCTAGTAGGTGTGCAGCTCGTGACATCTCCATGTCACATGGATGAAATCTATGGGGGCCTCGCTGCATCTGAAACAGCCAGCCGGCCTCATGGGGTAAACTCTTTGTAGCCTCTGCAGCGTCAGGTGAGCCCTGAGCAGATAATAAAACTGGGTCAACTTAAATCTAGTGTTACTTGCAGTTTCTTGGACCTGTGCCCGGGCATGTTTCCGCTCACTGTCTGTGAGTGGGGTGTCCAGGTCCCCTGATTACTGAAGATGGGCAGACGTTACGTCAGTCTGCCTGTCACCCTTCAGGACAGCATACAGTCGGACATGAGGCCCCTATCGGAGCCCGGATTCAGCAGCACCGTCAGCACCCGGGAGTCGTGTAGTTCCTCAGGGAAGTCCATCCATATTTCATGTGCTGTGCGAGATATCCTCATGTACTGTAAAAACTGCCCAGTGCTGATGCAAAACCGCTCCTCCACGAAAGTCACAAAATAACTATTCAAGTAGAGGTCTCCCACTCTTGCAACCACCATGCACCCATTACATAACGTCCATAGAGCATGAATTCGCAGGAAGGACCTGAGCCACCAAATAGAAACAAGCTGTGCATGTGGTGCGAGCTTCAAGACGCACGTGAATGTCTTTTCCCAGGCCATAGCAACCTGGGATACTATGAATGGGGTGCCTGTTGGTACCAGGCAGCCCCCCATGAGGAGTTGCGGAAGTTCGTCTGCCGTCACCAGGCCCTCTAATAGTTTATTTTCCCAATCGAGGCTGACCTGACACCACAACGCTGCCAACTTAAGCAATCCCACAAGGTAGTACAAATGAAAATCTGGGAGTCCTAGCCCGCCCTCAGCTAGATCTAATTTTAGGATCTCCGGTCGGACTCTGCTGCGTTTGCCAGCCCAAACCAGGGACACCAACAGCCCATTGAGCTGTTGGAACAGTGAGGCCGGCAGAATGCAAAAAGAGTTCTTCATGGTGTATAGACATCTGAGCAGCATCACCATTTTACTTAGCGCCCGTGACAGACAGTGGGAGGGACTTCCAGAATGCAATGGAAGTAGTGAGGCTGGCCATAACTCTTACCATGTTCAACTCATATTGCCTACATTGTTCCTGTGTTACCTGAATACCGAGGTATTTACAGAATTTATCCTTCCCACCCAAGAGATCTCTAGTCTGCCCCATCAGTATAGGTCTTTAAATATTGTATCCAGGAGAGGCTGAACATTGCTTAGAAACACCCCATCTTCAGAGGGGGGGGGGCATCGTTACCCCCAAGTATTGGATTCCCCTCTGTGTCAGCAGAATACATACTGTGCCACAACCTTTGGAAGTGGTGCATTCACTCCTTTCTGCCATTGCCGTCGATTTCTGGCAGTTAACTTGGAATCCTGCCGCTAGTTGAAAGCCCTCTAACTTTGTTACCTGACTCACTAGATTAGTTAAAAAGCAGAGGCCATCATATGCGAAAAATGCTAACTTTAGCAGACCCTTTTTGGTTGTTAGATCCTTAATAAATGGACTCGCCATGATCCAGTGGTACAGGGGTTCTGTGGGGAGGGAGAAGATGTGGGACGAGTCAGGAAGGGGATATTCAGGGCAGCCATCCAGCAACTGCCCAGCTACATCAGGTCTGTTACTGCCTGTGAGGGCGAATGAACTGCTGTTACCGTGGACCTTGGGCCGAGCTCCCCACCGCCACTTCAACATCACCCAAGCGATCCACTATATCATTCTACATCTCCAAGTTCCTCTCTGCGTGCTTGTCAAAGCGAACTCTCCTGAGGCGACACAGCTGTGCAACCTCCCACTCCCAGCAAGTCGGCTTTCCACCTTTCTCACTTCTGCTATGCCGCCTTGTCCCAGTGAATAGCAACATGTCGTCTGGCCAGCACCAAGTCCAACTGTGCAAACTTGTACTTCATTTTTGTACCCTCCTTGGAAAGCGGCAGAATACCCAGGAGATAATGTTGGATCATGGATTTGGGTCTAGCTCCCATTATTAGGGCCATCGTGCGAAGTACCCAAGTCTAGTAGGTGTGCAGCTCGTGACATCTCCATGTCACATGGATGAAATCTATGGGGGCCTCGCTGCATCTGAAACAACCAGCCGGCCTCATGGGGTAAACTCTTTGTAGCCTCTGCAGCGTCAGGTGAGCCCTGAGCAGATAATAAAACTGGGTCAACTTAAATCTAGTGTTACTTGCAGTTTCTTGGACCTGTGCCCGGGCATGTTTCCGCTCACTGTCTGTGAGTGGGGTGTCCAGGTCCCCTGATTACTGAAGATGGGCAGACGTTACGTCAGTCTGCCTGTCACCCTTCAGGACAGCATACAGTCGGACATGAGGCCCCTATCGGAGCCCGGATTCAGCAGCACCGTCAGCACCCGGGAGTCGTGTAGTTCCTCAGGGAAGTCCATCCATATTTCATGTGCTGTGCGAGATATCCTCATGTACTGTAAAAACTGCCCAGTGCTGATGCAAAACCGCTCCTCCACGAAAGTCACAAAATAACTATTCAAGTAGAGGTCTCCCACTCTTGCAACCACCATGCACCCATTACATAACGTCCATAGAGCATGAATTCGCAGGAAGGACCTGAGCCACCAAATAGAAACAAGCTGTGCATGTGGTGCGAGCTTCAAGACGCACGTGAATGTCTTTTCCCAGGCCATAGCAACCTGGGATACTATGAATGGGGTGCCTGTTGGTACCAGGCAGCCCCCCATGAGGAGTTGCGGAAGTTCGTCTGCCGTCACCAGGCCCTCTAATAGTTTATTTTCCCAATCGAGGCTGACCTGACACCACAACGCTGCCAACTTAAGCAATCCCACAAGGTAGTACAAATGAAAATCTGGGAGTCCTAGCCCACCCTCAGCTAGATCTAATTTTAGGATCTCCGGTCGGACTCTGCTGCGTTTGCCAGCCCAAACCAGGGACACCAACAGCCCATTGAGCTGTTGGAACAGTGAGGCCGGCAGAATGCAAAAAGAGTTCTTCATGGTGTATAGACATCTGAGCAGCATCACCATTTTACTTAGCGCCCGTGACAGACAGTGGGAGGGACTTCCAGAATGCAATGGAAGTAGTGAGGCTGGCCATAACTCTTACCATGTTCAACTCATATTGCCTACATTGTTCCTGTGTTACCTGAATACCGAGGTATGAAACTGGTCTGACTCCCAGAGGAGTCCCACCACCGGGAGGTCAGCCACGGCTCTGCACACCAAGGAGGCCATGAGAAAAAGCACTGTCTTGTGTCTATTGACACAAAGGCCGGACACCCTCCCAAAAGTCACCATAAGCTGCAGATGGTGTGGCGCCAACCTTTTTGGGGGTCCGACACATACCGGAGAGTATCATCTGCAGACATGGGTACTTTGCGAGTCATGTCCCCTACACGGATTACCCTGTCACGGAGCTTGTCCCTCAGGTGGATCACCAGTCGCTCCATGGTGAGCACGAAGAGGAGTGGGGACAGCAGGCAACCCTGCCTTGTACCCCTTTCAATACTAAAAGCCTCCGACATCACCTGGCCAGTACAGATCCTCGCTCTGGGTTTCCAAATACAAGAGACACACCCAAGATAAAAATCTCAGGACAAACCCCATCCTCTGCAGTACCTCCCAAAGATACATATAGTAGAGACTGTCATATGCTTTTTCTATGTCCAAAGCCACCAGTGTTGCCTCCTCCTCTGCCTCCCAGGTGACATGCATAATATGTAAGAGTCTCCTCAAGTTCATGTAGGTGCCCTTCCTCGGCATGAAGCCACACTGATCCACATGTACTAAGTGGGTAGCCACCCGGCCCAGTTGCATTGCAAGTACCTTTGCCAACAACTTAGCATCGATGTTAACCATGAATAATGGGCGGTATGAGCTGGGGTCCTTCTGGTGTTTACCAGGTTTAAGTAACATAATTATTAGGACCTCCTGCATATGGTCAGGTAAGATGCGGTTCAACTTCACCTCCAGTAGGATTTCCAGGACTTTAGGAAGAAGATCTGCAGAGTAAGTCTGAAAAAGCTCCACTAGATGGCCATCCGGACCTGGATATTTCCCCCTAGCCATGTCTCAGAGGGCCTCTTGCAGTTCCTCCAATTATAGCTCCTCCTCTAGGCTCTCCCTATGTTCTGCCAGCAAATGAGAGACTGCGACCCTGTCAAGAAACCCCTCCATACAGTGTAACTTAACACCAAGTGGAGCGTCGTACACACCTGCCAGATGGTCTCGCACGGCTAGATTGATCACTGCTTGACCCATCACTGTCCTATTCGCTTTGGTCAAAGAGAGACTCAATGGAGGAGGGGGTAGTTCCCGCTTTAGGAGCCAGGCCATCGTACGACCTGACCGGTCACCCTCCCTGTGTAATCGCTGACGGTAATCCCTCTGCACATGACAGTCCAGTCAGTCCCAAATGCCATCAAACTCGTTAATGGGCCTCCGCCAGGGCCGCTGCCCCCTCCCCACGTCCTGCTATCCTCCCCTGGAGCTGAGTCAAGCAGACCTCCCCCTCCTGGAGCTCCCGCTTCCTCCGGGTGCCATACACCTTACATCATAGAGGCTCAGCTTTACTGCCTCCAGCCTACCTCCAGTGTTGGTTTTGGGTTGATACACCTTACCAAGGCTCAGTCTCCCATTTTACGTCTTTGATGGCTGCCCACTCTGTGCCCCACAATTCAGCCAAGTTGCAATTAGTCTCAAAATAGCCGTGGGGTGCCAGCGGCATATCCATTGTATATTCTGGGTCCTCAAAGGACTCTGAACGGAGTCTCTTCAATGAAACATGAGGTCTGTGTCTCTCCAGACCATATTCCAACAGTACAGCGATAGCTCACATCTTGAACGTTAAGTGCAGTCTGTGGATAATAAAAACTGGTACAGCCACCTATAGGTGTGGCGAGTAGGGGTGTAGAACGAAAATTCAGTCACTGTAGGGTGGAGCTCCCGCGAGATATCAATACATTGCAGTCTGCTCATAGTTTCCTGCGACTTAAATGTGATGTTAATTCCCAACTTGAGTGGGTGCTGATCCATATCTCCGTTAAGGACACAGTTGAAGTCCCCCGTCCAAACGATGGGCATGCCCACACACAGCAAAAGTTCAGTTTGTAGGGACACAAAAAAGTCACCATCGTCAGTAATGAGGGCATAGTTATTAAAAAGACACATCCCCATACCATCTAATAGGCCATGCAAAAGAACAAATGTCCCCTCTATAACTGCTCTATGACTATGGTGTTGAAATGGGAACCCAGCTGCAATCCAAATGAAGACCCCCCCACCCTTTGTCATACAGTGAGTAGGTCAAGGCATATAACTGTCCCACCACTTTCTCTGCACTTTCTGCAGCTCCCTGGCTAGTAGGTGTGTTTCCTGCAACATTGCTATATGGATCCCCCAACCGTCTCAAAGAAATATGCGTCCTATAGCGTTTCACTGAAGAATTCAGACCCCTCACATTCCAGGTGAGTAATCAAGTAGGACTACCCATCAGGCTTTATCCTGGAACACAGGCCCAAGGGCCCCTTGAAACCTCTGACACCCACCCTCCCATCGCATTCCCTACCAAAGTAGAGCTTACTGTACACTGCAGTAAATAGAACCATACAAAAATAACATCAACCCCCCACCCTCCCCGGGTAAACACGCCTCAACTAAATACGTCTTCCCCATTTATAAGAAAAAACAACCCACTCGTATGTGGTTCAACTAGAACTCGTGTCTATGTGCAGGCGAAACAAATCTACCACTCTCATCTCAATTGTGAAATATATCCCAAGGGTGGGGTGCAATCCGGGTCACAATCCAACTTCTATGGCATCCTTACTGCACCTACTCAATCACACACCCTCCCACTGCCGACCACACAGTCACAACAACATGCAAGGAGCAAAGGGGTTGTGTCGGGGAAGATAGGCGCACAGTGGACCCATCCTGAGCTCCCATACCCCTTCATAAAAGATAATGTCTCTTTGCATGAATGTCACAGTTAGGTGCGGGGTCTACGTATTTTCCAACAAGCCAGAGAATACATTATAGGCTCATACAATACCATCTCCTCCGGGCAATCGTCACAGGGAAGTGGATACATCACCAGCCATGGCCCCTCAGTGAGCCCCCAGCAGGCAAAAGCACTGGATTGGGAGGATTTTTAAATTAAAGTTGACTCAGTCTCGGGAATCTGCAACTCCTCCACCAAGTCCAAAACACTCCAGGCCGAGGCAGCCGAAGTAACTGACTTTACCAGTGCCCTGCCTGTTACCCATTCCTGTCGCTGCTGTTCCAAGATCAAAGTGCTGTCTCTGTAAACCACCACCCAAGTGCTGGATGTGAAGTGCTGCACCTGTCTGCTTCTCCTCATCGAGCCCATCCACCTGCCCACCGTCCCCACTGCCGGGGTTCCACCTTGTCCTGCAGATGGATGCACTCACCCCCACGGAATTCCAACCAGTCCCAAACCTCCTCTGGTCATGTGAAGAAGTGCGAGCGGCCCTCATGCAGAACTTTGAATTTAGTTGGATACAGCAGCATATATTGAAGACCCATCGCCCTCAACTTCTGTTTGACTCCATTAAAAGTTTGTCCCTGCAGTTGGACAGTTTTGGTATAATCTGGGAATGTCCAGATCACCTAATTCTCATGAGTAGGGTCACCCTTCCGTCGTGCTTCCTGCAAAATGCGTCCCAGTCCCTGTAATTGAGGAGTTTCGCAATGATGGTTCTTGGGGCACCTACCAACAGTGGGCCGGTAGGTGCCCCAAGACTGAGGGCCGGTTCCACCACAAAGGACTGTGACAGTTCAGCGTCTGGGAGGTGAGGCCGCACCCAGCCCTCCAGGAACAACTCAGGGAACCCCACAAAATGCAAGTTACATCTGCTAGACTGGCCCTCAGCATCTTCTGCCCTCTTCTCCAGCCTCCGTGTCTGAGTTTCCAGAGCCACCACTGTGGCCTTCAGCGCCTTCATCTCCTCCTATAAGTCTGACACCTGCCATTCTGTGGCAACTGACCGCTCTGACACATTACGAACTTCTGCCCGTAGTAGAATAACATCCAGGGCCATGGCCTATATCTTTGCCAGCACCGCAGTGTTTGAAGCCTCAATGGCTGCCAGGATCTGAGCTGGAATTGGGCCCTGCGGCTCCAGCACACTCCACCTCGCCGCCTGTCTGCTGGCCTCGATTGCCTAAGGGGCTGTGAACTGGTGCATTCTGCTGTGTATTGCGAAGTGTCCTGTCCTTAACCATGCTTCGCTGACTCAATATGCCAATAAAGATACTGTGTGGGGGCTTGGTCATCTGACAGCCAGCCTCCCTGCCGAGAGGTCATAGGGAAACACTCAGACTGTCACCAATTGAGCCCGCAGTGGTGGGCACCCAGTGAGGCCCAAAAAAGGGGAGAATATTTGAAGGCTTAGGCCCTCCTTCTAAGATCATATAGGGAGCCATTGCCTCCCAGAGGCTCCCTCCAGTTCACACTAATGTTAGTCACCACTCCCCTCTGACATGGATTCAAGATGCCCCTTCTGTAGGGTGAGCACAGCTTTGGCACCTGTTCCGCAGAGGGGTAGCACAGCCTTTACCAACTGGACCAGGGGGATTGAGCTCTACGACCACTCGTTGATTGGTCCGAATTCATTGCCTCGCAGGGATCAAATAATGTGGGCAACCCACTTCATGCTGCCTCTCCTCTGCTCCACTACTACGTCCTACCAGGGCTGTAAGTCCAGGTTCACAATGCCAACCAAACAAGCAGTGCTCAGGGGTACCCACGTCTCACACGGGCACAGTGTCGCACTCATCAGTGGTCACTGACCCTCTCCAGCGCCGACTGCACATTTCAGAGGCGGGAGTGGGGAAAGAGCCATAACATTGCATGCCTTACATCGCATGCCTTTACAACGCGGTTGTTACAACGACCGCGTTGTTACAACGCAAACCATTACATCGCAAGTTGTTTCAACAACCTGCTGTAGGGAGCGCTCTGGTGTTGGATTTACAATCCAACACCTTTCCTGCTGTTGTACAAACTGGAGTAGGAATAGTAAATTATACTATTCCTAAATCCAGCACGACCCCTACAGCAAGTCGTTGAAACGACTTGCGATGTAATAGTTTGCGTTGTAGCAACTCAGTCTTTGTAATGACAGAGTTGTAAAGGCATGCGATGTAAGGCATGCGATGTAAAGGTATGTATTCGCAGGGGAGACAGCCAGTCAACGGGGTTCCCCTACCCTGGAGTGAAGCATTTGTGGGCGTGACGGGCAGGCCTCAGTGAGAGGCTCTGAAGACGAGGAGCTGACCGCGCAAGCGGTGGCCCCTGTTCGCAGACATGTCACTACTCAATTGTGTCTTCAGAGGCACCGCCACGTGTGCCCTGGGTCCGGGGCATTCCCAATACAAGTGGGCCAAACTGCTGTATGCTCCAGGGGGAGGACGGTTACGCGCACTGCCGGCAACCACGATCGGGCTGATTTTGAGTGGTTCGCCAGACATGGTGCAAGGGAGGCTTCGGCATCCGGGAGGGAGTCACATCCTCCCCGATCAGGATTCCGGCACAGGCAGGCCAAAGCAGAGACTCCTCAGCTGGCTGCCGCATCGCCGATCCAGCAGCCTCCGCCTATGCTCACGCAGGCGTCCACGGGCAAGACCACATGGTCAGTGACTGGCTACCACCCTCCCCCTGTAACCGCACCACCCCCGGACACAGCACATAGACGTGGTATCTTTGGAAGGCGGGAGGTCGCGAGACCCCCCGGCCGTATTTATTAAGTACAAAAACAATAAATTTTTTAATTTGCATGATAAACAGTTATACAAAAATTCAGCAGGACATTAGATACATCATTGTCAACAGGTGTGAGTGACTATCCTTAACAGAGACTCTAATACAGATTGTTTCCTAACCGAGTCTAACATCCTCCTCTGCATTTTTGTATACTAACATTTCTGGCCATATGGCAAGGTCGCTAACCGGTGTCAGGTCCTACTAGCTGCGCCTCCCCTACAAGGTGTGCGCATGCGCAGCCGGGCCCGGTAATTACCCGGTCCACGCCGTGAACTTCATTTACCCACTAAAGGAGGGCCCTTACTCTGCGCCATCCGGTGACGTCATGAGTATGCGCGCGCGGGGTGGCTACCAGCCTAAGGAAAGCGTGACTCCCCAACCCGCGCCCCTTTGAAGCACCAGTTACCTTGCCCCTGAAGTTCTAGGAGGGGCAAATAGCCCCTCCCCCTGGGCGGGCACCTCCGTAGGATGATGCCCGCCCCCTCAGACCTTCAAATAGTTGCTCACCGGTCATGACCTTACCGCATGCCCCATACCTAATAAATACGACGACCTATGGGAGAAAATTCTAAAGAACAACTACACTGACTAAAATCACACGTCATGTATAACACCGTAAAGCTATAAGGGAAAGAAAGGCCTAAACACGACTGCACCAGTTCCACATAAACAGTATCATTCCGTACCTTGGGAGAAAAAGGGCCTACGAGAAAGCATAGTCGAAACAATAACTGCACATTACAATATTGCTCACTACAATGGGAGAAAAAGTCCTAAAAGAAAACCTCATCAGAAACTGACATTACTTAACATTTTTCTGCGCCCCGTGTCCGCTAGTCGGCTAGCAATGCGTCAACCACGTACTCCAGGGATGGTGGGTGGGGAAAATTATGCGCCCTGAGTGCCGGGGCACGTCCGTTGTGTGGGGGAGCGTCCAGGCAACAAGGGGGTCACCTGGGCGCTCCCCACCTCTTTATCCCACCCCAGTGGCCCGCCCCCCTCCCCTCCGACCCGGATGTCGATTAGCGACATCCGGGTCACGTAAACAGCCAATCGGTGGTAGGGGCGCGCCCCAGTGGACACGCCCCCACCACCGAGAGGTCCGGGGGAGGTCGCCGCACCGCCATGCAGGCGGGGGGGCCAAGAGCCCCCCCTTTCCACATGGTCAGTGACTGGCTACCACCCTCCCCCTGTAACCGCACCACCCCCGGACACAGCACATAGACGTGGTATCTTTGGAAGGCGGGAGGTCGCGAGACCCCCCGGCCGTATTTATTAAGTACAAAAACAATACATTTTTAAATTTGCATGATAAACAGTTATACAAAAATTCAGCAGGACATTAGATACATCATTGTCAACAGGTGTGAGTGACTATCCTTAACAGAGACTCTAATACAGATTGTTTCCTAACCGAGTCTAACATCCTCCTCTGCATTTTTGTATACTAACATTTCTGGCCATATGGCAAGGTCGCTAACCGGTGTCAGGTCCTACTAGCTGCGCCTCCCCTACAAGGTGTGCGCATGCGCAGCCGGGCCCGGTAATTACCCGGTCCACGCCGTGAACTTCATTTACCCACTAAAGGAGGGCCCTTACTCTGCGCCATCCGGTGACGTCATGAGTATGCGCGCGCGGGGTGGCTACCAGCCTAAGGAAAGCGTGACTCCCCAACCCGCGCCCCTTTGAAGCACCAGTTACCTTGCCCCTGAAGTTCTAGGAGGGGCAAATAGCCCCTCCCCCTGGGCGGGCACCTCCGTAGGATGATGCCCGCCCCCTCAGACCTTCAAATAGTTGCTCACCGGTCATGACCTTACCGCCACAGGCCAGCATTGTTCACCGACGATCTGGCCTCCCCCTTTACCTAGACCTAAACCAAGAGCGCGCTTATTTTGCAAATCCCTCCAACCAAGCCCAGACATTATTAGACCACAAGACGTTCGCTGCCTCCGTCAAGTGCACCCCGTCCCTCAAGTAGAATTGCTCGCCCCAGATACACCCATGTGGAATTGTCTGCAACTGGGGGGTCCGAAATAATTTGTCCAACTGTGTGTTGACCCTCCGTACCGAGTGGTTCAACGCCCTGACTGAGACCCCCCCTCGCCACTGCCATCGAGGGATAAGTTGAGACCAAACTACTGTGGAACCCGGGCAAGCCCTGGCCACCCACCCCGCAGTGGAAATGATCTCCTCAATAAGCACGCGCCTCCCCAATTTTGCCAAATCATTCTCCCCCAGGTGAAGTATCACCACTGACGGGGGGGGCCGCTGCTGAGCTAAGAGTCCCTGGAAAAAATCCCGAAACTGGCTGAGGCATAAACCCCCCCTCCCAAAAAATGATATAACAAACCCCTGTTTCAGTGCACGCGTCCTACGGTCTCCTGAAAGAAAAACATGTTCCGCCCGCCTAACATAAGAGTGGCCCACAATCCAAGTCACCAATTTCTTGTGTCCTCCGTGCTGTGCCGATGTCGGTCGTTGGCGCCCGGTGACGAGTTCCTCCCCTGCGTGACAGGTTTGAGAAACTGCAAAAAACCAGAAACATAACCGGCGTGAGCACCATTCTGTCACAACATGTCAATTCGTACATAACTTTTGTAACGTTCAGACGACCATCTCCCCAATGTCTTCACATTCTCCACTGAGAGACCCCTCGCTATTGCCTCAGTTGCTGCCCCAATCCTAAATGAATGGGTGCCGAATTTCCTTGGATCGAACCCTGCCAAACTGACCGTTAACTCCAAGACTCGCCTAAACTGGTACCTAGTCAATGGTGTACCATCGACGTGACACAGCAGCGTGTCCCCCGCTGTGTACTCCCGTTGCCTGCAGAAAGCCTCCACGTGAGAAACCGGGCAGCATGGGTTGGCCCGCGCCCGGTGGAGCACTATGGTGTGACCCCGAGAGTCCTGATCAGTTTTCGATCTCTGAATTGTTATTCTCATAACGTCGTCCCTGATCTCCACCCCGGCCCACCGTAGACCGCCCACTCTGTCTGCTTTTGACCCAGCAACTAATTCCCCAACCCTCAAAGCCCCGTAAAAGGCCAGGGAAAATGCCGCCTTGAACAAGATAACCTCCCACTGGGAGCTACAAACACTGTGCAGCGCCCCCAATAAGGCCGTCAGCCGTGCCAATCCAATGGGCCTTCTCCTATCGCTCCGATAACCCTGTAAACGGCGCCAACCCCTCAAGGCCTTGCGCACCAGAAAGGTGTTAGTGGGATCACACATACCCTTACCCTGCGCAAAGAAGGAGACCGCTGCCCTATGTCTGTTCGCAGTTGCTACTGTGCGCCCTTCCCTGTGCATTGATTCTAGGTAAGCTGCAAAGCTGTCCTCCTGGGCCCACCTAGCCTCCCATTCCTGCCCCAAAAAAGCCCGGTAAGACAAAAACGCCCCTTCGTAAGCTGTCTTGGTCCTGGGGGCTAAGCTAGCGACCACGAGGTCCTGTAATCTGGGGCACCAATCTGCCAAAGTACTGCCGGGAATTGCGCCGGCTGGGGATCTGCCGCCGGAAGATGTTCCCTGAAAACCTGCATTTTAAAGCGAGAAAGGGAATCAGCTGCATTATTGAGGACGCCAGGGACATGCTTGGCTCTGAAAACCACATTCCATTTTAAGCATTGCAAGACAATCTCCTTCAGTAAACGGAGTATGAATGGACAGCGTGCCCCCTGCTGGTTTATGCATTCCACAACCGTCATGTTATCCGACCAGAACACCACGGATTGGTCGCGTAAGTGTTCTGGCCAGACCATCAATGCTACCCAGATCGGAAAGAGCTCCAGAAAGCCAATATTGGTAGTCAGTCCCTGTGTTCTCCATTCCGCTGGCCACCGCTGGGCGACCCACCTGGTACCCAGAATGGCGCCAAAGCCGGTACCCCCAGCAGCGTCCGTCCATAAGCCCAATTCCGCCGATGTGGAGGGAGGACCCGGCCACACTACTCTGCCATTAAAATCCTCCAGAAATGCCATCCAAATAAGCATATCCTGGCGAACCTCAGATGACAACCTCGTGCGGTGATGTTTCTCCCGTAGCCCTTTCATAGCTTGGGCAATAGAGCGTGAAAAAGGGCGTGCCATTGGGATGACCCGAAGCGCAAAATTCAATTGCCCCACCACCTCCTGTAGCTGTTGCAATGTAACCTTGTCTTTGCGTAAGCACTGTCGTAGGGCTGCTCTAAAGCTAGATACCTTAGCCATGGGTAACCTGAAGCATCCTTCCACTGAATCAATTTCGATACCAAGAAATTCCAAACAGGTGGACGGGCCAACCGTCTTCCCCGGCGCTAGTGGGACCCCAAAAGCCCGCATGAGCACACAAAATTCCTGCAACGCCCAAGCACACTCCTGAGATCCCGCCGCACCTAGGAAAAGGAAATCGTCCAGATAATGCATCACCTGCCGGTGGCCCGTGACCCCTCTCATGACCCATTCCAAAAATGAGCTAAACGCCTCGAAGTAAGCACCTGAGATGGAACAGCCCATGGGCATACATTTATCCATATAGAACTTGCCATCGAACGTAAAACCTAAGAGATGGTGGTCCAGAGGATGGACTGGGAGGAGGCGGAAGGCAGATTCTATGTCTGATTTTGCCATCAACGCCCCTGGCCCCAGTGCCCGCAATAAGTCAACTGCCTGCTCAAATGAAGCATACTTTACACTACAAATCCCCTCATCAATCGCATCATTCAGTGACGCACCTCTAGGTGCCGATAGGTTGTGGATCAATCTGAACTCCCCTTTCTTTTTTTTGGGCACTACCCCTAGTGGAGAACACACAAAATCAGGGACAGGCACCTGCTGGAAAGGGCCAGCGATCCTACCCAGGGACAGTTCCTTGCTAATTTTAGCAGCCACCACTGCGGGGTTATGTTGCACCGACAGTTGGTTCCTGCAATGTGCGCTACCTGTGTAGCCCCCCGCCGGGATCCTAAAACCTTGAGAAAAACCTTCCTGCAGTAGAGTGGCCGCTGTGTGATTCGGGTACCTGTTCAACCAAGGGATCATTGCCAAAACATCTATAGGGGTTGGGATATCCCGAATATCTGCACTACACTGGCTTCCCCCCCCCCCCTCTGACTGTGGTTGCCCTGCTTGGACCTGCAAGATGACTCGGGGTGGGAGGGATGACCGCAGATCGAACATGCATGCCTGAATTTACAGGTGCCCGTGGCCCTCGTGCAAGTGCGCTTATTAAAGTCCCAACACACCCCTTTCCTCTCAAACACCCCCCCCCCCCTACCCGGGACCTCACTCCCCTGAGCCGCCCGAAAGGGGTGTTGAGGTCTGGTGGAGTACCCCCTGACCGCAGTGGTGGACTGAAGTGGGGCAGAGCTCCCTGAAAACTGCCTATGCCATGACACAGAGTCCACCTTATCCCATGCCAATGATGCGTCAAATTCCTTAGCTTTCCTGAAATTGACATCATATTCCTTCCAGGCATCCCCCGGGTACTGCTCGCTCCACCCCACAATTCTACTCTGGTAGCAAGCCAATGGCGCCTGCACATTAGGAGGCCGTTCGGCCATTATGGTCGTGAACACTGCAAAAGCCCTAACCCAATTGAGCAAAGATTCCTCTACCCTAAATCTAGCACACTGTGCCCTCCACTCACTTGGATGCATCCACTCTTTTAGTGTCTTTGCCTGTTCCATCTCCCTGTGATCCAGTAGCAATGAAAAAATGTAAACATACTTTCCCGCCCAAATCAATTCCTTCGTTGCCTGGGACACGTGTTGTGCCAAATTCTCACTCCTAGAGGGCAATGACCCATCGCCCAAGAGGGGCAGTGCCACCTCCTTACCATTTTCCTGCGCCGCGGCCGGTTGACCACCATCTGCCTTCGGTAGGGCGGGGCTGGAACCTGCAAGTGAAGAAGAGGGGGGAACCGCAGCTCTATCCGCTGCCGCTGCTGATTTAATCTTTTCTACCAACTGTGCTGCTTCTGCTGCATGATCTGACGTCGCTGGTAACACACCCCCCTTTTTTAGCCAAGGTAATAAAGCCGCTATCTGAGATACCAATTCAGGCGGGACCGAGTCCGGGCTATCTGCTGGGACTACGGGCACCCCGAGGGGCATAGCCGGTGGCACTGGCATAGTAGGCAAAGGAGAGACCGGTGGCGGGAGACCCGGCACTGGGAGCGGTAGCACGGGCGGGGGAGTAGGCCCCACAGGAGGTAGCGCCGGCGGCATGGCAGGAGCCGATGTCACGGGTGCCGGGACAGGTACAAGGGGTACCGGATCAGGTACAAGGGGTACCGAAACCGCGGGTGGGATTGAAACCGGTACCACTGGGGCTGGGGCACTGCGCCTTCGCTTCTTAGCCTTGGACGTCTTGGGCGGGCTAACAAAATCCCCTCTGGACAAGGGTGCCTTCCGCTGCCGCGCGGGCCTGCCAGAAGAAACTGGGGTGTCAGTAAACCTTTCATTCATGCGGGCCTCCCATTCATCCACCTTACTCAATCTCCTATTGATGCTGTTCATCTCCTGCATCATGGCCTGCAACATAGCCTCCATCCTGGACCCCCCTTCACCACCCATTGGCCCCGCCATGACTTGGGTGCACCGCCCTGCACTGATACCCTAATACAGGCGTAAGTACGCTTATTACCTTCACCAGATGGAGGATATACAGGGGGCTGTAAGCACCATGCAACCGTAACCGCAACGCCCCGGCTTATCCGGTTTGTCAGGGGTGAGTAAACTCTAACGTAGACCCACCCGGCGGCTACCAGAAGCAATGCAATGCGAGCCCCCCGCTCTCCTCTTACCGTTCAGGATCCGGCGCACTTCCAGGCGGAATTTCGCCCGCGACCACACTGAAGTCCGCCACTCCGCTCGCTACGTGAGATATAGGATACCGCGTTAATGTGCCTAAAATAGAAAATGCATTAATACATGCTAGTATTAAATACAACCAGCCGGTGAAAACGGACTGCACCACGTTCAAACAAAGGTATGTAGCTTACACTTTAAATACCTCCCACAGCAACCTCACAGGCAGTTGGCTACAGCTAGCTTGGACCTTCCTTAGCCACCCCTCCCGTGCCCTTAGCTGTGCCCCCCACCGTGGTTATAACACAATTTTGGTAGCACAAGGTTAACCAAAGGAAATTCACAGGCTGTTGTGAGGCACTGCTGGGAAAAGAACCCTTGCCTCCTGGGGACCTGCAATATCACAGGCCAAACACACTCAGCAGGCAGTGACTCACGCTTTCAAAATTGTCCTGAACACCACAGTCAAAAGCAAGCCCCAGGTGCACACAACCCGTGTTCACAACACGCCCCTGTGCTTTGATGCCTGCTTTCAAAAATGCCTGCCTTCACAATTTGGATAAAATGCCCGCGCTTCCCTTGTTCCTTAATTGCCCCTCCTTCTACCGTCCAAAGCGCCGCACACGCGCGCGCTCAACCACGAGGCCTCCTACTGTACTGAACACACCCCCTGTTCAGTAAAAACGCTCCGGTGGCGCTGGCAGCCTGCCTTGCACCGCGACGCGTACTTACGGGAATCAGCCAGCACGCGTCCTGCTACCTTCGTGTAAACCCACCCGGCGCCGCTCTAACCATGAACTCCAGAAGCCGTCTCTCCGCGACGTCCGTGTTCGCGCTCCGCAATCCGGTAGATGCAAATGCAGGAGCCGGATCAGCTGCCTTCCT
This sequence comes from Triturus cristatus, assembly GCF_964204655.1. Lineage (NCBI taxonomy): Eukaryota > Metazoa > Chordata > Amphibia > Caudata > Salamandridae > Triturus > Triturus cristatus. The sequence continues at coordinate 320,243,118 of NC_140592.1, forward strand.
CCACGCGCGGGAAATTAGAAAGCCTCACCGGAATCGCCGCACCTGCAAGGGGGGAAACAAAAAGAGAAAATTATGCGCCCTGAGCGCCGGGGCACGTCCGTTGTGTGGGGGAGCGTCCAGGCAACAAGGGGGTCACCTGGGCGCTCCCCACCTCTTTATCCCACCCCAGTGGCCCGCCCCCCCTCCCCTCCGACCCGGATGTCGATTAGCGACATCCGGGTCACGTAAACAGCCAATCGGTGGTAGGGGCGCGCCCCAGTGGACACGCCCCCACCACCGAGAGGTCCGGGGGAGGTCGCCGCACCGCCATGCAGGCGGGGGGGCCAAGAGCCCCCCCTTTCCATCTGTAGGCGTCAGTGCAGCATCGGATTGGGAAGGTGGGCAGTCAGGCATTGGCCGGTGGGCTGGTGCCTCAGGGTCACCTGTGGGCCGGGTTTTGTGAACTCTATCACCCAGCCCACAGGGCCTTACTGTCTCTTCCCCTCCCGGCCACTGTAATGTGTGGTCTGCATCATGGGCAGGCAGGAGGGTGTAGCTTGCAGCAACGTCGCTCGGTCAGTATTCTGGCCACTGCAGACATTAGCAGTCTGCCCTGTGGGGCTGGGGCAGACGCTCAGAAGCAGTGTCTCACTTCTCTGCTCTGCTGTTAAACGGAGGCGCCTGGCTGGGATCAGGTCACGCGGCCGTTGGGCCATTATCACCCCAGCTCCCCTGGAGCAGCAGCAGCTCTGTGCTTTACTTCCCCCCTCCTCTGCTATGCCATCGCCCTGAGGCTGTACTTGGCTGGGGAGGGGGAAGAGTAAGTGAAGGGGCCCCGCTGGGGGCCTGTTGTTGGCACTTCAGCGCCAGAGTCTTTCAGGCCTTGGTAGAGGGGGGTGTATGTTTACATAAGCCTCACTGTGAGGCATCTTTCTCAGAGAGAAAACTTTAAAGGATGTATGTTAGGATCAGAGCTGCTGAATTTGGAAATAGATTTGAGTCCCAGCCTCAGCTCAACATCCTGTGATTCTGGGAAAATGACTTACCTGCCCAAGGCCTAAAACAAAAATGAATTTGATATTTTTTACTGTGACTGTTTGTCATATAATCGCTGCCCTTGGGCCAAGTTCACACTAAAACTACAATAAAAAGTTATCTTCTGTTTGGTCATGTTTTAAGAGTCTGCAAAGGCTGGAATAATAATAAAATGATTCTTTATACAATAATAAAAATGATCCCTATTCAGTGATCCCTATTCCTTCTTGACATGGCTTTTCTGCCTTTGTTTAGTTTTTAACTATCTGTCATTGATCATCAAAGCAGCTTAAGACCACATTTTAGACTCCGTTCACCGTATGTTTATTGTTTAAAGTACATATTGATCAGAGGCGAAAATACCAGCATTAGGTGCCTTTCTTCATTATCCTACGACCAGGACATTAAAATACTAGTAATACTGGTTAAAAAATGGGCAGGTGGCAAACATAGCCACATCAAGAGTTGTGGCCTTTGGGCCACTTTATTTCACCACACTTGCCCAGCCAAAATGTAGTGCCTTTAGCTTTCACCAATGTTTCTTGCTCTATGAGCTTTAAGATATGTAATTTATCAAACATTTCTCAAAAAATGAGCCCAATGAGACTAGCCAAATGCTTTTTTTTTTATAAATGGGTGAAAACCGGGAATGTGGGCCACTTTTTTAAGGGGTGCCCGGGCCGAATTGTGATTCCAATCCGACCCTGCGTCAGGGTGCTTAGTTGAAGGCTGCACCGCATCCACGCTATCAAGCATAATGGCACCTACGTGATCCTGTTTACTGGAGCACACCTGGGCGGGAGGGGTACATAGGATTTCTTTTGCCAGGCTGGGAGCTCTGGCTTAATGCACCCGGTTGGCCATCTTGCTGGCCACATCCCCCATCTCTCCAAGTCATCCTTAGTCAGGACTGGTTCCAGTTCTCCCCAGGCTCTCTGTAAGGTTGCTGAGTTCTACGACAAGGTTTAGATTTTAAATGTTGTTTCCAACCTGGGTATTTCGGCTTCTAGATCTAATTGTTTGTTCTGGGCTAATCTCAGAAAAGAAGAGGCATGGTTGTTAAATTCCTCTCTTATTTCTACCTTGGGGGCATCTCATATTGCTGCACACAACAGCTCTTTAGTCTATTTTTCCTTAGAATAGTTTACTACCACCTTCCGAACATTGTCTTGGAGGGCCGGGTCCCGGAACGCTATTTCATTCATTGCCCGTAACCGGAGGGGTGGGTCATCAGGTGGGGCTTCATGCATCGATATCGACACCGGTGCGTGGTCCGATAAAAACCCGGATGCCTATTGCTGAAAAATGTACCCAGGAGTAGGCCAGTTGAGTAACAAAAATTTAGTCAATCTGCAGTGGGTTCAGTGAACATGAGAATAATATGTGTAGTCTCTTTATGGTAAAATACAGTACAACAAGTTTATAAACCGTATAGCTGTTTCCGAAGAAGCGTCCCGGTGCTTGCAGCATGTGACCAATAATTGGGCTTATCTGCCGAAAACCAATCTCCCGACACTAAACAAGAAACCTCTTCAAGTTTTTTCCAAAAGTATCTTCAGAAGGGGCTAAACTTAAATCAAGCGGGAGACGGTTCCAAAGCCTAGCAGTAAGGTACACAAAGGATCTCCCTCCTCTTCCAGCCTTACGAATCCATGAAGTTTGCAACAGCTTTAAATGATTGGATCTCAAGGATCTAGTCTGGCAGTAGACCCTGAGTCTTTTCCTTAGATGCCAGGGACACTTATGCTCAAATGCTATGCAGACAAAGGTAAGAGGCTTGAATTTAATTTGCTCGATTAAGGGCAAGCAGTGAAGGTGGTGCACATAAACCGACACTGATAGATGTGCAGGAATATTCAAGATTTGAAGTGCAGCTGAATTTTGAATAATCTGAAGGCACTGAATCCGGTACTCCAGGAAGCCCAAGTACAAGCTGTTTGCATAATCTAATTTAAATGTCACCAAAGAATGCACAATCAACTTACAAGTGTCCTCTGGCACCAAGTAAAGATTTAAGTGCTGCAAAACAACTAATAGACAACGCTTTGACTTGAGAGTCAAAAGAAGGATTTGAGTCAAATTTGGTACCTAGGAAGTGACCCCATCTCAGAAGGCCAACAATTCCAAGGGTCTGGGCAACATCTAGTGCCAAGGAAAAGAATCTCAGTTTTTTTCAAGAACAAATGTGGCCTTGTGTGTCTCTCCCATTCAATTGGTGTAAGTAGGGGGGGAGGAGTTACTGGGTGGTATGTTCAATCCGGTGCAGCCAAGCATTCTTGTTGTGTTGAACTGACTTCTAAGCTAGTTTTGACTTTTTATGCAGCACCAAATTGCAAAAAGCTTCTAGGACATTGCAGTTATTTTAAGATCATTTGTAGATTTTTGTATAGAAGAAGCATTAGCAAAGCCAGTGAGTCTATCTTTGGTTGTCAACCTATTGACCTTTTTGATGCTTGTTTTATATTGTCATGACTTTTGTAAAACTTTATTGTTGAGGGACTTCGCTAATGAAAATAAAACATTAGCAAAAACATATTTTGGGTCTCAAAAAGCACACATTGCCATAGTAGTGCAAGGCACTGAAGGGAACTACTTTTCATGTGGCTGTGCTCCTTGTGAAAGTGCAGAATGCCATAACAGTAAGTTAGCCAGTTGCTTAAATGGGCTGTCCAATTGCCCCGGGCAGTACTGGGTGGAAGAAAAATGTGAATGATACAAAAGCATACCAACAGGGGTGTGGCTTCCGCCCAATGAAGATGGCAGTGTCCCGTTAGCTCTCCGCGGTGCGACAAGAGCCATTTGAACTACGGCCAGACATTTCTTGGTGCAGTTTCTGTAGAACTACCAAGCCCCAAGACCCAAATGAAGTCCATAGCCAAACAGGGAGGGAGGGAGGGGAACTCATCTGGTGAGTAAGACAATACTCAGAGTATTGTAGATTACCGGTAAGTAACTGGGGCATTACCTCCTCGTAAGTCTTCCTCACCACCAGTTACGTTGTGAGCAGTCCAGTGCTTAATTTGTAAAATAATAAGTGCCAGGGCTCTAAACAGGAGGTCACTGCAGTTTGCACCACTCATCGCCCCTTTCATTTCTGCCAAAACAACTATACCCATCTCTCTCGCCTGCAAGTGTGACAGTTCAGATTATTCCAGGTCCCGAAAGCTAAAGAAATGGCTGGGTGAGGTAGGTATTCATAATTTTTAATGTATATTGTATTATAAACAACTGTTGTTCTGCTTATCTCAAATTAGATGAGCACCGCCACCATGTGGCAGACTGTCCTAAATGCGGTGTTGACAATTAAGTGCCGGTGCTGAGCACTGGAAACCACCCGCTCAAATTAAACACTGGTGAGCACATAGCTAAGCCCAGCAGCTTCATGAAAACTCACAAGAAACAATAGACAACGGGATAAGGCAAAAGAGCAGGCTGAAACCAAAACAAGGAACATAGCCGGACAACAACCAAGAAGAATCACAGAAGGCGCCATAAACAAGAGCTGCAAGAAACCAACTCCCAAGAACTGCATCAGCAAAGCACCCCGCAGAAGGACCACCCAACACCACCCAGTAGAGAACCAAGAACAGGAGCGGGGAGGACCAAGTAGTGACCCACCAGAGATCCGCAGGAAAAAACCTAGAGAACGAGGACCAGGAGACAGACAGACCCCTGGCAGACCGACCCTGCACCCGGGCAGACACCTCCGAAGCCTGTGCAACCTAGGCCAGCAACATAGACAGCTGAATCCAGCCGCCCAGGGTGGAGACATAAGGCATACAACCAGTCCAGACAGGACCAACAGTGACAAACAAGACACCACAGCAGCAAAAAGACGCAGTCCTTCCCAAACACAGCCACCCTGCTTGTCTGACAACCAACAGCGAGAGAGCAGAATACACCCCAGACCTTATGACCGGAGTGAAAGTAGGTAACACAACCTTCCGGGAGCGGTGGACAACTGAGTGGGCAGAAGCCTAGGAACCGGACGCAACACAATACGGTCCGGCAGGATCTGCAAGAATGGAGGAGAGCGCAGAAAGGAACCCAGCTCCCCAATCTGACCTGCAGAGAAGATGGCCACCAAAAATACCACCTTCATGGTGGGGAACAGGTTGGCCACTGACTCCAGGGGCTCAAATAGACCCCCGGGAAGGAACGGCAACACCAAACGGAAGAACCCAGGATGGCGCAAGGCAAATTGCCCTAGGACGCTGCAGGAAACAACTCCGAAGCAACCCGGCCACCAAAGGATTCAAACTGTCCAAAAGAGGACTGCAGAACACCCGCAAGGCCTCCCACTGAGCCTGAAGAGCAGTAGGGGCCAGGCCCTATGCAAAGTCACCAAAAAGGAAAGCGAACACCCGACTCGGGGCCACAGAAACAGAGTCTGATCCCACAGAAACACACCATCAAGAAAAAGACCCCCAATGGTGAGAATAAGACCGAAGAGGAGCCGGGCGAAGGGAGCCATGAAGCAACGTCACCACCTTCAGGGAGCAACCCTGAGACAGCAGGCACAATAATATAAGAGCCAGGCCCGGAGACAACGCAGAACCCCCACAGGAGGCGGATGGCCCCGCAATGGGTAGGGCAGATCGTAGAATGCCCAGCACCCCTGGTCTGCCAACTCCCTCAGCAGAGGAAACCAAGGGAGGCAAACCCAGCCGAGTACCACCAACAGAACAAACTCCCTGTCCAGGCCAATCAAGCACAGAACCTGCACAATCAAGGAAACAGAGGGGAAAGCGTAAAGCCGGGATCCCGGCCAATGAAATGACAGCGCAACCAGTGGCCACGCCCCCGAACACGGGAGGTGGAACAGAAGCGAGCCAAATGAGCAGAGAACTTCGTAAGCAAACAGAGCCACTGCCGGGGACCCAAATCATTTGTGTAACAGAAGGGACACAGCCGCCCTCAGTGAGAGGGAAGCCATGGGAGGAAAGACCCTACTCGAGTGAACCACCACGCAGCACTCTATCCCCGGGAGAGAAACCGCCACGAGTGACAACCCCGTCACCCCTGCCAAGGACAGATCACCCATGCAAGAAGCCAAAGGGAATGAACCCAGCAAACCCCCTGGTGAATGAGGCAGGCCATCACCACCTGAAAGTTTGCCCGGACTAGAAACAAGATGCCCCTGCAGGGCTAGGACAAACCCGCAACAAGCCAAAGGAACAGCCAACATATCCCAGAAGCCGGACGAGAAACCCGCCAGCTGGCGATCCTACTGACCCTGCACAGACTGGGAACTTAAGCCCCACAGGCTGGCAAAGGCTGCAACCACCCAGGAAGGGGTGACCAGAAAAGGAACGACTGCAGGCCGCAACTGCTGACAGGGCGGGTTGGGAGCCACGTGCCCTACCCCCGACTGTCGACCCATTATAAGGGGAGGAGAATGGACACCACCAACCCAACCCAGACCAGACCGAACCCGTGGAGACACAACCACCGGCAGAACGGAATCCATGGGACAAGGAGACCACCGGGACAAGAGAAAGTACACCAACGGGAATAGATGAAGACGAGCCCAGGGGAGCATACTGACAGCCGCAGACAGCAATGCCTACACCCCCAACCACGGGTTCGAGCCCAGTAGACAATCCAGGACCCCCAAAAGGGCACTCACTGCCCTGCAAGAAAGAATACCATGCCCTTGACCATGTCCAGAGGACCCCAGATGAACACCAAGCCCCGGGTAAGAACCCAGACAGGTCTACATGTGAACGAACTGGAACCCATGATGGCCCAGGATCGCGTTGACCTACTGGTCGTCAAGAGCACCCAAGAGAAAGGCGATGCAGAGAACAGCCAGTCAACAAGGTACGAAAACACCCAAACCCACTCCCCGTGGAGGAACCCGACCAATGGGGTCAACCCCATCACGAAGACCTGTGGGGAAGAGGACAAACTAAAGGGGGGCACCTGGAATCAGAAGAACATGTCCCACACACAAAACTGGTGGTGACAGCGAGACGAAAATGAACAGACACATAGAAGTAGGCAACCAGAATAACCAAGGAAGCCAACACAACCCCCGAACCAGGAAGGAAAGAATAACCTGCAAGGGAGAAACAAACGCACCCTGTACAAATCCAACACTGGATGGAATACTCCAGAAACCGTACTCACCAGAAACAGGATGGGGGAAACTCCAAGAACCCACCGACAAACCGGAACCGGACCAAAGGCCCTGCTATGAAAGAACCTGAATGACTGCCAACAGCATCTCTTTAAAGCACAGTTAAAATGTTACCACCGTACCATATTCAGACAGCAGTGGCATGTGCCGAACCCCCGACCTTTCAAAGCTTTTGCTACCAATGGCAGTAGACTAACCAATGAGCTATAACTCTCCGGTCCCAAGCAGGCAAGGCAGACGACAGGGGAGTGTGAGAGAAAGCCTCCAGAGGGAGAGAGTCGGAAAATAAATGGGAACCACCTTGTATAACCCGCAAAGCCTACAGCACCTGGAACACCCAGACAGGCTCCCATCCAGGAACCAACGAGGCCCAACAAAGCCCAACAACTGAGAACAGGTGCCATCAGGGCGGTATGGCGTAGGCAAGGCCCACGGATACGACACTGAGGCCACCCAGGTCGTGAGGAGAGGCAACATATGGCCCCCATCGGAGCCCCAACAGCCGGGACCCGAAGATAAGCAGGACTCTGACACGGGGGTAGAAGCAGCCTGCCAAGACCGTAAGTAGGCAGAGAATGGGGTGCCACAGTCACGACCCCATGCATGAAAGGGCAAGCCCCTCCAGGAGCAGAAGTAGAAGCAAAAGCCCACACAGGACCAAAGAAGCAGCCCAGGGAAGGATGGACCAGCGCCAACAGCAGCCCGCCCTCGGGAGACATGCACGCCATACCTTCCAAGGAGGAACCAAAGCCAGGAAAAGGGAACAAGCATGCAGGGACAAACTAAATCTCATCCATGGCCCCGCGATTCACACAACCAAAGGGCATGCGACCAGCGCAACAAATAGAAAATAGAAGTGCAGAAACCCAATATGGAGAGTATCTGTCCGCCACCTGAAGTGTCGAAACTCCCCCATAAAATGCATAGCAGCAGAGCTGAAGAGAGAAGGTAATCACCCTTTCAACAATAGTGAACTGCAGGTACACAGCACCCGACTGCACAAGAAAAGCACAGATTGAGACCACAAAAGGTCATAGGCAATGTACCAGACCCCCACTGCGAGTCCGAAAAGGACGCACTGAAACACAAACAGCAGATATAGAGGATAAACAGGAAAATAAGAAAGACAGAAGGGGGAGGGAACGGAAAGTCACCACCCACTCACCATGCAAAAACTAGAAGAAACAAAGATTTGAGCCACAGAGGGAAACAACCGAATCCAAAAGGTAAGCCTTACCCTCGTTCTCTCCAGTTCGGGAAAGATAATGCAGAGGCAGCGGTATGCCGACCACAGTCGTAGACCATGAAAGCACCCCCCGCAACCACACAGGGGTCTCGAACCAGGAAGGGAGTAATGACCATCCGCCCAATAAACAACCATTAGGCAGGCCATACCGCACTCCATACTGGAAATGCACAAAACCCCCTCCCCCCATCTCCAAAACAGCCAGAGTGCAACAGGCGAAGCAACAGGATTGCAAAAGGGCCAAAGGACATCGGGCCCAGGAGCCGCGAGAGGCGCCGCACCCCTGAAGGCTCATCCCACTGGAAAACACGAAGGAAGACCGGAGGTTGGATGAACCGCCATCGCCCAACTGCAACATCAGGAGACACAGAGAAGAGCCTCCCACACCCCATGACCACACAGAGAGACGGCGTGGAGGCAGAAATGTAGAAGACAAACAGACTGCCAAAGAGGCGTGCCGATCAGCAAAAACAGTGCCGTATGCTCGCGACCACCAGCGGAGCAAAGACGCAGTCAAATCGAGGTGAGCCCGCAAGTGCAGAAGTGCACAAAATGGCAGATCCCCATGCCGCCAGAGCCCGCTAGTGCAGGGCAGAACAAATATCATAGCCCCATCCACCAGCGCCGGCAAGTGCAGGGCAGCCACAGAAGCAAAGCAGAGGCTGGGGAGACTTCCATGCCACCAGACGGCAGCCACGAGGCGGAAGGGAGGGGAACCCAGAAAATGGGCCCGCTAGCGCAGGGCCTCTCCCCCAGGGCCGTGGGACCCGCTAGAGCAGGACCTCACCCCCCACTTACCTGAAACACGCTCTGGAAGTGTCTGTAGTGCAAAAAAAAAGAAACAGGAAGTGGGATGGGTCGACCCTCCCCTTATACTGGGTCATGGGTGACAGGGGTCGGCCATGTTGGGGAGGGATGGGAGGCATGGGATGCTAATTTGCTTTGGAGGGTTCTGGTGTGGAGCTTAAGCTCACTACGTAACTAATGTGGCGAGGAATACAATAATCGGAGGTAATGCGAGACATGACTTCTGTGACATTTCTCGGTCACGTTTGTTTATTTTCCTCCAGTATGTGCTTCCCTCAAGCTGCTGTGCGCCCCTCTGGGAGGATGAGGCAATCATGGAATGTTTGTGAAGGGACAGCTACAGCTTGCATCTTGTGCTAACATATCTTTTTACATGAGGTTTCCTGGAATTTCTTCAGTAAGTTTTCTCTCTACAACACTTCCTTTTTCATTACTAAGAGGATTTATAGGCTTTATTGACATGACGCTTGGAATTCAATTGAATTTAAATGCAGCAGAGGGCTGCTTGTGGGAAAATGACTCTGGCTTCTAATGTAAGGTCTGTGGAGGTTATAAACTTGATAAAATACAGCACTTCTCACTATTATCTCCACTTTGGCTTCTTCTTTGTATTAAGGAAGAAATACACTTCACACTAAAGTATTAAACTTGTCATTCAGCTCAACTTAATCTTGTAGCAAGGCACCTGTCTAGGAAAGGTTGGTGCTGATTTCTGGCCATAAAAGGGGTACCTACTCCTCGTTTATCAGCCGTTGCAAGTGCTACTGCTCTTTCCTCAAGCAACGCACCATTGAGTTACTGTACATTGCTGTATGGACAGGCTAACAGGAGCTCAACATCACTCTAAAGCTTTCCCTAAAGCATTACCTGACTTCTCTAAATCAACTGTTACTTCATCGTTCTCTTAGTCAACACAAATTGAGATGGAGGACACAAATGATTTGACCTCTCGAGGCTCCTCCTCATCCTCAGCCTCAGGAGGCATTACTCCATTGCATACAACAGGGAAAGGTTTGACTAAGATATTGAAAAAAGACCCTCCTTCTACAAATTCTATCTCTTCAGTTTCCATGGATCTTTTTTTTGGAGGAGATTAGGGTACTACACCCATGCATAGAAGAGACAGATATGAAACTCGGAAGTTTAGATGACAAGTTGTCCAGATTGGAAGAGAGGATGGTGTTTAGCTGAACAGTGCATTTCGGACCTCGCCAACTCAGTGCATACAGTCCCACAACTTCTATCTCGGAACTCCTTGCTTCAAAAGCAGGTTGAAGATTTAGAAAACAGGAATCCCCAGTTGCATTTATGGTTTGCTAGAAAGAACAAAGTGTTCCGACCCAGTCACATTTTTTCATACCTTTCTTCCTAAATTACTTCAGATGCCAGAGTCTCCTCCTTTGAACATTCAATCAATCAATAGAGACTTTATTTCGGTTTTGATTCAAACCATAAAAGTATACATAAAAACATCACAGTTAAAAACAAATGTTAAATAGTGCCATAATACATGTCCAAAAAGAAAAAGCAGGAATTTCCCCAATACCGTACAATGAATTCATAATCAGTAAAGTGCAAATAGCGCAAGGTATAATATAGACCATGTAATAGGTTCCTGAGGTAGATGAGGCAGTCAAACAGTAAAAGGGCAACCTCATTGGTCCATACAGATTCTCAATTTAACAGACAATTTTAGGAATTCAGTTACATGGAGAACACTGTCACTGTACAAAAGTTGTAAATACATTAGTGCTGGTCTGATCTGGTTAAAATTAAGTTTCTTTAAAAGAGCAACCAGATAGCGTTTGCGCGGGTATTCATAAAATTTACATAAAAATATAAAATGCAGCATATCCTGTGGAGACTTTCCGTCGCAGCCACAGGGAGCTGCAACCTTGTTAAAAATGTCTGTTTTAGGTCTAATTAACAGATGATGAAAGATATTTAACCTGAACCTTGTCAGCAGGAACTTCTTGTGGGAGCTAATTGAGCCTGTCAAATATGGCTCCATTGTCTCACAAGTTTTTAACATGACATATTTCCTGATACTGGGCTTCAGGAGCTCCTCGCCTTCTCGTTGAACCTTTCTCCCCATATAAAAGGCATGCTTAATTGCCTCCACATCCCCATTTACAATCCCGCTTGGATTTTCAAACAACTCCAGACAACCAAGTCGAGAGAAACAGGATTTCAAATATTTTAGCCAGGGGGTGCACATTGCCTTATCAAGGGATACCAGATCTCTCACAATCAAGTGGGTTAGTGGGATATCCTGGTTCAACCACAGTTTTACCCAGCAGGTCAAAGGGCGCAAGGAAAAAATGTCACATAAATATTGTGCCCCCAATTCTTCATGTACTGCCAAATTAGATGTACCCATAGGAACACATAGAAGGCGCTTCATAAAGGCGTTTTCAGCCACCTGTAGCTGTTCTCCAGCCACATAGCCCCATAATTCACTGCCATAAACAGCAGTTGCCACTGATTTTGCATTATAGAGTTTCATCATGGCATTATTGGGCTTCTTCCCCAATTTCGATGCAAAATTAAAAATGGTGGCGTTAACCCTTGCCAGTTCCCCTTTCTTTTTAACCAAGTGGGGGCCCCAACTTAGTTTAGTATCAAATAGGACCCCGAGATATGAGAACGATTTCGAAATGGGGATGGATACATCATCTAGTTTAAATACAAAGTTCCTTTTTGGCTGTAGGCCAACTTGCATAATAAATGATTTAGAATTGTTGACCATTAGGTCTCTTTCTGTCATGAACGATTTAGAAGCATTTAATAAGGCTTGTAGACCCTTCTCGGTTCTAGAGATTAAAACCGCATCATCTGCATATAAAAGAACAGGAATACCCCGCCTACCAACTCTGGGACAGTCAGCCTGTACCTTCTGCAAAACGGTATCTAGCTCATTAATATAGAAAATTAAAAAGGAAGGGGGCAAGAATACAACCTTGACGCACACCCTTCTTGATGTCGAAATTGCCAGTGGTGCACAGATCCGACGAATACCTAACATTTGCACTAGTGTTACTGTGTAGGTCTACCAGAAAATTAACAATCCCGCTATCCACGCCCTTCTCCCTCATGGACTGCCACAGCCTTCCCCTGTTGACACAGTCGAAGGCTGATGACAGATCCATGAAGGCGAGATGGACAGTGCCCTTCTGAACAACAGTGTATTTGCTTAGTATTAAGAAAAGATTAAGACACTGGGTTATAGTAGAACGACCACTGCAGAAGCCATACTGGGAGATGGACATGATGTTATTTTCCAGCACCCAGTCTGACAGTCTCTGCAGCAGAATTCTCCCCACTACTTTCACCATAGAGTCTATTAATGAAATTGGCCTGTAACAAAAAGGACTGCCCCTATCCCCCTTCTTAAAAACAAGGACAATCGTTGAGACTCCCCATGATGGGGGACAGACAATTTCAGCAGCTGCGTTAAAGACAGACTCTAAAACGGGTGCCCAAAAGCTAGGTTCAGACTTAAATAAGTTTGGTGGGATCCCATCAGGGCCAGGAGCTTTCCTGGCTGAGAGTCCCTCTATGCCCTCCATAACCTCGCCTCTATCAAACGTAATAATTTCACCACTATTACCATGGAGCAAGTTGACATTTTCAGTCACCACACAGCTATACAATTGTTTAAAATGTGATTCCCATTCTTCCTTTGTTATACAGCATTCTAGGCCATCACCCGGGTCCTGGACCAAAAAGGTTTTTTTTACTACTGCCCAGAATCTAGAACTACATTTTAAAGTAGAGGGGTCAAGAATCTCATCCCAGGCCTCCATTCTTAAAAACTCCTTGCGTGTAGCGATGGCAGACTTATATTCTTTGCGACACAACTTTATATTCGCTTTTATTCTAGGGTTGGCTGCCAAGGCTATCCTTAGATTACGTGCTGCCTTGGAGCAAACATGATTGAACCATCTCGGTCCCCGTTCAACGTGCTCACAGACTTGGCCATTTGCCTAATGCAGCATCTACTTTGAAAAGACCTTGAGGTGTTATAATGTATTTTCTAGAATACATAGATCTGCTTAAGGTTTTGTCAGCTACTTGATATAGGAAACAGATTTAATGGTCTGGCAGCAACTTGTACTTTTCCCAGGATTACGCTATGACTACGGCAGACAGGCCCAAAGTATTTCTTTCCTGCATTCCGTTCCCTTGGAGCCCGTTTTGGTTTGTACCATCCATGCCTATTCAAAGCCACCTATAATAACAAGACTTACACCTATGAGGACCCTACCTGTTTGCAAGCTTTTCTTCAGGAGCACAAAGTGGAGTCTATGGACATCTCCAAACCTACCAAGGCTTGACTTGTATTTTGTTCTAATATTGTTGTGGTCTGTTCTCCCTCTGTGATACATCTTTAGTGTTTATTATTCACATGATGTTTATTATTCACATAATGTTAGGTTAGCCTTCTCATTCTGCTTAATACTCGTTTATCAATTCTCCTAATATACTCCTCTTAATTTTCTCCTTACAGGTCTCCATTGCCCTACATTTTCCTGTGATTATCCTAGTAAGTCTTCTACATCTTCAAGCTTCTCCCCTCATGTCGTCTCTCTGGAGCTCAGATGTGTCATTCTTCCGTGTGGTCTCATCACACCTAATGTTTTCTTTGAAAATATTAGTAAGATTGTTCTCTCCAATTAATGTTCTTCATTCTATTTTTTCATTCTTCTGTTTTTCTGTAGTCCTCAGCTTTTTTTTTTTTTTTTTTTTTTAAAAAAACACCTTTATTGTAGATCAGTGACACAGCTATTCAGCCGACAACCCGGAGGTACGGCAGCTTTAGAGATTCAACACATGTTTGCGTCCACATATCACTGACAGGAGAGCCAAAGGTTCTGTTTTGCATAAACATAAATACAACCCTAAACACAAGCAAGGCGAAAGGTACTGTAAACACCAAGAGAGGTTCCCATCAGGGGGAACGAGCCCCATCACGTCCAACAGGCACAGGTCTATAGTAAGGGAAAGGAGGGAAAGGCAGAGACTCTAGAAACAGTCACATATCAGCGGGAAAGTCAAAGCCGGAAAAAGACTAAGGGGAAAGTTGCTCCTCAGGCGGATCCGGGTCGGGGGGCAGGCATATGTCCCCTCTGTACTGGTTCCATGGCCCCCCCACATAGTCCGAGGGCGCCCTCGAGCACAATACACTGTCTTCTCCCTAAACATGCTCCAGTCCATGTTTTCCATCCACGCTGTCAATGTGGGCGGCCTATTGGAGCCCCACAGCCGAGCGATATCGCGCTTGGCTACCATGTTCCCCAGGGTCACCCACTGAGTCTGTGCCGCGTTGTGGTCAGTAGGACTCCAGACATTCAGGAGACAACATCGCGCCTCAGGCTGCATAACAATTCCTGTCACCTCCCCCATCGCCTCGTGGACTTGCCTCCAGAACTCCATAATCGCACCGCATTCCCAAATAATATGGAGGAAGGTACCCACCATACCACAGCCTCTCTTACATAAGCCCTCCTCAGAGAAACCCATGTGGACCAACCTGGGCCCCGTCACATAGACCCTATGGAGTATTTTAAGCTGCACCAGCCGCAGGCGCGCGGGGATAGCGACCTCTTTGGGAGAAGAAACTGCGTACTGCCAATCCTCATCATCTAGTTCAAGGCCGTCCCTGGTCCATTGAGCGCGCAACCCTAGGAGAAGATCCGCCCGAACATTGATAAGCTTCTTATAAATGAGCGAGATCGTGCTCTCTGGCATGTGACCATCCAGGATCCGATCCTCCAACGGAGAGGACTCGGGCACCTTCTCCCCCTCCACAAGGACTGACCGCAAGGCGTGGCGCACTTGAGCATAACGGAAGAACTCCGTGCTCCCCAGCTCGTATTCCTTCTGCAGCTCCTCGAACGACTTTATCTTACCCTTAACCAAAAGGTCTCCAACCCTGGATATGCCGATCAAATCCCATTTCTCGAACCCTTTTGTGCGCCAAAGCTTCCCCAGAATCTCGGAGTCAAACAGAGGGGTGGCAAGGGTAAGCTTACCCCTCCAGCCCAGCGAGTCCGTCGCCACCTTCCACACATGGACGGCCACTCCGGTGGGCCCCGTGAGGGTGAGGTCCGACGATTTCGAATACAACGCTCTGTGGTAGTTACCCCCACGGAGCAACCAACGGTCCATGGCGAAGCCAGGGCTCAGCGCCGGACCATAGACACCATGGTTAATCGCGCTCAACTGGGTGGCCCAGTAATAACGTCGAATGTCTGGAAGCGCGATACCACCGTCGTACCACAGAAGCGTCAACTTAGCGACTGCGATATGCGGACGCCCGTCCCATAAGACGACAGGGGAGTGTGAGAGAAAGCCTCCAGAGGGAGAGAGTCAGAAAATAAATGGGAACCACCTTGTATAACCCGCAAAGCCTACAGCACCTGGAACACCCAGACAGGCTCCCATCCAGGAACCAACGAGGCCCAACAAAGCCCAACAACTGAGAACAGGTGCCATCAGGGCGGTATGGCGTAGGCAAGGCCCACGGATACGACACTGAGGCCACCCAGGTCGTGAGGAGAGGCAACATATGGCCCCCATCGGAGCCCCAACAGCCGGGACCCGAAGATAAGCAGGACTCTGACACGGGGGTAGAAGCAGCCTGCCAAGACCGTAAGTAGGCAGAGAATGGGGTGCCACAGTCACGACCCCATGCATGAAAGGGCAAGCCCCTCCAGGAGCAGAAGTAGAAGCAAAAGCCCACACAGGACCAAAGAAGCAGCCCAGGGAAGGATGGACCAGCGCCAACAGCAGCCCGCCCTCGGGAGACATGCACGCCATACCTTCCAAGGAGGAACCAAAGCCAGGAAAAGGGAACAAGCATGCAGGGACAAACTAAATCTCATCCTTGGCCCCGCGATTCACACAACCAAAGGGCATGCGACCAGCGCAACAAATAGAAAATAGAAGTGCAGAAACCCAATATGGAGAGTATCTGTCCGCCACCTGAAGTGTCGAAACTCCCCCATAAAATGCATAGCAGCAGAGCTGAAGAGAGAAGATAATCACCCTTTCAACAATAGTGAACTGCAGGTACACAGCACCCGACTGCACAAGAAAAGCACAGATTGAGACCACAAAAGGTCATAGGCAATGTACCAGACCCCCACTGCGAGTCCGAAAAGGACGCACTGAAACACAAACAGCAGATATAGAGGATAAACAGGAAAATAAGAAAGACAGAAGGGGGAGGGAACGGAAAGTCACCACCCACTCACCATGCAAAAACTAGAAGAAACAAAGATTTGAGCCACAGAGGGAAACAACCGAATCCAAAAGGTAAGCCTTACCCTCGTTCTCTCCAGTTCGGGAAAGATAATGCAGAGGCAGCGGTATGCCGACCACAGTCGTAGACCATGAAAGCACCCCCCGCAACCACACGGGGGTCTCGAACCAGGAAGGGAGTAATGACCATCCGCCCAATAAACAACCATTAGGCAGGCCATACCGCACTCCATACTGGAAATGCACAAAACCCCCTCCCCCCATCTCCAAAACAGCCAGAGTGCAACAGGCGAAGCAACAGGATTGCAAAAGGGCCAAAGGACATCGGGCCCAGGAGCCGCGGGAGGCGCCGCACCCCTGAAGGCTCATCCCACTGGAAAACACGAAGGAAGACCGGAGGTTGGATGAACCGCCATCGCCCAACTGCAACATCAGGAGACACAGAGGAGAGCCTCCCACACCCCATGACCACACAGAGAGACGGCGTGGAGGCAGAAATGTAGAAGACAAACAGACTGCCAAAGAGGCGTGCCGATCAGCAAAAACAGTGCCGTATGCTCGCGACCACCAGCGGAGCAAAGACGCAGTCAAATCGAGGTGAGCCCGCAAGTGCAGAAGTGCACAAAATGGCAGATCCCCATGCCGCCAGAGCCCGCTAGTGCAGGGCAGAACAAATATCATAGCCCCATCCACCAGTGCCGGCAAGTGCAGGACAGCCACAGAAGCAATTCAGAGGCTGGGGAGACTTCCATGCCACCAGACGGCAGCCACGAGGCGGAAGGGAGGGGAACCCAGAAAATGGGCCCGCTAGCGCAGGGCCTCTCCCCCAGGGCCGTGGGACCCGCTAGAGCAGGACCTCACCCCCCACTTACCTGAAACACGCTCTGGAAGTGTCTGTAGTGCAAAAAAAAAGAAACAGGAAGTGGGATGGGTCGACCCTCCCCTTATTCTGGGTCATGGGTGACAGGGGTCGGCCATGTTGGGGAGGGATGGGAGGCATGGGATGCTAATTTGCTTTGGAGGGTTCTGGTGTGGAGCTTAAGCTCACTACGTAACTAATGTGGCCAGGAATACAATAATCGGAGGTAATGCGAGACATGACTTCTGTGACATTTCTCGGTCACGTTTGTTTATTTTCCTCCAGTATGTGCTTCCCTCAAGCTGCTGTGCGCCCCTCTGGGAGGATGAGGCAATCATGGAATGTTTGTGAAGGGACAGCTACAGCTTGCATCTTGTGCTAACATATCTTTTTACATGAGGTTTCCTGGAATTTCTTCAGTAAGTTTTCTCTCTACAACACTTCCTTTTTCATTACTAAGAGGATTTATAGGCTTTATTGACATGACGCTTGGAATTCAATTGAATTTAAATGCAGCAGAGGGCTGCTTGTGGGAAAATGACTCTGGCTTCTAATGTAAGGTCTGTGGAGGTTATAAACTTGATAAAATACAGCACTTCTCACTATTATCTCCACTTTGGCTTCTTCTTTGTATTAAGGAAGAAATACACTTCACACTAAAGTATTAAACTTGTCATTCAGCTCAACTTAATCTTGTAGCAAGGCACCTGTCTAGGAAAGGTTGGTGCTGATTTCTGGCCATAAAAGGGGTACCTACTCCTCGTTTATCAGCCGTTGCAAGTGCTACTGCTCTTTCCTCAAGCAACGCACCATTGAGTTACTGTACATTGCTGTATGGACAGACTAACAGGAGCTCAACATCACTCTAAAGCTTTCCCTAAAGCATTACCTGACTTCTCTAAATCAACTGTTACTTCATCGTTCTCTTAGTCAACACAAATTGAGATGGAGGACACAAATGATTTGACCTCTCGAGGCTCCTCCTCATCCTCAGCCTCAGGAGGCATTACTCCATTGCATACAACAGGGAAAGGTTTGACTAAAATATTGAAAAAAGACCCTCCTTCTACAAATTCTATCTCTTCAGTTTCCATGGATCTTTTTTTTGGAGGAGATTAGGGTACTACACCCATGCATAGAAGAGACAGATATGAAACTCTGAAGTTTAGATGACAAGTTGTCCAGATTGGAAGAGAGGATGGTGTTTAGCTGAACAGTGCATTTCGGACCTCGCCAACTCAGTGCATACAGTCCCACAACTTCTATCTCGGAACTCCTTGCTTCAAAAGCAGGTTGAAGATTTAGAAAACAGGAATCCCCAGTTGCATTTATGGTTTGCTAGAAAGAACAAAGTGTTCCGACCCAGTCACATTTTTTCATACCTTTCTTCCTAAATTACTTCAGATGCCAGAGTCTCCTCCTTTGAACATTCAATCAATCAATAGAGACTTTATTTCGGTTTTGATTCAAACCATAAAAGTATACATAAAAACATCACAGTTAAAAACAAATGTTAAATAGTGCCATAATACATGTCCAAAAAGAAAAAGCAGGAATTTCCCCAATACCGTACAATGAATTCATAATCAGTAAAGTGCAAATAGCGCAAGGTATAATATAGACCATGTAATAGGTTCCTGAGGTAGATGAGGCAGTCAAACAGTAAAAGGGCAACCTCATTGGTCCATACAGATTCTCAATTTAACAGACAATTTTAGGAATTCAGTTACATGGAGAACACTGTCACTGTACAAAAGTTGTAAATACATTAGTGCTGGTCTGATCTGGTTAAAATTAAGTTTCTTTAAAAGAGCAACCAGATAGCGTTTGCGCGGGTATTCATAAAATTTACATAAAAATATAAAATGCAGCATATCCTGTGGAGACTTTCCGTCGCAGCCACAGGGAGCTGCAACCTTGTTAAAAATGTCTGTTTTAGGTCTAATTAACAGATGATGAAAGATATTTAACCTGAACCTTGTCAGCAGGAACTTCTTGTGGGAGCTAATTGAGCCTGTCAAATATGGCTCCATTGTCTCACAAGTTTTTAACATGACATATTTCCTGATACTGGGCTTCAGGAGCTCCTCGCCTTCTCGTTGAACCTTTCTCCCCATATAAAAGGCATGCTTAATTGCCTCCACATCCCCATTTACAATCCCGCTTGGATTTTCAAACAACTCCAGACAACCAAGTCGAGAGAAACAGGATTTCAAATATTTTAGCCAGGGGGTGCACATTGCCTTATCAAGGGATACCAGATCTCTCACAATCAAGTGGGTTAGTGGGATATCCTGGTTCAACCACAGTTTTACCCAGCAGGTCAAAGGGCGCAAGGAAAAAATGTCACATAAATATTGTGCCCCCAATTCTTCATGTACTGCCAAATTAGATGTACCCATAGGAACACATAGAAGGCGCTTCATAAAGGCGTTTTCAGCCACCTGTAGCTGTTCTCCAGCCACATAGCCCCATAATTCACTGCCATAAACAGCAGTTGCCACTGATTTTGCATTATAGAGTTTCATCATGGCATTATTGGGCTTCTTCCCCAATTTCGATGCAAAATTAAAAATGGTGGCGTTAACCCTTGCCAGTTCCCCTTTCTTTTTAACCAAGTGGGGGCCCCAACTTAGTTTAGTATCAAATAGGACCCCGAGATATGAGAACGATTTCGAAATGGGGATGGATACATCATCTAGTTTAAATACAAAGTTCCTTTTTGGCTGTAGGCCAACTTGCATAATAAATGATTTAGAATTGTTGACCATTAGGTCTCTTTCTGTCATGAACGATTTAGAAGCATTTAATAAGGCTTGTAGACCCTTCTCGGTTCTAGAGATTAAAACCGCATCATCTGCATATAAAAGAACAGGAATACCCCGCCTACCAACTCTGGGACAGTCAGCCTGTACCTTCTGCAAAACGGTATCTAGCTCATTAATATAGAAAATTAAAAAGGAAGGGGGCAAGAATACAACCTTGACGCACACCCTTCTTGATGTCGAAATTGCCAGTGGTGCACAGATCCGACGAATACCTAACATTTGCACTAGTGTTACTGTGTAGGTCTACCAGAAAATTAACAATCCCGCTATCCACGCCCTTCTCCCTCATGGACTGCCACAGCCTTCCCCTGTTGACACAGTCGAAGGCTGATGACAGATCCATGAAGGCGAGATGGACAGTGCCCTTCTGAACAACAGTGTATTTGCTTAGTATTAAGAAAAGATTAAGACACTGGGTTATAGTAGAACGACCACTGCAGAAGCCATACTGGGAGATGGACATGATGTTATTTTCCAGCACCCAGTCTGACAGTCTCTGCAGCAGAATTCTCCCCACTACTTTCACCATAGAGTCTATTAATGAAATTGGCCTGTAACAAAAAGGACTGCCCCTATCCCCCTTCTTAAAAACAAGGACAATCGTTGAGACTCCCCATGATGGGGGACAGACAATTTCAGCAGCTGCGTTAAAGACAGACTCTAAAACGGGTGCCCAAAAGCTAGGTTCAGACTTAAATAAGTTTGGTGGGATCCCATCAGGGCCAGGAGCTTTCCTGGCTGAGAGTCCCTCTATGCCCTCCATAACCTCGCCTCTATCAAACGTAATAATTTCACCACTATTACCATGGAGCAAGTTGACATTTTCAGTCACCACACAGCTATACAATTGTTTAAAATGTGATTCCCATTCTTCCTTTGTTATACAGCATTCTAGGCCATCACCCGGGTCCTGGACCAAAAAGTTTTTTTTTACTACTGCCCAGAATCTAGAACTACATTTTAAAGTAGAGGGGTCAAGAATCTCATCCCAGGCCTCCATTCTTAAAAACTCCTTGCGTGTAGCGATGGCAGACTTATATTCTTTGCGACACAACTTTATATTCGCTTTTATTCTAGGGTTGGCTGCCAAGGCTATCCTTAGATTACGTGCTGCCTTGGAGCAAACATGATTGAACCATCTCGGTCCCCGTTCAACGTGCTCACAGACTTGGCCATTTGCCTAATGCAGCATCTACTTTGAAAAGACCTTGAGGTGTTATAATGTATTTTCTAGAATACATAGATCTGCTTAAGGTTTTGTCAGCTACTTGATATAGGAAACAGATTTAATGGTCTGGCAGCAACTTGTACTTTTCCCAGGATTACGCTATGACTACGGCAGACAGGCCCAAAGTATTTCTTTCCTGCATTCCGTTCCCTTGGAGCCCGTTTTGGTTTGTACCATCCATGCCTATTCAAAGCCACCTATAATAACAAGACTTACACCTATGAGGACCCTACCTGTTTGCAAGCTTTTCTTCAGGAGCACAAAGTGGAGTCTATGGACATCTCCAAACCTACCAAGGCTTGACTTGTATTTTGTTCTAATATTGTTGTGGTCTGTTCTCCCTCTGTGATACATCTTTAGTGTTTATTATTCACATGATGTTTATTATTCACATAATGTTAGGTTAGCCTTCTCATTCTGCTTAATACTCGTTTATCAATTCTCCTAATATACTCCTCTTAATTTTCTCCTTACAGGTCTCCATTGCCCTACATTTTCCTGTGATTATCCTAGTAAGTCTTCTACATCTTCAAGCTTCTCCCCTCATGTCGTCTCTCTGGAACTCAGATGTGTCATTCTTCCGTGTGGTCTCATCACACCTAATGTTTTCTTTGAAAATATTAGTAAGATTGTTCTCTCCAATTAATGTTCTTCATTCTATTTTTTCATTCTTCTGTTTTTCTGTAGTCCTCAGCTTTTTTTTTTTTTTTTTTTTAAAAAAAACACCTTTATTGTAGATCAGTGACACAGCTATTCAGCCGACAACCCGGAGGTACGGCAGCTTTAGAGATTCAACACATGTTTGCGTCCACATATCACTGACAGGAGAGCCAAAGGTTCTGTTTTGCATAAACATAAATACAACCCTAAACACAAGCAAGGCGAAAGGTACTGTAAACACCAAGAGAGGTTCCCATCAGGGGGAACGAGCCCCATCACGTCCAACAGGCACAGGTCTATAGTAAGGGAAAGGAGGGAAAGGCAGAGACTCTAGAAACAGTCACATATCAGCGGGAAAGTCAAAGCCGGAAAAAGACTAAGGGGAAAGTTGCTCCTCAGGCGGATCCGGGTCGGGGGGCAGGCATATGTCCCCTCTGTACTGGTTCCATGGCCCCCCCACATAGTCCGAGGGCGCCCTCGAGCACAATACACTGTCTTCTCCCTAAACATGCTCCAGTCCATGTTTTCCATCCACGCTGTCAATGTGGGCGGCCTATTGGAGCCCCACAGCCGAGCGATATCGCGCTTGGCTACCATGTTCCCCAGGGTCACCCACTGAGTCTGTGCCGCGTTGTGGTCAGTAGGACTCCAGACATTCAGGAGACAACATCGCGCCTCAGGCTGCATAACAATTCCTGTCACCTCCCCCATCGCCTCGTGGACTTGCCTCCAGAACTCCATAATCGCACCGCATTCCCAAATAATATGGAGGAAGGTACCCACCATACCACAGCCTCTCTTACATAAGCCCTCCTCAGAGAAACCCATGTGGACCAACCTGGGCCCCGTCACATAGACCCTATGGAGTATTTTAAGCTGCACCAGCCGCAGGCGCGCGGGGATAGCGACCTCTTTGGGAGAAGAAACTGCGTACTGCCAATCCTCATCATCTAGTTCAAGGCCGTCCCTGGTCCATTGAGCGCGCAACCCTAGGAGAAGATCCGCCCGAACATTGATAAGCTTCTTATAAATGAGCGAGATCGTGCTCTCTGGCATGTGACCATCCAGGATCCGATCCTCCAACGGAGAGGACTCGGGCACCTTCTCCCCCTCCACAAGGACTGACCGCAAGGCGTGGCGCACTTGAGCATAACGGAAGAACTCCGTGCTCCCCAGCTCGTATTCCTTCTGCAGCTCCTCGAACGACTTTATCTTACCCTTAACCAAAAGGTCTCCAACCCTGGATATGCCGATCAAATCCCATTTCTCGAACCCTTTTGTGCGCCAAAGCTTCCCCAGAATCTCGGAGTCAAACAGAGGGGTGGCAAGGGTAAGCTTACCCCTCCAGCCCAGCGAGTCCGTCGCCACCTTCCACACATGGACGGCCACTCCGGTGGGCCCCGTGAGGGTGAGGTCCGACGATTTCGAATACAACGCTCTGTGGTAGTTACCCCCACGGAGCAACCAGCGGTCCATGGCGAAGCCAGGGCTCAGCGCCGGACCATAGACACCATGGTTAATCGCGCTCAACTGGGTGGCCCAGTAATAACGTCGAATGTCTGGAAGCGCGATACCACCGTCGTACCACAGAAGCGTCAACTTAGCGACTGCGATATGCGGACGCCCGTCCCATAAGACGACAGGGGAGTGTGAGAGAAAGCCTCCAGAGGGAGAGAGTCAGAAAATAAATGGGAACCACCTTGTATAACCCGCAAAGCCTACAGCACCTGGAACACCCAGACAGGCTCCCATCCAGGAACCAACGAGGCCCAACAAAGCCCAACAACTGAGAACAGGTGCCATCAGGGCGGTATGGCGTAGGCAAGGCCCACGGATACGACACTGAGGCCACCCAGGTCGTGAGGAGAGGCAACATATGGCCCCCATCGGAGCCCCAACAGCCGGGACCCGAAGATAAGCAGGACTCTGACACGGGGGTAGAAGCAGCCTGCCAAGACCGTAAGTAGGCAGAGAATGGGGTGCCACAGTCACGACCCCATGCATGAAAGGGCAAGCCCCTCCAGGAGCAGAAGTAGAAGCAAAAGCCCACACAGGACCAAAGAAGCAGCCCAGGGAAGGATGGACCAGCGCCAACAGCAGCCCGCCCTCGGGAGACATGCACGCCATACCTTCCAAGGAGGAACCAAAGCCAGGAAAAGGGAACAAGCATGCAGGGACAAACTAAATCTCATCCTTGGCCCCGCGATTCACACAACCAAAGGGCATGCGACCAGCGCAACAAATAGAAAATAGAAGTGCAGAAACCCAATATGGAGAGTATCTGTCCGCCACCTGAAGTGTCGAAACTCCCCCATAAAATGCATAGCAGCAGAGCTGAAGAGAGAAGATAATCACCCTTTCAACAATAGTGAACTGCAGGTACACAGCACCCGACTGCACAAGAAAAGCACAGATTGAGACCACAAAAGGTCATAGGCAATGTACCAGACCCCCACTGCGAGTCCGAAAAGGACGCACTGAAACACAAACAGCAGATATAGAGGATAAACAGGAAAATAAGAAAGACAGAAGGGGGAGGGAACGGAAAGTCACCACCCACTCACCATGCAAAAACTAGAAGAAACAAAGATTTGAGCCACAGAGGGAAACAACCGAATCCAAAAGGTAAGCCTTACCCTCGTTCTCTCCAGTTCGGGAAAGATAATGCAGAGGCAGCGGTATGCCGACCACAGTCGTAGACCATGAAAGCACCCCCCGCAACCACACGGGGGTCTCGAACCAGGAAGGGAGTAATGACCATCCGCCCAATAAACAACCATTAGGCAGGCCATACCGCACTCCATACTGGAAATGCACAAAACCCCCTCCCCCCATCTCCAAAACAGCCAGAGTGCAACAGGCGAAGCAACAGGATTGCAAAAGGGCCAAAGGACATCGGGCCCAGGAGCCGCGGGAGGCGCCGCACCCCTGAAGGCTCATCCCACTGGAAAACACGAAGGAAGACCGGAGGTTGGATGAACCGCCATCGCCCAACTGCAACATCAGGAGACACAGAGGAGAGCCTCCCACACCCCATGACCACACAGAGAGACGGCGTGGAGGCAGAAATGTAGAAGACAAACAGACTGCCAAAGAGGCGTGCCGATCAGCAAAAACAGTGCCGTATGCTCGCGACCACCAGCGGAGCAAAGACGCAGTCAAATCGAGGTGAGCCCGCAAGTGCAGAAGTGCACAAAATGGCAGATCCCCATGCCGCCAGAGCCCGCTAGTGCAGGGCAGAACAAATATCATAGCCCCATCCACCAGCGCCGGCAAGTGCAGGACAGCCACAGAAGCAATTCAGAGGCTGGGGAGACTTCCATGCCACCAGACGGCAGCCACGAGGCGGAAGGGAGGGGAACCCAGAAAATGGGCCCGCTAGCGCAGGGCCTCTCCCCCAGGGCCGTGGGACCCGCTAGAGCAGGACCTCACCCCCCACTTACCTGAAACACGCTCTGGAAGTGTCTGTAGTGCAAAAAAAAAGAAACAGGAAGTGGGATGGGTCGACCCTCCCCTTATTCTGGGTCATGGGTGACAGGGGTCGGCCATGTTGGGGAGGGATGGGAGGCATGGGATGCTAATTTGCTTTGGAGGGTTCTGGTGTGGAGCTTAAGCTCACTACGTAACTAATGTGGCCAGGAATACAATAATCGGAGGTAATGCGAGACATGACTTCTGTGACATTTCTCGGTCACGTTTGTTTATTTTCCTCCAGTATGTGCTTCCCTCAAGCTGCTGTGCGCCCCTCTGGGAGGATGAGGCAATCATGGAATGTTTGTGAAGGGACAGCTACAGCTTGCATCTTGTGCTAACATATCTTTTTACATGAGGTTTCCTGGAATTTCTTCAGTAAGTTTTCTCTCTACAACACTTCCTTTTTCATTACTAAGAGGATTTATAGGCTTTATTGACATGACGCTTGGAATTCAATTGAATTTAAATGCAGCAGAGGGCTGCTTGTGGGAAAATGACTCTGGCTTCTAATGTAAGGTCTGTGGAGGTTATAAACTTGATAAAATACAGCACTTCTCACTATTATCTCCACTTTGGCTTCTTCTTTGTATTAAGGAAGAAATACACTTCACACTAAAGTATTAAACTTGTCATTCAGCTCAACTTAATCTTGTAGCAAGGCACCTGTCTAGGAAAGGTTGGTGCTGATTTCTGGCCATAAAAGGGGTACCTACTCCTCGTTTATCAGCCGTTGCAAGTGCTACTGCTCTTTCCTCAAGCAACGCACCATTGAGTTACTGTACATTGCTGTATGGACAGACTAACAGGAGCTCAACATCACTCTAAAGCTTTCCCTAAAGCATTACCTGACTTCTCTAAATCAACTGTTACTTCATCGTTCTCTTAGTCAACACAAATTGAGATGGAGGACACAAATGATTTGACCTCTCGAGGCTCCTCCTCATCCTCAGCCTCAGGAGGCATTACTCCATTGCATACAACAGGGAAAGGTTTGACTAAAATATTGAAAAAAGACCCTCCTTCTACAAATTCTATCTCTTCAGTTTCCATGGATCTTTTTTTTGGAGGAGATTAGGGTACTACACCCATGCATAGAAGAGACAGATATGAAACTCTGAAGTTTAGATGACAAGTTGTCCAGATTGGAAGAGAGGATGGTGTTTAGCTGAACAGTGCATTTCGGACCTCGCCAACTCAGTGCATACAGTCCCACAACTTCTATCTCGGAACTCCTTGCTTCAAAAGCAGGTTGAAGATTTAGAAAACAGGAATCCCCAGTTGCATTTATGGTTTGCTAGAAAGAACAGAGTGTTCCGACCCAGTCACATTTTTTCATACCTTTCTTCCTAAATTACTTCAGATGCCAGAGTCTCCTCCTTTGAACATTCAATCAATCAATAGAGACTTTATTTCGGTTTTGATTCAAACCATAAAAGTATACATAAAAACATCACAGTTAAAAACAAATGTTAAATAGTGCCATAATACATGTCCAAAAAGAAAAAGCAGGAATTTCCCCAATACCGTACAATGAATTCATAATCAGTAAAGTGCAAATAGCGCAAGGTATAATATAGACCATGTAATAGGTTCCTGAGGTAGATGAGGCAGTCAAACAGTAAAAGGGCAACCTCATTGGTCCATACAGATTCTCAATTTAACAGACAATTTTAGGAATTCAGTTACATGGAGAACACTGTCACTGTACAAAAGTTGTAAATACATTAGTGCTGGTCTGATCTGGTTAAAATTAAGTTTCTTTAAAAGAGCAACCAGATAGCGTTTGCGCGGGTATTCATAAAATTTACATAAAAATATAAAATGCAGCATATCCTGTGGAGACTTTCCGTCGCAGCCACAGGGAGCTGCAACCTTGTTAAAAATGTCTGTTTTAGGTCTAATTAACAGATGATGAAAGATATTTAACCTGAACCTTGTCAGCAGGAACTTCTTGTGGGAGCTAATTGAGCGTGTCAAATATGGCTCCATTGTCTCACAAGTTTTTAACATGACATATTTCCTGATACTGGGCTTCAGGAGCTCCTCGCCTTCTCGTTGAACCTTTCTCCCCATATAAAAGGCATGCTTAATTGCCTCCACATCCCCATTTACAATCCCACTTGGATTTTCAAACAACTCCAGACAACCAAGTCGAGAGAAACAGGATTTCAAATATTTTAGCCAGGGGGTGCACATTGCCTTATCAAGGGATACCAGATCTCTCACAATCAAGTGGGTTAGTGGGATATCCTGGTTCAACCACAGTTTTACCCAGCAGGTCAAAGGGCGCAAGGAAAAAATGTCACATAAATATTGTGCCCCCAATTCTTCATGTACTGCCAAATTAGATGTACCCATAGGAACACATAGAAGGCGCTTCATAAAGGCGTTTTCAGCCACCTGTAGCTGTTCTCCAGCCACATAGCCCCATAATTCACTGCCATAAACAGCAGTTGCCACTGATTTTGCATTATAGAGTTTCATCATGGCATTATTGGGCTTCTTCCCCAATTTCGATGCAAAATTAAAAATGGTGGCGTTAACCCTTGCCAGTTCCCCTTTCTTTTTAACCAAGTGGGGGCCCCAACTTAGTTTAGTATCAAATAGGACCCCGAGATATGAGAACGATTTCGAAATGGGGATGGATACATCATCTAGTTTAAATACAAAGTTCCTTTTTGGCTGTAGGCCAACTTGCATAATAAATGATTTAGAATTGTTGACCATTAGGTCTCTTTCTGTCATGAACGATTTAGAAGCATTTAATAAGGCTTGTAGACCCTTCTCGGTTCTAGAGATTAAAACCGCATCATCTGCATATAAAAGAACAGGAATACCCCGCCTACCAACTCTGGGACAGTCAGCCTGTACCTTCTGCAAAACGGTATCTAGCTCATTAATATAGAAAATTAAAAAGGAAGGGGGCAAGAATACAACCTTGACGCACACCCTTCTTGATGTCGAAATTGCCAGTGGTGCACAGATCCGACGAATACCTAACATTTGCACTAGTGTTACTGTGTAGGTCTACCAGAAAATTAACAATCCCGCTATCCACGCCCTTCTCCCTCATGGACTGCCACAGCCTTCCCCTGTTGACACAGTCGAAGGCTGATGACAGATCCATGAAGGCGAGATGGACAGTGCCCTTCTGAACAACAGTGTATTTGCTTAGTATTAAGAAAAGATTAAGACACTGGGTTATAGTAGAACGACCACTGCAGAAGCCATACTGGGAGATGGACATGATGTTATTTTCCAGCACCCAGTCTGACAGTTTCTGCAGCAGAATTCTCCCCACTACTTTCACCATAGAGTCTATTAATGAAATTGGCCTGTAACAAAAAGGACTGCCCCTATCCCCCTTCTTAAAAACAAGGACAATCGTTGAGACTCCCCATGATGGGGGACAGACAATTTCAGCAGCTGCGTTAAAGACAGACTCTAAAATGGGTGCCCAAAAGCTAGGTTCAGACTTAAATAAGTTTGGTGGGATCCCATCAGGGCCAGGAGCTTTCCTGGCTGAGAGTCCCTCTATGCCCTCCATAACCTCGCCTCTATCAAACGTAATAATTTCACCACTATTACCATGGAGCAAGTTGACATTTTCAGTCACCACACAGCTATACAATTGTTTAAAATGTGATTCCCATTCTTCCTTTGTTATACAGCATTCTAGGCCATCACCCGGGTCCTGGACCAAAAAGTTTTTTTTTACTACTGCCCAGAATCTAGAACTACATTTTAAAGTAGAGGGGTCAAGAATCTCATCCCAGGCCTCCATTCTTAAAAACTCCTTGCGTGTAGCGATGGCAGACTTATATTCTTTGCGACACAACTTTACATTCGCTTTTATTCTAGGGTTGGCTGCCAAGGCTATCCTTAGATTACGTGCTGCCTTGGAGCAAACATGATTGAACCATCTCGGTCCCCGTTCAACGTGCTCACAGACTTGGCCATTTGCCTAATGCAGCATCTACTTTGAAAAGACCTTGAGGTGTTATAATGTATTTTCTAGAATACATAGATCTGCTTAAGGTTTTGTCAGCTACTTGATATAGGAAACAGATTTAATGGTCTGGCAGCAACTTGTACTTTTCCCAGGATTACGCTATGACTACGGCAGACAGGCCCAAAGTATTTCTTTCCTGCATTCCGTTCCCTTGGAGCCCGTTTTGGTTTGTACCATCCATGCCTATTCAAAGCCACCTA
This sequence comes from Triturus cristatus, assembly GCF_964204655.1. Taxonomy (NCBI): domain Eukaryota; kingdom Metazoa; phylum Chordata; class Amphibia; order Caudata; family Salamandridae; genus Triturus; species Triturus cristatus. The sequence continues at coordinate 320,272,854 of NC_140592.1, forward strand.
TAATAACAAGACTTACACCTATGAGGACCCTACCTGTTTGCAAGCTTTTCTTCAGGAGCACAACGTGGAGTCTATGGACATCTCCAAACCTACCAAGGCTTGACTTGTTTTTTGTTCTAATATTGTTGTGGTCTGTTCTCCCTCTGTGATACATCTTTAGTGTTTATTATTCACATGATGTTTATTATTCACATAATGTTAGGTTAGCCTTCTCATTCTGCTTAATACTCGTTTATCAATTCTCCTAATATACTCCTCTTAATTTTCTCCTTACAGGTCTCCATTGCCCTACATTTTCCTGTGATTATCCTAGTAAGTCTTCTACATCTTCAAGCTTCTCCCCTCATGTCGTCTCTCTGGAGCTCAGATGTGTCATTCTTCCGTGTGGTCTCATCACACCTAATGTTTTCTTTGAAAATATTAGTAAGTTTGTTCTCTCCAATTAATGTTCTTCATTCTATTTTTTCATTCTTCTGTTTTTCTGTAGTCCTCAGCTTTTTTTTTTTTTTTTTTTTTTAAAAAACCTTTATTGTAGATCAGTGACACAGCTATTCAGCCGACAACCCGGAGGTACGGCAGCTTTAGAGATTCAACACATGTTTGCGTCCACATATCACTGACAGGAGAGCCAAAGGTTCTGTTTTGCATAAACATAAATACAACCCTAAACACAAGCAAGGCGAAAGGTACTGTAAACACCAAGAGAGGTTCCCATCAGGGGGGACGAGCCCCATCACGTCCAACAGGCACAGGTCTATAGTAAGGGAAAGGAGGGAAAGGCAGAGACTCTAGAAACAGTCACATATCAGCGGGAAAGTCAAAGCCGGAAAAAGACTAAGGGGAAAGTTGCTCCTCAGGCGGATCCGGGTCGGGGGGCAGGCATATGTCCCCTCTGTACTGGTTCCATGGCCCCCACACAGCGTGCCATTTCCGAGGGCGCCCTCGAGCACAATACACTGTCTTCTCCCTAAACATGCTCCAGTCCATGTTTTCCATCCACGCTGTCAATGTGGGCGGCCTATTGGAGCCCCACAGTCGAGCGATATCGTGCTTGGCTACCATGTTCCCCAGGGTCACCCACTGAGTCTGTGCCGCGTTGTGGTCAGTAGGACTCCAGACATTCAGGAGACAACATCGCGCCTCAGGCTGCATAACAATTCCTGTCACCTCCCCCATCGCCTCGTGGACTTGCCTCCAGAACTCCATAATCGCACCGCATTCCCAAATAATATGGAGGAAGGTACCCACCATACCACAGCCTCTCTTACATAAGCCCTCCTCAGAGAAACCCATGTGGACCAACCTGGGCCCCGTCACATAGACCCTATGGAGTATTTTAAGCTGCACCAGCCGCAGGCGCGCGGGGATAGCGACCTCTTTGGGAGAAGAAACTGCGTACTGCCAATGCTCATCATCTAGTTCAAGGCCGTCCCTGGTCCATTGAGCGCTCAACCCTAGGAGAAGATCCGCCCGAACATTGATAAGCTTCTTATAAATGAGCGAGATCGTGCTCTCTGGCATGTGACCATCCAGGATCCGATCCTCCAACGGAGAGGACTCGGGCACCTTCTCCCCCTCCACAAGGACTGACCGCAAGGCGTGGCGCACTTGAGCATAACGGAAGAACTCCGTGCTCCCCAGCTCGTATTCCTTCTGCAGCTCCTCGAACGACTTTATCTTACCCTTAACCAAAAGGTCTCCAACCCTGGATATGCCGATCAAATCTCATTTCTCGAACCCTTTTGTGCGCCAAAGCTTCCCCAGAATCTCGGAGTCAAACAGAGGGGTGGCAAGGGTAAGCTTACCCCTCCAGCCCAGCGAGTCCGTCGCCACCTTCCACACATGGACGGCCACTCCGGTGGGCCCCGTGAGGGTGAGGTCCGACGATTTCGAATACAACGCTCTGTGGTAGTTACCCCCACGGAGCAACCAGCGGTCCATGGCGAAGCCAGGGCTCAGCGCCGGACCATAGACACCATGGTTAATCGCGCTCAACTGGGTGGCCCAGTAATAACGTCGAATGTCTGGAAGCGCGATACCACCGTCGTACCACAGAAGCGTCAACTTAGCGACTGCGATACGCGGACGCCCGTCCCATAAGAGCGCGCGCTGGTGACTTTCGATCTCACGGAAATAGCTGGCCGGGACCAGGTCAAGAGTATTCTGCAGGGCATAGAGGAAACGGGGAAGGGACATCATTTTAAACAGTGCAGCGCGGCCAAGGAGGGAGAGCGGCAATCGCCGCCAGCCCGCCACATCCCGCCGCAGGCGCGCCAAGGGAGGGAGCAAGTTCTTCTCGTAGCGCAAGATGGGGTCGGTGGAAATATAGCTCCCCAAATTCAAAAAGCCCTGCTGGGCTATCTGGATCGAACAGTTACGCGGGACAGGCGGGACATCCCCACACAGGACATACAAGTGTGACTTCCCCCAATTAATGACTAGGCCCGAGTTTCTACCGAAAGATGTCAAGACGTCACAAACCACTATCAGAGATTTCTTAGGCGAGGCAAGATATAACAGAATGTCGTCGGCATAGAGTGATATACGGTCTTCGTGGTCAGGCGACCAGCGAATCCCACGTATATCCGGGTGCCACCGTATCCACGCCGCCAACGGCTCAAGAGCAAGGGCCAACGGCGACAGGGGGCAACCCTGCCGGGTGCCTCTCCCGAGCTCGAAAGGTGCCGACGCCCGCCCGTTCACCACGACGCTTGCAAGAGGCCCCTCATAGAGCAGCCTCACCCACCCCACGAATCCAGGCCCGAAGCCGAATTTGGCCAGCACCGCCCACAAGTATGCCCACTCTACCGTATCAAAGGCCATCGTGGCGTCGAGGGACGCCACAATAGCCGGCTCTCGCATCGTACCCGTCCTGGCAATCACTCCATGGAGGCGTCTAAGGTTTAGTGTAGTGTTACGGTGTGGGATAAAGCTCGACTGATCCGGGTGGATCAAGTCACCAAGTACCCGGACCAGGCGGTTCGCGAGAATCTTGGCAAGGATTTTCGGCTCGGCGTTGAGGAGCGAGATCGGCCGATAGGAACCACACCTATCCCGGGGCTTTCCGTCTTTATGTATTACCACAATCGTCGCCAGCCGTTGATCGAGCGGAAGAAACCCGTTCTCCCGCGCCTCCACGAACATGGCGGTCAAGTGAGGAGCCAACTTATCCGGACAAAGCTTGTACAGCTCTATCGGCAGACCATTTGGGCCCGAAGCCTTGCCGGAGCGCAACGCACGGATAGCACCTGCCACTTCGTCTACAGTGATATCACCATCGAGGTCCTCCCTATCAATGGCGGAAAGGCAGGGCAGAGCGATGTCACGCAGAAGATCACACGAGTCCTCAGTCGGTCTATCCGAGACCGAGGCGTATACCGTACGAAAATAGTCCGAGAAACACCGGACTATACCGTCGGGATCAGTGACAACCTCTCCCCCATCCGTCAACAACTCCGGCACCACACGATTAACACGCTCCTTTTTGTCCAGCCATGCCAGCAATTTCCCGGCCTTATCACCAACATCATACAACCGCCCCTGCTGCTCCCTGTGGAGGGTCTTGGCGGCATTTGTCACCAGATCCCTATACTCCAATTGCTTCAGGCTCAAATTGTGCAGCGTGGACGTCTCAATATCCCCCTCCAAGGCCAACTCTAGAGCCGCTATCTCGTCCTCCACTTGTATCACCTCGGCGTCTCTCCGCCGCTTGGCGGCCACTACCAAGGACAAGGCTTCTCCTCTCAGTACAGCCTTAGAAGCTTCCCACAAGGACACCGCGGAGTCGACTGAGCCCTGATTTTCTCGAAAATAGTGGTCAACTGTCTTCAGCAACGCGCTGCGCAGCTTGGGGTCCCGAAAGTACCAGGGGTTAATGGGAGCCACCCTGCCCCCGCCACCCGGCCTATGTCCAGACTTGCCCACACCGGTGAATGATCTGATATGCCCCGTGCCATGTGCCTAACCTCAGTTACCAAAGAGGCGTGTGCCGCCAGAGTGAGCAGATAATCAATCCGGGAGAGACTCTCGTGGGCCCAGGAATGGAAGGTGTATTGTCGCTGAGTGGGGTGCCGCAGCCTCCAACAATCTACCAGACCAAAAGTATCAATAAAGTCGGGAAGCCACTTCTGAGCCCCCCCGGTGTCTCTGGGCGGGTACCTATCTAGCATTCCAGAACCAACCGCATTGAAGTCCCCTCCCACAACTAGCATCCCTTCGGGGAGTTCCAACAAGGCCTTGCCCAGATCAGCAAACGTGGAGGCCTGCAAGGCAGGAGGGACATAAACAGAAACCAAAACCAACGTTCTGCCCTCCCACCTCCCCGACACGGCCACAAAGCGCCCCCTATCATCAGCAATGGTGGAGTCAACCTCAAATGGTAGGGAAGCTCTGACAAGTATGCCCGCACCCCTGGATCCCGAGGAAAACCCCGAGTGAGCAATGAATTTGTAGCCCTTTCTGTTAAGTGCATAACACATATTCCCTATAAGGTGGGTCTCCTGCAAGAGGACCACATCTGGCAAGGTCCGTTTCAAAAATTGCAGGACTATCCCCCGTTTTATACGGTCCCCTAAGCCATTAACATTCCAGCTGAGTACGTTTAAGCCCCTATCCCCCATCCCTGAACACAAAGAGACCTCCCCCCCCCCCCAGAGAACCACAATCGGACAATTCTGATAGTCATTGCTACGCCTTGCAAGAAAAAACAACAACCCCAAACAACAACCCCAACATCCTGAAACCCCCCCCCCACCCTGCACCCCTGCGTCAGCTTACAAAGCCCCCCCAACTTGCAGTGTGCCTGTCGCCCTACCAGAAACAAATCTACAAAAAGCACCCCAAGGGAGGAAAGAGCCCCTATCTTCCCCCCGCCGCCCTCCCATTACTGCAATAAGGTGCGAGTCACTGTCCAGGGCTGAATCGAAGCAGGCCAGCACCGAAGGTATCACTTCTGTCCATCCCGGTCGCCTTCCACCCCATCCACGCTGTCCCGGCCGGGCTGTCGCCGAGGGAGTGCATCCAACCAGTCCCCTGCCATGTCCGGCGATTCGAAGAAGAAAGTCCGATCCTCATATACCACACGCAGCTTAGCGGGGAAAAGCATGGCATACTTCAGGTCCATATCCCTAAGCCGCCGCTTCACCCCCAGGAAACTTTGCCTCTGTTTCTGCACCATCTGGGTGAAATCAGGGTAAAAGCTCACAGAGGCATTTTGAAAAGGCACCGGGCCTGTCACCCTCGATGCTTGCAGGATAGCGTCCCGATCTCGAAAGTGGAAGATCCAGGCGACAATCAGCCGCGGGGGGGCTCCCACCTTAGGCCGTCCGCCAGGCACTCGGTGAGCCCGCTCCACCGCGAAAAACTTGCCGAGGCCCTTTGGCGCAAGATGATTCACCACCAGATCCTCGACGAGGAGGTCCACGGAGAGCTCCTCCGAAGTTTCCGGGACCCCAATAATGCGCACATTATTGCGCCGGGCCCGACCTTCAAAGTCCTCGAGCCGGCGAGCGGAGAGGTCATTCGCGGTTCGTAGCTTGCGGACCTCAGCCTGGAGTTCCGAGACATCGTCCGCGAGGCCAGTAGTCTTGAGGTCCAGGGACTTGACCCGCTCATTGGTTTTTCCCAGGTCGGCGCGAATCAAGTTGACATCGACCAAAATCATGTCCACCTTGTGCGCCAGGGTCTCGAACTGTCGCCCAATCGAAGATTGCATCCCATCTATCGCCCCCTTGATATCCTGCAATGATAACTCCGAGGCTGGGGATGAATCGGCCTTCTGTGCTTCCAGCGACTGTCCCGATCCACCAGGCGACCCCTTCTGCTGGGCATAACGATCCATATTGTTGGATTGGATATAGCCTCCCCGCCTGGTAGTCTTAGACTTCGACCTGTCTGCCTCCGATTTGGTCGACATCTCGGACAGCAGGACGGTCAGTCGCAAGAGGACGTCCCTCACTCAGGTAGAGGAGACAGGTACGACTAGGTCTTCAACAGCCAGTCAGGACCGGGTGGAGGTCTTCCAGACAACAGAGGATCTGTATGACGCACTCCCAAGCCGGAGCAAACAAAGGGCGAGAAAGCGAAAGTGAAAGTGCCGCGGCATCCGTCCGTCAGTTCACACCTCCCAAGGCCGCTGTTGTTCAATTAGTGGCCGGGCATCCTGCCAACGCAAGCCCCTGGCATCCTTCGGAGGTAGGCCGCAATCTTCCGCCGTGCACAACTTCGGTCCCCGGTGGGCGATCTTGGCCCGGACAACGTCAATCGCCCCAGCTGTGACTCATCTGCAGGATTCCGTGCATGAAAATCAGGATTTAGGACAGGATGATTGCCGGAGGGCGCGAGGGTAGCGGGAGCTCAAGGCTCACGCGGCCATCTTGGTCAAGTGCTAGGCTCCTCCCCTCCTCAGCTTTTTTACCTCTTTATTCTTTCTGTACACATGTCCATTCCTATATGTGAGACATTTATGCCTTTCCCTCACGCTCCTTTCTTTCCTTTGTTGTCTTCATTTGCTTCCAATTTGTTTCCCCTTCTATGTTCTTTGTTCATGCTCAAATAACCTTTTTCAATTATTTATTACATGGCCATAAAAATTGTATCTCGGAATGTCAAGGGTTTGGGTTCACCAATTAAACGTCAGAGGGTCTTGTCCCATTTATCACATTTGAATGCTTATATTGCTCTTATCCAAGAAACGCACCTCACTGAAGCTGAATCTATAAAGCTAAAGAGAGGGTGGGTAGGCACTGTTTTCTTTCCACCAGGCAATGGTAAGAAAATGGTATTGCTACACTATGGTATAAATCTCTTAATATTCATTTAGTTTCACAAGAATCTGATTCTGAGGGGAGATGGTTACTCACTTGTCTTTTGATATTAACAATGTTCAGGTTTCTATTTTTAACATTTATGACCCTACTAGTCCTGACAGTCAATTTTGGTCTCATAGCACTCAAAAACTTTTACAATACTCCGATGATCTTTTAATTTTTGCAGGAGACTGTAATCAGATTGTTGAGCCTTTTATTGATAGAGTTTTTTGTTCTGTATATGTACCCAACAAATCTGAGAAACTATTACTACAAGCGATTTCACAGCGCGCACTGATTGATGCTTGGAGACTTTCAAATCCATCTCTGCGCAAATACACTTACTATTCTCCCACACACTGATCTCAATCAAGGAACAATTATATATTTATCTCACACTATACCTATCACAAAACCTTCATTCTGCTGACATAGGCTCTGTGCTAATTTTAGATCAAGCCCCTGTTTCCATTCATTTAGACATTTTACCCAACACTGCTAAATCTAATAGATGGAGATTTAATAATGCTGTATTGCTAAACTCCTATTTTGCTTCTGCTTTCTCTTCTTTCTTTCTTGACTTCTTTGAACTGAATCATACAGATGAACTTGACTTCCACTCCATTTGGGATGCCTTTAAAGCCTCTTCCCGTGATTTTATTGGCAGATATGTTTCCAAAAATAAAACACTTTCTCCTAAAACAAATATCGAATGCCTCCAACATATCAAACAATTAGAACATTCCCATTGCACCTCTAAATCCAAAGAGTTCCTTCAAAATGTCATTAATGCCAAACTTCAGTACAACAAATTCTCCACTGATGTTGCGTCTTCTTTTCTTCTTAAATCCAGTGCCAAGTATTACAGTGGCCAAAATAAATCTGGTAAATTATTAGCCAATTATCTCAACATCAAAACGAACAGAAACAAAATGTACTCTATTAAGGATTACTCTAATCAATTATATAAAGATGAAGAAATCCTGAAACAATTTGTACAATTCTACATACAACTAAACACCCCTGAACACACCCCCACGCACTCCAAACATTAATCATTACCTTTTCATCTCCTACAAGGGCTTTTGACAAATCCATAGATTTGACTGATTTTGAAAAAGATATTTCCATGTCCGAACTTCGTAGTGCTTTGTCTTCCCTTGAATCAGACAAAGCGCAGGTGCATGATGGCTTTACCACTGAATTTTTCACTCATTTTTCTAAACTAATTCTTCCTAAATTATCTTTTCTTATCAATACTTTCCTTCAATCAAGCAAATTTTCTTTTTCTTTTTTTGGATGCCCTCATTCATCCCATTCCAAAGGAAGGTAAGGATTTACATCAATGTCAAAATTACTGGCCAATTTCGCTTGCCAACAATGATTATAAAATATTTTCTAAAACTTTAGCTCTCCGTCTGGATTCCTTTTTGCCTAATGTGCTCGGAAAATAACAAACTGGATTTGTCAAGGGACGTTATATAACTGACAAAACTTGTTTATTTTTCAATGTTCTCTCTAAATCTCAGCAATTACTTCATTCTTTAGCAGCCATTACCCTTGATGCAGAGAAGGTATTCAATCTTGTTAATGTGTCTTTCATTTTCCATACTTAAAAATGGTTTAGTTTTGGACCTAAAATAATTTCTCTTATCTCCCTTCTATATACCTACCCCCAAGCGGCCATTTACACAAATGAGCATACTTCTTCCTATTACCCTTTGGCTAGGGTCAAAGACTGATTTGCATATGGCTGGGTTCAAACTGTAATGGCATGGTGAGCAAAAAAACGATGGATTTAGGCCCACATCTCTGTACTGGGGTGAATGTATGACATTGTTCTGAATTCTGTCCATCAATTGTTATTTTTGCATTTGTCACCCAGAGTGGGACAGGTATGCCCAGACATGGGTCCCGTGGTCTCCATGCCACTGGAGTCAAGCTATCCTGGTTGATGAGGGGTGAAACCCCAAAACTGGTCCTAGGATGCTTGTTTACAGTCCAGGGAGGACCTGCCCTGGCAGTTCGGGCTGGACTGTTCCCATTGGGCACAGGGTCAAGACTGATTTGCATACGGCTGGGTTCAAACTGGAATGGCATGGTGAGCAAAAAACGATGGATTTAGGCCTGGATCTCTGTACTGGGGTGAATGTATGACATTGTTCTGCATTCAGTCCATCAATTCTTTTTTTGCAGCTGCCTGGAGCAGCCATTGTTTACAAGCCCAGAAACCACTTTGCTCCACAATTCAAATCAACGCTACATTCACACAACAAAAACATTCACGACCAAGCTTGTGGCAGTGGGGAACAACCACCCGTAGACCTAGTCTTGCCAAACGGGCTATTAAGAAGGCGTAAATTATACAGCTCCAATCTCTAAAAAAAAAACACGGGATAGATTTATAGGCAAGTAAATACATGTTTATTTTAAAGCATGAGCAAGCGTGCTAATGGACTTTCTTTTCAGTTAGCAGTAGACATAAATAAAAAATAAACCTAAAACCATCTTGGCCCTGGTAACAGGGGAAGCGAGTCAACTAAGGGGCGCAAGTGCTGCCAGCAGTTCTGGAATAAATCGTTCAGTACCCTTGCAAACAAACACAAATCCAACTAAACCGTTTTAGGAGAAAAGTACAGCACCCAAGAACATCCCAAGAAGTGAAGAACGTACTTAACGCGCTGCTCCTGACGCTGGTGTGCCTGTACACGGATTGCCTTTTTCGCCCCCCTGTACTCACATTGGGTGTGTCATGGTGTACAATGTCAACGATCTGACGGAAGGCACACCGTGGCTGACTGAGTGAGACTATTATGACCTCCCTGCTTTCCCCTCACACTGTCACCTGCCTTTTAACCTCCTGTCCCACCAAAGCATTTGGACGATATGAAGAAGAGTTCTCTGCAGACATCAGGTCTTATTTATTTATTTTTTATCACAGCCTTAGTACTTTCGCTTTTGTTTTTACGTGGATCTGTGAGTGGGAAGACTTAGTCTTGACCAATCACACAACTGTTGTCAGATCTGTAAGAGTAGCATATTGTGAAGTCACTTCATGTGATGTCAAGTTGATTACATATGCTAATTAGTCCCAAACTATTTTTTGAAGAACTTGTGCCATGGGCAGAATGTTCTTTTTATCTTACCCAGTTTTATAACATGCAGATGAGCCTTAAACTGTGCTAAATATGTTGTGCAAGTTGCAGAAAGTTACAGACCCTATGGTGCTACTGACCAAAATGGCTGGGGAAATATTATATTTCCTGCAATGTTAGAAGCAGTGGCATACAGCTGATCATCCTTCCTCGGGGTGCCTTGCTGCCACGGGACGCCCCATTACACTTCCCTTGTGCTCCTGAGCGTGTTTACTTCTGAGGCTGCAAACCGCTTGAGCATTTAGGCTGTGACAATTAGACAGCCCCTCGCGCCTATGCAGCAGTCGTGATCAGCAGGCATGTGCCACGCCTCTCGCTCATCCAGGCACATCCTCCCGTGGGCGCAATTCACTTAATGTTGATGAAACTGGTGGCAATCTCTTCTAATTGGCAATTGCAGCTGTGGCCGGTAAACCCTGCCACATGGCGTAGGCAGAGGTTTTTTTGCTGAACTCCATGCTCCAAGCGGAATGCGGAGGAGCAAAAACTCTGTGAACTACACCCATGGAGCGGAGTTTACCTCCCAGGCTTAATTATACCCCTCAACAACTTCATAGATTTTTCCCAAGTTTGTCAATATACGGTTCCTCTTTAACTTTTCACATTTAGCCTGGCTTTATGGCTAAAGCTGTTGTATTTGTTGCCAATATGATCTCTCTTTCTTTCACATGAAAAAGGATAGCTGGCTGTGGTGATGTCCTTTGCAGAGGAAGTGTTCAGCTATGTTTCTGTGAGGAAGAGTAGTCTAGTGCGTTATTGTGGTCCCATATTGCTGTAACAAGTTTGTTGAGTGAGTTGGTGTTAAGGAGCATGCATGTAAGTGTGGTGTGCTGTGTGGAGATGGTTGGTCTGTGTGAACATGGGCAGGAGGCTGGTTTGTGTGAGTGAGTGAGGTGCTGGGTGTTGTGGCTGTGGGAGAGGTGGGTATAGGGATCGGGCAAGTGCATGAGAACTTGCATGCGACACAGGAAAAGGCTATCCGTGTTGAATGTGCAGGGCGGTAGCAGTGCAGTGTGCGGGTAGAGAGCGCGGAGGAACATGGCGGGGTAGCGGAGAGTTGGTGGAGGACCCGAATTAACAGTGTGAGCATCGGGCAAGAGCTGTGGCCAGGCCCAGAGGAACCTAGTGCAAGAATCCACTGCAAAAAAAATATATTTGAAAGCATTATTGGATAGAAGAGGACCATAATGATAAAGACAAATACAGCCGACTCGCTGATTGAAAAAAAAAGATGAGTTTGAGGTGGTCATGACACAGTAGAACTCTTAATTTGTTGACAAACATCATAACAAAGGACATATCATCAAATCTGCAGATATAAACGACAATACCAATAGCGTTGTTGTAAGAGTGAAACAGTGGCAGCCACTCCTGCATGTGCAGAAGCAATACCTTCATGTGCTGCCACTATCAAAGACTGTCTGTGGTCAAGATTCGGAATCAGATGATCACCAACGCCAGGAATGGACACAAAAGGAACCTTATCAGTAGTTAACTGATAAGTATATCGAGAAGGAAACCCCTGAGGAAAGGGAGTGCCATCCCGGGTTGCGGCAATGGCCGCCAAAATGTCATCATCAATTTTAGTTATAGGGCGGCTACTTTGACTCTGGCTACTTCAGATTTATCTGCTTCATCATCCATTGAATTCCTAACAGCGTGCGCTCACACATGTTGATGGCCCAATGTATGTACATCATGTGTAAGTGGCAGGCATTCTTTAACCCGTTTACCGCAATGGTAATTCCGCCGCGGGACGTTCTATTAAGTGGGCGGCGCCGTGTCGGCCGAGCTAGTGCTCGCGTTGGCCGACTGGCTCAATGAAGGGGTTAAGAGTAGCCAGTCAAACCCAAAGCATTTTATGCTTTATCGTGCTACCTTTAGAATCCTGAAAATCATTCTGGATTCTATTTTTAATAGAAAGAATCACACACAACAAGGGTGGATAATTTTGGATCAGCATACTCGAGAGCCCAAAGGAGAGCCCTCAATTCAGCCAGCTGGGCTGTGCAGTCCCCAAGGGACTGAGTATGAACCACGGTAGAGTTGAAAAGTCCATCCTTCATCGAACCTACGACAATAGTGCAAGCTGCGGAATAAGGTTGTTTAGAACCGATGGCTGGTTGGGCCAAACCGTCAGTGGAAATTATACATTTGAAATGATCAAGGGGAAAAACAGAGGAAGGCAGAGGGTGAACGTGTTCATACTGAAGAAACTCTTGTGTCTGAAAGGAAGGGTCAAAAATGAAGTTGACATCAACAGATGTTAAAGACGTAGCCCATTGAATCCAACAAAGATGCAGAGCTCTAGAATTAGGAACACTAGCTTTCGTGACCTCCTCAAGCGCCGGCACAGGTGAAACAACGAAAATGCATTTACCTTGAGCAAGAGAGCATTCTTTAAGAATGGCCATCTGCACAGCAGTCAGAATTTTTTCAGTAGAAGAAAAATGCAGTTCTGCAGGAGTATACAGGTGCGGTTTATAAGCTATTGGGACAGTGTCACCCTCATTAAACATCACATAAGGGCATCCGATAGCGCCAGGCAAAATCTGGATGACCAAATTGGTAGTATTCAACAAAGGGCCTGATTACGATGCAGTAGGAAACGGCTCCGACCCTCGGTCAGAGCCGTTCCTCTGGCATCGTAATTGGCTGTTTGGATTCCTTTCCGACTGACCCATTTTGATGGGGTCAGTCAGAAAGTATTCTGAACCGGATTTCCAAATGGCCTCCAACAGGCTCGGAGAGCCCGTCTGCCATTTGGGAAGCCTCCAGTAATCCCTCGGGCGGCTCTTTCCGCCCATGGGATTCCGATGGCAGATTCCCACAGCCTTTCTGTGCCGTCCTTTCTGACACAGAAAGGCTGTGGAAATCCCACTTTGAGGGCCCCCAGCAGGGCCCCCATGGGAGCAAACCTGCCAGATGGCGGCCCTCCTGTTGATCCCTGCCCCCGTAGCAGGCACCTTGAGGTGCCTGCCATGGGATGCATTGATGAACTGCACCACAGCGCTTTACAATGAGAGCTGCATTCCAGTCGGAATGCATGCTCCCATTGTAAAGAATAGGAATGCAACCAAACAGTGTTCAGTCTCATCCTAATTACTGGGTTAGGACCAACAACAGGAGGTCATTCAGTCCCAGTTCCCAAATGATGTTGGACGGGCTCAGGTCTGTCCGAAATCGTAATCGGGTCCTTAGTCTGTAAGTATTGTGTAGCAAGCAAATCAGACTGTAACATGCATAACACTGCGGTGTGTTCCCAGAGCCAGGAGGAAGCAGAAAAGGATGGATGTACCAAAGCATAAAGATGTTTGATACGCTGAGCATGGTCAGGAATGTAAGTCCTGCTGAAATTTATAAAAACCTAGCAGAGACTGCAGCTTTTTAAGGATAAAAGGAGGTTGCAATTGTACACATTTCTCTAAAAAGTGGGCTGCCAAACCCTTACCCTCATTCGTCAATTCATAACCAAGAAAAAGAATGGCCAGAAACGCAATATGCGATTTCGCAAAATTTAACTTGTAGCCAAAATCAGCAAATCACGTGATGATGTAATCCACTCTCACAAGATGGGAATTTAATTCATTATCTGTCAGGTATATATCATCGACATAAGGGAAAGGGGCAGGATCAATATCATGCAAAAGGGAGACAAAACATGCTGCAAAGACCCCGGGGCTATTCTTATACCCCATGGGTAGTCTCGAGTATCGCATCTGAGAACCGAGGGCACTGAACGCAGACAAGTCCCGACCCTTAGGAGCCAGGTTATGACAGAAAAATCCATTGGAAATTTCTAACGTAGTTTAGAATGTTTTATGCACGATATTATTAATTAAGGCTGTACTACGCATGTTTTGCACTACAAAAGTACAAGTATGATAATTCAATATGCGATAAGAACCGTCAGGTTTTAAACAGGAAAAAGAGGATTATTCATTGCAGAGACATAGGGTTCAATTACACCCTGATATTCTAATGAGTAAGAATCTCTTTGACGGATGCTTTAGGTTACGTATGATCGGATATTGGTGCTGTGGCTGAGGAGTAGAATGTATTGAAACAACATATAAAGGAGAATCATTATTCCAACCAGCCTGGTTGTGGTATAAGGCAGGGGCCAAAGCAAGAGGCCATTCAGAAGCATAAGAATGCTTAGTCTTATCAGAGACGAATTGCGAAAAGGAAGGTATAATCACATTCTCACCTTGAGGATACGCAAGAACAAACGGGGAAGGCCAGTCGACCTCTGCAAGCAAAATATATTAAAAGAAGAAGTCAAGTTGTCCAAAAAATTTGTATTAATGTTGCATTTATTGTCACCTTCAATTTGAATGTCTACATGGTAAAGTCTATCAGGTGGAGCCACGCGGTTGTCCGTGGTTTCCACAGTTACAAAGGTGTCAGTTGCTTTCGCCTCCAGAAACAAGTGGCGTGTCTAGCACACTACAGTAACTTCCGCCGCACTGTCGAGGAGAGTCACCGCCCAATTCCTGTCCAGGAGGAGGGTTCTCACCATCTGGGACATATTTTGCTGTCAAATCGGCAACACTTTCTACTGGAATGGGGCTCTATATGGAGGTGGTTCCTCTCTCTTAACTTTTACGTCAAAGGAGCGCTGCAGGTCCTGCTTGGGTTGAGTGGACTCACCCTGTCTGCGATCTGGCCGTCACTCCCCTGTCGTACTATTGATCAGACAATTCCTGAAAGGAATGAGGAGAAAGAGGATCAGGAACCCGAAACCTCTCAAGAGTTTTAATTTTAGAGATATCACGTAAATCATGTCTACGTTCAGAAGCGTCTGGTGTCGGTGACCCACCACGAGACCTAGGTTTCTGTTGCTGTTTAGATTTGTCCCATATCTTTTTAGGAAAGACAGGGCAGCCCTCCTTTTCAGGAGGGGGCTTACCTTGAGATTGACGATTTGTCCCCCACGTTATTGCAATCTAAGGATGTATAAACATCAGAAATAATAATTGGTAACTGGCATTCCCATTCAACGTTCGCTACACATGAACCGCATTAAGCTGATCAATTGTCTGAGCAATCCAAAAGGAAAAGTCCTCACGATTTTGAGGATGTTTGTCCATTACCCAGTTAATAAAAATGGGGCTAATAACAAGACCTCCTCCGTGCGCAGCTTGTACAGGTGGAGCAGCCCCCGGCGGAGCAGCTAGAAAGGCACGGGCAACAAATTGGATCAGGCTTCTATAAAGGAGAACAACCTGAACATACAGCAAACATACATCTGCCACATTGGCTTTAGCATAATTAGGGTTTGGAGTAAAACCGGCAAACACAGGCCAAGTTGCCCTAGCAGTACTTAAGGGGCCCATTCTAACAGTCGCAATAGGATGAGGTAGGACACCATTAAACCAAATCTGGTGCTCCCAGGCCATATTAGGAAATTCAACAACTGCATAAGGGCAATAAGCTGCCGGAACAGCGGCAGCTGTGTAAGCATGAAAAGAATTATCATTTGCATCCACAGTGGGAAACATAACCCAGGAGTAAAATACTTTGAAACGGTATGCAGGATCTGCCTCGACTACAAAAACAACTGGAGACTCCGCATTGGAGGCTCCATGTTACACCAAATGTTGAATAACTGCTGCACGGCAATAAGCCGGAATCACAACCGGTTGAGCCATTAAGCCGGAAAAAGGGATTCAAACGGTAGTACTAAAACTGGTAAAAAATGTTTAAAATTCAAGCTTGAAAACCCTACAGCAAAAGGTGATCCCTACAAACTGAGGAGGCAAATCGCTCCTACCACGGACATCGGGAAACGGTGCAAGGGTATTGTGGACAAGCACAAGCGCTACTCACGGGTCTCATGAATAAGTACCAGACCAAATGTTGGCTGCGCCATGTCGCAGGGATTCTGCGGAGTCACAGAACTATGCTTAGGATCATAGAAACTCAGTAGGCAGGAACTGAGTTTTCCTACCACCCGAGTACCCATGAGCCCAGGACCGACTAACTTGCCCTCCTACTCACTCACAGAGGAACAAGTGATAAGACACCACAGAACACAGCACTCCCGATCCTCTCAGGAATCACGGTTGCTGGACCCACCCTTTCGCTCTCACATTCGTACTAGTCCACAATAAGATCTGACAGAGACACGAGAAAAGTTTAAAATGTTTATTTTAACTATTGTGCTCTAGTATGCAGTATACGTGCCACAACAAGTAAGATGCCTAACCCAAATACGGTCAGCATAGTAAGTAGTCCATAAATCATAAAAGGAGCTGTCATTATATAAGACAGGGTAGCCTAACCCCCTACCCTTCTGCAAAAGCAAAGTGATTATATAGCAGAAGACCTCTAGGTGTTGGCAGCAGACCCCTAACCTTAACATGCACAAATGAAAGTTCTACATCTCAGGTGCTGTCACGATCTTTTCCCTGAAAAGATCCCTCTCCAAGTGTGTTGCCACCTGTGTATAGCTGTGTATAGCTATATGACAGAGTACGAGTTCCCAAACAACAGCTTCATTTGTGTGTTTTGTCTAGGTACTGAGGCCTGACCAGAACAAACAAACAAGGGGCATTGTTGTTTTACCTTGTCTACGGTGTGCAGACTAAATCCCAGGAAAGGACAGAACACGAAAACAATAGCAGGATCTGTGTGAAAGTACAGTGTGGCACAAAGCAAAATACGTTTGTATAGTAACATGCGCAAAGCAGAGGGCAGTCTGCAATATGCTCATGCTAACTTAGGGAAAATGACAGTGGGCCTGCACGGGACATATGACAAGACAGAGTGAAAGCACAACACATGGGTCAGAACAGAGGAACGAGACACAAATAAGGACGAACCTGAGCAATGGGCACAGAGGGAAGGTCAAGCCAAGAGATAGCACAGAACAGGTGAAGAGAGATCGCACGAGTGCCAAGGTTGAAATAATTTAGAGGAGGAGAGAGAGATTGAGCGAGAGAGTGGGAGAAGAGAGTAGTGGAAGGTTCGAGGCTGGAGCCAGGTCAGAATCGGCCTCGCCTGGTTAGAGGACCAGGCATAAATAAGTCCTGGGTGGGAGGGAGGGGCTAGGCAGGCATCAGCCTAATCCAGGATTAAAGTTTAAAGTTCTTTACCCCATGCCCAAAGCTTACTGGGCAGAAGTCCAGCATACCTTCGGGGACTGACAGCCTAACACATGCCCAGCAGGAACCTGTGTTCAGCAAGGGCACACCTTATCTCCCAACAGCATTCAAACAGACGAACATAGAGGCAGATGCTTGGGAGTCCAGTGACCTAGACTTCAGAATGCCAGCATACTTTCAAGTAAACAACACATATCTGGGGTAGTGAGCAAACAATATTAGACTGGGATCTTCCCCTCACCAATTGGACTCTAATTCCTCCATTATCTCTCTCACAAATGTAGCACTCAGAGGCAACCAAAATGAGACACACAAGACTTTACAGTGACTAAATTCATGAATTTGTTCGGACGCTTGGAAAACTGTCAACTGTATTTAATCATGACACCTGCCCATCTGCTTGCTTCACCACGACTGGAAATGATCAGTGATGTCATCAGTGATGTCACTGACCATGTCATGAGTGATGTAATATGTGAGGTCATAAGCAGTGCATTGCAGAGGTGCGAGTTATAGTTAGCTCAGCTAACTATAACTGCTGAATTTCTCTGGTTTTCTACGAGTGAAATGTCAGCCTAACTATAACGTCCTTGAAACCATTGTATTTTTCGGTGAATTTCTATGTTTTTTTTAATGCTAATTATTAACTATAACTTACCTGTAACCTTTGTTTTTTTCAGTGAATTTCCATGGTTTTTAAGTAGCAATGGTCTTTGCAGAATGGTAAGCAAAGGAGTGAGGGCCTCTGACCAGCTCTCAGAAATCCCATTGAGTAGGACTTATAGAAAGTACCAGAGCGCTTCTTGGTCCCCAAGGTCCTTTAGCATCCAAGACAACTTTATTCCCCAACCAGTAGTGTGCCAGGAGACGTGTGTGCAGAATGGTGCAGAAAGGGTGTGTGGCCTCAGAACACCTCTTAGCAAACTGAATGTGTAGAACTTGCTGGAGGTAACAAGAGGGATACTTGGCCCCTAAATACCCTCAGTGGCCAAGGGGACTTCATCCCCCAACTAGTACTAAGCCAGGAGGCACGTTTGCAGAGTGATGCAGAAAGGACACCCTTGATGATTGCTCAGGTAGTGCCTGTATGATTCTATGAGTGCCATTGCCAAGGACAGACTGCAGATATCAGGAGTTTTTGACAAAGTCTTAAACACATATGTAGACATAGTTGGCATAAAGTTTCAGTTTAGCTTTTTAGTAAGATACTAATATAAGTTTCCCCTTTGTATTCATTTGTCGTAATAACTACATCAAAAATGCATTGTCTTTCTTCACAGCAACACCAGAGGTCGCAATGACATTAGTAGTCACGGATACAAATGAAAAAGTGTAAAACAGATATATAGACATATGTTACACAAAGTTTGAGTCTAGCTGTTTAGTAACATGTTGGTTTAACTTTATTTTAACAATATATTTGTAAAAAAACAACAGTTTCAAAAAATAACTTTCAACATCTAAATACAGGAACACAACATAACTCCCAAACAAACATCAAACTATCCATTGTTACCCAAACATTTGGGGAATCAAAAACTACTGCAAAACTAGTGCAATGCACAATGTCTGACAAGACCCTCTCTAGACAACATCCATCTCATAGTATCTTAAAGAGGGAAGCTGGAGGACCATCTACATCAGTGGCAGCATCAACAATACCCGGCCAGAAAGTCCCTTTAGAGGTACAGACCACTACAACAGACATGGCTCCACTGTTTTCAAGAATGGCCACGTATTGCATTGACTGTAGTGTTGTTATAACAGCTGGTGAGCAGTGTGTTACAGCTATTCACAATGCTGCCAAAAATCATACATGGCATTTTTACCTCCTTTTATATTTTTTGCACATTTCATAAGAGGAGTTCATAGTGAGCAGCAAGAAAGCAACGCAAAGCTGAAGGACCCTCAAGTTCAAAAGCAGCACAACAACCATGAAGCAGAGAGTCCATTCAAAAATACAATCTCAACTTCAAGATTTGGCTCCACAGTTTTCCCAGATGGCGTCATACTGAATTGATTGTGGAGTTGTAGTCAGTGCTGGAGAGCAGTCCATAATGGCCCTTCGCAATGCTGGAAAGAATAATACATGTTGATGTTTTTTTTATTTTTGACCTTAATAGTTTTCTACATTAGCAGGTATTTTATTATCTTACAAAATGGGTATCTAATTTCTATGTGTTGTTTATTTTATTATCTTCAAATTTATTGTAACACTACTTGCATATAACTTGCCATATTGATAAGTCAAACCAACCCTCTACAAATAAATACACAGGTAACTTTTGCCCGTTATCATAATTTTCTTTTTCACTTTTTAAATATAAGTCAACAGTCTGTGCTTAAATTTTCTAGTAAGTGCATCAACAACATATACAAACATACTCTGTTTTTTTACAGACCAATCTGTTACATTTTGTAATCTCTTTTTTAAAACTGTAATATATGTCTTGTTCTGCAACACCTCCTCTTAACAACTCTTAATTTTTCCTAGGATCCTGCGCAGGACCAAAGAAACGAAACTGCTTATCACCACAAACCTTTTCTACTTCTGCCACACTACCATGCAAAGTGCTCTACTTATTTCTCCTATACATTAAGCGGGAGTTTTCACATAATACAGCCTCCTACCTAAAGTTCTCAATGTTAAGCCTCTGTACAAGAAGTATGTATCGATTCTCCAGTATTCAATCTTTTATAGATTCACATGCTTGTATCTTTCCCGTCGTCATGGTGGGAGTCTCACGGTAACAGAATGACCACAGCAGTACTAGAAAAAAAAACTGCATAGCAAAATCCCATAGGGAATCATATTATTTGGTAACCAAACCTCATCATTATTTGGTCCAAAACTCAGCCAATCAGCTGCAAGCCCTGACATCACACTCCCCAGCAGAGCCATCCAACCTCAGATTTCCAACCGCCTTCGTGTGAGGAGGAGTCTCCCTGAGCCTTGCTCAGTTTTGTTCCTGAGTGAACTTTTGACCTTTTTTCAACTGAAAGTTCTTTCTACTGGATTTGAGGTACTGTGTTTCATATGTTGCTTACTATGGCTGAAAGCTCTAAAAAGAGGCTCTTCAGGCCCAGCAGATCCTGTGGGAAACCTAGACTGTTTTCTGAAGATCCCCACAAGGACTGCTTGTACTGTCTTCACCCTAAACATGTGCCTAAGGACTGCAAGCATTGCAGAACCTTTTCTGCAAAAACCCTACGTGACAGGGAGGCATGGTTACTGTTGTGGCTTCAAAAAAAGAAGGTCACTTCAGATTCTGACTCTGAAGAGGAAACTAAATCCCAATCAGCTAAAAAGAGGAAATCTTCTGCTTCTGAGGAGAAAGTAGAGCTTAAAAAGCAGAAAACAAAAGACAAAGAGGCTTCTTCATCTTCTCTTCCTCATACTCCTCTTAAAAAATCTTCAGGGTCTAGAGAGGTATCTTCAACTGGGGCGTCGCCGGCATTATTTCAATGAAAACGTTGACAGCTCCGTCGACGACGACTCCGTCGACGACTACCATATCAACGACGACAGCTGCGTCGACGACTAATACATCGCCGTCGAAGAAAGGCTCGTCGATGACCCCGTCGACGGGGAGGCCGGTTACGACCTCGTCAACGACTCCATCGTCAGCGGCCTCGATGACGGCTCCGTCGACGATTACTTCGTCGACGACCACCTCATCGACGATAATTCATATTTCCTCGTCGACGAGAACTCCGTCGAAGGGAGCTCTGTCGACGGCATCTTTTAAATCTCCCAAAGCAAAGACAACAATTTCATTAAAGTCTATTCCATCGTCGACGGGCTCGTCGACGATGAAGAAATCTTCAGATTTTACCGGCTGGACAAAGATTTCTCCGCTTCCTCCATCTAATCTGCTGGAATTGCAGTCAGAAGATGAAGAGTCATCAGGAGTAGCATATAGTCCTCCTCAACTGCAGATAAAGAGCCAGGAAACTGATGATGAAGAATATCAGGAGGTTCAGGAAGTATTCTCTTTCCAGGATCGTCCAGTGCAAGAGTCAAAAAGATATGAGTCTTTTCAGCAGTCATATGACTACGAGGAGGAGGAAGAAGCTCAATCTGATATGAGAGAAGAAACTATCTCAATGCCAATTTCTCTAGTGATGGACTTACGTCTCATGATTAACGATTATTATCAACGTTTTCCTGAGGCTAACACACAAACCTCGAAAACTTCATCTACTCCTACTCAAATTCAACCACCTCTACCCCCTCCCAATATTTCAACTCAAAATATTCAATCTCCTCCTATTGTTACAATTAGGGATGATTTAGAGGACAGTGATGCAGATCAACCAGAAGAAGGGGAACTTCTTCAGGATAATCAGGTTGGGGAAGAATGGGATCAGTACATTCTACCTACTACGCCGTCTCCATCACCGTCGCCGGCGAACTCTCCGCCACAAGATATTGGAGGTTTCCATGACATTATGGAAAAAGCATCGAGAAGATTTGAGCTTCCACTTCCGGTACAAGAAGCTGAGTGTTTTCTCTACGATTTCAAAGAGGATTCACGGAAATCCATTAGATCGATTCCAATTATTGATCACATTTGGGACGAGGGGTTAAAAATAATGAGGAATCCGGCTTCGGTCGCTGCCTCGGTACCCAGAATAGAGAAAAAATATAGAGCCCCAGAATCTTCTCCTGCTTGTTTAATTGGGCATCCGCGGCTGGAATCTGTAGTGATGCAAGCCACTCAAAGACACTCCAAAAATCTGGTTTCCACTTCTGCAGCTCCCCCGTATAAGGAAGGAAGGTGAATGGATGGTGCGGGGAAGCGTTTTGCTGTGATGGCCGCGTCCTCCATTAAAGCTGCAAATGCATTAGCTCTTATTAGTAGATATAATAGACAGATGTGGTCAGATATAGCACCTTTGCTGGCCCATCTACCAGAGAATAAAAAGGAAGAAGCGGCCGCCATTTTACAAGATGGAGCTAGGGCGGCTTCTGAATCCATAGATATTGCGATGGATTTGTCTTCGGTGGCACCCAGGCAAATGGCAGGTGCAGTGACCCTCCGAAGGCAAGGTTGGCTTAAAGCCACTTCTTTTAGACCAGAAGTTCAAGCAAAAATAGTGGACATGCCGTTTGACGGAGAGAACCGCTTTGGAAAACATATAGATGATGCCCTCCAAAGTATCAAAGCTGACACAGACACTGCGCATGCGTTGGGGTCTCTTCAGCAGGGCAGGTTCCAGTCCTTTCGGAAAAGAGGATCTAGAGGACAATATAATCAAAGATCTTCTTACCAATCCAATAGATACCAGCCATACAATCAGCAGGGGTATCACCAATTTTCAAATAGTCAACAATTTCGATCCTCAAACACATATCAGCAGCAGTCCAGAGGGAGGTCTTCTGCGAGAGGTAAATCGCAACAATCTAATAGACGACAGTGACTTTGTCAAAGCGCCCGCCACATGTTCAAACGTCAAGAATCATTACCTCTCTTCCTTTTATCCGGCTTGGCTGTCGATAACAACAGACAGATGGGTATTGGACGTGATTCAACAAGGCCATACCTTGGAGTTCATACAAAAGCCTCAAAATCATCCTCCTATACGCAGGAAGCAAGAACACCTATCAGCCCTCAAGGCGGAAATTTGATCCCTTCTACAAAAGGAAGCAATAGAAGAGGTTCCGCGCTTTCAACGAGGAAAAGGCTTTTATTCGCATTTCTTCTTAATAAAGAAAAAAGACACATCAAAATGGAGGCAGGTAATGGACCTTAGAGGTTTGAACAAATTCATCAAAAAGAAATCTTTTCGAAAGTTATCCCTGCAGGAAATACTCCTTCTTCTCTGCAAGGGAGATTATTTGGCATCCCTGGACCTTTTAGATGCTTATTTTCACGTCCCAATTCATATAAATCACAGAAAGTTTCTTAGTTTTATGATGGCAGGGCGCCATTACCAGTTCAGAGTATTGCCTTTCGGTCTGAAGTCGGCGCCAAGGGTCTTTACAAAATGTATGGCGCCAGTAGCGGCACATCTAAGACTTCAAGGTCACCAAATCTTCCCTTATCTAGACGACTGGCTGATAAAAGGTACTTCGTTCAGGGAAACCCAGCGCTCTCTGCAATGTTGCATGGACCTCTTCAGTCATCTGGGTCTGAGCATCAATCTAGAAAAGTCGCACCTCATGCCATCGCAGTCCCTTCAATTTCTGGGAGCTATAATTCGCACAAAGGAAGCGAAAGCTTATCCCTCAGAGGAGCGTATTAAAAAAATCATAGCCTGGTGTTGCATATGCAAATAAAAAAGTGCGTTTCAGTGGGAATCTACAAATCATTGCTGGGGATGATGTCTTCCTGTATTCCCCTACTTCCCAATTGCAGACTTCACATGAGGCCTCTTCAAGAGCTCCTAGACAAACAATGGATTCAATCTCAAGGATCCTTTGAAGATCGGATAGTTATCACTCCTCAGATCCTAAAGGCCCTGTCATGGTGGAAAGTCAGAGAACATTTAACAGAAGGACTGACTTTCGAACCGCAGAATCACAGTTTTGTTATGATGACGGATGCTTCGCTACAAGGTTGGGGAGCACATCTCCAAGACCTCGAAATTCAGGGTCACTGGTCAAACCGCGAAGCTCAACTTCACATCAACCTGCTGGAGTTAAAAGCTATTTTCTTGGGATTAAAGGCGTTTCTCCCCAGAATTCATGATTCGACAGTACTTGTCAAAACAGACAGCTCAACATCGATGTTTTACCTTCTAAAACAAGGGGGTACAAAATAAAAACTCCTGTCGAAACAAGCGCAGGAAATTTGGAGGTGGCTTCTGATTCACAACATATCACTTCAAGTCCAGCACGTTCCAGGAGTGGACAACACAAGAGCAGATGTTCTGTGCAGATTGTCCAATGTTTCCCACGAGTGGGAATTGGACCAAAGCCAGCATCTCAGAGTATTCCATTTATGGGGCACCCCATCGCTAGATCTGTTCACGAATCGCCACAACTCAAAATGCAAACACTTTGCAAGCAGGTTTTCACAAAAAGGTTCGTGGGGCAATGCTCTTCAGATGAGCTGGATAGGGATGTTCGCGTATGCATTCCCTCCATTTCCCCTGATATCGAAAGTGTTGCGAAAGATGAAATCGGAACCGTGCCATTTGATTCTGGTAGCCCCAGCATGGCCGAGACAAGCTTGGTTCTCCGAATTTCTCAAATTATCAGTGGCACCCAGGATACAGTTTCCATTAGTGCAGAATCTAACCACTATGAACAAATGTCAAATCCTTCATCCAAATTTGAAATCGCTGATCTTGTCAGCACGGAACCTCACAAACATGAGTTCCAATCTTTGAATATTTCTCAGGAATGCCGAGATCGATCTCGAGCAATCTCTACAAATAAAACATATTCGGCTAAATGAAAGAGATTTTGTCATTGGTGCGCATCTAAAAATCTGCATCCTTTTCACGCCTCCTCAGAACAAATTCTTCCATATCTTTTAAATTTTGATAAATCTGGACTTTCACATATGTCTATAAAAGTGCATTTAGCCGCTATCTCAAGATACACCAGAGTTCCTGACCGCCCATCTCTTTGGTCTCAAAGAGTTATAAAAGAATTTCTCAAAGGACTCTTCAGGATGTTTCCCCCGGTGCAACGCCCAGTTGTTGCTTGGCAGCTTAATACGGTTCTTACACAGCTCATGAAACCGCAGTTTGAAACAGTACATAAGGCGGATTTACAGTTTATTTCATGGAAAACGGCCTTATTATTAGCTCTCACGTCGGCAAGAAGGGTCAGCGAGATCCAAGCCTTCCCAATTGCAGAACCTTTTCTCCAATTCCGACAGGATAGAGTTATCCTTAGAACAAATCCAAAGTTCATTCCTAAGGTTCCTTCCAACTGTCATCTGAATGAACCGGTGGTGTTACCAACATTCTTTAAAGATCTTTCATCATCTGCAGAAAGAGCACTACACTCTTTAGACATTAAACAGTGTTTGAAATTCTACATCGATAAAACAAAATCTTTCAGAAAAACAAAACGGCTTTTTGTGGCCTTTTCTGGTCCCAGGAAAGGTCTGGCACTCTCCAGATCTAGTATTTCAAGGTGGATAACTTCGGCCATCTCCTTGTGTCATGTCAAAGCTGGAAAACCTCTTCAAGCCAAGGTGCATGCGCATTCTACAAGAAAAATGGCGATTTCTACGGCTCTATTTGCAGGAGTGTCTTTGCCGGACATTTGCAGAGCAGCGACGTGGAAAAATGCGCACACCTTCACTAGACACTATTGTCTAGATGCAGCATGGAAAAATGATGCAGCAGTGGGACAGGCAGTTCTACGTCATCTATTTCAATAAGGTATTTATCAAGATATATATGTTCTGGTATACATATTGCAAATGTATATATGTCTTTCCAACTATTTATTTTCTTGAATGTTTGAATACTGTTATGAATTTTAATATTCTAGACAGAAGAGCAGAGCCCACACAGTATTTGGGGTTCTATCCTGGAAACGCAGTTTGGTATAAGTACTGCTCGCTATTTTGATACAAGCATGTGAATCTATGAAAGATTGAATACTGGAGAAAAAACGTGTTATTTACCTGTACACTATGGTTCTCCAGTATTATCTTTCATAGATTCACATGCGGCCCTCCCGCCTCCCCATTTCTCAGGTAGAACCTTTTTATCTCTAGATATATCCTTGTCTCTCACTTGGGGCTGGAAATCTGAGGTAGGATGGCTCTGCTGGGGACTGTGATGTCAGGGCTTGCAGCCGATTGGCTGAGATTTGGACCAACTAATGATGAGGATTGGTTACCAAATAATATGATTCCCTATGGGATTTTGCTATGCAGTTTTTTTTTTCTAGTACTGCTGTGGTCAGTCTGTTACCGTGAAAACTCCCACCATGACGACGGAGAATATACAAGCATGTGAATCTATGAAAGATAATACTGGAGAACCATAGTGTACAGGTAAGTAACTAGTTTTTTGTCCACTAAAAACTGTACAACAGTTACTTCTATTCACTAATCTTTTCTTCTGGTTTTGTCTCCTCTTGGAGAACACTATTTTGTCAAGAGTCTTTGTTCTATTTCGAATCCGAAGGAAAAGCTTCCTCTTCAAAGCAAAGGCCTTACCAACTACTCTCACAACTTGTTCTTTCTGTTGTACTGCATCTCTCCTCCTTCTACACTTTTTAAAATTTAACATTACATTTACAAGGCTGTAACTATGCAATCATTATAACATTTGCACAGAACCTATGCAGCCATCTAAACACCCACTTACAACCCATTGAGTCATTGAAATACTGAGGCACACCATGTAGTGGTTGGGTGATTCCATTAGTGCCTGAATACTGACTGACTGAGAAAGTACCTTCATGGTTGTGAGATACATAACAGTTATCACTATATCTCTGAATCATTGGTTATCTCCTTCTGTCAGTATCAAAGTACCTGTTTTACTGTATTCATGCTTTCCTTCTGAGCTATGTGTGAGTGAAATCACTTGGTATATAATTGTATACATGACCCTCTAGAAACATACATTGCTTTGTTAGTGAGCGTGCACATGCATCAGTAAGTTTGTAAAATAGAAAACAACATATTGACATTTTTCAAAGTACAAAACCTTTTGCGAATTGCATACCTAGATCATTTCTCAAATACTTCTAAAACTTATATTCAACATTTTATCACAGGACCGTTCCCTGACGAAGGGTAATCATACCCGAAATGCATCGGATAAAAGAGTCCATGTATTACTAAAATCATGATCGAAGATCACCTATTGAGTGCAAAATTTCGCATTGTATGAATAAATACATGTATTGAAATTCCACCTAATTCAAGTCGTTTTAATATTCATCAACCTGAAAAACTAGAATATGATCAACAGCTGTGCCCAGGGGGACACATTCCATGAAGGAAGTGCAGAAAGCAATTGTTTTGATGACGTTCTGAATGAAAACGCCGCCCCAGGAGCACGCATATAAATTCAGAAGGATTATCAACCAAACGTAAAAATAACTCAGGTAGTAGCGCGCATTCAAATCAACTTACAAAACTTAGATAAACAAACATCTTTGCCCTGGGTTTTCCTTAGCGTTCACTTTCTAAAAAATATGAAGCACAGACTGTTATACTCATTAGATTAAAAGTTGGTTTAAAATTTGGTGTAATAATATGTAAATATATACTTACACTCATGTGAAACTGTCAATAACATCTTGACGTAAGCCTATTTTTTCCTCTTCACCCCTATCATCTTCATTTAGCATTTCAACATCCTCACCTGGTGGCTCATCATGGTTTCCTTCCTCTGCAATGTACAGGATGCTCAGTCGCAGGGCTATGTTATGTAACATGCAGCACTCCACGGTGATTTGCATATCTTATCATATAAGTTGAGGAAGGCTCCACCAGTCTTGCCCAGACATCAAAATCAGACCCTTAGGAGCCAAAAAACCCAGTTTACTGGCTTCCATGTTCTTCCATGGGTCCCAAAGAAGCGGACTTCCCCTGGCGTTGTTTGATTCCTCAGCTGTGCTAACATCTATGGACAGTTAGGATAAGCTGAGTCTCCTATCTGAAGAAAACAAATTGCCTAAAAATGCATTACTATTTTTGTTCATTAACCTTGGAATTAAATAAAAAATATATTTACAGATTGTACTTACCAACAAGTCAGGTCCTCTCAGGTCCCAGTTGTGACATTTGCAGAGGTATGGTGCTGTTCTGTAGTACAAAGGAATCATGTGTTGATCCTGGAAAATGCGCACACACGCTAGTGATGTACAAAGCTGGTTAGCACACAACTTGCACATTGATTGAATGGAATTTTTTACAATAGCACTAGACTTGTTCTTTGTTGTGTGGTGGCACCAGAGCAATATGTCTGCCATCAATTGCTCCAACCACATGTGGTAAGCAACCGAAAGCATAAAAATTGCCCTTCACATTCGCAAAATCCAATTTTTTGGGAAACTATATGAAGCTGTTGATGTGTCTCCTCATTGAAGAAAGAACTACTTGTAGCACACCACTGGTTGGGGAATGAAGTCCCCCTGGCTGCTGAGGGTCCCCTTCTGTTACCTCCAGTAAGTCCCACACAGTAGGATTGCTAATAGGTCTTCGGAGGCCATGACCCGTTTCTCCACCACTTTGCAAACGTGCCTTCTAGCGCACTACTGGCTGGGGCATGAAGTCCTCTTGGTTGCTGATTTACCTTGGGGGCCAAGAAGTCCTCCTGGTACCTCCTGTAAGTCCTACACAGCAGGATTCCTGAGGGCTGGTCGGAGGACACATGCTTTCACCAACACTCTGCAAATGCACCTCCTGGCGCACTACTGGTTGGGGAAAGAAGTACTCTTGGATGCTGAGGGGCCTTGGGGTCCAAGACGCCCACATGGTACCTCCTGTAAGTCCTACACAGTGGGATTCCTGAGAGCTGGTCGGAGGGCCAGCCCCCTTTCCCCACCACTCTGCAAACACGATTGCAACTTAAAAAACATAGAAATTCACTGAAAGCACAAAGGTTACAGGGACATTATAGTTATGAATGAACATTTTAAAAACCTTAGAAATTCACTGAAAAAACCAAAGGACAGGGACATTATAGTAAGGAAATGGAATAAAAAAACGTAGAAATTTGCTGAAAATAACATAGGTTACAGGGATGTTCTAGTTCGGCTCAAGTTTCACTCGTAGAAAACCAGTGAAATTCCGCAGTTATAGTTAGCTGAGCTAACTTTAACTCACGCCACACAATGCACTGCTTATGACCTCACATATTACATCGCTCATGAGATGGTCAGTAACAAACAGGAAGTGGTGTTAAACAAGGCTGCGTCTTGGCGCCCCTTCTTTTTAACCTGTTCATCTCAGACCTGTCTCCCACACTAGACAAGGTTAACTCCCACCCGCCCGGAACCCGCATCAGCAATCTGTTATACGCTGACGGCCTTGTGTTACTGAGCCACACAAAGGTTGGCCTGCAGAGGCTTCTTGACGAACTCCTTCCCTATACTATTGAAAATGCCCTCGAATTGAATCTGTCAAAAATAGTTCATTTTAGCAAAAAGAAGCAGCGGAAAAGCAGGTGGTTCTTCAATAAGAATAGCATTGATACAGTGCCACACTATAAATATTTGGGAATTTTCCTTGACCCCAGAGGTTCCTTCGCCAAACAAAAAGACGCCGTCAAGGCTAAAGCACTGTCGCTTGAGGTTGCGTCGGCAAAACTTTCACAACATTTACTAGGGCCAAACCTAACCCCTCTGCTTAAGGTGATGAAGGCCAAGATCACCAATAGCATACGAACATGAGATCATGATGGGCTCAACAAACATCATATTAAATAAATCAACCACCAGAATCTTTAAGCGAGCATTGCGCCTGCCGAGGTCCTCATCTCCGGCACAAGTCAGATTAGAATTTGGCCTCCTAGATCACAACAGCGTCGAGGCTGGTGCTTTTATCGAGTTCTGCAACAGACTGCGCAACTTCCGGGATGGCAGTCTTGAGTCTAAACTCTGGAATGAAATATCGACCAGCGCATTTAGCCAAAAATATTGGCACCACTTGGCCTACTCCCTACAGCTACTCAGAGTCATGGAATATTGGGGAACAAATCCACCACAACAGGCATTGAGGACCGTAATTAAGCGAAGCGTTCGGCTCTGGTCTTTCCACTCTGACAGGGCAAAATTATCCAGAAGAAAACACGCCTGGGCCGTTTCAGATTATAAACCGGGGGTTGAGTCATCCTACTTATCAAGCACATACTCCCTCTTTTGGAAGGTCAAGTTCATGGCCCTAAGGTTAGGCGAGTGGCCCTTTTTAAAGTATTTGCCACAATGGCGGTGCCCCAGCCTTAATATTGAATGCAGGGAATGCGGCTACCACTCCGAAAGCTTGAAACACATAACCTGCACATGCCCAGCTCTGCTAAAAGACATAAGGACTCTATTGCGAGCAGAGTGGAACAAACTAGGAGCTCGCACATGTCGTCAGGCCATTATAGCAGCTATGAACCAAGAAAACACAAAGCTGAACATTCGGTTCACCAAATTTGTCATCAGAGCTGCTAAAGTGCTGGGGAAAGAGAAGGCAGCAATTCCTCCACTGGTCGGCCTTGCCATTTCTTTGAAATAAAAGCTCTAGTGGCCACCGGCCCCCTCTGCTAGGCCTATATGGACTCTGTTTCAGCATTTTAACACTAGCTGCCATATTTATTTGTACTCTTTTCTAGATTTTCTTAAAATCATTCCGTGATTGTTATGTTATTCAGCGAGCCTAATTCGTAAAAGACAAATGTATATCCGGACAAATTTTAATTTCAACTCTCTTTTATCTCAAGATTATTGCACTGCCCTTGCGCTAACCAGGGTTCTTTTTCTTGTCTCATTCTAAATATTTGTATATGTATTTATGAGTTGCATGGTTTTAACATTTTGTTATGGTTTTTAGTAATCAAACAATAAATTTGAATTCAATTGAATTGGTCAGTAACATCACTCATGGCATCTCAAATTACATTACTGATGACATCATCTACAAAATCACTAACACATCCACTCACACCCCCATAGAACCTTTCATACACCCACTCCCACTCAAACATTCACAGACCCTTAGCAGTACTTACACACCCACGCACTGATTCATAAATCTACACACACATTCACTCACTCACCCATACAGCCACTCATACACCCGCTCATTCAGTAATACAGCCACTGACACATCCACTCACTCACCCACACAGCCATACACACACTCACTCATTCATACAGCCCCTCACACACACACTCACTAACCCATACAGCCACTGACTCACCCACTCACTCCTCCAAACAGACAGTCACACACCCCATCACTCAACCATACAGATACTCAGACACCCATACAGGTACTCAGACAACCAATTACTCACCCATACAACCACTCATGTACCCACTAACGCACCCCTACAGCCACTTAGACACCAACTGACAGACTGATACAGACATTCAGACAACCATTCACTAACCCATGTCAAGCGAGAAGGGAAACAGATTAATTGCTTTCACAAACAGGGAGCTGCATGTTTAGCAGCTACCTGTTTGTGAAAGCAATTCCAGCTCTCACAGGAGGCAGTGAGTCGGCAGGGACCACAGGACAACCGAGCCTTCAGGCTCTCCCTGCGGTCTCATTGCACACCCAGGGAACCACAGCTGGGCCCTTTATTATCCTCTTTTGATAATAAAGGTAAAAAACTAGCAGAAAGAGGCAGAGTAAAGGTTAGAAACAAGTAGAAAGAGACAAAATAAAGGTTCGCAAACAGCAGAAAGAGGCAAGATAAAGGTGAGAAACGAGCAGAAAGAGACAGAATAAAGCTCAGCAATGAGTAGAAAGAGGCAAACTAAAGGTGAGCAATGAGCAGAAAGAGGCAAAATAAAGTTGAGAAAGAAGCAGAAAGAGACAGAATAAAGGTCAGCAACAAGCAGAAAGAGTAAATATTAAGGTGCAAAACATGCAGAAAGAGGCAAAATAATGATCACCAATGAGCAGAGAGAGGCCAAATAAAGGTGAGAAACGAGCAAAAAGAGGCAGAATAAAGGTCAGAAACGAATAGGAAGAGGCAGAATAGGAAGTCAGCAACGAGCAGAATGAGGCTAAATAAAAGTCAGCAATGAGCAGAAAGAGACAATATGCAGATGAGCAACGAGCAGAAAGAGCAAAGTAAGGCCAGCAATGAGCAGAAAGAAGCAAAATAAAGGTGAGCAAAGAGCAGAAAGAGGCAAAATAATGATCAGCAATGAGTAGAGAGAGACAAAATAAAGGTAAGAAATGAACAGGAAGAGGCAGAATAGAAGTCAGCAATGAGCAGAAAGAGGCTAAATAAAGGTCAGCAATGAGCATTAAGAGGCAATATGAAGATGAGCAACGAGCAGAAAGAGCAAAATAAAGGCCAGCAACGAGCAGACAGAAGCAAAATAAAGGTGAGTGAAGAGCAGAAAGAGGCAAAATAATGATCAGAAGGCAGCCGAAAGAGGCAGAATAAAGGTGAGAAACAAGCAAAAAGAGTCGGAATAAAGGTCAACAACAAGCAGAAAGAGGCAAAATAAAGGTGAGAAACTAGCAAAAAGAGGCAAAATAAAGGTGAGCAGCTAGCAAAAAGAGGCAGAATAAAGGTCAGAAACGAGCGGCAAGAGGTAAAAATAAAGGTGAGAAACAAGCAGCATGAGGCAAAATAAAGGTTAGAAACGAGCAGAAAGAGGCAGAATAAAGGTGAGAAACAAGCAAAAAGAGGCAAAATAAAGGTGAGAAAGGAGCAGAAAGAGGCAAAATAAAGGTGAGAAACACGCAGAAAGAGGCAGAATAGTAGTCAGCAATGAGCAGAAAGAGGCTAAATAAAGGTCAGCAATGAGCAGAAAGATGCAATATGAAGATGAGCAACGAATGGAAAGAGCAAAATAAAGGCCTGCAACGAGCAGAAAGAAGCAAAATAAAGGTGAATAAAGAGCAGAAAGGCAAAATAATGATCAGCAACGAGCAGAGAGAGACAAAATAAAGGTGAGAAACGTGCAGAAAGAAGCAAATACAGCCGAAAGAGGCAGAATAAAGTTGAGAAACGAGCAAAAAGAGGCAGAATAAAGGTGAGAAACTAGCAAAAAGAGGCAGAATAAAGGTCAGAAATGAGCGGCAAGAGGCAAAATAAAGGTGAGAAACAAGAAGCATGAGGCGAAATAAAGGTTAGAAATGAGCAGAAAGAGGCAGAATAAAGGTGAGAAACAAGCAAAAAGACGCAAAATAAAGGTGAGAAAGGAGCAGAAGGAGGCAAAATAAAGGTGAGAAACAAGCAGAAAGAGGCAAACTAAAGGTGAGAAAAGAGCAGAAAGAGGCAAAATAGAGGTCAGAAACCAGCAGTAATAGGCAAAATAAAGGTGAGAAGCGAGCAGAAAGAGGCAAAGTAATGGTCAGCAACAAGCAGAAAGAGGCAGAATAAAGGTCAGATGGGAGCAGAAAGAGGCAGAATAAAGGTAAAAAATTAGCAGGAAGAGGCAAAATAGAGGTCAGAAATCAGCAGCAAGAGGCAAAATAAAGGTGAGAAACAAGCAGAAAGGGGCAAAATAAAGGTCAGCAATGAGCAGAAAGAGACAAAATGGAGGGCAGAAAAATGAGCAGGAAAGGCAAAACAGAGACAGACAATGAGCAGGAAAGGCAAAACAGAGGGCAAAACAACAAGCAGAAAAGGCAAAACAGAGCAAAAGATGGCCAAACAAAGAGCACTCAGATGCTCACACAGCCACTTACAGACCCACTCAGACACTCTCACACTGACTCACAGACCCACTCAGAGACTCACACACCCACTCACAGACTAACTGAGATACTCATGCACTCACTCACACACTCACTGTCAAAAGTTAGTGGTTACATTTAGGAAAAAAAACAAAAAAAAAACAAAGGTTACAGGGACGTTATAGTTAGTCTAGGATTTCACTCTCACAAATCCGGTGAAATTCAAACAGTTATAGTTAGCTGTGTTAACAATAACTTACGCCCCCCAATGTTCTGATTCTGATCTCACATATTACATCAATCATAACATGGTCAGTGACATCCAAGGGTGGCTCCTCCGCTTGAGCAGAGGAGCGTGGCCCCACTTAAATTCCCCCAAAGCCCCAGAGATGAAAATATAATGGTAATTTATTACCATTTTGTTTTCCAACCCCCCCCCCCCCCCCGTCCAGAGCCAAGCATCAGGATGGGGTTGAGGCTGCTGCTGAGGCACTGTTAAAGTGTGCATGTCTTTTTGGCCAGCCGTCTTGAGGCAGCGAGCCACGCATGCGCAGTTTGAAACATCTCTAACCCAGCTATCTCAAGACAGCTGGGTTAGAGAAAGCCAAAGCCTCCAGGGAGCTGTGGAGTGCAGCCTAAACAGTCACTCGCACACCCACTCACTCACCCATGCAGCCTCTCAACATAGCCAATCACTCACTCATATAACCACTCACACACCCATAGAACCACTTAAATACCCATCCTCACATCATACAACCACACACACAGCCACTCACTGACCCATACAGCCAATCCTACAGAAACTCACTCTTCCATACAGCCACTCATACACCAACTCACTTGACCAAACACTCACTCAATCAGCCACTTACTCACCCATACAACCACTTACACATCCAGTCACTCACTCTTACAGCCATTCAGATGCCAACTCACTCACCCATACAGTCACTGACACACCCACTCACTCACCCATACAGCAACTCACACAGTCACTCACTCACCCACCCATACAGCTACTGACACACCCACACACTCACCAATATAACCACTCACACAACCACTAGGTCACCCACACACCTACTCAGACACCCACTTATACACTGATACATCCACTCACACACACACTCACATACACACATACAGGCACTTAGACACCCACTCACCCACAGAAACACACAGTCACTCAGCCACTCGCATCATACATGTTAGAAATAGTATCACTCATTAGTAGTACAGAAAGTATACTATTTTAACTTTTGTAGTACCTTGGTATATATGTTTAACACTCATGATCTTTTAGAAAACACATTCACTGGATGATGTCATCAGTGATGTCATCAGGGATCTCATTTGAGATGTCATCCGTGATGTCACTGACCATTTCATGAGTGATGTAATATGTGTGGTCATAAGCAGTGCATTGCAGGTGTGAGTTATAGTTAGAGTGAAATCTGAGCCTAACTATAACGACCCTGTAACCTCTGTTTTTCCTCAGTGAATTTCTAAGATATTTTTTTTAATTCTATTTTCTAACTATGGGTTTTTCAGTGAATTGCAAAGTATTTTTTAACATTGTTTCTTAAAAATAACGTCCCTGTATCCTTTGAGCTTTTTAAGTGTAAGTATATATATATATATTTTTTTTTTTTATATATATCCACACACATATATATATACATACATACACATACATACATATATATATATATATATTCATATTTACATACCCAAAAAATCACATTTGTATAATCCAACAAATAACTCAGCCTAGAGGATGTCACTGTACTGTATTAGTAAAATAAGGACATAACAGGGTACTCAACAGGCTACTACAAAATTGTTTTACAAAAAAAAAAAGCCACGTTGTTTTAATTTTTACAAATGCATGTGATTGATTTCTCAAATTCGTATTATATCAAAACAAAAATACGAAAGGTCACACCAAGAAGATGCGGACCCTGGGGGTCTATAAGCGGCGCAGCATCCACTGCCACAAGTGGTAGGAGGACCTATGATGCTAGACCAAGAAGTCAGCAGAAGTCCAGCTCGGCCACTCCTCCTAACATTCTAAGCATGTACGCCTCACCCTGACCCCCCCAATGGCCCGCATACTTGCAGTGGCCTATCCCCAGCTTGATGAACAGCTGAAAGCAAGACAGCAGCATGAAGGGTTACTTTTTTGTGTGTTATTGATTTCAAATAACTCTTTTTTGTTACAGCAACAAAATTTGGTATCAACATAAAGGAAAGGTTGACACATGACAAGACCACAAGAAGACTTATTGAAGATGTAAGTGTTGCACAAGGTGTATCATTATGTTTTTTTTTAATTGTTAAAAATGATACAAATATATTTATGATCACTTACAAAGGACAGTTTTGAGCAGATTCATGCCTGCCTAAAATAAATTAAACATGATTTAGTTGTATGAAACATTTTATTTGTGTGTGGTGTAATGCTCCGTCACAATTGTGAAGGATGTTCCATTTCCCCTAATACAAGTGACTTAGCATAAAATACCCTTATGATACAGTGGATGTTCCAAACTTCACATTTGTGAGTTAGTATTATAAACAAACAATATTAAACATGTAAGCCAAAATGACTAAAAACATAGGATTAAATTGATAACATTTTGATTAAAACATTAAAACTATGTGTTCAATGAAAAACATTTAATTGATGTTAAATAATGACAATTTTGCATGATGTCTTACTCATTCACACATGTGCATGTAAACCAGTCTGCTTATTTTAAAATGAATTCTATAAGCATACATTTTGGAAAAAAAAGACAGGAATGTGAACACATTAGTGACCGAGTAACACATACCAAAAAACATTATTTTGATGTCCTTTCTTATGTTCAGATGATAAATCAATAACGAAAAAAATAGAATGCTTAACCCGTTCCCTGCTCATGACGGAACCACTCCGTCATGAGCCACGGGCGCCGTGTGCTCTTGACGGAGTGGTTCCGTCATGCTGCGGCCGATGGCGGCCACTCTGCCCACGCGGCACTGATTCCCCGCCTGTGCGGGCGATCAATGCGAGTGGGCGGAGTCGTGACGGAACCACTCCGTCATGAGCACAGCGCGCCCGTGGCTCATGACGGAGTGGTTCCGTCACGAGCATGGCGGCGCGGCGCTGGGGTGGTTAGGGGTCAGCGGAATTCGTCCTGCGGCGAAGGGGTTAAAGGGACTTTTGCAGATGAAATGTTCCATCACAAGTGAAACGAATATTTTGTTCCAAGGGCAATATTTTATAATGCACTTGGAATTTGACGGATGGATATTCTATCACTTATATGTTGGAATATTCCATCTCCAAAACTCAGAATCAGGCAAAAAGAATGACTCATTTAAAAAAATTGAAAATGCATCAAAATTTAAAACATGTATATTTTAAATTGCATTTTGATTTTAAAATGTAATAATATATGTGAATCAATGTGTTAAAAAATGGACTGTGATGTGCCAAGTTTTGACTCAACTGAAAGTCAGAATATCATATTCTTTTTAGTTTCACAATGGTGAAATAATCTCAAAATAAATTAAGGTATTTTTAGAGAAACTTTCAAGCCCTATTTATTTTCTTATGCTATAGAAGTAATTTAAAAATGAAAAGATAGAACTATTTTGGGATTTCTTCAACAGCATAAGTAAATACTTAGAGCGTGATACATTAACAGAAAACGTAAGTAATAAATCAAACAATTTTATTTTAATATTAAAAAACTTCTTACATTAACTAAAGGAAGTTTTACCATTGTGAAGTGCCTCCAAAAAACAGGCTTTTAATGTATACAAATATTGGTAACACATTGATTCATATTTTATTATAATATTTAAAAAAAAATCTGCTTTTTGTGCCTTGTACACACAATGTACAAACTGATTTTGGTTTTATAATACATTTTACACAGTTCACTATTCAAAAAAACAAATCGGAACCATTCAAAAGTGTGAAACAGTTCCTGGAGAGAATTGAAAATAGTTAAGAAAAAGGATCATAAATAAATTGGGAACAATGTTAGAAAGTTACAAAACTATCAGCAAATGGTTTCTGAAGATGTTCCCTACATGCAGGAGGTAAAGATAAAAATAAACCAAAGTTTAAAAGCCTTGAAGCAGGTGAAATATAAAAATGTAGAAAATGTTTTGGGGAAAAAACTTCATGATTAGTTATATTTACACAGATGCAATAAAACTATGTATATATCTTTACAGCATCTTCAAGAGCAGATGACGGAGATATTGGCCAAGAAGGTGGGGAAGCAGCTGGTCACTGTGTTTCGGGAGGTGAAACATCAGACACCAAAGGACACAATCGCATGGAGGGTGAGGGGACTGGAACAGAAGCCACCACATCGTCATCTTCATCGGAGGCCTCGACAAGTGACCAGCCCCTAGTGGTGGTGGACCCTATGGGAACTGGAACAACCTCTTCCTTGTCCACCACCCAAAGACACATCTCCACCCTCCCTCTTGCTCTATCCCCCTAGTTGGCCAAGCCCCAATCACTAAAAGGACTGGGGTCTCCTTTGCCACAGGCACCTCACCCCCTGCCCCTGTCACCCCTTGCTGCACTGAGTGAGGAGGCTATTGACCTGTTATGCAGCATCTCTGTATGCTACACTGCGATAGTGAATGGCATCTAGGGGCTAACCTGCCAAATGTAACAAATGGTTGCATTTCTGAATGCCATTCACAGTTCAATGACTGGCATGCATAGATTGCTTGACAAAATAGTAGCCTCCTCACTCACCCCAGTCTCCCACCCAGCCCAACCTTTAGCTCCAATTCAGGTCCCTTCCTCAACCCAAATCCAAACTCCCACCCCAATCCCAAGCATACCCACTTCTTTGCAGACTCCCACTCCAACAGACACCAGCACCACAATCATACACACACACACCTAAACACAAACACACAAACAAACACAAACAACATACACACACTATTAAAACTACATCGACAAGCATGAAAAGCACCACAGGCACCACCACCACACTCACAAACACCACCACAC
Organism: Triturus cristatus; assembly: GCF_964204655.1. Classification (NCBI taxonomy): domain Eukaryota; kingdom Metazoa; phylum Chordata; class Amphibia; order Caudata; family Salamandridae; genus Triturus; species Triturus cristatus. The sequence continues at coordinate 320,311,248 of NC_140592.1, forward strand.
CCACAGCCACCACCACACCCAAAAGCACCACAACCACACCAACCACCACAACAACACACTCATCAAAACCAACTCACGCACACAAAAGCACACATTCATACAAAAGAACACCAACTAAAAGCAAATGCATACGCTCACCAGAATATCAATCACCAGCCAAAAAACATACACAACAAACACCAGACTCTCATTCAACTGCCAAACATACAGACACAAGCACACCACCCTCTCTAGCTCCCTTTACCTCCAAAAGCCAATCTTCTACCACCCCTCCTATCCTTACTCCTCCTTCCGAATTCACCTCTTATCTGTCCTTAACACCTACCAAACCTAAACCGACCCGTCTCGAGAAAAATCCTTGAGGTGCCTGCTCTGTACCCATAGATGCTCCTTTCCGAGGAGGTTACCATTTGGACAATGTTTAGGAGGCAAGTTATGGGCAACAAAACCACAAGGACCTGTTGTGGAAAATCCTTTTTTATTGAGAAAAGTAAATGAGAGAATTATCTCAATTATAATTTTACAAAGTGTAACATAACATTATCATCCATTTAGAATTCATTGATCATTAAAAATGTTAATGATGAAAACGTGAAAAGCATATTCTTACCTACATTTATAACAGAAAACACAAAAGATTTTTTAAATGACATACTTGTAAGGTTCAAATATTAGAAAAAAATACCAGGGACATAAAAATTTCGTTGCAAGCATTTATCATGTTACCGGACACTTACACCCAAAAATCTATTGAAATGTTTATTTTTAAGTGTTAATACAGGTGTTTTTATTTGTTTATTTTAACTTAATAAGTGAAACAATAAACGCATATACATTACACCTTAAGAAAAAATAGTAACATGCAGAAAATGCACTAGACAAGGGAAAATGTTACATAAATAAATTAAAAGAATGATTTACGTTTATAACTACCACTGATTTTACATGTATTTATTTTTAAAACGTTTTAGGTTGTCAAGTGCAATTACTGAATTTTTCAAAAAAATGTGTGCTGCATATGTTTATAATTTGATACTTTACGAAAAATAATCAAACAAACCTGTATGGACATATTATGAACTTTGATTAATGTCAAATTTTGTTTCATTGTCCATTATCCTGATTGAAGCTTGCATCAAATTTGAAGATTTTTTTTTTTAATAAAGTTGTGTTTCTTTACATTTCTTAAATGACATTACATACATTTGCATTACACATTAGAAAAAAAATCCTTGTAAGAAAAATTTAAAAGCATGAGTCCAGACAACTTCAAACAGACAATTCAAAAGAAAGCATACCTTTGAGTCCAGGGGCAATGGGGTTGATTTGCTACATGGTCATGTAGCAGCAGCAAAGAAGGACTTGGACAATTGGGTTTATAATGGAAAGGGAAGTGGAAAAAATAATAATAGGTAAGTTTCTACCTTATATCCTTTTGAAACCGCCAACTCAGTTCTGGAGGTTTACCTACCACAGTTACGTCAACGCTTTGTGGTCAAGTAGCAGCAGCAAAGGAAGGACTTGGACGATCGGGTTCATAATGGAAAGGGAAGTGGAAAAAGAGCTAAGTTTCTACCTTATATCCCTTTGAAACTGGCAACTCAGTCTGGAAGTTTACCAGCGACAGTTACGGCGACGGGGGCACATCGTAATTGGCCTGGTGCAAATATTGGCTGGACAGCCGCATTTGCCTATGACCCTATTGACATGGGAGCAAAAGCCTGGCGGAGAGAGTGAGACTCGTTCATACTATCATTCGTAGACCTGCCAGCATTTAAACTGAGCAGATGGACCACCCAGTAGGCGGACTGATTAACTGACGGAAAAGTGACGGCGGGATCAGATCCGTTAAGATCTAAATCAAGCCAAGAGTATTTTGCTGCATTAGCCCCATATGTGTTTACTCTATTGCCTTTTTGTAATCACTTCACTATTGCTACTCTTCACTGCGGCAGTTGCACAGTGTGATCACTGAGCATTTTATCATTGTAGATCAGTTTAAGTATGTTTGTTCTTACTGTTCATAAAACATTATTGTACACATTTTAGGCCGCCTACTTTTTATATTTACATTTATCTGTGCATGATTGGATTAATTGACAATCAACAAATGTTACTGATTTTTGCTTATGAACGAATTCTAGAAGGATATTTGTTGCTTTTGTTTATTATGTAACCTACCCTTCTTAGGTCTACGGGTATCTCTTGTGGTTGTTATAAATATCATGACATACCCCTGACAGGACATCTGGAACAGGACAAGACCTATGCCTGCCTAGTCACCCATTTTTATTGGCCCCGGATGAGGATAGCCCAGGGTACATTCTGTGGGTCATGGCTACCAGCCAGTGGGAAAACAGCAAAAGAGAAACTAAAGGCTCCCCTGGTTTCCTTGCCTGTCATTGGCAAAACCTTTGAAATGCTGGACATGAACGTTGTTGGGCCCTTGAACCCCAAGACTGCCGTAGGCAACAGGTTCGTCCTGATCTTGTTGGGCCATGCCACCAGATACCCAAAGGCAATATCCCTGGGGTCTGTGACTGCACCTGCAGTGGCTAGGACTCTGATGGGGATTTTTACCTGAGTGGGGTTCCACAAGGAAGTGGTGTCACACATGGGCACCAACTTCAGGTCTGCGTACATAAAGTCTATGTGGGATGAGTGTAGGGTAACCTATAACTTCTCCACACCATATCACCCTAAAAAAAGGGCTTGTTGAGAGATTCAACAAAACCACCAAGGGCATAATTATGGGCCTGCCTGAGCCCATGAGGTGAAATTAGGATGTCCTCTCACCAGGCCTGATATGTGCCAACTGGGAGATGCCACAAAAAACTAATGGGTTTAGTCCCTTTGAGCTCCTTTATGGCCACCCTTTTAGGGGAACTCTCAAGGTAGTAAAGGAGGAGTGGGAGCAAGCTCCCAAGAAACGCCCTGGGGATGCAGTCAGCTACATGCTGACTCTCCACAGCCAGATGCAGTGCTTCTGGAAGAAGGCCTCTGAAAATCTGGAAACCAGCCAGAAGGTGATGAAACTCCGGTATGACCAGAAGGCCACTCATGTCGAGTTTTAGCCTGCACACAAAGTTTGAGTTACAGTGCTAGTGGGTCCAGGGCCCTCCAAAACCTTTGGTCAGGGCCTTATGAGGTGAAGGAGAGAAATGGGGAGGTCACCTACTTAGTGGACATCCAGACCACTAGGAAAACCTTAAGGGTACTCCATGTAAATCACCTCCAACCACACTATAAAGTCACCATGCTCCTGGTGATAGATGATGGGGTGGAAGAGGATAGTGGACCTCTTCCTGACTTCCTATCCTCCAGTAGCTCACCCTTCTCCCCCATCCTGACACCAGAGCAGCAGAGGGAGTGTCACCAGTTGTTGGGGCAGTTTGCCTGTCTGTTATCCCTCACCCCCGGGTACATATTTGTGTACCCATGACAATTACTGGAGACAGTAAGCCTTTGAAATATACAATTTACAGGTTATCAGATAAGGTGAGGGCTAGCATTAAGGAGGAAGTCTCCAAAATGCTGCAGTTAGGGGCGATTGAGCACTCCAGTAGTTCCTGGTCCAGCCCCGTGGTGCCCCACCGGGCGCCACCCCAGAACTCAGGATCTGTGTGGATTACAGGGGGGCTCAACTGAGTCACCAAGATTGATGCTCACACCATCCTCCGAGCGTCTGAACTCATCGACAGGTTAGGAGATGCCAAGTTCCTGAGCACTTTTGAACCTACATCAGGGTACTGGCAGATTACCCTGATTGGGGTCCAAAAAAAGAGATCAGCATTCTGTACCCAGAGGGCCACTTCCAGTTTAGAGTGATGCCCTTTGGAGTGAATAATGCCCCTGCCACCTTCCAGAGGTTTGTCAACAGGGTCTTGGCTGGGATGGAGGCCTTCAGATCGGCCTACCTGGACAACATAACTGTTTTCAGCTCCAGCTGGGAGGAACACTCGTTTCACTTACAGGAGATGGTTAAGGCCCTGCAACAGGCAGTCCCGACTATCCAGGCCAGCAGGAGCCAGACAGGGCATGGTACTGTGGTGTATCTGGGACACCTAGCAGACAAGGGTAAGATGATACCCCTCCAAGGCAAGTTGAAGGTTATCCTGTTTTGGGAACCCCCAAGTAGGGCACCATTATTTCCCCCTTGACTGAGCTGGCTTCCAAGAAGCAACCCAAGAAGGTAATCTGGACAGACACCTGCCAGAAAGCCTTTTTTGCCTTCAAGGAGGCCATCTGTACAGTATCTGTACTCAAGGCCCCTGGCTTCTATAAGTAATTTATAGTGGAAACTAATGCTTCAGAGCATGGAATAGGAACTGTACTATCATAGTTGAATGAGGAGGGCCTAAACCAACCAGTAACATGTATTAGCAGAAGATTACTCCCCAGGGAACAGAGGTAAAGTGCTATTGAAGGAAAAGCTTCAGTTGCGGTCTGGACAAGGAAGAAGCTAAAACCATACCTGTTTGGGACTCGCTTCCAAATTCAGACAAACCAACGGCCCTTCAGGTAGCTCAGATGAGAATCAAAAAATGTTGAGGTGGTCCATCTCCCTATAGGGAATTGACTTTATGGTAAAACACTGTCCTGGTTCAGACCACTCCAGTACTGATGAACTGTCCAGGTTCTTCCTCCTTCGTGATGAGGTCTCCCAGGAGATTGTGTAGTTCTCCCAACCTTCAGTTGGGGGGACACATGTTAGGCCTGTCAACCTGAGAGTGGTCATCCCCCAAACATTTGCCCAGTGCCAACCAGTGCTGAAGTCAGTGTACGCTTTTCCTAAAATATGGTAATATTGGCTTAGACCTGATGGAAACATTTAATTTACTTGTAAGTCCCTAGTAAAGTGGTACCACATGTACCCAGAGTCTGTAAATGTAATGCTACCCGTGTGCCTGTAGCAGTCATTGTGCCGCCCACTAAAGTAGCCTTTTTAAAACATGTCTCAGGACTGCCAATGCAGCCTATAGTACAGTTTTTCCGGGCCCAAACCTTCCTTTTATGTTACTCCTAGGGTAGTCCCTAAACAGCCCATATTGCGGGGTGCATTATATTTAAAAAGTTGGACATGTACTTTTAAGTTTGCATGTCCTAGTTGTGAAAAACTCATAGATAAGGCCTACCTCTCCCATAGGCTAACATTGGGTTATCTTATTACATTTAATAAGGGATAGCGTTTGTTTGGCAACAGGTGGAAATGTCATATTTGATCTCTAAAGAATTGTAATTTAAAATCCTCTTTAATGGTAAAGTTGAATTTTAAATCACAGTTCTGAAAAAGGCACTTTTAGAAATTTGGTGTTTTCTTGTCCTAACCATTTGATGCATGCAGCCTGTGTCTTGGGTCACATGCTAGGTATAGTTGGCAGCTGGTTTATCGGGTATTTCACCCAGACAGTGTCACAAAGGGGTACTGTGTGATGGCATGATGGACCATCCTGACAGGATGAATGAGGGTACAGCTGTTACCTACCTCATTTGTATTTCAATAGGGGCTGCCTCGTGCATTCACAAAGAACTTCACACTAGCCTTTTGTCACAGCAGACTTCTTGGGGCCAGATAGGGGAAGTTAGGAAATTCAAGAACCGGATGTGGGGTGAAGTCTAGAAGTTTCTCCCACTTCAGAGTTTGCAGCAGGTATAAATATTGGACCCTAAAACCCATTCTTCAGAACACTCCTACACCTGGGGACTCTGCAAGAAGAAGGACTGCACACCAGCCTGAGGACTGCCCTACTGCCTGAGTACTGCCAAGCTGTTTAAGGACTGCCCTGTCGCCTGAAGCCTGCCTTGATGCTTGAACCCAGGACTACCGGACCGTCTCCAAGTGTCAGTCAACTTGCCTCCTGTTCTGAGCTAGAGGCATACAATATGCTCCTGACCAGCGGCTTCATCAGAACTGATGAGCTCGCTGCATCTCGATGCTAGCATCACGGCTCCTGATTGGCGACTTCGAAAGCACCCACCCAGCATGACACATCTCAATGTAGGACAATGTATCACAGTTGCTTGATGGCTCCTCGATGCAGCAAGGCACAGGCCCACTCAAACTTTGTATCTTGATTCCAAGGACACAAGGTACTATCTTAGCGCTCCAAGCTTGGTCTTGTGCCCGGCCTGTGCTTGATCGTGGTCGGCCTGAACTTGTGACTTTGCCCCAGTCAAGCGCGACCAGATAACCGTGATTGGTGTTATTTGCTTTTAAGTGCTATTTTCCCTGAAATCTTTGAAACTGCATAAGTCTGGTCTACTGATTGGATTTTTGTGGTTTTGGGCTAATTTATTTGTTAAATTATACTCTATTGTTCTAAATTGCTGTGGGGTTTGTCTTGTGTGGCGTTTTTACTTTATCACTGCTTGCACATGGTCTCTAAATTAAGCCTCACTGCTTTTGTGCCACGCTACTACAGGGTTATGATTCGTTATCCATGATTGACATATTTGATTTACTGGTACGACCCTAGTAAAGTGCACTGTGTGTGCCTAGGGCCTGTAATTCAAATGCTTCTTGTGGGCCTGCAGCACTGATTGTGCCACCCACATTATTAGCCCTGCAAACATTTCTCAGGCCTGCCACTGCAGTGTCTGTGAATGCAGTTTTTAAACTGCCAAGTCGACCTGGCAAGTGCATCCACTTGCCTGGCCCAAACATTTCCTTTTACTACATGTAAGTCACCCCTAAGGTATGCCCAATGTAGCCCACCAGCAGCGTGCACTGTATTTAAAAGGTAGGACATGTGCTGGTGTGTTACATGTCGTGGTAGTGAAATACTGCTAATTTCATTTTCACTTTTGCAAGGACAATCTCTATCATAGGTTATCATTGGAGCTGCCATTTAACCTTTTACAAGTGTAACTTTCAATTGGGAAGAGATGGAGATTTGGAGTTTGGGGTCCCTGAACACATAATTTAAAAATACATCTTTTAGTGAAGTTGTTTTTTAAATTGCATGTTTGAAAATGCTACTTTTAGAAAGTGTGCATTTTCTTTCTTTACCATTCTGTGCCTCTGCCGGCCCGTGGAATCTATGTCCGAGGGAGGGTCACATTTGGGCTGTTTGTGCATTCACTCTAGACAGTCACACAAAGGGAGCTGAGGTGTGCCCTGCATATCCTAATGGCCCATCACCAGGCTGATGGGTCTTCCTGAGCTAGAGTGGTGGGAGGAGTTGTCCCTGACTCCTGAATAGGGTTGTGCCTGTCCTCACACAAAGCTGTCTCCACCCCCCTGTAATGTGTCTGGAGCCAGGTCAGGGAAAGGCAGGGTCTTGTGAACTACAAAGACTTTCCTCTGATGTTTGCCTACTTTAAACGTGGAAACTGGTATTGGATCTGTGACACCATAACTTCAGAACACTTCTGGATAAATAGGACATTCTGCCAAGAAAAAGAGCTGGAAAATCTGTCAGGAGGGACTACCACTTTTCTGTGTGCTTTGTTGTGTGAGGCCTACTGCTAGCTGCTTCTGTCTTGGGCAGTGAAAAGACTGGGCTTTGCTTTCTATATCCTGCTTGCCAAGGTTCTCCAAGGGCTTGTGTGTGCTTGCCTCCTGTTAAGAAGTCTCAGGGCCATCAAAGACTTCATCTGCAGCACCTAAACTCCTCTGCTGGAAATTCTGACCTGCCAGGTGATGCCAATTCCAGTTCTGTGCTATTGGAGGTGGTTTGGTTGCTAAAGAATCAGGAAATTCCATGCAATGACTCTCAGCGCCTGTTTTTCCTGACGCAGCACAGCCGTGCGATTAAAAAACTGACGCATTGCTGAGGTTTGGCCGAAGAATCAACGCAATGCCTGCCCGAGTCCAGAGCACCGTGTCACCAATGTCCGTGGCACGCACACTGACTCTGACGCAGGTCCTGCTGTGCGACTGAAGAAATGAACGTATCACCCGCTTCGCAGATGGAAAATCGATACAGTGGCTGTCCCGCCACCGCTGCATCGACCATGCGCATCTCGTTTTTCAATGCATTGACCCTCTGTGCCAAGTTCTTCATTGACGTGGCTCAGCAGTAAAGAACTGAGCCTGCGTGTCTAGAGATCGACAAATCAACTCCCCTTGCATTAAGGAATCAACACATCACCTCCCCTCACAGTAAGGAATCGACGAATCGCCTCCCCTTACAGGAGGAATCGACACATCACCTTCCCTGCGCTGCAGTAAGGAACAGACGCATCACTTTCCCCGGCAGTAAGGAATTGACGCATCACCGCCCCTGGAGGTAAATACCCAACGCATCACCTCCCCTGGGAGTAAAGAATCGATGCATCGCTTTGCTTTTCTGGCGCCTCACCGCACCTGCACCTGTTTTTCATAGACTGAACTATTTTAAACCTTTTAAAAGTGATATCTTTGCTTGTGTATGTTGGATTTGCGTCGTTTTGGTCTTGTTTTATTCAGATAAATATTGGTTATTTTTCTAAACTGGCGTGGTGTCCTTTTGTAGTGATTTCAGTGTGTTACTGTGTGTGTATGTACAAATGCTTTTCACATTGCCTCTGACTGCTCGTGCCAAGCTACCAAGGGGGTGAGCAGGGGTTATCTTGGGTGTGTAACTCCCTTACCCTGACTAGTATAAGGGTCCCTACTTGGACAGGGTGCAAACCTCTGCCAACTGGAAACCCCCATTCCTAACACACAGGTTAATTTAGTGACTTTTTGTGGTTCACCATGACAAGGATTGCGGTTATTGCTTGAGTTGTGTTCCACCCCCCTCAACCAAGAACCCCATTTTTCACACAGCCATTCTTTTTACACTGTGCTGCATCACGCCCTTTGTAAGGTGAATCACATTTCTGACCTTCGTGCACATCACTCACCTCTCTATGTACAGGTCACCTCAACTAACACCCTTCCCATTCATGCATGCTTGCTCCTGCAGGCCTTCTCAGTGCTAGATACCAGCTTTTCAAGTGCACACTAATGACAGCACTGAGCTATATAAGTTACATCAGCAACAGTTACGGTTTATTTAAAAGTGATTAAATGTCACTCACCCCAGCCCCCTCCTTTTCTTCTTTGTTTATTTGTCTTTCTGGTTATGTCTCCCAGAGACACCCTTGTCCAAAGTCAATAACATAAGTGCTTCAAATAATTTCTCCCAAGTTGTTAGAGATACAACAGCATAATTCCTAATTTTGGTTAGTAGCAAAGTGTGCATATCCTCAGCAAATGAACTTAGTGAAAGAATTCCGACATACAAATACTGCCATCCGAATCACACAAACCCAGGGTGTGAACAGCTGGCCCGGCTCATTCCTCTGAGTAATTACTTTCAGGGTAATAATTAGACCCGAAGCCTCAGGTTGCTTTTTCAGACATCAGTTACCTGCATGCAGCTGGCAGGACTGGAAAGCGAATAGGAGCAGTAGGGCCTACTTTTCCCTTGAGCGTATGCTTTTACAAGTTCCTGGAACCACACAAGGAGAGGCCTGAAGAGGAAATTTTTTCATTCCACGGATCACTGCACTTGGTAATCTCGTGCTTGTGTCCTGTAGTCCAACAAAAGCAGCAAGAACATAATTGGCTATCAAAACAGTACTGTGTGCACCACCCAGCTAGGCCTCCATATAACTTTTCTCACTAGGATGAAGGTGACTCGTGGATCTCCAGATATTTAAGGGTGTGATTCCATCTTCTAGACTTCTTATGCCTCACCCTTATCCCCTTTTAGTGCTTGAAAGCACCCTTGGGATGGGTATACATGTTGTTCGAACATCTGAAGTTCCCCAATGCTTCCTTTTTTTCTCTCCCCTCCTCTGTACCCTTCTCTCTATTTCTGTGGTCTCACAAGAATCCTCTCATTTATGTATCTTTCGGGTGCACAGTCTACAGGAGAAAAAGTATGTATGTCAACAACGGGGGGGGGGGAGTGTGGCCATTTTAGTCTGTGGTGAAATTACAGTAGAACAACTGCCCAGAACTGAGTATTAGAGATTTTTTATTTGATTTTTGATTTGATTTGAGACTTATAAAGCGCACGAATGCCCAAGGGCGTCTTGGATGTTATGATAGGTTGTATTTTAGTGCTCTTCTAAACTATGCATTGGTTCTTATCATATTATTTAATGGAATCTTCTGCAAAGCGAAAGAATGTGATGTTGAGTTAGTCCATCCAAACCACTTGGACGTCATTACAGGTGCCCCGTTTTAGGCGATGCAATTGTGCACCCCTGCCCTTGAAGCTTCTGCAGCTGATTCTACTGTCACTGTGCAGATGCAGCCATGAGCTCCACAGGCCTTTCACTGGCTTCCCATTCACAAGTGCAGCGAATTCCAACTTCTCATGCACACATACAGAGCCCTACACACCTGGCCAAGCACCTGGATACCCTCGCAGGTGATTAGACCACAATACAAATCAATATGACATCAATAGGATAAAAAATGCTCTATTTTGTGGTCATCTTCAGACATACCAGGAATGGTAAACCACTAATTTCATAGTTTTGTGCTGTACAAAGTTGTACAGTGAGTTGCTACATGTCTTCAGCACAAGTAGCTTTGGGAGCAGTGCAGAGAAACCCTCCATTGCTGCACACCAGCTAACCTGCTATGACTTGATCTGGAATATTTCCGATTGAAGGCTACTCAAATAAATATAAAACTTTATGAAAGTTCCAGTAAATGGACTTTTTTTTTACTTTTCTGCCACAAGTCCCAAGAAGTAGCATTGAATACCACAATATTGTGATGACTTGCATGCTAGATCTCCTGATGCCAATGGGATCGAAAGTCTTGTGTTATCTGCCCCCGAGGAAACACAATCACAGAATACCCATGGATTTTCCCATGGGTGTATCAGTGTTTCATATCAGACGTTTGCTCTCCACCCCTCTACTACATATAACATTTGAAGGAATTCAGACTGAAGGAGGATGCCTACTTTGATTATGTGCATAGACTGTTTTGGGGTTAAGGATTGCCAACAAGATTGTTGTGGTTTCGAATTTGATGAAGTTGTTTATGCCTGATCAAATCTTTTTTTCACACTAGCTTAGTTTCAAAACGTTCCCCTGGTACAAATCCTAGCATTGCTGCAATACTCAGATTGGCTCTGTGGTTAGAGCTTCAAAATCCTTATATGCACATATCAGCATGGCAGCTGCATTTGAAGTCCTTCTGCTTTGTAACCGGGCACCCAGTTAGCTGGACATTTCATTTGTACAAAACCATTGAAATTTCTTCGTTATAGTTAGTTCTACTAACTATAACTCGCGCGCCAGCAATCCACTGCTGATGATGTCACATATTACATCATTCATGACATGGTCAGTGACATCACTGATGACATCATCGAGTCAATGTGGTTTGGTTCGACATTTAAATATGTATTATATATATAGCAATCTGCATTGAAGAATGAGTGGAAGTATAAGTGTCTGGATGGAGGAATTACTAGCAGTGTGATTGACTGTTTAAGTGACTAATTTAAAGTGCCTCACTAAATATATGGGATAGTGATTAAACTGTGTGAATATCTGTATCACTCTGTCTCTTGTTGTGTAAACTACTGCATAAGTTGGTTACTAGCTATGTGAAAGTCTATATTAGTTATTGATTAGTTAAGTGAGTATTTTTATGGGAGAGTGAATGTGTGTGTGGTTGGGTTGGAGGTGTGTGACTGTCCAAAGATGTGTAAATAGTTGATATAGTAGGTATATGAGGTTAAGGCTGCATGTGGAAACAGTTGTTTGGGTGAATGAATGTCTTTATGGGTGTAGTGATGAGTAAATATATGTTCGAGGCATATGAGCTGCAGATTACACACTTGTGCATAGATCGCCATCTGGTGTTGGGCCCGGATGTTTGCAGTTTGTTTTTCCTCTTTGAAAGTCTTTGGAAGTCACAAGTTTGGTGACTCCTCCCTTGGATCGTATTGCGCATGGGCTTTGGCTCCATCCTCAGATTGTTTTTTTCCGCCATCGGGCTCGGATGTAATCTTCGCTCTCCGGTTCCGAACAGCTTCCAGTTCGACGACCGACGCGCAAACCTCACCCCAATTCGCGATCTCTCTTCGGCAAGACCTTCGGTTCCAGTCGTCGACGGCAGCCTTCTGGCCTACCCAAGCTCCGGTCCTGGCTAATGGAAAGGACTCCATTTAAAAAGTGTCCTCGATGTGGTTCAAAATTCCCCCACACCGATCTCCACGAGGTGTGCAACCTCTGCCTCTCCCCTGAACACGAGGCTCGAGACTGTCCGGCGTGTAAATCCTTCCGGTCCAAGAAAACGATTCGGGACCGAAGAGCCAGAAGAACCATGGCACACTCTTCAACGGCGATCCCGGACGACATCTTCGGGGAAGGCGTCGATGCTCCAGAAGAACACCACACCGACGAGGGACTCGTCAGCGCCTCCGAAACCGACGATTCAAATGTGGAGGACATCACTCCGGCACAGAGGGTCGTGAGTACTACTCTACCCCTCCCCCGCACTCTCTCGCCGGCACCGAAAAAGGCTTTGGTCACGCCGTCGTCTTTGGGCCTAAGCAAGACCAAAGACACTGCTTCCCACACTTCGACTTCGACTTTCGGTAAAGAATCCAATTAAGCCTTCAGGCGGCTCGGGCTCGAGCCAGCCCACCGTCGGAGCCGATAAACACTCTTCGGCACCGAAAAAGAAACCGGCCTCCATCTCGACACCGATCCCGACACCGAAACACTCGGGGTCGAGACCCAGCTCCTCGGCACCGACCCCATCCTCGGTACCAACAAAAACCCACAAGACCACCGGCACCGACATTTCAAAGCCGAAATCCATCTCGGCGCCTACTAAACAACCAGAGCTTCCCAAGCATGGTTCCAAACAACGGACCAGCACCGACAAGCCTAAAAAATCAACGGCCCCGACGCCTTCGGCGCCGACGGACCAACCAACCTCTCCAGAACTATTTACACCGGATCCCTTACAAAAAACATTAACTAAGGATCCCAAAACTGGACATTTAATGCTCTCTATCAAAAAGAGACAGATAAACCTGCTCCGCCTCCACCTCCAAAAAGGAAGGACTCTGCTACCTCCCCTTTCAGACTACCTTCCCCACCTCCACCACCTCCTCCACCTTCCCCTCCTCCACCTTCGCCACCCCCACTTCATCATTCCCCCACTCCATTCCCGAATGATGATGATCAAGGGGATCCATACGACGACATAGGGGATGTACCCTAAGATATACCTACAGGGGACCCCACTCCCACAGGATCCCCAGACCCATGGGACGATTATAATATCCCTGATGTCCCTAACGTCCCACAAGACGATCTTTACCCATTCAGACCTTCTCCACCAGAAGACTCCTTGGGGTTCAATCATTTATTGCAAAGGGCGGCACACTACCACGGGGTAGATTTACATACCGACCCAGTGGAGGAGGATTTCCTCCTATACACATTTGACACCACACATAGGACCACCTCCATATTGCCTATGCTAAAAGGCGTTATAAAACATGCGCCGGAGGTCTTTAAGAACCCAGTCAGGGCCAGGGTCATTAACCCTCGCATTGAGAAAAAATATAAAGCTGCCCCAACAGACCCCTCCTACATCAGAGCTCCACTAGATTCCTTGGTGGTATCCACAGCACGGAAAAGGGCCAACTCCCAGGCGCACCACCACCTGACAAAGAGTCTAAACTCTTGGACGCATCAGGCAAACGTACTGCATCTCAAGCGGCTTATATATGGCGTATCGCCAATACACAAGCACTACTAGCGAGGTATGACAAGGCCCCTTATGACGAGCTAGAAGCCATAATGCACCACCTCCCTGATAAATACAAAGCTAGGGCCAATGAGCTAATTCAGGAGGGCAAAACAATTACTAATACCTCCATACGTTGTGCCTTAGACGCAGCAGACACCGCCTCTAGGGCTATCAATACTAGTGTCCTCCTCCGTCGCCATGCCTGGCTAAGGATATCAGGTTTTAAACCGGAGGTACAAGCCTCCATCCTCAACCATCCCTTTGACCAGGAACATTTGTTTGGCCCTAAAGTGGATGACGCCCTAGAGAAAATGAAAAAGGACACGGACACGGCAAAATCCATAGAAGCCTTACAATCTCACCCTCCCAGACGCTCCTTTCGCCGCTCTTCCTTTCGGAGCACATCCAGAGGCTACTCCTCAGACTCCGCTTCCACTGCATACAAATCTCCTACTCAGTCCATCTTTACAAGGGGTTACCAAAGAGGCGGCTACAGGGGCAACAATAACAAAGGCAGAGGCAAAACAAATACCGCCCGCTCTGCCACCGCGCCTCCCCAATGACTTCCCTCCACTTCCCCCAGACCATCACACTCCGGTCAGGGGCAGACTCCAACATTTCCTTCCGGTCTGGACTACCATCACCTCAGACAAATGGGTAACACAAATAATTCGGTCAGGCTACTGCCTAGAACTAACATCTACCCCCCCAAACATTCCACCCAGACAATGCCCGATGTCACCAGAACATCTGCGGCTACTCAAGCAGGAGGTAATCTCCCTCCTAGACAAGGAGGCAATAGAACACGTTCCAACCAACCAACAAAATATGGGGGTCTACTCCCTGTATTTTCTCATACCAAAAAGGGACGAGACTCTATGGCCCATCCTAGACCTTCGGCCCCTAAACACATACATACACTTAGACCACTTTCATATGGTGACGCTTCAGTAGATACTTCCGCTACTTTCCCAAAACGACTTCCTCACCACTTTGGACCTAAAAGACGCTTACTTCCACATTCCAGTGCACAAGGCCCACATGAAGTACCTCAGATTTGTAGTGGACGGCCAATACTACCAATTCAAAGTGCTCCCGTTCGGAGTCACAACCGCACCACGAGTATTCACCAAGTGCCTAGCAGTGGTGGCAGCACATCTGCGAAGACAACACATTCAGGTCTTCCCATACCTAGACGACTGGTTGATAAAAGCCAGTTCATACAATCAGCGTGTACAACAGACACACAAAACCATCCAGCTACTTCATCAGCTGGGCTTCACGGTAAACCACGAAAAGTCCCATCTCCAACCATCCCACATAAAACAATATCTAGGTGCCACTATAGACACCTCAAAAGCGCTCGCCTACCCCAATCCTGCCAGGATTGCAAGCATTCATCTACGCGCAAAATTCATAGCACAACACTCCCTTCCAGCTCGGATGTTCATGCAACTAATAGGGATGATGGCCTCTTGCATCTTCATAGTACCTCACGCAAGACTCCAGATGTGTCCTCTCCAAGAGTGCTTAGCGCACCAATGGAACCAGGCCCAGGGTCAATTAACAGATCTGATGTTGGTAGACGGTCGTACCCATCGCTCTCTGCAGTGGTGGACTACCACAAACCTTTCCAAAGGTCGACCGTTCCTGGACCCGGTTCCACAGATAGTACTAACAACAGACGCATCGCTCTCCGGCTGGGGAGCTCATCTATTACATCTCACCATGCAAGGCAAATGGTCACCTCAACAGAAGCTACTCCATATCAACCATCTGGAGTTACTAGTGATCTTGCTAGCTCTAAAATCCTTTCAGACACAAATTTTGGGCAAAGCAGTCCTAATCCGCACAGACAACATGACAGCCATGTATTATATTCAAAAACAAGGCGGCACACACTCTCCACAGCTCTCTCAATTAGCATAGAGCATATGGAGATGGGCCATACCCCGTAAAATCTTTCTCCTAGCCCAACATGTCCCAGGAGTACAAAACACTATGGCAGATCTACTCAGCAGACAAACACAACAACTCCACGAGTGGGAACTTCACCCGCAAGTTCTTCACCCATACTTTCAAATGTGGGGGCATCCACAGATAGACCTCTTCGCCACCCACGAAAACAAAAAATGCCCAAGCTTCGCCGCCGAATACCCACACCCATTGTCCAAAGGCAATGCGATATGGATGAACTGGTCAGGCAGATTTGCGTACGCTTTTCCGCCTCTCCCACTCATTGCACTAGTAGTGTGCAAACTACAACAGCACTCCCTCACACTAATATTAGTAGCACCAACTTGGGCCAGACAACCGTGGTACACCACACTGCTGGAACTATCGGTAGTACCGCATCAAAAATGACGCCTCTCTCCACACCTCTTAACCCAGATCCATGGAGAGATCAGACACCCGGACCCAGCTCAGCTCAAACTTGCGATCTGGCTCCTGAAATCCTAGAATTCGGGTACCTAAATCTTCCCCCTGACTGTATGAACATCATCAAAGAAGCTAGGCGCCCTACCACTAGAGCGTGCTACGCCGCCAAGTGGAAACGTTTTGTTATCTATTGTCATAACAACACCATCAATCCACTAGATGTGTCCATTCAACACATCATAGGCTACTTACTCCACCTACAAAGGTGCAATCTAGCCTATACGTCCATTCGACTACACCTAGCAGCCATAGCAGCTTACCTACAAAACAGGCAACATCTCTCACTCTTTAGAGTACCTGCCATTAAAGCCTTCATGGCAGGCCTTAAAAGAATAATTCCCCCCAGAGTGCCACCCTCACCTGTGTGGAACCTAAATATCGTTCTCACCAGACTAATGGGACCTCCTTTTGAACTCCTACACAAATGTGAACTTCAATTCTTAACATGGAAAACCGCTTTTCTTGTAGCCATCACTTCCCTCAGAAGGGTCAGTGAGATACAAGCATTTACTATTCAAGAACCTTTTCTACAAATGCACCATAATAAGGTGGTTCTCCGTACCAACCCAAAATTCGTCCCAAAGTCATTTCTCCTTTTCACCTAAACCAATCGGTAGAACTACCAGTATTCTTCTCGCAACCACAAACTGTTGCAGAAAGAGCTCTTCACCCACTAGATGTCAAACGAGCCTTACTCTACTACATCGAGACAACACAACCTTTCCGTAAGACCAAACAACTGATTGTCTCTTTCTCTCCACCACACAAGGGCAACCCCATCTCCAAGTCGGGGATAGCTAGGTGGATTGTCAAGTGTATTCAAATTTGCTACAATAAAGCAAAACATTATTTCAAACCACTGCAACAGATACGGGTGGTCGCCGCTAACGGTGGGTACTGCTATATAATCTATGCACCAGTGTGTAATCTGCAGCTCATATGCCTCGAACGGAATATGCTACTTACCAATATGCATCTGTTCTTGGCATGTAGAGCTGCAGATCTACACACGCCCACCCGCCTCCCCGGCTACCTGTATCTGTTCCAGCTTATCTTATTCAGATAACACACACATGGGCATCTTCACTGTTATTACTACGCTCCATCTTTCCCTGCTGGCGAAAAACAATCTGAGGATGGAGCCGAAGCCCATGCGCAATACGATCCAAGGGAGGAGTCACCGAACTCGTGACATCCAAAGACTTTCCAAGAGGAAAAACAAACTGCAAACATCCGGGCCCAACACCAGATGGCGATCTATGCACAAGTGTGTAGATCTGCAGCTCTACATGCCAAGAACAGATGCATACTGGTAAGTAGCATATTCCTTCTCAATGATACATGTCCAACAAAGTAGAAATATAAAAGGCAATTTATGTGACAGTTGTTGTATATAAATAAGTATACATAAAGACTCAGTGATTCTATGAGTGACTGTATGGATAACTGTATACTTGTAATAGTGATTTTATAACACACTAAGTATGATTTACTATCTATATGAATAAATGAAGTGGTGTTTGTATAAGTGTGTAGCTGAGTAAATGTAACTATGATCAATTGTTTGCATAAGTGAGTAGGATGACTGCATACGTTAATAGGATGTATGCTGGTGTGTAATGTTGATGTAGGTGTATAAGTAAATTTGATAGTGTTCTATTGATCTTTGTCAGCATGTATGAATGAATCTATAGGTAAGTGTTTAGATGTGTGTGTAGATCTAGGAATCACTGAGTGGGTTTTTAGAAACTTATATTGGTGTGTCAATGGTTTCAAATATGGTACTCCATATTTTATAATGAGTGATGAAAGGTTATACTAGTGTATGATGAGGTGTATCAGATTGTCACGTGGATGATGTCATCAGTGATGTCATTTGAGATGTCATCAGTGATGTCATCAGTGATGTCACTGACCATGTCATGAATGATGTAATATGCGACATCATCAGCAGTGGATTGCGGGTGCGCGAGTTATAGTTAGTAGAACAAACTATAACGAAGGAATTTCAATGGTTTTGTACGAGTGAAATGTCCAGCTAACTATAACACCCCTGAAACCTATGGTTTTTTCAGTGCATTTCTAAGGTTTTTTAAATGCTAATTCCTAACTATAGCATGTCTGAAACCTATTGTTTTTTCAGTGAATTTCAAAGGTTTTTTAAATGCCAATTCCTAACTATAACATGTCTGAAACCTATGTTTTTTTCAGTGAATTTCAAAGGTTTTTTTTAAATGCTAATTGCTAACTATAACATGTGTAGGAGAGTAGGGTCTGCAATCCTATGATCACCCAGATTTTTTGCTTTTGCTTCATTGGTTTACGACTTTCCCTGGCTGTGGGCCTGCCAATCAGACCCACAGCCTAGCTGTTCTCTCACGAAATTAACACACATGTACATTAGGTGCATCCACTAATTGGAACTGGGCCGCCTTGTCAGTCCCTGTCTCAGCATACCACAGGTATCCAGGGCATCGGTGTACCCAGGGCCTACCAGGGGCTGCAGCATGTATTATGCCACCCCTGGATGGCCGCCCAAAGCTGACACAACTGGCTGCACGACAGCTGGGGCAAAGTGGTGTAATCACCCGATGCTGTAGGTGTAGTATTCCTACACCTAACCCTAAAATGGACACATGGATTCCTATCAGTCACTCCTATGGCAGGCCTTATCAATCCTGAAGGCAGAGTGCAGGGAATCATGTGGGACGGTGCTCTGGCGCGAGCTGAGCCCGTCGACGGCTTGCGGAACCAAGACCTAATAGCAGTTCCATGGTGACGCGGGCCAACTACTTTTAAATGCATTATAATCCTTGCGGTTATTTGCTAACTTTGGCATCGCATCACCTACACATGTCGAGTAAGGTGTCATACGAATGGGAATACGAACCCCTCGCCAGTTCTGGCGACGGGGTTAGCATTCCCCCCTTTTAGAGGGGCACGACATGGAAGTAACCTTGAACCCCGGTTAAAGTTGACTCAAGCCTCAGCATCACAAAATGGATGCTGCCACCAGACACAAGTCTGACCTCCTGCTGCTGGGAGACCTTCCAGCGAGGGGAGCTTGGACAAAGGGTTTCCTGTCGAGGGCGGTGTTAGCACCATCCCAGACAGGGTTTGTGTATCCCAGGTAGGCAGGGCTGAAAGGAAGGTGATTGCAAGTGGCACCCCGGTGCTCACTGTGCATAGCCCGGCTCAAACCAGTTTCGGGGGCACACCAGCCCCTGAGCTGGGGCGAAGCCGGACAAAGGATAGGGGTGTAACCACCCCCTCCTGGCTCCACCCATAGGTAGGACCTGGTCACAGGCCAGCCCCTTTTCTTAGAATAAAGGTAGGAGCGAGTCCCCTTCCCAAATTGGATAATTCTGAATCTTGAACTACTTTCCACGAAAGGAACTCTTGACTTTTCTGAAGACTCTCCCTTGTGGCTAAGGAGTAGCCACCCTGCACCAGCAGGCACCAACTAAGCGCTTGCGGTTTGCTGTACGTCTCTCCCACGGATCAAGACTGCCCAGCTCGACGAGACCCGGGTTCCCTGCCATCTGTTATGTTATGTTATGTTACTGATTTTTGTACCGCGCACAGCTGCCCCAGCAAAGGGGCGTCCTGGCGCCTAAAAAGGTGAACACAACAACACAGAATGCAGCGGGATTACTTAATTTTATTAAAAAGAAACGTTTTAATGACCCCTCTAAACCTGGTTAAATCTTCCACAGCACGGATGTCGTAGGGAAGAGCGTTCCAGAGCTTGGCAGCTACCACTCGGAAGGAGCGGCCACCCGTCCTATTCAACAGAAAACGAGGAACAACAGCCAAGTTCTGGCCCAAGGATCTCAAAGAGCGAGAAGGGATGTACGGAGTAAGGAGATTCGTAAGAATAGGAGGGGCCAAGCCTTTCAAAATTTTGAAGGCCAGGCAAAGCACCTTAAACTCAATACGCCGCACAACAGGCAGCCAGTGGAGAGTATGCAGTACTCCGGACACTGAGCAACGTTTGGGCAACCCAAATATTGCTCTTGCGGCGGCATTCTGCACACGTTGTAGCCGCAAAAGTTCAGCCTTGTTCGTGCCTGCAAGCAGCGCACTGGCATAGTCTATTCTGGATAAGACCGAGGCCTGGACCACCAGCTGTCTCGTGCTGGCGTCAAAAAATTTGAGCACCGGCCTAATGCTCCTGATAATGCCGAAACAAGAGGCAGCTACCTTCTTCGTATGGCAGGTGAAACTAAGTGCAGGGTCCAGCCAGACCCCGAGGTTCTTTAACTCCAATGCAGGAGAAGGGGTCATACCTAACTCGGAGGGCCACCAACTATCATTCCAACATCCAGGACGCTTACCAAACACCATCACCTCTGTCTTCTTAGTGTTCAATTGGAGACAGTTCTGATTCATCCAATTGGCCACCGAGCGCAACCCCTCACAGAAGTTGAGGGCATCCATAGCTGAGTCCCCACTTAGTGTGACCGCCAGCTGCGTGTCATCCGCATAGGAAACCATTGTCAGGCCCCAGCTTTTGACTACAGCAGCCAGCGGCCTCACATAAAGATTAAAAAGAGTGGGGCTCAGAGATGAACCCTGAGGAACCCCCAACGTGAGCGGGTGAGAGGTGGACTTGCCGGGTGGTATCGCAACCTGGAAGGATCTGTTGGAAAGAAAGGAGCGAAACCAGCCTAATGCCAAACCCCTAACCCCGGCTTCCTCTAGCCGCCGCATCAAGATGTCATGGGACACCGTATCAAAGGCGGCACTCAGGTCTAACAAAAGGAGTGCCGCTGTTTGTCCGGTGTCCAGCACGGAGCGCAGATGTTCAGCCATATATAGCAGGGCAGTCTCCGTGCTGTGGGCTTTACGGAAACCATTTTGCGTGGGGTCCAAGATGTTAGCTTTATCAAGATGGTCCGCCAGGATCCCATTCACATGGGTTTCGATGACTTTAGCAGCCCACGGCAGCAAGGAGATGGGGCGGTAGTTCTCAGGTTTAGTGGGGTCGAGGGTAGGCTTTTTCAGGATGGGAGTGACTACCGCTTGCTTCCACTTGATAGGAACAGTCCCTGAGCCAAGGGACATATTGATAAGGGAAAGCAAGGGAGCACGACATGTATCCTGCAGGTTTTTAAATAGGGCCGGTTTGAGGGGGTCTGCCGGGGAGCCAGATTTAATTTTTTGGCTCAAGAGGTCAAAGCCCTCCTCTGATAGGGGGGCTAGACAGTCCAGGATCCCATCCTTGAACTCAGGGCAGTCAACTGGCTTCGAGCAGTGCATGGCAGTAGGGAAGGTTTGATAGATAGCTTGCACCTTCTGAACAAAGAACAAGGCCAGGCGCTCACAATGGGAGTCTGTGCATATTTCAGCCGCAGGGGTCCTCTTAGTTATGAGGTCCTTTAGGACCTTGAAGATTAGTTTGGAGGGGTTCGGGCTGTTCCGAAACTCCTGCGCATAGAAAGCGGCACGTGTACGACACACCGCTCTGTGATATGACTTGGAAGTAGTGAGGTAGCAGATCTTAAGCGCGGGATCATAGGCTTTCCTCCATCGCCTTTCCGCTTGCCTACATTCTCTCTTGAGAGACGCCAGTGTCTCATCATACCACGGGCTATGAGCCTTGGTCCGGCATTTGGAACGTACACAGGGAATAAGAGAGTCCAAGGCCGAGCCAATCCAAGTGCAGAATGCATCATACCCACTGTCCACGTCAGCAAAGAGGGGTAGGGGGCTATTTCCTAATAAACGGTAAAAATCATCAAGCTTTAATTTACACCACTGGCGGGACAGAGATGTTTTATTCAGTGCCACAAAAAGAGGATCTGCCACAGGGAGAACTGCTTTCACCAACATATGATCTGTCCAAGCCAGCTGGACAGGGTGGCATAGAGTAATCTCCTCTAAGGAGGTAAAAAACGGGTCCAGTATGTGACCACCAGAATGGGAGGGGGACATCACTCTCTGTGTAAGCTGCAAAGCTTCCAGATCTGCTAGACAGCTCCTAATGGAAGCTTGGGAAGGACAGTAAAAATGCAAATTAATGTCACCGACCACATTAAAATTAGCACAGCCGAGAGCTTCTATACTAATGACGTCCGGGAGAGCAGCCCTAAATGCCGCATCGCAGCCCGGAGGCCGATATATTAAAAGACCTGAGAAGCTAAAGCAATGACACAGAGAGATTCTGAAACGAGCACATTCACAACCTGGAAGTGTTAATTCTTTCCATTCACATGGAAATCGCCGTTTCACCGCCATAGCAATCCCACCACCTCTCGAACCGCGATTGAGCGTTACCACGGTATACTCAGGGGGGAAGGCAAGGTTTAAAATCGCAGTGTCATCGTCTTGTAGCCATGTCTCAGTCATAAACAGCACATCAGGGGAGTCATTGGTGACCATGTCAAAGATCTCCGCCTGATGTTTAACCAGAGATCTGACATTTAGGCTATATATGCTGGCCGCATTCCCCTCCAACGCGCTGATCTGCCGAGATGAAATGTGGCTGGAGCGAATGCGAGATGGGGGCGGCAGGTGCCAGCAGCAACAAGTGCACCGATAAGGACCCCTTAATGGTGCTACAGGCGGAAGTGGACAGACGAAGCAAAGGTCACGTACGGTCAGTAAATCAGCTCTACCGTACCTGTAAGACGGAGTAGCCATAGTGAAGATATAAGAGTCTGCCGCACCCCGCACTTCCTTAGCGCTGACGAGCGCAGACGGGCAGGACTCTGGCTTGACTCAGGCGCGAGTCAGGCGCTACCGCTGCGCGTCACCGCTGCGCGCCAATGCGAGCTTTAAATAGGCAAAGAGGCGGAGCAGCGGCGCTGGAGCGCTAACCCCAGAGCCCAGGATGTGCAATTAGCCCTCAGCAAGATGGCGGCGGCGCGTCACGTGACCCCGTGAACCCGAACCCGCAAAATGCGGTGTTAAAAACAATTATGGTGCGAGCAAGGGCCAGGGGGGGGCGCAGCTTTCCTAAAAGCAGGGGCAACAAACCAAAATGAAATCAAATCCAAAACCAGGGATGTTTAAAAGTTCCTTAAGCAGGCCACGACAATGCGCGCAGCGCGAAGCCCTCACACAACGTGGTGGTTACCTTTACAAGGCTGACCCACCTGCCCACTCACCTTAAATAGGCAAAGAGGCGGAGCAGCGGCGCTGGAGCGCCAACCCCAGAGCCCAGGATGTGCAATTAGCCCTCAGTAAGATGGCGGCGGCGCGTCACGTGACCCCGTGAGCCCGAACCCGCAAAATGCGGTGTTAAAAACAATTATGGTGCGAGCAAGGGCCAGGGGGGGGCGCAGCTTTCCTAAAAGCAGGGGCAACAAACCAAAATAAAATCAAATCCAAAACCAGGGATGTTTAAAAGTTCCTTAAGCAGGCCACGACAATGCGCGCAGCGCGAAGCCCTCACACAACGTGGTGGTTACCTTTACAAGGCTGACCCACCAGCCCACTCACCTTAAATAGGCAAAGAGGCGGAGCAGCGGCGCTGGAGCGCTAACCCCAGAGCCCAGGATGTGCAATTAGCCCTCAGCAAGATGGCGGCGGCGCGTCACGTGACCCCGTGAGCCCGAACCCGCAAAATGCGGTGTTAAAAACAATTATGGTGCGAGCAAGGGCCAGGGGGGGGCGCAGCTTTCCTAAAAGCAGGGGCAACAAACCAAAATGAAATCAAATCCAAAACCAGGGATGTTTAAAAGTTCCTTAAGCAGGCCACGACAATGCGCGCAGCGCGAAGCCCTCACACAACGTGGTGGTTACCTTTACAAGGCTGACCCACCTGCCCACTCACCTTAAATAGGCAAAGAGGCGGAGCAGCGGCGCTGGAGCGCTAACCCCAGAGCCCAGGATGTGCAATTAGCCCTCAGCAAGATGGCGGCGGCGCGTCACGTGACCCCGTGAGTCCGAACCCGCAAAATGCGGTGTTAAAAACAATTATGGTGCGAGCAAGGGCCAGGGGGGGGGCGCAGCTTTCCTAAAAGCAGGGGCAACAAACCAAAATGAAATCAAATCCAAAACCAGGGATGTTTAAAAGTTCCTTAAGCAGGCCACGACAATGCGCGCAGCGCGAAGCCCTCACACAACGTGGTGGTTACCTTTACAAGGCTGACCCACCTGCCCACTCACCTTAAATAGGCAAAGAGGCGGAGCAGCGGCGCTGGAGTGCTAACCCCAGAGCCCAGGATGTGCAATTAGCCCTCAGCAAGATGGCGGCGGCGCGTCACGTGACCCCGTGAGCCCGAACCCGCAAAATGCGGTGTTAAAAACAATTATGGTGCGAGCAAGGGCCAGGGGGGGGCGCAGCTTTCCTAAAAGCAGGGGCAACAAACCAAAATGAAATCAAATCCAAAACCAGGGATGTTTAAAAGTTCCTTAAGCAGGCCACGACAATGCGCGCAGCGCGAAGCCCTCACACAACGTGGTGGTTACCTTTACAAGGCTGACCCACCTGCCCACTCACCTTAAATAGGCAAAGAGGCGGAGCAGCGGCGCTGGAGCGCTAACCCCAGAGCCCAGGATGTGCAATTAGCCCTCAGCAAGATGGCGGCGGCGCGTCACGTGACCCCGTGAGCCCGAACCCGCAAAATGCGGTGTTAAAAACAATTATGGTGCGAGCAAGGGCCAGGGGGGGGCGCAGCTTTCCTAAAAGCAGGGGCAACAAACCAAAATGAAATCAAATCCAAAACCAGGGATGTTTAAAAGTTCCTTAAGCAGGCCACGACAATGCGCGCAGCGCGAAGCCCTCACACAACGTGGTGGTTACCTTTACAAGGCTGACCCACCTGCCCACTCACCTTAAATAGGCAAAGAGGCGGAGCAGCGGCGCTGGAGCGCTAACCCCAGAGCCCAGGATGTGCAATTAGCCCTCAGCAAGATGGCGGCGGCGCGTCACGTGACCCCGTGAGCCCGAACCCGCAAAATGCGGTGTTAAAAACAATTATGGTGCGAGCAAGGGCCAGGGGGGGGCGCAGCTTTCCTAAAAGCAGGGGCAACAAACCAAAATGAAATCAAATCCAAAACCAGGGATGTTTAAAAGTTCCTTAAGCAGGCCACGACAATGCGCGCAGCGCGAAGCCCTCACACAACGTGGTGGTTACCTTTACAAGGCTGACCCACCTGCCCACTCACCTTAAATAGGCAAAGAGGCGGAGCAGCGGCGCTGGAGCGCTAACCCCAGAGCCCAGGATGTGAAATTAGCCCTCAGCAAGATGGCGGCGGCGCGTCACGTGACCCCGTGAGCCTGAACCCGCAAAATGCGGTGTTAAAAACAATTATGGTGCGAGCAAGGGCCAGGGGGGGGCGCAGCTTTCCTAAAAGCAGGGGCAACAAACCAAAATGAAATCAAATCCAAAACCAGGGATGTTTAAAAGTTCCTTAAGCAGGCCACGACAATGCGCGCAGCGCGAAGCCCTCACACAACGTGGTGGTTACCTTTACAAGGCTGACCCACCTGCCCACTCACCTTAAATAGGCAAAGAGGCGGAGCAGCGGCGCTGGAGCGCTAACCCCAGAGCCCAGGATGTGCAATTAGCCCTCAGCAAGATGGCGGCGGCGCGTCACGTGACCCCGTGAGCCCGAACCCGCAAAATGCGGTGTTAAAAACAATTATGGTGCGAGCAAGGGCCAGGGGGGGGCGCAGCTTTCCTAAAAGCAGGGGCAACAAACCAAAATGAAATCAAATCCAAAACCAGGGATGTTTAAAAGTTCCTTAAGCAGGCCACGACAATGCGCGCAGCGCGAAGCCCTCACACAACGTGGTGGTTACCTTTACAAGGCTGACCCACCTGCCCACTCACCTTAAATAGGCAAAGAGGCGGAGCAGCGGCGCTGGAGCGCTAACCCCAGAGCCCAGGATGTGCAATTAGCCCTCAGCAAGATGGCGGCGGCGCGTCACGTGACCCCGTGAGCCCGAACCCGCAAAATGCGGTGTTAAAAACAATTATGGTGCGAGCAAGGGCCAGGGGGGGGCGCAGCTTTCCTAAAAGCAGGGGCAACAAACCAAAATGAAATCAAATCCAAAACCAGGGATGTTTAAAAGTTCCTTAAGCAGGCCACGACAATGCGCGCAGCGCGAAGCCCTCACACAACGTGGTGGTTACCTTTACAAGGCTGACCCACCTGCCCACTCACCTTAAATAGGCAAAGAGGCAGAGCAGCGGCGCTGGAGCGCTAACCCCAGAGCCCAGGATGTGCAATTAGCCCTCAGCAAGATGGCGGCGGCGCGTCACGTGACCCCGTGAGCCCGAACCCGCAAAATGCGGTGTTAAAAACAATTATGGTGCGAGCAAGGGCCAGGGGGGGCGCAGCTTTCCTAAAAGCAGGGGCAACAAACCAAAATGAAATCAAATCCAAAACCAGGGATGTTTAAAAGTTCCTTAAGCAGGCCACGACAATGCGCGCAGCGCGAAGCCCTCACACAACGTGGTGGTTACCTTTACAAGGCTGACCCACCTGCCCACTCACCTTAAATAGGCAAAGAGGCGGAGCAGCGGCGCTGGAGCGCTAACCCCAGAGCCCAGGATGTGCAATTAGCCCTCAGCAAGATGGCGGCGGCGCGTCACGTGACCCCGTGAGCCCGAACCCGCAAAATGCGGTGTTAAAAACAATTATGGTGCGAGCAAGGGCCAGGGGGGGGCGCAGCTTTCCTAAAAGCAGGGGCAACAAACCAAAATGAAATCAAATCCAAAACCAGGGATGTTTAAAAGTTCCTTAAGCAGGCCACGACAATGCGCGCAGCGCGAAGCCCTCACACAACGTGGTGGTTACCTTTACAAGGCTGACCCACCTGCCCACTCACCTTAAATAGGCAAAGAGGCGGAGCAGCGGCGCTGGAGCGCTAACCCCAGAGCCCAGGATGTGCAATTAGCCCTCAGCAAGATGGCGGCGGCGCGTCACGTGACCCCGTGAGCCCGAACCCGCAAAATGCGGTGTTAAAAACAATTATGGTGCGAGCAAGGGCCAGGGGGGGGCGCAGCTTTCCTAAAAGCAGGGGCAACAAACCAAAATGAAATCAAATCCAAAACCAGGGATGTTTAAAAGTTCCTTAAGCAGGCCACGACAATGCGCGCAGCGCGAAGCCCTCACACAACGTGGTGGTTACCTTTACAAGGCTGACCCACCTGCCCACTCACCTTAAATAGGCAAAGAGGGGGAGCAGCGGCGCTGGAGCGCTAACCCCAGAGCCCAGGATGTGCAATTAGCCCTCAGCAAGATGGCGGCGGCGCGTCACGTGACCCCGTGAGCCCGAACCCGCAAAATGCGGTGTTAAAAACAATTATGGTGCGAGCAAGGGCCAGGGGGGGGCGCAGCTTTCCTAAAAGCAGGGGCAACAAACCAAAATGAAATCAAATCCAAAACCAGGGATGTTTAAAAGTTCCTTAAGCAGGCCACGACAATGCGCGCAGCGCGAAGCCCTCACACAACGTGGTGGTTACCTTTACAAGGCTGACCCACCTGCCCACTCACCTTAAATAGGCAAAGAGGCGGAGCAGCGGCGCTGGAGCGCTAACCCCAGAGCCCAGGATGTGCAATTAGCCCTCAGCAAGATGGCGGCGGCGCGTCACGTGACCCCGTGAGCCCGGACCCGCAAAATGCGGTGTTAAAAACAATTATGGTGCGAGCAAGGGCCAGGGGGGGGCGCAGCTTTCCTAAAAGCAGGGGCAACAAACCAAAATGAAATCAAATCCAAAACCAGGGATGTTTAAAAGTTCCTTAAGCAGGCCACGACAATGCGCGCAGCGCGAAGCCCTCACACAACGTGGTGGTTACCTTTACAAGGCTGACCCACCTGCCCACTCACCTTAAATAGGCAAAGAGGCGGAGCAGCGGCGCTGGAGCGCTAACCCCAGAGCCCAGGATGTGCAATTAGCCCTCAGCAAGATGGCGGCGGCGCGTCACGTGACCCCGTGAGCCCGGACCCGCAAAATGCAGTGTTAAAAACAATTATGGTGCGAGCAAGGGCCAGGGGGGGGCGCAGCTTTCCTAAAAGCAGGGGCAACAAACCAAAATGAAATCAAATCCAAAACCAGGGATGTTTAAAAGTTCCTTAAGCAGGCCACGACAATGCGCGCAGCGCGAAGCCCTCACACAACGTGGTGGTTACCTTTACAAGGCTGACCCACCTGCCCACTCACCTTAAATAGGCAAAGAGGCGGAGCAGCGGCGCTGGAGCGCTAACCCCAGAGCCCAGGATGTGCAATTAGCCCTCAGCAAGATGGCGGCGGCGCGTCACGTGACCCCGTGAGCCCGGACCCGCAAAATGCGGTGTTAAAAACAATTATGGTGCGAGCAAGGGCCAGGGGGGGGCGCAGCTTTCCTAAAAGCAGGGGCAACAAACCAAAATGAAATCAAATCCAAAACCAGGGATGTTTAAAAGTTCCTTAAGCAGGCCACGACAATGCGCGCAGCGCGAAGCCCTCACACAACGTGGTGGTCACCTGACCTCTACCTACATCGTCAGCCCAGCTGAGATTCGTAGGTGTGACGAGACCTGCGGGACCGGCCATCTTCAGAACCTGCACGACGCTTATCTAACACGCCCACCGAGGGACCCTCGAGTGAGTGTACCTAGGGTTTGAGAAGCCCTAACCCTGAGCGGCTCCAGCACCGAAGTCCGCCTCCCCAGCATCCACGAGATCTGCGTGGGGGCCCTTCTGCTCCTTGCTGTTCACCGCGTTGTCCGACCACCCGCCGACCGGCTTGTGGCCCTCTTCACAACGCACCACGATAGCTTGTTTTTCATCACTGGTCTGGTTGCTCCAGACTGGCCCTTGCTCCCCTTCAACAGAGGAGTACCTCGGACCCTCCTGGTCCACTCCAGACGCCATCTTGACTCCACCGCGTGGGTTTGCCACTGCCAAGACCTGCTGCCCCACTCCTGGGCCCAGCATCATCGACAGCAGACACCTCCGTGGGACAGCTCGCCCTCCATCCTGGTCGCCGCCGCGCCTCCTGGTCCGAGGAACAGCCGAGTCCGACGTCATCCACTCACCTGGTCGAGGTGACTTCAGCCGGTACCTTCCTGGTACCCACACGATCGCTGGCTAGCGGTTGAGAACTGAGTCCCCTCTGCTTTCAGGTATCCTTCATCACCGATCCAGGCTTGGATCTCGCTGAACATCTACACTGGTCGCCTGCCAGCAACTTCTTCTTTCAGGCTCCTGAGACTACAACGAGGACTCCCGACATCTTGCCGAACCTCACGCAGCCGCAGCCTCTGGGCTAGGTAACTCGAGCATTTCGGTGCTCCATCGCAGGTTCGCTCTACAAGTGTCCAGTTCCTTTTTCGCTTAGTCCCACTGATCGGATCACTCCGGAATCAGTAACTCCAGACTCTAACCACTCGCATTTCACTGTTAGCGTAGATGGTTTCTCGTGCCCTTCGGGCATTTGTGTAAATTGTGCAACTGAAGTATTTTCGAAGAGTTTTGTAGTGTGCTTAGCTCCCTGACTCATAAAGAGCCAGGGTAGTCTTGTTATAAATAAATATCCTTTATTTTCATAACAACTTGTGTGGTGTCCTTTCACTTGACGTTCAAGGGGTATATGTGATGGTAAACAGCTGGCTTAACACGCCCTCTAGAGTTTAGCCTAAAGACTGCTCGTATCCATGCTACTAGGATAGCTGGTCTAAAAGGTTGACTTACAACCAATCATCAATAAGGGTCATTTGGAATGATACACAGTGATCACTAGAATAGTGAGCACTACATATCAGGCCAACTTCTCACAACATGTCTGAAACCTATGGTTTTTTCAGTGAATTTCAAAGATTTCTTAAATGACAATTTTTAAATGTAATAATAGTTATATTTATTTTTTTGATACTGATTTTCTACATTTTTTTTACTATTTATTATTACATATTTTATTTTTTAAATTACATACTCTAATGTATTTTTTTTAAAATATCTTTATATTATTTTTTTTTTCTATTTTTTTGGGGGGGGGAGTTGCGCACCCAAAGCGTACCCTTCTCGATCACTGCACGGAACCTGGCCGCCATTTTAGGATTGTTGTGTAGGATCCGCGTAGGATGTGTGATGGGTGCGTATTTTCGTGCGCGATCGCTATGCGACCGGTACACGACTCCAGGCGCATACGCGACACATACGTATTACTTTACGCGACGTGAAAAGCCCCAGGGGTGGCGGACCCCAGGGCTTGGGTGGGCCTTTGAGCCCCCCGACCCATGAATATTGAAGCCCCGGGGGGTGGTGGTCCCCGGGGCTGGGGGGGGCCGTGAGCCCCCTACATCATTTTATAAAGCGCCGGGGGTGGCGGTCCCCCCTCTGGACCCCCCATTCACATAATAATATAGCCCCAGGGGCTAATTACCAACAAAATGCGGGAGCCCACGCTTTTTTTTTCTTTAATCGGCAGGATCCGCGCATATTTCCGTTTAAAAAAAAAAACAAAAAAATTTTTGGGGCCCAGGGTGGCCTTGTGGGATCCCCTAACCAGGCCTAGGGGGTCAGGGTGTTTCTACCCTGCCCCCTTTTTGCGTTTTGCGCACTTTTTTCAAGGATTTCTTGTGCCTCGGTACTACCGAGGCACGAAATGGCTGCCAACACTTCCTGGTTTGGAGTGTTGACAGCAAGTTGACAGCCAATTAACATGCAGCTCGTGATCGCCGGGTGCGCTCAGGGTGCGTAGATCCACCGCACCCATAGATATATATGTGATTTTACTTTTGATTTTCTCAGGAACTACTGAACGGATTTACACCATTTAATCAAAAGGCACGACTCTGAACCAAGGGCTACCTTTTTGCCAAATTTGGTGTAATTTCATTCAACAGTTCAGGCTGTAGCTGCGACTAAAGGTTCCTATAGAAAATTGCATGGGGAAAACACGTTTTGGGACCCCCCTTTTTTCTCGGCCCCCACTTGACGATTCACCCTGAGACTTTCAGGATAGGAGCGGACCGGAGCTGGCCAAAAGTTTTGAAAATGTTGCGAAGATTCGTCAACCGACGCCAAAGTTATTGGGAATAGAATGTTGCAGATTTCCTATGGAAAATAGGTCCTAACTATAACTACCTACTGGCGACCGCCAGTAGGTTTATATATATATATATATATATATATATATATATATATATATATATATATATAGACGCTCCAAGTCTCACCCATAAACTGCTGAACTCACGGCGGGTGCCATTCATCTCAGACGTGTGGGTAAGCCACGTTAAAATATCAGGCTCCAGGAAAGATGCAAAGCACTCACGGGACATGTTTCAGGTAGATTTATTCAGCAAATGCATTTCGGCATCAAGCCTCCAATTCGATAATTGGCAGCAGTGGCTGACAGGATATCTCTCTTTGATCCTCGGCGGTTCATGCAGTGTTAAATACCTCAAGTCTCACCCATAAACTGCTGAACTCACGGCGGGTGCCATTCATCTCAGACGTGTGGGTAAGTCACGTTAAAATATCAGGCTCCAAGAAAAATGCAAAGCACTCACGGGACACTTTTCAGGTAGATTTATTCAGCAAATGCATTTCGGCATCAAGCCTTCCTCAGTGCTGATCAACTCGGCATTCGGCATTACACAGATTTTGAATGCATAATCACAGGATTTTATTGGAGGAACACAAAGTCATGGGCAGCAACGAAGGACTCATTAGGTTGAGGTCATGATACCTCTCTCTCTGGCGGCCATGACAGCATGTCTTTGATGATATATCACCTGATGGTGAAGACTTCATTACTTTTTTGTAAAGGTTCTCAGTCTCTCATAGACTATTTACAATTGAAATGGTACATGTTGCTCACATGCCTCATGACATATCCAGTCCCCCGAAGCTGAATCAGCCATTGTGCCTCCTCATCATCAAAGACATGCTGTCATGGCCGCCAGGGAGAGAGGTATCATGACCTCAACCTAATGAGTCCTTCGTTGCTGCCCATGACTTTGTGTTCCTCCAATAAAATCCTGTGATTATGCATTCAAAATCTGTGTAATGCCGAATGCCGAGTTGATCAGCACTGAAGAAGGCTTGATGCCGAAATGCATTTGCTGAATAAATCTACCTGAAACGTGTCCCGTGAGTGCTTTGCATCTCTCTTGGAGCCTGATATTTTAACGTGACTTACCCACACGTCTGAGATGAATGGCACCCGCCGTGAGTTCAGCAGTTTCTGGGTGAGACTTGGAGCGTCTATTTAACACTGCATGAACCGCCGAGGATCAAAGAGAGCTATCCTGTCAGCCACTGCTGCCAATTATCGAATTGGAGGTTGCCAGTAATCCATACTGAAGCCTGTGGGGTGTGCAACATTTGAATTTTAGGCAGGCGAGGGACTGGAACAAATGACTGTGGCACCGGCAATCTGGAGGCACAATGGCTGATTCAGCTTCGGGGGACTGGATATGTCATGAGGCATGTGAGCAACATCTAATATTTCAATTGTAAATTGTCTATGAGAGACTGAGAACCTTTACAAAAAAGCAATGAAGTGTTCACCATCAGGTGATATATCATCGAAGACATGCTGTCATGGCCGCCAGGGAGAGAGGTATCATGACCTCAACCTAATGAGTTCTTCGTTGCTGCCCATGACTTTGTGTTCCTCCAATAAAATCCTGTGATTATGCATTCAAAATCTGTGTAATGCCGAATGCCGAGTTAATCAGCACTGAGGAAGGCTTGATGCCGAAATGCATTTGCTGAATAAATCTACCTGAAACGTGTCCCGTGAGTGCTTTGCATCTTTCTTGGAGCCTGATATTTTAACGTGACTTACCCACACGTCTGAGATGAATGGCACCCGCCGTGAGTTCAGCAGTTTATGGGTGAGACTTGGAGCGTCTATTTAACACTGCATGAACCGCCGAGGATCAAAGAGAGCTATCCTGTCAGCCACTGCTGCCAATTATCGAATTGGAGGTTGCCAGTAATCCATACTGAAGCCTGTGGGGTGTGCAACATTTGAATTTTAGGCAGGCGAGGGACTGGAACAAATGACTGTGGCACCGGCAATCTGGAGGCACAATGGCTGATTCAGCTTCGGTGGACTGGATATGTCATGAGGCATGTGAGCAACATCTAACATTTCAATTGTAAATTGTCTATGAGAGACTGAGAACGTTTACAAAAAAGTAATGAAGTGTTCACCATCAGGTGATATATCATCAAAGACATGCTGTCATGGCCGCCAGGGAGAGAGGTATCATGACCTCAACCTAATGAGTCCTTCGTTGCTGCCCATGACTTTGTGTTCCTCCAATAAAATCCTGTGATTATGCATTCAAAATCTGTGTAATGCCGAATGCCGAGTTGATCAGCACTGAGGAAGGCTTGATGCCGAAATGCATTTGCTGAATAAATCTACCTAAAACGTGTCCCGTGAGTGCTTTGCATCTCTCTTGGAGCCTGATATTTTAACGTAACTTACCCACACGTCTGAGATGAATGGCACCCGCCGTGAGTTCAGCAGTTTATGGGTGAGACTTGGAGCGTCTATTTAACACTGCATGAACCGCCGAGGATCAAAGAGAGCTATCCTGTCAGCCACTGCTGCCAATTATCGAATTGGAGGTTGCCAGTAATCCATACTGAAGCCTGTGGGGTGTGCAACATTTGAATTTTAGGCAGGCGAGGGACTGGAACAAATGACTGTGGCACCGGCAATCTGGAGGTACAATGGCTGATTCAGCTTCGGGGGACTGGATATGTCATGAGGCATGTGAGCAACATCTAACATTTCAATTGTAAATTGTCTATGAGAGACTGAGAACCTTTACAAAAAAGTAATGAAGTGTTCACCATCAGGTGATATATCATCAAAGACATGCTGTCATGGCCGCCAGGGAGAGAGGTATCATGACCTCAACCTAATGAGTCCTTCATTGCTGCCCATGACTTTGTGTTCCTCCAATAAAATCCTGTGATTATGCATTCAAAATCTGTGTAATGCCGAATGCCGAGTTAATCAGCACTGAGGAAGGCTTGATGCCGAAATGCATTTGCTGAATAAATCTACCTGAAACGTGTCCCGTGAGTGCTTTGCATCTTTCTTGGAGCCTGATATTTTAACGTGACTTACCCACACGTCTGAGATGAATGGCACCCGCCGTGAGTTCAGCAGTTTATGGGTGAGACTTGGAGCGTCTATTTAACACTGCATGAACCGCCGAGGATCAAAGAGAGCTATCCTATCAGCCACTGCTGCCAATTATCGAATTGGAGGTTGCCAGTAATCCATACTGAAGCCTGTGGGGTGTGCAACATTTGAATTTTAGGCAGGCGAGGGACTGGAACAAATGACTGTGGCACCGGCAATCTGGAGGCACAATGGCTGATTCAGCTTCGGTGGACTGGATATGTCATGAGGCATGTGAGCAACATCTAACATTTCAATTGTAAATTGTCTATGAGAGACTGAGAACCTTTACAAAAAAGTAATGAAGTGTTCACCATCAGGTGATATATCATCAAAGACATGCTGTCATGGCCGCCAGGGAGAGAGGTATCATGACCTCAACCTAATGAGTCCTTCGTTGCTGCAGATGACTTTGTGTTCCTCCAATAAAATCCTGTGATTATGCATTCAAAATCTGTGTAATGCCGAATGCCGAGTTGATCAGCACTGAGGAAGGCTTGATGCCGAAATGCATTTGCTGAATAAATCTACCTAAAACGTGTCCCATGAGTGCTTTGCATCTCTCTTGGAGCCTGATATTTTAACGTAACTTACCCACACGTCTGAGATGAATGGCACCCGCCGTGAGTTCAGCAGTTTATGGGTGAGACTTGGAGCGTCTATTTAACACTGCATGAACCGCCGAGGATCAAAGAGAGCTATCCTGTCAGCCACTGCTGCCAATTATCGAATTGGAGGTTGCCAGTAATCCATACTGAAGCCTGTGGGGTGTGCAACATTTGAATTTTAGGCAGGCGAGGGACTGGAACAAATGACTGTGGCACCGGCAATCTGGAGGCACAATGGCTGATTCAGCTTCGGGGGACTGGATATGTCATGAGGCATGTGAGCAACATCTAACATTTCAAT
Source organism: Triturus cristatus (assembly GCF_964204655.1). Classification (NCBI taxonomy): domain Eukaryota; kingdom Metazoa; phylum Chordata; class Amphibia; order Caudata; family Salamandridae; genus Triturus; species Triturus cristatus. Next base: position 320,346,406 of record NC_140592.1, read on the forward strand.
TGTAAATTGTCTATGAGAGACTGAGAACCTTTACAAAAAAGTAATGAAGTGTTCACCATCAGGTGATATATCATCAAAGACATGCTGTCATGGCCGCCAGGGAGAGAGGTATCATGACCTCAACCTAATGAGTCCTTCATTGCTGCCCATGACTTTGTGTTCCTCCAATAAAATCCTGTGATTATGCATTCAAAATCTGTGTAATGCCGAATGCCGAGTTGATCAGCACTGTGGAAGGCTTGATGCCGAAATGCATTTGCTGAATAAATCTACCTGAAACGTGTCCCGTGAGTGCTTTGCATCTTTCTTGGAGCCTGATATTTTAACGTGACTTACCCACACGTCTGAGATGAATGGCACCCGCCGTGAGTTCAGCAGTTTATGGGTGAGACTTGGAGCGTCTATTTAACACTGCATGAACCGCCGAGGATCAAAGAGAGCTATCCTGTCAGCCACTGCTGCCAATTATCGAATTGGAGGTTGCCAGTAATCCATACTGAAGCCTGTGGGGTGTGCAACATTTGAATTTTAGGCAGGCGAGGGACAGGAACAAATGACTGTGGCACCGGCAATCTGGAGGCACAATGGCTGATTCAGCTTCGGTGGACTGGATATGTCATGAGGCATGTGAGCAACATCTAACATTTCAATTGTAAATTGTCTATGAGAGACTGAGAACCTTTACAAAAAAGTAATGAAGTGTTCGCCATCAGGTGATATATCATCAAAGACATGCTGTCATGGCCGCCAGGGAGAGAGGTATCATGACCTCAACCTAATGAGTCGTTTGTTGCTGCCCATGACTTTGTGTTCCTCCAATAAAATCCTGTGATTATGCATTCAAAATCTGTGTAATGCCGAATGCCGAGTTGATCAGCACTGAGGAAGGCTTGATGCCGAAATGCATTTGCTGAATAAATCTACCTGAAAAGTGTCCCGTGAGTGCTTTGCATTTTTCTTGGAGCCTGATATTTTAACGTGACTTACCCACACGTCTGAGATGAATGGCACCCGCCCTGAGTTCAGCAGTTTATGGGTGAGACTTGGAGCGTCTATTTAACACTGCATGAACCGCCGAGGATCAAAGAGAGCTATCCTGTCAGCCACTGCTGCCAGTTATCGAATTGGAGGTTGCCAGTAATCCATACTGAAGCCTGTGGGGTGTGCAACATTTGAATTTTAGGCAGGCGAGGGACTGGAACAAATGACTGTGGCACCGGCAATCTGGAGGCACAATGGCTGATTCAGCTTCGGGGGACTGGATATGTCATGAGGCATGTGAGCAACATCTAACATTTCAATTGTAAATTGTCTATGAGAGACTGAGAACCTTTACAAAAAAGTAATGAAGTGTTCGCCATCAGGTGATATATCATCAAAGACATGCTGTCATGGCCGCCAGGGAGAGAGGTATCATGACCTCAACCTAATGAGTCGTTTGTTGCTGCCCATGACTTTGTGTTCCTCCAATAAAATCCTGTGATTATGCATTCAAAATCTGTGTAATGCCGAATGCCGAGTTGATCAGCACTGAGGAAGGCTTGATGCCGAAATGCATTTGCTGAATAAATCTACCTGAAACGTGTCCCGTGAGTGCTTTGCATCTCTCTTGGAGCCTGATATTTTAACGTGACTTACCCACACGTCTGAGATGAATGGCACCCGCCGTGAGTTCAGCAGTTTATGGGTGAGACTTGGAGCGTCTATTTAACACTGCATGAACCGCCGAGGATCAAAGAGAGCTATCCTGTCAGCCACTGCTGCCAATTATCGAATTGGAGGTTGCCAGTAATCCATACTGAAGCCTGTGGGGTGTGCAACATTTGAATTTTAGGCAGGCGAGGGACTGGAACAAATGACTGTGGCACCGGCAATCTGGAGGCACAATGGCTGATTCAGCTTCGGGGGACTGGATATGTCATGAGGCATGTGAGCAACATCTAACATTTCAATTGTAAATTGTCTATGAGAGACTGAGAACCTTTACAAAAAAGTAATGAAGTGTTCACCATCAGGTGATATATCATCAAAGACATGCTGTCATGGCAGCCAGGGAGAGAGGTATCATGACCGCAACCTAATGAGTCCTTCATTGCTGCCCATGACTTTGTGTTCATCCAATAAAATCCTGTGATTATGCATTCAAAATCTGTGTAATGCCGAATGCCGAGTTGATCAGCACTGAGGAAGGCTTGATGCCGAAATGCATTTGCTGAATAAATCTACCTGAAACGTGTCCCGTGAGTGCTTTGCATCTTTCTTGGAGCCTGATATTTTAACGTGACTTACCCACACGTCTGAGATGAATGGCACCCGCCGTGAGTTCAGCAGTTTATGGGTGAGACTTGGAGCGTCTATTTAACACTGCATGAACCGCCGAGGAACAAAGAGAGCTATCCTGTCAGCCACTGCTGCCAATTATCGAATTGGAGGTTGCCAGTAATCCATACTGAAGCCTGTGGGGTGTGCAACATTTGAATTTTAGGCAGGCGAGGGACTGGAACAAATGACTGTGGCACCGGCAATCTGGAGGCACAATGGCTGATTCAGCTTCGGGGGACTGGATATGTCATGAGGCATGTGAGCAACATCTAATATTTCAATTGTAAATTGTCTATGAGAGACTGAGAACCTTTACAAAAAAGTAATGAAGTGTTCACCATCAGGTGATATATCATCAAAGACATGCTGTCGTGGCCGCCAGGGAGAGAGGTATCATGACCTCAACCTAATGAGTTCTTCGTTGCTGCCCATGACTTTGTGTTCCTCCAATAAAATCCTGTGATTATGCATTCAAAATCTGTGTAATGCCGAATGCCGAGTTAATCAGCACTGAGGAAGGCTTGATGCCGAAATGCATTTGCTGAATAAATCTACCTGAAACGTGTCCCGTGAGTGCTTTGTATCTTTCTTGGAGCCTGATATTTTAACATGACTTACCCACACGTCTGTGATGAATGGCACCCGCCGTGAGTTCAGCAGTTTATGGGTGAGACTTGGAGCGTCTATTTAACACTGCATGAACCGCCGAGGATCAAACAGAGCTATCCTGTCAGCCACTGCTGCCAATTATCGAATTGGAGGTTGCCAGTAATCCATACTGAAGCCTGTGGGGTGTGCAACATTTGAATTTTAGGCAGGCGAGGGACTGGAACAAATGACTGTGGCACCGGCAATCTGGAGGCACAATGGCTGATTCAGCTTCGGTGGACTGGATATGTCATGAGGCATGTGAGCAACATCTAACATTTCAATTGTAAATTGTCTATGAGAGACTGAGAACCTTTACAAAAAAGTAATGAAGTGTTCACCATCAGGTGATATATCATCAAATTCATGCTGTCATGGCCGCCAGGGAGAGAGGTATCATGACCTCAACCTAATGAGTCCTTCGTTGCTGCCCATGACTTTGTGTTCCTCCAATAAAATCCTGTGATTATGCATTCAAAATCTGTGTAATGCCGAATGCCGAGTTGATCAGCACTGAGGAAGGCTTGATGCCGAAATTTATTTGCTGAATAAATCTACCTGAAAAGTGTCCCGTGAGTGCTTTGCATTTTTCTTGGAGCCTGATATTTTAACGTGACTTACCCACACGTCTGAGATGAATGGCACCCGCCGTGAGTTCAGCAGTTTATGGGTGAGACTTGGAGCGTCTATTTAACACTGCATGAACCGCCGAGGATCAAAGAGAGCTATCCTGTCAGCCACTGCTGCCAGTTATCGAATTGGAGGTTGCCAGTAATCCATACTGAAGCCTGTGGGGTGTGCAACATTTGAATTTTAGGCAGGCAAGGGACTGGAACAAATGACTGTGGCATCGGCAATCTGGAGGCACAATGGCTGATTCAGCTTCGGGGGACTGGATATGTCATGAGGCATGTGAGCAACATCTAACTTTTCAATTGTAAATTGTCTATGAGAGACTGAGAACCTTTACAAAAAAGTAATGAAGTGTTCACCATCAGGTGATATATCATCAAAGACATGCTGTCATGGCCACCAGGGAGAGAGGTATCATGACCTCAACCTAATGAGTCCTTCGTTGCTGCCCATGACTTTGTGTTCCTCCAATAAAATCCTGTGATTATGCATTCAATATCTGTGTAATGCCGAATGCCGAGTTGATCAGCACTGAGGAAGGCTTGATGCCGAAATGCATTTGCTGAATAAATCTACCTGAAACGTGTCCCGTGAGTGCTTTTCATCTTTCTTGGAGCCTGAGATATATATATATATATCAACGCTTCAAGGTGCCCCACGGGTGAGGAGCACTCTGCATCAGCACAATTCAAATTGCAGGTACGAACACCGCCTGGCTTGCCGACAGATTAAACAGCTGTCCCGTTGTTAACGCCGACGCGTTTCGAAGTATAAATGAGGGCGTATTAGTGACTGGAAATGCGCACGTTTACCGTTGAAGCCTTTGAAGAAGAAGTCATACTTCGAAACGCGTCGGCGTTAACAACAGGACAGCTGTTTAATCTATCGGCAAGCCAGGCGGTGTTCGTACCTGCAATTTGAATTGTGCTGATGCAGAGTGCTCCACACCCGTGGGGCACCTTGAAGCATTGATGTTAGGCAGCGGTCCCAGCCGCCAAGGAGCACCACCCCGCTCAACAAGGGGGCCACGCGGTTCATTATATAAAGAGCCGCAAAGTGGGGCACCGGCAATAGGATTAAGAACATGCACGGCCTTCTGAGGTTCATCTGAGAACTTTTAAACATTAACAGTAAATTAGTGCACCATTTGTGGGAAGAGTCTTTCTGGCACTACTACCCCCAGCATGCACTGCACAGAATTCATTATGGACGGCCCATTTGTGGGCGTGCAATCAAGCATAAATGAGGGTGTATTAGTGACAGAAAATGCGTACCTTTACGGTTGAAGCCTTTGAAGAAGTCATAGTTCGAAACGCGTCTGCGTTAACAACGGTACAGCGGTTTAATCTATCGGCAAGCCAGGCGGTGTTCGTACCTGCAATTTGAATTGTGCTGATGCAGAGTGCTCCTCACCCGTGGGGCACCTTGAAGCGTTGATATATATATATATATATATATATATATATATATATATATATATATATTACCTACTGGCGGTCGCCAGTAGGTAGTTATAGTTAGGACCCCTTTTCCATAGGAAAACCTCAACATTCTATTTTGAATAACTTTGGCGCCGGTCGATGAATCCTCGCAAATTTCTCAAAATAGGTGGGGCGCTACGCTCCGCTCCTACCCTGAAAGTCTCGGGGGGATCCGTCAAGCGGGGGCTGAGATAAAAGGGGGGTCCCAAAACGCGTTTTCCCCATGCATTTTTCCATAGGACCTTTAGAACGAGCTACAGCCCGAACGGCTGAACAGAATTACTCGAAATTTGGCAGAGAGGTAGTCCCTAGGTCAAGGAAGTGCCTTTTGTAGGTTTGGTGTAAATCTGTTCAGTAGATTCTGAGAAAATAGCCTTTAAATCAATATATATATCTGAGCCCGCTTACGGTACGCTTACCGTACGCTTACCGTAAGCGTACGGTGGCGTGCGCGAGCGCGATTCTGATTGGCTCTTAGATCTTAGTAAACATTCGAATCGGCCGAAACCAGGAAGCGGCGGCCGCCATTTTGTGTATTTCACTCAGAAAAAAAAGAGTGAAAACAAGAAAAGGGGGCAATGAGGAGAGTTACAGACCCCCTTACATTTGTGAGGGGGTCAAAGAAGGACTGTAAAGTACAAAGAAAACATTTATTGATTTTAAAAAAAATCACGGGGTACGCGTACGGTAAGCTTACGGTAAGCGTACGGTAGAAAAAAAAAAAAAAAAATGAAAATCAGATTTAAGTGTTTAGATATTAGGGGGCTCTAAAAAGAGCCGTTGTGTTTATGAAATGATTTTTTAGTGGTACCTACAAGTAAGTACCGATGCAGAGTCTAAGGTTCAAGAGGAAGACTCTGTTCCCTTCATCATTGAAGTGCACACCATCTCCTCTATAAATGTCTTGCATGTCATAACGCAAGTTGTTGTGGTAAATGGCACCCATACCATAGTCACGGAGGAAAGCAGAAACAGATTTGTTGACGTGCTTTCTTGCTTTGTCATCGCACCGCGTGCCCACCGTGCGTGCACGGCACTAACTGCGTAAAGTGGGCGCGCGGTGCGCGAAGCGCACCGCGTGCTCACTGTGCGCGCACGGTGCGAGAAGCGCACCGTGCGCGCACGGAACGAACTGCGTTAAGTGGGCGCGCACGCCACGAATGGCGTAAAGTAACTTAGCATTTAAAAAACCGTACAAATTCACTGAAAAAACCATAGGTTTCACACACGTTATAGTTAGGAATTAGCATTTAAAAAAACCTTGCAAATTCACTGAAAAAACCATAGGTTTCACACATGTTATAGTTAGCGGAAATTTTACTGATAAAAAACCAATGAAATTCCCCCGTTATAGTTAGTGCAGGCAACTATAACTCACGCGACCGCAATCTTCTGCTGATGACATATGTGTCTTTATGAAAAAAAAATATTTGTAATATATGTATAGCTAAAAATGTATGGACGAAGACATGGGCAAATAAGTGTCTAAATACAGTATTAGCATCAGCAGAGGATTGCGGTCGCGTGAGTTATAGTTGCCTGCACTAACTATAACGGGGGAATTTCATTGGTTTTTTATCAGTAAAATTTCCGCTAACTATAACATGTGTGAAACCTATGGTTTTTTCAGTGAATATATATATATATGTATATATATGCAGCTAACTTCAACAAGGTTGTGAGATGGATTCACATCAACCCTTAACTAAAACAATGGTGAAACAAAGCCTTGTCGATGGGCGAATTCCCTTGCATTCTAAAGCATGGCATCAAAAACTCTTTCGACTGGGCCAAGTACACATAGCTGTCAGATGTTCTTTGCTTGCTGTTCTTGACTCACAGTCAAGATATTTTCTCTGCACAAAAGTTTTGTGGTTCTTGAAGAAACAGTGACCAACCTCCAAACAAAACCCTTGGAAATTCACAGCTGGAGAGAAGAAAAAGCTTCTCTACCATTGGATCTTTCATAAATTCACATGCTTGAAGTACTCTCTGCAATCAAACTGGGAATCCCTGGTTAAGTGGTGGAACACAGCAGTAATGAAATGAGCATTAACAGTAATAAACTTGCTTTTGTAGTCCAGCCACCTATTGGAAGCTCTCTACTGTGGCCAATAAAGGGGGTCCGTTTGTAACTTCACTAACACTAGTGGCCCAATAACCTCATATATTCTTCCCCTTGTCGTGTGAAGGAAACCTGGTGTTATCGTTCTGGCTTTTAAGTATTTCTCCAACATATAAGTGTTTGACAAAGCAGGCATTCTGTTACACTTTTATATTGGAATTCCCCACTTCCAGCTCCAGAGTCTGCAGTTCACTGCAGGTTTTTTACTCAGTAAGGCGAACAGGGAAACTAAGATGATGATTGACATTACGGTTTCTACTATTAAAACGTAAGAAAATCCATCTTCATTCACGTCCTTCCTGTGGTTAGAAAAAGATTTAGGCAGATGACTCAGACCCTGAATGTCTGAGCAAGACTTCATCCCTAAAAAAAAAGTACAGACAAAGAAAGCTCGTTTTTGCCTTTAGGAAAGCCCATTTTTGCGATGCAAAATCCATCAAGTGAGATTCCTCCCACATCCTCCAAAAAGGAGAGCACTTGATGATGTCATTGGCCAAAGCATAATGGGTGATAGAATGGTTGTTGGTTAGAGTAAAGGCACCAACAGTAAAGATTGTATCATAGATGAAGAAGAGTCTGTTTCTGATAGCTGGAGCGCTAAATGTTCCTTTGTCTTCACTTGCCAGGGAGAATATTTTTCTGAAGGGTAAAACAAACTTTCCTCAGAGGAGCACCAAGTCAGTTGAATACCCTTCGCCAGTTTATCCCCCGTACTGCAGACTACATGTGCTTTCTTATTGTTGCAAGGTGGAATATTATCAGTGGGGGCTGGGTGGCATGTCCCGAGAGTGATGTGGCAGGTGGCAAAAATAATCTAATTGATATAACATTAAATAAATATAACTTTCTGCATTGAGGCAAAGTCCTCTGTACTCTTCTCTCCTCGAGGCAGGCTCCCAAGCCAATCTCATGCTCATGAGAGCAGCACCCTGATTGGAGGAAGCGGCTACTCTTGTTTCTCCCAAGGGCACTGGATGCCTGCAGTTATCTCAACCCAGCTGTCTTAAAACAGCTGTGTTGAGTAGTTTAAAGTGAACATGTGTGGCTGGCCATCGCAAGACGGCCTGCCAACGAGAAATACACACTTTAAACAAGTGCAAAAGGCAGCCCACCCTCCTCCCTACTGCTGCTGCCACTCGGCAGCAGCCCCATCCTGTCCTGACACTCTGTTCAGGACCCGGTGACAAAAAATAAAATGGTGATGAATTAGCTTCATTATAATTTTATTTTTCGTCTCTGGGGGCATTTCAGTGAGGCGACGCTCTTTCTCCATAAAGGAGGAGCTGCCCCTGAATATTATGTGGTATGGGTGGGAGGCCTTACAATGCAATATTCTCACAATACACAGAGATAATCTTTGGATTCAACAACAATAATCCTCAACTCAGTCCTGGTAGTGTGGCAAAGAGCATTCAGACATTACTGTAGGAACATGTGTTAAGTATTTTACAGTACTATTATGCTTCATAAGTAATTAAGACAACTCAAAAGAAATCCGACACCAATTTACAAAAATAGAGTGTATTTTCTATATAAATATAGACACAAAAACGAACTTTGTATCACACATAGAACCAGAGTTGTGGATTTTTAAAGATGGATGCACTTTAAGCTGTCAAACTGGTCCCATTGAAATGACTGAGGGGAAAACACAGGTTACACTTTGTCACCTGCAGAGTGCGTTCAAACAAACACTCTTGTGGATAAGGTCATGCGGGCTCGGTCCTTAGATCAAGTTCCAACAGTTGTTACTTCATTACCTTGCCCATGGAGTCCAGGTCCAGAGGTGACTTGGCTGGTCATGGTACTGAGCGGGATCCGCAGGAGTTGTCAAACTTGCAGCACTTGACAAAACCACACTTGGAGATTGAGTTCCACTCTTCCCTCGGAGAGCAGAGGCCTTTGGACTCCTAGAACCCGGGTTCAACAGCTGGATTTCTTCCACCTTGCTTGGTGGCTCTGGGTGCAGAGGTAGCTGGCAGCTGTCAATCACCAGGGCAGGTAATTCCAAAGATGCTTTACTACACACTCAACGACTCCACCTTCATGATGCAGATCTACTCGTATTGTGTTACATTCAAATAAGGAATTAGCCTACTGACAGGTATATATACTTTTTTGGAAAGGAGGAACACATGCTCACAACCCTTTCTCTCCTCTGGTGTCCACTGCAGTCTCGCTTGCATGGAGCAATGAGCTTTTACTATGGACATACGTCAAACACTTGCTTCCAGTATATAGTCTCTTCAGGGCACTTAAGTGTCCTGTCTTCGCATGGTGGCAGAGTCCAAAGTCCTGTTGTCTGTGACAGCTTATTCTTTGTGCCTCTTCTCGGATTCAAAGTCAGAACTGAGGTTCTAGTGTCAGGGAAGCCCCTTAAATGTTAGTTTAGAGGGCGTTAAGGGGGTGAGGAACAGTGGCCATTGGACTACTGGTACCTGCGGCTAACCCATCTCTGGGTGTACATCACCTTTCTACCCAGAGCCCTCTAATTTAGGGTCTTCCAACATGGCAGAACCCTCCCTTGGCTGTACAGACCTCCTAGCCCACCGCAAAGATGTGGCTAGGCTTTTGGAGGTGTACGCCTCCTGAATAACACATTTTTCCGCCTGTCGGGCTGGACAGGGTGGGAAGGGCTTTCTCCTCGAGTGGGGGACAAGTGAGTACATATCAAGGGTGGTGAAAGCCTTTGAGTCTCTCCGCCTTAAGAACTGTAAACACTAGCCATCCTTGGCAGGAGGAGTTGTGACCTCCTTCCTGGCCAGGCCTTTGTCTCTGTCCTGGGGAAGTGCTAGCACATACCACCAGGAGGGCAGAGTCTTGTCTTGGCGGCAAACAGCTCGGGGAAGCCCGCCACAGCACTGAAGCATTAAACCTTAGGTGGGCACCCACTCAAGGTGGCACCTATGTGCATGCCAGTTCACCCTCGATATGAGAATTGTGTTGGGGTGAAAAAGCATGGTATTTGACACCAAACATGACACATTTTGGTTGTTCCATAATGGAGCTGGCTATCTTGAGTTTTCTCAGAAGTCAACCTATGTTACGCTATGGACCGCCGGTCACTTACAGGAAAACCTTGCTTTACAGGGTTACTGTTGGGATATATATGTGTAAGCATATATATGTACACCTGCAATATAATGCACGGTACCTCCTGTGCTAGGAGGACAACCTTAACAGTGACTTACTCACATTTTTTTTTTTTTTTAAACAGACTTTATTAGGTCACAGAACAAAATGCAGTCAATCCCCGTCCCCGATATTCCGCCCTCCAACCAAGTCAGGACGCATTGCAGTAATCACCCCAGCATATGAACTACAACTGTACAGCATTCACCCCAATAGTATCCGTGCTACAAGGTAGCGCATCCACAAGAGTAATCCACAGTGAGTGTGCAATACAGCCAAAATCCCCCCCAGCCCATCCCCCAGCAACCCCCCCACCCTACCCACCCACCCAAGCATGTCGCCAGTACCTATCAGAATTACATGTACATCAAAGCCTCAGCCACCACACGTCGGGCCCGCCTCCCAGCAATCCCAACAGAGAGTACCTCAAGAGCAGAGGGGGGAAGCCTGTTACAGGGCGCTCAAGGAACCGGGGTCCCATCATCCCCCACCGGACCTCCCCCATCCCCCACAACCGAGCGTTTGAACAAGTCCAGGAGTGCCAACCATGCCCGGGCCCATTCGTGCGATCTTTCATTTTCACTGCGTCGAGCCAGACACAATCTATAAGTCCCCTCACTTCCCGCCCATTTCTCCATTTCCCTAGCCCACCGTAATAAATTAGGGCCTTGCCGCGCCTTCCAATGAGAAGTAATCTCCCGCTTGGCCAGGACCAGCCCCAGATCAATAAACCTACTGGTGACCCTAGTCTTTGCTGTATGCGGAAATCCATGTAGCAAGCAGACCCCCGGACCTACCTCCAAGTCCCTCTCTGTCACCGTCAGGAGTAACGTCGCCACTTCCTCCCAAAACCCTGTCACCTGCGGACAGTCCCAGAACATGTGAAGAAAAGTCGCCCCACCATAACCACATCGGGGGCAAGCATCTGGCCCACCAAAGTACTCAGCTATCTTGTGAGGGGTAAGGTATGCCCTATGAAAAACATAAAACTGTATAAGCTGGAAGCGTGCATTTCGTGTACACTTCCAAGGGCGCTCCATGATTTCCTCCCAGTTTTTGTTCGTAATAGGTGCTCCCAGGTCCGCTTCCCACTTGACGCGCAGGGCAGCCAGGGGTTTCCGCATATCGCCAGTAATCCGCCTATAGAGACAAGTCACCGCTTTAACGATACCCGCCGCCATCACTACATACTGACAGGCAAGAGAGGTGTCCGGCTCTATCATCCCCTTCCGCCAGTGCTTCCTGACGGCCGCAGTCAAGGCTGAATGGAACAGGAAGTCCCCCCGCGGGAGATCATGCCGCTCCCTAAAGTCGTCAAAAGGGAGCAGGTTACCATCCTCATATAAGTCTCCCAATGTCATAACTCCCGCCTCCTCCCAGGCCAATAACCGGTTCCAGTCTCCCCCGTGGGGTAGCGCCTCACACATTCGCAAAGGGATCTCGGGTGCGTAAGGAATGATCACACGCGCCCTCCTGGCCAACCGCGCCCAGCACTGTCGAACCACCCTCAAGTCCGGAGGTAGTGAGGCGTCCCTCACCGGCACCCGGAGCAGCACACAAGATAATTGGGACCAGCTCGGATCCGCCCCTCTTTGTTCTTCCGGACGCCTGATGTGACCCGCCACCCACTTTGTGAACCACTGGAGCTGCGCAGCATGGTAATAGGACTCCAGGTCCGGCAACGCAAGGCCTCCCTCACTCCTGGGGCGCTGTAGAGTAAGCAGCGCTACCCTCCGCCTCCCCGCACCCCAGATGAACCCCGTAATCAACGTGGTCAGTTGAGCAAATAGCTTTCCCGGAATCCAGACTGGAAGAGTCCCAAAGTAATAAAGAAGTCTGGGCAAAATGACCATTTTCACTAAGGCGACCCTGCCGGCCACCGACAATGGGAGAGTACCCCAGAAGTGAAAGCAGGTTTTCGCCCCTCTTATTGCTCGCCCCACGTTGCCCTCTAACAAATCAGCGGTATCGTGATAAATCCTGGTTCCCAAGTAAGGCAAACACCGGGATTCCCACGGGACATCCCCCTGGCGAAGCAACCCATCCGGGCCCGTGGGAAACAGACAAGACTTGGTCCAATTCACCCGGAGTCCCGCCACCCTCCCCAGAGTCTCCAGCAAACCCCGCGCCCCCTGCAAGGCCTCCCCAGCATCCGGCAAGAAGAGCAGTAGGTCATCCGCATATAATGCTATGTGCTGCTCTCGTCCCTCGACCAGTAGCCCTGGAAAATACCGTCCCAACCGAGCATGAGCGGCCATGGGCTCCATTGCCAGTGCAAATAATAAGGGGGACAGCGGGCACCCCTGTCTCGTTCCCCGAGCGACCGCGCAGGCACTAGATATCAAGCCCCCCGTCCGCACCCTAGCAGTGGAAGCACTATAAAGAAGCGCCGTCCACTGGACAAAACGTTCCCCCATCCCAAAAGCCCTCAAGACATCAAAGAGATAAGGCCACTCCAGGCTATCAAAGGCTTTTTCAATGTCGACCGCAAATATGCAGGCCTCCTCCTTGTCATAAGAGTCAGATCCCAAGATGCGCATCAGTCTGCGTACGTTCATTGCAGTATTGCGGGTGGGAATGAACCCAGCCTGATCCTCATAGATCAGTTGCAACATATGGGGCATCAATCGACTAGCCAAAATACGACTCAAAATCTTGTAGTCGAGGTTGAGCATCGCCAGAGGCCTATACGAGGACCGCTCCCCAGCAGGTTTACCCGGTTTAAGAAGGGGAACTATGAGGGCTTCTCGCGTGGTAGCAGGGAGGGTCCCCTCTCGGCGCGCCCCGTTATACAGTGCCACTAAGCAGGGTACTAGCACATCTGCATAAGCTGCATAAAACTCAATGGGGAGTCCATCGGTGCCCGGGGTTTTGTTCCTGGCCATGTGCTTTATGGCACTACGCACTTCGCCTTCTTCTACATCCCGACCCAGCGCCTCAGCATCTGCAGCCACAAGTTTTGGGAGCCCCGCCCCCGGCAAAAATTCTGCATCTTCGGAGCAACCAGGGCCCGCCCCACTCCGATACAACTCTGCGTAATACTGTAAGAAGTGATCATTGATGTCTTTTTGGGTGTATAGTACCTCCGTACCCTGCCCCCTCAGTTCTGCTATCGGGGTCCCCCTACGGGCCGGATTGGCCAGCCAGGCCAGCAATGCCCCCACCTTATCACGTTCCACGTGCGCCCTATCCATGTAAGCTTTATAGTCAAAACAACGCAATTTCTCGATCTGGACTGCTAATGCCTCCCGAGCCTCAAGTAGCCCCGCCTGTTAGCCCCGCCTGTTCGTCCGGGCGCTCCGGCCTCACTCTTTCCCTATCGCGCACCCGCCGTTCCGCCGACTGGACGTCCTGCAGCAGCACTCTGCGCACTCCCACTACCTCACCAATGCAGCGCCCCCGAACCACAGCCTTAAAGGCGTCCCATTCTACCACCAGGGATGACGCTGTACGGGCGTTAATTCGAAAATAGTCCTCTATAGCTGATCCAATGTTGGCACGAAACACCGGATCCTCCAGTGTGTCAGGTCGAAGCCGCCATGTGGGAATAGCCGGCTGATCCCGCAACCAGTGTAAGACTGTCAGCAAAGGATTGTGATCCGAGGTTGTCCTAGCCAGGTACTCACTGTGCACCATCGCCCCATGCACGTCAGGGGAGCTAAGGATCGAATCTAGGCGAACATGGAGATCGTGCATTGATGAGAAGTAAGAATAATCCCTCTCCCCCGGATGATGTGCCCTCCAGGTATCAGTCAGTCCCCACTGTCTCTGCCAATCCTGCCGGACCACTGCCAACCTACGCACAGGGGAGTCAACAAGGGGGGGATGGGAGCGGTCCATGCAGACATCCGTGATGCAGTTAAAGTCACCCCCCAGGAGCACCGAGCCAGTCAGCAAGGGGGCCAAAGCCCCAGAGAGACGCGCAAAGAAAGAAGCCTGGTCCGTGTTGGGGGCATAAACACTTCCTATCACAATATCCCTACCATCCAGCCGCCCCGTCACTATCACATATCTGCCTTCTGGGTCAACCACTTGCCCAGTAGATTAAAACGGCATCCCCGCCCGCACCCAGATCAACACACCTCTGGCATAGGCTGAATATGTGGTATAGAACACCTGTCCCCGCCACCTCCGCTGCAGTGCCAACCCCTCCTGTTTGTTCAAGTGTGTTTCCTGGAGCAGTGCTATCTGCACCCCTCGTCGACGAAGGTAAGCATGGATCTTATGGCGGCGAGACATACTATGCATCCCCCTAATGTTCCAAGATAGACATTTAATCCCTACGGCGGCAGCCATGACACGATAGTGTTAGCCCCATGCATCCAATTTCCCCTTGCGACATGCTTGGTCCCACCCCCCCCGTCCCCAAATCCCCAACTCTCCCAACTCCCACACCCCAGGATAGGTTCCCCAAAACTAGTCCCCATCCAAACTAAGAAAATCAACAACCTTGCCAGCTTGGAAGTGAGACGTGCGCAGACCCAAAGTGGGACTCAGAACCCCCCGCCAGCCCTCCCCCGCTACATGTATCAGGACCATCAACAGCCCTGTGGGAGCCCCATTGAAGCCAGTCACTAAGGGTCAAATCCCCCACCCGTAATGGGTCATGGCCCCCTCACTCATCAGTCCCGGGTTGCAACACAGATCGACCATCCTCGCCCTCCAGTCTCCGCTTCAGCCAAACAATTCCGCCGTCTGCGGGGTTACCACCGGGAGCTCAGTGTCAGAATCCCCAGTCGTGCTGCCATCCGGGGAGACCTCTGATCCTCCCCTCACTCGACCAGAAGAAACGGAGGCCGGGCTGTTGCTACCTCTGCTGATCTCTACCACTGCCCGCACAGCTCTGTCCTGTTCTAGGCGCGGATCCGGCACCGTGGGCGCCTGTGTCGGACTCGCAGCGGCCGAAGCTCCTCTCCCCTCACCAGTCACCGGCGACTTCCGGCCCGGGTTCGTCGGGCGAGTTTCCAACCAGCTCCACACATCTTGCGGGGTGGTGAAGAAGAGCGTGCGGGAGCCATCCACCACCCTCAGCCTCGCCGGGAAGAGCATTGCGTAAGGAACCTGAAGCTGCCGCAGTTTCCTCTTAACACCCACAAAGGAGGTCCGCTGCTTCTGAACCTCCCGCGTGAAATCCGGGAATATCATCACCCTAGAGTTTCCAATCTGCAAGCGCTGCCTCTCCCGAGCCTTCTGCAGGATATGATCTCTGTCTCTATAGTGCAGCAGGCGTACCACCATCGGTCTTGGGGGTGCACCCGGCTTGGGAGGCCTCGCCGGGACCCTGTGAGCTCTCTCAAGGGCAAAGAACGGAGACAACCCCTCCGGGGCCACCTCGGCCCGAAGCCATTCCTCCAGGTATCGGACTGCATCAGCCCCCTCCTCACGCTCCGGGACCCCCACTATGCGGAGGTTGTTCCTTCGAGCACGCCCTTCACTGTCCTCAGCACGCAGCTCCAGTGTTCGTACTCTACTCTCCAACTGCGCCATAGATCTTTGCAAGGCAGTCATTCTATCCGGCACCTCCTCCAGCGTCGTCTCGGTCGCCTTCACCCGATCCTTCAATTTTTTATGATCGTCCTTCAACAATGCCAGGTCCACTCCGATGGTATCTATCTTTGTTTCGAGGGCCTCTCTGGAAGCTGTGATGGCCTGCATGATATCCGCCAAGGAGGGGCCGCCCGGAATCTCCGCACCAGGGGCTCTCGCCCCGGCTCCCTCATCGTCCGACCGGTGCTCCCCCTCTTCATCCTGTAGGACCGCAAATCCTTTTCGTCTCGACGACCGACCCATCGCAGGCGCCACTTCAGGGGTCCCTCAAGCGCAACCACTCCAGCAGAATCGGAACAGAGCAGGCTATCCAGCCGGCGAGGTCGCCACAGCAGGCCAAGGTCCCTCGGCGCCCGGAGGGCTGAGCCTCCCCACCAGGGTCCTACAATCTGGACGGGTCTAGGCCCTGACTCCACATCTCCACTGGGCCAGTTCGGGGTGACGAAGACCCCCGTCGCACCTCCTCCGCAACACCAGGGCAGGGCCCGCCAACCAGTCACTGTACTCCACAGGTTACCACAGCTCACTGTCCGCAGGTCCCAACTGCCGCGTTCATCCGGAGCAACTGCAGCGCACCTCCCACCACTGCTTGGTCCCTGGACGATAGTGTCTTTTCGGGCCTAGCATCTCCCACGCTGCAGCCCCATACTTCCACCGTGAAGACCATGGGAGGGGGCAGCCGCCGATCAGTACCACTCTCAGCCAAGCCCTCAGCTAGTCCGCTTCCCCTGTAGCGCGCTGCAGTGGTATTGGGGGCCACACCTCCACACCCCTCTAGAATATGGGAGACCTCCAGTCGCCGCAGTCCAGTCCCAGCAGGCCTCACTTATGTTCCGGTCCACGCCAGGTAACCAGCCACAGCTCCCTCGTCTGCCCACACTTGCACACCTCACCGCTCGCTCCGGTCCTCAGCGGCCCGCTCCTCTCCAGTCACTCCGAGCCGCCATCTTAGGGTCAGGCAGCAGCCACACTTGTCCGCTGTTCGCCGTTCTCACCAGGCTCCTCGGGCACCCCTGCTCGCATCCGCCGCCGCCGCCGATTCACCCTCCAGGCTCCTCACTACTGGGCCAGCCACCGCGCCGTTGCCGATGGGCAGAAGAGGACGGGCACTTCAGCAGCGACCCGCAGCCGCCATCTTGGGCCGCCCGGTCACCAACGCGGCGCGATCTCCGCACGGTCCCACAGCCTCACCAGGGCGACTCCGCTGTCACCGGATCGCCTACGCAGCCACCAGGTCTCCACTACTGGGGTGAGGAGGAAGGGATCTCCCCCAGCGACTCAGGATAGTTGAAACCGAGGGAGGCCGTGGAGGAGCTCCGAGATCTCCGACCTCCTACATCGGCGTCTGGCCACGCCCCCGTGACTTACTCACATTAAGGCAGTGGTGTGGCCCTGCAGCACATGGTGTGTGCAGAGTCACTCTCGAGCAGATAGGCTGCTGGTCACATCTGACGGCGCGATGTTTGTGTACTAGGCAGGAAACCTCTTATTTTCCTGTTTGTATCCATGTTGTACTCTATATAGTGTAATCTTAGGCAATTGTGTACAGGCACTTTACTTGTTAGTCCTGATGATGATCCGATATCCTCTTGATAAGGATCGAAAGGCCGTCGACACAGTTGTCAGCCTTACACACAGTATTTCTTGTACATAATCTTGTGTGAAGGTGACCTCTTGTATATTAGTTGTTTCGCCATTTAAGTATTTACTGAATGAAACAACCACGAACTGCCTGAGCCGTTTGTACTTTACTGTTTGTCTGATATGTAGGTCCTCGGATACAGGCTTGTATCCCACTGTCATTTGACTTGCATTTTATGTACCATTGTTGAATTAATGTATGTATTAAAAGTGCCTCTGTCCGGCTGGATATTGGCATAAATATAGCACTGATTGAGGCTATATTCATTGCATTGATACTCTTTAACTTTTCAGGGACCCTTATCTCTTGTAACAAATTAGTTCCCAAGGTCCCTGACCGATCTTCTTTAGGTGCCCTTGTCCTTTATATATACTGAGCGCAATCGCTGGATTGCAAGGGCTTTTTGCTCTCATTCACCTTTTTGCTTGACTTGCATTTTATGTACCATTGTCGAATTAATGTATATATTAAAAGTGCCTCTGTCCGGCTGGATATTGGCATAAATGTAGCACTGATTGAGGCTAGATTCATTGCATTGATACTCTTTAACTTTTCAGGGACCCTTGTCTCTTGTAACAAATTAGTTCCCAAGGTCCCTGACCTATCTTCTTTGGGTGCCCTTGTCCTTTATATATACTGAGCGCAATCGCTGGATTGCAAGGGCTTTTTGCTCTCATTCCCCTTTTTGCTTAAAGTGGGTTACATTCTTGTTTCCTTTATACTCACATATTACTTTGGTCTCTTCCACCCTTTACCCTTCACACTCCTTTGTACTTCCTCCATTTTCTAAGAGATATGTCAGATCACGCACCACTTTACACGGACAACTACATTAGAAAGATTTTAGAGGGTCCCTCTCTTTTTAATGACACACCCAGTGCTCCATTAGAAACCAGCTCCTCACTTCCAGAACAACTAGAGAAGGTTAAGAAGAAGTCAGTTAGACTCCAGCTTATGATCCGTATGCTGACGGAATACCTAAAAGCAGATATTATTCCCACAGGTCTACAGGTCAGGAACATACCAGGGATTTTCACGGATATCCCCAAATACATCACAAACTTTAGTTATATCAGCACCACCTGTTCCAGGCACTGGATGGTTTTAGGTATTGATATAGCCACAGAAGAACTAAAGAAACTACTAGAGGAAATAAGTGATATTGAGAAACAAATTAAAGAAAGCGGCACGATAGCTGAAGGTAAAAAACTGTTGGATCAAGTACAAAAACAGTTGACGAGTTCTATAGAATAGAACAGAACAAAAAATCTAATAAAGTCAAGAAAGATATTAAGTCCTACTCTACTGAGAGGACCTATCCCTATCTGAATAAGGACTTTTACCTCAACAGACCATACAGTAACCCACGTAACACAAGACCGTGGGGCAGATTCAATCGAAGGAACAACTTGATAGGTTTCTCCGATACTTCAGTTGATTCATCAGACAACTCCGATCCAGGGGAAGGGACTAGCACATCTAGCAGAGCATTGAACAATCCCTCTTTTTTAGGACGAGGTCAACAAGAGCCACAGAAGAGAGGCGGATTGAAACGGACCCACTGGCAGAACCCTCCAGGGGAACGTTACACACGACACAACCACTACCAATGGTAATCAACTCTAACCCCATGGTTAACTCTAGCTCCATGCATGCCCAAGGTGAACCTTTAGCTCTCACCACACACGAGACACCTCCTAATTTGTCGTTGCCCATCTTTAATCTGACTAAGCACCAACTCAAAGATTCAGAGCTGTCCATACTCAATAAAGGCCTATCTTTTGTCCCAACCACCCATACCAACTTCCTTGATCTTCAGACTGAAGTTCTGAGATTTCTCCGCAAAATAAGGCTTCACAGTTACTTTTTATTGAATCCCCTACCCCCCAAGAAATCCAACACATCCTTAAGACCAGCATCGACATAATCTCCTTCCTCTAGTATGGTTCCACCAGAAATATCTACATTCGAGAAACTTGTACTCAAGGATCTCTCCCAAATGGTAAAGGAACGACATTTTGTCCCATATAACATCCCACTGGTGGAAAAATCTGCTCTTGACACACTCAAGACTAATCAGGACATTGTCATAAAGCCTGCTGACAAAGGAGGTGGCATAGTATTACAAGAATTAACTAGCTATAATAATGACATACTGAGACAATTAGAGAACACAGACCACTATTGCAAACTTCCCACCAATCCTACTGTTGAATTGCAGCAACTAATTCTGCAAGTGACCGCATCTGGTCTTGACCAAGGTTTCCTGTCCAAACCTGAATACCAGTTCCTCAATGCACCACGCACGCCTGTCATCTACACACTTCCGAAGATCCACAAAGATCAAGCCAACCCACCTGGACGTCCTATCGTTTCAGGGTGTGGCTCTATTCTTGAGCCACTTGGCCTCTATGTCGATTTCTTCATAAAAGAATTTGTACCCATGACCCCGTGCTATGTAAGAGATAGCATGCAAATGATCACGTTAGTCGAGAATCATTCCTTTGACCCATGCACTGACACCTTGTGCACTTTAGACGTTGAATCATTATACACCAATATCCCCCAAATTGACTCTTTACGGGTGATTGAAGGTATCCTCGACACGCGTCCCAGACCACATGCTGTTCCTACCACTTTCATTCTGCAGTTGCTTGAGATCTGCCTCACCAGGAATTTTTTCCTGTTTGATGGCCAATTTTATCAGCAAACCAAAGGTACATCAATGGGAGCTGTTTTTGCCCCAAATCTGGCTATACTGTACATGGATGCTCTCGAGACCAACCACATACTTGTACAAGAGAACCCCTTTCACAATGCAATTACATTGTGGAAGCTCTACATTGATTATATTTTTATGATCTGGCAGGACACCCAAGCTTTGCTAGAACAGTTTTTACATTGGTTAAACAAC
The DNA here is from genome assembly GCF_964204655.1 of Triturus cristatus. Lineage (NCBI taxonomy): Eukaryota > Metazoa > Chordata > Amphibia > Caudata > Salamandridae > Triturus > Triturus cristatus. The sequence goes on from NC_140592.1 coordinate 320,366,850, forward strand.
AATTGTGGGGGACTCAAATTTACACTTTCACACAACAAAACATCTATCCCCTTTCTAGACCTGAATATCATACACAGAGAGGGTCAGTTAATCACTAGCCTATTTAGGAAGCCCACAGAACGTAATACTCTGCTTAAATACAACAGCAACCACCCTAGAGCACTGAGGGATCTCCTACCCTATTCCCAGTTTTTGCGCATACGACGCAATTGCACTTTAAAGGAAGATTACTTCACAGAGGCAAAAACACTCAGCAATAAACTCACAACCAGAGGGTACCCTAAGAGATTGATACGCAATGCCCTCAAAAGAGCTTGGTACTGCCCGAGAGAGTGCCTTCTGGAACCCAAAAACACAGAACCGCATTGTTTGTGTCACTACTTTCTCTCCTTCCTCAAACAAACTACGCAAGAGCGTATTAAAGCATTGGAATGTGATCAGTGCTGGCGTACTAAACTTGGACAGACCCCTTTTTGCGTTTAAAAAGAATAAAAACATTAAAGACCATTTGGTCAGGGCTGCACTGCCTTGTTTGCCCCACACAGGTACACTTCATGACCATTGGGGGCTCCCACGCTTAACCGGACACGCGAAGTGCGGGAATTGTACGGTCTGTAGATTCACTTCTGACTGTAAGGAATTTGTGTTTGGCACTATAAAACATGTACACAGAGAGTTTTCCAATTGTAACACAAGCAATGTTATCTATGCCATTTTATGTCCCTGTGAGAAGATCTACATAGGTCAGACAACGCAAAAGATTCAGATCAGAATTTGCCAACACAGGAGCAGGCTCCGCTGCAAAGCGCCGAATGCCCCTCTTGTTGAACATTTTGAAATTTCTGGTCACACTGAAGATGACATACGTTGGACAGTAATAACCGTGGTTAAAGTGCCACCGAGGGGAGCTGACCTCTCGCAACTGCTCAACAAAGAGGAATTGAAATGGATCCTCAAAACGGGCAGTATCCACACAGGGTTAAACCGCCTTGAACATTGGACAACATTGCTGTAATCATATTGTTGTACCAACACTGTTTAATCCCCATTGTACTACTCTTGATTTTCAGGCATTACAACTTGCATGTTACTGTATGATGAAGATCTCTAATGGATTCAGCACTCTCCCTTAGAGTCAAGTGTCTCCTAATTACTATAATGTTATTTTCCTCTCTCACTTTATTACCATTTTCTAAATATGATCAGGTTTCTATCTTCCTATCTCCTTACTGCATGGGAGCGCTCCCCTTTCTGCCCTCCGCCTCATCGGGCTCACTGTTTCTCTATACCACTCCAAGATGGCCGCTGCAGTCAGTAACCATTCTCTCCTCGCACGCATCCCTCCACCCACCCGGTCACGTGACCTCAGACTCGCGATCACATGACACCCCATCAAATACAACGTCCACTTCCATCTCACTCCCTCTGAACTTCGCTGTCGGAAACCACTCTATCCATCTCCTGAGGTAAGCGCCATCGCCGACCGCTGGGCACTTTTCCCTAGCCTCCGCGCATTACACCTCTCTTCCCAGGACCTGACCTATTCGTTTTTTGCAGGCTTGTCCCCCCACCGCGATTTTGGATTATTAATGAATTACCCACATTCCCTTATTAAGGTAAGACTCATCGCCTCACACGTTCAACTCATCCACCCTCATTCTTTCTCCCCCTCTCACTCCCGCTCTTTTCCCCGCAGGTTCCGGCACAACATCCCTCCGGCCAACACTCTTATCTCGGGATGCTTAGCACCCGATTGGGTAAGCTTTAGCGAGTTTCTCTCCTCCCTCTCGCTCTTGCGGCCCCCCCCCCTTCCTTTAATCCAGCATTCCTTTCATCCTCAGGTTAAATGGCCCCCTTCCATCATTGTGAGGTTTCCTGCCTAGTACACGAACATCGCGCCGCCAGAGGTGACTATTCTGTTTACTCATGCCACCCCGCCCACCACGTGTACACCTCCACCCTTCACCCTACCTATAGTTTGAACGCCTGATCTTCCCGGACAGTCACGGATCATCATTGCACGACTTTCGCGCTCACTCTGTGTCTGCCTCTCGCTATTTCACATTCACCCCTTCGACCAAACACCGTTTCACCCTTCCTTTAGCTTACACATAGTCCATTCGGACAGCCATTGATTTATTAATGCATGGCCATCGCGCTTAGTCTTCATCTGCATCTCGCATTTCACATCACCCTGGAATTTTCACGTTCCGTCCTTCCGTTTTAGTATATCTGACTCCTATTTCTGTTTTAATTCAATCAGTCACACTGTATTGTTCTTTATATTTCCAAATCATCGACTAATTCTATAAATATGGCTTTCTTCTCTCCCCCCTCCTTATTTTCCTTTTTGTATCCATGTTGTACTCTATATAGTGTAATCTTAGGCAATTGTTTACAGGCACTTTACTTGTTAGTCCTGATGATGATCCGATATCCTCTTGATAAGGATCGAAAGGCCGTCGACACAGTTGTCAGCCTCACACACAGTATTTCTTGTACATAATCTTGTGTGAAGGTGACCTCTTGTATATTAGTTGTTTCGCCATTTAAGTATTTACTGAATAAAAAAAAACCACGAACTGCCTGAACCTTTTTTATTTTACTGTTTGTCTGATATGTAGGTCCTCGGATACAGGCTTGTATCCCACTGTCATTTGACTTGCATTTTATGTACCATTGTCGAATTAATGTATATATTAAAAGTGCCTCTGTCCGGCTGGATATTGGCATAAATATAGCACTGATTGAGGCTATATTCATTGCATTGATACTCTTTAACTTTTCAGGGACCCTTGTCTCTTGTAACAAATTAGTTCCCAAGGTCCCTGACCGATCTTCATTGGGTGCCCTTGTCCTTTATATATAGGGACTTATAAGCAGTGGCGGTGCGTCCATTGGGGCGCAGGGGCGGAGCCCCACTTACCGCGAACGCACGCACGCAGACTGAGACCAGCAATGCAATCATGAATATATTGCGAGGCAATGCGAGCGTCGGACAATGAAGGGGGTGGGGCCGGGGGGCGAGGCGAGCACTGACTGACAGTGACACAGTAAGTTGATTGACAGTGGCAGCGGCTCGCAATTTATCTGCGCATGCTCGAGTTTGTCTCACGACAAGCACGAGCATGCGCATTCGCCGCACTGTAGCCATGTGTACTACTAAGTGAGAGGAGGGGGCCGAGAGGCTGAGGGTTGCCTCTGCAGCAGCCCCGTCTCTCGGTATCCGGGCGAGCCCTATCCGTGCTCTTTCGCCAATCCAGGGCAGGCGCTGCTAATGCAGCGTCTCTGGATTGGCTGAGAGAGCCTGAGACAGTCTCGGCAGCCTAGGAGTAACTGCATTGGGTGCCGCGCAACTATGGCCAATCACTGTGGCTTAGTCTGAACACAGTGACAGTGATTGGCCATGACGTGCGCTGCGCACTCTATGCAATCTGTCGCGTCATCACGCACGTGGTGGTGCCACTGCCACACTGTCTCTGCATACACACCTCGTGGCAGCGGTGCGTACAGGAGGACCCGTCGTGTGACTCTGTCAGTGTGTGTTGACTCCGACCGACTCGTGGTGGTGGTGGTGGTGACAATTTTCTTGTGTAGTACTACACTGACTGAGTCTCTACTGTTGTCCCCCCTGACTTGTCCATTGGTGAGTACTGTCGTTTTCGATGTGGTTTCCCCAGCATTCTAATGCGATGGTGTTTTACTTTACTTCAGCTAAGCTTCATTTCCTGCTACGCACTTATGTCTCGAGCAGTGCGCCATTAACACTCCAAGCTCATCTAGATAACGCCGGCAAAATCAATGTCTCTGTGTCATGAATAAAGGAGTGAAATACTTTGCAACCTTCCAACATTAAATTAGACCAAAGTGCCCCCTCACATCCCGCTTAAGTAAAGCAATGATTCACCACATGTGACGAATGCCAGTGACCCACTTCTGTTCTGTTCTCTTTCATTTCCATGGCGCGTGCCTCGTCACGCTGTTTACCCATCTTCATGCCTCACAAGGCAAGAGAAGTGAAAGAGACCGACTGTATTGGAAAGGGATAGATATTATGGTCAACCTGGTTTCACGTTACCACGTAAACACACGCGTCATCACAGCCACGGTTAAAAACATGCTGAATATTAATGTTTTTTGCGTTGACTTAGCCGTGAGTAATTAGGTAAAATAAAAAGTCCAAGGGCCTATAGATTTTCATAAGAGCCCGTCGCTAGATCAGCTGAATACCAGGGCTGCCTAGTACTCATTCCACTCTATACCTCTTTCTTCCACCACCCTAAACTTCCGGTCTCTTTAACTCTTTTTTTTCTCAGCACCACTTTCGCCATTTGTCATTGTTTTCCTATTTTCCTCATACTCCTTTCTCCTTTTTCTCTCCTTCTCTCTTCTTACTCTGATCCAAAGTCTTCAGATGTCTTCACACATTACAGGGGTCCCTGGGCCACCTTTATTTTACCAATAACAGATCCTGTCCTGCGGAGATAGAGGCATGGGACGTGTTGGCACATCTGACATACCTTGGCTAATTTGGAGAAATACAGCAATACAAAGCCATGCGTTATCCCTACAGAGAAATGCCTGGGAGCAGTTACCAACGACCTACAGGCGTTTATGTGACCTCTGTACTATGTGTAGACACCTGTGATGAGTATGTTAATCGTTTTGGGCGAGAGAGGCACAGCACCGACCACTGATCCAGGATTGTGGGAAAAAAAAGGCCGCTTTTATTTAAACAGGTGCACATCACATGTTCCTCCGTCGCGCGCTCACCATAGACCGGCAGCGGCAGCCCTGGCGCCGCGTGGCCTGACGCCAGGTGCACACAAGTGACCTTACGTCAGACATCTGCAGGCGCGGAGCCCAGGCGGCAGGGCCCTCCCTGTGGCCAGGCTGGCAGGCGAGAGAGCTCCCGCCGTGCGATGGCGAGTCCAGGGAGAAGAACAGTATTTTGATGTGAGCCATTGCAGTATTTTTATTATTTCTGAAAAGTGCTGGCGATGAGGTGAATTTTTGAGTTCGATGGGGTAGGATTGGGTACGGCAACGGGGAAGATCAGTCCTAAATGTGTACTCCAAAAGAAGAAGAAAAAGTAAGCAGATACACGTTCTCCCCCAAAAACTTAATGTAACACTTGGCCCTGTCATCGAGGCCACAGAAATGATTCAGCAATGGCAGACTGGCACGTGGCAGCACTGATAAAACCTTGCAATAGTGCGACATGTTCTTTGGCAGTATTTTGTTATTATGTCATTTTAAGACGCATTGACACCGTCTGGGCAAAGGTTTCTACTAATTATATTTAGTTTTACTCCTGAATATCAGCGACTGAAAAGTGACAAGTACACCTTTCGAAAATGTTTTCCTGTGCAGGACTTAAAAGGTGGCACTTTCTTCAGTTGGGAGAGGATGTGGTCCGTCAACTAGACTGCCGACTTTGGTGCTGGATACCTCGGGGTCGCGTCCACATCCTGTGATTATGGGCAAATCACTTAATCTCCCCATGCCTGAATGTGCAATGTAAATAGGTGCTAATTATGTAAAGCGCTCCAATACCTTCGGGTCGAGTTCGCGCTATATAAATATGCAAAAAATAAAATTAACGTGAGCCTTTAGAACTGCAGAAAATGATGCATTAAGTGTTTGAGAATGTGTCAAGTCTGTTAAAAGCGACAGAGTCGCATCATTTCTGTGGTCCAATCTAGAAATAACTTTAGCCAAGGCCCAGTGTGAAGCGCCCAAGTAAGTATCAGCAGCGCAGGCTTCAGTGCTCAACGGATGGGGGTGGCTCGGCTGTGGTGTTGGATGTGGTGGAGTTTTATTCTGTATTGTGCTTTGCTGAGTTTATGAAACTTTTTTGTCCTTTTCTGCTGACTGTAAGATTTTTACTCTGCTGTTTGTCATAAAACCTGCTGCAGGATCGGACAAATTCACGTGTTTTTTTATCACCTTTCAGAAGCATGGAGCGCAATGGCAGGCAGAGAAAGGGGGGGATGTAAGAGTTGTGCTGAGATAACGCTTCGAAACTTGTCTTTAGTAGAAACATTTGAATTTAAAATTTTTATCTTTTATATTCCATAAAGATACTGAAAGCTAAAAATCATAGCATTATTACATTTAAATGTAAGCAGGTTCTAATGAATCATTTTAACGTAGCAGACTAAAAAAAGTCTGGTTTCCCCGAACATCAACAAAATAAATATTTTAAGAACACTGTAGTTATTTTATGTTACCTTGAAGAACTGACGCTGGTAAAAATCATTGGGATTACTTGTATTTTAAAAGCAATGCTTGTCTAGTTACAGCACGTTATTTTTATTTTCAGCACCTTCTAAAGCTTGACAACCCTTACCAAATTTTTGGTCATATTTCCGGCGAAGAACAAGACCTCCTTTGCTGCTCTTTCACCCCGGCTACGACCCAGCAAACACCAGAGTTAAAGGTAAGGAAACTGATGCTATTTTTTTAGATTGGAGTTAGAGCTATGTGTGTGGTCACTGTACATGGTGGTTGGGGTAGGCACACATTCTGAACATTGTACCCTCAGTGGATGGAATTTACTAACAGCCTTAGCCCTGTGATTTGGGCAATAACGGTTGTTAACAGTACTATCTATCCCTTGCCTTGTTCAAGGCCCTCAAGCAGTGTCTGTTTCAGTGACTTCAGCAACCACTATGGCACACAGAGGCAGCAGGCAGTAAGGCTGTATTTTTAGCAGTCATGTTGTGCAAAGGGGAGCTGTTGGAGATTTATTGCGATACTGCACAAGATATATGTATTTGAATGCTGCTACATTGCAACCAGTTTAGTTTGTTAAATAAAAAACATCTGTGAGTGAGGTACTCAGAAATGCATTGTATCTCGAAGTCTGTTATGAAGCTCTGTGGTTATACACTGAATAAGCAGCTACCTATGTTATATGACATCTCTTTATTAATGTTATAACTGCACTTTCACAATTGCTTTATTAACCTTCCTGCTTTCTCATCGGGGGGAGAACCCCCGAACCTTCCTTATAGGGGTTCGGGCTCGCTCGCTACGCTCGCTCGCAACGGTGAAGTATACCAATCATTTTACGCCCCACCACTTTAAAATGTCACCAGCTGCTCCTGCTTATAAGGGGGCAAAATACCTTGCCAATGGGGTGTACCAATTCACCTTTAAGGGAAACATCATGGGCACCGGGGCCTGGTTAGCAGGCCCAGTGCACTATCAGTCAAAAACCAGCAACTAGAAGTCTAAAACCAGCAGTGGAGGAAGCATCTGCAAAGAATCCCAGTTTCCAACACCTATTACAATTCTTATGTGCTACGTAAATGGTATTAATTACTCGTGTAAGCAGATACATTCTTACAGTTCACTCACAAATCTGACATTCAGAGAGTGGAAAAGTCAAAACCTGTCGTCAAGTCTTTATTTTCTCATTGACTTTGGCATTGGCAAAAAGGTGTTAGGCTGCAGCTAATTATCAGTCAGGTTGACAGGAAGGAGTGTGGCTGGCCCTCTTAGTGGGATAATTATGGTGGGCTCAGCTTGAACAGAAAATAAGAGACCTCCCTGTTCCCCTGCATGTTGCTGCTCTGGATGCAAAGTACACAAAGTGAGGGCGCTGTTGAATGGGTCTTATGTCGGCAGATTTCACAGGGACACATCACGTTTCAATAGGCCAGCTTGGATCTGTCTAATAATAGCAGCCAGATCTGTTGAATCCCTCTCTTTTCCAGCACTGATGATTATGGAGTACAAAATAGGGGCACACACGTTCAGTTGCTGTGAAAATAGAAGGCCCTTGAAATCTCCCTGGATCTGGGCAATATTACAATAAAAGCACCATTTGCACATCCAAAATGAGTAAAATTCCTTAAGAACTAGGAACGGGCCAATGCATATAGAGAATGTTTTCACCAAAAATGTTTTATTCTGTTACAGCTTGCTTGCCAGCATATGATTAGATCCCACACTAGGTGGACATTTTATTTTCAGGGTTGCATAGCGTGTCCTAATTAAATGTTGTGCCATTTTTTTCTGTGGATCTCTCTGCCATAGACATGGGTAAAATAATGGAGAACCTGCGGATCCTGAGACCAAAGATTCTTACTGTGAGGGGAGAGTTACCAATTAACCAAATTAATTGCATCTGGCCCTGGTGGCTATCCTGAATGCAGTCACTTGCTGGCGCCGCTTGAGTTGCTGGTCTCACTGAGGTTACCGGGCTGGTTATGAGATTTTTACTATACCAGTCCTCTGGGCTGTAAACTAAACAGGACTATCTAATGTCGCTTGAGGTGCTCTCCACTTCTGGTTAGGGAAAAGCCTGGTTGTTGGTCAGACTTGTGGGTGTAGCTTTGCTGCATCTGATGATCAATTCAATTCAATTAATCTGAAGATATATGACCTCCTCAGTATTTTTCAGGACTGTTCCAATTTCCTGAAGAGAGCAGAATCATTGGAAAGAGTTCCTTGGTTCATACTGGCCATTTATGTGCAGGGAAGCAGGTACCCAGAATGACTGAGAGTGGAGGGGCTCCAGGTGTGGCGTGTGCAGTTGTGATTGCAGGAGACAATTAGATAGTGTTCAGAACTGTGTGCTAGGTGCATCTTGAGCTGTCTTCCTTGCCATTGGCCTAAAGGCGGTCCACATTTCAACATGGCTGGGAACTAGCTGAGCCTAATACATTGATGCTAAGGCCATTGAGAAAACAAAGACTTGGGAACAGGTGTTTGACTTTTCCAAGTTCAGTATGAAAGAGATATGTCTGCACTGTAAGAATGCATCTGCTCCTGAGTAATTTCGCTGATAACTATTTATATGGCATTTTCTGGTGTTTACTACTACCCAAAGGAACACTTTTAGCAACCTTAAAATAATGAAATGTTGAAGAAAAACAGGGAGGTCCTAAAATTATGCCTTGGAGTTTGCCTGCAGCTGGTTCATAACTCACTAGGCTATATTAAGCCCGGAGTTCTCTTACTGCTGTTATATTCTGGAACTTGCTACGTAAGCATATATCTCAAGTGCCCTATTCCTAGGTAACATCTGGCAAATTACCAAAACTGAAGGGTACTCTGACTTTTTCTTTAGGGCCTTTCAGAATGGGAAAATAAGATTCCGCCATTTCCCAAAGGCTTTTGCATTGCGGCCAGTGTAACGCGCTTCTGAATATGCTTGCAATAGATTCAGACTGCATTGTTTTAATGAAGACTATGATTAAACTAGATCCAGGAGCATTACTCCTCACTTAAACATTTGAGTACACATTCACCTTCCAAGTCACTCAAACCCTGCACAATGCCTGCAGCCACTAGTGTGTGTTTGTAAAAGGCCTCTTGTAGACTATAGCAAGGGGCTTGTGCCGCTGGTGCGTCACTTTTTGTGACACACCAGCGGCTCATTTTGCTGCCTCATATTTACAAGGACAAGTAAAGTCACCCTGCTTGGCTTTTCGTGTTCTCATAAATATGACCCCTTTTGACGCAGCACTTTACGTGAAAGGGGCATTAAAGGGTTGTTGCTGTGGGTGTCCCACGCAACACCCATGAATTCTGCCATATTCCCAGATTTACAACCTTTTGTAAACCTGGGAATGCGTCAGAAACCTCCTCCTCCTCATTTTTTCCGCTTTCTATGCGTGCTGCATTCTGCAGCACACATAGAAAGAGGAAAACACCTCTTTTTATTGTTTTGTGCAAGGGTGTCTGCGTTGGCGCATGGAAGCCAATTGTGCGCCAACACAAGGGAAAGCACAGGGATGTGACATAATACTGTAAATATGTTGCATCCCTGTTCTTTGAAAGTGACTCAGTGCGGTGCAGCCAAATGGCTTGCAGTGCTGCGCTGAATCAGTTTTTTGTAAATTTAGCCCCAAATATTAAGTGGGCTCGAGTCTGCCCATTGCAGTGGCACCACAGCCATTGGCTGAAAGTGTTTTAGCCCCTCCTATCAGCCTCCGTTGGCTGGGCTGAGCTGGACTGCCAGGCTGGAGGTCAGCCTCATGTGACGTGATTTCCTACGGCCCTCTTTAGTTCCTGAAAGCTTGACGAAGCTTCGTTTATTTTTGCATTGCTTTTGGTGGGCCTCCTGCGCCCCACTCTCGACCTGGTCAGTCTCCGTGCATAATAACCATATGCAAGGGAGATGAAAGACAAAAAATACAGTATGCGTGCCCTGCACCAAAAACCTCTCATTTAAGCTCACATCGGATTGTAAAAAGATAATACAGTGATAACACAGAAACTAATGGAGAACAAGTTTACCTTTGAAAGTAAATAATAAATATGACATTAGAACAGAAATGTTAAGAGAAGTTTATTTTCTTTTTCTGTGAAAAGGTTCATAACACAAGACATGGAAAGTAGCTATATTTAGCACTAAAAATGTCAACATCTGCCACAGCAACTGTTGCATAAAACTCAACTTATAGTTGTTATATAAACAAAATTGATGAAACTGAAGCTCATAACTAGGGTTCCCGGTTTTATGGTATTTGTTTTTTGACATTTCCAGATTTATTTTTTGTCAAATTTATCTGTATTTATCCATATATATTATGGGTTTTGTGAACAAACTAAAGCTGAAACTGGTATATTTCCTCATTTCTTAACCAATAAATATGCAGTCACACTTGAATGCCTGCCAGGTTTCAGTAATATGAACCCCTGTAGAAGATAAATCAATGCACTTATATGAATATATGCACATTTCAGTATCAGCCTTTTTGCATATCTACTGCTGTTTGAGCCTCTTTACTAAAATTCCTTTTTTTATCCCCTTACCTATCAATCCACACAGTTATTAGCCTGGCAGTCATGGCAAAGTGTATTTAAAATCACTCAAAAAGCACAACATTTCCGTTTTTATCCACTTTTGAAAATAAATACAGACAAGAAAATAAATGGCTTTCTGTCTGTATTTATCCGCAAAAATCAGTAAAAACGGAAAACAAGGAGCCTTACTTATAACACATAGACCACAGCAACTGGTTATGATAGCTAAGCAGGATAATGTATCTACTCCAATGCCATAGCCACGGGTTCACTCAGCCTTTCACCCTTCGGAGGTTGACAAAATGAGTACTATTGACTTGAAAAACAATGAATATCTGTCCTTTGTCAGTAGTACCAACAGAGGTACTCAGGAGTGAACGAGCACCACTAAAAAGTCTCTCACTTATAGATAGACTTCCTCCACAAATTGCCACTATGGCAAAAGTGCAATGTCCCTCTGCACAATACTTCCTTGGTGATTTAACTTTGTATCCAATGAGTGCACACTAAGCAGCTATACAAGTGGTTGTTTTTTAAGCAAAGTTGACATTTAACTGCACATACAGTGGTGTCTATTATCACCCTCTCTACTACACCCTATGCTTATGCACAGCACCACTTGCCACACCTTGCTTTCATCACTACAGATGTCCACTATAGAAATATTTGACACCAAAACAACCTAACCTTTGGTAGAAAAGCAAACATTACTGAGGGTATGTGAAATGGGCAGTGCCTCCATTATTTAAACAGGAAAGGTTCAATTAATTTCTGAAAAACCAGAACATTTCTGATTCATCTCAAAGAGAACTGAGGCTCATCCCAAATCTTAGGGTCCTCAAAGCGGAATTACTATCCTCCAATGCAAGGTTTATTTCGCAGGGAACCAGACGAAGAGGATGATCCAAGATGGCATTTTATTGTTGCAGATTTTATGAGTAAGGCAGAGGGTCTTTAAACTGATTCTTTGGTCCAAGGACAGCCAGTGAAGCCTACACTTTCAATACATCACATGATCATTTTCATTAGTTTACAGAATAGTCTTACCTCCTAACTCTGGATATTCTGGGACCTACCAGTTTTGGCTTCTCGGAGGCCTTAATTTAGGGAATACAATTAGCCAACCTCTCTCTAAAGTTAGCATGAGCATAACTGTAGTGCAAGAATCACTTGCAAAGAATAGTAAAAATGTTCATATGTGCCTTCAGTACCCCAAAGCAGGGGTTAGCAACAGAGGAAATAGGGGTGAAGAAACAGATTTTCATGAAGAATCACACTAATTGATTTGACCTTTGACATGGGGATTGGTGGGTCACCCATGGAAGAAGGCAGGAAACAGTTGCTCTGGTGAAGTTTCTCTACTGAGAAGTAAGACTTCTGACTTGTTAATGGTTAGGAAGTTGTGGTCCATCCATTACTGAACTGTGTCCAAACAATCATTGAAGTTAGGTCAAAGATCTGGTGCTTTTTGGAGCAGCTGAACCATGATCTATGTGCCATCTATATATGAAAATGCTTGGCATCCAAATGAGTAGTTAAGGTGAAGCAGAGGTTGAGTGCATGGATTAAATTGTATCAAGGAAAAGGGGGAGCCTTTGTCAGGGACTGTCCGGGACACAGTCAGGGACTTGGGCAAGGACTGGGAAATGGGTAGTAAAAGTACGCAGAAATAGGAGTACAGCGCTACCAAGGATCATACAGGAAGTCAGAGGAGAAAAGGGATCCAAAGGGTAAGCCTGCATGAAGGAACAAGATGGCTAAGACTCGGAAAGGACAGGCACTCATGAGGTGATTTAGCATTCAGACAAACTACACCCAGTACGAATGTGCAAGACATAAATATAAAAAACCATTAACAGTAAAGGGGAGTGTGGGGTAAAGCACCCAGGAGCTCCACACGGTAAGACTGAAGCTCACTAAGTTTCTCACCCACAATTGCTGTTATAGATACTGACTGCAAATACCCACATATAGGATATGCATGCAAAGGCAGGGTCTGTGGAGCTTATACCGATGGTGATGTTATAAATGTAACTCAAAGACAATACTCACAGTGAACAAGAAACACCCCTAGGTAGTCAGCTGTGCCCGCGGATCCTGGCGATCAAACAGGAACATGCAAGGCAGTAACAGCAAGGGGGTAGAACTAAATACAAGCACAATAGACAAGGAGCTAGCAAGGAAGAGTGCTTAACAGGAAAGGAAAGAAATCACAGGGCACACTTGTCAGAAAGCACATAACAAACATACAAGATAACAGACGCAAGACAGCATAATAGAAAGACAGCAAACTAGGAACTGGAACCAAGGAAATGGTAAGAAAGGCTTGGACTGGAAAAGGATATACAGAAGGGGAGGCTACAAGGGTATACTAGAATAGTGCTGGATCAGGATTCAAGAAAACAAAGTAGCACTGAAGGCTGAATTTAGCAAAAGCTCAAAAGCCAAGGTAGCAATGCAGGCAGTGCTAGTTCAAGAGCAAGGGAAACTGCTGTATCTCAGGAACGAGGAATGCTAAGGCTCAGGAGCAGGAACTAGAATTGAGCTAAAGCTCAGGAACAAGGGGTCCAGCTGCAGCTCAGGAACAAGGAATACTACGGCTCAGGAGTCAAGGTAGTACTTCAGGCAGTGCTAATTCAGGAGAAGGGAAACTGCTGCAGTTCAGGGACAAGGAATGCTAAGGCTCAGAAGTCAAGGTAGTACTGCAGGCAGTGCTAGTTCAGGAACAAGGAATAGCTATAGCTCAGGAATTAAGGAACAAGGATTAACTATAGCTCAGGAATCAAGGAGTATCAAACAGCTCAGGAAACAAGGATCGGTCTCACCGGAATACAGCTACAATGACCAGCCTTGTGAGAAGCTGTATGGGTGGAAAGTTCTGGACTTACGGCGCTACAGTTGTTAGGGCCCAATTTTATATGTGGCACAATCCTCGTAAATGGCTACACCCAAGAGCCATTGAAAAGGTAAGGTTAGGAAACGGTGGAGGGTGATGCCTTCTTAATTGGTCCACGTCAGTGGATAATCAACATCAAGAGCATTGCTCAGAATGAAATTACTTGTGTTGTTTTTATTTCTGGCAGACAAAACAGGTATAAATTGTGAGAGGAAAAGCAACAAGCCGACACGTGTTTCGCCCTAGTGGCCCATTGGCCTTGGGCTTTTTCAAGGCGGTTTTCAGTAAATAACAAGGTCTTCCTGCGGATGAAATAGATGAGTCTCAGAGACCACTAGGGCGAAACACGTGTCGGCTTGTTGCTTTTCCTCTCACAATTTATACCTGTTTTGTCTGCCAGAAATAAAAACAACACAAGTAATTTCATTCTGAGCAATGCTCTTGATGTTGATTATCCACTGACGTGGACCAATTAAGAAGGCATCACCCTCCACCGTTTCCTAACAATGACCAGCCTTGGCCTGAAGGGAGCTGGGGCTTAAAAGAGCTAACAGTAATCACATGCATCAGATGTGAGCAGGCCAGCAGCAGCCAGCCACAGGTGAGCTGATTTCCTCCACCCATCCTTGGCCTGCAGGAGTGGAGATGAAGCAGTGAGCAGGGGGTTATAGGTAATGGAGTTTCCAGCTTGAGCAGACTGGCTTCCACAAAACCCGGCATGGATTAGGAATGAATGTCAATTCCTAAATAGTGTCCAAATGCCTGAAAGTCAAGATATGCATGCAAGGGAGTGTCTGGAAGCATATTAGAACACTGGAAAGCCCCACAATTATGCCCCCTGGTGGTGGGCAAGAGAGCACAGGGAGTGAATCGTGACAGCCTTACAGCACCCCTCAGTTAATCACGTCACATGGCTTCCAAAAGGTAGCCAACCTCAACAAGTGAGAGAGCCCCATCAGTAAGGATTTAAAACAATTGCAGGTCATACTTTCAAAGCAATATTTGAAAGATTTCCACATGCCTCCTGCCGCCACCAACATCACCCCCTCACAAGACCTTTGCAACAAACTCTTGGATTTCTTCAGTAACAAAATTACCTCCATATACTGCAACTTTGGCCCTCAATCAGGCAACAGCACTGTCGCATCTCAACTTCCCATCATGGTTGATTGATGAATCCTGACCTCGTGGCCTGTCATCGCCACCATCAAAATCGCTGGTACCGTGAAGACCACCCACTTGGGGTCTCCTTCTGACCCTTACCCCCACCATGCCTTCACCTAAGAACACCCATCCTCAATGCCTCCATCGACTCCGCCACATTCACAGACACCTTGAAACAAGCCACCATCATGCCTCTGCTCAAGAAAGCATCCACTGACCCATACTTCCAACTACAGCTCATTCTCCCTCCTACCATACATTACAAAGAAACTAACCAACCAACACTTCACCAACCACCTCAGCAACCAGCATCTGCTACTTATCCAACAGGTTGTCTTCTTCTAGAACCATGCACATTTGTTTATCTCCCTGCTTTTTAAAAAGAATTCCTGAGCCTGGTAGAAGTGGTACCGGGAGAGAATTTGTTTTACACATCAGATGCATAGTGTGGTGAATGCATCTTGCTTGTATGAGGCCTAAACCATACCAGAAAGATGTAAAGTATGAGTTGAAACAGTTCAGTGATCTTTCCTGGCAGTGCGTCAGCAAGGGATTGGAGCACAGCTGCGGTAAGGGTGTTCATTAGGGGAACCCATCTTAACAGAGGATAAGAGCCACTTTTTTCTGCTAGCAACCTAAAGATGGACCGGTCTAAATGAGGGTCCTCCTATAGTGCAAGGTACATATTTTCTATTACTGCACAATCCTTTCTTCTTGAAGAAAAATCCTATTGCAGTACATTCACAGTTCCATTAGTAAAACACGTGTAAACATTTCAAAGAGTTAAGTTGTAGATGAGTTATTGTTCATGCGCCGTAACAAATGTTTTCACAGCTACTACTACTAGTTTATATTTGACATCATTCACTATTAATAGGTATGTTGCAAGTTCGAGTATCTATTCTATGCCCTGGGGTAATCATATATACTCACACCTTGTGCTCGGTTTCTGTGCTTTGTGTTGTTTTTCAGCCAACGACTTTCCAAATGGGATTGCATTTAAGGTTTATTGAGGCCCCAAGCTTATCAAAATCAAGAATATTTGATGTTAACTGGAACTTTGGGTTATCACGTAGCATCAGGATGCTCACTTTCTGCATTCCATGGCTTTGAGAGCCTGGTCATAAGGCACCTTGTCCCCAACAACAAGGCAATTATCTGTTGAATTAACTCAATGTGATTATAAAGCACATGTTACTAGTGAGTGTCTCAGAAACTGAAGCACAAAATGTCATCAAAATTGAGTATTAAAATAAAACATTTACAGTGGAGTTAGACCCTAACAGTAATTGTGACTCTGACTTTGATGATGGCTTTTCCCCCAACCCCTCAAAATATTAGTCTAGTTGCGCCCCTGGCCCATTGCTTACGATTAGTTGGCTTCTTGTCACCAGCTTTTGCTTGCTTCTTATTCAATGGTTTTCCTCCCTCCCTATTGTTTGTCACTCCCCAGGAGCATATCCTCTTCACACTCCTTTCGACTGGATGATTAGTATCCTTCCACTGCTCTCATTTAGGGACCTACCTTTTTCTTTTCATTCAGCACAACACAAGAGTGCATGTGTTTTCTGTCTCTCTCCCTTGTGTGCTGCTCTCCCCTGCAATTCCTACTCTGTGCTCTCAATGTTGCACTCTACTCTGGGACTTGCAGTTTGCTTTACTGCAACAACTGCAAAACCAGGAAGCATGACAGTTTACCATTTGTGCACTCCCTTTTTCCTAGTAATAAAACCTTTTTTGAGGCACTGTGGGGCATATTTACACGCCCCTATCACCACAGGAACGTCACTTTTTTAGACGTTCCTGTGGCGATAGGGGCCTCGTCTTATTCACAAGGCGGCGTTAAGGCACTTAACTTGGCTTAATGCCGCCTTCTGAATAAGGAACCCTTTCACGCTATGCTTAGTGTGAAAGGGGTGGGCAATGGGTTTTGCGTCGGGCGTTCCGTAGCAACACCCATTGATTTTGACCCTGCCCCATATTTGCAAGGGTGGCATAAAAATAGGGCAGCGCCAAAATTAAGACCAGGGAAAATCTGGTCTTGAACAGGCGAAACGAGGAGAAATGCTTTATTTATCCTCGTTTTTGCTGTTTCTACATGTTCTGCATTCTGTAGCACACATAAAAACAGAAAAATGTATCATTGTTTATGAGCAGTAAGCTCTCCCTTCCTGCACATAACCAATCATTTTAAAAATGATGAGTTGCAACTTGTATGTGTACCGCACAAAGCAGCACACATAGAAGTTAAAAATCGCCATTTATGATTGTTTATGTGCAGGAAGGGAAATGTTTTCACTTCTCCTCGTTTTTACCTCTTTCTATGTATGCTGCATTCTGCAGCACACATAGAAAGAGGAAAACACCGCTTGTGATTGTTTTTGTGCAAGAAGGTGACCCTTCCTGCACAAAAACAACCACCCCTCAACGCAGGCACCCTTGCACCATGGTGCAAGGGTACCTGCGTTGGCGCCATGCAGCTAAATTTAGCGCTAGTGCAGGGAGAAACGCAGGGCTGCGCCTTATTGTTGTAAATATGGTGCAGTTCTGCAGAGCGCGACGTTAGCCACTTTAGTTGTAAATATGCCCCTGTGTTTCAATATGGTGCACCTTTGTGGCCATTTTGTGATGCTGACTAAAGGCAGCTGCCTGGAGTGCCCTCAGTGTGGCACCGACTGACACTGTTTGCACTTGAGCTCAAACACACCTGCGTGCAAAGTGTTGTTGACAAAAAGAGACTAGACTGCCTGAAGGTGCTAACCATGGCGTGGAACACTTCATTGCGGTTTCAAGAGCATCTGACAGCTGTTGGTCGAGTGATGCCGGATATAAAGCAGCAGTTTGTTTTGTCAGAATTTCATGGAAGTATTTAATGCGTTTTCTGTCGACAGGTTTGAGAAATAATTTCCCCAGCGTTATTCAACTAAATATTTGTGGCGACATAAAATAATTGCTATTGGATTTATTATTTTAGTGAGATCTGAGGAATAACTCATGACTGTAAATATGCTCAGTGCTTACTTTCTCATTAACAGGCATTACATTGAAACAAATCACATTTCTGAAATGTTGCTAATAGAAATTCACATAGAGAACTTTTATTGGCCAAAATACTGCACAAAAAACAGTAAATGCTTAATCGAGAGAGAACAACAAATAGTATAATAGTCTTCAAAACCTGGAAATTCAAAGAAATTTGTTAAAGTTTTACAAAAATGTCTGCAAGAAATGCAACACGAGCTGTCTGTCGTTTATGTAAAATAATGGAAGAGGGTTAGTGTTCCCGTACTTCAATGCTTGGCTGTAAAGCATCGTTTAGAAAAGTAAAATAAAAACAATCAAATTACTGGACGAAAAGTAAACATATTTCTCAAGGTATTTTAAACCTGTATATTGAATTCAGTGTTTTCAATCTTGATAAATGGCCTGCTTTGTTTTTCAAATACATGTGACTCAAATAACTCCGAACATAATTGGAAAAGAAAAAAGAATTGTCAAAATATAAAGGAAAACTATTTTGGACATGCACCAAAAGTTTACATTACATCACGTCCGATTGGTACTTCCATGCAAACAGTTTGATTTGCAGCAGAAATAGAGATGCTCTAGTTTGATTACTTTTTCCCACTGTACTACTTATCATTTTTAGGCTAACTGGCCATACAATAGAATTTGGTGGTTAGGCTCCTTTGTATTCTTTTATAGCACTACCATCTTTGCCCGCTCTTTTGATCATCAATTAGATAATGATATAGAGCTACACATAATAACTGTGAATAAAATCAATACATGCATTTTGGATTAACATAGGATGATTCTTTTCTTTAATAGATATTTATTTACATACATGTGTACTATTTTTTTTCCGCCTCATTTAACAGAAATAAGTGAGAAATCTTAACGCAAACCAAGGTTTATTACAAATGTAACAAATGTTCCGTACAAATGTAATGATACCTTCGAGTTGCTAGGCCCCCGGGGATCCAACGAAACCAGTTGCCAAGAATCTGATAGAGATTAGTGATAGGTGTAGTGGGGGGATACCTTTCACCGCCGCAAGGTAAATACACTAACTCCGCACTCACTCATTTAATAATCATTGGACTTTTATGTGTAAGAAATCAAAAGGCAAAGTAAGTTTTATCAAACCTTATTCTCCCAATCAACCCAATTCCTCCATATTTGACATCTTTTCCTTGATGAACTAGCCATATCTAAGTTATGAATGCGCCTAACCGAAGTCACCCAATCCAAAATTACTGGTGATTGTGGTATAATCCATTTAAGGCAAAGTTCACGCTTGGCTAAAAGGACCAACACAAACAAAAGGAAACCCTGTGACTTCAACAAATTAAAACTAATACCCTCCTCCAATAGGACCCCAAATATAACCAGACTTAAGCTTACCTTAATCTCTCACCCCAAACCTTCCGAAACAGTCTTACCTATGTCTTGCCAGAAGCCCTGGAAAGAAGGACACTGCCAAAACATGTGCAGATCATCCACATCATCAGACTCGCACTTCGGACAAACCTTTCGATGAGCACCTCCCAATTTGGCCAGCTTCTTTGGAGACCAATATGCACTATGGAGTGTGAACAGATGGTTCCTCTTAAAATAGGCAGCTTTAACCACATTCCAAAGAGTGCGCATTGATACTTGCCAAAGGCTTGTTATGTTGGTCGAGGGCATGTCTCTTCTCCAGGACTCCTCCATAGGTACCAAAGAGGGTTCACTCTTAATCATAAGCCAGTACCATTTGGAAACCTCCTTTTGTTGCGATAGACGGCCAGGAAGAGAGAGTTCATGATCTACACTATCTTCTTCTTCTTCTTCAAGGCCCAACTAGATAGTTGATAAAACTTAAATCTTGCAAGTCTTTGATTTGTAGCATTATACAACACGTCCCACGGGAGGAGTTTTGTTTCTTTGAAGCAGTTGGCCCCAACTCATAATACCTTCCTCCTGTAATACAGTGGATAGGCAGTCTTTTAAGCAGACTGGCATACCTGGGGCGTTCCAGGTGGGGGCCCCTGCAGGATCTTCCTGATTTGAAACCAAACTTCACAGGCCGAACTTAAAACCTTTAGTTTTATTTTTTTAAAGAATTTTGGGTGTTCAAACTTAAAAAGAACTCCGTCGCCCCCTTGTGGGGTATTTTTAGATATGGCTAGCAGCAAGGGAGGAAAACAAGAAGAGTTGAAGAGGAGAGGTCTTACATTCTTTAGTTGAAAAGCAAGACAGTAAAAGCTCTGGACTGGCTATACCTCCCTCTAGCTTTGAACATCTCAACTTCCACCATGCAATCCTCACCCCCTTATTAGCCCAGAGAAAACTATTTATTAACCCTTGTACTTTTTTTTTAAGCAGATTGATCAAAAGATAAAGGGATCGTGTTAAAGATAAAAGTGAACTTTGGCAATATTGACATCTTTATTAAGTTAGAACGGCCCAAAATAGATTTTGCAAGACTATTCCAAGAATTTAATAACATAACCATTTCTTTCTGTTTAAGATCTAAATTTACCAGGGTCATCTTAGTGATATCATGAGTGATTTGGATGCCAAGATATCGAATTTGCTGTTTTGTTGTGACTGAACTTGCGGTAGTGTTCCATGTCATGATCTCTGTTTTTTGAGGATTAATTAGATACCCTGAGATCCTTCCGAAACTCGTCAGTAGATCTCCAGACAGGATAAGCTAGCAGGGGAGTCGCTAGAAAAGATCATCAAGTCATCTGCATATAAGGCGACTTTTTTCTCCCAACCCTCCCTTCTAAAAGGTGTAAATAAGTTACTGGCCCTGATGCTACAAGCCAGGGGTTCTATGTATAAATTAAATAATAAAGGGGATAACGGGCAATCCCTGCCTCGTCCCTCGTTCTAGCTTAATAGATTTGGAGAGATTGCCATTAATAATAAGTCTGGCAGTAGGCGTTGTGTAGATTTTTTTAATCGCTCTAATAAAATAGTCACCCAAACCGCCGAGTCATATATGTTAAAAAAGTCCAGTTCACTCGATCAAAAGCCTTCGCCGCGTCGAAAGCGAGAATTGAGAAGGGACAGTTATGGGCCGTAGCTATATCAATCGCCTTAATCAGCTCATGTGTTAGCTCATGTAGCTGACGAACCCTGATGAAACCCTTCTGATCAGGGTGAACCAGGGAACTCATTACCAAGTTGAGCCTCCCTGCTAAAATTTCTGCAAAGATTTTATAATCGCAATTTAACAGGGAGATAGGTTGGTATGACTCGCAGTTCTTTGGGTTTTTATTTGGTTTTAGAATCAAAGAAACTGTGGCCTCATCCCATGACTTGGGGATTGGGTTGTTTTCTGAAAAAATACTATCAAACAAAGTCAGAAGAACCGGAGCGATCTCTTCAGCCAACGCCACGTACAGTTCATTCGGGATGGTGTCCGTTCCCGCTGCACTACCCTTCTTTAGATGTTTCAACACAGTCTTCAATTCTGCTAAATCAATCTTTCGATTCAACAAGCTAGTTTGACTCTCAATAAGGCGAGGGAGTGGTTTATTCTCAGTATAGTTCTTAAATTGCAACCCTGAGACCGCTAGATCTTCTGTATACAAGTCTTGAAAAAAAAACTCGAAGGCCTGTTCTATTTTCAGATTATCTGAGGAGATCTCTCCTAAGTCTATTGATATCTCTTTGATTACATTCCTAGTTTGATTTATCCGAGACTTCCAAGCAAGAAGTTTCCCGCATCCCTCCTCGCACTCATAACTAGCTAATTTGCTGACCTCCCATTTTTTACTGATTATCTCGTCCAGGTGGTCTTTTAATAATTGCTTCTTGGCCATTAATTCTCTACCCTGCTCCCCATCCAAGCGCCCTTTCTGGCGAGATTCACACTCAACTCTTGCTATAAGGATATCTTCCTCCAATTTCCGAACAACCTTCCTATTCTCCTTATGTTTCTTAGCCGCCAAACTTATCACTACCCCTCTAATAAATGCTTTATATGCATCCCATATAATTTCTAATGAGGCAGAATTTAAATTAATGTGTTTCTTCCTTCAACTGTGCAATTATTAAAGGATTGAGGAGAAGCGTTCTATCAAAGATCCATCTCCTCGTAGACTCACATTTGGGCATTTGGAGGACTAATGCGACAGCAGAATGATCAGAAAGGTGTTCTGGGACGTGTCTAATTGATGACGTGTTATTCAGCAATCTTAAATCAATCAAGAAGAAATCAATACGGGAATAATGTCCATCCTTTTTTTATGTGGAATTTATAATCCGACGGTGCACCCAGGCCCTTATATTTTTCTCTCCAAATATCTATCAATCCTAAATCCCTCATTAGTACTTTTACAAACGAGCCAATTCTTGAAAAGACTACTTTCCTCCCACTAGACCTATCTAGGACTGGGTTCAAGAGAATATTAAAATCTTCCCCCATTATGATTGGATAATTAGATTGAATCAAGTGACTATAAATTGTATTTAAAGGGGTTTCATTGTCTATATTAGTCCCGTAATAACCGACTATGGTGTACCACTCCTTTTGGATTTTACCATCACAGATAACCCAGCGCCCTTTAGAGTCCACCTTAACCTCACCTAATATTGCTCTAGCTGTCTGTTTAAAAATAACTGCTACACCTTTAGTACAGCAAGATTGTGTTGTGTGGCAGGAGAAATCAATCCATCTCTGCTTATCACAGATGGATTTCCATTCCTCGCTTGTTAGGTGAGTTTCTTGAAGGATGATAATTTCGAACTCAGATTGACGCAGATATTGGAGGATTCTCCTCTGTCTAGTTAAAACTCTTAAGCCATTAACATTCCAAGTTAGGAGTTTAATTGAAGTTAGCAAGAGTGCCAATAGAATGAGTTAGTTGCATATCCGCCTGCTTTTATTTGTGCTATCTTGTCTATTTGTCAAATGAGGACTTTTTTCTTTTTTCCCTAGTTTGCACCCCACCCAGAGAAATTTTTTTAATAAAAACGTGCTTCTTCGAGCTGCGCCCACCCCTCCCTCCCATTGGAACCCGCACTGACATTGATCTGGGCTTGATGATTAACCTATAAACAAAGAAATCCGCGGGTCTGATGCACTCCCTAAAGGAGAGGTCAGAGACACATACAGTACAAGCAGGTAATCTTATGTGTGAAAAAAATGATGTGTAAAGTGATCTTAAAATTGTCTACCAGACGAAAAAGAAACTTTAATGGTTAATGCTTGGTGTCAATTGTTAAAAACAGTGCAAGCGCGATCTGAAAAAATTGTGGAACGCGCTGGTCTAAATATTTTTTCGCACTGCAAACATCCACCTTCATAAACACTCTTCATGCTTCACAGATCTTAGGAGATCAGACCAACTAACCTACTTAAAAACATCCGTGAGCTCATCCCTCATGGTGAGGGGGTTGCAGCCCTTGGTTGCACTAGGTTTTGCAACTAAGAGGAGATCCCAGATGATGAAGCATGCCACCTTGGTGGGTGATGGGATTCCGTCCTTTTTCCATTAAGACATAAGATTACCTGCTTGTACTGTATGTGTCTCTGACCTCTCCTTTAGGGAGTGCATCAGACCAGCGGATTTCTTTGTTTATAGTGTATTGTAGTGGGGATTGTGTCCGCGTAGGTCTCTAAACTTCTCTCTGAGACCCTTAACCCACCCTGTGTTTTGTATGTTCTTGATGATAACCCACCCAGTCGAGTTCCCTCGCCTCCCCCCGGATAACATATATGTTACACTATATTGCAATGCAAAAATCAGCTTCAACGCTGAGCCTTAATTTGCTCTATGAAATTCCCCACCTCCTTTGGATCTCTAAAGTTTGTAATTTTATTTAATCTCAATTGTGCTGTTGCCCCTAACAAGCTTAAAATCAGTATGAACTTCCCCAATTCCCACTGTCTATTTTGGGTGATTCTAGACAGATCTGACCTGATTCGAAAGGATCAGGCACCCTTAGTATAGGAGCCAGCTTTGAGTGCCTCAGATAAAATCCGCTCTTTCAGAAGGAATGTTTTAAAATTTACCAAAATTCTTCTAGGTGTTGTTCTATTGGTATTTTTTGTAAAAGGATCCCTGTGGATCCTCTGAATATCTGTCTCCA
Organism: Triturus cristatus; assembly: GCF_964204655.1. Taxonomy (NCBI): domain Eukaryota; kingdom Metazoa; phylum Chordata; class Amphibia; order Caudata; family Salamandridae; genus Triturus; species Triturus cristatus. The sequence continues at coordinate 320,390,767 of NC_140592.1, forward strand.
GGTCTAGGGAGTCAATGGTCGGGATAAACTCTTTTAACAGTTTTATAAAGAAACTTTTAATATTATCTCCCTCCAGACCCTCAGGGACATTTAGCACCTTGATGTTGTTACGTCTGCTGTTGTTTTCTAAAGCTTTTTCACTACTTTTTAACGATTGAATTTCAACACGATTTACTTCTACTACCTTATTTAAAGCCTCCATAGATGCTTCTATTTGACATATCCTCTCCGTAATAGCTCCAATGCTTCACATGTGTCTTGGATTTTTGCCTTATTCCTTTCTGAAATAGCAAATTTACCCCTAATCTCCGAAGTAAGGTCCCCTAGCATCTTCATCAATTCTGATTGGTTGGAATTCTGCGTCTCAAGAGGATTGTCCAATCTTTGTTCCGGAGATGACTGCTTAGAGGCCTGAGAAACTTCCTCGACACAAGTGTCCTGATCTTCGTTTTCTACACTTAGCACTTGAAATCTATTAGGCGTTGTAAAATTCAGATCAGTTTTCTGTACAGTCACTGAACTTTCTACTTCTCCTACTCCTTCTCCTGTACTGGCCATTTTAGGATCGACAATTTTCTCGGTGAAAGGTACAACTTGGGATAATGATTGTCTTTCTAGGCGAGGTATATTTGCTTGAGGAGTATGCTGATCTAGCGGCAGCACCTTAAAAACATGATCTGAGGGAAGGAGTTGTTTTCAACTGAGTGGAGTCTTTCCGCGGCCGTATTGGTGGGGATATAGAAGAGGAATGAGATAGATCAGAGACAAGAGAAAGCTTACTCCCTATCTTCTTACTCTGTTTTTTCATGACCGCTTTTCCAGACCTAGGATCAGGTGATATCCCAAAAGAGATATCTGAAAATTTCCCAGGCCCAAAGATTTTATTTCTTAATGTATATTGGCTAGGGGGCTCTTCTCTTCTGATGGCACAGCCACTCTTGTAGCTTGCACTGATAGAACCGAAGACACAGTTGTATCAAGATTAGTAGTAGACTCAGTTATAGCGTCAGTTATAGTATCAGAATTAGCAGCTACTGTAGGAAGAATTACGGCCGGTCTATGTACAGCCCCCAACCCCACTTGTTTGCTTTTGCCTCTGCCTGCTCCCCTATTCCAGAGGTATGCTGTACCGGAGGCAGCTCGCCAATAGATGCTCCTTTAAGACGTCTAGGGCTCATGTGAGGATCTAAAGAAGAAACAGTAGTGACTACTGACAGAGGGGAATTTGTGAAAATGGAAATAAGATATCTCCCCCGCACAATTTCAAAGGGAGTCGGAGATATCAACTCTGTCAGCTCCTTCTAATGAGGCATTAATCAGAGTTTCTTGGGGAAGACGAGTGCAACAGATTCTTGCCTGAGTCCCCCGAAAGGAAATCCTAGCGGCTTCCCGCCTCTTTGAGGCAATGTTATAAGCAGCTTGAAACTGTTGGCCCCCAAAACCGCAAGGGGGCACCCCGGACCCTCCCCAAGCCAGACTGCCTCGTAATATTGCAAATTGTCAACAGAACTGCCCCGACGCCCTCAAGACACCTTCCTGTATATCAGAGAATAGATCGAAGTACGTCCAAGTGAGTAAATCAATGTAAGTCAAAGTAAATCAAAAGTAGAGCAAATCCATGAGAGCTTACCCCCACTAACCACGAGGTCACCTGAGTTTCCGCCACAATTAAAGGGCAATCCACAGGCAAAGAGCCAGCCCGGCAGTATGGCCCACAGTGCTCCAGGATGTGCGGCTCTTTTCGGCTTCTTCCGAAGCCCGGGACCGGGCGTGCACTGCTCCGTAAATAAAACCCAGGGCGTGGAAGACAAAGCCGCGGAACAGCAGAGGCATCAAACTCAGAAACCGCAGCAGCGAAGGTGCAAAAGCCGCTTCCTCCCAACCCCCACAGGAGGTAGGAGCGGCAACCCACACCGCCTGCTCGGCAACCGCAATCCAGTACACGGTAAGGCAGGAAAAGTTGAGGCGGTTACAATTTGCGGGAGAAAAAGGAGATGGCCAGCTCAGAATTCACAGCTCAGGGCATTCTCAGTGATTTTTTTTCAGCTTAGTCCGGAGGATTACGGGGAGAGCCCATGGTCGGACTAACCGGCCACCATGTTCCCGGTCACGTGAGCCTCATACATGTGTACTATTGTGCTGCTGATTGTGCTTTTCATACGTTCATTCTTGGAATACAGTCCAAAATGGGCGACTATTATCATGTCAATTTATTGCACACAGGGATTTAACCCCTCCTAGATGCATTATTATCTTTCTCACATGAGTACCAGGAAACTGTTATGTTAGCAATTGTGCTCTTAATTTCTTGTTTTGATAGACAATAATATTTCTGCTGTTTACCATTAATGGATTCCATATCCCCTGTAGAAAATGACTACTAGAGACTACTAATTTATAGGTATGAACTATAGTTTTAATAGAGTAACATTATCCATTCAGATACTATTACATTTCTACTAGGCAATTATTGTAAGCAGCAGCGGCTGGCATCTATTGAGGGATGGGGGTGGGCAAACAAAATAAGAGAAAAAAAAACCAATAACTGATCATGACGGCGGCGTCATCTTACTTCGATCTTTTCTGCAGGGCCTGCACTGCAGGCTCCAGCAAACTCCCTCGACCAATCCTGGCCTGCTCACGTACTGTTAACCAGCATGTGAGTAGTGCACTGATTGGTGAGAGCAGCCTCTGTCAGCACACCTGAGGGAACTGGATGTCTGCACTTGCTCTCAACCTAGCTGTCTTAAGACAGCTGGGTTGAGAGGTTTAAAGTGCGCATGTGTGGTTGGCCGTCATAAGACGGCCAGCCAAAGGGACATGTGCACTTTAACCAGTGGAAAAGCAGCCCTCTGCCCACCACTTCTCCCTGCTGTCACTCAGCAGGCCCCATCCTAGCGCTCGGTTCAGGACGGGGCGATGAAAAATAAAATAGTAATGAATTACCATTTTAATTTTCATCTCTGGGGCTTTGGGAGGCCCTTAAGTGGGGTGACGCTCCTCCGCTCCATTCGAGGAGTCATCCCTGATTGCAAGGCTGTACAAGTTGTGGTTTCTTTTGCCAGTGTTTGCACCAGACTCTCTACACTATAGAACAGATACAGAGTGCTGTTGCAAAGCCTAGCTGCTTTTTAAATTATAATGCGAGTGCCAAGCCATTAAACCTGTCAGCTTTAGGGAGATCTTCCCCCAAACATTTTGCCTTACTCCTCCATATTTTCTGGTCTCGTTTTGTTGGCCTAAGGACACTGTGCACTTTACCACTGCTAACCAGTGGTAACATGTGTGTGCTCACCTCCTAAAAACATGTAAAAATATTGGTTTATACCCCAATTAGCATTTTTAATTTATCTGTAAATCCCTAGTAAGTGGTACTCCATGTATCCATGGCCTGTAACCTGAATAGTACTAGTGGCTCTGCAGCACTAATTATGCCAGCCACTTAAGTAGCCCTTTACAAATGTCCCAGACCTGCGATTGCAGCCTGTGTGTGCAGTTTAAACTGCCATTTCAACCTGGCAAAGGAAACCTTTTGCTAGGCCTAATTCTTCCTTTTTAACACATATAAATAACCCTTAGGGTAGACCCCAAACAGCCCAGAGGGCAGGGTGCAGTGAATTAGGACATGTGCTTTTAGGTTTTACATGTGCTGGTAGTGAAAAACTCTCCAGTTAATTGTTCACAACTGCAAGGCCTGCCTCTCTCATAGGATAGAACTGGAGTTGCCTTATTACATTTAATAAGCTATAAATTCCAGTTGGGTGAAAACACACTGTCGTGGCCAGGATTCCTCAGGATCGTACGTTGCTCAGTATGGTCCACCTCTCGACACCACCACGGTCTGAATGTATACATACACAGACTCCGTGGAGTGGTCAAGCGGGGGAAGGGAAGGAAGGGAACAGCGGGGAGGGAGACCTGTAAATACAACAGAACAATTATAAACACAGGAGATCTTTTGCAATTCTTCCTACCCTACCCTGACCCCTCTACCGAATGCTACACCATACATCTAGAATGAGGTACCTGTAAAGCAAAATCCTCTCTTCTGGTTCCTCGTGAATGCGGGTTCAATCTACTTAGTGGGGCAAGATCTGGTGAGAAACACCCTGATTAGAAAACACTTAATATTAGGTATCATTTGAGGTTACATGGTACACCTGAGTCCTGTACCTACCCCTCCATTAATCCTGTAGGCATCGACAGGGGGTGAAGAAGAACCTTCCGGGATGCTCCCACTCAAACACCCTTGCTACTGCACATAGAAAGAAACCAGAATAAATCCAATCTGTGAGGACTATGTATCATTCACATACAGGATAAAAATTAGACCTTCAACCCCAATACGTCTTGGGACGATCTTTTGGTGTGTTTAGGCACCTTCTTAGCAACGAAGGGACTGCAGGGGGGAGCAACCATCCCTTGTACATCAAAAACAGTCCTTCCTGGTAATAAACATTCAGATTAGACGTCACACCATGTCACTTGGAGGTGATGACCGCTCACTGCTCCAAGCGGGATAACTATTACTACTATCCAATAAACAATAAGACACCTCCCCTGCCAAGGGAGAGCACGTGGGATTACTTTTCCCCTTTTTGGTCAAAGTATCGTTTTCCCTGCAAGAGCCTAGGGGCTCACCAACAGGGAAAGCGCGAGGCAGAAGGATTCGTCCTTCCTAGTTAGGAGAATATTGGCAAGAGAAAAGTTTAGGCACCCAGTAAAGCTAGAGGAGCTAGCTCGAGTATCGGGTTCACCTCCGGGCCATGTATGGGTCCCATGAGAATGGCTTGCTCCGCATGGAACTGGAAAAGGTTCCACCAACGGAGCAAACCCAGGTCGAGAACGGACCCCCACCTGTTGCCACCACAAGGAACGAGCTTCACACAGCTTACTTACAGGAACGCGGAAGAAAGAGTCGGTGCTCACAGCACCCTTACCCGCATCCTTCGCTGCAGAGGCTCCTTGTCTTCAAAGCAAACAGCAGCATACAGCTGCCCCGGAACAGCTTAATACGCAAATCGCCTTGCACGCGTCGTGACATTCGGACGTCCTGACGCCGAGGCTCATGGGAACTGTAGTTTCCTCGGCAGCTTCCGGTTGGTGCGCCGCGTCAGTGTTCGCCGGGCGCCCTGCTGGTGGGCTGCAACACACACAGTTCATGTTCTGTACCTTTGGAATTGTAATGAAAGATCCTGTTTAATTGTAAAGTCGGATTGTGTATTACAATTTTGAAAATGCCCTGTTTAGAAATTTGCAATTTTCCTCCCTTAGCCATTTGTAGCCTGCAGACTGCTCCTGGGTCATGTGACTGGGTGTAGTTGGCAGTTGGACTTTCTATAATCCTCCCAGTCAGCCATACACAATAGAGAGCTTGTGTGCCAGGATGAGCCATCACTGGGCACAGCTTTACTTACACCTGACTGGGCTGTGCCCTGTTTTCACACAAAGAAATGCAAACCCCAAGCACTAAGTCTGGAGCCAGGGCAGGTCATGCAAGAAACCTGGGCACTTCAAAGGGCATTCTCTAGAACCTTCTCCCGTTTCAAAGAAGGCACCATGTATAAATATTGAACCTCAGACATCAACTCCTCAATCGCTTCTGTACCTGTGGACTCTGCCAGGAAGAAGGACTACCCAGTTGTGAAGCATGATCTGCTGACCTGCTTTGCTGCTCAATTACTGCTCTGCTGCCCAAGGACTGGGCAACAGAGCTGTTGCTGCACCAGGACTCTTCTGTGGTGAGCTGCCCTGCTGACACCAAGCTGCCTGTGTGTCACAGGACTTTAAGATCCCCAAGGGTTAGTTGGCTGACCTCATGTTCCCAAGCCACAGGGACACAACAAGCTTCTCTGTGCAACACATTTTTGACACAAGACTGCACATCACCTCAATAGCTCTGCAAGTTTGATTTAGCGCAATGCATTACTATGCAAGTCTTCGCAAAACCCAGCGGCTTTCTCTGTGATGATACAGGACCTCACATCGCGAGCTCCTGTTGACTGTCACTGACATTGCTCTGTGATGCCTTTTGGCTCAGAACGCCTTATCGCAAGCACCACGTTGACAGTTCCTCAACGCTAGCCAGTGCAACTTACCACAAGGACTTTGCATCGCTCAACAACCAGGATTCAAAGTATTCTTGTTCAGCGGGCCTAACTGGCTCCCTCTAGCTGGTCCGCACTCCATAGCGGTGGGGCTGAACTTATGGCTTTGTCCCGGTCCTTTACGACCAGATAACCACAGTTGGAGCTTTGTACTTTTTGCCACTATTTTCATCGAAACCTTTCAAACTGCATATCTCCGCTTCTACAAATTGGAGTTTTGTCATTTTGGTCTTGTTGTCTTTATTCATTTTTACTCTCTTTGTCTAATTTGGTGTGGGACTTTTCTTGTGTTGTTTGCTCACGTTATTACTGGTTTTGCTGCTGCTTGGTTGTAGAGCATTGTTTAGAAAATAATTAAAATGTCAAATTACTGGAAGAAAAGTAAATACATTTCTTGAGGTATTTTGAAACTGCTTATTGAATTCAATATTTTCAATTTTGATAAATGGCCTGCTTTGAGGGGGCGCCAGAGAGTCAGCAAAAAAGATGGCCACCTGCTTGCTGAGCTCCGGCGGCCCAAGCATTTCTACCTTCCTCTCGCCCTCAATTACTTTTCCCTGCTGGGGGGTTTGTCTGTGGTTGCCGGGGAGACCAGCTGCGGCCTGATGGCAGTTGCCGTCCAGACCATGGTCCGAGCTGCAGCCCTGTCATTCGTGTTGGGCCGGACCTGGGCCCCGTCAGGGCCGCCCTGCTGTTGTGCAGCCGGTCCGCCTGGTATCCTGTGGCCCCTCCCCCATCCTTATCTTGGTTTGCTGGTGCCATTGGGGGCACACTGGTTAATTCAGACCTGGTAGCTCGGGCCTGCCAGGGCCTTGAACTCAGTCAAGCGTCCAGCATCTTCACCCCTGCTGGGAGCCCCAGGGAGCTTGCAGTTTGGCAGGCTCCTCCCGTCCTGCCTCGCCTTGTGTGGCCAAGTCTTCAGAGAGTCATATCTGCACTATGCCCCCTACAGGGTCAGGGTCTATGTAGCAGGCCTCCTGCACTTGAGAGGTTCCATTTGCCAAATCACACCCTACATGTTGCAGTAAGGTCACACATTACAATCTCCATGTGAATGATGAAGGGCTTCGTCTTAATTTATGGCCTCTCTGTCTGTGGCAAATCCTCACCATTGCTTCTCTTTCCTATACCTAGCACACAGTGTCCCCCCCAAACTACTGTTTGTATCCTGGACAAACTCTGACCTGTACTTTGGTCATAGGCATGACAGCTGCTCTCTGTTGTCTGCCCTGTCACACCGTATTTGAGTCTCTCCATAGCCCTATAGCAGCACCAGCTGACTGTTCCCCATTGACATCCTTATACTTACCTACTGAGATAGTTCTGGGTGCTGTGTTACCTCCGATCATCTAGATCGGGTGCTCCTCACAATAGGCAAAACTGAACAAAAACAATATAAGCTTCAATTTGACAATTGCTAATCCAGGGTGCACAATGACCCTCTGACAGCGGACTCCTACACTTCAGCGGATGCTGATGTGAGGCCCATATTTAGGCAAATCAGGGAAGGCTTATGCTCCGTTGATGGCAAAATGGACTCTCTAACTGCACACTTGTGTAGAATTCAAGAGCGCGCTGAAAAACAGGACTCAGGGCTCTCGCAGGCCGAGGCTTAGATCTCTGAATTGGAAGATTCTCCGCGAGAATTGGATCGTGGTTTAATGGAGTCTGTGCAAGAGCGCAAGCTTGTTGAAGCTAAAAATGAAGACCTTGATGGCAGATCGTGCCCTAACATGTAAAATCCTGGGTGTGCTTGAGTCTACTAACGGCTCCACCATGGAGAGTGTTGTAGGAACTCTCCTGGAAACTCTGTTTGGCTGCTGCTGTTTTTCTGATGTCTTCATTGTTGAATGGGCACTTCGTGCACTTACTCCGAAACTAAAACTTGGTCAAAACCCACGGCCCATAATACTTTACTTAATAAATTACAGAGATCTCAATATCTTTATGCGCACAGGCCTGGTAGAGCTTACTCCGATATTTCAATGCATCTGGACCAGATAGCGCTGGCCTGGCTTGACAACGAGACCTCATAAATCCTCAAATCCCCAATAACGCTTGAAAATATTAAATGCGCTATCACTATTCTTTCTACTGGTAGAGCCCTTGATTCCGATGGCCTTCCAGTAGACTTTTATAAAACCTTTAGTGCCACCCTCACTCTAAGACTCATAAATTTGTACAATGAGGTTATTTCTAGGGGGGTCCATTCCTGACTCGACCATGGAGGCAGTTATCACAGTTCTTCTTAAACCTTATAAGGATCCTACTGAGTTTGCTCCGGCCAAAGCATTATCGTTACTGAACCCAGATAATAAGATCTTTGCGAAGATCCTACCTTAAAGTCTCCAGCCTCTAAAGCAATTCCTGGTACTGTCAGATCAATCTGTTTTTTATTCTACACCTTTCATTGGCTGTTCTTCATAGGGTTGATCCGCAGCTCCCATAAGTTGCCGTCTTGCTTGATGCTGAGAAAGCATTTGATTCCCTAGATTGGGTATTTATGCTTGAGGTCCTCCACAGGCTTGGTCTTGCTAAATACTTTTTACCACTCATAAACCTTGTATAAACTGCACCAAGGGCTAGAGTATGCATGAACAACCTCTATTCCATCGCATTTGAAATAGTCAGAGGCACACGCCATGAATGCCCCCTCTTTCCCTTAATATTTGCTTAAGCTATAGAGCCTGTCACTTGCCATATTCGGGAATTCCACTCACACCACGGGCTGTGTCTTGACAGTCAATCCCTTAGCTGTTCGCTATATGCAGATGACATAATTTTGTATGTTCCGCATCCAGACGGAAATCTCGCCCCCATCATACAAGCAGTTGTCCGTTTCGGTGGGTATTCAGGTTACAAATCAACTGTTCAAAGTCGTAAATATTTCCCCTCACAGATGACTGCTCATCTCTTTATGTGTGATTTTATTCATATGGCATGGCTCTGCCCCGGTCCCACTTCTTTCTGGCACAACATATTCCAATCTATGTCCGAGATTCCTAACTTTTCATTTTCCCTGTCCCCTCACATTGCCTTGCTAGGTGACACTTCAGCGTTACCCACCTCCCCCAGCGCCTTGCCTCAATTTTATTTGTCTTAGCAAAGTGATGTGTTGCTAAGGTCTGGATGCAGAAGACAGTCCTACTATGCTCCCAATGGTTACATGACACAGCCTACTGCCAGGACAAGATAGATCAATATGATGAGATGATTCACATTTCCTCCCGCCCCTTCAGATATATGGGGCACCTTTAGGGCGCACTTACTCCGCACTCCCTCTCTTCGCAACCAAAGAGAACCGCTGCCTGGTCACCTTAAGTAGCCTCTCTCCCTTTGCTCCTTTCTTTTGCTTCCCCACAATGCATAGTATTATGATGCACGACGAGTTTAGTGTATATCAAGTGCTTGTTTAGCTTTTTGAACTGATTGTGCTCTTATGTGTTGTACTGAAAAAATTTCAATAAAAATAATTTTCAAAATGGCCTGCTTTATTTTTTAAATACTTTCGACCCAGGAAACATAATTCAAAAAGCAAAAGGAAGTGTCAATATGTAAAGAAAAGCGATTGCTGAGGCCTTATTTACTTTACACAGGACTTTGAACTGAAATTTGATGCTCAAGTCATTTGGGTCTCTGAAGTAGCCCATGGAGCAGATTAATAGGTCTCCAGGAGAAGGGACAACTACTTTTCAGTCATGCTATGTACATCTTATGCCTCAAATGCAAGTTGAGTGAGTGCAGAAGCCAACCCCTAAGTGCCACAAAAGCATGTGTGCCATTTCACTCGTGCAATATGTGAAATGCAGGAGATAAAACAAAAACAGCCCTTAAAGCCTACTCTATAGTGATGCACTGGCAAAAATATATCTCTCGCCGTGCTTTTACAGTAAAGCTGAGAGGGGTGGAGAGCAACCCTGAGAGCACAGAGGGGGTATTGTAGGCGGGCCACTGGAATTATGTGGTTGTGCAGCTGCTGCGTTTTGTGATTTTACAGCTGCTGCGTTTTGTGATTGTTCAGCTGCTGTGTTTTTTGCATAAATATAGATTTGCCACACTAGCCACATAATGCATCATCTGCTGCATAATCTGCAATTTAAAAAAAAATAGTTTCTAACTGAAACGGTTAAAAAGTTAGTAAAACGTGACTTGTTGCTGTGCAGTGGAAGGCTCTTTGCAAAGTTTGACGGGTCACTTTTCCGCTGCTTATTGCTATATTTGGGTGATAAACTGGTACGAATGAGGTGCAAACAATGCCTACACAGTGTTAAGCAAGTGTAAAAAGGCAAAATAATTAAGAAATGCTATCAAAGAAAGTGCCACATAATTTGGCATTTTTTGCTGCTAAATCACTCAACACTGCCACATAATTTGGCCCTCCTCTGCCACATAATTCTACTGGCCCTGATCGTAGTAGAAATCAGCACACAAGGGAGAGAGACAGAAAACACAGTCACTCTGTTTTGTTGTGCTGAATGAAAAGAAAAAGATAGTTCCATTAAAGCAGCGGTAGGATACAAATTATCCAGTCGAAAGGAGGGTGAAGAGGATATTGCTCCTGGAGCGTGACGAACATTAGAGAGGGAGGAAAACCATTGAATAAGAAGCAAGCAAAATTAGTAACAAGAAGTCAACTAATGGTAATCAATGGGCGGGCTCTAAGATCACAAAACGGTTGGTATAGTCTACAAGAGGCCTTTCATAAACAGACCGGTAAAAGCTCTCTGTAGGTGAGACTTATTAAATAGCACTTGGCATGCAACACATGTAAAGAGCATTTGTGAATGTTTGTGTTCACGTGTGTTGGCCAGAACTATTGGTTTTGCCAATGTATGCTTATTTTGGCCCTGCATTGGTAGTTGTAGATCAGTTAGTAATAAACCATTAACGTGCTCTTGTAATCCATACACACAACTCTCAGAACATCACACAATCTCAAACATACATTCTGTGCACCACACACTCACAATGTGCCCGCACTCACCCACGCACAAGGCCCCGCACCTGTGCAGCAGTGGGAAATCGTTGCCACCCTTAGAGGAAGTTTTAAAGACCACAGGATCCATGCAGGTCTTGTAGGATAGTAGATTTATTGAGATACAAAGAACAACCCCCAGAAGTATCTTCTCAGCTCCTCAGCCAAGCCACACTGAGGAATCCACAATCTAGAATCCCCAGAGAGACTTCGTTGCTAGGAGACTGAGTGATTGTATACAAGAATTGACAATGCAATATTTCCCACAAGAAATATAACACATCTCCCTTTTTCAACCATTAATCATTAACATTTATATAAGTTTATTTTTTTCTTTATTTTAATCACACAGATAATCATCCAATATCTTTGGCCTACATTTAACTCGCTCACTTAAAGTTCTTTTGGGCTCTTCCCGTGTTTTCATTCCACCTGAAATCTTTTCTTTCCATATTTTCACTTCTACATCATTACATCTTGCAAGACTGCGTGAATTCCACCACTTACCATCCACCAATTTAACAATATTACCTTTTACTTCTTCAACTTCTTTTGGATCAGAAAATCTTGATCCTCCCTTTTTTGACATGTCACCAGAACAAGATCTTACAAAATCCCCTATCTTAATTCCCATGGAATTCTTGATTATTTTGTCATTATGTCTCTTTTTGTAAGCATCCTGATATACCCCAACCTTGGCACACACCTTTGTGACATCCACATTGCTTTTGCCACTCCTACCCATCCACGCCGGCACAGACATAGTGCAAGGCACTCTACCTTTGAGCAAACTAAATGGCGTTTCTCCAGTCACTGAATGAGGAGTGGTCCTATAGTTCCACAGTAAATCTTTTATTTCAGTTTTCCAACACTTATTAGTTGACATGCATAGTTGAATGCACTCCCCCAAAACACGGTTAAAGCGCTCCACTAAACCATTACCCCGGGGATGGTACACTGGCGTCCTTAAATGCTTAATGCCCAATCTAGCAAGAAAACCACCAAATTCCTCAGAAGTAAATTGTGGTCCATTGTGTGATAGAATCTCTGCTGGACATCCCTCTCTTCTAAAAATGTCATCACAAAACGCAATTATATTGCTTGACTTGACCTCCCTTACAAATGCCACTTCAGGCCATTTTGAGTGATAGTCCATCATGACAATCGCAAATCTTTCCGAAACTGACAAACAATCAAATGGCCCACAAATATCAATTCCCAACCTCTCCCACGGTTTCTCGGGTATCCTGATGGGATTAATTGGAGTCTCCTTCAAGACATGAGATTTGTCACTGCATGTACACGATACACACTCTCTTACAAATCTCTCTATGTCCCTGTCCATTCCTGGCCACCAAAAATCCATCCTAGCCTTCCTTTTGACCGCTGACATGCCTCCATGATCCTCATGTAACAATTCCATCAACCTTGTTCTTAATGAAGAAGGAACAACTAATTTGTCACACCTCCTGACAATCCCGTTAACTACGGACAATTCGTCCCAAACATCTTTATAGCATCTCACATACTCATTCACTTTCCAACCATAATAGGAAGGTAACTGTTTGATCACATTCACCAAAACTGTATCGGAAGCAATCGCTTCTTGCCATTCCTTCTCCGTAATAGCACTACATACGTTTTCAATACTGGCAACCATCCATTCTTCATCGTTCTCAACCTCATTCACTTTACCCTCCACTGGAAGACGAGATAAACAATCTGCATTGACATTTCTCACCCCTGGAACATATTTCACATCAAATGAATACTCTTGTAAACGATATAACCATTTTGCTATTCGCGGCGTTGCTCTTCCTGCACCTGTTGTGGTAAAAATGTCTATCAATGGTTTATGATCTGTATATAGTTCAAATCTTATTCCCCATACATAGATTCTAAAATGTTGTACACCCCACCAACAAGCCAGAGATTCTTTCTCGATAGTGGAATACGAAGGTTCAGCCCCCTTAAGGATACGTGAGGCAAAGGCTACTACTCTTTCTTTACCTTCGTGTCTTTGCATCAAAACTGCCCCAAACCATATCCACTAGCGTCTGTAATGATTATCGTTTCATGTTCTGGATTGAAAGAACACAACGCCGTGGCGTTGGCCACTGCTCTCTTGACACTTGTGAATGCTGATTGACACTCCAAAGACCACACAAAGGGCACACCCTTTTTCATCAAACACCGCAAAGGATGTACCTGTTGAGAAAAGTGACGAACAAATTTCGAATAATATTCAGCTAAGCCTAGAAAAGATCTTAACTGATCTTTGTCACGGGGAGGAGGAGCTTTTTCCAAATCAACAACCAAATTCAGTTTCGGTTTAATGCCTTCGCACGATAACGTGTGTCCTAAATATTCAACAGTAGGTTGAGCAAACTTACATTTTTGGAGGCTAATCTTTAGACCAGCAGACTCCAATCTCTTTAGGACCTCAAATAACGTTGTATCATGTTGACCGTTATTTTCTCCCCATATCAAAACATCATCTTGAAACACTAACACTTTATCTATTCCCTTTAAAATGGTTTGCATCACTCTCTGGAATACTGATGACGCTGATGCCAACCCAAACGGCATTCTTACAAATTGATATGCACCCTCGGGTGTTATGAATGAAGTGAGATGCTTAGATTCTTTTTTTAAACGCACTTTATGGTAAGCGCTGGACAAGTCTAATGTGGTGAAACATTTACCTCCAGCTATACTAGATAACATCTCATTAATATTAGGTAATGGATGCCTGTCTACCCATAAACACTCATTCAGGTCCCTCAAGTCCACACACATCCGAATATTTCCATTGGGTTTGTGTGCGATCACAATTGGACTCAACCATTCTGACGCTTCTATTGTCTCGATCACACCCTCCTTACATAATCTTTCTAACTCATCCTTTAATTTGCCCCGTAAGGCTAGGGGTACATTCCGAACTTTATCATCTTTCAAAATTATTCGGTGTTCAAAGTTTTTAAGACATCCCAAACTGTCCCTGAACAAATTTGGAAATTTTTCAATCCACCTATTGTTCCCCATCTCTGTCAACAATACTTGCGAAGGATGATTTGGATTAAGCATGATTCCCAGATTTTTCTGCTCCACCCAACCAAATAGGCATTTTCCAGTTTCCACGACATATACCTTTGCCTCACCCTCCCTTCCCTTGAAAGACATAAAAGCTTTAAAATAACCAATGACTGGCAGTTTAGTTCCACAATAGCCTTGAGGTTCTACGTCAGTTGCTATTAATTCCTCACCCTTCATCTTTTTCCACCATTGCTTGTCTACTAGCGAAAATGGGGAACATGAATCGGCCCACATGGGAATATCCACTTTATTGATATTGACCATGCACTTGGGCGGTACGTACTTATCAGAATTTCCCAGACTTTGTGTATCCCCATCACTCACAACCATCACTTCAATGTCTGAATCTAAATCACTCAATTTCTCAACACAAGGACTATCTGTGACTTTTTCTCTAACCATGTTTACAGATCTCTTTACGTTATGGAAATCCTCCCCTTTGCAAACTCTAGAGAAATGGCCAATCCTTCTGCATTTAAAGCACCGGGTTTTCAATGCCGGACAATGGTTTGCCTCCGCAGTATGTTTGCTACTCCCACACCTATAACATACTTTTCCTTTTGTGACACTTTCTTGTTTCAAATACGGTGTTTTCTTGTTTTCACCATCTACTTTTGGATTCTTTTTAGAGTGAATAACGCATACTTTGCTCGTATCAGAATCGGCTTTTGATTTGTTATCTGCTAAATCCTTAACGTATTGGGAAGTTTTCTCAATGCGTTTTGCAGTCTCTAAGGATTTGTCTAACGAAGGATCTTTTAAATCTAATAGTTTTTCTTGAATTTTTGAATTGTTTGTTCTATTTATTAATTGGTCTCTAATGATTTCATCTCTCAAATCCTTGAATTTACATGTGATAGCTAATCTCCGTAAGGCGGACACATATTGCTCTATTTTTTCTCCTTGTTTTTGAACTCGGGAGAAAAACTTGTGTCTCTCGACTACAAGACTTAATTTTTTACCAAAATTCTCTGACAATGCAGACATTGCGCACTCATATATATCATGCTGATCGTCATCAGACCCAGAGTCGGCGTTCTCATCATGCTGAGTAAAACTTGGCAACGTGCTCAGTACTTTTCTCCCTTCAACCCCCAAACTCAACTTCAAAATTGCAAATTTCCTTTTGGGCAAAAATACATCCTCACCTATGGCCTCTAAATATGTGACAAACGCCTCCTTCCAGTCCTCCCATTCCATACAGGTAGGACCTGGTTCTTGCAGAAAGGTAGGAGGCGGTGGAATATTTTGTGTTGCCATAACGTGTTATCACAATACTGGATTGCAGCCTTTCAACACACTTGCATTAACTTATTCCACCATAAAATAGTTTGTACAAAGGTGTGTAACTAAACTCTTTACCATTCACAATCAGAGTCCAACTGAGTTTAATTTGTCCCACCTACAATTTTGGATCACTAGGGGCTATTCTGTGTATACCGCTGTACCGCTTTCTGGATTGTTGACATTGATCGAACCACAATTCCGATCTCCTCGTAAGCGCCGTGTGATGCTTATGTGGTAACTTGGCAATGCTGCGAAACACCAATTAGCTCACAGTTACGTGCACCAATCATTGAGCACGTTTCAGCGATGACGTCGTGTTGAATCCTGCAATCTCTGCGCTCCTTTCAGTAGCTTAGCAACACACAGTGACACATCTCGAGTTCCCTGACATGAACACCAATCACTGTGTATGTTCTGAAAGTGACGTCGAATCAGTCTGGTCCAATCGCTGTGTTTCTTTTAAAACCTCTTGTTATCCAAAGCCTCCAAAGAAGATGGTTGCCGGAGTCGCACGCGATTTGGACACGTACGCTCGTGAAAGGTTTTCTTTCAAAGAGATGGCAACTGACTCCCGCACGCTCTACAACCGTTCTCCACCTTCAAATGACAACAGGTATTTCAAATACGATGTAAGCAGAGTATCGATCGTTCACTCGATATATTGGTTTACTGTACTTTTCATTTCTTTACGAAATTTGCTCTAATCGCCAATTTAATCGTCGCAGGAAACAGTCAATCTCACGGGAAACACATTCCCATACCACCGCCGTTCCGCAAAGCATCCAGTTGCTTCAATACTTTAATCACCACGCTTGGTAATGTGTATTTCCCTTCAGATTTTCCAAATGCACTTCAGACGAATCAACTGTCCGTTCACTCACATATGATCATATGTTACCTTACAAGAAAAAGGGCGTCCAACAGCCAGCTTCCAACCAGAGAGCGATCTCTCCCTCCTTTGAAGTTCAATACATTAGCACCAGTCAGAGGACACCTTTTCCTTGACAATTTCTTCAGCGCAAGTGCTCACATACAAACTGGGGGTCTTCTTCTAAATGCTCTTTGTGGAGTCAAACTTCCTGTGCTCTCTTTGGTTGATTATTGATCCATCCCATCCTCGTCGCCAATTTTAAAGACCACAGGATCCATGCAGGTCTTGTAGGATAGTAGATTTATTGAGATACAAAGAACAACCCCCAGAAGTATCTTCTCAGCTCCTCAGCCAAGCCACACTGAGGAATCCACAATCTAGAATCCCCAGAGAGACTTCGTTGCTAGGAGACTGAGTGATTGTATACAAGAATTAACAATGCAATATTTCCCACAAGAAATATAACAGGAAGCAATGCAGGGGACTCCCCTAACCCCCGTGACAGCTGTGTGGCAGAAGCTGCCTAGAAGTGACTGTACGCATTTTAATAACGCCTGCCGCATCACAAATGGCGGTAATGTGAAGACCGACCAAGGTTGTGAAGGTAGATAGTGATCAGCTGGAGTTGTGTGTGTGAGAGAGTGCATCAGGATCTGTGTGCAGGTCAATGCATGAGTCTTCTGTGTTCTGTCTGTGGAAGTGTGTGTGTGTGAAGGTGTACATGTGACAGAACTCATGTGAAAGTCTGGTCGCCATTTGTTATGCGTGTCTGAGGTTCGGTGGGCATGTTTTGTGTGCATTAGCCAGTGTGTATTTCTAATCTAGCATTTTGAGGGGCAACCTGTGTCTCTGAGGTGTTTTGCGCTCTCAGAGATACGAAATATCATGGCTGTCTCCGTAGCAGCAGGTGTGGTTAGGTGTATTTAAGTGAGTGTTTGTATGCATGAGTCTGTGTCAGAGGAGGTGGGGAGTTGTTCATTGGACAAATGGCACTCATTCTGAGGCGCTAATATCAAAATCTGCACCAAATAAACTCTCACATAAATTACCCTGTTCCAAGGCGTACATGGGATTTATTTATGAGATTGCTGTGTGACAAGCACTTCAAGGAGATTGGCCAACTACAAGCAACTCTAATGATAAGACAGCCCGTGTCAGTGAGCATAGTGAGAGAAATCAACACACCTTCCTAGGCCAGAGGCTGTACAGCGGGACTGATGGATTTCCTGTTTTATGTCATTCCCACTGGTTTACTTCCTTTCGTTCTATGGACAGAGCGAGCTCGGAAGCCTTGCTTCCTTATACAGAGAGCAATCATTGTACACAACTGAGCACGGCTTTTCAATATTGACGTTAAGGGAGAACAAGCCTTATTTTACTTTCTTAAATGTTTGGCGCTCGCGCATGTGTTTTTTGTTTACCAGTCCAATTGTTACTCTACTTCTTGTCATGTAAAGTGCTCTGATACCCACTAGGGTCATGTTCGCGCTATACAAAACTTTATAAATAAATAAATAAAATGGCAAACTACAAAATACACCTCTGCACACATCATAAACTCACATACACAGACACATATTTTTCACATATGAGTTCTGGAGTTTATTTACTCCAATGCACAATGAATTGGTTATGTGTATACCTCTAGTCGATTTATTGTATTTTTAGGTTTTTTTTATACGAAGCAGTAGAAGTAAATCGATTATTGACTATTTGAGCTTCTATGGCCTTGTGGCCTTATACAACTCTTTGCTTTTTAAGAAGACAAAGCCCTAAATCGTACATTTGCCTATTTCTCACATCTGGCTAATGTGAACTTGCCTGAGAAGGAATCCAGTATTGAAGGGTCCATCACCAGTCACAGAACAACACAAGAGTCCAAAAAGTCAATAAACTCCTATAATGAGAATTACTACAGACGTTTAGGCAGTTTAGTGGGATGGAGGCCATTGAGACCAAAGATATGGGACATTTAGTGTTCAGGTTTGTGCATGGATAGAAATCTGGGCTTAGCATGATGATTTAGCAACATTTATTTGCTGGCAGAGTAAAATCAATCAATGAAATCTTGAGGTACGCAAAATATTTTAGTGATGAATTGGAGAAGAAGCAGCAGAAATTGAAGGAGAAGTTGATGTTGGCACAGATATAGGCTCCGCAACAAAGTAAGAACCAGCCGTTTGTAGGGAATTTTGGTCCCATGCAGAGAGTGTATTAACAGGGACGTCTAGGAATGCAAGGTGAAAATGGGTTTCAACAACAAGGTAGGTAGAGGTTGTGGTGTCCCAATTGATCTAGGTACAGAGATAGATGTGGCTACTTTGAGGAAAACCAATCTTTGTCACGTTTGCGGCAAATTGGGGTCATTGGAAGGGAGAAGGTCATCTCAAACCTGGTAGACTAATGAATGAGAACAGGTTCAGAATGGTGGATTTGTACAACCTCAGGTTAATAATCATGTTCCAACACAGCATGTTCAGAGGCAGAGAACACACACTTTTATTGTACCCCAAGCTCAAGTAATGCAGGTTCCACAAGGCCCAATGCTACGACTAAATGCAAATGCCCCTAGAATAAATCCAAATCAGGTCTCCAATGTAAACAACAAACCTTTTGTGAATCAGGGTACGTCTCAGCAGGACCCTATGAAACAAGCAGATGAGGATTACAGTTCTGACCTGTCACAATGACGGTGCCTGAGAGGAGGAGAATTGCGTGCTTGGTGCAACATTAGAGGTAGAGCAAAGTGGTCCTGTCGGAGGGATGGTCGGAAACAGAAGCGAGGAGGCCGTATAGGGTGAATATTGGGATATTTATTTTGGGGTGGCGAAAAGAAAAGGAGGGTTGAACAGAAAATGTTTTGAGGAATAACACAATTCAATATGGTCTATTCCGGTACATGGAACGTCACAAACTTCTTTCTGGCAGTTCTGCGTCAGAGGTCCAGCTGTTTGGTGATGGTGGAACGTAGATGGGGTCCCGGAATACACTCGAGAAAAACAAATGAGAAGGAGCGGTCAATGTTTCATTCGCGGCATTTTTGTCTACCGTCACCACACCCAGTGCACGAAGGGTTTCCCTGGGGAACAGTTTGCGACTGATGTATAGAATAGGTCGCTCCTGTTGGTTCTCATCTTGTTGGGACAATACTGCTCCGAGGCCTTGGTCGGATGCATCCGTTTGGAGTTTGAAGGGTTTTGTATAATCAGGATTGGCTAGGAGAGGTTTAGAGGTAATGAGCTGCTTTAACTGTTGGAATGCTTGTAGGACTGAGGGTCCGGGATTTCTTAAACATTTTTCTGTGTGAACAGGCTTTTTTAATAGGTCTGTTAAAGGGGTAGCTATTTGTGAAAAACAAGGGATGAAACATCTATAATAACCAAATAAGCCTAAAAAGGCTCTGAGGTCTTTCTTGGTTCTAGGGAAAGGAACTTGGGCAATCGCCGCTACCTTCTCTTCCTGAGGTCGAATACACCCATTCCCTAATAGAAATCCCAGATATTTCACCGATCTAGCAGCTAAGCGACTTTTGGCTGGATTAATCGTCAATTCAGCTGTCTGTAGAGCTTGTATCACTCGGGTAAGGTGGTGAAAGTGATCCTTCCAAGAGTTGCTGTATATAATTATGTCATCTAAATAAGCCGCTGAATAACTGTGGTGGGGTTGTAATACGATGTTCATGAGTCTTTGGAATGTTGCGGGGGCTCCGTGCAACCCAAAGGGTAGTACTTTAAAGTGGAACAAACCCTGGGGCGTACAGAAAGCAGTTTTCTCTTGATCTCGGAGCCTAAGTGGTACCGGCCAATACCCTGCCAATAGTCGATGCAGAAACGTATGTAGCCGTCAGGCTTAGGCACGAGCACAATAGGGGAACACCATTCGCTTTTGGAGGGTTCAATGATGTCTAAGTGTAACATTTGTGAGATTTCATGGTCTATGGCTGCTCTTCGTGCCTCAGGGACTCGGTAAGGTTTTAGTCAGACGGTTTTCCCTGGTGGGGTGTGAATCGCATGTTCCATTAATGGGGTTTTTCCTGGTGTTAGAGAAAACACTTTTTGGAGTGGGGTCAGTGTT
This sequence comes from Triturus cristatus, assembly GCF_964204655.1. Lineage (NCBI taxonomy): Eukaryota > Metazoa > Chordata > Amphibia > Caudata > Salamandridae > Triturus > Triturus cristatus. The sequence continues at coordinate 320,411,177 of NC_140592.1, forward strand.
TTCCTTAATTCCTGTCTAAGGGGTTCTGTTAATTCATCATCTATGCTTTGTTTGTACAGGGTAGTCTGGGGATTCGATATGAGGGCAAGAGTAGGGCCCTCCCACTTCTTCAGTAAGTTGATATGGAAGACCTGTGTGGCATGGGTTGAAGGGTTCATTTCTAGTTTGTAAGTGACTGGTGTTACTTTCTCAAGTACCTTAAAGGGACCCTGCCACTGACTTAGAAGTTTGTGTTCGGAGGTTGGACGTAACAGGAGAACCTGATCACCTATCTGCAGGGTCCCATCTTTAGTGACTTTGTCGTATTGCTTCTTTTGAGCTACCTGGGAGTGTTCGAGATTATTTCGTACTATCTCCCTGATCTGATTCAAGTGGGTTTTTAATCCGGCCACATACTCCAGGAGGGGTTTCGTGGTGTTTGACTCTTCTTCCCACTCCTCTCTGGCCATATCCATAAGGGTACGGGGAGGTCTCCCATATAATAACTCAAAGGGGGAGTACCCCAAACTTTTCTGTTGTCCGCACCTAATGGCGAACAGGGCCAAGGGAAGCATCTCTTCCCATCTCCGGGCCTCTAAGTTTAACAGCTTTCGTAAGGTGTTTTTTAAGGTGGCATTGTACCGCTCGACCAAGCCGTCCGTCTGTGGGTAGTAAGTAGCGGTACGGATTTGCTTAATGTGTAGCTGCTGACATACTTGTTTCATCAGCCTGGAAGTGAAGGGTGTGCCCTGATCTGTAAGTATTTCCTTTGGAAACCCTACGCGGGAAAAAATGTTAATCATAGCTTTAGCCACTTGGGTGGTATTGGGTTGCCTGAGAGCCACGGCTTCAGGAAATCGCGTTGCGTAATCCACAAGGACCAGAACATACCGATGACCGTTACGGGAGGGTAGTAGGGGTCCAATGATGTCCATTCCCACTCTTGAAAAAGGGACATCATTTACGGGTAAGGGTCTCAGAGGAACCCGGGGGGATATATTGACTGGTTTTTTGACAGGTGGCGCATCCTCTACAGTACTTCCTCACCTGTTGGTAAATACCAGGCCAGTAAAACCTTTCTAGTAAAGACTTTTCGGTTTTTTCCCCACCAAAGTGTCCTCCCAACAGGTGACTATGTGCCAAGTATAGGACTTTCTCTCTAAAGGGGACGGGTACCAGAAGCTGGGTAGGTTGCTGTTTTCCCCCTTTTCTGTATAACAAGCCCTTATGGAGAAAGAACTGGGGACCTACTTGTAGAGGATCTTCCTCTTCTTTCGCTTGGTTCCAGGCTTCTTGGAGGGTGTTGTCTTCCCTCTGAGCCGCACAAAAGGTTCTATCGTGGTCCCACAGAGGAGTAGTTGTATTATTCAGAAAGACAGGATTTCCGTTTCTCTTTTCTTGCCTTTTCTGTCGTCTGCTTTTCCTATCTTTTCCGGGAACCCACCCTGGATCTAACTCATGGAAGAAGGGCGCTTCTTTGCTCCAGTCGTCCTCTTCCCTTTTCTTTTCGTCTAGTAGTGTATGAATGTGAGGATAATCAGTACCTAGGATAACCGGTTCAGGGAGGTGAGGAAGGAGCCCGACTTTCATATTAACAGGGGTTTGGGCGGACTGGTGTTGTATCTCTACATTGGTCACGGGATACATTTTACTATCTCCATGAATACACTGAATGTTTACAACACCTGTAGGGATTGGGGGTCCCCCTGGAATAACCTGTGGTCTTAGTAGTGTTTGATGGCTTCCTGTGTCTATAAGAGCTGGTTGGTGTTCTCTATTAATGGTTACTTGATGGTGGAAAGGATGAGAGTCACCCTCTACGGAGCACATTAACGCTCGTGTATATCCTACTTCCATGGGTTCCTCTTTTTGTGGGCAGGAACGTGCTATATGACCGAATGTCCCACAGTCATATCATTGGGGCCCAACAGGGATGGGTGGTCTAGTAACCGGGGTTAAAGGACTCGGTACTATAGTCACGGTGTCAGGTTTGTGGGGTTTAGGTAGGGGCCGGGTGTGCCTCACAGGCTGACTACTGGGTTGTTTCCAAGTGTTTTCCTCTTTACCCCTCTGTAATTCCTGTGCCCTAAAATAGGCTGCTGCGACCTCTACAGCTTTGTCCAGGGAGAGATCGATGTGTTGTCGGACCCACCTCTGGATAGGGGGGTGTAAAGAGGAGAGGAATTGTTCTAAATACATTTTTTCCAGTATCGCTTCTTTAGAGGCAGTGAGAGGTTTCAACCAGCGATCCGCTGCGTCCCGAATACAATAACAGAGAGCTCTGGGATTTTCCTGCGGTCCTTCCCGGATGTTGCGAAGACGCATTCTGTATGTTTCTTCATCAATTCCCATGCGTTCTAAGATACACCGTTTGACACCGGGATAGGGTGTGGTCCCGAGGGGATTGGCGGCTTGGTAGGCGGCTTGAAGATCCCCACTGAGAAGAGGACCCAGATATTGACCCCAACGGTCTTCTGGCCATTGGGCTGCTCGTGCCATTCTCTCAAAATTGGAGAGGAAAAAGTCTGGATCCTCCCCTTGTATATACTTTTGTATCACGACGGACGGAGGGGCCGTGTATCCCCTAGGTTGTCCCAGGACCTCTGCTAATTTGCCCATAGTGGTTTCCTGACTTTGGCTCTGTCCAGTGAGAGTTTTGTGGACAGCCTCCCTCTCAGTCTCTGCGGTTTCCAAGAACCGGGCCATAATTTGTTCTAGGTGGTCCTGTCCCGCTGCCATCTTTTTCACCACGGCCTCCATTTCCTCCGATCCCACTTCTGACACCAAATGTCAGAGGGATGGTCGGAAACAGAAGCGAGGAGGCCGTATAGGGTGACTATTGGGATATTTATTTTGGGGTGGCAAAAAGAAAAGGAGGGTTGAACAGAAAATGTTTTGAGGAATAACACAATTCAATAAGGTCTATTCCGGTACAGGGAACGTCACGAACTTCTTTCTGACAGTTCTTCGTCAGAGGTCCAGCTGTTTGGTGATGGTGGAACGTAGATGGGGTCCCGGAATACACTCGAGAAAAACAAATGAGAAGGAGCGGTCAATGTTTCATTTGCGGCATTTTTGTCTACCCAGTGCACGAAGTGATGAGAACACACACAGTATGCGGTCTTTCTTTAAGGGTGGAAAGAAAGAGAGAAAAAATATATATATATACACGGTCACTCCACCGTGGAACTGCCACTCTGATATCTTTTTAAAGGTATAGGCAGTGTATTCCTTGGCGTGTCTGGTATTCCCTTTCTGGGAGTGAAGCTGTGGGGGCGTTAAAGGCTGTGAGGGGGTTAGGGGATGAGGCCAAAGAACGGAGGCAAGAACTAAATGGGGAAGTAATATCCACCAAAAAAAACGTTTCTCCTGTGTTTTTACGCTCCCTTTATGCTTGCTCCCACCCTCCCCCTTTGTCCCATCACGTACCGCTAAAAGCCACAACTCTCCTGAGTTGCGGCGGCTTGTGCGTCCTCCGGGATCCACCACTCTTCTGTCCACGTTTCAGGAGCCTCGTGGTCTTCCTCGTCAGTGGTTCCGTCTTCGGGGTTTCCAGCGGCGTCTCGCAGTGTCTCGGCGTCTCTCCCGTAGTCCCCGTCTCCTCCTTCTGGACTCTTCTTCCGGCCGGGCACACCTCCGCTGTTCTCTGTTCCGCTTTTCTGCCTTCCGTGACCTGGATCCCACGTTGTGGATTGGCTGTTCGTCACATCCGGTCCGCCTCCTCCAGGGGTTTCCTCTTCCGGGTTACGGGACGCATCCTGTGGGAGGGAGAAGTCTTTCTTTAATTCCGGCAGGGATACTGTATCGTCATCCAACCGGTAAGGCGTCCAAGGTGCTTCCGTATGGGGTTTGTGGTTATGCAGATTTTCTACCCCAGGATCTTCCTCACAGGTCCATTCATGGAAGGTGAGGTGACTTGACATCCTGTATCATTCCTGATAGATACTGGTGATGTTCGCTCTACTGTTAGAACAGTGGAGGTTCTCAACCTACCCTTCTCTGGAAAAAGAATCCAAGTTGTAGGAGTTGTCAATAAACAATTGACTAGCCCTGTCACTGGAGCAGTTCCTTTTAAAATAGAGTCTTTTGAGGAGAATCACCAATTTGTGGTGTGTGATTCCAGTCCAGTAAATCTGCCTGGACGCCATCTTTTATGTAAGCTGAATTACTCCATTTACTGCGCCCCGAAGGGCATAGAGTTTCAAACTCATGATGAAGACACTGTCTTCAAACTTGTGAAAGTTTAGATGTCAGACTGTATCCAATGTTTTCAAACAATGATCTTCCCCCATCGCTGAGAGACATTCCTACCAGAAGTGTGAGACTTTTCAGGGAAGGACATAGGTCTCATTAATTGTGTTGAAACTGGCTGCATAATAGTGAAACCCAATGCAGAGTATCCGAGGTTCCCGCAAGATAATCTGACCACTGAAACCATTGAAGGGATTACTCCTGTGATTTGCTCAATGATTCTGAAAGAGATTATGGGTAGTCCATGTAACTCACCCATGGGCTTGCAGAAGCCCAATGGAAAGTACAGAACAGTGCAAGACCTTAGAAGGATTAATACCATTGTTGTTCCCTGTTGTCCTCTGGTACCGAATCCAGCTGTGATTTTATCTCAAATTCCGTTGGAGGCTGAGTGGTTAACTGTCATTGATTTGTGCCAAGGCTTCTTTTCTATACCTTTGCATGAAGACAGTCAGTTACTGGTCGCTTTTAAGTTTAGCAGCCGTGTTTTGGCATGGTGCAGAGACCCACAAGGATATACAGAGAGCCTGTCCATCTTCAACCAGATTCTTAAAAAGAATCTGGAGTCCCTGGCAATGTCCTATCACTCAACCCTGGTTCAGTACATTGACAACCTATTGGTGTCGTCAAATACACAACAGGCTTGTAGACCAGATACCATTGCCCTGCTGAACCACCTAGCTAAGAATGGACATAAAGTATCCCCAACCAAGTTGCAATACTTCCTGTAAGAAAGTAGTCCTGTACCTCGGATATCACATTGAGAAAGAAGTGAGGAAGGTGTCACAAGAGAGAATCTCAGCGATTCTGAGAATGAATCTGCCAACTACTCAGATGGAAGTCAGGATAATTCTGGGAATGGTGGGCTACTGTGAACAATGGAACCCCAACTTTTCCATAATGGCCAATCTTTTACAGAGGCTGACACACAAGGATGTGTCAGATCCGGTACCATGGGATGACATCTGCATTTGCGTGCCTTCTCAGTGCTGAGAGAAACTATCTGTTGTCTTCAAGGACTGGGAATGCCTGATTACAATAAATGCTTCACTTCTGTTATGCAGTGAGAGGTAGGCTGCACTCTCTCAGTGCTTACCCAGATGCATGGTAATGCTCACAGACCCATTGCTCATTTTTTAGCTACCCTTGACCCAGAAAATGCTGCTTTGCCCAGCTGTCTCAAAGCCATGACCTCAACAGATAACAGCATTGAGCATTGTGAAAGTATTGTTGTGGGTCATCCTCTGACTGGTTTTGTCCCCCATTCTGTAGAAATATTGTTAACATGACCAGAACTCAATATCTCACCAACAGCCACCTGACCAAGTATGATGAGGTCATACATGCTGCAGATAGCATAACTCTCAAGAGATGTACAAGTCTGAATCCTGCTAATTTGTACCCATTCCTGTAAATTATGTTATTGAAGGTGAAGTTGAGCATGACTGCCTCAATGTTACTGAACTATGCACCAAGCCAAGACCTGATATATAAGATGTGCCACTACCTGAATCAGATTATGTAATGTTTGTTGATGGCTTCTGTTTACAAGACCATGAAGGAAGGCTGAGAGCTGCCTACGAAGTTTCTACTGTCTCAGGTGTGATCAAAGGCTTCTGGCTTCAAGGAGTATTTTCTGCACATTTGGACAAACTGATTGATCTTACTAGAGCATGCTGTGTTTCAGACTAGCTGAAAGTGACTATTTTCCCTCATAGCCAGTATGGCTTTGGCGTTGTCCATGATTTTGGGCAGTTATGGTCACAACAGTGATTCATGACTTCTTCAGGTCTCCAATAAGAAATGGAGAACGTGTGTATAACTCATTAAAGGAATTGCAGCTACTTGCCCAGATCACAGTTGTGAAATGCTCTACACCCTGCAGTGGAGACGATTATGTAACTGTAGGCAATAGGTTTGCTGATGAAATTGACAGATAATGTGCTTTAAATGCTTGTACTTTCAATGGTGAATATCAAAACAAGGGAACAGATGAGACCAATTACAACCTTTTGTTCACCACAACTCATACATGGGAGGAAGTTAAGAAACTGCAGGAAGAAGTATCAGAAGCAGAACAGCAAGGCTGGGTTAGAGCAGGTTGTGTCAGGAGAGACGAAGATGACATTCGGGTTTCAGGAGATGGAAGACCTATGTTGCCAGACAGTTTGTTACCCCCAATGGCAAAACACTAGCATGGACCTGCTCATGTAGGAAGGAATACTATGGTGTGCCTGTTCAGGCAGACGTGGTTTAATCCCAGGTTCAGACTGGTGGCTGAAGGGTTGTGTCACAGGTGTATTGTGTGTCAACAGACAAATGTAGGAAGAGGAAATGCAGTAACACTGAGCCACATAGGGAGATCAGGTAGTCCTTTCAACAGGATGCAGTTGGACTTGCTCGAGATGCCTGTGTGCAACAGGCTGAGATATGTCTTGGCAACTGTGTGCATCTTCTTGCCTACCCAACCAGGAGAAATGACAGTCTCACAGTAGCTAAGTTGCTGTTGAGGGAATTAATTACGAGATTCAGGTTCCTGAATTCTCTGAAGTCAGACTGAGGAACTCATTTTAATAATGAGATCCTGATGATGTTGTGTGCAGCATTGCAGGTGAAGCAGGGACTACATTGCAGTTACTGACATGAGGCTTCAACCATAGTGGAGCAAGTCACTGATACTCTGACAGCTAGGCTTGCTAAGGTGTGGGTTTTCAGCATCTCTGAAGTGGCCTGACGCTTTGCCTCTTGTGTTGATAAGTCTACGCAGTACTCCTGATATAGGACAAGAAAGACCCTCCACATGGGACCACAGCTGAGGGCCTGCAGAACCCGGACCCACACCGACTGACCATACATGTAACTTTGGCAGCCTCTGCATCATCCTCGACAGCCAACTGACCATGAAACGACAAGTAAACACAGTCATCTCCTTCTGCTTCCACACACTTCACATGCTCTGCAGAATCTTCAGATGGATTCCTACCAACACCATAAAGACAGTTACTCAGGCCCTCGTCACCAGCTGCCACGACTATGACAATGTCCTCTACGCTGGTATCCCCACTCAGCTCCTCAGAAGACTCCAGACCATACAGAATGCCACAGCCAGACTCGTCCCCACCTGGAAGACCTCCACTGACTCCCCATTGGGAAGAGATGCCCCGATCAAGATCCTCATACATGCCTACAAATCCCTCCAAAGCCTAGGACATGCCTATATTAACCATCGACTGAGCATCCACCAACCCTCCAGGTACCTGCACTCCTCCTCACTCACCCCCGCCCATCCCCTGTATCCGTTGCAGCTGCAGCCGCTCCATTTCCTACATCACTGCCAAGACCTGGTACAAGCTTCCCATCCAACTTCGTACAGCCCGTCGCTGGTAGACTTCAGAAAGAGACTCAAAACCTGGCTTTTCGACAAATGCACAGCACCCAGATACCCCCAAGGGTGACAGTGTGCGCATTACAAATGCTTGATTGATTACCCCCACATGAAATTATAATGGGCAGAGTTATGAGACTGCCGGCTGTGCCTGCAAATGCGCTTGTGAACATTACAGATTACATGATTCTTGATTACTGCAAAGGATTGGCTGATGTGGTGCGTTCTCTGTCTCATCAGGTTGGAGAGGCTAGAGCCCCACCTCAACAGGTGCAGTGTCATGACCTCTTTCCCAGTGACTCGGTTATGGTGAAGAAACACGTGCTCAAAATATTCTTTGAGCCTCAGTGACAAAGACCCTACCAAGTCATCTATGTCACTACAACAGCTGTGAAGTGTGGAGGTCTCCACAACTGGAAACACGCCACACTTATCCACAGAGTCCCTGTCCCGTGGATGATGCAACAGCGCCTCTCCCTGAAGTGCTAGTGTTTACAAGTGAGAGAAAGGGAACAGGTTAGACAAGCTGTTGGGGACCAGCAATTCTGGGATAGCACATGTTCAGCCTGCTGGGTTTCTGAATGAGGGAACAGGTGAAGTTGGAAGAAGAGGGTCCCATCCTGTAGTGTTGGCTGCGCTAGATTCAGACCCTGGTGAAGGGCCTAGTGCTGCAGTAACGCAAGTAGGACCTGAAGACCAGTTGTCTAGGGGACAGGAGAGGAGGAGACAGAGTTTGCCTTAAGTGCAGCCACCAAACACTATCCCAGAAGACCAAGGAATGTGACCTAAGTGACAGTGATGATTAATGTCCACTACTAAGGCGATCAAAGAGAGCAAGAGACATTTTTTTATAATAATTCTAATCCAACTGAGCTCTCTAGAACTGAACTTTGTGGCAGAACTCAGTTTTGAAATTGCATTGCAGCTAAACAGACTGATATACTTTATCCTGGACGTGATCATTAGTGAATTTGAACTGTGCATTTATTAGAGACATTTAAGTAGACTTTGTAAGAAAGAAAGAAGAGTACCTAAGCCAGAGTTTGATGAGCGCAAGGTTGTCATTTAGAAGAACACAGAGTAGTGCTAAGGAAGCCTCATGAAGACCTTTGTACATATTCTTACTGCACATTATTTGAATTTTGTTCTGCCATTTGCACAGGTGGAAATCAACAGAAAAGACTCTGCTGCTGCTACATTCCACCCAAACGGCCTGCTTTTAGAGAAGTTATGGAGCCTAATAACAATAGTGGTAGATGTAGATACATGTGTTGGATTTTCATTGTAATAACCATAGTCTTAATTACTTTGCTTGTAGGGTTGAGCTTACACACACATTCTAGTATAGAGGACATCAGGTCTACAGCTGTCCCTAAAGCCCCACTTCGTACTGACAATAGTTTGCCTTCATTTGATGAGAAAGACATAGATGTAGAAACATCTAGAGGAGACTACTCACAGGATGTGTATTTTAAACTTCTTTATGAGTATGTTGACACTATGGAAGCTAGGGTTTATTATATGTTTATGCAATTATCTGCCTCCACTGTAGAGTATCGCCATATTCCTCTAACTTCTGGTGTGTCGAGTAGTCTGTTGATGAGCCTTTTCTACAGAAAGGGACAGCTCCAATATTATTATCCAAATTATGACTCAGGGCCTAATTTAGATCTTGGCAGACAGGTTATTCCGTCACAGTCATGACGGATATCCTGTCCACTGATGGGATCTAATGGGATTTGTATTTCAATGGATGGGATATCTGTCACTGTTGTGATAGAGTAATCTGTCTACCAAGATCTTAATCAGGCCCTTAGACTTTTCAGAAATTCCTTTGCTGAAATATTGGAATCATCAACCTGATGCTAGAACACTAGACATTGTTGGACACATCTTTAAACCTACTGTGGCATTAGATACTGCTTATGTCCATAGACACAATTAAACTTGTATATTGACTGATGTTGAGAAGAAATTTATAGATTCAGTAGAAGACAGGAGAAGAAATATAATGGCCAGAGCAGCAAATCATACAAATGCACCAAATTGGACAAAAGAAGTTTCAGCATAAAGTAGCAGGAAATAAAGCAGCATTAACCTTGGGTTGGCAACATCATAGAACAAGCATTTGTAATGCAATAGGTCTCACATTTGTTGGACTTGGAGCTATTGGCATTGTAAATGCCAATGTTTTTTATTTATGTTTTTTGTTTGCAGTGGAATGATTATTTAAAGAAAATTGCACTCTATACCATATAATAAGCTTTTATAGCAACTGTACAGTAAAACTATGGCTATCTTGATGTAAAGGGGGGTGTGAATGGATGAATGCAAATATAAAAAAAAGGATCTTAAAATGCAGGATAGAATGTATAGCAGGTGACAATGACTACCCATTATTTAATAAAAAATACATATTTAAAAACAAAACACACACACACAGAATGTGAAACCTGCAAACTTCAGGAAAGCAGCTACCTGTTCCCAGGTGCTGCAAGCCACATCTCACTTCAGGGCAGTAAACATTGCAGGGCGCTCCGGAGATAGACTTATCACACAGCACAGGCGGTATCTTTCAGGCCCAATTGTTTCAGACACTTCCAGCTGGCGAAGGCATGGCTACCTTGAGTGGGTAGGGCAGGGCAAGTTCCGCACCACTGCCATGCACACCACAGCAGGCTAGGTGAGTATTCTTCCGGTGCAGAGCCGCGCAACAGTAACCCTGCAATAGATGCTTTTTAGACACACTGGTATACATGAAATCTGTGTGTGTATTTACAGCAACTTAATCCAAACTTATAATCAGGTAATTGACTGTGGAAGGGGAAACAGATGCGATGACCCTGCAATCGGCAGATCACACTTAGATCTGGGCAACTAACACTTAACTCACTGAGCTATCTTGCCAGAATGATAACTTCGACCACTGGCTCCAAGAAAGAACGGGTTCTAAAGGATCAAAGTGTAGAATAAGAGTTTTGTGGACATGAGACTATGGGCCAGATGTATCAAGCGTTTTACCATTCGCAAACGGGCCAATTCGCAGAATTGGCGCGTTTGCGAATGGTAAAAAGCCTTATCATCTCAAAAGGCATTTGCAAAATAGGGAATCTCAATTTTTGCGATTACCTGTGTTGCGAATACATTTAGGGAATCGCAATTTGTGATTCCTTAAATGCAGTGCTGGAAGCAAAAAAATATTGCAACCTGACTTTAAGGAATCGCAAATTACCACCAACTTCAAGTTGGTGGTAATTTGCAAAATTCCTATAAAAATTCATCTTTTTGCATGTTTCTAGGTGCCATGTGGCATACATACATGCCCTTAGGGCATATATGTGTGCCACATGTGCACACATGCATATTTCAGGGATGCAACAGGGTGTCCTTTTGGCCCCCTTGCACCCTGGAAATTGCATGCGCAATTTGCGACCATCGTCGGACTCAAGGTAAAGACGAACCGTCCCACTTGTTGTCCATTGCTTTACAGAGGTACCACATTTACCTTGATACTCATGGCCCGTTTGTACTTACTTTCAGCTCATCATCGACCAGACTTGAAGTAAGAGCCACTATCTGGCCTACTTGGTCTCATTATACTTTCATCCTCCCCGTGATTCCCCTTGCAACTGACATCAGTTGTGTTGTCAGATGTGGAATGCCTTTATTAACGATACATGTACTCTTGTTTACAGCACCCGGCTGGGTACCCTGTGAGTGTATTTCTTTCACTACTCACATTGTGTCACTTTTTCTATACATTAGGCAGCGCGATCAACGGTTCAGGTACATCCACATTAAATAAGAGCCCTTGCCTATCCCATTCTCTAACTAGGACCCTTCCCTGATGCTATTATTCCTTGTTCCCTAGGTGTCCCGTCATTCTAAGGTCCTGAAGAGACCCTTTATCCTTAATAGGATCGAAACGCCGTCGACAGTTAACTAAGGCGAATCATCATTCAACACTTTTAACCAAAAAGTGCCATGAATTGTACTGTTTTATTCATTATGATCGCCTTTCTTGTTTGATAATGGAAACCTTGTATACATATCACATGTTATGTCACTTTTAGTCTAGGTTTAATCACCTTTTCACTGGGACACCTTTAATGACCATTATTTCTTTAACTGTACTAATTTTCATTGTGTGTTTTTACACTGCTTATTTGTTGCTTATCAAAAATACCAAAAATATTATTATATACTAACTCTTCAATGTGTATAGACAATTTTCTTTCTGACTCCATTTTTAACCCTATATACTGCCATTGTGTTTCCTTTTTATCATACAGTTGTTTATTATTTCGCAGGAACCATTGTTTCCTAGTTAAATTTACTACCCAGGCTCTGTGTGAGTAGGGTTCCCTTGTGTCCTTTTTCTCCTAACCTATGGTAAGCAGCAGGCGGGGTTACACTCAGTGTAGTGGTTACAGCAGGTCTTGCAAACAGCGCATGCACGCTGATGCTCGACCTAAAAATGTATGTATATACTAGAAAATCCAAATTAAATACTAATTTTGTGGGCAGTTGTGAATGTGATCACACTTTTGAAACCTGTGGAAACTGGAGAGTGTATTTAGATGGAGAGGATCCCATTATGCCTGGAGTTTACTATATCTTTGGGAAAAACCTTATTATAGGTTACCAAGGAGATGGTATGGATCACTCTATATGGGGATAGTTTAAAGAAAAATCGACTATATGGGACATTTGGCTGACTGAATAGGAGAAGAACATGCTAGAACCAAAAGAGGTGCCGGTGCTACTGAAATTTTGGAGACATCTTTAGCACAGTTATTTCATCTGTAGGAGCAATACTGAATTCTCACAAGATTAGAAAGCTGTCTACTGTGGTTGATATGTTGTTTACTTATTGCAGCTGGGGCATTTTTAGTTGTAGATATTGAGATGGAAGCCATCAGATCCATGGTTTTGCAAAACAGACCTGCATTAGACATCCTACTGGCTAAGGAGGGCAGCGTCTGTCAGATGTTAAAGGTCCAGCAATGTTGTACTTACATTCCCTTGAAGAAATATATGAAGACATTACTGGTCTGAAGAAAGTGATGGTGGGCAAGATGGAATGCACCCTGTGGGGGTCTGCGAAGGCATAAATCCCCATACCACCATATGATCTTTCAGGTTAGAGATAGCATCAAACCCATGCAAGCAGCGTCAGACCCATACATGGAAACAGATACATGCTGAAGGACGGTGAGTAAAACTAGAGCAAACAATCACATCTCACTTCAGTTTCAGAAAACGTGACAGAACATCTTGTGGTTAGTTCAGATGAGCCATTGTACCAAATAGGTCACAAATAGGTTGCCATAATCTTCATCTACTAGTGGAACGAGCCGAGATGAACCAATCACATTAGGGCTGGTTCCCTTTTAAGTGCTGCGGTTCCTCACATCCCTGTTTGAACACGTACACAGGATGAGACACCAGGTGTCTCATTCTGTGTATGCTGACGAATATGCTAACGAATATGTGCATTCTGCTTCAGAAACCACAAGTAAAGGTCAGATAGCATGGCAAAGGAAACCACAAGTAAAGGTCAGATAGCTTGGCCCAATTAGCATTTAGCACAATATAACCACTCACTGTGCGGTCACATAAACCTATTCTTGCTTCGCTTAAATTCCGAGAACCAAAACCCACCTGGGGGCTTCCGCTTGCATGCATGGAAACTGCTAAAAGTTCAATAAGTTTCCAAACTGTCATCTTGTGATTTTTCTGTATAAATATTGCTGCCTGTGAACAGTATTTTAGACATAAGATTTCAGCTCTACAGAGGTGATTGATCTCCTCAGCTGTATTATATTAAACCTATATTACTTTGCCAATTGTGTCTTGGTTTTGTGTCACAAATATTCCTCCAACAAATTAGCGAGACCAGAAGCCAAGAGTTCCATTTGGCCTTGCCAATTGCCACCGTCTGGAATGCCACCTACTCCGTTGAGTGGACTGCGCAATTTGAAAGATGGGAAGCAGACACAAATTTCATCTATGTTCTGCCCATTCACAGGGGTGAGTAGGACGCAGGGTTGGCGTCTTTAAGGTGAGGATATTGAAGACTCTGTTCAATTTTATTTAAACAGGCGACATTTGGCATTGTAATATGAATGATTTTTAGTATTTGCATGTACGATTGTGTATGAATTATATGACACAATATTTAGAGATCATGGTAGTAAGTCCAGAAGATACAAGGGAATCGTCTAAACAGGTGAAAGTGGTCAAGGCAGAGTAGGATCTGAGACCGGGTCTCCCATTATTTGTTCTGTCATTGTAGCAAAGGGATGGCTTTGCCGCTGTCATGAGACTTTACCCTGAGTAAGAGCAGAACACTCAAGTTAGTCTGGAAATTCTAGACCTTAAGTCTGGAAGTCACAATTTGTAGTTACAAATAGTGAAGTTTATCACCTATGAATGCGAAGGGAAGTGACCAATGATTATCAACCTAGCATGTAGTTTAGAATATGATTTATAACTTAAAAACAAATTGACGGGTTTCCAATCTAGTGAGGGATAGTGTATAATTTCAGGAAAGGAAGTATTAAACAATTGACTTAGTTAGGCAAATATCTCAACAGTCTGCAAGTAATTAATCGCACCATATTCCCAAATTAATTATCCATTTTTATAAGAGTCCGGTTGTCTTCCTCTCCAACGGCACTAACCCCAACTGACTATCAATACCAGCATCATCTAATAATCCCTTAATGTGAGACATTTATGAACACCTAAGTATTGACTCTACATCACCTTTAGGTATTCGGGCAACATACAATCTATGTGACACAAAGATATCCCTCATGTAATTAGAGTCCTACCAAATTGGAAACAGTTCTAACATACAGTATATGAGTAACTATATTATCCAAAGCGTAAGTTCGGAAGTTTATCCTGTCAATGGACGTTGAGGAAAGTGACCACAAAAAAAATCATTATCATCAAGGACAAATCGTGAAAAGTTTGCCAATTGCCCCATTGACCTCCATAACAACTGATTTAAATAGGGAAGAGGCACTAATAACATTTTCGGTATATATGAAATAAAAACCACAACATCTTGGAAGTTGAGAAATGTCCTTCCTGATAAAATAAAGCGCAGTAGAAATACAAAGTGAATGATCTTTTTAGAAAACATACATTTTAACATATACAGATTTTTATGTGTGACACTGATGCCACCTTGTGGACAGTGACAGACAACATTGAAGTAATATTAAACTTTCAGTGAGCCCACAGAAAACGATTGAGTTGTTCCGGCCCCAAAATATTAACAGATTCACCCCTAATGTTAGACATTCGGATTGGCGCATTTCTCACGGACATTAAAATTGTTGAGGGTTTAGGAAATGAATAACGGACCAACAGCACAGATGGTCCTACACATTCATGATAACGTTAAAGTGTCCATGACATCAGGCAACAATCCACTTAGGCCATCCATAAATGTACTTGCCCTAGATATATGTATGGATGAAGTTCTACAGAGGTTAGGGATACATATGTCTGACATTTACCTTCATGGCCTAAAGACTATTTATGTGAAGTCCAGCAGCACCCATGAAGTAAATGAAGGTCCACGTATGTTGTAAGGGATACAATAGAACGAGCAACAAAGTACTACATAAATGATAAACCAGCGAGATGGACTATTTACATTAAAGACAACATCATAATTAAATACACGTTGAGAGAAGGAAACAATTACACACACAGTAATCCGAAGGTTTCACCGAAAGATACATGGGGTCCCCTTTAGAACACATGATTTAATTGTTCTCTGGAGATAAGGTCAGGATAGAAAAACATTGTAAATGATGGCACAAGGCAACATTAAAACATGCACATACCTGGCCCCAAGATAGCACATTTAATGACAGAACATTAGAAAACAGGACTACTTTCGTGCAAAGTATATATACAGGGTCAAATTTTGGGGAAAAGGAAGACCAACTTGGCCCCATGACGGGTCTTTTGTGAAAAGAAAGATGAATGGGTTAACAAAGAACCTGAAATTGTTACTCCCACAGCACCCCCCACCGCCATACCAGGCACTAGGGAGAGAACTATAGGCCTCTAAAATACAATAATATGGTACACTCAGACGAAGAACACTCCACCTCCATGGATTTTCACAATCCTGTAGTCATTACACCATCTGGGTCCACGGTAGAGTCTTTACACTCTGTCCGAATGAACCCCCAACCTAGGAACACTAGTACACCAAGGAACCTATAGAATAGTGTCAAAACAAAATATGTGAGACAGGTAAACACACAATTCACCTTACGCGTGGACAATGCCAATGATGGCAATGACGGTAGTGAGAAATTAGGGAGCAAATGGAACAAAAGTTCACTTATGTCATCAAATTCTGGTTCCCAGAAAGGGCCGACGATTCCTGGACAAGTAGTGACAGGCATTCTGGCAGCGTTAGGACAGCCACATGTTCAGAAACAGACAGAAGAATGGACAAAGGTTCAGCATATCGGATCCATTGGCCAAAAGAAACAAGGGGGGGGGGGAGAGGCATTAGAATACAAGGGGGTGGGCAACAGGACCAACTGTCAGCCTCAGAGACCGACTTCCACAGAAGAGAAACTGAACTAGACGTTAGTAGGAAACAAATAGATGAGCTCCTACATAGTGCAACGAGCGCCTTGAAGGGATGGAAAATGTAATAGAACAGCAGGGTCACCTTTCAAATTTAGTAGGGGGTGGACACAAAGATCATGTGAAAATTTCATATCCAGACGAAGTGAAACGAAACAGAAGAACTGAGGAACGCAATTTATATTTTGATGAAGTTCATGGCCAACCTCACCCACAGACAGGAAAATTAAATGAATGAAAATATGAAATTACAAAAGAACGCACTGAGTTAATACCCAGTACGCCCTGGAGTACCAGATGGGAAGGGACTTACCCCCAATAAAATAGTGGGTGAGGAAGAATATAGCTGGTACAATGCTGTCCCTTTCACCAACGACTTAGTAGGTTGGACAGAAGGCCTGGCACCACAGATGCCACCATGGACACGAGAGGGTTCCTTTGAACCTCAAGACATGGCCAAATGTGGAGATGTGCAACTTACAGGGCATAGGGGATCCATACTGGGACTATACTTATAAGAAGAAAAGTCTGCGTGATTGGCAAAAATACACCAGAAAATATGATTCATGACTCCTGAAGGCTTATTTGAGACGCCCCTTTTCCAAAATGCCCCTAATTCACAAAGGACCATGAGTACGACTTTATGTACCATGTCCCCATGTGGACAAAGAGAACCTTAAAACACAATTGTGACCCCTTGTCAAAGGGGCTGGGAAGTGGCTAGCATCTCTTGAAAAACAAACTACAGGGAACACTCTTGCAATAAGTGATAATAAAGAGTCTATTAAGTACCCTCATAGGAGACAAGACAGACACACCTTTTAGGAAAGCAGGAATACGGGACGTGACACTGACCCACCCTAAATGTGATGGAGGACTTGTTTGGAAGCAACTGAGATATATGTAATCAGACAGGCCAGACATTGGGTCCCTTATGACACAGACAATTCAGCTAAACAAGAAACCAGCCCAATACCGTAGCAGAATAAAGGAAACATGGAATCAGGATGTTGGGCAAAGTTGGGACATGACTGGAGGAAATGCAGTGCTGTTTTGTAATACAGTGAAAAAGGGACAACAGCTGAAGTACAGGAAAAACTAGACAACATAGTGGCCCTAGAAGCCAAGTCATGGACAGAGATACAAGCACACGTAGTATGGGAAAGAACTAGATAGATAAAATAGAAAAGCAGCAGCCAAATTAGTCCAGCAGAAGTTAGCAAGAAAACGAAGGGAGGAATTGCCACTGCCGCTACTCAATTACCCGCAGTATCCCTAGGTGTACTTCTTGCAGACATCACACTGCAACCCCAACCATATGCCTAGGTAAGAAATACCGAAAATTGAAGAGGAGGGAGAGGAAGCTTTGGGTGAAATAGATCAAACAGATTCCAGAGTGGACAGACATGCCACTATTGCAGGAAGTCAGGAAATTTCATTAGGGGCTATTGGTCTAGAAAGAAAGATGAACATGATGGCCAGACAAGGGCAAGTGGCACCACCTGCTGGTGGCATAGTGGCACAACCTGCGATGTGTCCTCAAGCGATATACTTCCCTCAGCCCCAAATTCAATGACAACTTCCACCGCAGTGGCAGCCCTAGCAACTATAGCAACACATGCCCCAAATACGGTAAGGGCCACAACCAATAATGCAGCCTGCCTTATAACAGCAGAGCACACAAGGGAGGGAAACTATCAGGGAAGGAAATCCCTTCCAGCAAGATTACATGGGAGGATATGCCCAATGAAGGTGTCCACAGAGTAGTCTCTAGTCTTATTGGTAACCTACAGGCTTGAGAAGAAACTCACTGTGATGGTAGCCATAAATGACAAGGAGTACAGCTTTCTCATCGACAATGGGGCCACAAGGTCCTATATCCGTGAGAGAGGACTCCCACTGTCAGACTCCTCAATGGACACACAGGGGTTCTCCAGGGCTGTGATGAGGGTTCCATTCACTAAACCTGTGGAGATGGAAATTGAGGAGATGAATGTTGACGGCAGTCTCTACTTCTCTACGGCCGCCCCTGCTAACCTGTTAGGACGTGATCTCATGGCGAAATTGGACATGTCTATCCACTTTGAAGAAGATGGGACTATGAAATGTTCAACACCAGGAATGTCCCCCACACGCATCTTGATAATGATAACAAATCCCTCAGACAGTGACCAGGTTAGCTAGGCCCACAGACATTTCAGCCTTCACTAGAGCAGTGTATACTATCATAGCAAAAACACCCAAACTGACAGGGAAACTAGTCGAATTACCCAAGAATTTTCTCTTCCAGAGTCAGGGCTCCTGTTCTGAAGTGGCAGACTAAAACATCATCCTGGAAGTAGAGGCTCTGGAGATATCTCCTGCCTATGGGACGCAGAGGGCAAGTGGGCACACACATGCACTGTGAGCTTGTGTCATCTTTCATGATCTCAACAAGCAAATGAGAGACATATTGGATGATCAACTGTTTGCTTATTACCCCAAAAGGACAGTGATTGTTTATCAAGACAGTATACCCCTATGTTCCATTATAGAGACAAGGTCTGCAGAGCCAATAACTATCAAGGAAGATGATTTTGTACAGGTACCCCCCAGCTTGGGGACAAAGGGCCCCCATGATGTAGGCCTTGTCCGCACAGCAGTCCCATTCAAAATAACTCTGAAAGAAGGGGCAATACCACCAAGAGTGCACCAATGACCTCTCTCTAAAGAAGCAGAGGAGGGCATTGTCCCGTAATACAGGCATTGGTAGAGCAGAGAGTCATATACCCAGGAGTTTACCCCTGCAACACCTCAATTTACCCCGTCAAGAAGGCCAAGGGCAATTCATGGCATATGATTCAAGACCTGTACCCCGTGAATGATGTAGTGGTACCAGAATTTTCTGTTGTGCCGGACTGTTCCGTCATCCTCTCCAACATACCTCAAGATGCCAAATATTTTTCAGTCATAGACTTAAAGAATGCATTTTTTCGGCATCCCCCTGCACCGAGACAGCCACTATTTGACTGCATTTTTGTACCATAGTTCTCAATACCTCCATTCTCGGTTAATTCAAGAGTACTGTGAGTCCTCTTGCATTTTCAAAAGGATGGCCAAAATGACCTTGCCAATTTTCAATGTGACAGTACAGTATTGCAGTATGTCAATGGCCTACTGATTTGCAGTCCTACAGAGGAACAGTGTAGAAAGGACGCTGTGTTCTTGTTCTGTACTCTTGCTCAACGAGGCTATAAGGTGGACATAGACAAATTATAGTATAGTAAGGAAAAAGTCCAATACTTGGAACAATAGCTGTCAGCCTCAGTTCGCCGAGTTACACCCAAAAGAGCAGCATCCATGACAAATGACATACTGGTGCCAAGTTAATCTGTAGAGCAATATCATTATGGAATGGTACCCAGTCAGCCAGTCCTCTAAGATTTGCCATGATAATAAAACAATGTCATCAAATATAGGATGTGAACATACAGAGATATATGTAGGCAGGAAATACCACATTCCCTAGAACAGCAAAGACATTCACACACTTTTCTCTTTGTTTCAGAGGAAATGGAAAAATTACATTTTGGCAGTAACCTCAATTGCAACACCACCATAAATAATGCCGATATCGAGCCAGATGGACAAGTAGTGGCAATGTAGGGGCCGGCTCCGTATGAAACTACCCCGGAACTGGAATGGCTGCTGTTCCCTGGTGATCTTACACACTCCATCCCTGATGATACCAGGAGTGGACATCTCAAAGTTACATGACCATCCCATGAGCCGTCCAACAACCTTGTTGTATCGCCACAAGAGAAAAAGAGCAGCGCAGTATTTTGGAACTGACATTATAATGAGACCCCACTGGGGAGAGGATGTAGCCTTACGACTAAAGTGGTCGAATTCAAAGCTGGAGAACCTGGTTCGAGTCATGGCAACGACGCTCAACATCCTGTGATTCTGGTCAAATCCCCTTGCCTAACAAAAAAGAATGTGTCAATTTGTAATGAAACTGGTGCTCATGTAAAGCGCTCTGATACCCGATGTCTCAGGTCTAGTTTGCGCTATATTAAACAAACAAAAAAAAGAACAATGATTATTCAGTAAGGCACAAGTATTCTTTGGAAGTTGGTCTCCAGCCTTCCAAATAGAAGTAAACGCTTGATGGCTGCAGATCACATGGTGGGAACTCATGAAGGCCATAAATGCAACAGAAGATGGATTTGACGCTGTTAAAGAAGACCTATGAGCCATTAGACTGATGGTAATGCAGCAAAGATATGTGCTGAACTTGATGACTGCCATGGTGGGGGGCGTGCGCCAAGAGTGGAACGGCCTGCTGCACGTATGTGCCGACCAATGATGCAGACAATGGGACACTGACTGAAGCCATTCAGACATTGCATGACCTACAAAAGTAAACGGTCAGTGAGGGGGGCACCCGTTTTGACTGGTTCCAGGGTTTGTTTGCTTGGTTGCCATCCAGGATGCGGAGGTTGTTCAAGGCCTTGTTGCCTTTGGTGGTACTGTTGCTATTGATGTGTTGCATTTTCCAGCTAGTGATGTCATGCTGCAAGAGGATGTCAGCTAAGGTGGGAGGGGCATTTATGGTTAGGAAACACACTAAGCCAGGGGACAGGCAGGGAGTATGAGGTAATCCCATCAGAAGATGGGGGTTAGGAGAGGTAATTGAAAAATCAACTAGAGGGGAAAATGATGGAGGGCAAGATGGAATGCACCTTATGGGGGTCTACGAAGGCCTAAGACCCCAGACCCCATACGAATCTTTCAGGCTAGGGATAGCATCAAACTCACGTAAGCAGCGACAGATTCATACATGGAAACAGATACGTGCTGAAAGAGAGTGGATAAAAAAAGAACAGACAAGTCACATCTCACTTCAGTTTCAGGAAACTTGACAGAACATCTCAGGATTAGTTTCAGATGAGCATTCATACGAAATAGAGCACAAATAGGTCACCATAATCTTCATCTGCTAGGGGGAAAAACTGAGAGGCAGCAATCACATTAGGGCCTGCTTCCCTTCTAAGTAATGTGGTTCCTCACAGCCCTGCTTGAACATGTACACAGCACCAGGTGTCTCATCCTGCCTTAGAACATATGCTGACGAACATGTGCATGCTGCTGCAGAAAACACACATAAAGTTCAGATAGCTTGGCAAAAGAAATCATACGTTAAGGTCCGATAGCTTGGCCCAATTAGCATTTAGCATGATATAACCACTCTCTGTGCGGTCACATAAACATTCTTGCTTCGCTTAAATTCCAAGAACCGAAAACCACATGGCGGGTGTCCACTTATCATTGATGGAAACTGCTAAGAGTTCAAAAAGTTTTAAAACTGACATCTTGTGTTTTTTTCTGTATACATTTCGCTGCCTGTAAGCAGTACTTCGGCCATCAGATTTCAAATCTACGGAGGTGACTGATCTCCCCAGCTGTATTAGATTAAACCTATATTACTTTGTCAATTGTGTCTTGGTTTTCTTTATCAGATTTCCCTCCAACAAAAGATTTGAAAGGGTTGGAAGCAACAGGTGCATGGGAAGCAATAGGGAATGAATTTACTGCTGTAGGTAGATGGTTTGGAAACCTAGGGTGTGGAATTATTGGAAGCATGTTGAGACCTTTATTGATAATTGCTCTTTGTGGAGTGTTCCTGTTTCTAATCTATAAACAATACAAACGTGCACAAGTGAAGAAGCAAGTGAAGAGAAAAAGAGAAGAGATTGAATTTGAAGAAAGACAGTGCAGATTACTAAAATGGCATTAAACATCTGGAGGAATCCAGATAAGCATTTATGAAGAAGCCTATGAGGTATTAACTGATCCATCTGATAAGAGATCTTGATGTGATGGCTTGATTCGCCATCAGAGGGTGGATTGGACCAGTGCAATTTTGGCCCCACCCTTACACATCATAAATACACAAAATATATACATGATGTAGTGGCTGCTACAAGGTACTAGTGGTGGGGCAGGAGTTAAAAAAAAAAGAAAAGGGAAAAATAAATTTAACTTACCTTCCCAGCAGCCGTTTCTCCTCCATCCTCTTCGGTCGGTTGCAGGAAACCAGAAGCACACAGGCTCCCAAACTCCCCTAAACAATCACAACACTGCATTACAGCAGCGTTGTGATTGATCTGAGCGCCATGGTTTGCTCAGAGTGGGACTGGGCGGCAGTGCGTGTTCTCCACCCAGGCTGTTCAATACACCCTTGTGAAGAACATGCTAAGCGCGGCTGACTGTTTGGCTGGCCCAAGATGGACGGCCAAACTGTCATTCTAACTCAAAAAGGGCCCACCACCCCTCCCCCTGCTCTGTGGGCAGACCGGCCCCGCCCGCACCTTCAAAGCCACTAGAGAAAAATAAAATGACAATAACATGGTGTTATTATCATTTAATTTTCCTGTGGGGCAACGCTCCTCCACCTTAGCAGAGAAGCCACCACTGTATACGTGCACTTAGCACCATATACTATGTCTGTCCTTGCGCTATTAATGTAAAATGTTGCAATTTCTCAGTACTGCGGTGCATTCACTGTAGAACTAGAAATTTATATGCACCGTGTACCTAAACATTATTAATGGCAAATGGAGTCTTTAGGTATTTGATAAACCATCCTCACACTATTAAAACATATTTACAGAAACGAGAAACATTTATGTGAGCATGTGCATTAATGTTTTCACATTTGCATTTATAATGTAGTTCTCAGTTACATCTATATTCATGCATTTCAAGTTATATTGCATTTACTTAAAGTGCAACACAAATCTAATTTTGAATTTGTGTACTGACATTTTTCATTTGTTTGTAGTTGTATGTGCGCATAAAAGACTGCTTTTCTATTTTTGCTTGTGTGTCTTTTCCTTGGTGGTACATTTAAATGATTGTTAGTTTGAAAATAGATGTAACACTGAATTAGTGATCTAGAGCCTGAGAAGAGAACCTTGACAAGGACATAGAGAGCTGTGTGCTACCTGACAATCCCTATTCAGTAATGTATCCAGAGCTGCAAAGTACCCAAGGTCGACATTGTTCCCAGGTCTGGTTTGGGAGAATCTCTTTCAATGTTGCAGCTCATAGCGTGAGAATGGAAAGCACAGTGCAGTCCCAGAGTGGTGTCAACTAGAAGATCTGTGTGGTATTAACTGGTGTTCTCACAACTTAATGACAGGCACTATTACTTTGGACTTTGAAAGGTTCAGATCTCTATGCTACCTCTTTGTCTCTTTGATGAGTGTGACTTAGGCTAACACTTATTTCCCTATATCTTGATCAAGCTTCTGCATTGCGGACACCTTCCCAAGATGTCCTCTTATGTGAATTTTCCCAACCTTTTAAGACTCCTTTAGACTTAACCACCTTTGTTGGTTTAGTTTCTAATTTAAATGACTTTAGACATCACTCATGTTTAGGAGAGAGAATCAGAGACTCTTCTCTGAGCATCAAGTTGTGTTATTAGTTATCTGTATTGCTGTGACTGAACTCCTTGGCTGTTTCATGCTGATGTGCCTCAACATCTTAAGGAGGTTTGGCTATCCCGTTGCTATTCTGTAGCTTTATAGCGTGGTTTTGAGACTCATTTATATTAACTTGACAGTGAGCTTTTAATACAACTTCTTAACTTTATTCTCAAGTCTTAGTCCTTATTGTGTAGCCATATGGGTTAGACTTTTAATTAAATTGGTTTCACAAATGCTAACTCACTTTACTTCTCAGTCGACAAAGAAAAGATTAATCGGATAACCAATGGTAAGGGATTGGCCAAGCGCTGGATCAGAGCTGACTCATTATGGATAAGTCTGGGACAAACTTGGGGAATCCAAATGTGGAGGAAATAGGGTGCTCTTCTGTTGTGCGGAATGAGGGCATTGATTTGTTCCCCCATACTTTGACATTTGCAGGACATTCAGGTAAGAACATATGATGAGAGCAAGATACAGTGCCCTGGATTCCCTTAGGTCTCTCGTTTCAGAAATTTCTACATTGGACAGGATCCTCTGGCTGCTGGTTGAATGCAGAGTGGAACACTGCAGCCATCCCTCATGGAAAAGATTATTCTACCTTATTGTATACAGAAGCAATTTTATACGAATCTCTTATTCACTCTGCATCCTTCAGTAATAAACTGACTGAGGTAGTATGGAATGAGCAAGCATGGGGGAGGCGGGAGGAATTTTTCATGCAATTTGGTTTATTGGTTTCATTATATTGTATTCTGGGAGATCTCCAAAGGATTCACTGTTGTACATTCTGGAGGCAATTGTTTTGGAAATCTTAACAGCGACACTGGTCATCCTGTGAAGAGATATATTGCTGATATGGTTATAATGGGCAGTGTTACTGTGCACACTCCAGATATGTATGCTACTAAAATGGCAATAAAAATGTTTAAAAAATAATTATAAACTGAGTGCGGTATTGGCCCTTTATGTTCTAACAGCTTACTTTTTTGCTTCTAGATTACTTGAACTGCCATCTTGAGAATCCCTCTGATGTGAGGCCAAACAATTGTTGCAAAATGTTGTTACTTCAATTTTAATTCCTATTTTGTCTCTCGTTTAGCTGAGACAGAAATGGCGAATATTC
The DNA here is from genome assembly GCF_964204655.1 of Triturus cristatus. NCBI lineage: Eukaryota > Metazoa > Chordata > Amphibia > Caudata > Salamandridae > Triturus > Triturus cristatus. The sequence goes on from NC_140592.1 coordinate 320,436,024, forward strand.
TGGCTGTGATCATATCAGATTTGCCTTTGGACCCTTGTCCTGCTCATCTTTTCCCTTTAGCATCTGATGTGCTACTCCCAACGTCAGCTGCTCTTTGCAACTTTTCTATTAATTCGGCAGCAGTTTCTGGGAAGTAGAAGCACGTTTAAGTTCTACAGCTTCCATAAAAGATTTCTGCAGACCCAAATAAAATGTCTAACTATTGCCCAGTTTCTGCTGCTTGCCTTTCCCGGCTAAATTATTACAAAAAGCGATAGACAGCTTTACTATTATATGGAAGACACTTGCCTGCCGGATATTCCCCAATCTGGCTTCTGTGTCAATCACAGCACGTATTCAGCTTTCGTGGCGGATACAGCCAATGTACACAAGATTTTTGACCATGGTGGCTTTGCAGCCGTGGTCCGCTTAGATTTGTCAACAGCCTTTAATACAGTTTCTCATCCAATTCTTACTAAACAACTTTTTAAGACTGAGATTTGTTATCTGCCTTAAAATAACTTGCCTCCTTTTCAGCCGGTACGACACAGGTGGTTTTGATTGAACCTTTCTCTTCAGCGAGGACTTCAATATCCCATGATGTTCCTCAGGTTTCATCTATGGACTCTTTATTTTATTTAATATCTGCATGCCTCTGTTAGCAGAGCTAGTGCAATCTTTCAGCCTAGAGATTATGTTGTATGCAGACGATACACAGATAACTGTTACTATCTTGGAGAATGTTTCAGCCACACAAGTAAAGTTTTGTGAATCTACGAAAGAGGTGGCCAGCTGAATGAATGCCAATTGCCTTCATCTAAACTCATTTAAAACCGAGGTTCTCCTCTTTGGGAGACAAACTCAGTTTTGGATCAATGAGTGATAGCCATCAGAGTTAGGTGTTGCCTCCTCCCTGGTGCTCTATTTCAGGAACCTGGGTATTAGCTTTGATGGTGATCTGTCAATGGCCATCCAAGTTAGAAAATTGGCAGGGTCCTGTTTTTCTATTCTTAAAATTCCTTATTGAATCTTTAAGGTCCTTCCTATTGAGGCGTATAAAATTGTTGTTCAAGCTCTGATTGTGTCCAGGTTGGTTTATGGAAAGATCTTGTATGTAGGCATCTCATAAAATCTCTTGGCTTATCTTTAGGAAGTGCAAAATGCTGTGGTCCGATTGATTTTCAGCCTTCTTAGCCTTCCTACAACCACACATATAGAGCCTTACCTGTGGACATTACATTGGCTCATAGTAATAAAAAAATAACCCTGTTTAAGTCTCTTTGCCTTGGGCATAGGACTTTTACATTCATTTTCCAGGCAGGAGCTGTGAATCCACTGTCTAAGGATTTGGAACTGGTTTGCAGCAGTTCATCTGCAAATGTCATTTTTCGATGCACTGCAGACACATCCTTTGTGCAAGGTGATGCCTTACACAGCAGGTAGTCATGACTGGGGCCCCAAGCTGGAGTGTCTAAAACATGAGTACAATGAAGTGTGAAACATCTCCACCTGGCTGTCATAAGCCATCCTGAAGCTTGTTTGGTTTCAATACCCATTTGAGATAACGCCCCGGCGCAGGACCTGATTAACCCTGGCTTCCTGTAGTCCTTTGTGTCTTCAACTGTTCGCAAATGGTTGAGTTTCTGATTCTTACAATATACATGGAGGCATTTCCCCCCGCTGCTCTAGGCCTTCACGTCTCTGACTGTTGCACAATGGGCAGAATCTATGATTTATTTACTGTATGCAGAGACACATTTATTTCCCTTCTGCTCAGCCAATCTTTGTGGTAGCGCTGTTGATGATAGTCCTTGGTTGCTCAAAAATTACGCATCACCTGGGTCCTTTCCTTATTTTATTCCTTGATGTTAGGATGAATCTCTGGAGATACTCGAACATTGGTCCTGATCCCATCCTTGCCTTTTGTGTAACCAGTTGGCACACTTTACTCAGCTCTGATGCTTGAACTCTGAAAATTATCAATGTTCTTATGATGATCCCATTACTTACGTATAGATCCAAACAGAATCGACACAAAAGGTTATTTGCTATGAAATTATTGTATTCATGTTTGTGAACAATTAATTAATTTATGTAGTCTGACTTCTTTATTCCCCTTTTCCTTGTAAATACACACATTTGTGCACTGCACTTAATTTCACTGTATGATCACTGGCACAGTAAACACCATAGTTTTTAGGTCTCGCCTGAGCCAGCGCTTTAGCGCTGCTCTGCCGAGAGCTATAGAAAGCGGGATTTGGAAGTGCAAACTAGTGCTTTTCAGGCCGCCAACTACAGTGCATGTGCGCCGGGCGCGCGCACCATTTGTCAGCCTGCTGATCACTTTCGCAGCCGCTTTGATGTTCTCAGTGAGCCGCCCGGCCACTGAGAACATCAAAGCGGCCGTGAAAGTGCTCACCGTATGCCAGCCTTCCCTGTGTTGCTTTAGCACTCACCGCCCCCCCCCCCCCCCCCCCTTCCATGTTACCCGTGTGGCTCACTTTCTCTTTCATGGCCGCGCGGTCAATGCTTGTTATTCTCTCCTTTTTGCGCAGTGCATTTTGTGCTGTGTTTGGGAATGGAGGACTGGGGCAGCAGCACTGAGCAATGATTAAACAAACGTGTGTTATTTTAACACATGGATGTGAGCTTTTCCCCTATCAAAGCCAAAGGTTTAACATATGTCACTTCCTTGGCTGCTCAACTGCTGCTTGAAACAGGGAGACACAAAGTGACAGAAACCACTCAGGAATGCTGTTTCTATTTTTTAATCTTGATCCCCTATATTTTGGACTCAAATATGTGAAATGAGTTCTCTGTACAACCAAGCTGGTCCTGCCATGGCTTGTTGTGTCATGGTCTTTACTTGCATTGTGACACTCCTGCATTTGTAGTGGAAACATCAAACTGCAAGTAGCAGGACAGAAAGGCATCAACAGATGAGAAGAACTGGCCCTATCTTTCACCTCGGTTTCTCCGACACTCTCTCGCTTTCTCCAACCCAACCTCGGTGTCTCCGACCCTCTCTCGGTTTCTTCCACCCTCTCTCGCTGTCTCCGACCCTCCCTCGGTTTTAACGACCCTCCCTTGGTTTCTCCGACCCACCCTCGGTTCTCCGACCCTCTCTCACTTGCTCTGACCCTCTCTCGGTTTCTCCGACCCTTCCTCAGTTTCTCCGACCCTCTCTCACTATCTCCGACCCTCTCTCACTGTCTCCGACCCACCCGCGGGTTTCTCTGACCCACCCGTGGTTTCTCCCGACCCACCCGTGGTTTCTCCCGCCCACCTGTGGTTTCTCCCGACCCACTCGCAGTTTCTCCGACCCATCCGCGGTTTTCTCCGACCCGCTCTCGCAAAGGGTTTTACCCATTCTTTGTGAATAGGGAATGTGTTGAAACATTAGGGCCTTGATGTTTATGGCTATGTAATGGCATTGAGCTATATGGAGGCCTAGAAAGAGTGATCAGCATCTCAGGAGGTGCCAGATCCAGAGTGTCCTTGTCCAGATGTGCACGGCAGACTTAATAGTCAATGTTTTATCTGAGGAAATCAGATTTTGCGTGTAATAAACTACTGGAGTGCTCATTATAAGTTAGCATTCCTCCTAGAATGCCTTCTTGTACCGCCCCGTTCAATATTCAGATGGACTCCGCGTGCAGGTGTTGGGACCTGAGACAAGGATTAACTCATTGCACTGTGTCATACCGAAAGGAACTCTAAATGTATCAAATGGCTTTGGCCATCTATGCGGAGTCACATGAAGACTTCGGTGAGCTGGACGGGTGGAAGGAATTAACTCTGCGGGTTGTGCGTGGTGGAGTTACACATCCGGTTCATGCTTTTGAAAAGCAGGTAAGGCAGTGACGGAGAAACCTTATGTTGACTGAGAACTATAGCGCCTAAAAAGCATAGTCCCTATGCTATTGATTAAATGCAGAAAAGAAAAGTTTGGAAAATTAAACCTCGTAGAGCAACGATGAAAATAAATGTTCAGCCCGGGGGAAAAAAACTGTTTGGACAGAACAAATAACAGCGGAGCCAAGAGGAGCGAACGGCTTAAAATAGAGAAAAAAGCGAAACTGATTATGTAAAAAAATAATGAAACAAGATAGCGAATGGTAAAGCAAAGAGATACATACCCTGATTTGGAGTCGGTAGGAGTTTTCTTCCGACGCCAGTGCATACTCAATGTTTTCTGATATATCATGCAGAATGTATTTATGTTGCTATACAGCCATCTATTTGCACACCCAACAATCATTCAGTCATGTAAGATAGACTACTGCGGACATGCTTCTTATTCAGTTGAGTCAATGAGACTATCAGATCTCTTAGAAGTAGATCTCAAACAAAACAGAGGGTAAAATGAGCTGTGCAGGGCACTTTTGGAGAGCAATTAAGTGAAAAAATGGCTGCTGCAAAGAATAGGGCTTCCACTGCCCCTATTTAGTAACAAGCATTGGCATAGCCAATAGGTCTCGCCTTTGGGACCTTATAAGTGTTTAGCCATGCAACAATTGAGGTTCTTGCACCAAGGATATTGTGCTGCATAACTAAATACTTATAAGGTCCCAAAAGCGAGACCTATTGGCTATGCCAATGCTTGTTTTAGGTCTCGCCTGACCCAGCGCATGCACTGGTCTGGCGAGACTTATTGAGAGGGCTCCAAAAAGTGCTACCAGGCCAGCCTAGGGCTACAGTCCATGTGCGTGGGCGCGCGCGCTGCGCTTGACCTCAATTACTTTCACTTTCGCGGCAAGGCGGCGGCTTTGATGTTTGATCGCGATCACTTTCGCGGCCGCACGGCCGCTTGGCATAACCAATAGGTCTCGCTTTTGGGACCTTAGAAGTACTTTTTTGTTTACCCACGAGATGTCTTATTCCATTCTACTCGTTTCGTGCTTTTCTTTTAGCTTACTGCTGCCTCTTTACATCTAATCACTTTTCTCCATATATTTCAGTAGCTTCTTATTCTTGTTTTATTGTTGTAATGAGAGCGAGCTTGGCAGACCTGAAATGGCTGTTAAACCACGAAGGAGGGTTCCTTCCTGCTCCCTCCCTCACGCCTAGCTTCTGCAGAAAAATGCATTTCTAAATCTTCAAAGAGTTGGTGATGTACTTCCCCGATCTTTACAAGAGAACTTTCCAGGCCCGGCTGTAATTTAAGTTCCATGGGTCTCCCAGACTCTTTGCCACTAACTTGTAAATGGACTTTACTGAGTACTGGGAACGCGCCACTGCACGCCAGGTTACCCTACGCCTATTAGTTGCTGCTTGGTGTCTACCATCCAAGGGTCGTGCTCGTGTGGCTGTGAGCTCGGTACAGGGCAGTCCTGGTCCAGGGAAAGCGCGTTGTGGTCGCTTTCGTGCTTTGCGATAACTGGCATGTGTGTATGAAAAGGCCAGAAATAATTTGGCAGCGTATTTCTTTACTGTTTAAAAGTGTACACACTCCATAAAAGGAATGTAAATAAACACATTTCTATTAACAATAAATCTTGAATGTTTGAAAATTAAAATTTTCAATTTATTATAAGAATAAAACTTTAATTTTCTTAAAGGGGGTTGACAATATATTTGATTTCGCAATATATGAATGAATTGGGCATTTTTTATCCCATGAACCACAGTCTGTGCAAAGAAACAACATTATGAATCTATGACTCTGGTTAAGCATAAGTGTGTTATGTATGGAAGTGTGATGGTTTCAGAGTAGACAAATCGAAGTGATGCGCTGCACAGTGCAGGCTTGGCTTTCCTTCGCGTGGGAAGGCGTTCCATTGTGGGAGCAGTGGTACACACATGCATCCACCCAAGTATTTGACACCAATCACAGACTGCCCTTGCATAGACTTCAAATGAGTTAACCATTCAGATGCTGGGCTGCTGTGGGTCTGGATGTAAAAGTTTTTTCAAAGAGGAATAAAACAGCTCCATGGCCTCCCACCGATTCTTATGGTTCCAGGTCTTGAAGTGGCACATACCAAAACATCATACTGCAATAGGCCTACATTATGGGCCAGCTGTACATTATGTGCAGACAATCAGCCACGTTCCCTAACATATGTGATTATTTCTATGTGGAACTTGCATCTTGGATCTGCACGCACTAGTTAGCTAACGATTGATTTAGACTCCGCAAAAGTAGTTGTTTTTAACAGGAACATACTCTTTGAAGGAATATGGAACCTTCAGCGTGACATCTCCATCTTGATGAGTGATATCATAGACATACCAATGAGTGGGACAGTAATTGTAATTAGCTCAGATAACATTTTTTCTCAAAATAGCCTGTTTATGGTTTCATGATAGAGTTCATTGAGCACATGAGCATGTCTGAAATGATCACATGGGGTGTATGTGTCTTCCAAGGCAATCATATTACAGAGACAGGTATCCAACGTCACTCCAGATTTAGGCCAGCTGTGAGAACAACAATGTATACACTTTGCACATAATGAAGCATGCCACCAATTCGTATCCCGTGAGGGTTTTATGAAAAACCTAAGGTTGTTCCCAGGTGAAGGGACAAGACGTCCCTGGCTTCAATAAGGTCGGCTCCTTTATTTCTATAAATAATTCTGACTGTGGAGGGTGGCCCCAGCCCACGTCCTCTCTCCCCCCCTTTATTTGTAGACACTTTGCACATAGACAATCCACATACATAATGTTGTAATTAATAGTTCACCATTAGTATGTACACTTTAAATTCATTATAATCTTCATTGGGAATACCTACAAAACACTCTGAAAACTCAAATGTAATTACTCAGGTTATAATATGTCAGAAAATTACATGCACAGCATAAAAGAGTTTTTGCTAAATTTTATTTCAACATTCAGCAATATTACTACTTAAACACCGTACATAGCAACTGGTCCAGCAACCTCAAGGCCCAGATGCACAAACAAGTCTGCCTCATGCGACACAACATCCACCGAGCGGTGCAGCAGTTGATGGACGAAGCTTTCCACCCTGCTTACTAGGAGCACATGCTTGTGTATCGTCTCACACCGTGCTTGTCTCTCCATCAAGTGGCTAGGCCTCGGCACCAGCACCAAGCATTTGAGGGAAGTAGTCCACTATTAACCAAATCTGTATGAATGTAGGCTCCTTCTGCATGGTTGCCCCCACTTTTCGCCTGGTGCTGTCTGTGATGGTTTCTGACTAGTCTAACTGGGATCCTGCTAATCAGGACCCCAGTCTCTGTGCTTTCTCCCTTAAATTGGCTATGGTGAGTACTCAGGTACACCCCAGAATGGCTACTGGTGTACCCTTATAAGTCCCTAGTATATGGTACTAAGGTACCCAGGGCATAGGTACACCAGGAGTCTCCCATGGGCTGTGGCATGTATTATGCCACCCATGAGAGACCACTCAAATTGTGACTATGAGCATGCCATTACAGCCCGTGTAAGCTGATGCATGCACCACTTACGACAGATATAGGTGTCCCTGTATCTGAGGTCATTGCACTTTGCCATTCTATCAGGTAGCAAGGTCTGATAGTCAGCACTCTACCAGGTAGCATGAGCTGATAGTCCACTCTCTATCAGACAGCACAGTCTGAGAATTGTCACTCTACCAGGTGCGATTGGTCTGAAAGTCGGCAATCTACCAGGTAGCATGGCTGGATAGTTGACACTACCAGGTAGCATGATACATTAGTCTGCACTCTGTCAGGTAGCATAATCTAAGAGTCTGTACTCTACTAGGTAGTTGATCCGATAATCTGCAGTTTTCCTAGTAATAGTATCCTATAGTCCACTCTCCAGAAGATAGGAAGAGCCTATCATTCACACTTTACCAGGTAGCATGATCCCATAGTCAGCACCATACCAAGTAGCATGATCTGATAGTCTGCACTCTACCAGATAACAGGATCTGATAGTGCACACTTTACCAGGTAGAATGATCTGATAATTGCCATTTTACCAGGTGGCATGGTCTGGTACTCTGCACTCTACCAGGTAACATGATCTCATATTCTACACTCTACCAGGTGGCATGATCTGATTATTGCCACTCTATCAACTAGCACAATCAGATAGTCTCTACTCTACCAGGTAGCTGATCCGATAATCTGAACTCTACAAGGTAACAGGATCCGATAATCCACACTCTACAAGGTAGCAGGAGCCTATCGTCCACACTGTACCAGGTAGCATGTTCTGATAATCTGCACTCTTGAGAGTCACATTATCCCATAATCGGAACTCTACCAAGTACCATGTTCTTATAGTCTGCATTCTAGATATCATGATCTGACAGTCTACATTCTACCAGGTTGCATGATCTGATAGTCCACACTCTACTAATAAGATGGCCGCCGTGCTGGAGCTCTTCAAAGAAGCTCCGGGGCTAGGGATCACTTGATTGTGAATATCCCTGTCTATGCCCCCCATCCACCCTTTTTAGGTCTCGCCTGAGCCAGCGCATGCGCTGCACTGCGAGACATTTAGTATACAGGATTTCAAAGTGCTACCTCGCTGGCCTAAAGCTTGCGTTCACGCGAGCGTGCACGAGCGCAGCCGACATCTGCCTCCCTTCCAGCTTGATCACTGCTGCGCACGCACCACTCGCGATCACTTTCGCTACTCTCGCTTTGATCACGATCGCGATCACTTTCGCTTCACGGCCACGCGGTCGTTACTTTTACGGCAGCGCGGCCAATGCTTCTTAAATATTACATCTTTTAAATAGGAATACATGTGTTGCAAATAGAACTACATAATATTGCTGTAGCATACACTCAGGCTTGTCCTAAGTTAAAATCAATAATTCAGAGTGATAAAGTTGTTGGAATGTACGATAAATATAATTCGTTGAAATGACGTTATTCACCTGAAATACAGGTCTTGCAGTCACTTAGTGATAATGGTCCAAAGCCTAAATGACAGAGGTTTCTCAATTTGTGCTCAGTAGCAGTACCATAGCACCCACTCAGTCACTCCTTGTGCATTTTAGAGATGCCTTATCCCTGCCTTGCAGATAGTACCTGGTTAACTTGAATTCGTAGGATATTATTAGACGGGTGAAATCAAAGCCAATTGTTGCAAGAAAGGGTTTATGCTACTTAACAATATCATGTGATTCTAAATCGGAGAGTAAAATTCATAATTCAAACCTTACATTATAACTCAGAATGATACGTGCAAAACAGTTATATTCTACAAATATATGTATCCAAGCCACTGGGCGTCAACTACTACTATGGTGAAATAAAGGCGTCTATCTACCTGTAGGCTACTTACAGACACTGAGCGTCCGAACATCAGCCTAACTTCAATTGTCTGTAATGTTAGTACTTCCGGATCGGATAACAACCAATCACAATTTACAGCTTACTTTGAGAGTCTGCATGGTAGTGGAAAGTAATGCTGATGTATAAAGTGAACTGTGATTGGAGCACCCGTGAAACCTCAGCCAATCCTAGTGCTCCGTACAGGATTCCAACGCGAGTACACAGTGTAGTGTGGACGTTACTATTGAGGCAGCGCTGCTTTTATCCAAGAGATCCTCTTACATCCTCTTACAGTCGGTCCTAGCCCGGCTAGTTTGGAGTGGGATCAGGTTTCTTGATGGCCACCTGGGGTGAATTAATTGTAGTTCAGTCGATGGCACCCCGTGTCAGCCCGGGCCTGCCTAAGCAGGCATCTGTAGCCTTGGACTGGGGAGAGGGAGCGTTGCTGATCCTCGGTGGTCAGAGTAAGAGATATTTGGAATCTGTACAGGGTCCAGTAGAATTACGGAGGGTGTTCTTCACAGATTATAGCTGACTGGGGAGCACTGTAGGCTGCTGCACAGTTTCTCTACCTTAGTCCACTGCACATTGCTATACGTGCCCAAAGCAGTCTGAGGTTGGTTGGCAGCTCGATAAAAGGCACATGCGACATTTTTAGAATTTACTGAAACGGAATGTACCCTGGTCACCTCAAACTCTGCTGGCTTAAGTGTAGAGCATATCAAACCGCATGTTAAACTTTGTGAAATGAAAGAGTGGGCAGGCCCCATTTCTTATGCCATCCAAAACGATATAAGCAGGGCTTTAGGTTGCCCGAGTAACATATTTTAGAATGTACATTGAAACGGGTCCCTACCCCATGCCCTATATTCATGTCCTTAACGTCACTGGGAAAACACTGACTATGTCTGAACAACGAATGTAAACAAGCATTGGCATAGCTAATAGGTCTCGCTTTTGGGACCTTAAAAGTATTTAGTTATGCAGCACAATATCCTTGGTGCAACAACATCAACTGTTGCATGGCTAAACACTTATAAGGTTCCAAAAGCGAGACCTATTGGCTATGCCAATGCTTGTTTATATAGTTATTCCACTTGTCACACACAAAAAACAGACTTATGTTAGAAAGTGTCTTGATTCCTTCAGTCTAGTGTCAATCCTTTGATTTCACAGTTGTATGATTGCTGTCTCCAAAATTATAGCCCTCTAAGCCCTGAGATATATATATATATTCTATAAGCAGCCATCATTGAAAGACAAAAGGGTAAGACCTGCCTGGTAATCTCCTGCCCTTTAATAGAAACTGCTGATGTACACCTAACTCCTACATTCCATCATATGACACCCTCTATCCTCCCCAACTTTAGTGTCTGGGCCTCCACACCCTAGCCACATAATTGCAGTAAGTACAGTTCCAGTGACTGGAGACTGTCTGGAGAAGCTGCATACACCAACCCTCTTGTACACAGCCATTGGAATTTCGCAGTAGTGCAGGACAAAATTATGTGGCATGGTTATCTACATATGCAGCATGAAAATCCACATTATTTGGCAGGTTATGTATCTAATGCACTTGACTATGTGACCGAAGGTAGGGTTGCAGTTCTTCATGTGTTTCGCCTGCACAGTGCTTGTTAGGTTTTACTTGCACAGCGCTTGTGAAATCTATTGTATTTAATATAAATCTTAAAAGAGGCTTACATCCCGCCTCCCTGCTTTCTTTGCTTTTCATTGGTTCCTGTGCTTGCCACTTACTTTCATGCGCTTCTATTGGCTGTAGCATACTGTTTCCTGTTGTTCCTTGTGTATTTCTCTATTCAGTTTCCCAGTGACCAAGTACTGGTCCATCCGTTTTTGTGGAACAATTTTTTCAAGGTTTTGCATGCACAGCTCATGGTCTATTTTTTGTTTCCCATTATTTCAAGAATAGTGCACTATATTGGCCACAGTTTTTTTTGTTCCCCATTATTTAAAGAATATCGCACTATATCGACCACTTCTATGTCTACTGTCATCAAAACTATGAGTTTGGTAAACCATTCTAGTCGTTATACAAAGAAGTGTCATGTTTTGTCGCCGCCGAAGAGAGCCACCCGCAAGCCATGCCGCGTAACTGCACAAAAGGACAGTTACACTGGCCAGGACTACGTCTCCCACAACTCCCTGGGAGAGGACCCGGTAGTCAAATAGGAACACGGGCTATAAAGGCCCCGCCTTCCCGTCCTCAGGTGCTTGTCAATCCGGATCAGCACGGACTTCTCGTCGGATGCTTTTCCTGTTTTCCTCCGTTTGTCGCGCTATACGCACTGCGCAGTCCTCACCTTGTTCCCGCTGAGGTTCCGCGGGACAGTGCGAGAGAAGCGCTGCAAGACCTTCAGATTTCCAAACTACCTTGACGCCAGAAGAGCGGCGCCCCCGCCTCTTGGACCTCCGAGCTGGGATACGGAGCGACGCCTGAACAACACCCAGTAAGAACCCCGCCTGAAGCGAGCCACAACCTTATGGGCATTTCTTTTGTTTCCTAAACTTCCGCCTGCTGTGGGACAGGGACTCCCGCCAGGGTTCCTTCCTGAGGCACGCCGATATTACGGTGCGGCCACCAAGACGCACACAACTTCCTGGCTGGGCATATTTTTTCCTTTACGTTTTTATGGCTGCAGAGTAATAGTGGCTTTTTGGAGCTGCCACGGAAGGACCCTTTCTGGACCCACCCTATCCTGTCCGCGGAACGCTTGGAGCCACCTGAAAGGCTCAGAGAGCGTACCTGCATCTTGAGCACCAGCGCGCTTGGAGCCGGTTGAAAGGCTCGGAGAGCGACGCTATCTAACCTCAAGGGAAGTGACTAGTTCTCCCCTGAACTTCGTCAAAGTGATTCACCGCAAGGGCAACCACGACGCCAAGTGCATGCAAGGGGGGTCATTGTCTACTTCTCTGGAACTGTACGGCGGCAGGACATCGCCTGTAGTTACGTGAGTGTTGCTGATTACTAGACACTGCGCCTCCTCTTTCCGTGTGTTGGTATAGTTAACAAAACTACGATGCGCTGTGCTTTTCTCTTCCAGGGCTCTCGAGGGATACACAACTAAAGTGAAGCTTCAACTCTAGACTCGATCTTCTAAGGGTCCCGCAGCTACCTCCTCCTGAGTTCTTCTGATCCCTTTCCCCTGTGGTGGTGTTTCTAAACATGCCTTTTTGCATTGAGGCTTGTGATGTGGCACATTTCTGGGCCGCAGCATAAGCCTCAATGCAAAAAGGCATGTTTCCGACCGCATACATGGCGGTCAGATCGTAATTCGGAGGTCGAGACCATCCGACCACCATCCTAATCAGCCCCAATGTCTCGTTCCCCATGTTTTTAACTGCTGCGCGATTACATGCTCTATTAGTTTGACCTCCTACATGTTCATGCTGTTTTCCATACCACATCTGTGAGAGATTTCGGTACTTGGTAATTGTGCACCTGCTGCGTGGGGTGTTATTGCTTATATATACATTGTGCTTGCTCTGATCGCCATCCTTGTGGGCGAACTCACTTTGACCTACTGGTGGCATGTTGCCTGTTCATATTCACACACCCTCCACACATGAATCACGAACTCTCCATTAACATGGGCATGGTCTGTCTATACCACCCACACACTGTGCTCATTTAGCTCTTGTGAGAGGGTGACGTTTGTGCCACTTTCATCACTCATACACACACCCTTCTTGTGTGGTACTCATGCTGGTGTGTTCTAACCCGGGGTTGCCCCTCTGTACCTAGCCCAAACAAAATCTCTGTGCACAGCAGATCAACGTTTTTCTGCCTGGAATGTTCCACATCCATGGAAGATGTTCCCTGGGTTTTCACTGTAGTCTTCCCCTTGCCACTAAATGCACATCCGTTGTGTATGTTGCACAGGCTGATCTGTCATGGTGCTTGCCTGCAAAGGATGGCTTGCCCATGCTTCCAGGGCATGCGTTCGCTCCTGGGTATAGCTTCTCTATGCTTCCAAAGCTTGTGCTCACCTGCAAGGGATGTCCTGTCTGCTCTTCCTATCCATAAGCCCTGCTGCAACAGATTGTCTAGTTGTGCCAAAACTGGATAAATGTATTTGCAGTGGCTGGTCAGTCTGAATTTAAAGCCGTCATGGTGTTTAATTGGCACAGATTTTCATACATGCTTATCTTGCGTGATGCCCACCTGTATTATTGCCTGCTCTGTTTGTGCTGCTTGTGCAAGGTGGCTGTATTGCTCCTTGCCCTTGCTGCAGGTAGTCTGTTTGAGTCATGGATGATGTTTGCACAGCTCTTCTCCATGCCAGTAGTTTTCTGCTCTTATTTTATACTTTGAGAAGCACACATTGGTTTACCACATCCTGGTAGTGCCGCATATGCAGAATGCTTGCTTGCACTAGCCTCCCTCCTAGAGGGGATGGTCTATTTGTTTGAGGTCAGGAATGATATCCAGTGTTTTTCCTCATGCAAGTCGTGGCCTGTGATTGCTCCTAGTTCATGGTGCTTGTGCTATTTTAAATCCTACTGTGAGTGATGTTATATATTTGACCCCAGTTATGGTGCCCTGCATTTAATTCTCTTCCCTCTGGTGGTTTGCCTCTGATCTAAACGCATAATGTTGTAATTCCATAGGCTACTGTTTACCATTCTGGCATTGTGAATTTGTACAGCTGGGTTCAATGCCTTTTGTATTAAGGTGAATAGACTCAGTTTGACAATTTAATATTTGGGACTTAAGAGAGTAATCTTCACGAAAAAATATGACATACGAGATCTAGATGTGTTTCTAAATGGTGTGCCTACGTTCATACCTAAATTGTGCCACATGGGTTTGAAGTACTTATTTATGAGTTTTTAACTGTTTGTAAGTTACTTGATGCATGGTTTAAGAGTTCCGTGGTTTTCATTTACTATCAGAGGTCAGCCACGATCATACAACTTGATATTACTTTAAATTATGACTTCAGGGGGGCGTGGCCAAGATGGCGAGGTGAACGGACGTCTTCCTCGCGAGCTCCCAGGCCTCTTCGCCCCTGGACCGGTAATCAGCGCAGAATCTCCCCCTGACCTGCGGGGGATTAAGAGTCCACGGCGGTAATGTGCTGGCTGCAGCTGTGCGGACCCCGGGGGTCCCGAGGGGCTCCGGTGTGACCCGGCAGATAACGAGATTGCCGACGCGGCCGAAGGGAGAGCGGAGAGCCAGGCGAGGAGGCCGCGCGCCTGGGCTGACTTTTACGCAAGTGCCCGGCGCGGAGGGTGCGGCCTGCCACCCCGCGACGGAGTAGGAGACGCCCAGCGGTGAGCGAGGGCCGGACCGGACGCAGGATCGGCCTATGGGAAATGGCTGGGGGTGCTGACTGGCCCTGAGACGCGAGCGGTTCCGCATCGTACAACCGAGCCGGCCCCGGAGACACGTGGTGCTCTGCCGGAGCGGGGTGCCTTGAGAGCGGCGGCGAGGAGCAACGAGACAAGAGGGCAGCACAGTGGCAGCGGTGGGCAGCTGACGGAGGGAGCAGAGCAGACCAGCCTCGTACACGGGCGAGGCGGCCCACACAGGCACCGGAGGGGATGACCGGCTATTAAAGCAGCGGCCTGGAGCGCGCCTCGGACCCTTGGCGCCGGACTACTGGTGCTCAGAGGCAGAGTCAACAGCGGCAACGGACCTGGCACCGCGAAGCACAGAGGAGGTGAGGAGTGGTCCCTCGAAGGGGGGGGGCCGCGCGGTGGAACACCGGCGCCAGGGGCTCGCCGACAGCGGCCCGGCCGGGAGCGGAGGAGGTACGAAGGGCTACCCCAAAGAGATCAACAGGGGTGAAGTGGGGACTGCTTACCCTGGAGGGCTGGCGCGGCTCGGCTCACGGCACCGGAGAGTGGCGCGGACGGAGGCCACACACGAGGAGAGCGCTAGGCCCGTACGCAAGTGGATAGCGCCGCAGGGGAGGTTCCGCGAGGAGTTCAGCGCTGCCTAGGCAGGACAGGCACGGAGCACAGTACCCTGGAAGCAGCAGTGACGGACAGGGCGGAGGGCCGGATCACCAGCGTGTGGAGGGTCTCGAGGGCCCAACGACCGCAGGCACTGGTGCAGGTGGAAGTCTCCGCAAGGGAGTGAACGGGTGGTCTTGGCCGGAGGCATCTGAGGGCAGCACTGAGAGCCGGGGGCCCACAACGGTGGTGAGCGGAGCAGACCGGTCGCGGTACCTCACGTCCCACCAGGCATGGCAGGCCACAGGGGCGGGAAGAAGGGGGAGCGCACATTCCCCGAGCTCCTTGGCAGAACCCAGCAGAGAACGGAGAGGGGGCACTCGTCGCCTGGCTCCTCTGGCGGCACTGGGGAGGTTGCTGGTGGAGAGCCTCCACTCACAAGGTCATTTATGGAATCCCTCTTTAGCTCCCTCAGAGACGACTTCCAAACCCTGAAAAACGAAGTGGCCGGCGAGGTACGGGAGATGCGCCGAGAGGTGGATGGCCTTGGGGAACGTGTGGCTACAGTGGAGGATGCGGGCCAGAGGCGCGACGAGGAGTTCGAACTACTGCAACAAGAGGTGTTGCGCCTCCGGGATCAGCAGATTGACCTCCAGGCACATGCCGAAGACCTCGAAAATAGATCTCGGCAGAATAATGTCAGAGTTCGGGGAGTTCCGTCAAACGAAGAAGGGGCAGACACTGCGGGATATCTACGGGAGCTGTTTCGGGTGGTTCTGGGTGAAGCGGAGGACTTCCCCATTAGAAACGATAGGGCGCATATCCGCCATCACACTTCAGAAGAGAAAAACTTTCAAAATTGCTACGGATTTTCTAAGGGAGCATAACACACCTTACGCCTGGGGTCACCCTTTTCGACTGATATTTAGGTGAAATGGCACCATGACCAACTTCGCTCCCTGCAGGAGACGTGTGGAGTTCTGGGAATCACTGCAGCAGAAGATGATGCGACAGCGCAACGACGGAGGCGCTCAGGGGGGGATGGATGGCAGCGGGTATCCCGGCGACGTCCCCACGAGCGCTCCGGGAGACCGGACTCGCCCGCCATCAGAGCCAGCATGGAAAGCGCAGTGCTGGAAGTGGCCGAGAACACCGGCGCCACCGTGGTGGCACTGTCTGCGTAAAATCACTCCGGGGGGAGATCACTTTCGCCATCTTCCACTTGCAGGTTTGGGGGCTGGGGGAGGGGGGGGGCGAGCGGGGAGGGACCGGTGGCTGGACGTCCACATGAGTATCCTACCAAAGACTGGTTCCTAGTGGGACTTGACTTGGACTATGATGACCAGGGGTTTGGGGGGGGGGGAGGGGGAGACCAGGGGGGAGTTACCCAGAGTTATTGGCCCGTTGCCAGGGGAGGGGGTGGGGGGTGGTTAGAGGGGTAGTTGGGGGGAGGGAGGAGAGGGGTGGGGAAGGACGGGAGGACGGGGGTCCGACGGGACAGAAGGTGGGGAAAAAAAGCGAGGGGGGGTCATCCAGTGCGTGAACAGGGTCCGTGCCGCAGCTGCAGCGCTTGGAGCGCGAGTCGGGGGTCAGTTGGAATGCTACGCGAATACATCTGTCTCTTCCCACGATGGCCACAACTCTTAACATTGTGACACTTAACGTCAGGGGCCTCAATAACCTGGTTAAACGGCGGGCTGTCCTAGCACTCTTAGAGAACACTCGGGCGGATATCTGTCTTCTTCAGGAGACACACCTTTTGCCCCGAGACTGCCCTCGGTTACGCTCACCCTCATTCCCCACACAGTTCTTCTCGTCCCACAACACGAAAACCGCGGGGGTAGCGATCCTAGTAGCCCGACACTTTCGAGGAGAAATCCTCAACAAACAAGCGGAACAGAAGGGACGGCTCTTAGCTTACAGGTTCAGAGTGGCAGGTCTTTCCTTCACAATCGGGTCTCTCTATAGCCCAAACGATAAGCAGGAATCCTTCCTTAGTTTAGCAGCGGGGGAGGTCATGGCTACGCCAGATAGGCATATCATTGTCGGCGGCGATTACAACATGGTCTTTGACTCGGCGCTGGACAGGTCCGCGCAACGCTCCCCGCAGGTGGGGGAATTCTCGGCCGGGTGCAAAGCTCAGCTGGCGGAGATGGACCTACATGACCTCTGGCGCTGCATGCACCCTACGGCCAGAGACTACTCCTATTACTCACACGCACACAAAACTTACGCGCGGCTGGACCACTTTCTGGTTACGGGCCCAGTGCACTCTTTAGCCACGGCAGCGGAGGTGGGGGTGATATCCATGTCGGACCACGCTCCCGTCATGGCTACGTTTTACTTGCCGCCGACCTCCCACTCCCCCCGGGTCTGGCGTCTCCGGGACTCCTTGCTCTATCAGAAGGAGGTGGTCTCGCAGGTCACGGCGGCGATCCGGGAATATCTTTCTCACAATGACAGCTCCGACACCTCCAGAGCAACCCAATGGGCTGCACTGAAAGCGGTTCTGCGAGGGGAATTTATCGCGATCTCCTCCGCGGATAATACGGCCCGGCAACAGAAGCGGGAGGAACTCACTCAAAGGGTCCGTGAACTGGAGCAAATGCACTGTAGGACAGGGGCCCCCCGGGTCTGGCGGCGGCTCAAGGAGGCGAGAAAGCTCTTGACGGCGTTAGATATGGACCGGGCGAAATATGCGGCGTTGCGCTTAAAGCACGCCTATTACACGGGGGGGGGACAAGTGCGGTAGACTACTGGCAAGTAAACTCCGGGTGGTACGGCAGAAGCAGATGGTGAAAGAGATCTACAGCCCAACGGGCGCGAGAGTCTCGGAGGAAGCTGATATTGCAGAGCTCTTCCGCAGGTACTACGCAGACCTTTACGCCGGGGAACCCCCGGACGCCCTCGCGACACGGAGGTATCTGGACGTGGTCTCCCTGCCATCCCTGACGCCCTCACGGGCGGAGACCCTAGACAAAGAGATACTGGTCGACTAAGTCATATCAGCCATCGCTCGTCTTAAGCATGGTAAACCCCCGGGCCCGGATGGCTATACGTCCCTGTTTTACAAAACGTTCTGCACAACATTAGCGCCGGTTCTCACGCGCCTTTTCAACACCTTCGGTGAACCTGGGGCCATCCCAGCCGGACTTGTTACAGGCGTACCTCGTGGTTATCCCCAAGCCGGGGAAAGACAGATCGCAGTGCGGCTCTTACAGGCCAATATCTCTTTTAAATATCGATCTCAAATTATAAACTGGGATCCTGGCGGCGCGCCTGGCTCCGCATCTACCGGGGCTTCTTGACCCGGATCAGGCGGGGTTTGTCCCGGGAAGGCAGACGGTAGACAACACTAAACGAATTACTCATCTTATAGAAAAGGCGTCCCGGATCCCAGGGGAGAGGATGTTGCTAGCAGTGGACGCGGAGAAGGCGTTTGACCGCGTCCACTGGCCTTATCTAGAACAGGTACTAGTGAAATTTGGGCTGGGGGACAAATTCCGCAGCATGATATTCAACTGCTATCGGTCCCCAACTGCCGTGGTGCGAGTGAACGGGTACAGTTCTAAAAGTTTTCACATTGAAAGGGGCACGAGGCAAGGATGCCCGCTGTCACCTTTACTTTTCGCTCTTTACATGGAGCCCTTCGCGCACAGGATCCGTAGCAACTCGGCAGTGAGAGGGGTGAAATTTGGCGGGTTTTACCACACTGTCAGCTTATACGCTGATGACGTCATACTCTCTTTGGAAGATCCGCTGCAGGCCCTGCCGGCATGCATTGCGGAGCTAACATCCTTCGCAGAGGTCGCGGGATTCAAGATGAACATGAGCAAATCGGTAGCCATGGACCTCTCTCTCTCACCAACGACCAGATCCCTTCTACAACAACGAGTACCGATAGTCTGGTTGTCGGATCCCGTACCCTATTTGGGAATCATGCTGGCCCCCACATTGCCCGCTATGGTCGCTGCGAACTATACCGCCTTGGGCAAGAAGATAAAGGGGGAATTGACTCGGTGGGATCGCAACACCCTCTCGCTGCTGGGTAGAGTGGCGGCAGTCAAGATGATGATTCTCCCTCAGATCTTGTATCTGTTTCGAGCGCTGCCACTACAGCCGCCGGTCGGTTGGATCCAGAAAATACAGTCTGACCTAGCACGCTTTATATGGCAGGGCAAGAGACCCCGGATGCGGAGAGCGCTCGCGATGCTGGCACCGGAGGCGGGAGGACTGGGTGTCCCGGACCTCCGTAAATACTTTCAGGCGACGCAGTTGCGTTATCTAGTGGAATGGAGCCGGTGGGAGTCTGACAAACACTGGCTCTTCCAGGATCAGGCGGTCGCGGGCAGGCCCCTGCAGGAGGTGCCGTTTCTACGTAGGGCTCATCGCCCCGCGAACCTATATGCCTCCTACATCACCAGAGTCCCTCTCAGGGTATGGGGCGCCACCAATGTAGCGCTCGACCTGACGAACTTTCCTTCGCCACTGACCTTTAGTGGACAACCCTGATTTCACCCCGGGGATGGAACGGGGGGCGTTCACACACTGGCATACGGCAGGCTGCCGGGCGCTGTGTCACCTGTACGACTCGGAAGGGGTCATTCCCTTTCAGCGCTTCCGGCAAGAATATTCATTCCAAGAAACTGAGAGGATGCGTTACACGCAGGTGCGCCATTGGGCTCTGCATCCTCAGGTGCGAGAGGCTGCAGACAGACGGCTCCTCCCTTACGAACGCTGGCTTCTGACGAGGACGTCGGACGCTAAGCTCATAAGCGACCTCTATCGGTTTCTCCAACTACCTTCGACACACTTTTATAACCCGGGGAGAGAGCGTTGGGAGAAGGAACTGGGCAGAGTCTTAAGCCAGGAAGAATGGGAACAGATAGCTTTTAGGGCCAGGCACTCAGCATACCACACAGGCCTCACTGAGACCCTCACTAAAATCTCGACCTACTGGTACTACACCCCAGAACGCATTCACGCCATGGACCATAGTAGGGAGGACACTTGCTGGAGAGGCTGTGGGAAGGTGGGTACGCTTTCACATCTCCTGTGGGACTGCCCACTCTTGATTGCCTACTGGAAGGAGGTGTTAGACAACGTAGATTCCCACTTTGACACCGAGCTGCCGCGTCTACCGGTCTATATCTTTCTAGGCCTCCCTAATCAGTTGATGTACCCCTTAAAGTCACGCAGAGGGAGACAAATAGCCATTGCCTTAGGGTCAGCCGCCCAGAACATCCTAATACATTGGCGCACCGCTACACTTCCCACAGTTACGGGCTGGCTCCATAGATTGTGGCATGTACTGGGGAGGGAGAAGATGTCGTTGGCAGTGGCGGGCGAGGCGGAACGGTTTGCAGACATATGGCAGCCGTTCCAGTCTTTGCTGGTCACGGAATTCAGAGAACTGACCTGTCCACGGTATCTTCGACTTCTGCGGCTTGCCACGCAGGGGAAGGGCGCCTCTTGATTGTGTTTGTCACGCAACTCCGGAGAACGGCTAATGGAATCTACTGGCATACCCGATGACACGCACTGGACGACGGGGGGGGGGGGGGGGAGGGTAGTGGGTAGGGGACTCTAGGGGTTGGGGTACTTGGGTAGGGGAGAGTTTTTTTTTCTCTTTGTTTTCTTGAAGTATCGAGGTGGATAAAGCCCTACCGGGTAGGTCATGGCCGCAGAGCCTTACGCCTAGAGCGGAGTCTCAGCCTCATGGAGGAGTCCTCTATCTGACGCGCGCAGAGCGGAGTGGTTCCTCAATGGCCGGCCCGGCTGGGCAGCATATGACGGAGAATGGTCAACATTGCCCCTCAGAAGAACCCGGGGGTCCTTTTGTCCCCTTCAGTTTAAAACGCGGCCGGCCCCACGGGGTTGTAGGCGACATGCTGTGTGTAACGGGGGGCCAACCACGGGTAGCTAGTTGTGGCCTTGATGGGCTGACCTATAAGCGCAGTGCTCCGCCGGCCCGCAGGGTTGTAGGCGATAGCTGCTGATGCCGCTCCGATACTTTGTTTTCTCTAATAAAAACAGATTTAAACCTAAATTATGACTTCATAAAGTATTTACCAAAGTGAGTTTGCATAGACTACAAACCTTGGTTGTCAGTATTAACAATGTACCTGGAGTCCAAGCAAGTTTATAAAAGTACTTCCTATACATAGTTGGGTTGCAGCTTATCAGCCCTTGGTCAAGCAATATGAAAATATTAAGAGGGGTGTAATGTGTAAAACGATCTAGAATGCCTTTGGCAGTCACACTTACAGTTGCAGCATAAATTATAGTAGTTGACTATTCCCCTCCTGATTCTTAATATAAATAAATATGCTCCACTCTGATACTTGGTCGGGGGATATCTTATGTGGGGATGAAACCACATGAGTTCTAATCAAGTTACTTGAAGCAGTGGGAGGCCCTGACCCTATCTCATGTTTAGTTTCTTCACATACATTCTACTAGTCTAGGTTAATTCATTAGATGCTCTCTTCACTATGATTCTGAGAACTATAATATATCATTAATATTTGTAGACTATAATTATTTTATTTCTGATATCCAGTGGTACATATATAAACATCTCTTATACAAAAACCAGTTCCTTAGTAATTGGCATTGTAAATCATTTACAGTGTGATATGTTTTTCTTTACAAGTATATTACATTTGATTGGTTACTCAGAGGCAACAAGCGTGATCTTTTGACTACTCAGGATACTTTATCCTACCTTCACTAACTTAGTTTATTAATTTTAAGGAAGTTGCCAATAACGTTCTGTGATGAGTGCAGCTCGTAGTAGTGACACGAAATAGAGAGCTTTTTCTTTTTGACGCTTGAAGTTGGCATATAGACACGCAGTTATTCTGCAAATTATTCTAGTTGGTGTTGGGAGTGTTGAAGTAAGTCCATAACTTTAGTACCGACTGGCCCTCTGCTTTGCCCCTGTGCATGAATACTTCCACTTCTGCTATTCATGGATGACATATGTTGGTGGCCTCTATTTTTATCGTATGAAAGATTTCATAATGTATGCTAGAAAATTATCGAAAGATGAAGATATTATTGGCCTGATTTAAAGTTTGGCAGACAGGTTGCTCAGTCACAACATGATAGCTATCCTGTCTGCCTTATTACAAATGCATTAGAGTATAGTGCACTTGTAATAAGGTGTTCAGGATGTGCGTCACATTGTAATGGCCTACCTGGCAAACTCTAGATCAAATTCTAAGTTGTAACCAAGTACCAAGAAGGATTGTTTTGTAAAGGATGCTTGACCATCCAATACAGGAGATGGCCTATTCTACCACACACCCCCATCATAACCGTAAGCTATTGCATTTGTGTTGAATGCCACTACTTTGTTTGCTACCTACATTAATTCCAATACATACATTCATACATTGCTTCCACACCTCTTAACTTATTATTAATCCGGAAGGCGAAACCTAATGCATTTACCAATGCTTGATAGAAGTGTGATATAGATTGTTGACTTTTCTGACAAGAATGCTAGTTCCACTCGCAATGTTAAATACTACTTTATCTGTAAGTATATCGTTAAAATAAATATCGCATATATGATCAATTCAATTTGTAAAATATGTATCTAACAAGCCTAGGTCTTAAATTAGTAATTTGTTCTGGTACAAGGACACACTGATTTAGTCTAGAGAAGTCTCTCTTTTAAACTAGTCAGAGTGGTGGCTTCTGGTATTTTAGGTGAACCCTGGGGTAAGCTGTTGCTTTAAAGTATGAGCACCATCTGGTAGATGGGGGCTCTGGTGCCATGGTCGCTTTCCTGAGAGAATGTATGTCCTTCAAGTGTTGCATGTAATGGGATTTCCTTCAGCTTAGAAGTGAAAACAACTTTATATATAACAATGTTAACATGAAAGGTTTCTTAAACACCACTGCAGCTAAGCTAGAAATGTAAGGTAGGTGCCAATCGTAAATACACCACTAAGCATTGAGGAAAGACAATTTTTCTTGCATGGTGTAATATCTGTGTCAAACACTCAGACATCATTGAAAACAATACCATATTCAGTCAAGGCTTGAACTACTTCCTGCCTGTGCCACCCTGCTCTGAATTACTACACTGAAAAATGTGGTGTATAGAAGAACTGAACTAACTCATCCACTATGATCTTTCTCTGTGGGAGCAGCTAAAATATTAAGAACGGCTCGGTAGTCAATATCACTTGTTTCATCTACAATCATTGAAAAGCTTTTACCAGCGAGGTTGTTTAGAATGATCTTTCTTTCACCTCTTGGGAAACATAAGGGAAATCGATTGTTATGAACTGATCAGTTAAGGGTACAGCACCATAGTTCTTGACATGTTGGTTAAGAAAAGCAAGAAAAGGTGGGGGCTTGCCTTTTCGGGTGACATGTCTGCCTCTAGAAACATCTATTTAAAACCTTTTATGCTGTTCAGTTTGGTGCGTTTTACCGCAGCATTTGTTTACAGGGAAGACTCTACAGTCCATTGTGGTTTACTAACCTTGAGAAACAATACCTCTCCTTCTCTTTTGTGAGATTTGCTCAACAGATGGTTCTTAGTTGTTAATTTCCAGCGATTGTCTAAAACAACATTGCAGGAAGTGCAGAATAACTTCCCTCCATCTGTATGCATACTAGCTCCAAACTCCTTGTGGTATTCCAATTAGGCTACGTGGAACTCCGCAAAGTGACCAAAAAACTCTGCCGCGCTAACGCGGAGTTCCGCAAGTGGCGAAGTGTGTTTGGTCATGCCATTCGCGTTGATTTTCAGCACTGGGTGTTTTCAGCGCGAATGGCACCATGCGCAGAGGAAGGGGGTGCTGCTTCCTTTCATGCCGCTCGAGAAGATCATCTACCTGAGTGGCGGCTTTCTCAGCGCAAACAAAAGGTGTCCCAACGCAAGCCGCCGCGACCATCCGCGACTGCCGGCATTGAGAAATGTGACCTCCAGCATTGAGTAATCTCTTCGGAAGGGAAATTTTCCTTGCTGACGCTCGCCAACTTGACGTTGGTGAGCGCAGGCGAGGCAAAAACGCATTTTTGGGAATTCCGCGTGCTTTGCAGAGTGCGGAAAACTCCGCGAACTGAGTGGAGTTCACCGCATAGGCCTAGTTGTGATGCAGTGACAAATAAAGCGGCCTTAGAATGATTGTGGTTGAGGGGTGTGGGCTTCTCAATAAACGTATCCATCTTCAAAATATATCTTGCTAGGGAGCACTGTAAACAAATATGTGGTATATAAGGAATATGTTATTGTTGAAAACGGCATGTGCTGTCAATACAAATCGTAAAAGGCACTGTTGAAGCATGCAAGTCTTTCTTTTTTGTAATTGTAATGAAAAGCTTTTTTATGTGGCACCTGAACGTGTGTTTTCTGTATAGTTCTGAGTGATTTGGTGTGGGCAGTGGGGGTTACAAAGTGTTATAATAAAGAACCCTTAAGTGAATATTGATAGCTTTGTAACTTTTGTTCTCCTAAAATACCGTCTCTGAAAACGTTTGAAATGGGAGGGGAAATGAAAATGACTTGCTGTGTTTGGATTTCTTGCAGTGTGTATGCCCCAGCATGTTTGATATAATTTGAATATATAATTTGTTGTAGGTGTATTTCTCAGTGGCACAACTAGGGTGCCGTGGACTCTAAAGCAAGCAAGAAAATTGCCACCCATCCCCTCTGCTGAATAGCAGCCAATAATTAAGGTGAAATGGATCTTCACACCCCTGTGCCCACTCCACCTCACCAGCTGCACTATTGGTAACTACGCCCACGCTATTGCTCCACACTGTGGATCTATTTCGGCTGTTCCATTTCAGGGCCACAAAAGGTGTGCACCTTTTATTCTTTATACAATCCCGATAGAAGGAAAGTAAACTCCACTGATACTTATCTCCAGTATGTGCCCCAGGTTGATTCATAAACATGACAAGGGTAAAACCTTTCTGATTACATATTATAACAACACCAAACACAAACCTTATTTCTAATGTCAGCACATTCCATTATACTATTATTAGAAATGTAAAACATAAAAAAATCCATGCCACTATCTTTAAAATTAGATTGCACGTATCCTCAAATCGTCTCACCAGAGGTTTGAACAGAGTCTAATAGTCTTAATTAAGTGAATGAATGCAGTGAAAATAGATTCTTCCCAAACGACTGTGCCCTATAATATGTGCCTCTATTTATTGTAAGAGGACATGCTTACATTGCACATAGGTTGAAAAGTGAAAATGTGATTGGCCAGGAAACCTGTCTCCACTTAAGGCTTATCCAACCAGCGCATTCATGTTTCGAAGTGATGCACAGTTTGATTACAAAAAGGCCACTGTTTGTCCCAGAGAAAAGTGAAAGGCTCCAACTGAAAGCGGCAAAATGAAAATGAAATTCCAGGTACACTTTGTGATTTATGCACACAACGGAAATAAGCAAATGTTGTTATCTTCATTTAATTATGTGTCATCTTACAGGATGTGCATGACTCTAGGTGCTTTTTCTCAGAGTAGTACTGACAGACACGAGAACACGCATCTACCTTCATTGTTAACTGCACAAAGTTGTGGTGTATGTTAGTGGCATTTTGTGCCAATACGCATTATTTTTTGTTCCTGGATAAGAAGTGTTGGCATGTTATCTGCAAACAGAGAGAGGCAGTTGATGAAGGTGTGAGTGTGGACTGCGTGCATAGAGCAGAAGGGCAAGTTTTAGAAACGTCTACAGACTTAAGGCTTCATAATTTTCCACTTTTGTTGTATTTCTATCCTGGTCTGTACTGCAGAACTGTCATTTATCCCTGGCTAAGAAATTTCACGGCGGGATCAGTGGTCTGCATCTGTTTGTCAGCCAACGCTGACACTGTATACATGAAAATGCAAATAGAACAAGCATTGGCAATGCCAGGGCCAGCTTTAGCGCTGGTGGCGCCCTGTGCAACAATGTCTTTTGGCGCTCCTCCCCCCCCAATGACCACCTCTGCCCTGGATTCCCTCACCACCTCCCTTTAACACTGCCTCTTAAGTCTCCATAACCACGGTCTCTCAGATTCATTTACTTTTATAGCGCCACTCATGCCAGTGTAAGGTGTCAGAGCACTTATGCCACACACACATTGCACAGAGACAATCATATGTGTGTAAATCAGTGTATAGGAAATGTTACATCAGACAGTACTACAAGGTGTAGTGTAGTGGTGGCATGTCATCGATACTGGTAGGCAATATAGTTAAAGTTCTTATTTAGGAAAGGCACATATTCAGAATTTAAAACCCAACATCATTGTTAAGGGTTCTCTTTCATAATAAGAGTTGTTTTCAGCCCAAATGAACCCTTTTCACAAGACTAGGATATTGAAAGACTGGGCAAACAAAAACATATAGCTCTGACATATATCTTGCAGTTTGCATGAAGCTCTAGGGTGACAGTTAATAGCTCAATGTTCTATATTAGGATTTTGACTTATAAACTACAAGTAACAAAAGGATCTCTCTTACAGAAGCAGTAACCCACTGACCTATTTACATTATATACACTTCCTTATCTGCATGGTACACTTTCTTAGCAGCAGGCAACCCTCTGCACTACCCCTTGATGACTCAAGATTTCAACTAGACAAACCTCTGGTCTTTTCCAGAAAGTCGATTAATCACGGGACTTCTCGTGGCATTTTAATTGATGTCTGAAAGTTGCTGGAGGCCAGGAACGAGGCAATAGGTGCTTTTAAAATGATGATCCACATTTTCAAAATGACACCCCCACCCTAAGTCAATGCCCGGTGCGGTCGCGCCGATCGCACCGCCCTGGAGCCGGCCCTGGGCATAGCCATAGGTCTATCCTTGGGGACCTTAGAAGTGTTTAGCCATGCAGCCCATTATCCTGGGTGATGTGCCGCCAGGGATTGAAATTTACCTTCGGGGACAGGACAGCCTTCTTTTTTTAACTTCCTGTGCATCTGCCAACGGAAGATACATTTTGGTAGGCATTGTTGACAGAGGAATAGCATCTGTTACCGTGCATGCCAAAACAACAGTGGCTTAACAATGCAGTCAATACCACGACTGTGTTGTTACCACGAGTACCATTACAACGTCCCGGTTTTATGGTATTTTATTTTTTTACATTTCCCTCCGTATTTATCCATATTTATTTTTTGATAATTTTATCTGCATTCATCCATATATATATATTGGGTTTTGTGGAGAAATGAAGCTGAAATTAGTATATTTCCACATTTATTGAACCGATAAATATGCAGTCACGCTTGAATGTCTGCCAGGATTCAATGCTGTGAACATCTACAGAAGATAAATCAGGGCACTTAAATGAAAATATTCAAATTTCAGTATCAACCTTGTTCCTATCTACTGCTGTTAAATCCTGTTTACTAAAATTCCTTTCTTTTCTAACCCCTTTACCTATCAATCCACACAGCTATTGGCCTGGCAATCATGGCAGACAGTATTTAGAATTACTCAAAAAGCAACCCAATTTCCGTTTTTATCCGCATTTAAAAATAAATACAGACAATAAAACAAATGTTTTCTGTCTGTATTTATCTGTAAAAATCAGTAAAAACTGAAAACAGGGAGCCTTAGTTATAACCATTAAAAGAGAGAGGGGTCGGTATAAAATCTGTACGCAAAGCATAGATATCTCTCCACTTGTGCTATGCCAAAGCAATAAGAACAGACTGCAATTGTAACTTTGTCGATAACCTAAATGCCAATAAAATATGTTTGAAAAAAAACTAAGATGAGAGTGTATTTTGGGCGAACTTAGATTGTCGCCACAAAGCCAGTGCACAAGTCAAAACACTGATAACAACGACATCCAGTACATAATAAGGGTAAGCACACGCCTGTCCCTGGTTAGATTCACTCTTAAACAGATTCCACGGGCAAGGCCCGGCATGAATGGGATGTCGACTTAGAAAACTGCATAACCAATGACCAGTGGGAATTCTGCTGTAAGCAGACGGCGGCTATAACAGGGGAGTCATTGTTTCCAAACTTGCGAACAGTGTGGTCACATTACCTGTTGGTGCTTTCTGCGGACATTGAGGATTTTGTGCTGAGCCCCTGGCGAATTTCCGTGATCTTTTGAACCTTCTGGGATTTTACTTTGCTGGTCTCCCCCGCCGCCGCAGCCCCGCCACATCTAAGGGCGCGGCCGCTGTGAGGGGAGACTACACACCCCAGAAGCCTTAGCGGCCGGACGTCGTTACCGCCATCTCGCGCCCAGTGGCGCTTAAATTTGAAACTGAACTCCGGCCGAGTGGGAGTCATTGTTTCCAAACTTGCGAACAGTGTGGTCACATTACCTGTTGGTGCTTTCTGCGGACATTGAGGATTTTGTGCTGAGCCCCTGGCGAATTTCCGTGATCTTTTGAACCTTCTGGGATTTTACTTTGCTGGTCTCCCCCGCCGCCGCAGCCCCGCCACATCTAAGGGCGCGGCCGCTGTGAGGGGAGACTACACACCCCAGAAGCCTTAGCGGCCGGACGTCGTTACCGCCATCTCGCGCCCAGTGGCGCTTAAATTTGAAACTGAACTCCGGCCGAGTGGGAGTCATTGTTTCCAAACTTGCGAACAGTGTGGTCACATTACCTGTTGGTGCTTTCTGCGGACATTGAGGATTTTGTGCTGAGCCCCTGGCGAATTTCCGTGATCTTTTGAACCTTCTGGGATTTTACTTTGCTGGTCTCCCCCGCCGCCGCAGCCCCGCCACATCTAAGGGCGCGGCCGCTGTGAGGGGAGACTACACACCCCAGAAGCCTTAGCGGCCGGACGTCGTTACCGCCATCTCGCGCCCAGTGGCACTTAAATTTGAAACTGAACTCCGGCCGAGTGGGAGTCATTGTTTCCAAACTTGCAAACAGTGTGGTCACATTACCTGTTGGTGCTTTCTGCGGACATTGAGGATTTTGTGCTGAGCCCCTGGCGAATTTCCGTGATCTTTTGAACCTTCTGGGATTTTACTTTGCTGGTCTCCCCCGCCGCCGCAGCCCCGCCACATCTAAGGGCGCGGCTGCTGTGAGGGGAGACTACACACCCCAGAAGCCTTAGCGGCCGGACGTCGTTACCGCCATCTCGTGCCCAGTGGCGCTTAAATTTGAAACTGAACTCCGGCCGAGTGGGAGTCATTGTTTCCAAACTTGCGAACAGTGTGGTCACATTACCTGTTGGTGCTTTCTGCGGACATTGAGGATTTTGTGCTGAGCCCCTGGCGAATTTCCGTGATCTTTTGAACCTTCTGGGATTTTACTTTGCTGGTCTCCCCCGCCGCCGCAGCCCCGCCACATCTAAGGGCGCGGCCGCTGTGAGGGGAGACTACACACCCCAGAAGCCTTAGCGGCCGGACGTCGTTACCGCCATCTCGCGCCCAGTGGCGCTTAAATTTGAAACTGAACTCCCGCCTCGCGGGACGCGCCGGGAGAAGCCCGGGACAAGGGCGGGACCGTTTGTGGCCGTTAGCGGCCGGAAGAGGCTGGGCTGGGCCATTCCTCTGAGCCCTACTCTTTTGTGCACCTACAGTATGAAAGGTCTGTCTAATTACTTGTATGTTGTGGCTATTGGTGTAGTACCTGTAACTCGTGTTATAGCAAACTGTGATTGGGGAGTGGTAAATATTGCAGTGTAGTTTACTCGTTGTGTATACTTTTATGGTTGTTTAGCTGGTTCATAATCTTGTGTAAAACGTTTATGGCTTGTACCCCCTATTAGAACTTGTAAAATGGGAAAGCGCATTACCCACAAAACCTCACTTGTCCACAACCAAAATGTTATTACACCACAGCTCCCTAGTCTAACTGCGATAGACCGTATGCTACAAAAAACGATTGGTGTGGTGGCAAATGCCATCGAAAGTACGGAACGTCGCTTGTCATTGCCTACGGGTTGTCTCCCTCCCCTCCCCAATCCCGATCTGTCATTACTTACTACCAATTCTCAGGATTCTACCCTATTACCTTCCTTTGCATTGCTTCCAATGACTCGTCAGGTTCCTGACACCGTAGATGTGTCTCTTTTGGATAAAAATGTGTCCCCTAATTTTCCCCCTTTGCCCTCCCATTCAAGGCTATCCCAGTCGCCGATTATATCAGCATCCTGTGGTAAATAATTTAATTACCGGTACTTAATTTGATGCGGAAAATCTATAATAACAGCTCAGTAAAATAAGAGGCAGAATCCGTGGTATTAGAGGTTCGGAACGGGCTTTATTCCAAAATCAATTCGAATTGAGGACTCCATATTCCATCACCACGAAGGTTCAGGAAGTGAAGGACCAACTTTATTGACAAGTAATCATTTTTATACAATAGGCATTACAGTGAAACAGATGCAGGAGGCGTAACAATTGATAACTAAGATAAAACATCCATGCGTAACTAAAGTGGGCGTAACTGGGCGTAACTAAAGAACGTCATCAGGTATGATGTCATAAATGGGTGGTTTCATGAAAGAATTTCGCAATGTCAGCAGGAATACTTGGCAGAGATGCGCGCGCAGCAGTATGACGTGTGATTGACGTGCAACTAGGGGGTGAAGGGGACTTGACATTTAGCTCTACATGTGGAGACAGAAGTCTGGGGGGTCAAGTCAACCTAATCCCAAATCATATCTAACATCCTATGTTTAGAGAACTATGTTATCCAAAAGGAAAGGTCTTTCGAACAAAATCTATTCTATACTGACTGTGAGTGCGTGTACAAGCGTCTAAGTGTCTACACTAGATGCGAGGGCAGAAATCTTCCATAGTAACAGGGCTATGAATTACTTGCATAAAGACAGAGAAACCGGGCCCTTTGCTCGGTAGCTGGAAGAATGTTTACTTAAACTATTAGACAGGAATGCATTGGATAGGGAGCGGAGCAGATAATCTCGAAGGTGAAATACAGTTTTTGGCAGGCAACAGGCTGGAGTCAGGCACCGTTAGCCGCGCAGGGAGTAGGACAAAGTTCATGGATACAGATGCGAGCTCAAACTGGAGCTTTCAGAGGCAGAAGGCAAGAAAAGGCTTGATGGCAGAATCAGGGCCTACTCGCCTGGACTGTAAAATGGCATAAATGAACCATATAAAGCCGTTGGCCTTTCATACTTAGGAATGGAATATCCGACCCATTCATGGCGGATCTGAAAGAGGACATGTTGACGGTGGACGCACATGTGTTTGCGTCTTCATAACTGGAGCTGGAGGAAACATACATGTACTTATGGTTTATACATGAAACCGTTGGGGTCCAAGATAGGGGACATAACTGACCATAAAAATCCATATTTCCACATTCCCTCCTTGTCCCCTACTTGCCCTTAAGAGATATCAATCTTCATCAATCCGTTGATCTGTTCATATAGCATCATTTGTTCTTCTTTCTTCTTCCAGGATGAATGAAATCTTGGTGGTGGAATACACGATGTGGCACACAGACCACAAATCGCTGGTCCACATTGTAGGCATAAACAGCAACTGAATAGTATGAGAAAGCCAATACCTAGGAAGGATAGGACCCTCCATCCAAAGGTAGATAATACACTCCAAAACCAACCGGACCAAGTCCAGGTGCCTGGATTCTGGTGTATCTGGCTTACAATCTTATGAAGGCGAGTTATGGCTTTATATACAGATGGCGAATTTTCTGGTATGAAAATGCAACAGCTTGATCCGATGACCCTACAGGCTCCGCCCCTATCGGCCAGGATGACGTCAAGGACAAGACGATTTTGAAGCACAACAATCCGTATAGCAGACTGCTCTTCTGTTAAATTGCCTAAGGCGGAAATAGTTTCGTTCACTACTGCTTCAAGGGTTCTGGTTAATCTACGTATCAGCTTACTATTGGTAACTGTACCTATATAGGGAAAGAGACCTTTATTGAAATCTGTGTATTTTTCCCATGCTGTCTCAGTATAGTCGACTATTGGGAGATCTCTCCGTTCTCTATTGTGTACTAAATGAGTATTTCTGTGATAATCAGGAGGAGCTAGAAAAACAGGTGGCAAAAGGAATCCGATGTAGCAGGTACCATCCCAATCTAGAGGCAGACGTATATATGCAGTCTGACCACATATGAAGTAGGAATGGCGAGAAGCTCTAAATGTAGACTTGCCTTGATCACTGAATTCTATTACAGTGGTGCATCTACTATGGCCCATATGTATGGAACCATTCTTTCTTACACATAATTCACCTTTAACTGGAAATACTGACATGGCGGGCAAAATTGGTGCAGCTTCGGATTCAACATTCAGGATCATGAGATTGAGCGTGAAATTCCCTAATCCATATACTTCATTTTCTAGATCAGTTCCTGTTCTTTTGGGAAGTCCCTCCTTGTTAGGGTAGCAGACTTTAAGTAAAACTAAGTTCAGGTTTCCCCATACCCAGTTGTCTTGATAAACTGCAGAATTCGAATCTAGGGAATTAATTAAACTAAACCATGCTCCACAGGAGCCATTGTGTGTGAACGGATATGGGAAGAGAGGCAGAATTCCCTTATAGTTCTGATAGGGAGGGAGTCGGCCACATATCCAACAATTTGTAGCATTGCTAACCTGATGGGAATGATGTAACATATTAATAAAAGTGTTATTGCGCAGCGCAAATCTATAGGACAACTCATGCGGCGGTAATTCACTAAAAGAATGTTCAGCAGTAACATTGTAAACTTGTTTAGAAATAGGATAATATATGTGCAACAATATACTTGCAGCTATTATTAAAAGACATAAGAAAAACAAAATTAATAACGTCACTGTGCAATGACTACGCAGTGATTTACAGTACGCATGTTGTTTCATTCGCTTCCTTCGGTGTCTCTCTCTATTCAGGTCTAGGGGATTCATGTCAGGGACAAATTCGACCGATTCACCTTGGAGAGGACTTAAACAATCAAATTGTCTGACTTGTTAGACCTTAGTTTTAGTTTATATTGTTCCTTGTCATTCAGTTCAACAAAAGGAAGCTTTGAGTCAATCGGTGAAGACACGCAAGGTGTGTCATTTACATCGGACGGTAGTCCATGAAATTTCTTGATATGACTTGAATGTATCCAGCCTTTTCGACCTTCGATCTTCACGGCTGTCCTCGTGGTTAACAGTACGAGTTGAGCCGATTTCCACCTAGGATCCAGCTGAGACTTCCGGTCAAAGTTCCTCACTAACACCAAGTCCCCTGGAATTACGTCATGGGGTTTCACCTCGGTGTTGTCGGGAAAGGCTGCAGCTACCTGTGAACGACAAGATTGTAGTGCAGACATCAAGGAAGCCAAGTAATCTGTCAGCATGTTACAGTCAACATCAGTTATTTTGCGTGGTATAGGCGTCCCCCACATATTTGGTGGTCTACCAAAGACCACCTCATAAGGGGATAGCCCTGTTCGAGAGTGCGCTACCATTCTCATGTAAAAGAGTGCAACTGGTAAGGCTACTACCCAGTCGACACCTTTCTCTCTACATATTTTAGACAATCTAATTTTCAGAGTTTGATTATGTCGTTCCACGAGACCTGCTGCCTCGGGGTGTCGGACACAGTGAAATTTCCACTGATAGCCTAACAAAAGTGAAACGTGTTTCATTAGTTCGGATGAGAACGGCTGGCCGTTATCTGAGTAGACAACACGTGGTAAACCGTACCGTGGGAAGAATTCTCGAACCAACTGTTTGGCAGTAGTCGGGGCAGTGTAATCTGAAACCGGGTATGCCTCTGTCCAACGGGAAAGAGCACAGACAACTACGAGAACATATTTGAATCCTCGACATCGTTCCATCTGAATATAATCCATCTGGAGGACTTCAAAAGGGTGATCAGGAGGCTGAAATCCACCTTGTTCTACGGGAATGCTTTTACCTGGGTTAAACTGACAACAGATCATACAGGTACGAACTTTTTGTTTAGCTGCTGCTCGTAAATGTTTGTTGAACCAAATGTGTTGAATGCTGTCTAGCATAGCTTTTTCTCCTAGGTGCGCTGGACTATGTACAGTGTTAATGATAACTTGGACCATTGAATCAGGAAGGAACCACACAGATTTTTCCTTCGTCATCCATCCTTGATCCGTTTGGATCCCTCCTAATTCAGTCCATTTCTTTATTTCCCCTGGTGTAGCATGTGTCTGTATGTCAATTACGTCAAGAGCGGGATCCTTAACCGTCATGCAATGTGCTGGTGTCGGGACTATTGTCTTTGTCATGTCAGATATTTGAGTTTGAGCAGTCTGTTTAGCTGTTCTGTCAGCTAGGTCATTGCCTTGGGAAATGATATCAGTAACTTTCGTATGAGCTTTACATTTCATAATTGATATTGCAGTGGGTAGATGTATTGCATCTAATAAGGCATGAATGAGGGGTCCGTGCTGAATGTGGGCACCGTGAGAAGTCAAATAACCTCTCTCTCGCCACAGTACGCCGAAGTCATGTACAACTCCGAATGCATAACGTGAATCAGTGTATATGTTGACTTTTTTATTCGTAGCTTGAATACAGGCTTGTGTCAGAGCGATGAGCTCTGCTGCTTGAGCGGACAAGGTATTTATGCGATTTGTTTCAATGATTTCAGTGTCTGTTGTGACTGCGTAAGCGGCCACTAACTCTCCTGTACTTGTTCTCATACATGAACCATCTACATACAACGTCAGGTCTGGGTCTGACAATGGGACGTCTGTCAAATCTTGTCTAGGTTTCGTCGTGATAGTGATAACTTCAATACAATCATGTGCAAGTGGGTCTGTTCCATTTACTGATAACAGTGTGGCAGGATTCAATGTACTACAACGTCTGATTTCTATATGTGGCTGAAACAATGTTAATTCGTAACCAGTGAGTCGTGCTATAGTCAAGTGTTGTGTTTGTGTGCGGTTCAAGAGAACCTCTACTGCATGTGGTACTTGTACTGTCAATTGGTGTCCTAACACTATGGCATCGCTTTGTCGTATTGCTAAAGCTGTCGCTGCCACTGATTTCAGGCACGCAGGCAGAGCCTGAGCTACGGGATCTAATGTACTAGAAAAATAAGCACACGGTTTGTGTGATCCTGCTTGTTCCTGTGTGAGTACTGACAAGGCAGTACCTTCACGTTCTGTAACAAAGAGTGTAAAATGTTTATTGTAACATGGTGTTGCTAAAACAGGCGCTTGACATAAAGCTTTCTTTAGGCTTTCAAAAGCTTGTGTATGTTCCTGAGTCCAAGGGAGAACAGTCGATGTGGCTGCCTCCTGTGTTGTCAACTGAATGAGTGGTTTTGCTAGAAATGCATACTGCGGGATCCACTGCCTACAATATGAAGTGAGGCCTATAAAGGCCCGCACCTCCTTTTGTGTCTTGGGTATTGGCATGTTAGCAATTAACTGGATGCGATCTGGTGTAAGCTGCCTTCCCTCCTTGGACAGCGAGTGACCAAGGTAAATAACTCGCTGGACACAGAATTGCAGCTTAGAAGGGGACACCTTGTGCCCCTTTTCGGCCAAAAATTGTAAAACCGTCAGTGAGGCTTTTTCACATTCAGGTTCGCTTCTAGCGGTGATCAGCAGATCATCGACATATTGAAGCAGGGCAGTGTTGACTGGCATGTGGATACTGTCAAGTTCTCGTTTTAGTGCTTGGCTATAGATGCTGGGGCTTTCTGTGAATCCTTGAGGTGCGCGTGTGAATTTAAAGCTTCGTCCATTTAAACTAAATCCGAACAAGTATTGGCTTTCCGGATCTATTGGGACGCTGAAAAAGGCATTCTTGAGATCAATTACAGTAAAGAATGTTGCTTCGGAATCAATGGCTGTCAGTAATGAAGAAATGTCTGGGACTACGGGGTATTGTGGTACAATACATTTATTTAATTCGCGCAGATCAATAACCAATCGATATACTGGCGGGGCTGTTGGATCAGTTCGTTTAAGAATCGGAATTATCGGTGAATTACATACATTGGAGTCTGTTTCCACAACCACTCCTTGGGTAATAAGTTCGTCAATGATTTGCAGTAAAGCCACTACAGCATCTGGGGGTAACTTGTATTGTCGCATTCGTGGTAGTACCACTCCTGCCTTTAGTGTGACTCGATATGGTGTAATGTTCATGCAACCAACATCTGTAGGGCCTTGTGCCCATAAATGTGTTGGTAGGGTCTGCAGTCGGTCATCCATGTCTCGGGACACATAGTGCCCTTTGAAATCACGTAAAAACAATCTTACTCCTTCCGGAGAACAACATATTATAGCTCCTAGAGCTTTCAATGTTTTTATGCCTAACAGGTTTTCTGGACATGATTTAGTAAGTAATAAATCTGTAGTTCGTGTCAAGGGACCAATCGTAAGTGGAAGAGGCTGTGATACTTCGTTAATGATAGGTTTTCCTGAAAAGCCAAGGGAAATATTCTGTGAGCCTGAGAGGGGTGCCCCTGGAACTTCACTACGTTTTATTGTTGTTCGGCTTGCCCCTGTATCAAGTAAAAATTTTCTATCTTGGCCTAATAGTTCACTGTGTACATAAGGTCCTTCTTGATCTACAGGGACCTCAATAAGGGGTAAGCCAACTTCCCTCTCTAGGCTGCTTCATGAATATCGTTGATAATCAGGATAGTCATACTGTGCGGTCTGATACATCTGTCGGGTCGTTGTTTGTGTGGCAGCAATAGGCTGCGGTGGTGGAGCTGGCATAGACTGTTGCGGAGCTGGCATGGACTGTGCATGCTGCGGAGCTCCTTGTTGGTTCTGATCCTGTCTAAGTGGCCTTGGTCTTTCTTTTGTATTACCTATGGCGATATTATGTTTTAAAACTGGACAATCGTGTACATAATGACCTGGTTGTTTACAATAGTTGCATGTCCCTTTTACAGGACCTGTTGAAACACTGGACTGTGTCATACCCTTTTTATGACCGTCAGCTGGAACTGTCTGGGAAACTAGCATCTTCATTTTCGTGTCTTTCATGCGTCTTTGTTCATGTTCTTGTTCCTCTCTAATTCTATTGTGGTGGTACTGTAACATTTGTAACATTTGTGACGGAGTGTTACCTTGCCAAGTACTCTCGAATTTCAATACTCTATTCTTAACTTGGGGCAAGGAATTTTCAACTAACTTTGTCACAAACAGATGTGGATACGATTCGCTACTTGCTTTTATTCCACTATTTATACCAAAACATTTTTCGAATCGTGCATAGAAATCACTAGTGTCCTCATCTGGTTTTTGTTTACAGGCTGATATTGCACCCCAGTCTTCCTTTTTCGTGGTTAATAAACGTGGCAGTACCTGTACTAGCAAACCTGGTAGTGTTTTGGTCTTTTCCCCAAGCCCTGCACCTGGACCTCGAGCTTTTTCTTCGTTTTCTAATGCTGTCCAATCTATCTTTTGGTCTCCCACCTCCCAATCCTTTTCCTTGAGTTTTTCGTAAATGCCCGCAGGCATTAATACCTTCAATATTGTCATAATGTCGGGATAGGTATATTCTCCCATGAGTAACATATCTTTAATTTCACGGTGGAAACCCGCTGGGTCTTTGTCATGACTGGGTACCACTTTCTTCATTTCTAATAGTTCTATTTTAGATATGGGTGTGTATACAAACACACGTTTAAACTGATTGTCCTCACCTTTTATCGGGTGGACTTCGCGTAAGGGATTCTGTCTATCCATATAATACGTCGTTCTTTCCTTGATGGGCAGTGAGACATGTTCGGGACATACAAAAAGAATGTACTGCTTTCTGGATTCTAGTATTTCTCTAATTAACTCAGTACCTGAACCTCTCCATTTATTCGTGAGTAATTTAGTCAAAATGTCAGGTAAGGGGCCAGGATCGGAGTGTTGGCTTTTATACAATATAAGGAGTTGTTGAATCATATAGATACCAGCTAAACGCTGTTCATCTGGGGCGAGGTTCAAAAACGTGTGCGCTAATGTATCATCACTATATTTTCCGGGACTATCAACCCACTGAACGGCTGACCTGGCTAATTCTTGCTCGTCCATAGAATCGAGTATATGATAACCCCTTCGTTCTCGGAGTAAATTGTCAGCGGCTTGGAACGAATATTCGGGGGACTTTATATTTATTATAGGAGTCTGGAAAATTCTGCTATTACCTGGACGTATCGGACGTATCGGATCAGTAAGGCATCTAGTATTATTGCAAGATCTTCCTCTACCTACATAGGCCATTGTTTCTAACTGTCCTGTGGGCAGTTCTAATTCTTCCTCGTCCTCGGTTTGTTCAGGTTCGTCTACTGCTAATCTTTCTTCGTGTATTCGTTCTATTTCTTTGCGGATCTTTCGGCACATAGCTACTATACACGATCGTTTATCGTGTCTCCCCTCTGATATATTCTGACTCCATGTGGTAAGAATTTGCATTTCTTCCGGATTCACCCCTGGTCGGTCTTGATTTCTGATCACACAGTTTATGAGGAAACGTAACAGTTCCCCCTGTATTTCCACTTTCTGGTACTCCATGGCTCTGTTAATACTCTCAGAATCTCGCCCTGACTGGACAAAGTGATATATATTTTCTAAATGTGTAGTCATTCCTGGTAGCTTCCCTAAATATATTGCAGCTCGTCGGATACGTAATGATGCCAGCATCATTTCGTCCCCTTTTCCGGGCACAGGGTCATATCTACAATCTATTAGAAGTTCCTTGAGCGTGTTGGGAGTTACTAGTTTGGGCGTACGTTGGTGGGCTAATTCTTGAAAGGAAAGTTTATTTACTCTGGGTGGCGTGGAAAAAATGTTTGATGTACCTCCGGTAGCACCACCTGGGGTGCTGGATGTGAAAGGATTCGTTGAACGTGATATAGCAACCATAGGTGTGGATACAGATGTAGAAGCAGATGTGCTTGTCGGAACTTGTGTCGGAGTTTGCTGTTGCGGAGGTACAGACGGAAGAGGGTCTTGGCGTTGAACCCCCTCGGCAGGCGGTCTATGTGGCGCAGCATTAGCATACTCGGGAGCTGCGTCGTCTAAATAAGAGGAAAGAAAAACATCTTCTGCTGTTCTGGGATGCCCTTTGGGATGTACTTTTATCGGAAACAATGGGGGTGGTAAGTCTTTTGGTATCTCCGGAGTAGCCTTAGGTAACCCTTCGGCCAGAAGAGGATACATACCATTCATAAGGGCATTTCTTTGTCTGTCTATTTGTTCTGACTTTACTCGAGTACCTTCTTCAATTAATAGATTTTCTCGAACTTTATTTGAATTCTCTTTACTTTTCTCTTCCTGCCTGAGCGCTTTTTCTGTACGTCTATGTGATTCTTCACGCCATAATTCAATGGCATCTTTCTGTGACTGTCTGGCTTTCTTTTTCCATAATTCTTCCTCTACTTTCATGATGCAATCTGCATCCCAGGTCCCAGCTGCGGGCCACCTCTGACTTTCTGGTAATTCCTTGGTGTAGTCTACCCATAAATCAAGAAATAATATGGCGTCTAGGCCATGTCTATGATACATGAAGTACCCTGGAGTGTCCCTA
The DNA here is from genome assembly GCF_964204655.1 of Triturus cristatus. Lineage (NCBI taxonomy): Eukaryota > Metazoa > Chordata > Amphibia > Caudata > Salamandridae > Triturus > Triturus cristatus. The sequence continues at coordinate 320,475,623 of NC_140592.1, forward strand.
GGAGGAATGGGAACAGCTTCTTCGAGTACCCCTTTTCTAGTTTTGATCTGTCTTAATTTCGAAAAGAGCGGCATATTGAGAACTGATCTGATACCTAATTTTGAACACGTTTAATACCACAAAACACAATAATGAACAGTCATTCACACCACAATATACAGAACGTATTTAAAACATTTTAACATTTAACGTTTAATGAATAAACAATGATGGCCATTTAGGGAACTAGTCACTAAACATAATACTCGGTACTAACTAGATAATTCTGAATTATATACTAGACATACTTGATATACTGCTAAACAGTACAGATACACTGCTGAAACAGTGCAGACCGGATTTGTGTACCCAAACCCGTCTTGACCGGCACAAACTATGTGCACGTCAGAACGCCTCCCCGACAATGGTACTCACCGGGTAGCTCGGAACGGAAAGCCTCGGAACTGAACTGAACTGGACTTGGACCGGACTGGATTTGACTCGAAACTTCGGAAACTTCGGAAACTGGTGGGCCTCTGTATACCTCGGATCTTGCTCTCTCAGCTAGGCTCTGGTCGGGATACTTCGCACTTCTCACCGCCTCGTCTGGGTGTTGATCGCAGCCTCAGTTACCCCCGCTCGGCAGGAGGGAGATACAGGAAATCCTGTGGGTACGCGTTGTTGTCCGTCCAGCTGTGACAGGAGACCGGGCCTGCAACGCACCTCCGGCGCGTGAGATGAGAAAGTGTCCCTGTTCGGGCGCCATATGTGTGGTAAATAATTTAATTACCGGTACTTAATTTGATGCGGAAAATCTATAATAACAGCTCAGTAAAATAAGAGGCAGAATCCGTGGTATTAGAGGTTCGGAACGGGCTTTATTCCAAAATCAATTCGAATTGAGGACTCCATATTCCATCACCACGAAGGTTCAGGAAGTGAAGGACCAACTTTATTGACAAGTAATCATTTTTATACAATAGGCATTACAGTGAAACAGATGCAGGAGGCGTAACAATTGATAACTAAGATAAAACATCCATGCGTAACTAAAGTGGGCGTAACTGGGCGTAACTAAAGAACGTCATCAGGTATGATGTCATAAATGGGTGGTTTCATGAAAGAATTTCGCAATGTCAGCAGGAATACTTGGCAGAGATGCGCGCGCAGCAGTATGACGTGTGATTGACGTGCAACTAGGGGGTGAAGGGGACTTGACATTTAGCTCTACATGTGGAGACAGAAGTCTGGGGGGTCAAGTCAACCTAATCCCAAATCATATCTAACATCCTATGTTTAGAGAACTATGTTATCCAAAAGGAAAGGTCTTTCGAACAAAATCTATTCTATACTGACTGTGAGTGCGTGTACAAGCGTCTAAGTGTCTACACTAGATGCGAGGGCAGAAATCTTCCATAGTAACAGGGCTATGAATTACTTGCATAAAGACAGAGAAACCGGGCCCTTTGCTCGGTAGCTGGAAGAATGTTTACTTAAACTATTAGACAGGAATGCATTGGATAGGGAGCGGAGCAGATAATCTCGAAGGTGAAATACAGTTTTTGGCAGGCAACAGGCTGGAGTCAGGCACCGTTAGCCGCGCAGGGAGTAGGACAAAGTTCATGGATACAGATGCGAGCTCAAACTGGAGCTTTCAGAGGCAGAAGGCAAGAAAAGGCTTGATGGCAGAATCAGGGCCTACTCGCCTGGACTGTAAAATGGCATAAATGAACCATATAAAGCCGTTGGCCTTTCATACTTAGGAATGGAATATCCGACCCATTCATGGCGGATCTGAAAGAGGACATGTTGACGGTGGACGCACATGTGTTTGCGTCTTCATAACTGGAGCTGGAGGAAACATACATGTACTTATGGTTTATACATGAAACCGTTGGGGTCCAAGATAGGGGACATAACTGACCATAAAAATCCATATTTCCACAATCCCCTCCAGGTGGCGCTCAATTAATTATCAATTGTCCGAGGCCACTTAATTTGTCTGGGACCTCTCAGGATGCCCAAAGCATAAGCTCGCCTCATGTAATCACCCGAGGTCAGTCTGCTAGGCTTAGATCTGAGCTACCTCATAGGGTAAATTCCTTTGACCTAAGATCTAGTGGGGGTAGGGGAACTACAAGAAACAAAAAGCACCAAAAATCCAAAAAGCGCAAGATAACTCTTGAAAACTCTGGTGCCAGCCATCCATCTGACACTTCTGTTATAATATCTGAAACTGGTGGCGTTATTTTCGGAGATTCAACCTCACATAGGTTTGAAGCATTGGCAGGAAGACCCCCGGTGCAATCTAATAACGAAACTACTAATACTGGTCCCATATTACTCCAGAGTGATACCTCAAACCAGAAACACCCTTTAAGCCGTGCCCAAGAGATTCCTTTAATTGACTGTATTGAACAAACTATGAAGTCTCTCTTACTTCCGGTCAATGAGAGGCTTAAAGCTTTATCAACTAGGTTGGATAGGCTTGAGCAAGATATCCTTGACAACTTTTTTTCCTTAAAATCACTTATTAAGCTGCATGTAAAAAATAGCTCTACTTCTATTGAACAGAAGTTGCAAGATCCATTGCCAACGCCCACTGTTGCTATTTTAGAAAATAATAACGTTACCACTGGAAATGTGGGCAGTGCTAATTCTTCTGCATTAAGCTCGAAAAAAGGAAATAAAACAAGCAAATGCTTAGCAACAAAAGCTAGTAAGGTGTCAAGAGCCGACCAAGTTTCCCAACCTAAGGCTACCTTTAACATCCCTAGTAATGGAGCTACTCCTGGAAGTAAGAGAGTCAGTCCTGCCACATCTCCACAAATTCTTGGTGATAAATCCACTCCTAAGAATGCAATTGAAGTGAGGGCAAAATTGTCAAATGGTGTAGACAGGGGTGACAATGAACAGTCTAGTCCCCCCAATATTGACCTACCTTCAGCCAGCATGCCTTATGTGGTAGTATTGGTAGGAGTCCCTCAGCTGCCATCTGGCAAGATAGAAGCATACTCCGAATTGAAAAATAAAACCATCTATCACTTGAATAAAGCCTGTCCTCTCCCTAGACAGTTAGACGGGAAGGTTCTGTTTGAAAGGGTTGGCTGGGTAGGCAATATACGTAAGGAGGCCCTTGGTGACTGTATCATAGTTAATTTTCGTGATGCACATGCCGTGAAGTTCATTTGTAACCACCAAAACGAGTCCTCTAGTAGCACAATTAGAGTAGTTGGCTTAGATTTCTTTTATCCCTGTCAAGTTCCCCAAATCCAATGGCCAGTTCAGAGTAATAGATTTTGGGGTAGGCATATGAATGAGTACTACCCTTGTGCTTTTTCTAGCTATGGCTACAAGGGGGAATTTTTTTACCACAATTTAGGGTTTTGACGTATTCATTATTCCCCTTTGTATTTACAAACCAACCCCACTGATCTTTTCCCTTTGGTGTCCCCTCCAGCGGATCAAGGAAGCACTCTGGATCTGGAAACATCTTTCCAGTATACTTCCACTCTTAATCAAACCAAAGTAGTGGCTAATTCCCCTAGAGATCAACTGGATCTATCATTAAGCTGTATTCGTCCTATTGTGGAACCACTTAAAATTATTAGTTGGAACTTGGCTGGCATAAACAGGAAGTTGGGCTTGCCAGAATGGAATTCTCTGGTAGAAGACCATAAGATCTGTATGTTCCAGGAGACCTGGAGCCTGAAGCCCCTCCATAAAGTCGGGTATGTTACCTTCTTTTTGCCCGCAATACCCTCAAGTACAGGGAAGGGCCGCCCCTCGGGGGGACTCCTTATATGGGTAAGCATCACGCTTGGATGTAATATCACGCAAAAAAATACCAATTGCTCTGACATAATAAGAATTTTACTGAGAGGTCCTAATAGGGGGGGAGCCCTGGAAATATTTAATGTTTATGCCAGGGGTTCTAAAAATGGTTCTCTCTCCCCTACAGTAACCTTACTCGAAAACGAGCTCAGAGCCTGCAGTGATGGGGCTCAGGTCTTGGTTGCGGGAGATTTTAACTGCTCATATGAGCCCCTCGCGACCGAGGACATTTTGGACCTGGTGGAAGATGATTTAAAAAGAGGCATACCAGCATTAACTATTAAACCAATTAAAAAGTGGTCCCAAAGGGTGATACAGCTAAATGCATTGACTATGGAGTTTGGATTAAGAGCTGCAAATGGCCGCACTGTTTCAGACTCAATGGGTGCTGATACCTATAATAGGGTGAACTGCTCCTCACGGATCGACTATATCCTTCTTGATTTTTCACTTTGGAACTCGGTCCAGGATATGACGGTCCTACCTACTATCGAAAGTGACCATAACCCGTTGTCTCTAATCCTCAACGATCTGTGGCCTAGTAAAATAAATAGATTAACCTATAAGCCTGCCCCTAAAGTCCTTCTATCTAACTGTGGGCGGCGATTAAAGTGGAATAAAATAGCTCTAGATGAAATCAAACTCAATCTTATAGACCAAACTCTATTAACCTCTCAATTAGAGTTTGATGCTATCTCTCAAAACTCCCTTTGCAACAGGTAGGGTAACACTAATCTTTGAAGAAACAATTAAAACTATAGGGGAAGTTTTTCTTGAACAAGTGCCCCGGGGTAAACCTATAACGAATCCACAGCCGAAGGGCACTCATGATTGGTTTACACCTGCATGTAGGCAGGCAAAAACAGCACTAATTAAAGCAATTAAGGGCAAAACACAATCCTTAATACAGTCTACTAGGAAGAATTATAAACGGGTGATAGCCAGTGCCAAAAAGGATTGGGAGGATGAGTATTGGCATACCTTGAAGAAGGCTAGCTCTGCCAAGGATGCTAGACGTTTTTGGGATACTATTAGAGCTAGGAATAGACCAGATAGTAACCATATCACATGTAGTATTACCAGTCAAGCATGGTTTACCCATTTCTCCCAATTGTATACCCATCCACAAGGGTCTAGCATCGGAGCACCATTTGATTATTCTGTATTAGAGGACAATATGATTGAGCCCGATTTCACAATCAAAGAAGTCGAGTCTGCTATTAATACTATCTTGCCCCAAAAAGCGGCCGGCCGTGATGGTATTCCCGGCGACTTGCTTCCCTATGATATTTCAAAGTGGGGGAAGTTTATACACTCCCTGCTCGTTGCCATCCATAAAGGTGCGGCAATCCCCGAATCTTGGAAGGGAGCAGAGGTCGTCCCTATTTTTAAAAAGGGTTTAAGGGACGACCCTTCTAACTACCGCCCTATAAGCCTATTGGATACAACCCAGAAGGTTGTTGGGAAGGTCTTATTGGGGAGGATCCAACAATGGATTGAAGATAATGATATCCTCTCCAATTACCAAGCGGGGTTTAGAACAGGTACGGGCACAATAGAGCAAGTATTTAGATTAATGTTGATCTATTGGAAGGTTGTGGTTATAGGCAAAGGCAGTCTTTATCTCGCTTTCATTGACCTAAAGACTGCCTTTGACCTTGTGCCTAGGGAGATCCTATGGGGAGTCCTTCATAAAATGGGCCTCCCACGCTATATTCTTTTAATGTTGATGAGGCTCCATGAAGGTAATTTTGCCCAAATTAGATGGGGTACAAAGGGCGAAAAAACGAACAAAATCCCGGTGGATAGAGGGGTCCGCCAGGGATGTGTTCTTGCTCCCACCCTTTTTTCTTTGTATGTCAACGGTGTGGTTGAGCATCTGCTAAAAGATCCCTCAGATGAACCATCCCTGGCGGGCGAGCGTGTCTCTACCCTCCTTTTTGCGGATGACACGCTTTTGTTGTCCAAATCCCCAATGGGTCTTCAGAAGCTCCTTAACAATTTTCAGACCTTTTGTTTGGAGCGGGGATTGGTCATTAATACCGACAAAACCAAATATTTGGTGATGAATCCCCCCAAAAAACTTGCCCGACCCCCTGTCCTGAACTCAGTACCCTTAGGTAGGGAGAGGGTATTTGATTATTTGGGAATACGCATTTCACAAACAATGCAATGGACCCCCCATTTAACCAAAATGCTTCTAAACCATAAGAGGGTGACAGGGGCCCTACTAAAGGAACAACGTCTCTGCACAATAAGACCAATAGCCCCGGTTATAGACATTTATAAAGCAAGAGGAGTTAGTTCTGCTCTTTATGGAGCTGAACTATGGGGTACTCACAATATAGACGAACTCTCAAAGTCGGAAAAGAAATTTTTCAGATCATTGATGTTGCTCCCCCAGGGCACGCCAACTTTACCGTTGATGCTTGATTTAGGCTGTCGCCCGATAGCTGATCTTGCAAAACTCCGGCCACTGCTTTTATGGGCCCGGCTGTGGCGAGTCCCAGAACTCGCCAAATACGCTAAAGGGTTGTCCGAAATAATGGTATCACCGGGATGGCACAAAATAAAGTGGTTGAGAGATGTAAAAGCTTTACTTATCGATCTTGGATTAAGTGAAGCATGGGATGATAGATCTTCTCCTCCAAAGGCAACTCTAAAGACTTTATATTGGAACTGGGTTATGTCCCGAACATATGTTGACCAGTCATTGGGAAAACTTTCGGAGGACTTTTTGAAGTTCAAGGACCTACCCATTCGGGAACTCTATCTGGACATTATTGAGAAACCGTTTGATAGAGCTCTCTATTTCAAGTTTAGAGTTGGGACTCTCCCACTAAGAGCCTTCACAGCACGATGGAAATCTCCGGCTCAGACAACTGCCTTTTGCCCTTTTTGTACAACTAGCACTGAGACCCTAGCGCACTTTCTGTTCCAATGCCCGGAGTATGTAAAACCCAGACAAAAGTGGCTCAAAGCACTGTGTCGGCTCTTAGGTACTAGGTCACATATTGAGGCCTTGCGTATCTTAACGTCAGATTCACGCCCACTATATGTCTGTGGTTTATCCAAATTTTTATCATGGGCCTGGTATTTACGTAGCAAAAGGCTTAAATCTAATGTTTAATTGTTTTTTATTGTCAATTTGTATTAATTGCTTTTAACTTGTGTAGAATGTATGTACCCCTTCGCTAAAAACCTATGAAATTTAGTGATTGTTGTAAATAATCTTTTTTAAAAACTTATTTATATCCAGCTTTTATGATATGTTTTATCGAAATAAAGCCTTTTTGACTTGACTTGACTATAACAGCCAGTAGTCGGCTGAGACTCATACACTACAAATTCCTACACATTCTCTATTACAACCCGGCCAAACTTTACAAATATAAACTTAGGGAGGATGTTCGATGTGCTAGATGTCGGGGAGAGGGAGCGGACTTTCTCCACCTAGCCTGGTTATGTCCGTCTATTCAACAGTACTGGCTGCAAGTGTTTGCGGATCTGTCACCAATGCTTAATATGCCTATACAGGCCTCACCAGACATCGCTCTACTGGGCTACACGCACAACATAGACACTAGATGGAAGAAGATTTTGGCTCTAGGCCTCCTGATTGCCAAACGCAGATTGGCGTGTAGGTGGGGCAGGGGCAGAGCCCCTAAATTTAAAGAATGGATCCACAACCTCACAACATGGCCCCTAAATTTAAAGAATGGATCCACGACCTCACAACATGGCAGGAGCATTCGCTGAATTATGCCGAGGTACTCTCACTTACCTCCAGACCGCGAGATATATGGGGCCCCCTCAAAACCTACCTACTCTCGACGGCAGATGAAACCACTACTACCCCAGAACTGCACGATAGGTCCGTAGCCCCGGAGGCTTCCCCCGGTGGGTAGGGAGCGGAGACACTACTATTTACAATCCCACAGAGCAGTGAGGCATAGATGCCAGCACACTTCAACTAAACCAGAGTACCAAGGTCCCCCTATAGCGATAGGCCACCCAGTTCCTACTGAAGCACATGCCGGTCTGAGATCCTTGTCAGTATTCCAGACTCTAATTGGTTTCACTGTCTGCATTGTATATGCTTATATTGTAAATACGGGTGATGTAGTTTGGTGCTTAAGATGTTCGGACTCATTATGATATGCACAGTTGGGGATGGGTTTTTCTTTAGCTCCTTGAATAGAAATATGTTACATATGCAGCGACTGTATGTAAAACTTTTTTACTGACTGCACATCTATGTATCGTTTCGCTGTACCAATTGTACAAAAATTTCAACAACAACAAAAAAAAACAGATTCCACGTGCAAGACAGGAGTGGAATCAGTGCAACATGTACACGAGTAACTGTGGTCCTGTTGCGTGGTTAGATTGTTAGTACCTGGCTTATTATACTCAGTGCTTTAACTGGGCCGGTACTCACCGGTACTGAGTACCGGCACTTCTGATTTTTTTTGCCCTCACTACCGGCACTTCTCTGTAGCCAGGGAGAGTACTGGTACCCTGATCCACAGCACAGCAGGCGCAGGTTAGGTTTCTCCTCCAGGGCAGATTTCGCTCTGCTTTAGAGGAGCATGTAATTATGTGTAATGGGTTAATCTGTTTTATTGCCATAAACGCATTTCTCGTGTGTTTTGACATGTGCTGCAACTGTTACAGAAGTCATTAGGACCGATCATATATTGCTCTTCGCCCCGCCCCTAGACCCGCCCACTTGCCACGCCTCTATTCTAATGAGTACCTGCACTTATTTTTTCCCATTTAAAGCACTGATACACATATTCACTTCCTGTGCAACAGTTCATACCAGAATGATTGCAATGTAATGGATAATGTACTATCAATTCTGTAAACTCATGCAGTATGTTTTCAGCATCTACTTTCAAAGGTACTGAAGGCCATGTTAAATAAACATCACTGAATATTCACATCCTGGGCACTGCACGTTCAGTCGGCTAAACGAGAAAGAATGTTTAACAATGACCACAATCATTACAGTTCATTTGATGCTTAATTTGTTATCTTGGTATTTGAACATGTGACATTCACATTTACCCTGGGCCTCAAGAGAGAACTATTTGAGTATTATTATTATATCGTATGGTGACGCGCAGGCACATGACAAGTGAGAAAACCTACTACAGCTGGTGTAGAGAGAGGGACAGATCTGGTAGGGGTGAGAACCAGGCGATTTAGTTAAATGTGTCAGGAGAGAGCGTGGGAATGCCTGGGAAGGGAAGGGGAAACACCTGGATTGCATAAAAATATATCTTGCAAACGAGACAGGCATAAAGCGAATATCTGAGAGAAAGAACTAGCTTGTCTTGGGGCACGTAGCAAGTCAGAGAGACATGACAAATCTGGGAGGGAGAGATTCACTTGCAGAGGGTGGGGAGTGTTCCTAGCAGAAAGGGAGAGAGCTGATCGGAGATCTGCAGCCAGGGAGAGAGGGTGACTGCAGCACACATAGAAAGAGGAAAAAACGAGGCAAAATAAGGATATTTCTCCTTGTTGCACCTCCCTAACCCCTGGGGTGGAGTTAGAATCTGATGCAGTCCCAGGTTTACGATTCATGTAAATACAGGAATGCTTCAGATTCCATGGGTGTTATGTGCCAGCACCCTTGGAACGCCCCTTTCATACAGTGTTCTACGTGAAAGGGGCACAAGGCCCTAAAAAAGCCACGCAAAGCCTTGTAAATATGCTTTGGCACATTGTGCCACCGGAGCGTCAAAAAAGGGATACTCTGGTGGTGCAAAAGCATAGCTAGGGAGCCTCGTAAATGAGGCCCTTGGTATGAAGCGACAACACCTGACAAGCACCGGGGAACCAGGGCGAGACAGAGATAGATTGGGAAAACCTGGAAGGGGAGAGAGGACACCTACTCTATGAAGGAAAGAGCTATCCCTTGAGACAGAGAATGGAGAGAACAGCTGGAGTAGAAAGACAGGACTAAAGAGGGGGCACTTGTATGTAAGTGAGAACACTGGCCAGAGCAATTGAGGTCAGTTGACAGAGAGGAAAGAGCTAGAGCGACCTATGACCACAGTGGTCGAAGTGGGCGGGATCGGCAGGGCAAGGTGTGCCCCTACTTCTTTAATTTCATTGAGTCCGTTCCCCAACTTTATTATTTTAAACATTCCTACTGGACGGCAGAAATCGCCAAGGCCAATAGTTAAGGCTCGGCTTTTGGGGATGGGCGGAACGGGCAGAGAAGGAAAAGGACTCTGTATTTTCCTTCGTGCCTAGAGAAGACAAGGATAGTGTCCAGTTCTCCTGCCGCTGGCAGCTGCCCCCCCCCCCCTCTCTTTGTCCCCCCTCTTCCCTCCCTTTCTGTCTCGCTCCTCCTCATTAAGTGAAAACCGAGACTTCAAGAAACAGGTATTACCTTATCTTTCCTCCTTAACGTTTATTTGCTCCCCTGTGACATGGATGCAAAAAAAGAAAAACACTTGCTGGAAACATCGTCTTTTTCTGACATTTTTCAATTTCTAAGTGTAGCCTCGGGGTGGAGAGAAAGAAAACATTCAAAATATGAAAAATAGCTAAGTAAGTAAAGTAAGACAGAGTAGTTGCAAGGTGGCCAGATTGATTTATTCACACCTAAACACATTAGCGCCACTTTACAGTGTTTGCCAGTAAAGCGCTACTATTGTTTTCGCGTCTCTCTTTGAACAACGTTGTTTTCCCTGGGTGGGAAAGATCACTATTCCTGGAGATATTGAAATACCTGCTTGATGGGTGAATTGGAAAACAAAATGTGTACAGCGGCTGTGTGCTCACCAATGTGGTCTTTTTAAACTATACTGCTTACGTTTTGTAAGGATATAAGCAATGGGCATTGAAACGGGTCCCTTCTGGGCCCTGTAGTCATGGCCTTAACTTTTCAGGCTAAAACACTCACTAATTTCTGAATAATGAGTGTAAAAAAACGTAACCAGTGCAGTACACGTTTCTCTCAGTGGGGCAGTATGGTGTTCAGTGGGGGAGAGAATGTGGCACTATGGTCAGAGATGCTGAATATGGAACTGGGGAACCAGGTTCAGCCTTCATGACCAATCCACCAGACCACTCACCCAGAGGGAGCACATTCCCATGCTAGACCTTAGAAGGCCCGCAAGATCTTAAAAGCTCTTGTGTCTTAGCACCAGCAAGTGGACCCTAGCAGTGGCAAGTGTGGGTTAACCTTGAAGGCCTGTCCGCCAAAATTCATTCTGAAGTTCACCTCCAGTCTTGCAGGCAGGCCTATGAAGCAGCACACGATAGAGTGACAGTGACTCTGTCATGAGGTCACAGGACCCTTGAGCAGGGTGGCTCTAGGGCATTGCGCCTGCATCAGGCGCTGACCAGCCGCGGTCTGTGCAGGTAACAGCGGTGTGGCAGAGGGGCCGGGTTAGGGGGGATTTCGAGGGACAATGTCGAGGGAAAATTAAATAAATAATTAATTATCCCTCAGCATCGTTCCTCGAAATCCCCCCTTATCCGGCCCCACCGCCTCACCGCTGTTGCCTGCACGGACCGCGGCTGGCGCTGACTTCAAGTGGGGGCGTCATGTTTGCAAGTATAATATGGTTTTAAAAGAACTTGCTGCCTCCTGCCTGGCCTCCAACAATTTTCGGCAACAATAAAAGTGTCATGATAACTCTAGTGATTAATGTTCTTAGTAGAGACAGATGGTGTTTTGTCTAGTGGACGTTTTGACTCATGGAAAGGAAGTGCAGAGGGTTAATGTGCCTGCTGCAAAGAACATGTACCATGCAGATCACAAAGTGCAGATAATATAAATAGGTCAGTGGGTTACTGCTTTTGTCAGAGAGACCCTATTGTTACTTGCAGTTAATAACTTAAAATCCTAACATAGAACAGTAAGCTATTAAATGTCATCTAAGAGCTGCATGCAAACTGCAAGGTATAAATTAGAGCTTTATGGTTTTTTCCCCAATCTTTGAATATCCTAATGTTGCAAAAAAGGATTAATTTGGGTAGAAATCAATTCTGATTATTAAAGCGAACCCCCAACCATGGTATTATGTTTTAAATTCTGAGTTTGTGTTTCTCCAAACCAATCACTATTAAACTATGCTGCCTACTAGTATGGTTGTCATGTGACTCCTACACCTTGTAGTCCTTTGTCTTATTTATTTATTTTTTAAATATCTTTATTTAAATTTTCAACAAATTCACAATACAGACCAAGCAATTGTAGTTCAATGCAGCACTGATACACTGGGTTATTGTCACCGCAGCAATGGCAGTATAAGTAAAAATCGTCATTAAGAATGTTCACTGTGTTACATTATCAATTTCCCCCCCCCCCCCTTTCCCACATGTATTAAGTATTTTATACGGAACGTGGCATCCACATATATGGTCACATCTTAATTAGAGGGTAGGACACTCCTATCTTACTTGCCTACTTTTTGTTTCTGTTGACTCTATGAAGATGTGCCTGACAGCGTGTGAATGTATGATGCATATATTGTATCAATTCTGGGAAACAATGAACAATAAGGCATACATTTCAAAGGAACCAATAATATCGCTGGTATGCTGGATATCCGCATCTTCCAACCTAACATAACTCGTAACCAATAATTATATATAGAAAAAAAAACTAAAAGAAGACCGCGAGGTGTCAGATACACATAGCTTCCAGCATCTAAGGTAGTATGTGCCATTACAGTGAAGCCGTGTTAGGGGATACGCTTGATTTGTCAAAGTGTGGGTTGTTGTCTTTAATGTGTGTTTAGTTGTGTGGTGTCCGAAATGTCCCATCTTGTAGTCCTTTGTCTTATGTAACATTTTCTATACAGTGATTTACACACGTATGATTGATTGTCTCTGTGTAATATGTGTGATGTAAAGTGCTCTGACACCCTACACTGGTATTAGTGGTGCTGCAAATTTTCTAATACTTTATTATTTTGACATTTTTACACATGCTAACAGTCTCTGCAAAGATTTTTCCTTATTAGTACCAGTGGAACATACAACTGCAGCAGTGAGAAAGGTGACCAGTCAACCTTTACAAAGGGCCCTCCACTTCACAGCAGCACAAGTCAAATTTTTTAGTAACTTTTGATTCGTTTGAGCTATAAACAATTTATTAGTTAAAATCGCCGAATTATGCAGCAGATGATGTATTATGTGGCAAATATGGCAGAGCCATAATTATGTGGAAAATATTTGCAAACTAGGATATTTTGCCATTCATGTTTGAACTGCTCTTGTGGAAAAAAGGGAGGAGTATTGCTGATGACAGAAACTGCATGGCTCAGAGACAAATGGCTTGTGATTCCACTTTTAAGGATATTTGGGACATTCTGTCATTGGAAACGTATCCCACTTTGTGAATGTATTTTAATGTCAATAACTCATATTAAACCTTAAATAAACATGTATATCCAGTGGTTAAATTAAATAACGTAATAAGATGTAAATGGTTAGTGAAATGGGAAACAAATACTAAAAATTGGGATATTTTGCTCTTTCTGCCACACCTCTGACTCCGCCGACTGACCCAATCCAGGGTTATTCCCGCCCTCTGATTCTCTGCCCACAGTTCCCCTACTTTTTTCCCCCCTTCGACTACTAGATGACCATTAGTAGAGAACACACAGCGTATAAAAGATATATATATATATATATATATATATATATATATATATATATGGTAAATTAAAGAGAACGTTTGCAGAGATGATATGGAAAGACAGAACTAAACCTGTGACACCTGCCAGGGAGCAAGGACACATGAGGGGCTGAGGGCTAAAGCTAACAGAAACAGAGAGAGAATAATTAGATGCATAGATATGGGATACATGTGAAGGGGAGAGAACAGCCAGATGAGAAAGTGAGAGAGAATGTCTGGAATGAAAACAACTAAACCCCTGGAACTTGTCGTGAACTGAGAGAGCCTGGCAGTTAGACAGTCCTCAGGAGCACATAACAGGTAGAGAAGACGCCTGACAGACCTTAGAGGCACATATCAGGGGGAGGGGACGTCTAGCAGATGCTCAGAAGAGAACCCAGCACAGACGGACCTGGGTTCCTATTATGAAGAGGAAACACCTGTTACCACTAAGTACTTGTCGATGCATGGAAGGTTAGGCTCGCTGGCTGGTGGAAGTACATGCAGACATGGTAGGGATCAGATTCTACAGAGCTCGAAAGCTTAGAGGGATAAATACACGAGTTCCACAGCTGCGCATGCATACGACAGACTGTAAGGTGTTTTTAAAGGGGCAGCAAAGTATTGCCTTCTTATCACCAACTGAACCGTGCTGCCCATACATTGGAACACTGCGGTGGACGGTATATGCATTATATAGATATACGGCAAGGGATATTGTCACAACAGCACATACTGACTCTTCTCAGACAGCGGATGCCACCCGGTAGCATCTAGCTCACATTAGAGGAAATCACCGTGGAAAACCTAGTGTGGCTGGGTTCCTACAGGATACTGGGGGAGGTTAGCTAAGTATTTTGTTTGTTTTGTGCAGAGCTGCAAAATAAGCAAATAGGAAATTTAAAAGAACACCCGGAAGCAGGAGGTGTACTGGTGAGGACAATGTAACACGAGAAGCATACACTCCGCAGCATAAAAAAGAGTGCCCAACACTAAGATTAGCGAGCTGAGCCAGAAAGAGTGGAAAGAGACTAAGGACAGCATGCTGCAGGGACAGCCAGAGCTTTACAGAGACCAGAGGATCTCCTCCTCTCCTGCTGCAGCTTTGTCCCTGACCCCTCGGACTCCACTATGCTCTGCTTCCGCCTTTCTGGACTGCACTGGAAAAGCTGATACACTAAAAAACAAGCAGCTGTAAATTTCCACCGTTGGAGATGGCAGCATCTGCTTAAGCAAGGAGATGCTGTCTTAAACACACTGTACATTTCTGCAAGCAAATCTGGCTGATTGCAATGCTTGTTAGTGCTTCTGGCATTCTCACTGTGTCACAAGAGGCAAAACAAGCCCAGTGGGTGAGCAGCAAATGAAGCAGCCACACTTCTTTCTTTTATGATTTATGATGCCCAAAGTAAACAAAAAACACAAATACTTATGAACATGGTGCCCAAAGTGAAAAAACAAGAGAGTGCAGCGGCCATGTAGAAAGATCAAACAAAGCAAATGAACCGACCGCACTCCTTTACTCATGCCGAAGCACGAACTAAACAAAATACGAACACTTAACCATACAATCTAAAAACACGGTCAGAGGCAGGCTAAAAAAAAAGAGTGCTCACAGAGAATCATAAATAACAGAAAGAGTAAGAGCACATGTAACAAGGACCTCATGGGAGGTTACAAAAGTCCAAAACAGGGTACTACTAAGCATATTCACCAAACAAAAGCAGGCATTTATGAAGGGCAGTAAGAGGGACCAATAATAAAGGTGGGTGGTGCTCAAGGCCCACATTGTAGATACAGCATGTCTCCAAGAGACAGCTCGCATGCGCTGCCTAGGCAAAACCTAAAAAAGACCCTGTATCTATACAAAGCATTTTTCTTATCTTTCTTAGATTTTGTAATTTTATACAAATAATATAGTCATGTTCTTGGTCTTATTCACTGTAAAGATTGTCAGCATAGGAGCGTGCTGGCAAGGACTTGGGAGGAGGAATCATCAAGAACTTGTCCATGTTTATTACAGCAGGCCAAGGGGTGAAACAAAAGGGCCTTGCAGTAGATTAGTCTGCCATTATAGGGGTTGAGTGCAAACACGCTTTGCAGACCATCATTGTGGGCACAGTTTTAGGGCCCCCAGCCACAACTGCGGGCCCTCCATCATGAGGCCCTTTGTGAATCGGCCCCTATAATGCTAAACAATCCATTATGAAGCCCGAAAAGGAGATAATGTGACTCCTATGACATAATCCACACAGAACTCTTGCAGACCTAAAAGTACATAGCTCACTATGGGCCATATGTAGATGGCATACACTTTACCGATTCTTAAATACCGAATCTTACCGATTCGTTATTTAAGAATCGGTAAAGTGTATGTAGGTAAAAATTCGGTAAATGTTACCGAATCGGAGTAAGTCGGTAATTACCGAATCGGTATTTACCGATTCGGTAATGAGGCATACCTTCCCATTGATTGAATCAATGGGAAGGTATGCCTCATTACCGAATCGGTAAATACCGATTCGGTAATGGGGGGAGCACATTCAAGGGTGGCAGGGTGTCACATTGACACCCTGTTGCACCCCTGATTCTTCCATGTGTGCACATGTGGCGCACATACATGCCCTAGGGGCATGTATGTCTGCCACATTGCACACTCCACAGTGCACAAAAATGCATTATCACACCTATTCGTCATTTACCACCAACTATTAGTTGGTGGTAAATAACGAATCCCCACACCCACCACACAGTCCCCCTACATCTCATTACTGTATTCGGTATTTACCGAATCGGTAAAATTACCGATTCAGTAATTTTACCGATTCGCTAAATTACCGAATACAGAAATGAGCCCCCTACATGTCAACAGCCTAAATACCGGTCGGTAACGGTATAATTACCGAAAATCGTCCGTTACCCACCGGTATTGGGCTACGTACATGAGGCCCTATGTGCTGAAAAGTGGCAGGAATTTTTTTGCCTAAAAGGCATAACTCGAAACTGTCCCATGACAAGACAACACACTTCACTGTGCTTAGCCCTTTTCAACATACGACAAAAGCACTACTTTCGCTAGGATATGACCCTTACGTGGGAGACCAAACAAGATTTAATGAGTACAGGTGATCAAAATTATTACAATTGCTCCTCCAGAACATACAGCCTTCAAAAAGCCCCAGTCCTGTGTGCACACAAGGGGTGAAAGACGTGTTGGCTATCCATCCGAGAAACAAGGGAGCTGACTGCAACAGAGCTATGAAACTTAGCATGAAGAAGGCACCAATGTGATCTGGCATAAGGTAAAGAATGTGTAGATCTATACTATAAGAAATGCAAGTGCCTCTGTGTGCATTAGGTAACTTAGGGACTCAAGATTGTATTTTTCGAAGAGATAAATATCACGTTAATGTAATGCATAAATTAAGGTTAAAGCACTCTCCGCTCACGCACATAAACCTAAATTGGTATACACTCACTGGTGTTGAGAAAGCACTCTGATCCTTGGCACTAGGCACCAATGTGATCTGGGAATAACCACTGGTCAGATCGAAGGTACTCAAGAAGCCAGCATAACACAGACGCTCCATCAGCTGATCAGTTTGGAGAATCAGGTGTACATCTGTCTTGGTCACCTCAATGAGGGCCCGGTAGCACAAGTTAGTGGATCTTTGCTTGGGTACCAACACCACAGGTGGCACACAGAGCAGTAATGTTCAATCACTTCCAAGTACAGCAGTAATGCTCAATCTCTCACAAGTACAATATCTTTTCAAAATCTGTTTTGATGGATTCTTCTGCTCGGTCTGATGTTAACCCGGGGGCCAGATAGAAAGATGGGAAACATGGGACAGTACCATTCTACACTGTTCTTGCTGCTTAGAAGTCAGTTCATGAGGAAAATAAAATACACTGGGCTTGCTGCTTAGGAGTCAGCTTAGGCTAAGGTTAAATACCCTCTACAGAGGCACCCTTTTCATTACTGTGCAATAAGTTAGGCAGTGGTTCACTGTCCTCCTCAACCTCCTCTGTCATTGCCAGAATGTTCATTGAACAGTCTTTCTGGAGGTATGGCTTCAGCTGGCTCACAGATTTTTGTTTCTTTTGTGACACCTGTGTCCACCAAGTAGTTAACCTCCGCAATTTTCTGAACTACCCTGTATAGTCCACACTGGTTATCCTCCAAAGCTCTAGAACATAGGGGCTTCGGTAACAATACCTCCTAACCATCCTGGTACGCAGTCAGTGTTGCTTTCTGCTCATACCATTGCTTCAGCAACTCTCGGCTTGCCTGAAGCTTGTTTTTCATCTGACTTATTAACATTCTGAGGCCAATTACATAGCCCACTACATTCTTATGTGGTGAAACTGAAGTAGCTTCTCATCTTTTTCTGACTAAGGTTAATGGGCCACACACTTAAAAAAAAAAAAAAATTATTGATTTTATTCCGTTTACACTCAAAATGTTAACACTGGTACACATATTCAGCAATTATAGTAAAGAAACATACCTGCAATCACAATGGATGAACACAGTAATACATTCAAATCACTGTTCATGGACCCCCGCTCCCAGGAGGCTCACTGCTGCCCTGTAGTGCGGTCCCAGGAACCCTGCCAGAGCCCTCACTGTGTCCGTCCCCTGGCGGGTCTGTTATTTTACCAACCATCTCGCCCCACAATTCCAGGTCATCCTCCACTTTATCATCACTTCTGGTGTGGTGAACATACTGCTCATCTGCTATAGCCCCCTCAAGGAGATCTCGTTTCCAACCCGGCTCCTCCAGCGCTCTTTGATTTCTTTTTTTGCATATTTATATAGCGCGAACTCGACCCGAAGGTATTGGAGCGCTTTACATGAGCACCGTATTTACATTACACATTCAGACACGGGGAGATTAAGTGATTGGCCCAGAATCACAGGATGTGGACGCGACCCCAAGGCTCGAACCGTAGTTTGGGAGGATGACATGGGTAGGACACTCACGGATGACCAGTGGCTTTACTGCTGCTTGCAGACCGCGGAAATCTCGGGTAGTACACGGCTCCGAATTATTCATTACAAATATATACAACGCATGTACCACACGCCGGCTAGACTATGTCGCCTTGGGCTGAGGGACTCGGATTGCTGTGACAGGTGCGGCGGAGAGGGGGCTGGGTTTATGGAACCCGTGCACCATGCTAGCCTGGTGGGGCCTAGGCAGCGGAGGGGATGGCCTCGGGAGAGCTTTGGTGGGGGGGCCGGGTGTTGATGTATCTTTTTTTTTTTATATATGTGACTACATTGAATGTAAAGATAGTGGGTGAGGTGCTTGTACCCAATGGATCTCGGACTGTACAGAGCAGTGTATCTCCCGACTGGCAAGTAATGTTGCTTTGTTTGTTCTTATGTGATAAACTTATAAATAAAGTTAAAAAAAAAAAAAAAAAGGCTCGAACCGTAGTTTCTAGCACCAAAGTCGGCAGTTTAGCCGACGGACCACATCCTCTCCCCTTGGCGATTTCCGGTGTATCTCAACCCGTCTTTTAGCCAAGACCAGCCCCAGTGCTAATATTTGTGCCTACATTTTCAGATAGCTGCCTCCTGCCAGCAATCCCAGGAGGCACAGCCGGGCCAGCCCCTTTGGCTCCACTCCACCCACCCGAGACAGTGCTGATATTACTCTCCCCCAAAAGTCTGCTATCTTGCGGCAGATCGAATCATGTGAAGAAAGTCCGCTGCCAGGAGTCCACACTTTCCACATGCCACCAGGCTAGCCGGGTATATGCTAGTTAGTTTAGCTTCCATTGTGTGCACATACTGAAAGTATACCAGCCTAAACCAGGCATCGGGGAACACCTGCCGGTCCTGCTCATAAACCTTTTCCAGTCATACCGTTATCATGAAAGGATAAATGTGATTCCATAATGTTGCAAAATAAGCACAATGGTACATTGTGTAACCCAATATGGAGTTCCTTATTTTGACTGTACCGTGAAATCCGATGCATCTAGTACAAATACCTGTTCTTACATAGATGTAAACGGTTTAAAAAAAAATATCAATAAAATATGTTTTAATAAAAAAAATAAACCTTTTACAGTCAGAGCCAGTTAACTTCCCCAGGTAATCTGCCCTCCAGCATTCTCGTGCTCTGTCAGTGTTGCACATAGTATCTGTCAGTAGCGCTACAAATAGGTGGGTGATTAAGCTACTACAGGCGGTTAGTGTCAGCAGTTGCTGCATTACCGCGTGTTCCTGCTGTTTGTCCAGAAACAAGGGCCATATACTGCCGGGCACATGTGCCAATCTAGCATAATGTAAGAAGTGCCCCAGCCCCAACCCGAATTGTTCCAGTGCTTGTGTAAATACAGGAACCTATTGTTGAAATACAAATCCCCTGTAGGTTTGGAGTCACTCTTCCTACATTTGGAATAATCCATGTATGTTCACAAATTGGAAACGCCTTTGAAGGTCCATAGGGACAGATCGTCCGAAGAGGTAGCTCGCCAGGGAACAATACAGACCACCCTGTGCCAGAGCTTCTCCATCAAGCGGACAAGGTACGGTGAGCCAGCGGGGATACCCCTCCCCATCATAAGTCCTAAGTAGCTCTGGGAGT
This sequence comes from Triturus cristatus, assembly GCF_964204655.1. NCBI lineage: Eukaryota > Metazoa > Chordata > Amphibia > Caudata > Salamandridae > Triturus > Triturus cristatus. Next base: position 320,495,690 of record NC_140592.1, read on the forward strand.
GTGTGAGGACCATATCTCCCAGCCTGGAGCTTCGTCTCCCAGTTAGGATCATCATCAAACCAGCTCACCGCATGTTGGAGCTGGGTGACCGGGTAATGTAAAAATAGGACAGGCAACCCCAATCCACCATCGACAAGGGGATCTTCAGTGTCTCCAGCCCGACTCTGTATCTCTTCCCCGCCCAAACCGGTCCACAAAGCAGTTGGTCCAGCTAAGCAAATGTAGCATTTGGAATTGGGCACAGCACATTCTGCAATACATATAGCCATTGGAGCAGAAACACCATTTTGGCCAATACTATATGTTCCATAACAGATAGAGGGAGCGTAATCCAGAAATCAAGCGATCCACGCAGTCCTACCGATAACTGCCCCTACATTGAGGTTGTACTGTGCAGCTGGACAACGTCACCCAGATCCCGAGGTATCGGAACTGGTCATGTTCCCAGTGCCGCCCATCCCAGTGGGAAGGTTTGCACCCTTCCTCCGGAAACCCTTCAATGGGAAGAGCTATGATTTGAATTGATTCGTACGCAATCCAGACATTTCAGCTAAGTAATCTAGGACAGTCAGCATACAGGGAACCCCCTGCTCCGGGTCCTGCAGATACACCAATGTGTCGTCCACGTACATAGACACTGTGTGCTTGGAGCCAGCATAGCCTATGCCCACTGCCCCATTTCTGGCCACAATCAGCAGTTCAGTGGTTCTACTGCATTCGCAAAAAGCACTGGTGATAAGAGGCATCCCTACCAATCCCCCTCTGCCCAAGTGCCATTTGTCTGACAACCGTCCACCCATTCGTGCTCTAGCCACTGGAACAGTGTATAATAGTTGTGCCCAGACTATGACATGGGGGCCAAAAATCATAGTCCGCAGCACAGCGCACATGTATTGTAAGCCCACTGTATCAAACGCCCACTCAAGGCCCAGTGCCACTAGCGCATATTCCCCATCTGTATCTACCACCACATGCAAAACATGGTTAAACTGTTGAATGTTATACATAATGCTTCTACCTGGCATAAATCCCATTTGGTCTGGGTGGACCAATCCCTCCGCCACCCTCAGCAATCTAGTCACTAATGCCTTACACAATATTTTGACGTCCGTGTTCAGCATTGATCCAGGCCTATACTATAAGAGGTCAGTTCTTTCAGATATTGGCCTGCTTTTGGGATGAGGACCATCACCGCTTCTCACATTGAGTTCCTTAGCGTCCCTGTTCCTGGGCCTCCAAGAGGACCTCATGCAGTCTCTCTAGAACTGAGAAGGGCAGAGTCTGAAACAATTCTGCCGGTAGTCCGTCCTCCCCCAGCGATTTACGAATAGGCAGTTCTGCTAGCACCTCCCTGAGTTGTTCGAGCTTGAGTGGCGCCTCTAAGGAGTGCTGCTGTTCTTCTAAGAGGCATGCAGGTTGATTTGTGTCAGGTATTCACAGAACATCCAGTAGAATGTCCTGCACCTGTACAAACCCTTGTCTCTGATAGTTTGTGCATGCCTTGTTTATGTGTCCCTGTCGAGCAAGTCGGGTCCCCCATCTTGGCGCAGAGCTAATATATCTGTGTGTGACCTATGCCTCTTCAGCAGCCAGGCCAACATCTTGCCTTCTTTGTCTCCCTTATTGTAAAGCCGCTGCCTGTATTGTATCGATGTAAACTTTTCCAGCCTCTAACAAGTATCCACCAGCTGTCTCTTTAGCTCTGTGAGCGCCTATGTCCTGCTGCTAAGCGTGTTTGATGGTGCATCCCTGCACCTCTTTTCTCTAATGGGCCACACAATTGATGCTCAAACAGAAGTTTGAAAGGACAGAACCCAACTCCTTTCTGTGTAATTTCTCTACAGTCATATAAGAGGCATGGTAGGGTCACACCCCTTCTTGAGGTTCTCTAGTAGAGTTTCCATCATACCCTTAACGGTCCTGTTAAACGGTTCCACCACCTCATTGATATATATAGGTATCATGCTGTGGAGAAGTGGTGTTTTGCAACAGCTTCCTCACACATCCCTCTCTCATATAAGAGGAGATAAAGTGTGTTTCCGTTTTGGAGATCCCTAGGAGTGCCTTGGCTACTACCTTAGTGGTTGTGTTCCTCAGAAGTACCTCTGCTTGATATCTGGTGACATAATCAATCACAACCAAAGTGTACTTGTTGCCTGACGCTGAAGGGGGCAAATGGACCAACAATGTGATGTCGACTCGAACGAATGGAGCAACGAAAACTCAAAGTGGCCCTAACAGTGCCCTAGTCTTACTTCCTGACTTACCACATGCCTCGCCAATAGCAAAATTGAGTCCACTTGTCCTGGTCTTTTTAATTCCTAACTGATCTGGTAAAGGCACTTCATGGGCTAGTGACAATAAGACATTTCTATTCACTTGGGAAATCACTATCTTCTTGCTAGCTCCTGATTCACGGGGTCATTGTACAGTAATCCATTGTCCCAGAATACATAATGCCTTCCAACCATCACATGAGAAACTGTTCCAGTGCTTTCTTCCAATGTTTCATCACCAAATGTCAACACACTTGTTAGAACGGGTTCAACTGGTGCATGTTCTTTCACTTGGCAGTCCATTTTGTAGTGACCATCCTTGTGATACCTGAAACATGTAATTGCTTTGTGCTAAGATGAATCGTCTATTACTTCTTTACCCTTTTGTTCCTGACTAGGGACCCAATTTCCTTTATGTCAGTGTCCTTCCTTGGTTGTCTGGGCATTGCACTGGCCCCTACCCTCCAGTTAGGAACAAGTCTGTTGAGACTTCCTCCCTTCTTTTCATTTATAGCTGTGCTGCTTCAGCCCTTTGTTAACCCAGTTAGCTAACCATTTGTCAGCCAACATTACAGGTTTCTCTGGAGCCTTCTCTGTCAAAACAGATGGAAATTGCTTAACTGGAATACAGCACTCCTCTGTCACTCTGTTACCGCAACTTTTTAAGGGCATGAAAATCCTTAGGCCTCATCCCTCCAACAAACGCATTCCAGTTGGCAACATACCATCCATCCAAGTTTTATATGGACCACTATTCGCTCTCTTGCCTTCTTTGGTTCTCTGAAGGGACTCCGCTCGCTTCAGCCCTAGCTGTCTTATCAGAGCTAACTTCATGCTTTTCAAAGGTCATTCTCCTAGTGGCTAGTGTACCTTCTACAGGCAAGCAAATCATTAACGTGGTTGCCTGAGATACATAATTCAAAGCCTGCTCTCTACAATCTAAAAACTCACAAACCATTTCAAAGTATCCTGGCCTTCCATATATATGTGTGAAACCTCTTTAGGAATCTTAGCAAGTACTTCTGCAGAGTTGGAGCGGAGTCATCTTTCTTTGAATCGGCTATTTCTGCTGCCATCCTGAGCTTTTCTTTCTCTAAGGCTATCTTTGCTCTCTTCAATTCTCTTATTTTTCATTGTCTTGCCTTTCGTTCCCTTTTTCCTGCCTTTACTTCTTCCTCTCTTCCTTTTCTTTTCCTCTTGAGCCCATTCCTCCTGTTTCTCTCCTTTTCTTTCTTCCTGTCCCTGGCAGGCTAATCTCAACTCCTCCCTCTCAAACACTCTTAAACTATCTGGCCTTCTCCTCTTCTTCAGCCATAGCCTTTCGCAGCACTGACTGCAAGTTCAGGATCTAAGCCCAGCTTAACCCACCCAAGGGAATGATTCCTGGAGTCGGCGATAGGGATATCCTTGAAATAACAGGAGGTGGCAATGTCTCAGGAAATCATGGTAAGCAAACTTAGGGACAAACTTAGGGTATGTCTGGAGACAACTGTGCTAAGGGGCTAAGAGACTGTGGCACTATAGTACTCTCTCCCTGAGTTTCAATCGTGCTGCCCTCCCCAATATCCATCACACATGTTTCCCTACCACCCAGTTTCTCTAACTTGTCCTTAATAAAATCTACAAGAATTGCCCTATCATTGTTTGTGGGAGCCCTCCGTGCTCTCTCCCAATACAGATCCCTTAACTGATCTACGGACAGGATGTCAAGGTCTGTTCCCACCAACCATGTATCTGCTGTTGGAATGTGCAGGTAATGCTGTGTTTGAGCTGAAGTTATTGTTGCATTCAAGACAGTTGGAATTAGAACTTGCAGATCTTACACCACTTGCTGCCAATTGTCTTGTCGTTCAAGGGGGCTACAAGGCATTCAGGGGCTATTGGGCCACACCCATGGGGGTTTAGGTCATTTGCCTGGCGTTCTGGGGTGTCCTACTACGACTCAGGAAATTGGCCAAACATACCACTTCTGCACGTGCTTCTCAGGGTAGTGAGAGCAAATATTCAAAAGCTTCTCTGGGATGCTGTGTGGCTGGCAAGAGCACTTGAATCAAACAGACACAATAGTGTACTGTCCATCCCAGTGCTTAGCTTAGTCTTTGATATGACTGTTTAAGAAAATGTTAGCTAGTTCAATAGGGGCTTAGGTTCTGGGTTTTGCTCTGGTCAGGATGCTTACCCACGATCTGGATCCAGGTTTTCCGCTGCCCGAGGTCATCTCAAACTTTTCACCACACACTGGCAAATGTCACAGGCAAGTATCCTCAAGAAGCTGTCACCTACCCAGGAAAAACAAGCATTTGCAATGCAATAGGTCTCGCATTACTGAAAGTTTGAGCTATTGGTGTTGCAAATAATGCAATGCCAATAGCTCAAAGTTTCAGTAATTCTAGACCTATTGCATTGCAAATGCTTGTTTAACTTATGCCCACAACCTCCCAGTTTCTTCTCATTCAGTCCCTGGTTCTTCTTACACTTCCCACCAGTCTGCAATCTCGACCTGAAAAGTGATATGAAACAGCCAGCGATGGCCATTTTATAGCGCCTTTTACAATTTGTGTTATGTTATAGCTTATTCTTACCTTCATCCTTCCAAAAATCTCATCACAACGACTGGTGAAAATACTGGGCGTTCTCATATGTTAGTGTGTATAAGGGTGCCATAATGACTCCATGTCACCAAAGGCACATTATTCCAGTCCTGGGCTTTCCTTTCATAAACAAATGTACCACCCACATGCTCTTTTTACTTGGAAAAAAGACAGCAAATCCCAGAATCCATTATGATCTACACTGAAAGCAAAGGACTGGCGCTTTGAGTCCTTGACAGCATTGGGTAATCAGCAAAGCTAACAGGCTGTGGTAGAAATTAAAGACGTACAGACAAAGAACAACAAGGTTAATACTAATAGCCATCAAGTAGAACGTCGTGTGATTCCAGATTTATTTGGATTTTAGCCAAACTCATTGTTCATGCTGTTTTAAGTCCTTATTTAGATTCTTCAAAGCAAAATTACCACCCGCAGAATGCAACACCTAATGCCAGGGCTGGCTGAAGGTTTCAGGGATGACTTGGGGGTCAGTTTCAGTTCAGAGTGGATGAAAAGAACCTCAATAGGAAATCCCCTGTGGCAACAGCAACCATAAAATGGTTAAATCCCGAATGCTTTGATGCAAACAGTCAAACAAGGCAGCCACTTTTACAAAATAAACAAGGAATAAAATATGGCCTTACGCCTGCATATGAAATGTAAAATATAAACAGTAACATAATTTCAAATATTTGCTTATCAAAAAGTGGCTACTGTGTTTGTTAAATCTCAATATGAACTGATTTTCATGCACGGAAAAAATAGACAGCCAGAGTGCCGACTACGGAGGAGGGGAACCAGGTTCTATTCTCTGCGCAGGCTCAACATCCTGTGAACCTGGGCAAATCATTTAATCGCCCTGTGCCTCCAAAAAAAACTAAAACTGCAACAAAAAAAAGCGGATGGCAAAAGAAGCAGCGACGGCCCAAAAGCATTAAAAAAAATCTCCCAAACAAAAGATAAAGAAGGCACGGATAAGTACAGTGCACTTTACCGGTGCACCTCAGCCTTGAAAGGAAGTGAGGTAACTGCTGCGGGGATGAGATAGGAGCCTGCAAAGAAGAGTGACGCTGGAATGAACCAATGGTAAGCAGGAGTTGGGAATAGAGTCGTTTTATTGATGACAGGAGGCCTTGCAGAGACAGCACATGAGCGCTGACAAGAGCTCGACCTAAAAAACAAAGACATACACAAAAATCTCCTTGCTGGGTGTAGAACTAAGAAAGCCAGGAATCAGGAACTCAACAATGGAATTCCTATAGAGCGAGTCAGGATGAGCAACTGGACAGAGCGAAGAAATGACCGAAAATACACAGCTTTGTTGCAACGCATCCTCCGACCAGACTTGAAGCCATTGTATTGCAAAAGGACAGGACAAGGAAATTAAATCAAACGTTTCATGACAGGAACCATAATGGATTGGGAAAATACCAATAAAACTAAGGATGCGACCGCCACAATGGAAAAGGAAAAAAAAAGAGAATAAATACCCTCACTGGATAGATGTGCTTTAGCTTTAAAAGGCAGCTGTAAACTCTCTGACAAGTGATTGTTATTTTGGAGCTGGAGGGGGCGTGGAGAAGCAACCAGGATCACAATAGAAGCCCGCCCCAAGTGAGTGAGACTCACAGCCCACAACTGGGGACTTCTTGGGCCATTTTATGATGCCTGGTAAACTGCTGAACCTCACCAGGTCCTCTGCGCCCAGATGATGGAGATGCAGTGGCTGCAACAGAGTGACAATCTCAGTAATGATTCCTGTTCAGGCATTATACCCCTTACAATGCCTTCTCCCTGTTCTGAGAATCTCTCCCTTCGTCTATGGCGACTTATACCAAATGACAGGGATTGGCGTAGATTAGGTACCGGTGCATCTTGTTAGTGATTACCTGATTTTTTTTTTTTTTTGAAAAACCTTTATTATTTGCAGTTGCATCATCTTACAATGTACATTCACCATCCAAGGTGTCGAATCAGTTAGACAATAAGCACACGTTTCCAGATGGTAGGACACAGCCATTCAGCCGGCAACCCGGAGGTCCGGCGGCGTTGTGCAGGTTGACATTTTTACAGGAATTAGGTGCGTACATTGTTAAAAGGTAGGCCTATGGTGCTTTTCGGTGTTTTGTTGTGGTGTTCCTTATGTGCGTTGTCAGCAACAGAGGATGGCGCTGTGTTCCAGCCCACACCGCGGCTATTTTGGTTGCCACCCAGGCCCTTAGCTTGAGTCGTACAGGACACCGTGGTTACCCCCAAGTGTAAAGGCCTCCGGGCAGCTTAGCGCCAGCGTCGTGCTCATAGTGTAGGCTGGAGCGCGACAAGGATGTTTCAGTATAGCTCACTGTGACACATATGGCAACACGTATATCCGGCGAGTCCAGTTTGCAGCTTCGCAGTTCAAGTCTATGTGTGTGCTACGTGGCGCGCATCCGTCCCTCCAGCGCTGCGCCCCTCAAGCCGCTAAGTGCCTGGGCACGCCTGGTATGCAACACAGTGCGCTCTGGGTAAGATCTTTCTGCACTTTCCGGGCGTATCCATCCCTTGCAGGGAGTGTGCGCCATCGCTGCCTCATCATCAGTAAGCGGGGCACGCTAGGTAGGGTAGCGCTTCGGGGGCGCCGGACGACGCATCCATCGTCTGTTATCTGTGGTTAGGTAGGGATCCGGTCAGGGAACTTAACCAATAAACAAACTGTTCCCTGTGCATGTGCGGCGATAGGGGGAATCAAGGTTACGGTCGTAAACTCAGGTGGGGTCGAGGGGAAGGTGGGAGGAGGAGATCATTCTGCGTTGGAGCGGGAGGGGCATCAACTGTCGAGTGGGGCACAGCGGGACCAAGCGATATACGCGGGAAGCAGCAGGCCAGAGGGGGGGGGGGGAGGGGAAGGGGGCTGTCAGGAAGGCTGGGATCCCATAGCGCCGGTGCCTGCACCCATTTTCTCTATGTATAGGGCGCTCCTCTGTGCCAGAGAGGGAGCGGTTGGGTAGGGTGGAGTGGTCATGCCTTCCCGTCCGGGCCCGCAGCCGGGCATTGTGCGCGTTGCTTCAGACTGCGGCAGCAGCGGTCACTGTGCGCGCGCTATAGTTGTACAGCGAGTAATTCCCGGCAGCAGTCTCATGTAGGGTGGAAGTAGGGGGCACCAGGGGCAAGCAGAAGGGGGCGGGAGCTAACTCCGTGGCGGTCTTAGGGTTGTCGCTGCCCAACCAGCAAGGGAGCGGCAAATTCTAGAGACTCAGGTTATCCCTCGGTCTTGGCAGGCCACCTGAAACGCTGTGAGGAGGTTATCCCAAAGCTGGGCGATGGGGAACTTCCGGAGCCCCGCAGTTTCCTCACGAAGAAGCACCGCACTCTCCGCCTGTGCCCAATTAACGAAGGAGGCTTTCCAATGTCTGATGTGTGGGGGGGCTGCTGCCTTCCAATGCTTAGTGAGCAAGCGTTTGGCCGTTATAAGACCCATGTCCCAAAAGCGTGCCTGCGCTTTGTTATCTTTTGTGCGCTTATACAACCCTAGTATGCATGCTTCCCATGTGTGCGGTAGTCGTCCGTCAGCGCCGCGCGCGAGCAGTGTCAGTACGTCGTCCCAGTATGTCTGTATATCAGGGCAGTGCCATAGCATGTGTAAGAGGTCCGCTCCCGGTAGCGAGCACCGCTGGCAAGTTGCGTCTGTCCGCGAGAAGTATCTGTTAATCTTTTTGGGCGTGAGGTATGCGCGCTGCAGTATGTAGTATTGTATAATTTTAAAGCGGGGGTTGCGAGGGATGTTGGTCGGGCCGGCCAGTATCAGTGCCCATTCTTTGTCTGTCCAGTCTCTTCCCCTGTCTGTCGCCCAGCGCTCCCTCAGTGTTAATGTGGATGGTTGCGAGTGCGCCTGCAGTGCCTGTGCTAGCCAGTGTATGATGTGCGCGCCATTACCCATAACGTGCAGGTATTGTATGAAGGTATGCGTCGGAGGTTCCACCGCCATGTCGCCCCAGGAAGTCGTGAGTGTGTGCAAGAGGGAGGCATGCAGGAGGAACTGTCCCGCCGGGAGAGCCGTGTCTTCAGCCAGGTTGACGAATGTGAGTAAGTCGCCATCCGCATACAGATCGCTCAGCGTGTCCACTCCCACTTGTTCCCAGCCAGCCAAGTGGACCTCTGTGAGCGGCCCCGTTGGGCCAGGCATGCCCAAGAGTGGCAAACTCGGGGCGTATGGCGTAGAGACGGAGGCACCGCAGGAAACATCTGCGCGCTACCGCCAGGTAGATCTGGGAGGGGCAGGGCGTGCGGGTTATCGGGTGGAACAGCGTATTTATTTGCGTTCGTGTCCAGGCAGCCGCGTGCGAGGCAGTGTCCTCAAGCTGCTTGCCGCTCAGCCATGCCGCCACCCATTGCATCTGTGCCGCGAGGTAGTACAGTTCCATATTAGGGACTGCCAAGCCCCCCGAATCCGTGGGCATGTATAATTTAGCCAGCGCCACTCGCGGTCTCCCCTTGTTCCAGATGAGGCTACGCAACAGCACCTCTAGTTCGCGGAATAGCTTGGTGGGAACATACAGAGGCATGTTCGCAAAATAATAGAGTAGGCGAGGCAGCACTATCATTTTGGTCAGTGCCACGCGACTAGGCACGTTAAGGGGTAAGGTGTTCCAGAAGCCAACTTGTGCTCGGACAGAAGCGATTGCTCGAAGGAGGTTCCCCTCCAGGACGTCTGCTGGGGTTCTGTAGATCCTTATCCCCAAGTAGCGGAAGGTGGTGGGATGCCATTGTAGCCTGTCCCCTCCCAGCCGGATGTCGCATTCAGGCGTGTCTGGGCTAAAGGGATAGGCCCCTGACTTGGCCCAATTGACTCTCAGGCCCGATACCTCCTCAAAGGTGCGGAAGATGTCAGTGAGGGAGGCAGGGATGGCAGTTATGTCCCTGACGTACAGCAGCAAGTCATCCGCATACAGTGACACCGCATGCAGAACGTCCGCCAATGGGATTCCCCATTCCAGCCCGTGCGTCCTGAGAGTCGCGGCCAGTGGTTCCATGGCCAGAGAAAACAGCAATGGCGACAGTGGGCAGCCCTGGCGAGTGCCTCTGCGGACCCGGATGGCAGCTGAGAGGAGGCGGCCCGTACGGACTCGGACTGTCGGTCTGCCATAAAGCAGGTCAATCATGGCACTGTATCCCCCCCCCCCAGCTGATACTTCTCTGTGACCGCCCTCAGATACGGCCACTCGACTGAGTCGAAGGCCTTCTCCAGGTCCAGTATCAGGCATCCCGCTCTTGGCCACTGCTGCGTGGCGTATTCCTGTACCCGAAAGAGGCGGCGGATGTTGTAGGAAGTGTGGCGTGTGGGGACAAATCCATTTTGGTCTCGGTGCACCAGAGCGGGTACATGAGGGGCCAGCCTCCTGGCTAATGCAGAAGCCAGGATTTTATAATCCGTGTTCAGCAGCGCCAGTGGGCGGTAAGAGCCCACCCGCATGCTATCCTTGCCAGGTTTAAGAACAGAGACCAGCATGGCCTCATTTAACGTTGGGGGTAAAGCGGCATCTTCCGCTGCCAATTTGTACATTCGCAGTAGTTCCGGGACGAGGATGTCCGAGCCAGCCTTGTAAAGCTCAGCCGGCAGCCCGTCCGGGCCCGGGGTTTTGCCATTTGACAGGTTAAAGATGGCTTCTCGGAGCTCGTCTGACTCCAGCGGGGCTCCTAACTCGTCCTGCTGCGCAATAGTCAGTTGCGGCATTTGCAGGGGGGAGAGATAGTCGGCTATATCAGGATGAGGGACTGATAAGCGGGAGCGATACAATACGTCATAGTGGGCAGTAAAGGCATCATGTATGCTAAGTTGCGTGTATACTAGTTCCCCCCCTCCGTCCGTATGGCCGCCACCGGGGTCGAGCGGGCTTCTTGAGAGATCAGCCACGCTAAAAGTTTGCCTGGTCTGTCGCCAAGGTGATGTGTTCTCGCCGAGTGCGCGGCATAGTTGACATTTCGGAGTCGCTCCAAGAGGCGCGCATGTTCCGTGTGGGCCTCGTGTAGCGGGTCCCCGTCTCCATCTATAGCCCCCTCCTCTCGTGCAAGTAAGTCCGACTCCAGCCTAGTTAAGTCCCTCTCCAGTTGGTGCCGCACGTGTCCTTGTGCATGCAAGCAGTGTCCCCGGAGCACTACCTTAAAGGCGTCCCACTCCACCTGTGGAGTGGATGCCGTACCGGCATTATCCTCAAAATATTGCGCGCGCAAGCAAGGCATCACAGAAAGCCGCGTCCAGTAACAGCGCAGGTTGTAGGCGCCATGTGGGCACGGGAGGGTGCGGGCGGACCCAGGCCATGGACACGAAGTGTGGGTTGTGATCTGAGTGCGTGCGGCCCATGTATTGTGTGTCTGTCACATGGGGTAGGAGGTCAGTAGATGCCATGAACCGGTCCAGGCGGACATGCAAGTCGTGAGCGCCAGAGTAGTAGGAATATGTCCGCGTCCCCGGGTTGCGCAGCCGCCAAACATCATGTAGATCCCATTGTGCGGCCCATTCCAATAGTGCTTTCGTGGCTCCCCTTGTAGAGGCGTTAGCTGGGGGTGGGAAGGAGCGATCCAGTGTTATATCTAGAGTGCAGTTATAGTCGCCCCCTATTATCCACGAGGTTGCATGCCAAGGTGCCATGGTCGCTGAGAGCCGCGCCAGGAAGCCGCCCTGATCGACATTGGGGGAATAGAGGGACACTAGTGTAATAGCTGGCCATCTAGCCTGCCCTGCGCAGCTGTATATCTGCCCTCCCGATCCACTACAGTTTCTGTGGTTTCCCAAGGAGTCCCAGGGCGGACCCATATCAGTGTTCCGCGAGCGTATGAGGAATATTCCGTAGCATACAATTGCCCTCGCCATCTACGGTGCAGTGCCCGCACCTCAGCTCCGTTCAAATGGGTTTCTTGGAGCAGCGCTATGTTGATTTTATGTCGCTTTAGGTATGAGTATATATGATAACGTCTAGCCGGTGTGTGCATTCCCCTGACGTTCCAGGTGCATATTTGTACATTAGCCATAGCAGTCGCGTGTGTGCGCGCCTCACTCACCCCCCCAAGGCGTGGCCCCCAGCCCAAGGGCCCCCCAGGTCCAGCAGTCCGCTCCCACTGTGCAGTTAGGTTGAGCGTCGTGCGCGCAGTGCCATGATCTCCAGCAGGGTAGGGGGATAGGGAAGAAAGGGAATACAGAAAGCCTTAACATGGCAACAAAGTCCAAAATACCAAAAGGTCGGCTGCACAACAGTTCGCCGTTCAAACACTCAGGTGAGCTCGTAAACTATACAGTCTTAGGGGGATCTTGTGGTTTATATCTTATCAGTAATCAAAACAGTGCAGTCCTGGAAGCGCCCTGCATCTCTCCCGGGTGAGGTGTGCAAGCCGCTGCTGACCGGCGGACGTCTAGTGTCTGTCGCTCAATGCCGTGGCAGCTGTACGCCCAGTTACCAGTCAAGTGCGGGCAAGGGTGCCAGGGGGGGCATGTCCCTCTCCAAGTGGTTCTTGTGGCAGCGGGCCGGCGGTAGAGCACTGTGGGGCACATTTGCGTATCCGCGAAGTGGGTGAATAATTCACGTGTCTATGATTAGAAAATGTACTTACAGTGTCCAGCTCCGTGTTCGAGTCCCCCAGAGCAGCGACGGTGTGGGCGCAGGTAGGCCCGAGGCAGTTCTAGTGGTAGGCGGGGCAGCTAAGCAGGAACTCAGGTAGGCCCGTGCCACGCGGCAGATGGCAGTCCGCCACCGGGTCCCGTCAACCAAAGAAATCCACTGTTTGCGGCGTGACCTCTGGGGGTCCCCCAGAGCTCTGTGTATCCGGGATGCCATAGATCGCCTCATCGTCCGTTGAGGACACTGCCGGGCTAGCGCCCGGGCGGAGCGACGGCACCGGGGAATTGCTGATTGCCGCCACCCTGCGCAGGGCATCTCGCTGTTCCTGTTGAACGAGGTCCACCGGTGGGGAGTGACTCATCGCTCCTCTGACCAGCGGCGGCGTGGGCGACCTGCGGCGGCGCCGCCGTCTTGATCCTCTGGCTCTCTCTGTTGTGGCAGTTCCCGGCGCCCTTCGCGGCGCGTCAGGCATTCCTCCATCCAGCCAGGCCTCCGCTTCCTCGGGGCTCGTGAAGAAATGTGTCTTGTCACGCGCTACCACTCTCAGTTTGGCAGGGAAAAGTAGCGAGTACTTGAGGTCCGCTTCGCGCAGTCTTCTTTTTACTGCCAGGAAGGAATGCCTCTGTCTCTGCACTCGCGCTGTGTAGTCCGGAAAGAACATCACCGCGGCGTTGTCTATGGTGACTTCCCCTAGGTTCCTGGCTTCGCGCAGTATGGCATCCCGATCTCTGTAGTTGAGAACCCGAAGGAGAAACGGTCTAGGGTTAGAGCCCGGGGGGAGCGGTCTCGTGGGCACACGGTGGGCTCTCTCCACCACAAAGTAGGGGGAAAGCACGCTGTCTGGCAGCAGGTCTCGTAGCCAGTCCTCAACCCTGCGGGCGGAATCCGCTCCTTCCCATTTCTCCGGAATGCCCACTAGGCGGATGTTATTTCTTCGTGCCCGACCCTCCGCGTCTTCGGCTCGGCCTTCCAAGAGTTCCACTCTGTTCAGGAGATCTTGTACCTGTTTGTCTGTCTGCACCGCCATTGGCTCGATAACTGCCATTGTGTCTTCCAGCGTCTTTGTGCGAGCTTGCAGCTTTTTATGATCAGCTCGGAGGTGGGTTAAGTCTATCGCCACGCCATCGATTCTGGTCTCCAGGGAGGTGCGTGTCTGCTGCAGGGATTCTTCCATCCGTTCCATGGCTGCCAGGACGCTATCCAGCTTCGCCGCTACTTGCTCGGTATCCATCTTGGGCGCTGCTTTCACTTGCTTTCCCCTCGCCGTTGCAGTTCCCGGTCCGGTGCGTGTTCCCACCCCTCTAGGCATAGAGATGGTGGCGCGTGCAAGGTATTCTCTCCTGCCGCAGAGGGGTGGAGGCCCGTCGCGCGTGGCGAATCACCTCTGCGACGTCGAGGCTGTCGTTGCGGGCCTTGTACCACCTCCAGGGAGAGGGGTGGCTCACACGTCCATTCCAGCGCAGCGCCGGGTTCTGCTGCTCCAAGCCGCCGGGCCGCGCGCAATGCGTCGCGGTCGCCGCGGGTCCAGAGGTTCCGAGCAGCGAAGGGTCCAATGGCAGCTAGACGGATGTCTGATGGCTCCCTCCAAAGGTTTGGGTCGCGCTTGCGCCCCCTTTCCACTCCGCATTCGCGCTCTTCCCCCTCAGTGACCAGAGGCGCAGGATTTGTGCTTCGCGGGTCTAAGGGGTCCAGCCAGGTACCCCGGTAGTACCCTCAGTGCCCTCGGGCAGCGGCGACATGGGCTGCTGTGTTCTGCAACCCCTGTCCGGAGCGAGTCCGCCCCCGGCGTCCAAAGGCTTGCAGGAAACTAGGAGGGGAAAAGACTGTCTCAGTTCAACAGTAGCCAGGCCAGAGCGGGGGGGGGGGGGAGGTGGAGCCTCTGTGTCCCTTCGTAGGTCCTGGGATCCCTATTGTTGTTGCGGAATCCCGCTCTTCCCAAAGGTCATCCCAGCCCGGCGGTAGCTCGAGGGCATCCGCTTATATGCGGCAGTGGCTAGGCACCGTCTTCTCTCCGGCTCCACCCGCTCCCAGGGCCCCAGTCAAACAACTCACTCGTAGGCCAGGCGCTGCAGGCTGCGTCCACGTGTCCACTCTAGGTCGTCCCCAGCTCGCCACCGCCGTCAATTAGCTCTTCGTGGGGGAGGGGGGAGTCCCCAGGCGTCTCAAATCGCAGTGCCAGTCCTGAGGGGGCACCTCCGTAACGGTCGTGGGCCTCCTCTCGTTGCCGCGATATTTCCCCCGCAGGCCGCAGCTCAAGGCCCAGGGAACTGTCTGAAGCCGCGGACTCGCGTAGTCGTTGTCTCCAGGCGCGCGTCCATTAAGGCGGCCTCAGTCTCGTCGTCGGGGTCGGTGCGGGGTCCCACCTCCGATTCGCCCCAAAGTCTGCCAGGGCAGGCAGTAGTTCCCAGAGCAGGTCCGCCGGCAGTATCGGGCCGTGTAGAGGAGTTTTTAGCGGAGAAACGACCCGGGGCAGGGAGGCTCAAGCGGGAGCTCTACCCGGGCACGTCTGTTCTCATCGCGTGCTAAGCCACGCCCCCCTTGTTAGTGATTACCTGATGGGATAATTTGTAGATCATGTCAAACAGTACTTGCCAAAAGAAGTTACACCGCCAACAGTTAGTTTTCTCAAAGCATTTACTTTTGCCCATCAGTTCAATCTATCAATCTTTCATGTTTTATGATGACTTTACCTGCTCAAAGAGATGTAACTCAAACTGCCTCAGTTGTTAAAAAGGGCTAAGCATTGCGGGTGGAAGACACTCTGCTCAACAAAATCATAACGCGATGTGAACCAATAAACCACCTGAGGTTCAGCCTAGTTTTTGCCACCTTACTGCTGGCATGGTTCATTATTAGTTCTAACCTACCATATTTACATTTACATTTAACATTACTGACCAAGCCAGACCTTGTGACCCTCCAGCCATACCTTGTGAACCGCCAGCTAGACCTCGTGACCTGCCAGTCAGACCCAGGAAGCCAACATGTAGAGATGAAACACAGGCAGTTGAGTTACACCAACCAGACATGATCAGGCAGATGGTAAGACCCATCAGCTGGACTTCATGTTATACTAATCAATCTGCCAAACACGTAATTTGTTTGGTGCCCAAAACTAACCTTGCAACAAGACACTGTTTCACAAGTAGGGCAAACAGAAGAAGGTCTAGTGAGCAACTTGCTGGAGCCCTATAGCTAGACCTTAGAATCCCATCACCCAGAAATCAGCTTCGCATGCCTGATCTCAGAAGACACACGTCACACCTCAGACCTCCAACGGTCAACTGAAGCGCTCAATAAATATATCGGCACTCACTAGGCTCGCCTCTGAGCAAATGAACCAGAAATCAGCTCCCACCATCCAGACTGCAGTACCTTTCCCCAGCTGGACCTCAAATTACAGCAGCAGAATCTCAGCTGCCATCTGCCAGACCCCAAGACAGATTCAGCTGGACCTTGGGACCCTGCTCAAAGAGATGCAACCCAAACTGCCTCAAACTGGCTCAATTGTGATAAAGGGTGTAGTACTGCGGGTAGAAGACACTCTGCTCATAAGAGGCTCAACAAAAATGTAACATGATGTAAACCAATAAACCCTCTGAGGTTTGACCTACTTTTTGCCACCTTACTGCTGGCACGATACTTTATTAGTACCCACTACCATATTTTTACATTTAACATTGCTGATCAACACGTTACGGTAATTTCTGGATTTTTATTGATAGACACTGATGCCTCACTACTTAAAAATGTACATTTCACTGTAAGCCAAATTTGGAATCCCTTCTGACCCTCCTATATAATAAATACACAATGGGGCAACCCAGTAATCCCTTGTAGAGTGGGTTTCAACCTACAGAGTATAGGAAGAACTCCTGAAGTAGTAATTTATCAGAAATATTCATAACAGTTATAGGTTGTTTATAAGAAACTCAGCTTAAGCACTTATGTGTATGTGTGTGTGTGTATATATATATATATATATCCGAGGTAACCTTTTTCCAACAGATTCTAATAGCAGGCGAATCGGAAAGCAGGAACGGACACCTCTTGTATGGTGCAGAATTTTTATTATTTAATGCGCTAAGCCGCCATGACGCGTTTCGGTCTCCCAAGACCTTGATCACATGACGCGCTGACATCCCTTTCCTCAATTTAAAGTGCTAGTGCAGTAAACATGGACAACAGACATTTCAATTGGAATCAACCTTGAAACACATATTCCTGTTAATACATATGTAAACATTGGTCACTGTGCAAAAATGAGCATATATTGTGCAACTTGATGCGTTTTATAAATAGGTTAATCAAATCAATAAATATCAATTTAAAAACCATGATTATATATAAAATCGCACACAATGTTAAGCAGATCCTTAATTGATATATTTACACTGTGCAATCCGAGCGTTTTTTGTGCAAAATAATGCATTATATAAATAGGTCATCAAACTTAATAAATATCAAATCTTAAAAACCATTTATATAGACACGAATATCCAGCTAAAATGTATATAGTGGACCTTCAATTTATATATTTACACTTATTAATATATATATATATATATATATATATATATATATATATATATACATATAAATATATATATATATAGTTAGAAATGGGAATACTGGTAGGCTAGGGCAAGCGCCGAAGCCAGGCAAAAATCTCCACTCTAGTCAGGATGAGGGAGTTACACTCCTAAAATAACCCCTGCTCACCCCCTTGGTAGCTTGGCACAATCAGTCAGGCTTATATTAGAGGCACCACACCAGTTTAGAAAAATATCCAATATTTTGATATAATTAAAGCAGGACCAAAAACGTCATAATCCACAATACTATATGTAAAAAAAAAGGTCTGTAGTTATCAAAATAAGTTTCAAACAAAGTTCCTCGATGTCGATAGCTCCGTCCGGGGCTACCATGGCTTCGTGAACAACAAATCCAACAGTTCTGGCTGGTCGCGGGCCAGCTACGGTGTCGGGTAGACCCGCAAACAGTACCTGTGAGAAATGCAGGGCGATGAGGCCCTCGAAGTCACTCGCGTTGCAGGTCGAGCTCCTCTCTGATGGAATCAGGAGCGCCGGCGTCGGGTGCTGCGGTGCGAAGTGCAGCGGTGAGGCGTGCGGTGCCCTCAGGTTGCCGTGCGAGCAGCGGCTCGGTGGCGTCGTCGGATGGCGCTGTCGGTGAGACCAGGGTTGCTGTGCGAGATGCAGGCGGTGCTCGTCACGGTGCTAGCAGGTCACGGTGCAAGCAGCGGTGTCGTCGTTGCTGAAGCGCTATCGTCGGCTGCCGAGCAGGAGTTGATTGTGCCGGCGTCGGTGGACCAAGGCTGCGGTGTGGGATGAGGGCTGTGCTTTGTGTGACTTACGAGCGGTGCCCCCGAACCACGGTGCAAGCAGTGGCGTCGATTTTGGCGTGGAGCGGTGGCGGCGGGGAGGCCAAGGCGTCCTCGTGAAGCAAGGCGGTGCGGAGGGCGGTGCCCACAGGTCGCGGTGCCAGCAGCGGCTCGGTGGCGGCATCAACAGGCGTCATCGGTGAGACCAAGGTCGCAGTGCAGCGTTGCGGCGGTGCTCTCTGCGGTGCCAAGGCTTCGGCATGAAGCGAGGCGGTGAGGAGTGCGGGGCCCACAGGTCGCGGTGCAAGCAGCTGCTTGGTGGCGGCGTCGGCAGGCATCGTTGGTGAGATCAAGATTGCGGTGCGGCATTGCAGCGGTGCCCTCTGCGGTGCCATCAGGACACAGAGTCAGCAGCGGCGTCGTAGACGTCGCTTTTCCTATGATACAGCACAAAACACACAGTTCCCAGTGCTGCGGGCAGAAGAGCTTGGAAGTCTTTGCTCTTCCTGAGACTTCGTGAACAGGGGGCAAGCTCTACTTCAAGCCCTTGGAGAGACTCACAAAATAGGTTGCAGAAAGTCCAGTCCAGGCCTTTCACTGCCCAAGACAGAAGCAACCACTGCAGGTCAGCCCAGCAAAGCACACAGCAAAGTGGTAGTTCCTCCTCACAGCTTCTCCAGCTCTTCTTTTTGCCAGTCTTCTTGATCCAGATGAGTTATAAAGTTCAGGGGTCTGGGTCCCAGTATTTGTATCCAAAAATCCTTTGATCCTCTAGGCAGAGGGTGTCGTGCCCAGCCAGAACCAGTTCTGCCTTCTCTGGTGTGAATTCCTGGCAGGAGGTGGAGACGGCGTTGTCAGAGGCAGACCAGGCCCTTTGAGGTGCAAGGAAATCTCCTCCCCCTTCCCCCATTGCAGCCCAGATCTATTCATCCCTTTCCTGACCCTACCTAGACTATCTGGAGCCCTCCTGCTCCCCAGCCTTCTGTCATCCGAAACCCAGACAGGTAATCTACATTCCAGCAGAGGCACACGGGATGACTGCGCAAGAAAATACTTACTTTCTAAAAGTGGTATTTTCAAACACAGAATGTAAAAATCACCTTCACTAAAAGATGCGTTTTAACATTCTGAGTTCAGGCATACTAAACTCGAATTTCTACCTTGTTCCCTGGGTCAGTTTAGGATTATAAGCTGTTATAATCAAACTGCCCATTCTGGCCTATGAGAACAGATAGCCTTGCAATAGTGAAAAACGAAATTGGCTGTTATTCAATATCAGGACATGCCACGCACACCCGGGCATGTCCTACCTTTCACATACACTGCACCCTGCCCACAGGGGTACCTTGGGCCTACCTTAGGGGTGCCTGACATGTAAGAAAAGGGAAAGTTAGGTAAGTCGACATGGCAGTTACAAACTGCGCGCAGACTCTGCAATGGCAGGTCTGAGGTACCTTTTGAGGGCTACTCACGTGGGTGGCACAATCAGTGCTGCAGGCCCACGAGTACCATTTGATTCACAGGCCCTGGCACACTCAGTGCACTTTTCTAGGGACTAACAAGTAAATCAAATATACAATCGAGGAAACACCCATCCATAACACAATTGACACAGGGAGCGCCTGCACTTTACCACTGATCAGCAGTGCGAAAAGTGCGCAGAAACGTTACGCCAGCAAAAACAGAGTCAAAACCGGGAGGTCAGAAAGCAAAAACTCAGGGGAAACACGCCAAAAGATGCCAAGTCTAACATATATATATATATATATATATATATATATATATATATATATATATATATATATATATATATATATATATTCACTTAAAAAACCATAGGTTTCACACATGTTATAGTTAGCTGTACATTTCACTCGTAAAAAACCAATGAAATTCCACGTTATAGTTAGATCAGGTAACTATAACTTGCGCGCCCACAATAAACTGCTGATGACGTCACATATTACATCACTCATGACATGGTCAGTGACATCACTCATCACATCAATGATGACATCTGAAATGACACATTGTGGATTGCGGTCGCGCAAGTTATAGTTACCTGATCTAACTATAACGTGGAATTTCATTGGTTTTTTACGAGTGAAATGTACAGCTAACTATAACATGTGTGAAACCTATGGTTTTTTAAGTGAATTTGCAAGGTTTTTTAAATGCTAATTCCTAATGCTAATTTTTTTCCCTTGCGGGTCCTTCAATTATTTAATAAATGTGATTGTTATTTCGTTTTTTTTTTGTTTTGTTTTTTGCTGTGCGCGTACGGTAAGCTTACCGTACGCGCACTCCGCGATTTTTTTTAAAAATTATTAAATGTATTTTTCGTACTTTTTGGTCCTTCGTGGACCCCCTGACAAACGCTAGGGGGTCTGCAACTCTCTCCGTTGCCCCCTTTTCACGTTATCCACCTTTTTTTTCAGTGCGAGAGACAGAAAATGGCGGCCGACACTTTCTGATTTCGACCGATTCGAATGTTTACAGTCATGTAACCACCAATCAGAATTGAGCTCGCGCACGGCACCGTACGCGTACGGTAAGCTTACCGTAAGCGCACGGAGCGCGCTTACAGATATATATATTGATTTAAATGCTATTTTCTCAGGACCTACTGAACAGATTTACACCAGACCTGCAAAAGGCACATCTCTGACCTGAGGACTACCTCTCTGCCAAATTTCAAGTAATTCTGTTCAGCCGTTCGGGCTGTAGCTCGGACTAAAGGTCCTATGGGAAAATGCATGGGGAAAACGCGTTTTGGGACCCCCCTTTTTCTCAGCCCCCGCTTGACGAATCCCCCCGAGACTTTCAGGGTAGGAGCGGAGCGCCCCACCTATTCTGAAATTTTCGCAAGGATTCGTCAACCGGCGCCAAAGTTATTCCAAATAGAATGTTGCGGATTTCCTATGGAAACACGGTCCTAACTATAACTATCTACTGGCGACCGCCAGTAGATAATATATATATATATATATATATATATATATGCACACACACGCATATATATCCTTGAAACTCCAACCTTTCCCCAAACTCACAGGAGGACGGACCACAGAGTAAGTGCAGATTTTCAGTTTATTTCTTCACCAATAACACCATCAGCATGACGCGTTTCGACCCCGGAGGGTCTTGATCACATGGCACAAGACACGGTGCATGGTTGGTTTAAATACCCCAGGGAGCCATTTCCTATTTTTTTCTAGTAATGTAGATATATATATATATATATATTTATATATACATATATATAAATATATATATACATATATATATTAGTAGTAGTTAATAAATAATAGCGTACTCTGTCTCTGGTGCAAAACATTGCACAATTTGAATTGTGTTTTGAATATCACTGTTTTTCAATACCAAAACAATAGTTCAAGAAACATTTCTTATCAAGTAAAGTGTGTACATAAGAGCACACACCAGCTTGAGCCACATATATTAATTAGTACACGTGTAAATTATAAATAGCTTGTCGAATATCTCAGCAGACAAATCTGACCACAAACCTGCAGGAATGCTCATCATTCAAAGCCTCTCAAAAGTCTGACAGCCATAATCCTATTAATAACAATGGGGTAGCTTTGTGTTCCTCTGAACCTGGGTATACAGTTATATAAATCTACAGTGAGTTCTGTTGAGAGGCACATTTTCTTTGTGTGATAATGGTGCTTACATAATACACTTATAAGTAGGAACCAATTGTTGTGTGTTTCCTGCATGGCCCATTGTATTTTTCCATATGTCAGCCTAACTGTACACATTGTAGACCTTATTTTTGCTTTGCACACTTTACTATATAAACATGCTTGCTATTGTGCCACATTGTACTTTCACATGGAACCTGCATATGTTTTCGCATTCTGCCCTTTTCCTGGGATTTAGTCTGAACACCACAGACAAGGTCAAACAGCAATGGTCCTTGTTATTCTTTCTGGACAGGCACTAGCCCTTAGCCATAACACAATAATGCAGCTGTTGTATATGTTCACACATGTCTTGTCATATGGATGAGCACAAGAGTCAAAAACACACACATGGAACGAGAGTTCTGAGATAAGAGCACTGCGTCTACTGAGATGTAGAACGTCTATCTGTGTATGCTAACGTACGGGGTCCACCAGTAATGCTAGAGATTTTTGATATGTAATCATTTAGGTTCATTAGCAAGGGAGGGGGGTTTAGGTTACTCTATCCTATAAAATGACAGGACTTCTAATTGTGGCAAATAGACTGCATTTCAGAGCACAATAGTTTAAATATTCTAATTTTCCTTTATGTCTCCTTGTTATCTTATTTTGGACAAGTACAAGTGAGAGAGCGAAAGGGTGTGTCCTGTTACTGCTATCCCTGAGGGGGTCGAGAGAGTATTGTGTTTTGTGTCTGCGGTATCAATTCACTTGTTTCTATGGGAAGGTTAGGAGGACAAGTGCGGCACTATAGCTAGTTGACTCAGACTCATAAATACTGAGGTGGTATGGTGACTCAGTCCCTATATACTGATGTTCTATGGTTCCAAGCATTGTTATGTTCCAGAGCAGAATTCCTGCAACACAAGAAAGTTATCCAAAAAGATTTACAAGTTTGGGCTTACACAGAGTATGCTAATGATTCAACACAAGACACCAAAGAATGTGGTAACTTGGTAGATTTACAGCCATACACTCATACAATCATTGGACCCAGGTGACTCACAGTTGAGCTCCCTTGTGACACTTAGGGGCATATTTACAAAGAGCTTTAGCACCGCTGCTTTACCTTTTTATTTTGACGCAGCAGCAACGCACTCTTGCTCCATATTTACAAAATGATGCATTAGGCATAATAGGTCAAGTTTCTCTTTCCTGCATTGTGTTTTTTCCTGTGTCACAACCGGCTGAATCAGTTTACGTTAATCATATAGAATCTAGGCGCTCCCACATAAGAACCAAAGCAGAAAAGATGCATACATATTTTCAAGTTTTTGGACAACTGACGCATAGTTGGCAAATGACATGCATAGTCCAATATGCATCTACATCCCTTCGCATCAGCAACCTAGGCGTAAAAATGATTCATCAGCATTGATACTTGAGCAAAACATATTCAGAGCACTTTGTGCAAGATCAACTATGCCATGGAGCTACTCATACTCATCTCGAAGCAGGAAGAAGAAGACAACGAGGACCCCCACCTCCACCTCCACCACAGAGGCAATGCAGAAGGGAGCGGACATACCTGGCAGAAGAATACCCTCGTTGACCTCAGGGAGGAGTAGGTCATCACCTATTACAAACTCAGGAGGAAGTCCATTGTCCAGCTCCTGCACCAGATTGCATTAAATCTACAGACAACATCCTAGAGGTGCACCATCATCCCTCTGCGGGCCAAGCTGATGTCAGTACTCCACGTGCTGGCATCTAGCTCATTCAAAAACCACAGCAGCCAGAGTGACAGGAATATCTCAGCCATCCTTTTCATCATTCCACACATCCATCCTTGATGTCATCACAAGCCTCGCACCCCTGTACCTTATGTTCCCCAACACACAGCAGAAACAACATGAAAACAAGCTGGGGTTCTATGCCATTGCTGGATTACCACATGTGTTGGGCGCAATGGACTGAACTTGTGTGCAACTGTTTCCTCCTGCTGCTGCACCCCACCTGTACCGCAATTGGAAGCACACATATACAATCAATGTGCAGGGAATAGGGGACCATCTGGAATGTTCATCAATGTGCTGGCAAAGAACCCTAGGAGGGCTCATGATGCATCAATCTTCAGACATTCCATCATAAACAAGCGCATCCAGAATGGGAGATATGGAAATGGCCTATTGGTTGGTAAGCACATCTGAAGCACATGACTGACCTCATGGCAGTAAAATATGTTGGATAAAATAGCCATATTTGTGTTGGTTGAATGAGACCGTGCATACGTAGTAGGTGTGGGCCTCATACTTGCATCATACGACATGGCACATGTGCGCTACTAACCTGCAAGTCACACATGTTAAGAACTGCTAAGCCACTGTGGGCCTTACATTCAAGAAGCCTGCGCTGCTGGTACTTCACTTTCCATTATGCTGTGGTGGAGCAAGTCTCTGAATCATATCTATGAGGGAATGCAAAGTCACCCTGCGTGTCTTTGCATGGCCTCATAGATATGGAGTAAGGCAAGGCAGTACAAACTGTTGCGTTGCTTTACTCTATATCAAGGATGTGTTTCATGGGCCTTGCGGTGACTTTTCCCACACAACACCAATGGTTTTTGACACATTGCCAGATTTTCAAGGATATGTAAACCTGGGAACGTGTCAAAACTGTGTGCCTCCCCAGAGGATGCATAATGAGGAGAAATATCTTTTTTTTCTCCTCATTGTTACCTATTTCCTTGTGTGCATCTGCAGCACACGTAAAAAGTGGGAAAAAAACATTGATTGTTTTTGTGCAGGAGGGTGTCCCTTATTTCCTACACAACATTGAGGCAACAACACAGACACATCTGCACCATGGTGCAAAGGTACCTAAATTGGCGCTAGGCAACAATTTGTAATCCTGAGCATGCAAAAGGAACACCAAAGCCCCCTATATGATTAATATGGCACATTCCTGCTCTTTCCTTTTGACGCAGGGCCTCACAGCTAAGTGACTTCCTGCGCTGCCCTTTGGCAACAACTCGCAAATGAGGCCCTGTGTGGGTCCTGAAATGGTGGGAAAATCCTCAGCAAATTAACACTATGTAAAATGCTGCTTTGCAACACCGTGTTGAAGAAAGGGTCTCCATTTCTGTTGTTTTGTGTCCACAGGTAACTCCCATGTCATGAGGCTTGTCATGTATCCAATGCCAGTGAAACTGAGATGTGTTACAAATAATTGGTCCTCTCCAGGTCATGTATACCATGACAATTTACATTTGTCTCCATATACACACTTGCCATCCTATGTGCAGCTCATTTTGTACCACACAGACCTACTCTATCATTACTCTACAAGTTCAGACTGTGCAGGAAGGTAGAACCTCTTGCACAAAGGACATCTCGTAGGACAGGCAGCCACATATTCACCATTTTGCTAATGTGGCTGTCTTGGTGAAATGCTGCCCATTGTCGGCTAGTGCAGGCTGCATACCCAGAACACTACATCATTTTGAGAAATATGTCCTACACTGCCCTCAATCAGTGAGGCAGTACAGTGTTAATAGTTCACCTGTTGCTCTGTACAGCACAAGACACCGACATATCACTCCCCTTGTCTTCTGTCAACATAGTGGACACAATGCACTGCCATGTGTAGACTTTTATGTCCCACATTGACATGCACTCACTAATCTTCCCATGAGAGTAGCTAATAAACAACAGTGACTACTACTGTCACATCCTAATATGTGTGAATAAAGAGGACATCATCTGCACCTGCTAAATTGTGAAAAGCAGACATGTTGTAGGTCAGAAATGTCAACACAATAGAGAAGTGTCAACTCAATGGGTAACAGACTCTCCATACTGGTAAAGATTCACCACATTCATGGCATTGAGATTCACAAGTATTACAAATAGTAAGTGTATCACACAGGTCAGTATCCTTGTATATGTAGTTCAGTGTCAGTCGTACCAAAAATAAAAGGGCCTGTATGCCAACCAATGTCAGGGCACATCCCATACTAGTTGAAATGTGTATGTGTCACTCGGGACATATAACAGAATTTACTTGGATGTGGGCCCATCAACAATCATAACCATTGACTGATTGTTCCCCTCCTTTCTTTTCAGCTGATCAAGGTTATGGTCTGCAGCCATGGGTCATGACCCCATATGCACAGCCCCAGACGGAGGCTCAGCAGATCTTCAACCCAGCACTTTGCAGGACCCGGTCCATAGAACAGCGGACTTTTGAAGTCCTTAACTCACGCTTTCACTGTCTCGACAGGGCTGAGGGGGAGATTGCTCTACTCCCCCGCTATGGTGTGTAAGATCATACTTGTGTGCTGCATTTTGCACAACATACGTGTATGGACCAATGGCCCATGGGACGAGGTAAATGAGGACCATGCAGGCCCGGAGGATGATGATGAGGAAGATGACCACCAACTCCACAGTGTACCTACAATTGGTGGGACATGGCGGAGAGACCAAATAGTACAGAACTTGTTTACAGATGCACGAGTCACATCAATGGACACAAATATTTGGACTTAATGAAAACAGTGTCCTCAAATTCTAATACATTTATGAACATTCCCATTGTGAAAGCAATCATAATTCATAGTCAGTGTACACATCAAAACAATCACACCACACATGATAATAAATGGTTCATAATAGGTTCAAGTAACCCATCAATATAGCAACATATTGTGATGCATGCCAATATAGCAAACATATACCTCCTAAGAATAAATCAGACTTATTTTGCCTACACAAGCTGGCCTCATGATCCCCAAAATATAGGCAAAGATTTGATGCAAGCACTAATGTACATTGGCACTGTGCATGTGCCACACATATTCTTCAAGAACCAAGCCCATACAGCAGATGTGTGTATCCCACAAAATGTTATGGTGGTTGTTGGTAATCACTCTATGGTAACTGTTGGTTTGCACATATCAACCTGTGTCATACACTGTAGACTGGCTGAACTAGAAAGCGTATGTCAATCCCTGATTGGTTAATGCATCCATACCACATCCTAGGACAGAAATGGAGCCAGATATGGGCCTGTGTATCACAGACTGGTGTCGCTGGTGACTCACTACTTTGGGATGTCAAGTGTCAAAAACCTCTCAACCATATCTATGAGGCCATGGAAAATCACCCTGTATAACAAATTGAGGCTTCATCGCTATGGGGTAAATCAAGGCACCTCAATAGGGCATGTTGGTGAACTCTGTGCTATGAGGGTGTTGCAGGGGTATTGCGAGGCAGGGTGTCAACCACTGCACCCTCCTGCAGGGGGTCTCTCATTCTCTTTAAAAGTGCAGGCGGGTTTGCCACATGCACAGCAAAACACGGACCAGCTTTAAAGCAGTCGCTCCATTTTACACGTAAATGCAGTGCTCCCAGGTCAGCACAAGTTTACGGCTTTCCTGGTGGCAGAACATTCAACATAATAGGGAGCACTTTCTCTGTTTGTGCACGGCACACACTCTTATAAGTTGTTCAGTGGTGCAAGCAGAGTAAGTACGCACTATGCATGATAGGGCCCTAGTAATGGAACAAGTCATACATATGTGCACTGTCAACATACACATGCAACACATCCAAAGTCTACAAGCATGTCAGCCAAGAAAAAACACTGTACCACACACAAAGGGCTAGTTGCATCAATGAAAAAAGCACACATTGGTCCATAGCATGACATTTTCACCCAGACCGTCATTCGTAAGCCAGCCATCCACGTCAAAGCTTCAGAGACAATGCATTGTGCATTGCCATGTGTTGTGTGTAACTTGCGTCTTGGCTACTTCCCTAGCAATGTGTCAGAAATAAACAAATCTTCATTAGAAAACGTGACAATATAGTAGTAAACATGACCCTATAGTAGTAAATGTGACACTATAGTGGTAAACATGACACTATAGTAGGAAACGTGACACTATAATAGTATATGTGACACTATAGTAGTAAACGTGATCGTGACACTATAGTAGTAAACATCATGCTTGAGTAGGAAAGGTGGCACTCTAGTAGGAAAGGTGAAACTATAGTCATAAAAATGACACTTGAGTACGAAAGGTGATGCATTTGTAGGAAAGGTGAAGCTTTTGTAGGAAAAGTCCAGCTTTACTTGAAAACGTGACGCTTGAGAAGGAAAGGTGACACTCTAGTAGGAAAGGTGATGCATTTGTAGGAGACATGACGCTATTGTAAGAAAAGTCATGCTTTACCTGAAAATGTGACGCTTGAAGGGAGACAGTATTGGACGGAAGCCACGCATCAACACTAAAGTATCAAAAACTCGGCTTTGGGAATTGTCATGTGTTGTATGTAACTCGCGCTTTGGCTATTTCCCTAGCGGAGCGTCAGAAAAAAAATTCTCTTTACTGGGAAAAGTGATGCATAGGCCAGAAACGTGATGCTTTTACCCAGGAAATGATGAAATGGCTCATCCATGCTGCAAACCAGGAAGTGTGAAGTTCTGTTTACTTTCACTTACAGTCTTTTTGTCTGTGCTGGCTGGTGGAGGTGTTTGTTGTTTGCTGGAGAGTTTTGTGCTGTTTATTGGTCTTGTTGGTGTCTGTGCTGTCTCTGTTTTGTCCCCAAACTGTCATTTTTGTTTTGGTATTGTAATTTGTGTTGTTCTATGTAGTGTTTCTGTTTTAGGATTTAGGGTGGCTATTGGGGTTAGAGATGTGTCGGGCAGTGGCAGGGCCAAGAACCTGATGGAGGAGGAGGAGTTTGGGGGACTTCTGTGTCTGATATACAGATACCTGCCCAATATGATTGGCAGTGGAGGCCAGGTCAGCCAGGGATATTGATCCCGGGAGAGGCATCAGCGTTGGGAGAAGGTGCACTTTCATCTATCTCGCCTCTTCAATGTCCAGCGGAGTGTCCACCAACTTCAGGGCTAGTGGGCTGATGTTGTCAGCTAGGAGTAAGATCTCCTGGACCAGCTGGGGATCCTAGTTGGTGGGCCTACCGGTAAGTCCCTCTATACCATGAGCTTGTAGTTGTGTGGCTTTCGGATAATACTTTGAACTGTTTTCATACCAGAAGGCCCAGATATGTATATAGGTTATTATGGCATGATACGGGCTAAATCTGTTACATACACTGAACATGCCACAGGGTCCTGTTCACAGGGGCATCACATTAGCCTAAAAATACCATGCAGTGCAAGGGAGGAACATTAATGATGTGGAACCCATCAGGTACTGTGCAGGGAGTATTTTCACACTGCCTCGTAGGTCATTACTTACTTCGAACTGTTGGGGACACCCGGCATGTAAGTTGCAGGGGAGCATACTCACTCGTCATTAGGCCACTGGTTGGACAGTGTGTTTGCCCATCCCCCCAATGGTCAGGCATATGTCTATGTGAAAAAAATGGTAATCGTTTATAATCCTGTATAGGCCTTGATTGATTATTGATCATTTACAGTGCACTGGTCACATGTAAGGATCTAAGTGAGGAAGACAAACAAGCATGGGTACTGTCTGATGTGTGTAGTATTGTAAAGAACACGCATTTACTAGAGAAGGTCATACTATGCAGAGTGTGATCCATCAAACTGGACTGTTCACATAGCAGTCAAAGCCTGGCACCCTTGCACCATGTTGCAAGCTAGGCTGGTCTTGTACTTTGTCTGCAATCTGTGCACCTCACACGTGATGTGTTTGGTATCATCTGAATACAATGCAACATGGCATAGATATGTCCACATGAGGGCATTCCAACTGTGTCTCATGCCACAAGTCCAACATACTGACAATACCAGGCATGTGTGATGTCAATGTACTGTGCTTTATATGTACACAGTGTACATGTTCAGCATTCCCAGAGCCATGTACCATGTTTTTGTCTTGTATGTGGACCAAACCCATACACTTGTAATGAGGTGCTGACCTTCTGAGATCCCAATGCTACTAGAAAGTGTCACCTGATGGTTTCTGTGCTCTGTGAGGATTGTGTGTGTTTGCTTAAATGGGTTGAAGTGAGATGTGCAAGGGGTTTCATCACTCTGTGGAAACAATATGTACCTTACACGTGGATTCTCAAGAGAAGAAGGACAAAGTTTATGTGCAATTGACCGGGTCAAATTGCTATGTGGAATCATTTCCAATGTATGCAGGCCCACATGATGGATGCCTCTTAATATGCTGTGCAAGTGTTGTGGCAGCTATGGTGTTCATGCTAATGGCACATGTACCATCACCTGCCCCAAAACCAACTGATGGTCATTGGTTCTAATGTCTCTCGTCCATACTATGGACAGAAAGTGCCAACATGTTAGCAGAAATGTGTGACATAAATGTTGCATGGGATAGGCTGTGATTTCTCAGACACAGTATGTTTGGCCAAGTCCATGTGTGCGCAGGACAGGGGTGTGGTTGGGGTGTAACACATATCCCAAACCATACTTCCAATTGTTGTCATGTGCACAGTGGACATTTTACCAAAATATGTATCCTCCTATGGTGTGTTTACATCACACCATGCACATGTCTGCAGATTACCGCCCTCAATCCTCCCAACATTGGTACACTCTAAATGATTAAAGGCATGTCAGACATTCATGCCACTGAAACAGCAGATCGTTTTGTGATCCATACATGTACCTATAGTACAGCATCTACCCAATGTGTAGACTCCAATGGACTTGGGGTACCATGTGAGCAGGCTCAGCATACCAAAACTTGGTTCCATATTAGTATAAATGCGGCATATGTATCTGTGAGGTGGCCTAGTTAACCTGTATCATTCATGATAACACATCCAGTTGAGGTTCTGTAGCGATCCGAACCCGTGAATTCGGTATCGTAGTACTGACACGATTTCGGTACCAATGAACCGCAAATGATCCATTATATGCATGACAGTGTTTTCGCTACGCAACTAGCATGAATTCACTGAGAAATAGGGCATTCTGTTGTAAAGGCATGACATCCATTTTAGTTACGGCATCCATTTTGTTTCTTGCCCTCACATAGTCAATGAACGGACGATGACCCCGGCAGAGTCACCTTGTTAAGGACACGTAAGCTCGAGCCCCGAGAAAGGCTGACGCTGCATGACTAGGCAGAATCAAGCTGCCTCCCTTGCCTGAGGCCAGTCCTGCTATACTGGTTCTCGTGTCCGTTGTCCTTACTGAAAGGCCGAAGACGGTAGCCATGCCCGTTTATGATCCATAAACACCTCTTATCCTACTTTTCAATCCTTTGCACCTGGCTCTGCTCCTCTCCTTCTGGGCTTTTACAATGGGGAGGTTACGATTTTTATGATGGGGAGGATCGGGCAAAGAATGGAAAACTGTCAAGGGGACCTGATCGAATACCGAAAACCTACGACTAATTATTGTTTGATGTCTATTTACTGTTTGTTTGGTATACCGGGTTGGGCATGAGAAATATTCGTGTAATGTTGCCTAAAGACATTTTGCGTGTATTTAAAGAACAACCCACTTAATGCAATTTGAACAGTCTCGTAGATTCTTCCTCTGTGTGGTTCCTATGACTTCTGTGTCCCTGCAGTGAATAAATCTTGGTCTCTGACGCCACCATCGAGAAACCCGCGTCTCTGTTTATTTGTGCACCGAGACAGGAAGGAACTCAGGGGTCTTCGGGTGTTGTTTCCCTGACACCTCTGGACTCTTAAAAGTCCAGAACCTCAATTGGCGCCCAACGTCGGGCGACGTCAACCGGTACCGGTCCAAAGCCTGAAAAGTTCGAGAAGTTTCGTGTGAAGATTCCGGAGGGAGGTACCCCGCTTCATCGATCCCTGCATGTCGTAAAAGTGGCCCGACGATCTCTTCCACGAGGGTTCCCGTTCCCAGACGGCTACAGAGGACCGCTGCCCTGACTGTCGCCCTGTCTTGGACCCGAGGTGCAGACCTTAGTACGGCGAGACGTAGACAGGTTCTCCTTGGTGACGTCTTCCACATTTCAGTTAAGTATTAAGTGGGTTACGCTCAGTTTAGTCGTTCTTTGTTGTTCTGGTTTAATTCGTAGATTATCATTGGTTGCTCTTGTTTAGATAATCTTTGTTTTGGTATTAGCTCGTTTGATAGGCCTAAGTTCTCTGCGCATTTTGGTTGGAATTTGTCTTTGTTTGTCATGACTACCAGTAGTAATTGTTTCCTGTCCTGGTTACGTTGCAACGGGGATTCCCGGTTGGAGGATTCGTGTTCGGTTCCTCCGATTGGAACTCCTACATATGAGCTCTATTGTAAACATGGTGTGGGTCCTATTATGTATAATGAAGTATGGGTCCGTTATACCAGAAAAGATGGTGTCCTTAGTTGGCCACCGCATGGTAGCTTCGAAACCGAAATACTAGATAATCTAGAAATGAAGTTGTTTAAGAGAAAAGCCCGGCCGGCAATGTTTGATTCTTTTCGCGTATGGCGCAAAGAAGCCAAACAGAGAGAAATTAGGAAGACGAAGAAAGAACAGAAAGAGAAAGGGTTGACTTTAATGGAGTCTGCTAGGCAGTTGCATGTCAACGAGACTGAGAAAGCAATGGAGATGGCGAATAGAAAATATAATTTGGCAATTGATAAATGTTACCCTGTATTGCCATCTTGTCCTACTAAGCCGATGGAGGATCATGAAAAGGATCCTCTGTTGTCTTACCTGTTGAATTCACCTCCACCGTATGCACAGGGTATTACAGCACCGCAGTTATTACCTGTTGTACAGCCAGCTGCTGGTCAGCCTGGAATAGTTGCTCCACTTCCTTTGATTCCAGCTCCTGTCCTTCCCGTGGTTAATGTTCCTTCGGCACCCCCTCTTCCTGGGTCGCCTGTTCCGCCTTTGCCTGTCGTTTCGCAAACTGCTTTACCTGCTACTCCCACCTTTACTATTCCATCTGCTTCAGCTGCCCTGCTCCCGAACCCTGTGAACATTCTGACTCCGCTTTCCGTTCGTCGGAAAATAACCGACTCTGTAACTAATATCTTAACTCCTCTCTACAGGTCTTTAATTAGGACCCCCGTTTCTGACTCTATACAGAGACGTAGCCAGCTTCCTGGTCCTCAGGAACGAGAAATGTTAGATTCGACAGCTCTTAGGTGGATGTCGAAAGCTGTGAAGTATGATGCACGAAGAGTATTAGATACCTTTATGCAATGGAATGAACCAACTCAACGTTATGTTTTTGACGTAATGTGTTCTCTTGTGCGTGAAGAATGGGAAGATGATGACTTAGATTCCGTCCCCTCTGATCTGATAAATATTCAGCAGAGATTTGCCGCAGGAATGGTGATAGGCCCAGAAGTAAGAGGAGCGATAGAACTGATCTTAGCTTATAGGGATGATTCCCCTCTTCGAGCGACAAGGGACCCTGATAGTTCACCGATTACTACTAGGAAAAGACGAGGTCAATATCCGATGAGGGAAGTTCCACCGATATGGCGTGATGCAGTTCAAGCTGATGGGGCTAATGGTATTGCAGCTGCCCCGGCACGATTCCAGAGAGTGTGGATACACATCCCTTGGAAGCGGGCCGAAGTATTAGCAGTAAAACAGGCGTTGCCGGACCCGCGTAAAAATCCTGCTGGTTATTACAAAGAATTAACGCAGACAGTTCAAGCGTGTGTCATGAATTTGGCAGACATTGAAATGCTATTTGGCAATGTAGTGCCACTGCCTATATGGGCCAAAATTCGGCAAGAGAACCACCCAGTCGCCTTAGGAGGTGATTGGCCAGCTATTGTAGCAGCAGATGGGCAACAAGTTGGCGGTGCTAAACCGGAACCTCTGATTGCTGCCTTGCCTGGCAGAATAATTAATCTGATGAAAACGCTGATGCCAGCGTTACGAGTTAATTGGGATAAACTATCGGCATGCAAGCAAAAGAAGGACGAAAGCGTCTCTGACTTTTTCACTAGATTTGAAGAGACCTTCATAGACCACAGTGGGCAAGATATGAGTACTGAGGGAGGCCAGAGGTTGTTTGTCGACAAGTTCGTGTTTAATTTATTACCTGAGCTTAGTAACAAGTTAAAGGATTCTGAAAGTGCATGGGCAGTGTCGACGACAGCACAGATACTTGCAACTGCTCAGTATTACGAGAATAGATAAAAAGAAGAGAAGGAAAAGTCAGAAAAGAAAACGAAAGATTTAAAGACTAAAGTTCTATTGCAACAGGCGTATCCGCCTCGTTCGAATCAGTCAGATTCACAGCAGCGACCCCAGTTTCAGCAACAGCCACAATTCCAGCAAGGGACGTCCCAAAGATTTAATTATGGTTTTTCCCGACAACAGTTAGCATGGAATCAGTGTGCCTATTGTAAAAAGGAGGGTCATTATAAGAATGAGTGTCCGGTACTGCACGCACAGACTAGTGGTGTCCCAGCTCAGAGAGGTAACGTTGGGTTTATGCAAACTCCTAGAGGTAGAGGACGTGGTACAATGACACCACAGGCTGATCGCCAATCAAATTATTTCGATAAGCGAAATGCACAATCTGCGCAACCAGGTAGATCTCCACAGTATCATGTTGAAGATTATTATGATCATAATGAAGAGATTCAGAGAAGCGAGTACTAGGACAGCCACAGGCAAAGAGAGGGAGTAGTATCAGTTCCAGTTGATCAGAGTGGACCTTATGTCGCAGTAGTTACATCAGGCGTGGTCGAACCGTTTCTGTTGGATACTGGTGCGGCGAAAAGTTCAATTATGCATGCGAAACTCCCTGGCGCACCTTTGTCTGGCTTAACGAACACTTCAGTAGGTTTCTCAGGCGCCCCTGTTCACAATCCTGTTTCTAGTCCTTTGCCAATATCTGTTGGGCCATGCGAACTAGAAGCACCCCTTATTCTAACAACCGGTTGTAATGAGAATCTGCTTGGTTTAGATCTGTTGAAACGCCTGCATGCAACACTGTACTGTTCTCCTTCAGGAGTACAGCTCACATTAGGCAAAAGAGTCATCTCTCCAATGTATATGTCGATGGATAAGCTCCCACCGGAGCTGCGTTCTCTCCCTGATACTCTTTGGGCGACTGGTCCTAACGGTGTAGGCCTCTTGGAAATTCCCCCTTATGTGGTAAGTCTGAAAGCAAATGTTAAATTCCCACGAATCCCACAGTATCGGATTTCGAATGAAGGTGAACGTGCACTCTTGCTGATTGTGAAAGACTTAATACAGAAAGATGTAATAGAGGAAACTAGAGGAAATGTCTGCAATAGTCCTGTTCTGCCGATTTTGAAACGCACTGACCCGTCCAAACCTCCAATCTACAGATTTGTGATTGACCTCAGAGAAGTTAACAAAATAGTGATTCCGCAGTTTCCTGTGGTACCAGATATCACTGCATTACTGACGTTGATTCCTGCCTCCGCTTCATGGTTCACAGTGATCGATTTGAAGAATGCCTTTTTCAGCATTCCGATAGCGGAAGAAAGTAGAGACATTTTTGGTTTCTCCTTAGGAGGTCGCAGTTTCAGGTTCAAACGCACTCCACAAGGTTATTGTGAGAGCCCTTCAATTTACAGCCAAGCATTGAAGAGTCAATTAGATGCTCTTGTACTTCCACCTGGTGTTGCTCTGATCCAATACGTAGACGATCTTTTACTGGCTGCTGATGACAAGGAAACTTGCAAAACAGCTACAATTTCTTTATTACGTCATTTGTCAGACTTACATCACAAGGTTTCACCTTCTAAACTGCAATATTGTTGCCAAGAAGTGACCTACTTAGGTCATCTTTTGTCAAAGGAGGGAAGAAGGTTGACCCCAGAGAGAATCAAAGCAATTTCGCAGATGACTATACAAGCACACAGAGAGAAGTGCGTGCGTTTTTGGGTATTACGTCATACTGCAGACAATGGATCCCACATTTTTCTCTCATGGCAAAACCATTGGTGGCCTTGACTGGAAAAGGTGTTCCGAGCCCTTTGCCATGGTCTGAGGAATGTCAACAGAGCTTTTCCGACTTACGTGATGCGCTGTGTTCAGCTCCTGTGTTGGGTACTCCTGACTACAGTAAGCCGTTTACACTATATGTCCATGAAAGAGAAGGTTGTGCTTTGAGTGTATTAACGCAACAATTTGGTGACAAGCAGCGGCCTTGTGCATATTTCTCATCCACATTAGATCCGGTAGCCAGAGCATTGCCAAGTTGTTTGAGAGCTACAGCAGCAGCTGCAGTGTCTATCCGACAGTCTGCTGGACTAGTCATGAACAACATGTTAGTAGTCATGGTTCCACATGCTGTGGATACACTCATGAATCGAACGAAAACTCAGCACCTCACCAGTGCTAGACTATCAGGCTATGAGCTGACACTTTTGGCAAGTCACATTCAGATCAAGCGATGCAACATCTTGAATCCAGCAACACTGTTGCCGACTACTCAAGAGTCGAGTGATTCAGAGCCCCATGATTGTTGTTTTAGAACTGAGGAAGAGACAAAAGGTCGGATTGATTTAAAAGACACTCCGTTACTAGATCCAGATGGCACTTTATATGTCGATGGGTCGTGTTTCAAACTACAGAATGGTGATGTGACGGCCGCGTATGCAGTTACGACTTTGAGTACGATTGTTGAGACTGCAAGAGTAAGTCAGAATTCTGCCCAAGCTGCAGAATTAATTGCATTAACAAGAGCGTGTGTTTTAGCTGAGGGAAAGAGAGTGAATGTGTTTACTGATAGCCAATACGCCTTTGGCGTAGCACATAGCTTTGGACGTCTCTGGAAAGAAAGAGGTATTCTCACGTCCCATGGGACTAAGATCCAACATGGACAGTTAGTCAGCGATCTATTGGAATCTCTGACCCTACCGAATGAAGTTGCGATTGTGAAGTGCAGTGCACATTGAAAGATTACGGATGATGTTGGCCGTGGGAATGCGTTCGCTGATGAGGTCGCTAAAGAAACGGCCAAGAACATGACGAGCCGAATGTATGTTGCGACG
The DNA here is from genome assembly GCF_964204655.1 of Triturus cristatus. Lineage (NCBI taxonomy): Eukaryota > Metazoa > Chordata > Amphibia > Caudata > Salamandridae > Triturus > Triturus cristatus. The sequence continues at coordinate 320,532,062 of NC_140592.1, forward strand.
TCTGCAAGATGGATTGCTGAATCAGGGATGTGTGAGAATACGATTGAAAGTGTGAAGGCAATCCAGAATGAAGCAACTGAAAATGAGAAGAATGAATGGAAGGAGAAAACGGGTAAAAAGGATGCAAGTGGATGTTGGGTTGATTTGTCTGAACAGCAGCGTTGGATGTTACCTGATGCGTATGTGCTCGCAGTAGTCACGATGGCGCATGGAGCGGCGCACATCAGTTCGAAAGGGATTTGTAAACTGTTAGCTCCAGTATGGAAGAATGATGCAATTACTAAGTGTGCGGAAAGAGTGGTGAAAAATTGCATGATATGCCTGATGCATAATCCTGGCAAGGGAACCCCAACCCCAACTGGTCATTTTGCTCCCCCCTCTTGTCCCTTTGAAGTGATTCAGTTGGATTTTATCCACATGGACAGGTGTAACAATCTTAAATATGTCCTAGTGGTAGTCTGTGCCTTTTCAAGATGGATAGAGGCATATCCGTTAAAGGATAACACTGCTATGTCCACTGCCAAAATCCTCCTCAAAGAGTACTTCCCCAGGTATGGTATGCCACGGATTGTTTGGTCGGACAATGGAAGTGAGTTTGTAGGGAAAGTTATGAAGAGTGTGTGTGCGGGTCTAGGTATTACCCAAAAATTCCACAGTGCGAATCACCCACAGTCAGCGGGTTTGGTTGAAGGGTACAATGGCACCCTGAAGCTGAAACTTGCTAAAATTCAAGCTTCCACTGGTCTATCTTGGCCAGACGCACTGCCTTTAGCTCTACTGTCCACCAGAGCGACTGTACACTCTCGAGTAGGGCTCAGCCCATATGAGATTGTGTTCGGCCGCTCTGCTAATGTTTGGGGAGTCCCTAGGCCAAAGGAATTCAAACAGATCGAATACCCAATGTTGATTGATTATCTTTATGACCTGACTGCTAAACTAAGCCTTATTCGTCAACAGGTATTCGAATCCTTGCCTAAACTACCAGAGAGTCCAGGACACACGCTGAAACCAGGCGACCAAGTTGTAGTGCGGAATTTTGAACGAACTCGGAACCTCCAGCCAAGATTCGTGGGTCCGTTCCAGGTACTCCTAACAACGAGAACTGCTGTACGCCTAGCTGGAAGGAAGAATTGGGTGCACGCTAGCCATACGAAGCGTGTCCCTCTCCCACTCCCCTATGACAACTGGGTTAGACAGGGATTTGGTGTATCCGAGACAGAACCTGTTCCTAGGCTCATCCCTTTCAGTGATGCGGAGTACATAACGGACCCACAAACTGAAACGCAGAACTTTGACACCTCAGCAGGAACCGCTCTTTTGAATCCTGGACCGAGTATTGTACAAAGTGAACATTTATCACCTGAGAAGTCGAACATTTCCGCACCTGTAGACCAGCTATTTCAAGATCAGACAAGACCCGGAAAATACAGATATAACCTACGTTCTCATGTTGTGAACTAATGACATTGCATAATTACCTTTCTGTTTGAAAACTGTTTTGATCTTATTGCATTCCATTCAGTCAGGAAGTTTGCTCTAAATTTTTATCTTTTTGTTTCTCTCACCTTGCCGTCTGGGTTACCGTAGGGTCGTAACGTGTGCCTTGTTTTAATTTGCAGGGAACCAGACACAAGGTCGGTTTCTTCTGTTTATTTTGGGAACTCCCAGGGTAAACAGAGGCAAGTTTTTAACAGGTACAAACCATCCGTTGCGAACGGTTGTAGAAGATGAAGCTTCCTGAACTACGACGGGTTAACGTCATAAATGTGCACAAGACAAAACTATATGACATATTGTATAGCAAATGTTTTCTAATGCAATGTACTCTGACACTTCTAATTGTTTTGATAACTTTGGTAGGCGGAATTATTTTTGGTATTCAGTTGATCTTTACACCTGTTACATCTACAGCATCTCCCCATGTTCCTGTTTCTCCGACTGTTGTTTCTCTTCATTCTTTCCATCCTTTTCCTGCCCACGAGCAAGCTCGACGCTCTGAGTTTATAAATAACACTTTCATTCAACTCTTGCATCAACATCAACTAGTGGTTAACACAACAAACTGCTGGGTGTGTGGCTTGATACCACATACCATGGACAAGGGCATCCCTTATCTGGTTCTGCCCTTTAGTTATAATGGATCATTCTGGGCATTTCAGACCATGTTCGCTTATGCCCTAGAGACCTATCCTCCACGACCTCCGCGTTCCACTAGGTATAACTCTGCTAATAGAGCCTTGGTAAAAGGAATCACTGACATGGTTAGAGATGTCAATAACACCCCGTTCATTCCCAAGGATGAATTGCGAGTTTACATGGGTTGGAATGTTACGGAATATGGCATTACTCTGGGTGAGAACAAACGTAAAAGCTCGACTCCGATCTGGGTTGTACCCCACCAAGGTCAGGTCTGTTTGCAAGGAAATGGGAGGAATCCGAAAGCTCGACTAGGGAAGAGTGACTGTATCGAAACATACGTTTTCCCGTCACAGTCTTCCCCTGCATTCTTAGCTGCTAAGGGTACATATTTTGTTTGCCAAGACAGAGCATACACATGGCTGCCCGCTGACTTCTCAGGCTCATGTTATATTGCTCAACTGTTACCTCCGACATACACTGCTGCACCGGACTATCACAAAACTAGAGTTGTGAGAGGTGTTTTCAGTAAAGAAGACACTGCTGGCCAAGAGGCAGGAGACTTCTTCAAAGGTTTCCTTCCATTCTGGGGGCCTATGGCCAACAGTAGAAACTTACGTCAACTAACACGGGTAGTTGAATCCACTATCATCGAAACTGCGGGTGCCCTTAGTAACCTGACAGCTGAGCTTCAAGCGGATCGCCTCATGACGTTACAGAACCGTATGGTCCTTGATGTGTTACTTGCAGATCGAGGTGGAGTATGTAAGATGATCCAATCGAGCTGCTGTGTTTTTATCCCAGATAATGCGCCAACGGTATATAAGGCCATCTCTAAGTTACACAAAATCTCTGACTCTATTCATGTAGAGGAGGGTGACTGGTCATTAATGGGATGGTTCTGGAGCCTGTTATCTGCCTGGGGATGGAAGGTTCTGATAGTCACTGGTGTTGCGTTGGTATTTTTATTTTCGTGCTGTCTCATTGTTCAGTGTGGTCCTGCCTTATGTAATCTCTGCATTTCTACATGCGTAAGAAGACCACCTGTTTTTAGAGATACGCCATGGGATAGAGTAATGCTTCAACAACATATCAGTGACCTGATGAACATAGAAATGGACTCTGACATAGAGTAAGTTATTGCCTATGTAAGGGCAAAAGGACGGTCTGAGGTTCTGTAGCGATCCGAACCCGTGAATTCGGTATCGTAGTACTGACACGATTTCGGTACCAATGAACCGCAAATGATCCACTATATGCATGACAGTGTTTTCGCTACGCAACTAGCATGAATTCACTGAGAAATAGGGCATTCTGTTGTAAAGGCATGGCATCCATTTTAGTTACGGCATCCATTTTGTTTCTTGCCCTCACATAGTCAATGAACGGACGATGACCCCGGCAGAGTCACCTTGTTAAGGACACGTAAGCTCGAGCCCCGAGAAAGGCTGACGCTGCATGACTAGGCAGAATCAAGCTGCCTCCCTTGCCTGAGGCCAGTCCTGCTATACTGGTTCTCGTGTCCGTTGTCCTTACTGAAAGGCCGAAGACGGTAGCCATGCCCGTTTATGATCCATAAACACCTCTTATCCTACTTTTCAATCCTTTGCACCTGGCTCTGCTCCTCTCCTTCTGGGCTTTTACAATGGGGAGGTTACGATTTTTATGATGGGGAGGATCGGGCAAAGAATGGAAAACTGTCAAGGGGACCTGATCGAATACCGAAAACCTACGACTAATTATTGTTTGATGTCTATTTACTGTTTGTTTGGGATACCGGGTTGGGCATGAAAAATATTCGTGTAATGTTGCCTAAAGACATTTTGCGTGTATTTAAAGAACAACCCACTTAATGCAATTTGAACAGTCTCGTAGATTCTGCCTCTGTGTGGTTCCTATGACTTCTGTGTCCCTGCAGTGAATAAATCTTGGTCTCTGACGCCACCATCGAGAAACCCGCGTCTCTGTTTATTTGTGCACCGAGACAGGAAGGAACTCAGGGGTCTTCGGGTGTTGTTTCCCTGACACCTCTGGACTCTTAAAAGTCCAGAACCTCACAGTGGGCGAGTTGCATATCCCCATTTGTTGCAGTGAGTGCATAAGTCCATTGTCCATGCCAATGACTTACTTGGGTTCACCCCTTAGCCCACATTGAGCATATGGGGCAACTGTCATCCAGCATCATGCTGGTGACTTAAGATGGGGTGCCAGAGATGATACTGCCAACATGACGTGGTGGTAAAAAGAAAGTTGTGATGAAACTCAATGTGAACATGGAATTTGAGGGATTGCCTTCTATCTGTCTGTCTGCTGCAAATTGCTACTGTAAGTGTACATATGGGAAATTATGGTACTTTTGTGTGGGAGGTCCACACAGGCTGTGATGAATCCTACACCAGTGCAGACTGAATAGGTATGAGTGGATGTGGGACATGTCACCAGTCCACACATGCCAAAGCTGTTACATGCTTGACTCCTGCCTCGTACATCCAGTGCCCTGTAATAGACATGTGTCCATACCTTTGCAATGTTTTGTGAGAACTAAGGCCAAATTGTTAAGTACCACAGGCATGCATGCACTGTGGGCCTTATTTATGAAGGCCTGCATCACTTTTGCGCCACTGTTGCGCCACTTTTAGTGACGCAGCGGCGGCGTAAATAATGCGCCATGTTGTGCCATATTTATGAAATGGCACATCTAGGCAGATGCGTCACTTCGTAAACCCCTGCGCTTCATTAAACCTGCATCAGGTATAATGTATGCAGGGTGGGCGTTCCCCCACAAGAAAGGGTCATAGGATTGGCTCGGTGAAATCTATGAGATTCCGCTGCTAGGACGCAAATGCATCAAAACCTTACGCCTGCCTCATGGTAGGCATAAGGGTGACGCAGGGCCTTTCACATGGGACTTGCCCCATGTGAAATGAACATTGCTGGAGTTGCGCCACGCTTCCTACACAACTCCAGCAATGCGCCACTTTTGCGCTGACAGATACGTCAGTAATACTGATGTATCTGTCTTTCCTTGAGAAATGATGCGTCATGCAGAAAATATGACTTATCATTCGTGTCGGAAGGAGGGCGTACTGAGAAGTGTTGCATTGCTGCTTTCACGCAGCGATGCAAGACTTTTCATAAATGAGGCCCTGTGTTGTCAGCAGACAGGTCATTTCACAGTCCACCTACTGCTGCCGTTACCCATACTGCCCCCCATGGAATGTCACCATTGAAGCATTTTTACCAGTTACCTGCATGATACAGCACAATATACTCATACATATGAGATCTAGAGCATGCATGCACACACTCATCAGATACATTAAGTATGAGTTGATGTGCATCTAGGTAACAATTCTTACAGGAAATGTATGGACACACTCTTAGATATGTGAGGGTCACATGCCATTGGTAGGTCACATTCCACCTAATCCCCAGGGTGGCTGCATCCCCTGTGGCCAGTATTCAGCTCGCTGCTCCTCTGCAGGTGATGTTGGTCTGGTCATCAATTAGTTATGATCCTGCCATCTGGTTTTCAAACTGTACACTATGGCACTCTGCTTTGTTATGCTATCATGCAAGCAAATTGTGCATTCATGGGGGCAAGGGTTGATTTTGTTACTAATACCCTGCACAACTCTATACACACACCAACCTTGCTACACTGCAGGAATGTGTGAGGGCATGTACTTACCATGTATTTCATATTTGTGGTTTGGATACACATTTAGCTTCATCTTTGTGGATAGTGGGCACTGTGTACCAAATCTGAGGGAATTGGCCCTGTCACACTAGGTAGGTTGCTAGCACTGACACTCACCACAGTTGATAATTAACAGAGTTTGTATCTGCAAAGTATAATACATTCTTTGACTCAGGCCTGCTCACTTGTGCATGTACATGCCTCCTCTGCCATTTCTCATTTTGTGCCGGTGACTCAACTTAATGCCACACATTGATGTAACCAAGAACATACATTGACTCTCATGTACCTACAACTCCATCAATATGTGTGACCATATCCAATGAACTGACATGAATGGCTGTTATGGAGGGCTATGATTCAAGCTGTACCCCATGTGGTAGTAATGCTGGAATTGGTGACATGTATCTACCCAGATGTGCAACATAACTGGGCACATTCACATCAGTCTCCAACCATTGCTGACTCCTACCCTTTGAGATGGCAGACTTGTTTTTCAGGTTCATTGATGGATCCCTATTTCACATTATCCTACTAAGACATATGTGGCATGGTGAGGCAATTTCCCTTCAGAATCCTCCCTGGCACATGCTACATCTTCACCCAGCACCACATCACATGTAGGATGTTGTACCCCAATGGACTCTTCTCTGTCATCCCTACCCAGCTGCAATACAAATGTGACAATGTCAGATACAGCAGTGCATGTGTATTAGTTAGGCTACCTTGCAGAACACATATCCATTGTGACCTCCTTGCTGTGCAATGTCTTCCCATTCAGACACAGTGGCAGTTCAACCTACTCATCCAGCACTTACAATGCACTACAAAACCAGGGGCCCGCACATCATCTTTGGTTTCAACCCACATGGGGGCTTATTTACAAGCTTCTTGCGCTGCATCACTTTTTATGATGTTCCAGCGGTGCAGATTGCAGACCCAAATCTATGAGGCCACTCAAAGCCACTTTGCGTGGCTTATCATGATCTCGCAGATGTGGTGTAAGGCAACACAGAGCAAGTCGCTGCGTTGCCTTACACTGCCTCGGGAGGCGTTCCATGGGCGTTGCGGTGGGTGTTACCACCCATGGACTTTGACGCTGCCCCAGATTTACAATATCACGTAAACCTGGGGCAGCACCAAAACCTTGCGCCTCACTAGAGCAGGCATAACGAGGAGAAATGTTTATATTTCTACTTGTTTTTTTCCTCTTTCCACATGTGCTGCATTCTGCAGCACATGTAAAACGAGGAAAAGGCCTCTTGTGATTTTTTTTGTACAGGAAGGTGCCCCTTCGTGCACAAAAACAATCATGCCAACAACCCAGACACTCTTGCACCGTGGTGCAAGGGTGCCTGAATTGGCACTCGGCTGCAATTGTGCGCCGGCTGAAAGGACTGGAATGCACTGTATCTTGTAAATATGGTGCATTTGTGCCCTTTCGAATTGGCGTAGGGCAGCACAGAAAAATGACTTTCACCACTGCTCTATGCCAATTCTTTGTTAATAAGTCCCCCAGATTTCAAAAGATATGTAAACCTGGGAATGCATCAAAAGCCTACGCCTCCTCAGGGGTGGGATAATGGTTGTTTTTGTGAAGAAAAGTGCCCTTACCTGCACAAATATAACCTCTTTTCAGGACAGCGATACGCCATATCTCATAGATACGGCACATTCCTGCCCTATTATTTTGACACACTGCAGTGTGGCAAATTGATGTGCAGTGCTGCCCTGCGTCAAATTGCAGTATATAAGCCCCTCATTTGTGCATTCAACTATACATGTCAGCATACAACGGTGGACCGTAACTGGTGCTGCACTTCACACATGACATGGAGAAACATGATGGAGCTGAACAGAGCTGTGCAACATGTGAATGGGCAGTGTGACTGACATTTCTGAGCCATTTCACAGGACATGATGCAGATTCCTGACCTTTGCCCAGCATACAGCACAGTGGAGCATTGGGACATAGCTGGGTGTACTGCACAACCTGACCTTTTTGCCCACATTGCCCCTTGTTAATAATTTTCCTGTGACTGTGGTTGTTGGTACTCCAGCCACCAACTCATCTGGGATGACAGCTGCCACCCACTCTGCCAAGGAGTCCAACTCCACCTGGCTGCTGGGCCCCCTCCTCCAGTCTGTATTGCTGCCTTCAGGTTATTGGCCAGTTTCTCCTTCATCTGGTGCTTATAGTCAAGCCAGTGCTGCTTGCAGTCTGTGACGGTCCTCTTCGCTTGCCCCACACTGTTGATCTTCTCCACGATGGACTACCAAATGGCCTCTTCCCTTTCTAGTGGCAATATGAAGGTGCCAAACAACTGATGTTGGTGCTCTGTCACCCACGTGATCAAGATGTCATTCTCCTCCTCACTGAAGTTGGACTTCCTCTACCCCTAGGAGTCTGCCTGGACTTCCTAGATTGTGCTGGGGTTGTTCTTGCTTCTGCTGCCTGCCCTCTGTTCCATGGCTGTTTTCTGTAAAGTGTGCCATTTTTCCCCCTGATGCGTCAGTTTTTTTACTGTTTTTAAAGCGTTCCACACTCGAAAATGACTTAGGGCTGATTTGTGTCACTATACGTCCTCTAAGTCCGCACTGCATCACTTCTGAAGCAGAAACATCAGATTTCATTATGACATGATGCACATGGATACGTCTTTTTTTTAATGCACACTGGATCCTTACGCCATGGTGCGCCGTGTTGTAAATACGAAGCATCCATGCTGTAGAATTCTGTCGTACCGAGGCTCAAATTATTTTGACGCATCGCTGACGCAACGCAGCGATGTGTCATTTCTTGTAAATATGCCCCTTAGTGTTTGAACACTGCACACCACACACAGTCTGAACTAGATTCTTTCTCTACACAGGCAGTTCACACTTTTGTAGTCTGAGGAAGACCGGCTGTGATGTTTTACCATTAACACATACCCATTGGGTCAAAACATGAACGATAACATTGATGATGCATATCAATGTCTAACAAGCCTGATAAAATCTGCCAGCAATAGCATACGCTATATGAAGTTGAGCTTTTGACTTTTGTAAAAACTGACATTTTTTCATTGTATTTTGTGTCTTTTAGATTGTTGTCATTCATGGTGTTTTGATTCTTTTTTTGTTGTTATGTGTCTACACTGTATCACGCTGTCACTAAGTCACACTTTTATGTTGATTGTAATTTCTGTGTAACAGCCATATGTGTGAGACTTTGTATTTTACAGTATCTGTGTATACTTGGAGGTATAATTGTGAATATACTAACTTACCACATTCTTTGGTGTTTTGTGTGTAATCATTAGCAGATTCTGTGTCAGCCTGATGTCAATCGACAGGAGCCTAGACTAGGATCCTACATATACGTGTATTATTTAAGCCCCATTGTCAAGCAAATAAATTGCATCTCCCAACAGAACTTACTGTAGTTTTATAAGACAGCGACAATCAGTAAGTTAACTGTTTGGAGCGGTTCTATTACCATAAAGCAAGATGGGAGGGCATCACAGTATTTTATATAGAAACCATAGGGCCCGATTTAGAATTTGAAGGAGGGTACTCCCTTTTCCAGGGTGGCGAAGGACATTACCTCTGACATCCTGACAGGCTCCCATCTATCAAATTTAGAGATAACCATTGGCCCAGGAGTCATCTTTGTACATTGAACAGAACCACCATCACAGCAGTTCCTTTCAATGTACAGAAACTTCGGTGGATGGCTGACATCGGTTGTGATGAAGGTTCACCACCCTTTTCAAATGTTTCTGTTTTAATAAAGCAAAGTGGAATGTTGCTTCTGAAAAACAAAAATCTAAGGACCCCCACACTCAGGCAGTTATTTCCCAGGATCAGGAGGTCCATTAATTTTTGTTTTCTGTCCACCAAACTCTAAATCATCATCAAGCAGCATGAGTATGGATTGTACTGATCAGAGTTGAGTTTTAGTAGCAACCCATATATCATTCCAATAGTGGGGGAAATAAGTAGGATCAGGAAAACTAAAGTATATCAGAGTAATAGAGCATATATGAGCAGTCAAAAGTGACTGTGGATTGGATGATGAGGTGACAGGTATATAAATAAAAGTACAAGAAAAGTAAACAAAGGCAGAAGTATATTCATCTGCATTTAGTCCATGTCTGAATAAATGTTTAATGGGTGGGAGCTGACTGATCAGTACATGATACAGGCTTGGTGATCCCTTGCTGAGCTCCATAGACCAAAAGTGTGTGCATGTGTATTGGACATACCTCCGCTCTCTATACAGCTGAAGTTCAAGAAAGAATGCTCCACCATTCAAGAAGTTACATTGCTAGCATTTAAATATTGGAAAAAACAGAGGACCCAGTTGAGACCTGGGTAAATTTAGTAACAAACAATGTCTCAGCGGGTAGTACTTGAAAATAGTTTGATATGGTGCAAAATCAATTACAACAGAACAGGGAACCAATAACAATTTTGATTAAAGTGGTCTGAATTGAAACATTTAGCCTTTCCAATGTATTAGTGATAACAGCACTATTATATTGTATGCATTGAAACACCTGCACAGCAAGTCTGTGAACTCAATGTAATTAAAGGTTTATGAACAGTGTTGGATTGAGAGCATGGTTAGGCCTGTGCACTCCCCAAAAATTGACCCAAATTCCAGAATTGTTAATTGTTTTGTAGTTTTATATAGTGTGAACTCGGTCTTTGGCAGGAAAAGGAGGCGAACAACAGAGACTACTTTATGCCCCCCTTCCATCAGGGGAGAGGGACACAAATACCTGAGGAGCGCCCTCACAGGCCCTAACCAGCCCCCCACCATCCTAACTTTCCAGTCCTCCTTCCTACCCCAGTCCTCTGTTAAGCGAGTGCTAATGGCGTCCCATTAGGAGCTCATTGAGGCCTCTGTCTCACCTGTAGGGGTCCATGGGGCAGGGACACCTCATGCTATGACAGAAGGAACAGCCCATTGTCATTCTGCCTCTGACAATTACCCAGACTGAGGTGGACCAGGCTCACTATATGTATGCAAAGGCTGTAATAACAGCCTTTTACATTGTGCACTTGCAGTGGATACAGGGATTGCCCTGGCTGATTGGACTGCTTAGTCCACCCAAAAAAAGCCCACAACTGGCATCAGCAACAGGCCCATCGGCCCATGTCTGATTGCCCAGCTTGCCAATCTGAGGCTGTTTATGAATCAGTGATAACCTAGAAAAGAATTCCTTTACTGCTTACAAATGCCAGATTGAATGGACCATATCCAGATTTTCCCTTGCACCAGCTCCTACATAATATTTTTGAGGTGCCCCACAGCCTAGCACTGGGGCAGGTCAAGTGGACAAGGTGGCAGGACAAAACCCTGCAGAAGGATGATGAAAATGCTGTCCACTTTTATGGCAGTACGTAGGAATGGAAGGGTTTGCATTCTCTGGCACAGGCATCTTCTGTCTCGATGTATAGGGCACCACTTAGGTATAGACTGGGAGGAGAAATAGGGACACAGATGTAATGATACGAAAACAGATTTCAGTTGTGCAATAATTCAATAAAATTGGAGAGTAGTGGGATCACCTGCATGTAGATTGAAGTAGAAAATAGCAACTGATACAGGACACATTCCTGAATCCTAATTGTGAGAACAAAGATAATGGTATCTAATATTGATTAAGGTCCACTATATCAAAGAAATGACCACCAAACAAGTAGTTAAAGATGTCCTCCAAAAGATGGACAAAGGAGAAATGTACCTTCTCTTTCTACTTTACTGAAAGGCAATCTTATACTGGATGGATCACCAACAGCCATGTCAGACCTAAGGCTATATCAGCCACTCCTCAAAACATACCAGACAGGCCTTAAAGCTCACCTGCCAGCCCTCGTAATGTTCAGCCATGCCTCATGAAAGCTCATGACCTAAGAACCATACCTTTCAACCCACCTGCCAGACTTAGTGGCCTACAAGCAAGACCTCACGGCTCAAACGTCAGACCGTGCAGACAATCAGCCAGAACTAGTGATCCATTAGCAGACATTTCAGCACACCAACCAGACCTCTCAGCCACCCACTTAGCCTCAAAATATATGAGCCAGATCTGAGAACACACCCACAAGCTACACCACACAATACATGTGCATCTCATGACTGACCAGCTGCATCTGAGGACCCTCAGACAAAAAGCACAGCACATGAGTCAGATCTTAGGATACATCAGCCAGATCACACTGCTCAACAGCTACACCACTATACTTACATCAGGACATGCCAGCAACACCTTAGAAACCAATAGCCTAGCTCCAGAACCGACTATTCTGGATTCCAGACATACTAGTCTGACCTACGTCCCCATAAGCTGAGTCATGGCAACTATACATCAGGTGTAGCCCTCCAGCCAGACCTTGTATCTCCAGATCTAGCACCTGGACCTGGGACCTCACCTGCCAGACCTGTAGGCTGAGGAATGACACCTTAGGACCCACCAGACTTACCAGATTGCTTCTGATTCCACCTGCTACCTGACTAGCCTAGACCTAGCCAGACATCTGCTCCAACAGCCCAAGCTCTGCTTCCTCAAGTTGAATTCTTCTGCCCCCCCCCCCCCCCCCCGCCCCTCATCAGACTTTGTGACCCAGCAGCAGGCATCAAAAGCCTACAAATTTAACCACTGGAGCATACCACCACCCAGATCACAACTTCCACCAGCCAGACCACAGCTTCAACAAGCCACACAGACCTCTCATCTCTCTAGGCAGACCATGTAGCCCTCCAGCACAGCCCTGTAAACTAACAGTCAGACTCACAACCCAGCTGCCTAAAATCTGAACCAACCAGCCAAAGCAGAAAACCTTGAGATGCACCAGCCACACTGTATAACGAAGCTGCCAGACCTCACAACTCATCAACTGGAACTTGCGCCCCATCAGCCAGGCCTGGTGACCCTCCAGCCACACCTTGTGAGCTGCCGGTCAGACCTCTTGACCTGCCAGTCAGACCCTGGAAGCCACCATGAAGAGATGAAACGCAGGGCTTTGAGATGCACCAGCCAGACATGATCAGGCAGATGGCAAGAAGACCCACCAGCTCGACTTCATGTTCTGACAGCTATACTAATCAAACAGTCAATCACCTAATTGGTTTGGTGCCTAAAACCCACCTGGCAACAAGACACTGTTTCACAGGCAGGAGAAACAGAACAAGACCTAATGAGCACCTTGCTGGAACCCATAGGCTCCACAGCTACCCCTTAGAATCCCACCAGCCAGAAATTAGCTCTGCATACCTGTTCTTAGAAGACACATATCACACCTCAGCCCCCCATTCATTGGAACCTATACATGAATATATCAGGACTCACCAGACTTGCCTCTGTGCACATGAGCCAGAAATCAGCCCCCACCATCTCGAACGCAGTACCTTGCCCCAACTGAACCTAAGCTCACAGCAGAAGAATATCAGCTGCCACCTGCCAGACCCCAGACACATCAGCTGGACCTTGGGACCCACCGGCAGGACCTCACATTTCATCAGTTTAATGTCACCCTTTCCAGGTAGACGTTATGTCGAAGAGGCATCCTTGAAATCCCACCCACCAGACCTCAGGATTCTCTAAACCAGACAATAGGCAGACTGCACTAACCACAAGCCAAACCTCAGGACATACCAGCAAGGCCTAAGGACTCATGTGGCAAACCTCCTGACCGGCCATTCAGATGTCTCAACCCAGACATCCCTGCCGACCTGAGCACACAAGAATCCATCAGGCACCACTCAGGACACATCAGCCTAACTCATGATCAGCCACCTAGACGTCAAGACCTACTAGTCATTTCTCAGTGCCCTTGGGCCAGACTTCAGCTCCAACAAACCAAATCACTAGCTGGACCTCAACTTCCACTAGAAGGACCTCAGTTTAAACCAGGCCAATATCAAGAACCACCAGTCGGAACTCAGTCTCACCTGCCAGACCTCTGTCCCCACTAGCCAGACTGCTGTTCCCTCCAGACATAACTCCCCTTCCACCAGACAGGCCTTGACTCCAACCAGAAACCTCAACTCCCATTAGACTTACTTCTCCTCCCACCACATGGTTCTTGCCACCCACCACAAGGCCCTGCCACCAACCACAAGGACCTTGCCACCATCAGCTAGACCTTACCACTCACCTAATAGGCCTTGCCTCCCACCATCCATGCTTCAGCACTCACCAGCCAGCTTGCAGGTCGCACCTGTAAGATGTCACCACTGCCAGTCAGAACTAGACACTCACCAGCTAGACCTTACCTCCACCAGTCATGCCTCAGGACCCACAAACCAGGCCTCAGGACCCACCAGTCAGACCTTGCCGACCACATGCCAACCAGATCTTAAGCCCTGACAGCTAGACCTCGGCAAACTCGAACCAGAACACACCCCTCATGCTGACCAGTGAAAAGACATACTAGCTCAACCTTAGGATCCACCACCCAGACCTGTCGACCCATCGGCCAGACCTTTTAGCCCAACAGCCTGGCCTCTTGTTCCAACAGCCAGACCTCTTGACTCACCAGTCAAGTCAAGCCTCAATGAGCGTGAGCCAGCTCTCACAAGGGATACAATAGAGGTCACCAAGGAGCCTCCCAAGATACAAGGTATGTGGGTGAGAATTATTCCTCTTTCTGAGGTAGTGTTGGAGGGCAGGACAAGATTGTTTTTATCAAACTGGCAACGTCTGACCCAAGACTCTTGGTTTCTCCAGGCGGTCTAAAGGTCCAAGCTAGAATTTTACAGTACTCCAACCCAACTATGTCCCCCACAAGAACTGTATTTTTCCCTATGAGAACATGAGGTCATCTCTGCAGAAATGTAGGCACTCTTGGAAAAGGAAGCCATTGGTTATGCTTCCCCTCATCCCGGGGGCTTCCTCAGCACCATTTTCTTGGTTGCTAAGAGAGGGGGCAGTTCTCGCTTGGACCTGAAGGACGCATACTTGACAGTTCCCATTATCCCCCTCACCAATGTTTCCTCCAATTCACTTGGTTCGGTCTCTGTTTGGAGTTCAAGGTCCTTCCCTTTGGTCTCTCAACAGCTCCTTGGTGCTTTACCACACTGTTCCGACCCATAGGAGAGGCCCTTTGTTCCAAAGGGGCGAGGTTGATCATCTACCTCGATGATCTGATTATTTAAACCCAAGATCTGCAAACAGTGGCCATGCATTTGGCCTGGGCAGTTCAACTCCTCCAAGACCTGGGGTTTATCATCAGTCAGGAGCATATGGAATTTTGGGGGTTCCAGATATATTTGGTGCTATTCCAATTGATCCTTCCTGCTCAAAAAATGCAGAAAATCAAGGAGTAGTTGAGGGCTGCGTAAGCCAGCCCGACAATCTTGTTGAGATCTGTGGCTCGGATTGTGGGTCTCCTGGTGCCGTCCATCCAAGCCATTTTTCCGGGTCCCTCCATTACAGGGTGTTACAAGGATGTATAAAACGTAGGCCAAGTGATGTAGAACAGGATAGTAGATTTATTCATAAGATCACTTCTTGGTTACAGGTTACTAGATGTTAGACAGATCCTTTAAAGTGCTCCAATACAAACACACTCAACATTCTATATGACCTCATCATAGGCTGAGCAGCAAGGCAGAGAACCTCTGTAGGGAGAGTGCATTGAGTAATTAGTACATTACAACACAGGGCTATGCAGAGACTCAAGGTCCAACACTTGCAGAAGGAACTGTCCTATGCAGATCAGGTTTGCCTCTCGTAAGAGGTCAAGACAGAACTGACGTGGTGGCTCGACCACATGAAGGCATGTAATGGCAAAGCGATCTTTGGTGGTTCCCCCGATGTCATCCTGGAGGCGCATGCCAGCAGATGGGTTTGGGTAGCCAGGTATGGGGCCCTGACCAAGTGGGGTCAATGGTCGGAGACCGAACTCCAGCTACAAATAAACTCCCTGGAGCTTCTTGCTGGTTCTTTTGTGATCAAGAGTCTCTCCCCCTCTCGGATCGATTATTGCATTCTGCTGAGGATGGACAAGATTTCAGCAGTCCATTATGTCAACAATCTGGGTGGTATGAGGTCACGGTTATTGGTGGAGATTGCCAAGGATTTCTGGCATTTTTGCCTTCAGCATCTGATCTCGGTTATAGCGGAATACCTGCCCGGGAGAAGAACTCAGGGGCGGATTGGCTCTCCCGCTTTCTTTGTGACTTCAGTGATTAGAGACTACACCCAAAGGCCTTCTTCATACTCAATCGCAGATGGGGCCCATGTTCAATGGAACTTTTCACCTCAAGTCTCAATCGGCAGCTTCTGAGCTTCCCCTATTCTTCAATTAAAGGCCGGATCCGGAAGCAGTAGCAACAGATGCCTTCTTACAAGACTGGTCTCCCCAACTGGGGCATGTATTTTCCCCCTTCAGCATGATCCAGAGAGTCCTGGCTCAGGTGCGGCATCAGAAAGCAGAGATTGTTCTAGTGACTCTGTTTTGGAGAGCACAACCTTGGTTCCCTTTGGTTCTGAAGCTGTTGTGCAAGAATCCACTTTTGATTCCAGTTCGCCAGAACCTGTTGTTGGACCCGATGGGCCAACCTCATCCGTTTCATCTGCTCGAGGCAACTCCGATTGGTGGCCTGGAGGGTTTCCGGGGTAGATGGCAAGTTCCAGGCATTTTTTTCAGAGGCTTCGTTCTTTATCAACACGTGTGGGCGTGAGGTGCCCACAAGTCATATACTTCGGCATGGCGATGATGGTCTCATTGGTGTGACGAACGGTAATCCGATCCCACTATGGAGGATGTCAGCCTGGTAATTAATTTCCTTTCTTCTTTGGTGACTTTTGGCCTAGCCTATAGGTCGGTTATATCTGTGGGACACCTCCCTATTGCAGGGAAACCGGTAGTGAATTCCTGGTGGCGTGCAAGCTCATGAGAGACATATGCTTATGTAAACCCCTGCAGGCCAGATATTCTGTGCTTTGGAATGTTAATGTGGTCTTAACATTTTTGGATAGATGGCCGGGGACTAAGTACCTTTCGCGTAAGCAATCATCTGCCCAGCTTACGATGTTGTTGTGCCTAATTTCTTGTAAGAGGGTATTAGATGGCCGTGCTCTTGATCTCTCTGGCAGAGTTTTTTCCCCTGATGGTGTAATTTTTTCAATTGTCAGACAAACTAAGTCTAATACTAGAACGGTGTCTTACCTGGCTTTCCCTAATAATAAAAAATTGTGTGTGGTACAATGTCTTAGGGCCTAAGAAGCGTTCACCAGTGAATTCTTGGTAAACCCTGGGGGACAAGTGCTCACTGCATTGCAGAAACCTTTCATGCCTGTGGCAGCTGCTATGTTGGCAAGGTGAATGCGTTGGTTATTGTCCGAAGCCGGTATTGATGTTTCTATATTTGGTGCTCATTTGGCCAGAGGTGCTATGGCTTCTAAATCCTTTGCTTTGGGTGAACGTTTAGGGGATATTTTGAGAGCAGCTGATTGATCCTCTGAATCGACCTTCAAGTCCTTTTACTATAAGACGATTGTGGAAATTGCCTCAGTGGTGGTAGCATAGCTTTGAACAAGCATAATCAGAGCCTCCGGTCCTGATCTAGAATGTACAATTTTCTAACCTACGCAATAAGAATTTTCAATTCTATTAAGAACACGGAGGCGAGTATTATCCCATCCTGATGTTTTGTGTATTACACAAATACGTAAGATCTAAGTATACTTTTCGGTGATAGTAATACTCATATGTGATTGTTTCTGGGTTTCCCGCCCTGTATGTGATGTTTATACTTAAAAGCTGTTTGCTATTTTCCTATGCATAAAAGTTTCATCTTTGGGATAGATATTATGGCTTCACATTCTGGTTTCACAGGAAACGACCAGAAACGGACGTAAGATTGACTGCTGCATGCGAGACGTATCTCACTCAAGAGTTCCCGTTATGGTGAAGACGGCCACGTTCCTCACCGCACGTTTTGGAGGACCACTTCGTAGGTAGTGGTGTTATGTCGTCCTCTCCGGTTGGGAGGGTTGGAGGGCCTAATCCCTAAGTTTTTGGGACAAGGTTTTAATTTCTGGATGTTTATTTCGATTACAAAGAAATAAGATTCTAAAATGCAGGTTTCTGATCTTAAAGGACATGATTATCTGCGATTGGTGCATGTGACTACTGGTGGTTCTTGGGTTATGTAGTTTTTCTTTTGTATTGTTTTAATTGGCTGCTGTGAATTTATACAGTAAAGAGAGAGAAGCATAATCCTTGCCTCCATGTCCTTAATAGAGTTGAAATTTTTTATTTCATAAGCTAGAAAATTTTACATTTCGCTTCTGCGTCTGGGCTGTTATGGACGCTGAGGTAGAGGTCGTCAGGAGCCACTAATTGTGTGCTGTAAAACGGTGCCGCATATTACTGAACTCCTTGAAGGCAGCTCTTTAGAAATGTTAAAAGGGGTTCCATGGGGGGGCGTGGTCTGGCCACGCAGGAAGATGGCCGCCTGACGAGTGAGCTCCGCCGCGGGATGAGCCCCTAACGAAACTCTCTCACCTTCCATCGGCTTTGGAGTCCTCTTTTCATGCCCTGCTGCAGCCGGAAGGTGGGGGGCAGGATTTGGGCGGGTTTCGGAGACATGACGACAACGGCTCCCTGTTGCTGACCGTCTCGACGGTGTTATGTGGTGCTGCGTATCCGGCGCACTCTGCCTGACGTACTCCCTCAGACCGCCTCATCCTCCTCATGAAGCCGCGCCTCCGATGTTGACGACGAGCGCCTGCCTGTTTTCACTTGACCGCGCCTCCTTCAATTTGCCTGCAGCAACACCTCCTCCAGGAGTTTCACCTGACAGGAATCATGGTTCTTGCCGCGCTGTTTGTCTGCTACTGGTAGGGCTAATTCCTCCTACAATACTGTTATAGCGCCTTTGCCACCCATTTCACTCAGGAATTGTGCATCCCATCCTCTGCAAGGTCAGCGACCCTCTTGCAATTGGAATTCGTGGTTCCTCAAGCTCAGCTGAACTTAAACGCTGAACCTTTCGCTCTTTTATGAGTTGTTTCTCCTCACCTTCACTACAGCTGCAATTTTGCGCCCTTTGACTATTGTAAAAGTTGGTGCTTCATGGAAGTGGCTTTCTTTAGCGCAGACTGACTGACATACATAAGAGTGTGTCTCCTTCCAATGTCGTCATAGCGCCCTCGTCAACTTTTTCAGTCAGGAAGTGTGTTCTCTGCTCCTGCATGGGCTATGACTACTCTGCATTCTGAAGTCTTGATTATTTAAGTTTCGCCGCAATCACAATTGTGTCTGTCACCGCCATAAGCGCGCATAAGCTGTTTCTCATTCTATTACAGTTATATTTACGCGCCTTTTTTTGAGCATAGCGACAGTTGATACCTTGTCATTCCACAGATGTCACTTCTCCCATCTCATAACACTTTCTGTCATCATATTGACTGATCACACAAATTACCCTTTCAACTTATAGCTTTGGAAGTGTTTCCTTTTGCATTAGATTACTCTTTCTAACCCTCTTTACTGTATTTATGAATGTAATTATACTGTGCTCAAGGTTTAGGGAGACACTTAGCAATGATTTCTCCTTTATAAAAATATACTTTTGCATTTCAGTGTTTGAAAGTGAGTCATAAGCTCCTTTTGGGGAGACCAGTGTATTATTATCATATACATGTACAGTTATTAATTGTGTTGCTTTTGCGTATTCCGATACTTTGCCATATTTTTTGTGATTACATATAAGCATCTCATAACAAGGAAAGACGTCTTCACGTATTTTCAAAGTTTCCATCAAGCATACTCTCCAAATGTCTGCTACTAAGCAAGGAAATAAGACTCCTAAACCACTTCTTTTCGCAGAAGCTCTTAAACAGTCTACTAATATGCCAACAAAAGGCAATGCATCCTCCCCAGCCACTTCACCTCAAGCTTCGCCCTCTAATGGTGGGCAAGCGTCGGCGGCAACCATGCAGCGTATTCTGCATGAAATATCTGAGGTTAGTCGCCGACTAGATGACATGAACCTCACATTCACATCCTTAGCTGAGGAGACTAAATCAATTAGAACGGAAATTACCAGCTTCCATGCGAAGGTTGAATCCCTTGACTCCAGAGTTCTGGCAATGGAGAAACGATTTGATTCCCTTCCAAACAAAGACCAAGACCTTTTATTTTTTCATAGCAAACTCATTGATTTGGAAGACCGAAGTAGGAGGGACAACATCCGTTTTTTTGGTTTTCCAGAGCGCATTGAAGGACAAAACTCCAGTGCATTTTTGTGTCATATACTTCCAAAGCTGACTGGCATTTCTTTCATTCCACCTCTGGAGATACAGAGAGCTCATAGAATTGGCCCTCCACGTAACGATCCTGCTGCGCGCCCACGGCCGATCATTGCCTGTTTTCTTCGCCATGAACAAACAAGACAATTACTGGCTGCTGCTCGGTTACAAGGCTCCTTTTCCTTTGAAGGTCATCGGATTCATATGGCAGCTGATTTCTCTAAGGAAACAAATGAGCGGCGGAAAGCCTTTCTCTCCATGCGACCTCAATTACGTCAATTAGGCATCAAGTATGGCCTGTTTGAACCTGCACGTTTTCGCATCACCAGAGATGGAGATTCTAAGGACTTTTATGACCCAGAGCAACTTCAGCAATTTTTGGACTGTCTCCAACCTCAAGATATAGAGGTCCTCACTCCATCTTCGCAGCAGGATCAGTCCCAATCACCCTATAAGTCTTCTACTCCATTGCCAGATCGCAGCAGACGCCCTCCTAGTAGTCCTCGGCCTCGTGGTAGGGACTTTGAACGACTTCATCGTTCACAAGAAGACAGGAAATCTGCATTACAATCGGTTTCGACGGCTCAATTCCCGCAAGATCTGCAAAGAGACAAGTCCAGGTCTCCTCTTTAAACTCCTTCAGATGCGGACTGAATGATTCTTTCTCCCTTGAAAGTTGTTATCTTCAGGCCTTTTGGTAGTTAATTGTAGACTCCATACTTACTTGTGAGTCTCGTTTTTTATTGTTAGTTACATTAAGGTTAGTTAACGTATTTTGGCATGTTTTGCTGTTCTCATAATGTCTGCTTACCTTTTTTCTTTTCTTTCTCACTAGCTATATGCCTTATTCTCTTCTTCTTCTTTAACCCTGTTTTCTACTATTTCTCTGCATTATAGTGTTACTTTTTTATTCTTAATATATTATTGGCTCTCCATATTACAATTTACAGCATATTACTATTAGTCCTGCATTTATTTGGGTGCCCTGGCACCTAATTGTTTGATTATAGTTTTACTAATTTATTTTTGCCCGCCTGCATATTGGTTTAAGTCTATTTATATGCGCAATGTATGCTTTATGCTTTTAGGTTATTCTATGTTATCTAATTATTACTTGATCTCTTCTTCCTGAGCAATGCTTCACAGCTTCTAAACTCCTATTTTGCTCTTTCTTACTCTTCTATTGTCCTCCATCGTACTAGTGTTCTCTATCAAAATGTTCTTATGGGCTCTCCTTCTATATTATTATTATCTTTCCTAATCCTTTCTCTTTTTCTGTGGGGTTTTTCCCGCGGCGGCGCTCCAGTGCGCCCAGGCCCGCGGGTAACAGTTTAAGGTTTCTTGATCTTTACTTGCTACTACCTAATATTTTATAGTTTTGTTTACTATTGTATCATCTGTCCAAATCTCATCTTCTTTTCTTTATTGCTCTTTTAATTGTTTCTTCATGCTTTTCACTTGAACCAGAGTATCGTTTTTCCATTTTTATATATTTCCGTTTCCCTCTTTTTTGTCTTTAACCTCTTGTTCCCTTTGATTAGTTCAGAACGTTGTTTTGTGCTTTATTCTCCTGGTATTGATATTGGCACTACTCTAATACGGCAAAAACACATTCTCTAAATACAATTACTTGGAATGTACATGGTCTCACCCATTACATAAAACGGAAGAAAGTACTCTCTTACCTTCAGACTAAACATGTAGATGTGGCTTTGCTACAAGAGACTCACTTGGATGCTCTAGAATCAGATAAACTTTGCAGAGATTGGGTGGGCAATGTTATACATAGTAGCATTCAAAAAGATGAATCCAATGACGCAGGTCCCTCTCGCAAATGTGGAGTTGCAATCCTCCTTCGCAAGTCACTTCCGGTCACTGTTTCTAAAACATGGTCAGATGTAAATGGCCGTTATGTATTTGCTAAACTCAAAATTGGAGATTCTCACATTTGTGTAGGATCTGTTTATGCCCCTACGGGTACCAAAAAAACATTCTTTCTTCAATTATCCCGCCTGCTACTAGAAATTAATTCATCACAATATTTGATTGGCGGAGACTGGAATGTGACACAAGACTCCATTCTAGATAAAACTGGCCCATTAGATAGGGGCAATGCATCAGATAGAGCTTTGCTAGGTGATACCATATCAGATAATGGGTTGGTTGATCATTGGCGTTTCAGCCATCCAACGGATAAGGAATATACCTTTTTTTCATCGGTCCATGGTACATTTTCTCGTCTTGATTATTTCCTCATCTCGCATAACGTAGTTCAATTGGTCACAGACTCCTGCATTCTGGAGGCAGCCTTGTCTGACCACTCTCCTGTTTTCCTTTCCCTTGAATTGGGACTTTCTAGGCCTGGACGAAAGCCCTGGCGTATGAGTATACAACGTCACAGGACTCCTACTGGTAAATCCCAACTACAATCACACCTTCAAAATTATCTTTCCATTAACCAGGGGTCTGTGGCCTCCAGCAGGACTCTTTGGGCTGCAGCTAAGGCTACTATAAGGGGCCAATTAATGCGTGATGCAGCAATTGCTAACAAGCAAAATGCAAGGAGACAAGCTGAGCCAGAACATGACATACAAACCTACTCTCACTTGTATATAGCTTCCCCGACCTTACAAAATCGTAAATCACTCGAACAAGCCCGAATGGCTTTAAACAGTCTTTTTACGTCTAAAGCAGAATATGCCTTACAGAAAATGAAAGGTCGACACTACGAGCAAGGGGAAAAGGCGGGAAGATTATTAGCTGCGCAGTTACGCCAGAGGGAGGCGGCTATGGCCATTCCGGCCATCAGATCAGCGCAAGGAGACTTGTGCACAAAGCCTCAAGATATTGTTAATGAGTTCGCCTCCTTTTATAAATCCCTCTACACTTCAGATAACCGTATGGATTCGGATAAGATGTCAGCATTTCTTGCAAAGGTGCATCTTCCTTCTCTCTCAGCGGATGGCAGAGCCATTCTTGAGGGTGACATAACCAAGGATGAGGTTTCTCGTGCGGTAGCTGCCCTGCCCTACCACAAGGCCCCCGGTGAGGATGGATTTCCTGCTGAATTTTATCGATGGGCAGGTCACAATGTTATTGACACTCTACATGCCGCATTCCAAGAGGCGGATAGTGTATCTTCATTAGGCTCCCTTTCTAACAAAGCTATTATTGTTGTGCTTCCGAAGCCAGGTAAAGATCCCCAACTTTGCAGCAGCTATCGTCCTATTTCTTTGTTGAACTCTGATATTAAAATCTTAGCTAGTATCCTTGCATCCCGTTTACGTAAAGTCTTACCTTCTTTGATACACCATACTCAAGTAGGCTTTGTACCGGGACGTTCTTCCCGGAATCATCTGCGTTCTCTGGCCCATGCACTGTGGTCAGCTCAGCATCTTACAGAAGATGCGTTAGCCCTTTCACTTGACGCAGAAAAGGCGTTCGATCGCATTGAATGGGATTATCTCGTCACGGTCATGGACAGATTTGGTTTAGGTACCAAATTTATCGATAAGGTACGCTTATTGTACAACAACCCCTCTGCCCAGGTGAACTGTGGTGGGTTTTTATCTGACACTTTTACGATTAAGAGAGGGACACGCCAAGGTTGCCCATTATCTCCCCTTCTCTTTCTTCTGGCTATGGAGCCTTTGGCTGCTACCATTCGCCAATCTGATGAGGTCTCAGGTGTCCCCCTCCCCATCGGACATTCCAAAATATACCTATATGCTGATGACATTTTACTCACTCTTACTCGTCTTCCTCGGTCGCTTCCTTCTCTTCTTCAAATTATTAATGATTTCTCTTCTTTTTCAGGTTATAAGATTAATTGGGACAAGAGTGAGGCATTACCCATTTCTAATGGAACCACAAAAGCAGCTATTTATGGATTCCCTTTTCACTGGCAGAATTCACGCCTTAAATACTTAGGTGTCCTAGTTAACAAAGGGTTACAAGACATGGTTGCAGATAATTTAACTCCTCTAATCTCCCAAATGCAACGGGATTTTGATAAATGGAAGGCTTTGGGTCTTTCTCTCTGGGGTAGAACCCAGGCTATTAAAATGGTTACCCTTCCGAGATTTCTTTACATTTTAGGTATGCTTCCCCTACAGATTCCCTTATCCTTGCTTCGATCAGTAGATGCCCAGATTAAAATTTTTATTCTGGCCACCGCTAAACCTCGTCTTGCTATAACAAAGCTAAAGGCTCATCAGTTATCTGGCGGAATTGGCCTTCCTTCTATTGAACACTATTCTCTAGCGTTACACATTTCCCAACTCTCCTATTTTTTACCTGGTATCAAAGACTTACCACAATGGGTTAAAATAGAACGACATCTTCTTTCCTCAGAAACAAATCTTACTCCTTTGTATGGTAGTGGTACCAGTCGCTTTGACCCGAAAAACCCAGTGTTATCTGCCATGCACAAATCCTGGCAGAAAAGTCATAGGTTACTAGGTTCAAATCCAAGAATCCACAACAAGGCTCCCCTATGGAATAATTCGGGTATCCGTATCAATGGTCGTATGTTATCCTGGCCTGAATGGCAAGCTGCAGGTATCCTTTGTCCGGATCAACTTCTTCACGATGGTGACTTTAAATCGTTTTCTCAGCTTAGTGTGGAATTTGACCTTCCCCTTGTGGTAAATAATTTAATTACCGGGACTTAATTTGATACAGAAAAATAATAAGAATAGCTCAGTAAAATAAGAGGCAAAATCCGTGATATTAGAGGTTCGGAATGGGCTTTATTCCAATGGACGATTCGAATCGTGGACTCCAAGTTCCATCACCACGGAGGTTCAGGAAGTGAAGTACATACTTTATTGATAAGTAATCACTTTTATACAATAGGCATTACAGTGAAGCAAATGCAGGAGGCGTAACAATTGATAGTAAAGATAAAACATACATGCGTAGCAAAAGTGGGTGTAACTGGGTGTAACTAAAGAACGTCATCAGGTATGATGTCATAATAGGGTGGTTCCATGAAAGAATTTTGCAATGTCAGCAGAAATACTTGGCAGAAATGCGCGCGCAGCAGCATGACGTATGATTGACGTGCGACTAGGGGGTGAAGGGGACTTGACATTTAACTCTACATGTGGCGACAGATGTCTGGAGGGTCAAGTCAACCTAATCCCAAATCATATCTAACATCCTATGTTTAAAGAACTATGTTATCCAAAAGAGAGGTCTCTTAGAGTAGAATCTTATTCTATACTGACTATACTGACTGTTAGTGCGTGTACAAGCGTCTAAGTGTCTACACTAGATGCGAGGGCAGAAGTCTTCCATAATAATAGGGCTATGAATTACTTGCATAAAGACAGAGAAGCCGGGCCTTTGCTCGGTAGCTGGAAGAATGTTTACTTAAACTACTAGACAGGAATGCATTGGGCAGGGAGCGGAGCAGATAATTTCGAAGGTGAAATACAGTTTTTGGCAGGCAACAAGCTGATGTCAGGCACCGTTAGCTGCGCAGAGAATGAGGACAAAGTTCATGGATACAGATGCAGGCTCAGACTGGAGCTCTCAGAGGCAGAAGGCAGGAAAAGCTTGATGACAGAATCAGGGCCTACTTGCCTGGACTGTAAAATGGCATAAGTGAACCATATAAAGCCGGTGGCCTTTCATACTTAGGAATGGAATATCCGGCCTATTCATGGCGGATCTGAAAGAGGACATGTTGGCGGTGGACACACATGTGTTTGCGTCTTCATAACTGGAACTGGAGGGAACATACATGTACTTGTGATTTATACATGGAACCGTTGGGGTCCAAGATAGGGGACATAACTGATCAGAAAAATCCATATTTCCACATTCCCTCCTTGTCCCCTACTTGCCCGTTAAGAGATATCAATCTTCATCAATCCGTTGATCTGTTCATATAGCATCATTTGTTCTTCTTTTTTCTTCTGGGATGAATGAAATCTTGGTGGTGGAATACACGATGTGGCACACAGACCACAGATCGCTGGTCCACATTGTAGACATAGACAGCAACTGAATAGTATGAGAAAGCCAATACCTAGGAAGGATAGGACCTTCCATCCAAAGGTAGATAATACACTCCAAAACCAACCGGACCAAGTCCAGGTGCCTGGATTCTGGTGTATCTGGCTTACAATCTTATGAAGGCGAGTTATGGCTTTATATACAAATGGCGAATTTTCTGGTATGAAAAATGCAACAGCTTGATTTGATGACCCTACAAGCTCCGCTCCTATCGGCCAGGATAACGTCAAGGACAAGACTATTTTGAAGCACAACAATCCGCATAGCAGACTGCTCTTCTGTTAAATTGCCTAAGGCGGAAATAGTTTCGTTCACTACTGCTTCAAGGGTTCTGGTTAATCTACGTATCAGCTTACTATTGGTAACTGTACCTATATAGGGAAAGAGACCTTTATTGAAATCTGTGTATTTTTCCCATGCTGTTTCAGTGTAATCGACTATTGGGAGATCTCTCCTTTCTCTATTGTGTACTAAATGAGTATTTCTATGATAATCAGGAGGAGCTAGGAAAACAGGTGGTAAAAGGAATCCGATGTAGCAGGTACCATCCCAATCTAGAGGCAGACGTATATATGCCGTCTGACCACATATAAAATAGGAATGGTGGGAAGCTCTAAATGTCGACTTGCCTTGATCACTAAATTCTATTACAGTGGTGCATCTACTATGGCCCATATGTATGGAACCATTCTTTCTTACACATAATTCACCCTTTACTGGAAACACTGACATGGCGGGCAAAATTGGAGTAGCTTCGGATTCGACATTCAAGATCAAGAGATTAAGCGTAAAATTACCTAATCCATATACTTCATTTTCTAGATCAGTTCCTGTTCTTTTGGGAAGTCCCTCCTTGTTGGGGTGGCAGACTTTAAGTAAAACTACGTTCAGATTTCCCCGTACCCCGTTGTCTTGATAAACTGCGGAGTTCGAATCTTGGGAATTAATTAAAATAAACCATGCTCCACAGGAGCCGTTGTGTGTGAACGGATATGGAAAGAGAGGTAGAATTCCTTTATAATTCAGATAGGGAGGGAGTCGGCCACATATCCAACAATTTGTAGCATTGCTAACCTGATGGGAATGAAGTAACATACTAATAAAAGTGTTATTGCGCAGCGCAAATCTATATGACAATTCATGCGGAGGTAATTCACTAAAGGAATGTTCAGCAGTAACATTATAAACATATCTAGAAATAGGATAACATATGTGCAACAATATACTTGCAGTAATTATTAAAAGACTTAGGAAAAACAGAATTAATAACGTCACTGTGCAATGACTACGCAGTGATTTACAGTACGCATGTCGTTTCAGTTTTATCCTTTTGTTTCTTTCTCTGTACAGGTCTAAGGGATACATGTCAGAGACAAATTCGACCGCTTCACCTTGGAGAGGACTTAAACAATCAAATTGCCTGACTGGTTAGACCTGAGTTTTAGTTTATATAGTTCACGACTATTCAATTCAACCAAAGGAAGTTTACTCGGGGAAGACACGCAAGGTGTGTCGTTTACATCTGATGGTAGTCCATGAAATTTCTTGATATGACTTGAATGTATCCAGCCTTTTCGACCTTCGATCTTTACGGCTGTCCTCGTCGTTAGCAATACGAGCTGAGGCGACCTCCACCTAGGATCCAGCTGAGACTTCCGATCAAAGTTCCTCACTAAGACCAAATCTCCTGGAATTACGTCATGGGGTTTCACCTCAGTGTTGTCGGGAAAAGCTGCAGCTACCTGTGAACGACAAGATTGTAGTGCAGACATCAAGGAAGCCAAGTAATCTGTCAGCATATTACAGTCAATATCAGTTATTTTGCGTGGTATAGGCGTCCCCCACATATTTGGTGGTCTGCCAAAGATCACCTCATACGGGGATAGCCCTGTTCGAGAGTGCGCTACCATTCTCATGTAAAAGAGTGCAACGGGTAAGGCTACTACCCAGTCGACACCTTTCTCTCTACATATTTTAGACAATCTAATTTTCAGAGTTTGATTATGTCGTTCCACGAGACCTGCTGCCTCGGGGTGTCGGACACAGTGGAATCTCCACTGATAGCCTAACAAGAGTGAAACGTGTTTCATTAGTTCGGATGAAAACGGCTGGCCGTTATCTGAGTAGACAACACGTGGTAAACCGTACCGTGGGAAGAATTCTCGAACTAACTGTTTGGCAGTAGTCGGGGCAGTGTAATCTGAAACCGGGTATGCCTCTGTCCAACGGGAAAGAGCACAGACAACTACGAGAACATATTTGAATCCTCGACATCGTTCCATCTGGATATAATCCATCTGGAGGACTTCAAAAGGGTGATCAGGAGGCTGAAATCCACCCTGTTCTACGGGAATGCTTTTTCCTGGGTTAAACTGACAACAGATCATACAGGTACGGACCTTTTGTTTAGCTGCTGCTCGTAAATGTTTGTTGAACCAAATGTGTTGGATGCTGTCTAGCATAGCTTTTTCTCCTAGATGTGCTGGACTATGTACAGTGTTAATAACGACTTGGACCATTGAATCAGGAAGGAACCACACAGATTTTTCCTTCGTCATCCATCCTTGATCCGTTTGGATCCCTCCTAATTCAGTCCATTTCCTTATTTCGTCTGGAGTAGCATGTGTCTGTATGTCAATTACGTCAAGAGCGGGATCCTTAACTATCATGCAATGTGTTGGTGTCGGGACTATTGTCTTTGTCATGTCGGATGTTTGAGTTTGAGCTGTCTGTTTAGCTGTTCTGTCAGCTAGATCATTGCCTTGAGAAATGATATCAGTAACTTTCGTATGAGCTTTACATTTCATAATTGATATTGCAGTGGGTAGATGTATTGCATCTAATAAGGCATGAATGAGGGGTCCGTGCTGAATGTGGGCACCGTGAGAAGTTAAATAACCTCTCTCTCGCCACAGCACGCCGAAGTCATGTACAACTCCGAATGCATAACGTGAATCAGTGTATATGTTGACTTTTTTATTTGTGGCTTGAATACAGGCTTGTGTCAGAGCGATGAGCTCTGCTGCTTGAGCGGACAAGGTATTTATACAATTTGTTTCAATGATTTCAGCGTCTGTTGTGACTGCATAAGCGGCCACTAACTCTCCTGTACCTGTTCTCATACATGAACCATCTACATACAACGTCAGGTCTGGGTCTGACAATGGAACGTCTGTCAAGTCTTGTCTAGGTTTCGTCGTGATAGTGATAACTTCAATACAATCATGTGCAAGTGGGTCTGTTCCATTTACAGGTAACAGTGTGGCAGGATTCAATGTACTACAACGTCTGATTTCTATATGTGGCTGAAACAATGTTAATTCGTAACCGGTGAGTCGTGCTATAGTCAAGTGTTGTGTCTGTGTGCAGTTCAAGAGAACCTCTACTGCATGTGGTACTTGTACTGTCAATGGATGTCCTAATACTATGGCATCGCTTTGTCTGATTGCTAAAGCTGTTGCTGCCACTGATTTTAGGCATGCAGGCAAAGCCTGAGCTACGGGATCTAATGTACTAGAAAAATAAGCACATGGTTTGTGTGATCCTGCTTGTTCCTGTGTGAGTACAGACAAGGCAGTACCTTCGCGTTCTGTAACAAAGAGTGTAAACTGTTTATTGTAACATGGTGTTGCTAAAACAGGTGCTTGGCATAAGGCTTTCTTTAGGCCTTCAAAAGCTTGTGCATGTTCCTGAGTCCAAGGGAGAACAGTCGATGTGGCTGCCTCCTGTGTTGTCAATTGAATGAGTGGTTTTGCTAGAAATGCATACTGAGGGATCCACTGCCTACAATATGAAGTGAGGCCTATGAAAGCCCGCACCTCCTTTTGTGTCTTGGGTATTGGCATATTTGCAATTAGCTGGATGCGATCTGGTGTAAGCTGCCTCCCCTCCTTGGACAGCGAGTGACCAAGGTAAACAACTCGCTGGACACAGAATTGCAGCTTAGAAGGGGACACCTTGTGCCCCTTTTCGGCCAAAAATTGTAATACCGTCAGTGATGCTTTCTCACATTCAGGTTCGTTTCTAGCGGTGATCAGCAGATCATCGACATATTGAAGCAGGGCAGTGTTGACTGGCATGTGGATACTGTCGAGTTCTCGTTTCAGTGCTTGGCTATAGATGCTGGGGCTTTCTGTAAATCCTTGAGGTGCGCGTGTGAATTTAAAGCTACGTCCATTTAAACTAAATCCGAACAAGTATTGGCTTTCCGGATCTATTGGGACGCTGAAAAAGGCATTCTTGAGATCAATTACAGTAAAGACTGTTGCTTCGGAATCAATAGCTGTCAGTAATGACGAGATATCTGGGACCACAGGGAATTGTGGCACAATGCATTTGTTCAATTCGCGCAGATCAATAACCAATCGATATACTGGCGGGGCCTTTGGATCTGTTCGTTTAAGAATCGGACTTATCGGGGAATTACATACATTGGAGTCTGTTTCCACAACCACTCCTTGGACAATGAGCTCGTCAATAATTTGCAGTAAAGCCACTACAGCATCTGGTGGTAACTTGTATTGTCGCATTCGTGGTAGTACCACTCCTGCCTTTAGTGTAACTCGATATGGTGTAATATTCATGCAACCCACATCAGTAGGGCCTTGTGCCCATAAATGTGTAGGTAAGGTCTGCAGTCGGGGATCCATGTCTCGAGACACATAGTGACCTTTGAAATCACGTAAAAACAATCTTACTCCTTCCGGAGAACAACATATTATAGCTCCTAGAGCTTTCAGTGTTTTTATACCTAACAAGTTTTCTGGACATGATTTAGTAAGCAATAAATCTGTAGTTCGGGTCAAGGGTCCTATCGTAAGTGGAAGAGGCTGTGATACTTCATTAACAATAGGTTTTCCTGAAAAACCAAGGGAAATATTATGTGAGCCTGAGAGGGGTGCCCCTGGAACTTCACTACGTTTTATAGTTGTTCGACTTGCCCCTGTATCAAGTAAAAATTTTCTATCTTGGCCTAATAGTTCACTATGTACATAAGGTCCTTCTTGGTCTACAGGGACCTCGATAAGGGGTAAGTCAACTTCCCTCTCTAGGCTGGTTCATGCGTATCGTTGATAATCAGGATAGTCATACTGTGCGGTCTGGTACAGCTGTCGTGTCGTGGTTTGTGTGGCAGCAACAGGCAGCGCTGGTGCAGCTGGCACAAACTGTATAAACTGTTGTGGAGCTGGCATGGACTGTGCATGCTGCGGTGCTCCTTGTTCATTCTGATCCTGTCTAGGTGGCCGTGGTCTTTCTTGTGTTTTACCTGTGGCGATATTACGCTTCAAGACTGGGCAATCGTGTATGTAATGACCTGGTTGTTTACAATAGTTGCATGTCCCTTTTACAGGTCCTGCTGAATCACCGGACTGTGTCGTACCCTTTTTATGACCTTCAGCTGGAACTGTCTGGGAGACTAGCATTTTCATTTTTGTGTCTTTCATGCGTCTCTGCTCATGTTCTTGTTCCTCTCTAATTCTATTGTAATGGTACTGTAACATTTGTAACATTTGTGATGGGGTATTACCTTGCCAGGTACTCTCGAATTTTAATACTCTATTCTTCACCTGGGGCAAGGAATTTTCAACTAATTTTGTCACAAACAGGTGTGGGTATGACTCGCTACTTGCTTTTATACCACTATTTATACCAAAACATTTTTCGAATCGGGCATAGAAATCACTAGTGTCTTCATCTTGCTTTTGTTTACAGGCTGAGATTGCACCCCAGTCTTCCTTTTTCGTGGTTAATAAACGTGGCAGTACCTGTACTAGTAAACCTGGTAGTGCTTTAGTTTTATCCCCAAGCCCTGCTCCTGCAGTTCGGGCCTTTTCTTCTGCTTCTAATGCTGTCCATTCTATCTTTTGGTCTCCCACCTCCCACTCTTTTTCCTTAAGTTTTTCATAAATGCCAGCAGGCATTAATACCTTTAATATTGTCATAATGTCGGGATAGGTATACTCTCCCATGAGTAACATGTCTTTAATTTCTCGGTGAAAACCCGCTGGGTCTTTGTCATGACTGGGTACCACTTTCTTCATTTCTAACAATTCTATTTTCGATATGGGCGTATATACATATACACGTTTAAACTGATTGTCCTCGCCCTTTATTGGGTGTACTTCTCGTAAGGGATTCTGTCTGTCCATGTAATACGTCGTTCTTTCCTTGATGGGCAGTGAGACATGTTCTGGGCATACAAAAAGAATGTACTGCTTTCTTGATTCTAGTATTTCTCTAATTAACTTAGTACCTGAACCTCTCCATCTATTCGTGAGTAATTCAGTCAATATATCAGGTAAAGGACCAGGATCGGAATGTTGGCTTTTATAAAGTATAAGAAGTTGTTGAATCATATAAATCCCAGCTAAACGCTGTTCATCTGGGGTGAGGTTCAAAAATGTGTGTGCTACTGTATCATCACCATATTTTCCGGGACTGTCAACCCAATGAACGGCTGACCTGGCTAATTCTTGTTCATCCATAGAATCGAGTAAATGATAACCCCTTCGTTCTCGGAGTAATTTGTCAGCGGCTTGGAACGAATGCTCGGGGGACCTTATATTTATTATAGGTATTTGGAAATTCCTGTTATTATCTGGACCTATCGGACGTATCGGGTCAGTGAAACATCTAGTACTATTACAAGATCTTCCTCTACCTACATAGGCTATGGTTTCTGACTGTCCTGTGGGCAGTCCTGATCCTTCCTCCTCCTCATTTTGTTCAAACTGGTCTATCGCTAATCTCTCTTCGTGTAGGCGTTCTATTTCTTTACGGATCTTTCGGCACATGGCTATTATACATTTTTGCCTATCATGTCTCCCTTCTGATATATTCTGGCTCCATCTGGTAAGGGTTTGCATTATTTCCGGATCTACCCCCGGTCGGTCTTGATTTCTGATTACACAATTTATGAGGAAACGTAACAGTTCCCCCTGTATCTCCACTTTCTGGTATTCCATAGCTCTGTTAATACATTCAGAATCTCGCCCTGTTTGGACAAAATGATATATATTGTCTAGATGCATAGTCATTCCTGGTAGCTTTCCTAAATACACCGCAGCTCGTCTGATACGTAATGATGCCAGGATCATTTCGTCCTCTTTTCCGGGCACAGGGTCATATCTACAATCTACAAGAAGTTCCTTAAGCGTGCGGGAATTTATGAGTTTGGGGGTACGTGGATGTGCTGATTCTTGAAAAGTAAGTTTATTTATTCTGGGTGGCGTAGAAAAAATGTTGGTAGCACCTCCGGTAGCCCCGTCTGGGGTATCGGGCGTGAAAGGATTCGTTGAACGCGATACAGCAACTATAGGTGTGGACACAGCTGTAGAAGCAGCTGTAGGAACAGATGTGGAAACAGATGTGCTTGCCGGAACTTGTGTCAGGATTTGATGCTGTAGGGATACAGATACAGGATCTTGGCGTTGAATCTCCCCGGCAGACGGTCTATGTGGGGCGGGGTTAGCATACTCGGGAGCTGCGTCATCTAAGTATGAGGAAAGAAAAACATCTTCTGCTGTTCTAGGATGCCCCTTAGGATGCATTTTTATTGGGAACAATGGGGGTGGCAAGTCTTTTGGTATCTCCGGAGTAGCCTTAGGTAATCCCTCGGCCAGAAGGGGATACATACCATTCATAAGGGCATTTCTTTGTCTGTCTACTTGTTCTGATTTCACTCGTGTACCTTCTTCAATTAATAGATTTTCTCGGACTTTATTTGAATTTTCCTTATTCCTCTCTTCCTGTCTACGTGCTTTTTCTGTACGTCTATACGATTCTTTACGCCATAATTCAATGGCGTCTTTCTGTGATTGTCTAGCTTTCCTTTTCCATAATTCTTCCTCTACTTTCACGATGCAATCTGCATCCCAGGTCCCAGCTGCGGGCCACCTCTGACTTTCTGGTAATTCCTTAGTGTAGTCTACCCATAGATCAAGAAATAATATGGCGTCTAAGCCGTGTTTATGATACATGAAGTACCCTGGAGTGTCCCTAGGAGGAATGGGAACAGCTTCTTCGAGTGCCCCTTTTCTAGTTGTGATCTGTCTTAGTTTCGAAAAGAGCGGCATATTGAGAACTGATCTGATACTTGGTCTTGAACAAACTTAATACAATAAACACAATAATGAACAGTCATTCACACCACAATATGCAGGACGTATTAACACATTTACCATTTAACGTTTTAAATGAGCAACAATGATGATGACGATCTCAGAAAACTTAATCACAAAACATAATCCTCGGCATTAACTGAATTATTCTGAATTTATATACTTGATATACTAGATATACTGCTAAACAGTACAGATACACTGCTAAAACAGTGCAGACCGGATTTGTGTACCCAAACCCGTCTGGACCGGCACAACTTATGTGCACGCCAGAACGCCTCCCCAGTAATGGTACTCACCGGGTAGCTCGGAACGGAAGGCCTCGGAACGGAACTGAACTGAACTGGACTCGACTCGACTCGAAAACTTCGGAAACTTCGGAACATCGGAAACCTCGGAACTTCGGAACTTGGTGGGCCTCTGTATACCTCGGATCTTGCTCTCTCAGCTAGGCTCTGGTCGGGATACTTCGCACTTCTCACCGCCTCGTCTGGGTGTTGATCGCAGCCTCAGTCGCCCCCGCTTGACCGGAGGGAGATACAGGAAATCCTGCTGGTACGCGTTGTTGTCCGTCCAGCTGTGGCAGGAGACCGGGCCTGCAACGCACCGCCGGCGCGTGAGATGAGAAAGTGTCCCTGTTCGGGCGCCATTCATGTGGTAAATAATTTAATTACCGGGACTTAATTTGATACAGAAAAATAATAAGAATAGCTCAGTAAAATAAGAGGCAAAATCCGTGATATTAGAGGTTCGGAATGGGCTTTATTCCAATGGACGATTCGAATCGTGGACTCCAAGTTCCATCCCCACGGAGGTTCAGGAAGTGAAGTACATACTTTATTGATAAGTAATCACTTTTATACAATAGGCATTACAGTGAAGCAAATGCAGGAGGCGTAACAATTGATAGTAAAGATAAAACATACATGCGTAGCAAAAGTGGGTGTAACTGGGTGTAACTAAAGAACGTCATCAGGTATGATGTCATAATAGGGTGGTTCCATGAAAGAATTTTGCAATGTCAGCAGAAATACTTGGCAGAAATGCGCGCGCAGCAGCATGACGTATGATTGACGTGCGACTAGGGGGTGAAGGGGACTTGACATTTAACTCTACATGTGGCGACAGATGTCTGGAGGGTCAAGTCAACCTAATCCCAAATCATATCTAACATCCTATGTTTAAAGAACTATGTTATCCAAAAGAGAGGTCTCTTAGAGTAGAATCTTATTCTATACTGACTGTTAGTGCGTGTACAAGCGTCTAAGTGTCTACACTAGATGCGAGGGCAGAAGTCTTCCATAATAATAGGGCTATGAATTACTTGCATAAAGACAGAGAAGCCGGGCCTTTGCTCGGTAGCTGGAAGAATGTTTACTTAAACTACTAGACAGGAATGCATTGGGCAGGGAGCGGAGCAGATAATTTCGAAGGTGAAATACAGTTTTTGGCAGGCAACAAGCTGATGTCAGGCACCGTTAGCTGCGCAGAGAATGAGGACAAAGTTCATGGATACAGATGCAGGCTCAGACTGGAGCTCTCAGAGGCAGAAGGCAGGAAAAGCTTGATGACAGAATCAGGGCCTACTTGCCGGACTGTAAAATGGCATAAGTGAACCATATAAAGCCGGTGGCCTTTCATACTTAGGAATGGAATATCCGGCCTATTCATGGCGGATCTGAAAGAGGACATGTTGGCGGTGGACACACATGTGTTTGCGTCTTCATAACTGGAACTGGAGGGAACATACATGTACTTGTGATTTATACATGGAACCGTTGGGGTCCAAGATAGGGGACATAACTGATCAGAAAAATCCATATTTCCACACCCTACATCATTCTTCTAAATACCTTCAGCTTCAGCAATGTTTGAAGACTCACCTGGGGTCATCACCTTGGTTACTGCAAGATTCCCCTATATTATCCTATTTAAATACTTGGGGGAAATTTAAAGGTGTTACTTCTGGTCTATACAAAATTTTCTCGTCTCATCTTTTCTCTAAATCTCTTTCACATGATCTTCAATGTAAATGGCAATCTCGTCTCTCAGTTTCCTTTTCAGACGCCGAATGGGATCTAATCCTAGAAAATTTACATAAAGGAACCCGAGAATCAAGGCTCAAATTCTGTCTCTTTAAAATATTGCATGATTGGCACTGGTCTCCAGTCAAATTACACAAAGCTGGTCTCCTCTCTCATACTAATTGCTGGAGATGTTCCAACCCTGGTTGTGATATTACTAACATCATTTGTGAATGTCCTAGTATACAAACCTATTGGACTTACATTGGTGCTACCTTGAGCTCCACTATGCCTCTAAGATTACCACTTACACCAATTAACATCCTCTTGCATGATTTAGGTCACTCCCCAAAGCTCTCAAAACCACAACTCCGCCTTTTCCATACCTCACTTGCTACAGCTAAAATATGTATACTGCGTCATTGGAAATCATCATTACCTCCTTCTCAGGAAGATTGGTTGGTAGCGATGATGCAAACAGCCTCACATGAACGCACAATTTATAATCTTCAGGACCAAGCTGATATTTTTCTTCAAACTTGGTCTCCATTTCTTAAATCCAAGGCTGCTGAACCCCCTGCTTCCACTTTTACCCAAGCAGATAATCAGCTCTTATCCTCTTTTGCTCTTTACTTATCTCTTTCTCTTTGCTTCTCCCATCCTTTAGAGCGTCCTTCTGTTTCTATCTAATTATTCTATCTTCGTTTTATTCATTCATATTTTATGCACTTATTTTTTAGGCTTTTCCCCTTTTCTTTTTCATATAGGTTACTCTTTATTATGTACCAGTTTATGTTTTAACTTAATTGTTGCTTCAACTGTTATTTATTTATTTAAATGCAAATTTATATCATATTTATTCATCAGTACTTCTTTGCACTGTTTATTTCAATATGAATTAATCATCTTCTTATTTATTGATGTTCATGCTCTGATGTATTCTTATTATAAAACTCAATAAAAAATTTCAACACAAAAAAAAAGGGGTTCCATGACATCTACCTTTATTAAGGAGGTAGCACTTCTGCCTGCACAGAGGAAGAGGAACAGCATGCTTATGGCTGGCCTGTGGGTGGCGCATTATGTGTAATAGGGCGCTCTGTCTTTGTTTGTGGCTGCAGCCCTGCCAAGTGCTACGCATGTAGGGTTAAACTAAAGCATATCAGAATATTTAGCGGTTTACCGCAAGGGTCAGTGTGAATAACGCATATCAGATTTTTTTTAAACCACAGCTGTTCTTCTAATCTCTCCTTGCTTTTCCTCAGGTAATGGCCCTGCCCCTCTTGGTACTCTCAACCAATCCAAATGATTGTAAACAAAACTCAAGCTACTTTCTGACACTTTGTACGCGTCTTTTCTCATCTGCTATCCTCACCTCTCCCCTCCTGGCACTGAACTCTAGGATGGATCCCTGAGTGAGCTTAATGTGCCTCATGTGTGTTGCAGCAGTGCTGCTGACAGACCAGGGGGTGTGTGGTGCCTTAGAGCCTCGACTGCACAGTGCACAGCAGCCATTTTGGATCATGACATAGCAGTTTAGTCAAGTCATCATTATTTACCCCCAGAGAAAGATTCCAAGAGCAACCTTGCTGCTTAGTTCAGGTCACTACTGCCTCATCGGGGACTCAGCACCTCCTCTTTTTGGATAAGAATACCTCCAGAACTGCAGGGGTGGGGTCTCAGACCTTATATATCATTCCTACTTGTCGAGTCTTTGGGATGGATTGCTAAGCATTCCTTTAGAAATAGCAAGTCTGGCTGTTTGTTATTAAAGTTTTGCCACAAAAGAACAGGCTCGGGCTTCAGTCAAGGTCAAGCGTCCCCGCACGGTGTGAAGAACTCCGTACGCGGATATCAAGTTGAAGAGAGTTCTTTAATTAAATACGCCAACACTAGCTCCTACATAGATCGGAGAGTACGCACTTCCAGTCAGTTCGGTGATCAGCTGTCAACTGTCATCGTGACAGTTCACAGCTGGTGACCTCACTGGTGGTATGGTGTCCGCGCAGGGACACTACAAAGCATATACAGAAACAGTGTCCTAGGAGGGACATATACATATAGTCATAACACATCCTCCTCCTTAAGGAAGAGAGAAGAGGAGGGGGGAAAGGGGGAAGGAGAAGAACAAAACAATGCGTACAGTGAAGACTACTCGCAAATATAGTCTTTAAGTTTTGCAGGTGGTCCTAACAACCTTCCTGCTCGGCTCCTGCTGATAGGTTGTGATGTGCCACGTACAGGCGTAGGTGGCAACATGCGTCTGACTCTCTCTGTGCTAGTCTGATTGGATGATGTGTTCGCTGGCGCAGAAATGGATCGCGAGATGTTGCTTTCTGCCGTAGTAGATGGTGCAGGACACTCATAGTCAGACTCATAGTCTGAGGAACAGGGTTGTGCCGTGTTGCTTTTAGGTGTCTCAGGAGAGTTTATCGTAAACTCCGTGGGCATGGTGTCTTCCGGGTTCTTCATGGGATGTCTGTATGCAGAAAGGGCAGAGAAGTGTCATACCCTACCGTCGCTCAAGAGTGCGGAATTACAGTACACTTCACGTACGGACAGGGGAGCGGTGTATCTGTCTTGACTCTTCCCTATGTGACCACTTTTTTTTCCCTTGACGATGTCTCCCACCTTGAGTTCCACATGTTTGCACCCATGCTTGTTGTCGTAGATCATTTGTTCCTGAGCTGAGCATGCATGAGTCTTTCTCTGACCTGTTGTGAAGACCAGTGTACTCTTCTGGCTGCTGTAACCCAGCCCACATTGTCCTTTGAAGGAGGTGTTCTGCCTTGCATACGTTCAAACGGACTGTGTCCTGTCGTCTCGCATGACGTAATTCTGTATGCCCACACAGACTTGAGTATCTCTTGTTTTCAGTTGAGGTTGTTGCTGTTTGCGAGTTGTATTATGCCCTTCAAGGCTCGGTTAAATCTTTCTACAGCCCCGTTACCTGCTGGGTGATATACAGATGTCGTTTTATGCTGAATATTGTGCCTGAGTATGTAATCCTTGAATATTTCTGAAGTGAATTGAGCCCCGTTGTCGCTTACTATCTGTTTGGGGAGACCTTCACATGCAAATGTATCGTCCATGAACTTAACTACGTTCAGTGTATCAGGTTTGTTGATAATTTTTACTTCAGGCCACTTGGTGAAGTGATCAATAATAACTATCACATACCATTGTTCAAGATCATCTGACATGGGTCCCATAATATCGATACCTATTCTCTCCCATGGCATAGATGGGCAGGGAATGGGCTGTAGAGGTGGTCTAAATGTCACCTGTGTTTTGTCAGAGTCCATGCACAGTTTGCAATTCCTTACTTTTCTCTCTACGTCAAGGCTAACACCTGGCCACCAATACATGTTTTTGACTCTGCTCTTTTTTTTTTGCGATGTCCAGGTGTCCTTCATGGCATAACTTAAGTATCTTTCTTCTGATGTCTTTTGGTGGTACAAATCTTCCACTTCTCAATAGGAATCCGTTTTCTAGTGACAATTTGTCTTTCACTTCAAAGAAGTGCCTTAGAGGTTCTGCCAGTTTACTTTTGCCTGTCCAACCTTCCGTCATCTTTTGGATTACTTGACAAATGATATTGTCCTTATTTGCTCCAAAAGCCACTGTTATTTTGTAATACCACTGGATTTTTCGAGTACGTTTGCTATACAAGACTCATCCATTTCATTGATGTCGATGCTGTTGGTTGCTATGATGGGCATTCTGCTTAGATAGTCTGCCACAACATTCTTCACGCCTGGGACATATTGGACGTTGTACACGTAGTCAAACAGGCGCACCGATAGCCTGGCTAATCTGGGTGAAGCTGTATACAAACCTTTCGCTGTGAGTACTTTTGTTAAGGGCTTGTGGTCTGTGCACAAATTGACCATTCTGCCCCAAATATATTGCCTGAAGTGTTCCAGGACCCACACACAAGCTAGTGCCTCACGTTCTATTACTGAAAGTGTTTCTTCTGCTGGGGTCAGTGAACGTGAGGCAAAGGCTATAGTGTATTATACTCCCTTAGTCTACTTCTGTGTGAGTATAGCACCCAACCCCTTATTACTTGCGTCTGTGGTTACAAAGTTTTGTAGAGAAGGGTCGAATCCTTGAAGGGGTAAAGCTGTGCACATGTCTGCTTTCAGATTCTGAAAGGTTTTCTCGCATTCTTCTGTCCATTCAAATTTGTTCTTAAGTTTTAGTTGCTGTCTTAAAGCATATGTCTTAAGTGAGAAGTTCTTGATGAATTTGGAGTAAAACTCCACCAATCCCAAGAAAGATCTCAGTTCATCTTTGTTAGAGGGGAACCGGTGAGTCCTTTATGGCCTGTATGAGTTCTTTTTTTGGGCTGATCCCTTCGCCGGTTATTTGGTGGCCAAGATAGCTGACAGAATTGCTTGCAAACTTGCATTTGGAATGCTCTGCGGTCAAACCTTTTCTGTTCAGAATTTCTAAAACCTGTTCTACCCTGTTGTCATGCTCTTCCTTAGATTTGGCCATAATCAGGATGTCGTCTTGGAAGAGTAGTATTCCTGAAACTCCTTCGAAGATGTTGTTCATGAGTCTTTGAAACATTGCGGCCGCCGAGGCCAAAACCGAAAGGTACCCGTGTAAACCTAAAACAACCAAATGGTGTAATGAATGTTGTTAGTGTCTTGCTATCACGATGCAGAGGTACCTGGTGATAGGCGGATTTTAAGTCGATTGCTGAGAACCACTTGATGCCCTTAGTGGTAGCTAGCATCTCATTTATTTTTGGTAGTGGGTATTGTTCCACTATAATGTTCTTATTCAGGTCACGTAGGTCTACACAGAGTCTCAACTTGCCATTGGGTCGTTTTGCGACGACAAGTGGTGTGACCCATTCAGATGCTTCCACCTTTTCAATTATTCCTTCGTCCATAAGTTTGTCTAATTGGGACTTTGCTTCATCCTTTATGGCAAATGGGATGTTCCTCGCCTTGTGTACCACCGGGGTTGTTACTGGCTTTAGTTTGATTCTGTGTTGATATCCTTTTAATACTCCCACAGCCCCACTAAATACTTTGGGAAATTTTTTGAGTAAAGATTTTGCATAGTCATTGTTGTCAGACAAACTTAACACGGGCACATTTTTGCTGGGGTCTAGGATGATACCCAGATTTCCTTAGTCCATCCATCCTAGTACTGATGGTCCCACTTTTGAAACATAAAGTTTACCTTCAGACTCTCGTCCTTTGTATATAATGTTCAATTTTCTGTAGCCACATACGTCAATGGGTTCTCCGGTGAACGATCTGATATTTATATCAGGTTTTTCAAGTTTTTCGCCGATGCTTTGTTTGAATTTTTCCATCCAGACTTCCTCTTTAACTATTGTATATGGTGATCCAGAGTCTGCAACAATGTTAATCTACACGCCCCCTATTGTCATGCAGCATATGGGTTTCCTTGTCTTTGTATTTGCCTTAGTTGCGCTAATTTCGTTGACATTGCTGCTTTGTTCATCATCGATATTCAATATAAACATGTTAATGTCGTCATCGTCAGAAGCGTTCTGAATGTTATCTTCTGCACCCTCCACTACTTTCACCAGTTGTGGCCTCCTTTTATTGCAGGCTTTGATGAAATGTCCTTTTTACGCCACAATATGTACACTTCACTTCACGTGCAGGGTATTTTGGGTCATTTGCAATGTGCTTAAACATCTGTAACAGTGCCCCTAGTTCTTTGTTTCATTTCTCTTGTATGTTGGTCTATTGTTTATTTTGTTCCAACTCTGCTTGTTGTAGTTCTTTTGGTCAGACATCCTGCTTATGGTGTCTACTTCTTTTTTTCCTTTATTCTCCGATAGGACTGCTTTAGCACAATGGCCTGTGAGCTCGGCTTTTCTTGCAATGTCTATTATGTTTTGCAGAGGGTATTCGCACTTGGCCCACAAATTGTCTTGGATGTTTGAGTTTGAACCATCACTATTTGATCCCTTATAAACTCGTCGTGGAGTGCACCAAAACGACAATTTATTGCAAGATTTTTTTTAGCGCAGACACGACACGTAATCATCAATTGATTCTTCTTGCTTCCTATGGAAGAATTTATAACGATCTACACCAACGCAAACTGTTGGTTTGTAATATGTGTTGAGATCATCTATGGCGTTAGTAAACACATCACCTTCATTTTCTACTCTAATCTTCTTGTCAATTGCATGAGCATTTTGTATTTTTTTTTCTGCCTTGACTGCTTCATCTTCTTCTAATGTAGAGATGTAATTGAGGAAATACTCCCTCCATTCTTCCCACTTAAGTGTAATGTAATGTAAATTGATACTTGTATAGCGCACTACTCACCCGCAAGGGTCTCAAGGCGCTTGTACGAATACCGCTGTGGAACCCATCCTGGCTTTCCCTGTGAGGCGTCCACTCCTGGGCATCCCCAAGGTGGAGGCCAGGCATCCTTAGCGTTGTGGGGGCCGTTGTGGAGATTAAGCAAGCTATTGCCCAGAGTTGCAGAGTGGGACTCCATGATTAGAATGGCACCGAGGCGAGAATTATCAGGTCCGTGGAATTTTTAAGCCCAAGACCCACCGAGGTGGGGAATTGAACCCTGGTTCCGGGCCAGACCTCTGCATCAGGGTCTGCCGCTCTAATCATTGAGCCACACTTCTCCACAAGTGCAGGCTCACCCCCAGCACGTAGGAATGTTTCAGGTGGAGAAAGGTTCCATACACAACCTGAAGCCATGTTAACGTTTTTTTTAGATTTTTAAATGTGTATTTATATGTTTTAAAATAAACTCCTATGTTATTAGAAGGCGGAATGTGGCTGAAGGGGTTATGCGACTGTGTGGATGTGTTATACTACTTGACAGCTTACCAGTGGTTGATTATCAAAGCGTGTATTACAGTTCAAATGCTTTTCACTTCCCCCCTTTTCTCTTACATTTTAAGCATGTATTCTTAATGCACTGTTTACTTTATGGTTTTCTACTGGCTAAACGATTATTGCCTTACTGTTTTATTCTCTGGTTGTCTCAGTGCGTGGTTGTCCTTGGAAGGCCGTTTAGTCACGCAAGAGCTGAGTGCGCGTTAAGTAAATGAGAATTCAAAATGGCGCAGACGTCGTGATCACGTAAACTAGACCGCTGACCTGAGTTTTTCCTTTATTTATATTCCAAGATGGCCGCATACGTCGTCGATGTAGACTGACGCGATGACGTTGGGAACAGCTGTTAGTTACCGTAGATGATTTCCGTTGAGT
Organism: Triturus cristatus; assembly: GCF_964204655.1. Lineage (NCBI taxonomy): Eukaryota > Metazoa > Chordata > Amphibia > Caudata > Salamandridae > Triturus > Triturus cristatus. The sequence continues at coordinate 320,575,565 of NC_140592.1, forward strand.
TTGACAGTTGGCATTCGGCAGTTGAGTTCCGTTTTTTACGTTATGTGAATTTTACTTGACAAGGGGTGAAAAGCTTAGTTTCAATGTTCGTGTACCTTATATTTTCCTTAATTTCCACACAGTGTCGCATGAAGGTTTTTCTCACTGGTATTTTGTAGAAGAGTTAGGTACACTTTGTAGAACTTTTAGGTACACCTCCCGCTTTTTATTTTATTACTCCATTTTTGCATAGTTATCTTCTGCACAGCAATGTTCCACAGTCTTCATTACTTTTTTTTTTATTTCCTTATAGTATTTTTTTGCTTCTGACTCCGTCTATAACTTTTCCGGATATCTTGCACATGAGTGATGTTCTTCTGTTTATTTTATTAAAGATTTCTGACCTTGTATTTCTTTTGTTTTCTGTGAAGTCTATTCCTCTTGCTGCAGGGGTACTTCGTTTTCCTAGTAAACGTTTAAAATTTTCTATATTCTTTACTTGAATTGTCACGACCGACTGCTTCTGTTTAAAGTTTTTTTTCCAATTCCCAGGGTTCTGTGTTGGCGCTCGTCGCCACTTTGTGAAGAACTCCGTACGCGGATATCAAGTTGAAGAGAGTTCTTTAATTAAATACGCCAACACTAGCTCCTACATGGATCGGAGCGTACACACTTCCAGTCAGTTCGGTGATCAGCTGTCAAATGTCATCGTGACAGTTCACAGCTGGTGACCTCATCGGTGGTATGGTGTCCGCACAGGGACACTACAAAGCATATACAGAAACGGTGTCCTAGGAGGGACATATACATATAGTCATAACCAGTGCTTTAAATGGGTCGTAACTCACCGGTACGGAGTACCGCCACTTTTTATTTTTCTCCCTTTGAGTACCGGAACTTTTCCTTCGCCAAGGACAGTACCGTTACTCAGGGGAAAGTCAGGCAGTGCAGGCTGGATGGCACTGGAGACTGTGCTGCGCAGAAAGTGCTCTGCTCGGCTGCTGCCGAAAAAGAAGGTAGAATTGAGGGAAGGGCAGTGTGTGCCTCTGAATGGAGCCGCTGCTGAGCAATCCAGCAGCGGCTCATTAGCATCACTTAAGGGCTGTTTAGGGTTGTGGATGCCCTGCGGCCCTCTGTGAATAAAAGTGAAAGGTCCAATCAGACCCTGCCCAGTCAATTACACTGTAGGTGTGGGACTCTGAGCCTATCCCCTACCCCACAAATCTAATTACAGTGTGACAGCCGAGATGAATGCACCTCTCAACAGGAGTCTGCGAAGGGGGTGTATTACACGCTACCCAGCATCAGATTGGGAAGGCGGACATTGGGCAATGGGATGGTGCCAAAGGGTCTCTCTGCTTTTCTTCCCTGCTCCATGTCCAGGCTAGCGCCCTGAAGCTATAGTTTGCTGGGAAAGGGGGAGAGTTAGTGAATTGGACTTGCTGTGTGCCTGTTGTTAGCACCTTCGCTCCAGTGTCTTTCAGGCCTTTGTGGGGGGTTTATGTTTGCATAGGCTGTGAGGCATCTTTCCCAGATAGGAAAATTGAGAGGATGTAATGTTAGGGCCGGTCAGAGCTGCCTAACAAGGAACTATGAAAATACGTTTGAGTGCCAGCTTCAGCTCAACATCCTGTGATTCCGGGCAAATGACTTAATTGTCCTAGGCCTAAAAAAAAAATTTATGTGACTTTCTGTAATGTAACTGGTGCTCATGTAATCTCTGCCCTTGTGTGTCTGCTATGTTTGTGTGTTTGCCTGCATTTGTATGCCTGTTTTTGTAAGAAAAAAGTGAGAGGAAGAGAGAGAATCAAGACACTCTCGGGAGGTAAGAAAATATGTGGCACTTTGTGTGTACATGTCTGCTCGGCGACAAAGATTCATAAATAACGAAAAAAAGGGTTGGTGGGTGGGTGACTGAGTGGATGGATGGGTGAGCAAGGGTGGATGGAGGGATGAATAGATGGATGGATGAGTGAAAGCATGAATGGGCGAAAGAGGGCGGGTGATTGGCTAAAAGGGCGAATGATGGGTGGATAAGTGAAAGATTGGATAGATGAATGAAAGGGTGGATGATGGATGAGTGAAAGGAGGGATTGAGTGAAAGGGTGGATGGAATGAAAAGGTGGATGGAATAAAAGAGTGAAAGGGTTGATGGATGAGCAAATGGATTGATGGATGAGGGAAAAGGTGGATAAAGAGATGGATGAGTGAAAGGATGAATGGATAGGTTTGGAGATGGATAGGTTTGGATATGAAGGGTGGATAGACGGAATGGTGAAAAACTGAATGATTGATGAAAGACTGAATAGACAATAGAATGTAAAGGTTAAATGGTGGACATCAGCAGGTAAATGGTAGGATGAAAGGATGAATGGATAGATCGATGGAAGAGACACGAGATTTATTCTGGGGAGGGTCATGATTGTTTGCTTCATTTGCTTGGTGCCGTAAGATCTTTTGTTCGAAGTGGGGGTATTTTCAGTTTCTTCCTACTCGTATGCTTAAAAATATATAGTATTGTGCCAAACAGCAATTAACATTATGACATTAAAAAGGTGCAACTATTGCAAAAAAAAAAGGAAATGTTAACATATTATCGCATTTCTCTTTCATTTTGTGTAATAAGTTAACTTGCTTTGTTTATATAAACACATTTCTCGTGTTTTGGTATGTGCTGCAACTAATATAGAAGTCGTTAAATATCATCATTTCTGGCTGTTAGCCCCGCCCCCAGCCCCGCCCCCTCACTACACCTGTAGCTCATTTTAATGAGTACCTGCACTTATTTTTTCCCATTTAAAGCACTGGTCATAACACACGGCTGCTCCCATCTTCTGCAGCTGGCTCTTCAGAGGTAGCTCTCTGACTTAAGTTAAAGCGAAGTTTGGATCCAAGTATATCAATAAATAAGCAAATCAGCATGACCTCTAGTGATAATCTCTCGGGCGAAGACCTCTCCTAATTAATGGTCAAATACCTTGGTGTCTACAGGATTTTGGTGACTAATGTTTTCAAAACAAATCGAAGGTTGAGACATTATCTTCTTAGACTAAACCATCACAGCCTGGTTTAAGTAAGCTTAAAACCAAATGCTTAGATTAATTGGCAGCACCATATTGACTTTGAACATCCATAGCAGACTGCCATGTTGGCAGGTGCATCATCATGTGCGTAATAAAGAACAATGTCAGCCTACAGTGGAGAAAGAAAGCCATTATGAAGATAAGGGCAATAACCCAAAATGTTTGCCTACACTGGGGGCGTCCATGTTTAATTAGTAGTTGGCACAAAAAAGGAATCTCACACTTTCTAATAGAAATACTACTTGAATTGAGAACAAAGCAAACTTTACAAAATAAATGACTCAAGATGGGAACGATTGTGGTGTTCACAACAATTCCTATCCCTTGTGTCTGATATAGACTTTCTTACTGCTTAGGACAAACTGTAGAGTGCCTATTTTTCTGTCTGTATATGCCACCCTCTGCCTCTCCTCTTTCCAAGCCAGCACACTACAAATGGGAATCATACTACCAGAGAACATCCTGTTTAAATTACGAGGCAAACTCAGCTGATGTGTAAGGAAGGCCATGGGTGACTCCACAGTGCAGAAGAACCCTGGCACCAGGCAAGGTAAGGAGCACATTCAGCAAGTACTAAACATATCTTTTAGCGTGCATCACTTTGCATATTAAGTATTTTAAAATAAAAGTCTGGTTGCAAATGTCAAACTACAAATCCCAGAATGCAATGAGATGCAGATTAAAAACCCAGACGTAGCAGTAGGTGTCACACATAATAAACATACCAATCAATAGTTAAACATTGTATAGTTCTGATTTATTCATAGTAGAAACAGCAGACAATAACTGGAATTTGATTAGCTACTGTGGAATGCTTTGCACATACAGTCATTTTGCAGTATTAGAAAACAAGAGTAATCTGGAGGGACGATTGGTATGCTTTGAATTGATAAAAGTGCCAATAGGAAATTGAAAAAGACGCATACCATACAGGATTAAAAATATGTGCCAAATCTGTACACTAAAAAGAACAGAGTTGGCAATTGTATGCACACTTGAACATCTTTTTTTAATAATGTGCATTCATTCAATTTATATTTTCAAACATGCCTCCTTCACATAAAAAGCTTCAGCAATTTGAGTAAGCACTGCCAATAAAGCCTAATATCAGGCAGGACTCCTTAGCAATTCAAATTAAAGAAGTGGAGGTACTCGGTACCATACAGTACCTGCCAGGGCTTTAAGTGGGCCGGGTCCCGCCAGTGCTGAGCACCGGCAGTTTTTAAAAGGGGGCCTTGAAACTGGTGATTATCGCCTCTGTTTTATGGCCTAGCACAGGCGGTCCATTTTTTTGTGGACTGCAATGAGAGTATGTACATTGATGTGCGCATGGTCATTTTGTGCATTTCTCACCAGTGGAGGTCACTGCATAACGTCATGCCAGGTGAGCATTGTAGCAGGAAGGGAAATCCTTTAAAGAGAGCAATTTTCTCTCAGGATTTCTCTTCTCTTTTTGCAACACAGGAGCAACATCGTCGTGGTGCCAGCCTTTGGAGTGAAGACATTGTTGGAAGAACCACCAATGAACGGACCAGCACTTGCTTTAATATCTGAAGAGTCAGACGACCCCAGCCAGCCTGCCCCAGCACGACCCTGCTCTGACCTTTCACACCGAGCAATGAGCGTTGAGTCTGCAGTGTAATCCAGCCACAAGTGAAGTGTTTCTCCCTCCCCTTCCAAAGGGGTCTGCAGAGGAACTAGTCTGCGTGATCTTGCCCCAGTCCTCACAGCACCAGCAAGTTTAAAACCTGCTGAACTAGAAATCCACCTTCACTTAACGATTTGGATGCCGTGTTTTCTAAAGGTAGTTTAATTGGAGGGGTTGGGGAGATAATTGGTTTCGTTTTTCTCGCTTGCTAACTCCAGAGCAACAGAACAGGCTCCATGGTTGGTTTCCTAGCAAAGCAATAGGGGGCATATCATCAAGGGGTGGCGGTAAAATTATCGCCGCTTTTGCGTCCATTTTCAGGTTAAAAGCGGCGATAATTTTAACGCCCTATCAGCATGGACAGGCTAACGCGTGAATCCATGCTGTAGCGCCCATTATCTTTTCGCCTCGCATCGCTAATGAGATGCGAGGTAGGCGTTCCCGTGTGAAATACAGCAAAATTATTCGGTAACAGAGGTTCTACCTATCAGCAAGGAAATCGCTACCCGGCCTAGCGACATTTAAACTAGTGCTAACCGGCTATATCGCAGGTTTCTTACGCCTGCTAATTTTCTGACTTGGCTATGTTTATCATGGGAGGTGGATTATTATGGTGAGTCCACATCTCCCTATCACCACTGTTTTTATCTAACTCTTTTTTTTATCGCAGGTAATCCTGAGATATTGCCGTTTATTGCACTTATTACCTGGATTACTATCGCCTCGGCGATGCGCGTTGCTGATAGAGCGCTAACCGGGCGATAGAATCCGGCGATAGACGGCGTTAGGATTTCACACGCTACACGCGGCCAGCGATAATTATCGCTGCCACTTGGTGATATGCCCCTAAGCCAGCAGTAGCTTCTTTACCCACAACTCCTAACAGCATAGAGGGGTGGGGTTGGGGGTTGGGGGCCTGGGAGTGAGAGGAAGTAGCCTTCATATCCCCTTCATGCTTTACAGAGCTGGTGCAGACAGGAACTGTGAAATGTTGCAGCTAGCGACCCTAAGCAATTAAACTTTTATACTCGCAAATGGGTATGTTCAAAGTCCACTGACCTTGTACTCTTGAACAAAAGTGGGCATTAAGTGATGGGCTAGCCAAACTGTGCTTCAGCAATTGTGCCATTATATTGAGGTGGTTGGATGGACTATATGATCATGTGGAAATGTTTTCTGTCTTAGCAAAAAGGGCACCTGCAGTTCCTTATTTCTTGTCTTTTTTTTCAACCCCCATTTTTGTTGTGTGTGTTTGAATGTCTGAACTAGGGTATTATGCGTTAAGCTAAAATGTGTTTTACATCTGTGTATGATTTTATTAAGAAAGGAATGCTACCTGCTTTTATTGTTTCTCCTCAAATAGAGTATGCTGTTTTTTGGGTTTCTACACCCTTGACTAGCAGTCTGCATGTAGGTCTATGTAATACAACAACTTTTAGTTTAGATGAATACAGGGTTTGGTGGCGAAGTATTGTACACAAAAAACAGTGGGACAATATTCTTGTTGAAATGCATTAAGACCCTGCTGCCTTAGTTAACCAGGCAGAAAGAGAGCTCAACTCGCAACAGGCTTCTTATTCTGCTATTAGTGGCCAACAGAGAGTGTATAAAGATAAAATTAAAGTTAATTCGAACTTCATTCAGGCGCTAGGTTCACCAAAGCACCCCAGAGTGTTTCCAGAGCTGCTAATTTACAGTTCCTAAGGGTCAGTCAGTGGTACACCATCCCCACTCACCTCAAACCGTGACTCCACCATAGACTGGCTGAGGCTTACTTCCATCCTGCACCATGGCACAGCTCTGGCTGACTAGCAATCCTCCAAATTAGGTATGATGTAGGAGAAAGCCTCAGTCATATTTACTCATAGAGTTATATCTGAATAACCAGCATGTCCTGTAAAAATAACGGGATCCTCTCAGCTTCAAGGGATCTTTGGAGGAAGGCTGCACAATAGGACTGAAGGGCTAGGGCAGAGCCAGTCTCATCTCAGGAATCTGTTTAAACCCATGTGCAAACCAGACCGTTGAGGGGCCGGTCCCCCCAACTTGGGAATATTGACCTACTAAAGTTGTGTGCAGGCTGAACTGGTCATAATCAGTTGCGACCCACAGTTTGGGAAACACTTATTTAGAGTGCAGCTATGAAACTATACAGGTCCTTGTGTTTTGAATGCCATTGTGTGATAAGTCTGGTTAGATGTACCAGTGCCATCTTAAGGACCTTTGGAGTCTCGGTAAGACATAGTTTGGGACCTCCAGACCAGGAAAACCTTACAACTACACTGCACAATGAGAGATCCTTTCCGGAGCAGCTCAAAATGAAGAAGACTGCCAGATGGAACTTCAACAATGTTTAATTGATTCACAGGAGTAAACAATTACATTTTTGTTGCAGATTAGAAGCTAAATATTCTGTTTGCGTGATGCAAGACCTTATCACCTGGAAACCAAAACCAGCAGACGAAGAAGATTTTCTTTTCTTTTTCAGATACACCAGTCTAGCCTTCAAGAAAGAAGTTCTAAATGTGACATGGCTACTTGTAGCTTCTCTGCTTCTGCTCTGAAGCGCAAGTCTCTGCAATCTTCAATGATTGACTTCCTACCATCACTGAAGCGCCAGCGTATTACAGGGGAGTCTTGTCCAGCGCAACCAACTAGCAATGAGGCTAGTAAAACTCTGCAAGAATCTGCCAAGGACAATCCACTTTTACAAGAACTTCAACTTGTGCCAGAGAAAGAAACTGTCAAACACCCTGACTGCTGGACTACTAAACAGTGGTATTACTTTCAAGAGGAATATAAATGGATGTATCTGAAGTCAGGCTATATTGGATGTTCTTCCTGCAAACAGGCTAAATCAACAGGTCTTTCAGTGCACAATAACACCCAAGGCATGCGAATAAGTCAAGGGTGGGTAGATGGTATGGTTGGTACTTCCGGTGACGGAAAAGCTTTCAGGCAGAAACAGCTCAGGAAGAAGATTATGGAGCATAAGGTGAGCGCTGCTCCCTTGGCAGCTGAAGACATTCTTACAGCTAAGCAGAACAATACATTTGTGGTGACAGTACACAAATGTAATGCAAAACATATGAAGAACACATGCAGGGTATTTGACACTGCCTACTACTTGGCAAAAAAAGATTGCCGTTTCACGAACCACCCTGATCTAATTCTCCTTCAAAGAATGGCAGTGCAATGGGCCATGTGTTTACAGCAATGTGACTGCAACTGAAATGATCAAACACATTGCACTGGAAATGCAACACAGATTGGTCTGTTATATCAGACAACACAAACCAAAGATCACAGTATTAATTGATGAGAACACTTCTATTAGTAATACTTCTACCTTAATCATCTACCTCCGTGCCATTTTGGGAAATGAAAATACGTCAGTAACCATCTATTTCGGTCGCTGGAGCTGGCAGTCACAAATGCTCTCGGCAGAAAGACAGCTCTCATAAGCTACTTCGCAAAAGTTGGACTCACAAAAAGTCTGTTACATGATATCTTGATTGCATTATGTTCAGATGGAACAGCAGTAATATTTGGTACAAAAGGAGGAGTAGTAGCAGTGCTGAAATTGGAATTTCCAAATCTTGTATTGACATGGCACTGTCTGGCTTACAGACTAGAACTTGATGTGGCAGATACAGTTGATGAGGTTGCAGGGGTGAATCACTTCAAGATTTACATGGACTCATTGTATGCCACATACAGCAAAAAACAGAGAGAGCCTAATCTGGGCACCAGCGAGCTATGTGTACAACTTCAGAAGTTTGGGGAAATGCTTAATACTAGATGGGTACCATCCAGTAACAGATCTGTAAAAGCTGTTTGGAACTGTTTCCCAACCTTGTTGAAACATATTAAGAATGCTTCTAAAGACCCATCCAGACCCATAAGAGACCAGAGTAAGCATGATGGGCTCCTGAAGAAGCATCCTATTCTTGTATTAGAGATTTGGCGGTAATGTGTGATGCACACCATGAACTCAAAGACTTATCAATCTCCTTAGAGAAGAGGGACATCACAATTGTTAATGCCCACAGACTTTTGGTCAGCCAAGTACGTAAATTTAGATCAAGAAAGGACTCACAAGGTGAGTTTGCTTCTGCAGCTCAGAGAGCAATTGACAAGGGCAAATTCAAGAATATTCCTCTTTTCCACCGAAGAAGTAACTCTGTTGCTCTTGATCAAAATCAGTTTTACCAAAGTCTGTCTGTAAATATCAATAAACGATGTGCCCCGGATTCTGAGAAAGAACTTATAGCCAGCTTCAGTGTGCTAGATGCAGGCAACTTGCCTACTGGTGATGAATGCATTTTCTATGGTAAAACAGATATCCAGGAGCTGTGTTCAGAGTTTCAGCTGCCAGCAAGAGAGACTATCCAAGCTTTTAGACTTTTCAAAGATTTTGGTGGAAAGAAAACCCCTGAAGCATTAAAGAAATTAGCAGCTTGCATGGAAACCCTGCCAGCAAGCAATGCAGACTGCGAGAGAGGTTTCAGGGCAATTAACTTAATTGCTTCTCCAACAAGGGCCTCTCTTCTTATAGAGACCATTTCTTCATGCTTATGGGTAAAACTCAATGGCCCTCCTTTGAAGCATTTGACGCAAAGCTGTATGTAAAGAGTTAGCTGGAAAAAGAAAGAAGGTCTACAGAAGAAAATTATTGTTATGTTATCTTAGGGGGTTCTGTATAGCGCTCATGTACCCGAAGGTGTCTTGGCGCTGAAAGGGAGAATCAGGAAGGCGGGCTAGGTACAAATGTAGCCCTAGATGTTAGAAGAGACATGTTTTCAGTGCTTTCCTAAAGTGTAGGAGGGACTGGGAATTTGTTTTAGTTCTAACGGAAGAGAGTCCCACAGTCTAGCTGTTCGGGTAGTAACACTCTTGCCTGCCCATCGAGCTAGTTTGAACTTAAGCGCTTTGAAATTCATTGCTCCAGAAGAGTGTAATGGTCTAAAGGGTGTATACCTGCGGAAATACTGTCTGAGAGCCATTGGGCCAGTATCCTGAAGTGTCTTAAAGGCAATGCATAAGGCCTTGAAAGTAAACCTTTTATTCATAGGCAGACAATGTAAGTTTATCATTGCTGTGGATGCAGATTGAAATCTGGGGAGATTGAAGACGAGGAGGGCCGCTGCATTTTGTAGGGTATGGAGTTTGAATAAAAAATGTTGTTGTAGGCCAATATATAGTCCATTACAATAGTCTAGTTTGGTCAGAATTAAATCAGATGACCGATTTTTTTTAATTAGGGGGAATATAAGGTAGGAATTTTCTCTGAGTTTTTACAAGAAAGGAAACCGAAGATGCAGTTTGGTTGATCTGGTTTTCAAAAGTAAGTGTTTTATCAAAGAGGACCCCCAGATTCTTATCCTTTTCCACTGGGGATGGAATAGGGCCCATATCTGGTGGCCACCATGCTGGGGACCAGAAATCAGTATTTCTTCCGAAGAGTAATATCTCAGCCTTGCCAGAGTTTAATCTCAGGCAGTTTCTGCCATCCAAATCCCGATTTTTTTCCATAGAGAGGCGGAATTGTGCGGCTGTGTGTGCGGGATTTACTGTGACTGACATGACGATTTGCGTGTCATCTGCATAGGAGATAACAGAGAAACCAAAGATCTTGATGAGTTTTACCAGATGGGCAATATAAAGATTAAATAAAGTAGGCCTAAGTGATGCCCCCAGTTGTGAGAAACCCCAGAAAAATAGACACAGTGAAATCCTGCAATAGATTTCTTAGTAATGTAAATAATTTTTAAATGTTTTTTAAAGTGTTTATTTTTATTGCTTATAGTTAATAAATATACATTTTTGCTATTTTATTTACTTTGCTGAATCCGACTTTAGAATTTTTTTAAGCACCCAATGCTAGTTCTAATGATTGAGAACCACGCCCCTAATTGGATTGGCCACACCTCTTTAAGAGATTTGTCACGCCCCTTTTAGATTACCCCCCCTTCCCCCCCCCCCGTTTTTATCCTACTTAAAGCCAAGGTTGCTAGATTGGGCTATTTCCCGCACAATTGGGCGACTTTTTTCCCAGTTATGCGGGAAAAACCCATGCCTGGCGGGGGGCTACTTTTTGGGCTAGAATTAAGTGTGTGTGTGCAATTTACTGGCCTGGGCGGGCGCTGACCACGAGGAGTCTGCGGCGTGATGGTGGCTGTCACTGTCAGTGGCAAATGAGAGCGCAGCGCGCGCTAAGAGAGTGCTACTCATTGGAGGTCCGATCCTGGGCCTGCCTGTGCGCACATGATGAACCCCCCACCCTAGAATAGCAGCCAGCTAGCAGGAATGCATGAATCATGAATCATCTATCAATCATCAGTGACAGCGCACGTGATGTTGTGCAGAAGTTGCTAACTTGTTACATTGTTTGTGTAGGTGCACTCACTCTTATTTTTGCACATGTGCGCTGCAAGCCCACACGCACCACCCAGAGGGTCACCTATTGTATGTGTGCGGGCACTGCGGCCCAATGTAGGGGTCCCCCAGGGCCGTCAATCTTGTAGCGCGCGAAATCGCTACCAATGACGGCCCTGGGCATCATTTTTTGGCCAGCCCCCCGCGGTTCCCATATAATGCTGGGAGTGACGTGACACGCTCTTTCGGCGTGGCGCTCGGTGGACGGTCCAGTCGACTCATCATCATCGTAATCGATTCACTCGTGAGGACGCACGTGGTGTCACTGCTGCTGCCGCCCACTGTGGTCCGTGGTCACCCAGGCCACAGTCAGCAAGCGGCGGCGGGCGGTGCTCTCAGGCAGCGCTCTCTGCGCAGGCTAGCCAGCCCAGTGAGTCCACCACAGCACAGCCCGGCGGCGGAGTCATGCAGCACAGCAGCAGGCCGCCCGGCGGCGCCCGAAGTTGCTGAGTCCGGACTTCGACGGTCGACCTCAGGTGAGAGTGAGTCTGGGACGGTCTGGGTTACGTCTTAACTGCCCACTGTGGCCACAGCCTTCTCCCACCCTCAGCTGCCACCTGCCAGCCTGGCCTGCTGCCTCCGGCCTGCCTCAGGCAGAGGGGACCCGGCCGCCATGCTTGAATTGTTTCCATTCCATGAATTAATCATCTATGATCCCAACTAGCTAGGTCGATAAAAATAGGCCTAGGCGGCGCTGGCGATAAATACTTTATTTCTTCTCTCTTAACTCAAGTCCGGGCCTAGCTAGCCCTGACCTGGGCCCTGGGGTTGCTTCTGCCTGGCTGCCAGTGCCTGCCTACCTGGATATTAAAGGAAGGCAGGAATAAAGGAAGCTTTAGTGTGCGCAGGTCCAGGGTCCAGTCAGATAAGGGGCTTTTCCTTGCGCGCTGCCTTGGGCTTAGGTAAGTCTGTCTGTCTCACTCTCTGAGTGCCCCCCCCCCTCCACCTGGCTTCTGAGGAGTGTTTGTTGTAGGTTTTAACACTAATGGTTCACTTCGAATTAATCCAACAATTGAGGACGTGTCAAATTAACATAGCAGCAATGGGAGGTCAACATTGTGGTGTCCACCTCAAGCAGGCACCCAAGTCACAGGCACACCCAGTAATACTGCTGCTAACTGGAGTTTCCTCGAGCGGTCACCCTAGGCCAATATTTATCCCCTTGGTCAGCGCCAGCTCCAGGTGGAAGTGTGCTACAATTACAGTAGTCACCCTAGGCCATTATTTATTTGCCACACAATTTTTCCAGCCGTAAAGAAAGTGGCAACAAGGAGAAGCATGGTACTACATCTGTTATGCTGAATTGGTTGCAAGGTCTGCGTTTTTTTTATATTTTATGGGGCTAAGACATCTGCAGAAGTGCCCAGTAATCGGTGAATAATACTTGGTGAGAACTCTGGAGGTTAAAGTATTTGTTGGAGAGAGGCTTTGTGTAGTCCTAGATCTGAATCAAAGTAGTGTAGAAGTTTAATGTGTCTACTGCAAAGCACTACACATTATGTAATTTGCAGTGAACAGATTTTTTTAATGTAGGTAGTTTAGTGGGTTACTGCTTTGAACACAGATCCTTTTGTTCCTTGCAGTTCATAATTAGTAAGCCTTTTACCATTGCATATTGAGCTATGTGTGAGTGTGACTGCTACATCTTTTAACCTTCACCGAGTCATGCAACACATCTTGTAAGTTGATTTACACAGTTGCATGATTTATTGTCAATGTGTCTGTTATGTAAAGCACTCTGATACCCTGAAGTGCGCTAAAAAAGAAATAAAATACTGCTATTTAAATTGTGTGTAAATACTGGGACAGACTAACACATCTGACAATCTTGCATTTCATGCACTTACATGAAGGGACTAAAAAAAGTCAAGCATGCCTCTCAAGTACCTGTGAAGAGATGAGCCTTGTTCTTTTGTTCCCCTCCATTGTATTTACATTGAAGTGTGAAGTTGCAGGTCACTTGTTCTAAAGTAGGCCTGATGGTCCCTTAACTTGGCCTTGATCTATAAATGAAAAACTGGGACTAGACAAAACATGAATCCCTCCAGCAAATACATTATCCTCCAGAGTTTTCTTACCACGGGCAAATGTGCAAGGAAAAAAGCATTCTGAATCCTAAATGAGATGTTGTTTTTTCTCAAGTTTAATATGCATTTTTAATGAATACATCATTCATAAAGCAGTCATATCAGATGCATGGAATTCTAAAGGGGTAATGCTGAATGGACTAACTCTGTCCCCTGCGTGCTAAGTATTGAAATGTTGTACTAAAGGAATGTGGTTTGGGCAACAAATGGTGTAGGATTCATTTTGTGTCCTGTATTGGTTCAATAAAAAGTGTATAACAATCCACTAGATAGGGCTATTGATTACAGTAGGTTAATGATGTAGCAAATGTTAACTTTGCATGTTTGGAGTGACATTTTATTGGGATTAACAGTACTTGTAGTGTAAAATGCAAAGAGGAAAGCTTGTCTGCTCATCACAAACTTAAGTCCGACATGGAAAGTTAAGTATGAGGGGTATTCCATTAGGATGTATTCATTTTTGCTGAGATCACTAAGCTGCCCTTGTTTATTATAAATAGATTGAAAGCTAGATCATACCTCTTAACACTCCCTGAATAAGAGGCTCACCACCCTTTGGCCCACCCTCCATTTCAAAACATTACAAATCCCACTCTGACTCAATCAGACTCAATTGTCAGCCCTTCATAAAATTACTTGCCCAAGCTCAGTCAACAACACTTAGTGTCTCCTTTTGATTTTACAGGTACCCCCAAAAAATGAAATGACACCCTTGGACATGCACAATGTAGAGGTATGCTACCAGAAGCGGCCTGTACAGGTAAGAGCAGTGGGGCAGGGTGGTGGTGGAGGCGGCGAGGGATTGGATAGACGACCCAGAGGGAAAATTGAATATTACCAATACCCTTGTGTGCCGAATCCCCGCCCCCCACCCACCTCCTCTTACCTGCACGGGCTGCTCCTGTATGCTATAGTATCCATTGCAAGTAGGCATTTATTGATAGTATTTTGTTATTGCTTTTTACATGATTGGCAGTGAGCCAGGGACAATGATTGCATTTTGTCCGTTGCAATTTTAGGTTGTCGTCCAGCCTCATAGTGAAATAGTTCATCATTTTTCTGCTCCCAGCTGACTTGGCAGTTTAATTATTGCAAGATGGGCAAGTGGTCACGATATAAAAAAATATACAGAAAAGAGTGGGAGTTGGATCCTGAACTAAAAAGATGGATTGCCCCTGTAAGGACAGATGATAGCAAAGCAGCATGCAAGTACTGCCATGTAGACATCCGTGCCCATTATAATGATTTGAAGCAACATGCAGCAACCACAAAACACCGCTCAGGAAGGAACATGGCGGCCAGCACGTAGCCGGTCGCGGGAGCTCCCTCAGAGTGGCGTGAATTATACGTGAATTATACGATGATCACCATCTAGATATCTCTTTCTTCCTTTATTTATGCCTTTTTTTATGCTTAACCTCGAGCTACTTACATATGGTGTAGTCGGGCAGAACTGCAGTGATTCGGCGGAATCTGGAGACCAGGCGACCTGTGTACGGCGGCAGCAACGAAGCAGTGGCGGAGAAGGGCGGCCCTGGAGCTGCGTACGGGAAGAGGTGTGGCGCCTAGGATCTCCTTCCGGGGGAAAACGGGATGCGGTAGTAGCGCTGGGTGTGTGTTAGAGAGAGACCACGGCCACGGCCGGGGGGGCACAACTAGAAGTAAACGAAAAAGAATCATCTGCGTCCCAAAGCGGTCTCAAGGAGCAGGAATCAGAGCCAAACCTGAACTCTAAGAACATTATTGGTAAGAAGCACCACTTGCAAGGAAAAGTTAGTCTCAGTAATAAAGCAGCAGTACAAAGGGAGTTGGCCCCACGCTATGCTTTGAGGAAGCCAAGACAAGGTGTTGGCACAGGTGAAGGACAAGGGGGTGTTACAAAGGGTGTTATAAGTTCTGCTGCAGTCCCTCAAGGTTTTGATGCAGAGGGGGACGACGAGCTGGCTATTTCTAAGACTAGGGCCTTGCTCCAAAGTGCCATGAAGCAATATGGGTATGTTGATATTTGGAGAGTGAGGTCGGGGCAACAACAAGGGGTTTCTTTCCGGAACTATAAATACCACCATCAGTCCAGAATAGATTTCATCTTAATAAGTCTGCGGCTGGTAGATTCCGTAAAAGGCATTAGCTACCTCCCATCACATCTGTCAGACCATGCTGCTGTAGTAATGGAACTTGCTAGATCGATTAAAAAGTGTTCCATCACATGGTCTTTCGACCGCTCTCTTCTCTCATCCCTTGAGGATATCACTTTTCTTAAATCTGAAACCCATAATTTTTTGAATTTCAACAGAGGCTCAGCTACGACTAGAATAATCTGGGATTCGTTTAAAGCTTTTTTGAGAGGGGTTATTATGGGGAAAGTCTCATACCGTAGGAAGTTACATAGAGAGGAAGTCACTTCCATTGAAGATCAGATATGTCAAACACAACAAGATAT
Organism: Triturus cristatus; assembly: GCF_964204655.1. Lineage (NCBI taxonomy): Eukaryota > Metazoa > Chordata > Amphibia > Caudata > Salamandridae > Triturus > Triturus cristatus. The sequence continues at coordinate 320,591,240 of NC_140592.1, forward strand.
AGACTCCAACTGTATGGCTTCCGGATTAGATCTGCCCACTCTTCGTAATCAATTAGTGGCTTTGAAGGGTAGTTTGAGTTCGATATTAAATCTTCGACTTCAACAAAGATGGGAAGCCAGTAAGTTGGCCCATTTTGAATACAGCGAGGGCGCCGGGAAATTATTGGCCTGGAAGACCAAAACCGATCTGGTGCGGAAGAACATTGCCGCAATTACGGTAGATAACAACACTTTCTCTTCAGATGAGGATATCAGGGGTGCCTTCAGAGACTACTTTCAGGTGATCTATAAGGAGGATAAGGAGATCTCGATAGATTCTATTGAGGGTTGGCTGAGGGACATTAATCTTCCTTCGCTATCTGCCCAGCAATCTCAATTCTTAGATAATGCCATCACCGAGGATGAGGTAAGATCTGCCATTAAAAGAAGTAAGAAGGGGAAGGCAGCCGGACCTGATGGTCTGCCGGCAGAAATCTATAGAGCCCTTGAAATAGAATTAGTCCCATTCCTCACTGTTCTTTTCAATCAAATTATACTGGAAGGTCAGCTCCCGCCAGCCTCCTGGGATAATGCCTCAATTACCCTTATTCTGAAACCAGGGAAACCAAAGACCGCTTGTGGATCTTATAGGCCAATTTCAATTCTTAATGTGGATTATAAGATCTTTACCTCAATTTTGGCATCAAGGTTGGCTGTGATTGCGCCTTTGGTCCTCCACCCTGACCAAAAGGGCTTCGTTAAGGGGCGACAACTATTCGAGCTAACCTATGACTTAATAGGTGCCATAGATATAGCATCGGCTCGGACTCTACCTTTGGCCGCCCTCACGTTGGATGCGACCAAGGCTTTCGACAGAGTTAACTGGGTATACCTGTCGGGGGCTTTGGCTAAGTTTGGCGTGGGGGCTGGGTTTTGTAGGGCAATTGGCTTGTTATATCATAGCCCAGTGGCACGCCTCTTGGTCAATGGAGATTTATCTGACCCAGTTACTATTACTAGGGGGACACGGCAGGGCTGCCCACTTTCCCCCCTACTGTTTGATTTTTTCATCGAACCCTTTGCGCAACAACTGAGGGAGGAGGTCACTATTAAGCCTTTCTCTTATAAAGGGTGGGAAAGGAAAGTAGCCCTATACGCCGATGACGTGCTTATTCTTACCTCAGATGTTGGCACTGCACTCCCTATAATTTTAAGGATCGCCCATTCATTTGGCCAAGTTTCCGGTTACGAAATTAATAATACTAAAACCGAGATGCTTGTCTGGAATGATGATGGGCAAGCTAAGGATTTACAAGCGGGTTCTTCGATGAGGTATTTGGGTCTACATATAGGGAAGGACATAGAAAAAATTGCTCAAGTTAATCTAACAGCAGTGGCTAAAGAATGCCGTAGGCTATTGCATTCATGGTCTCACATTCCACTATCCTTAATTGGGAGGGTCAATTTAATTAAAATGTCGATCCTTCCTAAAATTTCTTTTTTGTTTTTTACCATTCCCCTGCACTTTGATTATTCTTGTTTAGCTAAATTACAGTCAGACATAACATCTTTTATTTGGAACAGCAAACAGGCTAGGATTTCATGGAAAAAGCTTAGGAGGCGAAGGGACAAAGGGGGCTTGGCTGCCCCGGATTTGAAATTATATGCTTGGGCCTTCCAGTTAACTCACTCCCGTATGTTGTTAAAAATACCTTCAGACTACGGGGTGGGCCTGATGTTTTCAGCCATGTTAGAAGGGGAAGAAGTTAGTCAATCGGCCTTTCTCTTCAAATTCGGCAACCCCAAGTACTTTAAAAAGATCAAATTGGAGGTATTACAGGGATTGGCAAAATTGTGGGCCGAAGTTACAAGATCTATAAAACAAGGTTATTTTTGTGATAAGACGCCGCTATGGGGGCTTCCTGAAAACCCCGTTTGGCTTGGAGACATATTAGCGGCACCTATAAGAGACGCAGGTTTAGAGGTCTGGGGAGATCTTTTTTTTGAAGGGGAGTTGCTCTCATGGGAACAGCTTCATGCTAAGATCGGCCCTAATCTATCAAGGCTCAAATACCTTCAAATGCATAGTTGGACTCAGGCTTACAAAACTCAAACCCTAGAAAGAAACAAGTTTCCACTTGGAGGATATAGCCTGTTTATAAATAACTTGGTTAACAACCCCTTGGGTAAAAAGGAGACCTCACAGTGGTATAGACTCCTACTGGAGGAAACGGATGGAGTCTTTAATCTGCCTGACTTGCTATGGAGCCCTTCAATCTCTGGTCCAAATTTACAAAATCTCTGGTCAGAGTCATTCAGCCTTCTGTGTAGCATAGTTAAGCCCTCATGGCTACGCAGGAACCATTTGTTTACTCTGCATAGGGCATATTATTCTCCTCTCAGATTATCTACTTTTTCCGAGGGCAACTCAATAGCTTTTTCTAGATGTGGGTTTCAGGCTGCATCAGACACCCACATGTTTTTCGACTGCCCTAGTTTAGTGTCATACTGGGCAGCTATTAGTAATACTCTAACCATTTCATTGGGTGTTCAAGTTAACATTGACCTACCTCTTGTGATCTTCGGGATTTTGGAAGGAGTTCAAAGTGCAGCCAAAAACTTGGTGTTCTATGCGGTACTGTTGGCAAGAAGGGAGATCTGCAGGAAGTGGAAGGACGCGTCCCCTCCATCCTTCGGCGAATGGCAGGCCTCCGTTCTGTATACATCACGTATGGACCTGGCTAGGGCTGGTAATCAGAGCAAAAGAGCTTTCTGGTATTTGTTGTCATGGGTACACTGAAACATCCGTTGTTTTTTTTGTTTTCCCCCGGGTCCGATGATTACCCTATTATGGTGCCCCTCTGGCCTTCCGCACCATGTGATTAGCCTATACCTGGTCCTAGCCCGGGCTGTCTTGGCTGCCACTCACATCAAGGTGGTTTACAAGAAGGGAAGCGCCTGGTTCTTCGCCTTCCACGATTGAGACTGCAATAGCTGAGGGATATTGTCTATCTACTATCTTGGCTATATATCCCTGCCAGTTCTCTTATGAACTGAGACAGCTGTGTGTAGGTTAATATCTGGTCTGGCATTGAAACCATGGTAGTAATGAGGACAAAAAAAAAAAAAAGCATGTGATACCCTAGAAAAGAAGATGGCTGACCTATGTAGTAGAACAACTACGTGGGAGAGTGAAGTAAAAGAGCTTAGAGAGAAAGTGGTTACAAACTCAGTTGAGATAACGAAATTAAAATCTGCAGAAAGAGACTATCTGGATAGAGTTGAAAAGTTGGAAAACTTTCAGAGAAGGAACAATATAAAAATGTGGAAGGTGCCGGAGGGGAGGGAAGGAGATAATATAAAGACCTTTGTAGTACGTTTGATAAAAAAAGAACTACAGATTGAAGAAAGTGAAGAGGAAATAGGAAAAGACATCCAACGTGTACATAGGGACCTGTATAAGTTAAACACGAATAGGACAAAGCCCAGGAAGATCTTGATTAACTTTTTCCTTAAAAGAAAAGATTTTATCAAAAGCTCTTAGTTTGAAAAAAATTGAGGTAGATGGAGCAAAATATGATTTCAGATCAGACGTCTCAACTGCAACCGCAAACAGGCAATGGGAGTTAAGGAAGAAGATGGATCAACTCAAAAGCTTGGGAGCAGTGGTTCAGCTTAGATTCCCAGCCTTCTTGAGAGTTATGCTCGACAACAAAATGCACATTTTTCATTCCTGCGAAAAGGTGGATGAATTTATAAGTGATCTCCAGGCTGGTCGTGGTTGTGTGTAATCCTTTACCCAAACCCTTACCCTTACCCTACTCTACCTAGCCGGCAAATTCAAAATTAATCGAGAGTACAGAGAGTACAGAGATTGATGGACAGGCAGTAAGTATTGGTAGGGTGGGATAGGGAGGAGGGTAATGAGAGAAGTAAGATGGGGAAGAGAAGTAAAATAATTAAAACACTAATAGTTGTTTACAGTGACGGCCCGTGTAGGGTGTTTTACCGGGGCGGTGACGTGGCGCAGAGGAGGGGCAGGGTGGGGGGTTGCAAAATGCGGCAAACGGACGATTTCAGGTAAGTTACGAAAAACATTAATAAAACGAATTTCGTTGCGCGCGCTGCATTGCATTTGGCAATGCAGCGCGCGCAACGAAATCCGTTTTATTAATTTTTTTCGTAACTTACCTGAACTCGGCCGTATGCCGCATTTTGCAACCCCCCACCCTGCCCCTCCTCTGCGCCACGTCACCGCCCCGGTAAAACGCCCTACACGGGCCGTCACTGGTTGTTTATATTTAGAGATAGAGAAATGAAGGGAAAAAAAGCATAAAAATAGAAAAGCAATATTCAACTATTAAAAAAAATATATATATATATATATATATATATATATATATGTCCTTCCAAAAGTTTTGTCCCTTGCTTGGAGACGCACTCAAAAACAAAGCAGGGCCCCATCAATGAAAAACGGAGTCCTTTGTTACAGCAAAAGCCGGTATTTCTTACACAAAGTTCATTCGGTTTGCCCTACGCGTTTCGATGCTCCTGCATCTTGATCCCGGGCTGGTACTGTTATATGCGGCAGTTTGTGCGAGGGTGTCAGGTCACCTGATTTTAAAATGCTAGCCCTGCCCCTTGATGGGTTGGCTCCGGTGCTGTTAATAAACCTGCATGCTGGGACTTGAAGTATTCCCTCGTATGCTCTTGTTCTTCGGTGGGATTTTGCCGTCAAACACCATCTATGCAACTTTGATTGCCTTCAGTGGGTCTTTGTGAAAGGATTCCGGGTTTCAATCACGCTCTGACCTTGTTAATCCGCTATGCGTAGATTCCAGTATCTCGCAGCGGCCCCTCATTACATTCGAGGGCGGTTCGATCTCCACGGCCAAGGACTGGCCGTTTTTTATGTCCTTCCAAAAGTTTTGTCCCTTGCTTGGAGACGCACTCAAAAACAAAGCAGGGCCCCATCAATGAAAAACGGAGTCCTTTGTTACAGCAAAAGCCGGTATTTCTTACACAAAGTTCATTCGGTTTGCCCTACGCGTTTCGATGCTCCTGCATCTTGATCCCGGGCTGGTACTGTTATATGCGGCAGTTTGTGCGAGGGTGTCAGGTCACCTGATTTTAAAATGCTAGCCCTGCCCCTTGATGGGTTGGCTCCGGTGCTGTTAATAAACCTGCATGCTGGGACTTGAAGTATTCCCTCGTATGCTCTTGTTCTTCGGTGGGATTTTGCCGTCAAACACCATCTATGCAACTTTGATTGCCTTCAGTGGGTCTTTGTGAAAGGATTCCGGGTTTCAATCACGCTCTGACCTTGTTAATCCGCTATGCGTAGATTCCAGTATCTCGCAGCGGCCCCTCATTACATTCGAGGGCGGTTCGATCTCCACGGCCAAGGACTGGCCGTTTTTTATGTCCTTCCAAAAGTTTTGTCCCTTGCTTGGAGACGCACTCAAAAACAAAGCAGGGCCCCATCAATGAAAAACGGAGTCCTTTGTTACAGCAAAAGCCGGTATTTCTTACACAAAGTTCATTCGGTTTGCCCTACGCGTTTCGATGCTCCTGCATCTTGATCCCGGGCTGGTACTGTTATATGCGGCAGTTTGTGCGAGGGTGTCAGGTCACCTGATTTTAAAATGCTAGCCCTGCCCCTTGATGGGTTGGCTCCGGTGCTGTTAATAAATCTGCATGCTGGGACTTGAAGTATTCCCTCGTATGCTCTTGTTCTTCGGTGGGATTTTGCCGTCAAACACCATCTATGCAACTTTGATTGCCTTCAGTGGGTCTTTGTGAAAGGATTCCGGGTTTCAATCACGCTCTGACCTTGTTAATCCGCTATGCGTAGATTCCAGTATCTCGCAGCGTCTCCAAGCAAGGGACAAAACTTTTGGAAGGACATAAAAAAGACCCACTGAAGGCAATCAAAGTTGCATAGATGGTGTTTGACGGCAAAATCCCACCGAAGAACAAGAGCATACGAGGGAATACTTCAAGTCCCAGCATGCAGGTTTATTAACAGCACCGGAGCCAACCCATCAAGGGGCAGGGCTAGCATTTTAAAATCAGGTGACCTGACACCCTCGCACAAACTGCCGCATATAACAGTACCAGCCCGGGATCAAGATGCAGGAGCATCGAAACGCGTAGGGCAAACCGAATGAACTTTGTGTAAGAAATACCGGCTTTTGCTGTAACAAAGGACTCCGTTTTTCATTGATGGGGCCCTGCTTTGTTTTTGAGTGCGTCTCCAAGCAAGGGACAAAACTTTTGGAAGGACATAAAAAATGGCCAGTCCTTGGCCGTGGAGATCGAACCGCCCTCGAATGTAATGAGGGGCCGCTGCGAGATACTGGAATCTACGCATAGCGGATTAACAAGGTCAGAGCGTGATTGAAACCCGGAATCCTTTCACAAAGACCCACTGAAGGCAATCAAAGTTGCATAGATGGTGTTTGACGGCAAAATCCCACCGAAGAACAAGAGCATACGAGGGAATACTTCAAGTCCCAGCATGCAGGTTTATTAACAGCACCGGAGCCAACCCATCAAGGGGCAGGGCTAGCATTTTAAAATCAGGTGACCTGACACCCTCGCACAAACTGCCGCATATAACAGTACCAGCCCGGGATCAAGATGCAGGAGCATCGAAACGCGTAGGGCAAACCGAATGAACTTTGTGTAAGAAATACCGGCGTTTGCTGTAACAAAGGACTCCGTTTTTCATTGATGGGGCCCTGCTTTGTTTTTGAGTGCGTCTCCAAGCAAGGGACAAAACTTTTGGAAGGATATATATATATATATATACAAATTCACTGAAAAAACCATAGGTTTCACACAAGTTATAGTTAGCTGTACATTTCACTCGTAAAAAACCAATGAAATTCCACGTTATAGTTAGTGCAGGCAACTATAACTCACGCGACCGCAATCCTCTGCTGATGCTAATACTGTATTTAGACACTTATTTGCCCATGTCTTCTTCCATTAAATTTTAGCTATACATATATTACAAATATTTTTTTTTCATAAAGACACATATGTCATTAGCAGAGGATTGCGGTCGCGTGAGTTATAGTTGCCTGCACTAACTATAACGTGGAATTTCATTGGTTTTTTACGAGTGAAATGTACAGCTAACTATAACTTGTGTGAAACCTATGGTTTTTTCAGTGAATTTGCAAGGTTTTTTAAATGCTAATTCCTAACTATAACGTGTGTGAAACCTATGGTTTTTTCAGTGAATTTGTACGGTTTTTTAAATGCTAAGTTACTTTACGCCGTTCGTGCCGTGCGCGCCCACTTCACGCAGTTCGTTCCGTGCGCGCACGGTGCGCTTCGCGCACCGTGCGCGCACAGTGAGCACGCGGTGCGCTTCACGCACCGCGCGCCCACTTGAGTCAGTTAGTGCCTTGCACGCACCGCGTGCCCACGTTAGGCTGGATGGGCCATGTACGCACGATGCCCTTCGCGCACCGTCCGCACACGGATGACATATTATGCGCTTCGTTCAGAAAGGTTTTCTATTAAATGTTCAATGATTTCAAATATGCCATGCCCAAAAGGTGCCCTGCGGGGACCTTTTGTACACGGAGGGGGGAAAATGTGGATTTTGTTTTTTTATATTTAATTTTTTACCGTACGCGTACGGTAAGCGTAATCGGCGTTTTTTCAAAAAAAATATATATATATTTTTTGGCCTTGGAGGGCCTTCTGGCAAACCATAACCAAGGCTGGGTGGTTAGGAGCTGTCTAGCCTGCCCCCTTTTTATGATATCCAACTTTGTTTTTCCTCCACCCCTCCGAGTGCGAGAGAGAAAATGGCGGCCGACACTTCCTGGTTTCGACCGATTCGAATGTTTACTAAGATCTAACAGCCAATCAGAATCGCGCTCGCGCACGGCACCGTACGCGTACGGTAAGCTTACGGTGCGCGCTCGGAGCGCGCTTACAGATATATATATTGATTTAAATGCTATTTTCTCAGGAACTACTGAACAGATTTACACCAGACCTACAAAAGGCACTTCCTTGACCTGAGGACTACCTCTCTGCCAAATTACAAGTAATTCTGTTCAGCCGTTCGGGCTGTAGCTGTGTCTAAAGGTCCTATGGAAAAATGCATGGGGAAAACGCGTTTTGGGACCCCCCTTTTTTCTCAGCCCCCGCTTGACAAATCCCCCCGAGACTTTCAGGGTAGGAGCGGAGCGTAGCGCCCCATTAGTTTTGAAAATTTTGCGAGGATTCGTCGACCGGCGCCAAAGTTATTCCAAATAGAATGTTGCGGATTTCCTATGGAAACAGGGTCCTAACTATAACTACCTACTGGCGACCGCCAGTAGGTAATATATATATATATATATATATATGAGAGAAAAAAAAATAATAAACGTCTATTGGCTAAAAAATATGATCTTCAGCGCGCTTGCTTAGGACGGGTCTATTCAGATAGTGAATAACTTTTTTTTTTTTTTTTTTTTTTTTTAAAAAAACCTTTATTCGTGCATCTTAAAAGAACAGATACGGGCCTACAACCGTCAGGCCGGCCACGATACAATGAAGCACTGATACCCACATTAAATCCCCCGTGCGTCAACAGTCAGGATTAACAACAAGTTATGGATCACATGCTGGAGATATCTTTGACACCCGGGGAAGGAGAAGTGAAGGTTAATTTTAAGTTTTTTAGATAATTTTATCAAGAAAAAAAGTCAATGAAGGATAGGAACAAAGGAGACTCGAGTCCGCAAGATAGCCTCACCACACGGGAGAGCAGCAACAGCAGTAAGAACAACAATTGAAGTAAAAACTCAAACAGTGAGGCGGTGCAGAAATATAAAAGGATAGTCACATGAGCAAGTACGCACCCCTCCGGAGCCGCCCCCACTCGATCCACCCCACACCCGGACCCCGAATCGAAGAAAGTAGAACGCAGAGACATAAAGGAAAAAAGGCCCATAGAACTAATTAAGAACAGAGTATTACCCCCCCACCCTACACCAATGCGGAGGCTACGGCCTACCCCCCCCCCAGCATAGTGCCTGTCGCCCAATGAACCCGAAATATAGAGGAGAAAGAAAGTAGGAATAGAGGAAAGAAAGTAAGAAAACAGAAAAGAAGGCGGGGAGGAGCCCACGGGACACCAGAGCGCCCCAAACCATCAGCCAATCATGGCCCCCACACACTGAGAGCCCACTACGCCAAAAAACGGCATGCGAAGATACCATGGCACCACAGTGTAAGCGAAGGGATACAAGTCGCAACAGTGCGCGCATAACATACATACAGTTCCAGTCCCAGGCCAGCCCGTCCATAAACCATGACAATAGAAATCAGTCTAGCCCTGGCCCGATCGCGGGCTTGGGATTAAACCAGCCCCTGCATGAAGGCCCCGTGTCCCGAACAAACAAAAACAAGATGGTCGCTTGTGAAAGGATGGTGAAGTAGGATCACGAAATGGCCGCCGCCCATCGATTAAGGTCCCTCTTTGCACCACATAAAATCCAAACCTGGCAAGTAAGGTACAGGAGTTCCACAAAAAGTCAGCAGTGGGCCACCGCGAACGGTTCCTCGAAGCCGTTAGGCATCTCTCAACAGGATAGTCCAGTGGACGCGGTGAGGCAGGCAACAATGAAGCAGGCAGCCATGACCAGGGGGACAAAGCATCCGCAGTTGAGGTGTAGAGCGGTGTACCCTGGGCGCCGGGAGCGCCAGGTGAAGGCACCAGTGTAACACAGTCACACACCGCCGTTGCGTCCCCGCAAGCGGACAAAAGCACCGGGAGACCCACGCCCTGTAGATGGCACACAGTGCGCTCACGACCCGCGGCCGACAGTATGGGGTCAAACCGCTCACTCAGCGCCTGCAGGCCAGCGCACATCTGTAGTTGGAAGTCCCGCAGGGCAGCCAGAACGGAGCCGCATGTAAGCGGAGGCTGGGCCCCCACAGCGGCAGCAATCCGGGACGGCACCGTGGAGCTGGTGTCCGGAAGAGGGGGGGCGAAGTGGGCAGCAGGCGAGACCGGAGTATCGCCCCCCAGCCGCAAGCAGGCACTAAACGCCATGTTTTGCCGCTATACGGTGCAATGGCCGGGGGGGGGGTCGTAGCAAGGAGTCAATTCCCCTCAGGTCTACGCCGCAACGGGAAAGGCCAACAGTCGCTTCTCTTCTCGCAGGTTCCCTCCGCCGCTGGCTAGGCAATAGGTGAAGGGGGCAGCTGCCTCCCACAGCGCGGTCCTCAGAGCGGGGCAGGGGACCCGCCGCACCGGGGCCCACCCCACAGCTCCAGCCCGTCCGGCACAGGGTGCAGAAGGTGTCCGGCCGTCCCTCTCCGGGCTCGTCCGGCAACGATCCGTGGTGCGAGGTGAAATCGGGACCGCGGGGCTCAGGTTAGCGCTAGCTGGTCCGGCAACTGCGGAGCCTCCAGGGGGCCAGCAAAGGCCGTAATGGCGCAGGGTTTCAGTGCAGAGGACAAAAGCACCCAGAACTCGGGCATCCGGGCGGGCTGAGACTCCGGGAAAGCGGCAGCGCGGTCAGCGCGTCTTCGCACACGTTGCACCTCGAAAATCGGCGAGGATGGGCATCAGGATAGTAGTCCGAGGCCACGGACCGACGGAGCCGGGCGCTCAAGCGTCTGCTCCGGTCGCCATCTTGGCTCCTCCCCCCAGATAGTGAATAACTTAAAGATTGTTTTCACTTTGAGGGGGAACCCATATGGCCTCTTGGCCTTGTAGAATTAGGGAGGGTTTTTCCATGTGGGGGGAGGGGGGGTGCACAGGGTGTGTAGGGTGGGGAGCAGTAGGAAAAAAAGAAAAAATAGTTCCTCTGAAGTCTCTTTTAACAGGTTTCAGAAGCAGAATATGTGCGTAGTGGATACTGATGATGGGTGAGAGGATGGAAGGTATTATTAAAATTTTATCTTGGAACTTAAATGGCCTTAGGGTCAGGAGTAGGAGGGCGAAAATACTCCAGTATCTCAAAGATTGTCCTGCCCAAATAATAATTGCTCAAGAGACACATCTTACAGAAAAGGAAGCAACAGATCTGTTTAGTTCTACTAGATGGATTGCCCACTTGGCGTGTACAGCTCAATCAGCCGTGACAAAAGGAGTGGCAATTTGAATTAAACGAGGACTACAAGTAAGTCTGGACTCATTTATATCAGATAAAGCTGGAAGACGGATAGTAGCCAAAGTAAAAATCTCAGCGCGTTCTTACACACTGGCAGGCTACTATGGTCCTAATCACGATGAAGTACAACCTTTAGGGGAACTGATGGTCGAACTCTTAAACTCCTCAGACCCAATTATTCTGGCTGGTGATTTCAATGTAGTGTTTAATCCTGTTTTAGACAAGTCCTCAAATAGTAGAGTTCAGGTTAATCCTAAAATGCTTGGACTAATAAAACAAATGATGGTACAACTAGGTCTGCAGGATGTATGGCGACAAAGAGCAGGGTCGCAAAAAAGTTTTACTTTCTATAATAAGAAATATAAACATCAGTCCAGGATAGATTATTTCCTCACCGTTTGTAAGTTAAAAGATGATGTGCAGCAGATCAAACATGTAGGAGTTCACCTGTCCGACCATTCGGCCGTAATGCTTAAATTAAAGATCAGGAAGGCAGACACTCAATCCAGATGGACTATTGACTGCACGATTTTGCAGGATGAGGGAATCGTCCAGTTACTCAGGGAAGAGACAGAAGAATTTTTTGAGTATAACTGGGGGACTACTTCCCCAGGAGTAACATGGGACGCTTATAAGGCTTTTTTAAGGGGCAGACTTGGGGCCTTGGCCGCAGAGAAGAGAAGAAAGTATTATAAGGAGATGACGGCGTTGGAGGATAAGCGTCGAACTTTAGAGGATAAACTAATTAATCCAAGGTCAGGTGAGGTGGCCAGAGCGGGGTGGGTGCAGGAAATATCACAGGCTAAGTCTAGTCTTGCAATCTTACTACAGGACAGGGTTAGGAAGAGATGGGAGGCCAGCCAGATGGCTCATTTTGAATACAGCGAAGGCTGCAGTAAATTATTGGCCTGGAAAGTCAAAAATGAGCAAGCAAGGAATAGAATCAAGGAGGTGATTTGTGAGCCAACAGGGATCTTGATTGACGATAGTAGAGGGGTGGAGCAAATATTCCATAATTACTTCAGTAAAGTCTATCAAGAAGAGCTTATTCCATCTGAAGATAATTTAAAAACATGGTTAGGTCAAGATGCAGCAAACCCGCTGACATTAGAAAAATCAGATCACCTGAATAGAGCTATGGATATTTCTGAGGTGGAAAAGATAATAAGTCAGCTCAAGAATGGAAAAGCACCTGGGCCGGACGGCATTCCGCAAGAGGTCTATAAAGCTTTGGCAAGCATCCTAGTCCCCATTTTAGTGAAACTTTTTAATGATTTTTTTGTTAAAGGTTTCGACTTGCCAGCTACTTGGAACAAAGCTACGATCTCTTTAATCTTGAAGCCCGGAAAATCCCCTAAGAAATGTGACTCTTTTTCCTTGTTAAATAGTGATTATAAGTTATACGCAAAGATTCTGGCAGATAGGCTAAATGGTTTAATGGGTGAGCTGATAAGTGAAGATCAGAAAGGGTTAATCAAGGGAAGATTTCTGAAAGATTTGACCCATCCACTAGTTGGTGCAATAGACTTGGCAACTTCTTATAGTCTCCCTCTGGCGGTGGTAGCCTTAGATGCCACCAAAGCTTCCGATCAAGTGAATTGGGTCTATCTCAAAGCAATAGCAGCCTCTCGGAATCTAGGTATAAATTTTTGTAATGCACTGGCTGGCTTTTATCGTACCCCAGAAGCTAGAGTGTTAATTAATGGTTCATTAACTAAACCTGAGACCATATCCAGAGGGACAAGACAGGGATGTCCTCTATCGCCCTTGCTCTTTAATCTGTACATCGAGCCTTTAGCAAGGAAAATTAGAGAGGACCCGGGAATTTTACCATTTAAGTTTATAGATTGGGAGAAAAAACTGGGGCTTTATGCAGATGATATTTTGGTTTATACCACAAACTTACAGAAAACTCTGCCCCGTCTGATGGCTATTACATTGGACTTTGGGAAGGTCTCGGGTTATGACATTAACAGTGATAAGACTGAAACCATGACTTGGAACATTGAACAGTCAACCGGGAAGGAGGAAATCAGATATCTGGGTGTCATGATAGCTGATGATATCAATAATATAACTAAACTTAATTTTGATAAAGCCCGAAAGAGATCACAAAACTTCTGAAAACCTGGTCCTATCTCCTACTAACACTTTTCGGACGGAGCAATTTAGTTAAAATGATAATTCTTCCTAAGCTCACCTTTTTATTTGATTCTATTCCTTTGCCTTTTAAAAAGGAATGGATAAAGAAGCTACAAAGTGATCTCTGCTCTTTTATTTGGGCAAGTAAAGGACCAAGAATAGCTTGGAAAAAGTTGAGAAGGAGGGTTGAGAAAGGGGGCTTAGCTCTGCCGGACCTACTTTTCTACTCTTGGGCTTTTCTTTTAAAAAATGGGAAGTGTCTTTTTAACTCACCCAGTCGAGTTTTGACAGGGGGCATGTGGATGACAATCTCTAGTTCGGAACCAGGAGGTAATGAGGGCTTCCTCTTTAAATATGCTGACCCAAAGTTTTTTTAAAAGGTCAGGCTAAAGATACTGAGGGGACTTGCAGAGACATGGAACATGGTCAGAAAAACTTTAAAAATTCCATACTACAGTTTATTGGCCCCCATCTGGGATGGACCCAGATCTCCGGAGTGGACAAAAGATGCTCTTGCTAAACCTCTGCTAGAGGGGGGCCTCACGCGGTGGGAACAGTTAATAGTAGATGGTAAGCTTATTTCCTGGGAAGAATGTAACCAACAAGCAAACTTTTGCTTATCCAGATTTAAATACTTTCAAATACGAAGTTGGTTTCAGGAACCAGCAACAAAGATAGGCGATCAAAATGACTTGGAAACATGGTTAAAACAAGAGTCAAGTCAAAAGAAGGAGGTAGCGACCATCTACTGGTTAATGGTTGAAACTGAGGATGGAGATTTTATCATCGTTGGAAAATAACTGGCAAGTATCTATGTCTATGCTATTTAAAATAGTCAAGCCTGCAAGCCTGAGGAGAAATCATCTTTTTTCTGTCCACAGAGCGTATTGGTCTCCTCGGAAATTGTCAAAGTTTGGGAGAGGAGGAGATGTTCCCTGCCCGAAGTGTGGTAATATGAGAGAGGATGATGTCCACATGTTTGTTAAATGCCCGATATTGCAATCTTTTTGGAGCGAAGTGTGCAAGGCACTGTCTGAAATGTTGAAATTGAACGTTAAGGTAAGCGTTAAGCTCATTATTTGTGGGCTGATAGAACTTGAAGCTTTAATTACTAAAAATCAGGCAAGGCTTATCTTCTATGCTATATTACTGGCACGGAGGGAAATTTATAAGCTGTGGGTTGTTGCCCTCCCCCCCTACTTTGGATAATTGGTTGTGCTCTATTAAACATTTAGTCATTTTAGATAGGAAAAGCTCTGGGAATGTACATTTTTGGCTCCCGTTTTTTCAAATGGTGTGATGTCCTAAATATCAACAGGTGTGGTTTAATGGTCTGGTGATTAAGCCTTCTCAGCCTCAGCAGGTTTCCTGGGAGCAGGTTTTTCTTGTCGTCTAGTCTCCCGGGTTGGACAGTGAGTGGGATGAGACAGACAAAGAAAAGAGGAGAAAAAAAATGGGGTACGGGGAGATCATCCCTGAGGGTCATACAGAATTATGGTCACCGCTCACGCTGTAATACAGCAGGCACATCTGTGGCATCCTTTGTACAACCTATCCCTTCAATATCTAACGATCAGAAAAGAAGAGAAATCAGATTTGCCATACAAACTGCTTGTTGTACATCCATTACTAATATAGATGGGTATGGTAAAATTTTGAAAGATGAATTCCCTGCCTTCCGAATGCACCGCACCAAATGCACAGCACTAATTGATTCTCTGTTGGGAATTGCTGATAGATATTGGAACATCACCATTTTCTTTATTGATTGATGAATCAATTGACATTGAAGTGAAAACTACTGTGCATTTGCATTAAATATTTCAGCAAAAAGCTTAACAAATTTGTAAGCACCTTCCTTGCCATGGTAGAATTAGATCAGGCCTGTTCCGAAGATACAGCAGATGCAGTCCTAAACTTGCTGGAAACTTGTAACCTTGAGATTAAAAATGTAATTGGCATAGGTACAGATGGGGCAAGCGTCATGTGTGGGAAGCACCACTCAACATTCACCTTGTTGCGAGATAAACAACCATCCTTGCAACTTGTGCGCTGTATTTGCCACTCCCTTGACATCATTGCTAAGAAAGCAATAAGGAGCATTCCTAGCAGTATAGAATTTATGATCAGAGAAACTTACAACTGTTTTTTCCACTCACCAAAACGCCAGGCTGACTATAAGGAGTTGTATCTCACATTGGACGGAGGCATGCCCCTGAAATTAATTTTACCTTGCGAAACACGGTGGCTAGTGATGGCAGATTGTGTAGATCATTTACTAGAACAATATGATGTCTTAAAATTACACTTTTGCACAGCATCCTATGTGGAATACCTCTATGCAGCAAGGATGCTCCAAGAAATGTATCAAGATGAGATAAATCTACTTTACCTCACTTTCTTAAAGCCAGTGCTCCAAGAAATAAAGGTTTTTAACAAATAATTTCAGCTAGAATCTGGGGATGCACTCCACATCTTCTGTGATCCATATACTCTGTACTTGTCCACATTTAAAAGGATCCTAAAACCAAGTGTTTTCACATGTAATAATCAAGAGCAGTTGCAGAGCCTAGACTTACAAAGTTCTGCCATTTATCTTTCACAGGATGATGCAGATCTTGGGCTCACTTTCCGTAACAAGCTGGAAGAAAGTAAACTCCCTTCTGTGTCAAAGGAAGGCATTGTGACAAGGTGCCTGGAGTTCATGAAAGTATTGATGTGTGAATATAAAGCTCGTCTCCCCAAGTCTCTCAGCATGCTTAGAAAGTTAGAAACTTTGAGTCCCCAAAAAGTACTTGCCGTTCCCAAACCACCTGTAACATATTTGCCAGAAGCCCTTTTCACTTGTCCATTGGAGGTCCTAGAGTCACAATGGAGAACTGTATCCTCATGCTCCTTTCTTAACACTTCAAACATAGAATCGTTCTGGATGGAAGTGTATAACTACACCGATGCTGCTGGCAACCATTGTTTTCACGAGCTTGCAATGGGTGCTATTAAGATGTTGACTCTCACGATATCCAATGCTCATGTTGAACGAGTTTTTTCCCAGATGACGCTGTTAAAAAATGGTAGAAGGAACAGAATGGGCCTAAAACTGCTTTCAAATATTCTATATAGTAAGTTTGGACTGAAACGCATTGCTTTAAAGTCATATTCATTTGTTCCACCCCCGCTATTGTTTGCAAAATTTAACAGCAGTATGTATGATTAAACTTGCAACAGTGCGCCACCACCCCGGAGCTGCATGCAGTTCATGTATGTTGCAAGGGGTAGAAAAACACTTTCACAGACCTGCTCATTAACTGCAGAAGGAGGCACAACGCCTGCCCGCTACTGACAGGACCAGAAGAACACTTTCTTAGACCTACTCTTGCCACTGTGTACCCCAGAGCATTGCGTGCCACTCCTGCTGGTGCCAACTCTAGAAGAGCACCATTCTCCACCTTCTCCTACTTCCAGCAACCCACATTGCAGTGAAAAAACACCAGTGCATTTGCATTATATATTTTAACAAAAAGCTTAACAAATGTGTAAGCGCCTTCCTTGCCATGGTAGAGTTAGATCAGGCCTGTTCCGAAGATATAGCAAATGCAGTCCTAAACTTGCTTGAAATTTGTAACCTTGAGATTAAAAATGCAATTGGCATAGGCACAGATGATGCAAGCATCATGTGTGGGAAGCACCACTCAACATTCACCTTGTTGCGAAATGAGCAACCGTGCTTGCAACTTGTGCGCTGTATTTGCCACTCCCTTGACATCATTGCTAAGAAAGCAATAAGGAAATTCCTAGCAAATAGAATTTATGATCAGAGAAACTTACAACTGGTTTTCCCACTCGCCAAAATGCCAGGCTGACTATAAGGAGTTGTAGCTCACATTGGACGGAGGCATGCCCCTGAAATTAATTTCGCCTTGCGAAACACGGTGGCTAGTGATGGCAGATTGTGTAGATCGTTTACTAGAACAATATGATGCCTTAAAATTACACTTTTGCACAGCATCCTATGTGGAACACTGCTATTAAGCAAGGATACTCCAAGAAATGTATCAAGATGAGATAAATCTTCTTTACCTCACTTTCTTAAAGCCAGTGCTCGAAGAAATAAAGGTTGTTAACAAAATGTTTCAGCTAGAATCTGGGGATGCACTCCACATCTTCCGTGATCTATATACTCTGTACTTGTCCACACTTAAAAGGATACTAAAATCAAGTGTTTTCACATGTAGTAATCAAGAGCAGTTGCAGAGCCTAGACTTACAAAGTTCTGCCATTTATCTTTCAAAGGATGATACAGATCTTGGGCTCACTTTCCGTAACAAGCTGGAAGAAAGTAAACTCCCCTCTGTCAAAGGAAGGCATCGTGGCAAGGTGCCTGGAGTTCATGAAAGTATTGGTGTGTGAATATAAAGCTTGTCTACCCGAGTCTCTCAGCATGCTTAGAAAGTTCTCCAAAAACTACTTACCGATCCCAAACCACCTGTAACAGATTTGCCAGAAGCCCTTTTCACTTATCCATCGGAGGTCCTGGAGTCACAATGGAGAACTGTATCCTCCTGCTCATTTCTTAACACTTCAAACATAGAATCGTTTATTAGAACAATATGATGCCTTAAAATTAAACTTTTGTATAGCGTCATATGTGGAACACTGCTTTGCATCAAGATGAGCCACGCCTATATCCCCCCCTACTTTGAACAGGTACCATTGCCATGTATTAGCTCTAGGATTACCACAGTTATGCCAGTAAAGATAGAGATGATTGTCTCTTGCAGTTTCAGGTAGTCACCTGCCCTCTCATCAACACACAGTTCATCATTGTGCAGCTTCTCCCAGCAGCCTAACAGTTGCAGTTTAAAGAGTGCAACATGGGCAAGTGAGTTCAAAACATTAAAAACGGTGGTAGTGGTTTCTGAATCCAAAGGATGGATTACCCAATGAAATAAGATAATACCGAGGCAGCGTGCAAGTACTGTCCTATAGAACTGCATGCCCATTATAATGATTTGAAGCAACATGCAGCAACCACGAAACACTGCTCACGCTGTAATGCAGCGAGCACATCTGTGGCATCCTTTGTACAACCTATCCCTTCCATATCTAACGATCAGAAAAGAAGAATAATCAGGTTTGCCATACAAACTGCTTGTTGTACATCCATTAATACTATAGATGGGTATGGTGAGATTTTGAAAGATGAATTCCCTGCCTTCCAAATGCACCGCACCAAATGTACAGCACTAATTAAATCTGTGTTGGGCCCATATTTCAAGAGGAATTGCTGAAAGATATTGGAGCATCACCATTTTCTTTTGTAATTGATGAATCAACTGCCACTGAAGTGAAAAACTGCTGTGCATTTGAATAAAATATATCAGCCCTATAGAACTGCATGCCCATTACAATGATTTGAAGAAACCTGCAGCAACGTTTGAGTGTAAGATTTACTAAACCATTAAGAGCTTCAGTTAACCAGCTGTCAACATTACAGGTGCATGGTGTCAGAGGACTGATGCGCACTTGCTAGATAATAGCAACATGCTGCCAAACTCGAAATACAAAATACTCCAAGCTATTAATCAAGATGAGCCACGCCTATTTCCCCCCTACTTTGATGGAGTAGGTGCCATTGTCATGTGTTAGCGCTAGGATTACCACAGTTATGCCAGTACAGATAGAGCGTAGAGAGGCACACCATGTGCCTATTCACCTAGCTTACTGTCTTCTACTGGAAGAAACCTAAGGGGCTCCTGCTGAGGTCTTTGATGTGTCCAGCCAAAAGCTGCCAAAGTTGAAATACAAAGAAGTGATTAATGAACAATTCGTAGTTTCCTTGTGCTGGCCATGTTTACAGGGACGTGCCTCACCCCTTGAAACGAGTGTCTGGAGGCACACCATGTGCCTATTCACCTAGCTTACTGTCTTCTACTGAAAGAAACCTAAGTGGCTCCTGCTGAGGTCTTTGATGTGTGCAGCCAAAAGCTGCCAAAGTTGAAATACAAAGAAGTGATTAATGAACAATTTGCAGCTTCCCTGTGCTGGCCATGTTTACAGGGACTTGCCTCACCCCTTGAAACGAGCATCTGGAGGCACACCATGTGCCTATTCACCTAGCTTACTGTCTTCAACTGGAAGAAACATAAGTGGCTCCTGCTGAGGTCTTTGATGTGTCCAGCCAAAAGCTGCCAAATTTGAAATACAAAGAAGTGATTAACGAACAATTCGCAGATTCCCTGTGCTGGCCATGTTTACAGGGACTTGCCTCACTCCTTGAAACGAGTGTCTGGAGGCTCACCATGTGCCTATTCACCTAGCTTACTGTCTTCTACTGAAAGACACCTAAGTAGCTCCTGCAGAGGTATTTGATGTTCCAGCCAAAAGCTGCCAATGTTGAAATACAAAGACGTGATTAATTAACAATTTGTAGTTTCCCTGTGCTGGCCATGTTTACAGGGACTTGCCTCACCCCTTGAAACGAGCGTCTGGAGGCACACCATGTGCCTATTCACCTAGCTTACTATCTTCTACTGGAAGAAACCTAAGTGTCTCCTGCTGAGGTCTTTGTGTCCAGCCAAAAGCTGCCAAAGTTGAAATACAAAGAAGTGATTCATGAACAATTCGCAGTTTCCTGTGCTGGCCATGTTTACAGGGACTTGCCTCACCCCTTGAAATGAGCGTCTGGCGGCACACCATGTGTCTATTCACCTAGCTTACTGTCTTCTACTGGAAGAAACCTAAGTAGCTCCTGCTGAGGTCTTTGATGTGTCCAGCCAAAAGCTGCCAAAGTTGAAATACAAAGAAGTGATTAATGAACAATTCGCAGTTTCCCTGTGCTGACCATGTTTACAGGGACTTGCCTCACCCCTTGAAAAGAGCGTCTGGAGGCACACCATGTGCCTATTCACCTAGCTTACTGTCTCCTTCTGGAAGAAACCTAAGTGGCTCCTGCTGAGGTCTTTGATGTGTCCAGCCAAAAGCTGCCAAAGTTGAAATACAAAGAAGTGATTAATGAACAATTCGCAGTTTCCCTGTGCTGGCCATGTTTACAGGGACTTGCCTCACCCCTTGAAAAGAGTGTCTGGAGGCACACCATGTGCCAATTCACCTAGCTTACTGTCTACTACTGGAAGAAACCTAAGTGGCTCCTGTTGAGGTCTTTGATGTGTCCAGCCAAAAGCTGCAAAAGTTGAAATACAAAGAACTGATTAATGAACAATTAGCAGTTTCCCTGTGCTGGCCATGTTTACAGGGACTTGCCTCACCCCTTGAAACGAGCGTCTGGCGGCACACCATGTGTCTATTCACTTAGCTTACTGTCTTCTACTGGAAGAAACCTAAGTAGCTCCTGCTGAGGTCTTTGATGTGTCCAGCCAAAAGCTGCCAAAGTTGAAATACAAAGAAGTGATTAATGAACAATTCGCAGTTTCCCTGTGCTGACCATGTTTACAGGGACTTGCCTCACCCCTTGAAAAGAGCGTCTGGAGGCACACCATGTGCCTATTCACCTAGCTTACTGTCTCCTTCTGGAAGAAACCTAAGTGGCTCCTGCTGAGGTCTTTGATGTGTCCAGCCAAAAGCTGCCAAAGTTGAAATACAAAGAAGTGATTAATGAACAATTCGCAGTTTCCCTGTGCTGGCCATGTTTACAGGGACTTGCCTCACCCCTTGAAAAGAGCGTCTGGAGGCACACCATGTGCCTATTCAACTAGCTTACTGTCTCCTACTGGAAGAAACCTAAGTGGCTCCTGCTGAGGTCTTTGTGTACAGCCAAAAGCTGCCAAAGTTGAAATACAAAGAAGTGATTACAGAACAATTCACAGTTTCCCAGTGCTGGCCATGTTTACAGGGACTTGCCTCACCCCTTGAAACGAGCGTCTGGAGGCACACCATGTGCCTATTCACCTAACTTACTGTCTTCTGAGTTTTACAGACTTTATTAAAAATACAATTTAGAGGGAGCAGTAAATTGCACAGAACACTATTTCTGCCTTGCTTATTCTTTGTTTTCTAATATTGTATTCTGAGCAGTGCCTGTTTCACATGACAAAGTCACAGTGAGGACTGGTCTTAAAAATGAGTAGCATTAAGGCAGGTGCCCAGTTAACACCCTCCCACCATCTGTATATTGAATAGAATGTATATTTGTCCTTAAAATTGTTTCTGATGACAATTTGTGCATAATTGGAGACTTGCTAATTTGGGCTGGTTTTTGGGCTTAAACTGGTCTGCGTTGGGCTGGATTTGGGCTTATAATTGAGCAGATTTGGGCTTGGAATGGGTCTCAAAATCTGGCAACACTGCTTAAAGCCCTGGTACCTGCCTATTTAAAGCACTGCTGGTATTAGGATGTCAATGATACCAGAGGAGGTGATGATGGTCGGTGCTAGCAGTGAATTCCTGACGATATGAAAGGCAACAGAAAAGTCTTTTCATGCTGCTGGGATAATTCTTGATGCTGTTAAGGCAAGTCCACTGCTGTGGGGCATTGACTTCACCTCTGGGTGACATTTATGCTACTGACTGGTATTGTTTTCCTGCTTAGGAAATTATTGTTTGTTTCTAAATGTCACTCAAAGTGTCGCACATGGACCGGGAAATGTCACATTATCACAATGCAGCATGAAAATGTCACACACAAGCAAACTAGGATGTGGTCTGACGGCTAGATTGCTGACTTTGGAGGTGGAAACTAAGGTTCGAGGCTCGGGGTCTCGTCCACATCCTGTGATTCTCGGCAAATCACTTAATCTCCCCGTGCCTAAATGTGTCCTTGTGTAACGTAACCGGTGCTCATGTAAAAAGCGCTCCAATACCTTCGGGTCGAGCTCGCGCTATATAAATCTGCATTAAGGAAAAAAAAACTTGACAGCCTAGTTAGAGGTGCACCGTAGCGCCCTATCTACAATACGAGCCCTGGCGTTAAACATGCTGTCAAACCCCCACGCTCCATTTATTTCAGCCTGGCTCCCTGAATTCCCATTTGTCCACATTTTATTCTAAACTTAATGTGTCACGTGTGTTTTCGGAACCCTTTCAAAGCACATTAGCTTAAAAACGTCGCATGTGCCTCCACCCTACTTCGCGCCACAATGGCAGAAATGGCACATCTATACTTGTAACCAATTAGAGGCTACATCTGAAGCTTGAGCCCGCTCAGCTGTAGCCAATAGCATCGAGAGAATTCGAACCAATCAGAGCCCGCGCTGCCCTGGTGACGTCAAAAACGGGAAATACCTGAACGTGGCTGTAGCTGGTGTTGTGGAAGTGACCTCATTGTAAATGGCCCGCCCACTGATACTGTCTATGAATGGTGCTGAGTTGGAAGTTCTGGGTTGGAGAAGAGCGAGTCTTTCTTTATCGTACTGAGGCACTTCCTGTCAGATTGTATTCACACCCAGATACGCCTCTGCTAGCACTACGTACAGCAACTGTTTTCTGCAAACTCGTATTACCCGTCTGCTTCTTACACGCTCATTTCTCTCCTGGCTGCTCCTTAAGCAGGTACGTTATTTGCCTGCTATATGTCCAATACAGACAGACAGTGTGTGTTTAATCATATAGGGCTTACGACCTTTCTGGGTGCTGAAGTGCTTGCCTACATGGGTAGCGCGCTGCACTATGTAAGTGTGTAAATATATAGAAGGGTTTACCTATGTTTTCATTTTATGTGGGAAATGTCTCAGCGTCGTGCATGAGTGAATTTGATTGATGTGTTAAGCAGGACCACTGGAATTCCACGGCAGAATAGTGGCACAGAGAGGTGGGCAGGTTATAGCTTTCAGCAACCAGGTAGCTTTGAACTGGACTTTACTATCATCTCCTATATGATTGTCATTGTGAGATGTCAAGAAGCGGTCATTATATGTAGCTATTTGGGACTTACAGCAGTGGACTAAATTGTCCAGTGGTACAGTGGCAGATTTCTTAAGTTATTTTATGTATGTTTAGTTGGTGATGAGTAGTTTATTTGCTGTGTACTGGTACAGTACTGGGTGATGGAAATTGCCAATAGGGTTTCTATCTCATGTAGATGGTCAAGCTGTATAAGGAAGTTATATGCAGCCTGTTTGACAAACAATTGAGTTTCCGACTGCTGAGTGTTAAGAAATTACTATTAGTGAGGGCCAGGAGAGTTATATATGAGTTAACGTTACTATCGAATACTCAGATTAGCTACAGGTCAGCTTGACATCACTTATTTCGACCTAGAATGTTGGGTGCTGTTTGGGCTGTTTCATATCTTTTGGCTGCAGACTGTATTTGAAGGAGATATTTGTTATTCCTTCTTCTATCCTAGAATTATGGGATGATGTAGTTAATTTGGAAACTGCCATGTTTCCGCATCTCTTCTGGAGTGGAAATGCTCATGAATGCTTCAAAACTTGTCTGGTGGCGAGTTACAGAGCTTTGTGGCTTTCACTGAGAAAGTGGTGCCTCTTAGGATTTCTTATATTTAGGTGGGACGATGAACAATGTCCTATTGTGTGTGTGTGTGTATTGCTTGAATTCAACTTGTATGTGTAGTGGTCCTTTTGCTTGGCATGCCCTGTGGGCGAAGCAAAGTGCCTTGAACATTGCTCTACTATCTACAGGTAGTCAGTGAAGTGATTGCAGGATTGGAGTCATGCATTCTCCTGGGTGGAGGCAGGGAAGGAGTCCAGCATAAGTGAGCAGTGTGTTGAGAGTGATGTGGGTAGAGGTGGGGCGGACTGTGCACATATGTGCATTTGTTCATGTATTTATTTTCTTTGTTTTCAGTTTCCTTATTTGGTGGCCTAATGGGCCGTATGTGCCTTGTAAAACCAGTAACATTTGTTCTATAAAATATGTAAACGGACAGTGTGGAACCAAATGATTGGGTCCAATGGGCCAGTGGAACCATGTAAAGGTTAAAAAGTAATGGGTAGAGAACTATTCCCTGGGCAACCCCCAGTGGCATTGGCTTTCTGTTTGAAACGGAAGAGTCCATTTTGATTTGAATAAAACACTCTGAAATAAAATCTTGGAACAGGTATTGGGACACTCAAAGTCCACTACTATTGTAGCCCCTGTCTTCCCTGTAGCCTGCCTCCAAACGAGGTCTAACAAAGGATCCAACTTGATGCGTTTTGCCTCATAAGGAGTTTTTCTTTCTCTTTTAAAGTCTACAATGATCACAGTCTGGTGGTTAGTGAATGGAGTTGATGAGGTTGCTGAAATTATTCAAGAAATGTGGTGAAACCAAATCTCTGCTATTTTACAACTGTCAAATTACCCTCTTGCACCCAACCACCTGCTTCCCGTCGACTCTTTTTTTCCACCAAGCTCCTTCTATTTTGGGGAAGGAGTGACTAAGTGTTGTCTCCTGTGTATGTCCTTTAGTACTCAGGCAGGTGTTACTAGATGTTCACAGAAGGCAGAATAGTAATGGCAGAGAGGTAGGCAACTTAGTTGATGGGCTCATGTGGTTTCCAATGTTGAGGCAACATTATTGCTGTCATGAACAATTAACCGGGTATGTCTAAAAATACAAAACATGAACAGCATCCCACTTGTGTTTTGGATCTCGAAACATTTTACAAACTCCTCACACATTTTACAGTTGTTGACTTTAGTGAGAGTTTGCGTCTGCCACCTTTAGCGCAGATGAAGTTCTGCCACTGAGTTTTTCCCAGACTTAAACCTGTTCCTGTTCACATTGGATCCTATGCTTGTTACAAGCTCTGAGGACCTTTCATTCGTTCATGTATTTTGATATGTAAGATTAATTTTGTCTCTTCTTTGTTTGAGAGGTTGCTTGTTTTTAAGTGGTAAATAGTGAATTATGAACAGCCTGTTTGGCAGGTCTGTTCTGTTTTTTTATCCAGGCCACTTAGCATGGGCCGCTGAATAATATATGATAAATAGCCTTTTCATTGGTTGTTCACATGCACCGTTTTAGCATTTCAACTCGCCATCGAGGCAATTACTGGAGTGCTTACGCTATTGAGCTACAGTTGCAACATACCTGACTTTTTATGATATGTTATATTTTTACCAGTTTTCATAAATGTAGTTCAAAGTTAGCCCTTTCCAAAGATATCTTGGCTCTGTTAGGATGTTAGTAGCGTGGTGGTAAGTTTATCAACAAAGGTCTCACCGGGGATGAGGTACCCTTCCTCTTCCCAAAGAGTTATTTCATATTGCAAGCTCCTGGAACAAGTTAGTTCACTTTTCTGCCAATGCATCAGCTGTGTGAAGACTTTCATGTATATCATTTAAAATAAGCATTTGCAAAGCCAGTATGTCTCGCCTATGCAAGAGCTATTGGCTTTGCTAATGTGTTTAGCCATGTTGTACTCCAGCTTGGCTAAAAGTTAGTGGAATGGAGTCATGTAGAGAATGGAGTGATGTAGAGTGGTATAGTATGGAGGGACTTGGAGTGGAGAAGAGTGTGGCGTAGAGTATTGTAGAGTGTCGTGTACTAGAGTGGCATGTGGCGGAGCGATATAGAGCGGAGTAGTAGAGTGTTGTTGGGGGAACGTAGAGTGTCATGGAGTCACATAAAGTGGAGTAGAGTCTTGTGGAGTGGCATAGCATAGCTGAGAGTGGGGTGTCGTGCATTGGCGTATAGTGGAGTGGCGTAGAGTGGAGGGTTATCAAGTGAAGTGTTGTGAAGTGTCGTAGAGTACCAGGAAGTGGAGGGTCATAGGGTGGAAAGGCATAGAGTGGAGTAAAGTATCGCAGATTGGAGAGCCGTGGAGTGGTGTGGCATAGCATGTAGTGGTGTAGAGTGTAATAAAATGTTGTAGAGTGGCGAGAGTGAAGTGGCTAGAGTGGCTTAGAATGTTGGATAGTGTCGTAGAGAGGCGTGGCGTAGTGTGTCGAGGAGTAGTGGGTGTGGTAGCGCACTGCCATTAAAGACAACACATTTTCAGTCCATTACATTTTGTAGGAAAGTAGGATCTGTTTCTTATGGTTACCCCCACTTTTTGCTTCTTGTGATGCTGTTTTTGACTAGTCTGACTGGGATTCTGCTAATCAGGACCCCAGTCTATCTGCTTTATCCCTAACCTGTTATGTTATGTACTTGGATACACTCCAGATTGGATACTGGGGTACTCTTGTCAGTCCCTAGTATATGGTACCCATGTACCCAGGGCATAGGTACCCCAGAGGCCTCCCATGGGCTGAAGCATGTATTATGCCACCCATGAGAGGCCATGCCAAATGGAACTACAGGTCTGCCATTGCAGCCTGTGTAAGTTGGTGCATGCACCACTTACTTAAGATATAGGTTTACTATATCTAAGGGTCACTACACTTAAAACCTATAAGTCACCCCTATAGCAGGCCTTGACAATCCTGAAGGCAGGGTGCTTGGTTCTAAGTGAGAGGGTGCCACTGCATTAGCAGGACACTCCTGCAGCCTACGGAGTCCATTCTCCCGGATTGTTAGTGCTATGGCCATTTACGACATATAAAGTGGCAGTATGCGACCGCGTGATGACCAACTCTAAAACGGCTGAAAGTAACCCTATCATGTTTGGTGTTAAACATTATGGAATCATACCCCTGGGAGGTATGATTACACCCCTCAGAAATGAGCTTCGTCAGGTCCCTGGTGTTCCTGATACCAGCCTTCTAGTCCCTGGCAGCCCAAAATGGTTGCTGCTGGCCAGAGACACATTTCTGCCCTCCTGCTACTGAGCCAAGCTTGAGCAGTGGAAGGCAGAACAAGGGAGATGTGACTCCCTCCCAGACAGGATTTAGTGTATTAGGCATGGGTGGGTGCGCTTGCCAGCGACCGTAATTCTGCATGAGGGGCACATTTGGTGTCCTTATGCATAGTCCAGTTTAAACCAGTCCTGGAAGCCATTGACTCCTGCTCTGGCGCAAAACTGGAGAAAGGACATGGGAGTAACCTCCCCACTGTCCAGACCCTCCCCTGGGAGGGTCCCATGAATCTGTCCAACCCTCTCCCGTGGGTACAAACATGCTTACCTGGCTGTAGGACCCTAGATTAGATGTGGACAAGATTCTGATCAAGAAACCACTGACCTTCAACCGTCTGGACACTCTGGTCTTCACTGTACTTCTTTTGGGCCCGACTTCGCCTCCCTCTCTGTCCAAAGCATCATCTGTGCTCGTGCACCATACAGGCTCCGTGTAGGACCTGTGGAGCATCAAGGACAACTGAAGATATCTCCCTTGGAGGGAAGGAGTAACTCTCCTGCAACCGCAGGCACCACATCTCAACTGACTGTTCTGCTGCTCCTGAGCTCCTGCGGACTCCGAAGGCTCCAGCAACATGGAAGGTAGGTTTCCAAGTCTCTCGAGGTCCGAGCTGCCCTCTTACCAAATATGAGGTCAGAATCCCTCGTGGGGGCTGCAATTCCTGTACCCCTGTGCACCGCATATTTTTGCAAGTGCATATGCTTGTTGGAGTCTCCAAAACAAGTGCACAGGGCTCCGAGTAGCCCCAACCACTGGCCCCATTTCCACCAAAGAAATACGGCGACCTCGCACCGATTGCTCCGTGCGCTGTGGCTTTGTGAAACTGCTCAAGGTTCCCTTGCGACTCCTGAGCCTCCGGCCTGTGGGTCTCTTGAGGGTCAACACTGCTTTTCTTAGGCTCCCCTAGTTGTTCCAGGCCTGCCCTGACTCCCCTGTGTTTGGTGAGTCTCCTGGACCTTGCTGGTCCGACCCGTAACCTTCTTTGACCTTCAGCGTGGGTTGCCAAGGCTTATTGGTGCTCCAGGCGGACACCGACCCATCAGTACTTGACATCCTTCGTGGGACAGCTCATTACCGGCTTCTGGTCATCCCCGACGTCTCCTGGTACTGGTGGCTGCAGAGTCAAGAACCCCCTCAATGCACCTGAAGCACCCAACATTGGTGAACCTTCGTCTACCGAGCCCCTGGTCACTCCTCCGTGACCCAGACTCTGTCCCCTCTGCTTTCAGGTACTCTTCACCAAGTATCCGCCTTTGGATTCCGACGGACACTTTCCCTCTTTCCAGCAGTGACTCTTCTACGAAGTCCTCCATAGAGTTCGGCAGCGGTTTCCGACACCATTTCAGACCTATGCACCCGGCTTCCCTGGGTAAGGTAACTCTGGTACTACGGTATTCACGGGTGGGGTGGCTCTTCAACCCCCTAACTTCCACGAGGTTTCTTCGAAGCCCACTTAGAACGGTCCTTAAACTTTAAAACTTCAACCGCGACTGTCCCAAAGAATTATACGTAGCACGCATTTGTGTTCCCACACTGCACCCGTCCTCCATGGTGTCCCTTCTTCCTCACCTTGGGTGGTTCCTTGGGGTCACAGCGATTCTACATCCTCTAGGCACTGTCTTGACTCTAGTTGTGGTTCTTGTACCACTATTTTAGTATATGGTTTGGTCTCCCCTTGGAGCCCACTGTGTATTAGTGCTATTTGTTATTGTTTCTGTGCTACAGTATTGTGTGCTTTACTAGTATCCTTGTGTAGAGGGTACTGTGTCGTACTGAAAGAGTGTTATATCAATAGATACATATTTTTATAACTACTGTGTGGTTCTCCTTTCATTTAACCAATACTATAAGGTTGTATTCTGGTAAAACAATCTGCTTAACGTTTCTTCAAGACTAAGCCTGAAGGATGCTCTCCACAGCTACCACTTGAATAGCTTTCTCCGGTTATCTTTGAGCTCTTAAATCACCATAAGGGTTGTTTGGACTGGCACAGGGTGCCCACTTTACCTAGTGGAAGCATATACCAGGCCAACTTCTCACACATTTGCACTGACATACAGTTTTACTGATAAAACGATATAGCTCACAAACTAAATGTGTGGCATAGCATCACTTGGGGGCAGATTACGAGTCTGGCAGCCCTCAGACCACCAGACTCATGGTGGAGCGGCGGTGGTGGTGTTGCGACTCCCACATTACGACCCTAGTGGTCATGCCACCCTGGGACCACCGCTAAAAACTGCCGTTCCCTGGTAGGGGTGCGGCGGTCTAGAGGCATTAAAATGCTTGTCGGTACCGCTGTGGTCCCGGCAAGCAAATTCAGAGTTTCCTCTACACCAGGGTTTTCATGTTGGTTCCTCTTCCATGAAAACCCTGGCTGAAAAGAAACCAAGGAGACCCTACTGGGCCCCCTTGAGCCTCACGCCCTTGGCTGCACAAAGGGGGGCACTGTGTGCATGCTAAGAAGTTCCAGCAAGGCTTGGACTTTTCACTCCATGCTGTGCTGGAACTGTTTTTGTCTTTCCCATTGCAGTCCATATTTTATTGGCACCGCCATGGGAACGGCAAAGGAATTGCCCGCCAGTCACTTAAAAAGACATAATGCGGTGGGCGGTTCTCACGCGGGTTTGGCGGTGCGGCGACGTGGCGGTCCTGCTGCTGCACCATCAAACTCATAATCAGCCCCTTAGTGTGTTGCTTTGTTTTGATCATATTAAAAAAAAATTCCGCCACACTTCAGAATTACAAAAAAATGTACTTCATTAGTGCTATCCCATTTCTAATATTTGCTGTTCATTTGCAGACACTTCAATTTTGTTGCGTGTTAGAAAAAATTAACATTGTACAGTCTTCCTCCAGCACACCTCCGATCAGCATGAGTGTCACATAAATCGTTTTACTTTGAAGTCAGAGAAAGAAAAGTAAACACCAAACTCCATCATAAGATAGAGCCTGACTTTTAACCTCCGTCTTTGAATGCACAACAAATGTGACACGATAAGAACAAAATTTAAAGGCCTGTTTACAGAAAGTGAGCACTTGTGGAACAATACAATGAACAGGCTATGCTCCATGGGTAGGACAGAGACATACTGTACAACCTAAAACGAATAAAGCCCGCAAATGGAAAGCAAGCAAATCTGAGTTACAAATCCAATTATAAGCAGTAGCAGAATGTGTTCTTAGGTTAGCTTTCCGAATTTCTGCAAGATGTCTTTAGCAAGCAGACAGCTGCTCTCTCTGGTAGGCTGTGATCTGAAAAGGTACCACGGTTTGCATGTTATAAGATGAATTCAACTTGTGCGCTCTTGGGTTACTAGGCTGTTTCTTCTCCTTTAAATGCATTACTGAATACTAGCTAATGCAGTCCTTGCAAGAAGTTGTTCATTGGCGTCTCCAGCTGACCTTTATTTAATATGACTGATGAAACAATCGAAAAAATGAACTCACTCTATTTATTAGCTTGCTGAGCCATGGTATTCAGCATGTAGCCTAGAAATCTGGGATTGGCAAAACTTTTTCTCAAAAAAACCCTAGTGAGCAGTTAAGCAGATTCTGCCCCATTTCCCTCCAGCCACATTTGGTAAAGCTCCTGGGGAAAACGTGGCTTTCAGTCCGTTACAAAAATCTGCTGAGTAATATGGGCTTTTCAGTTATTTTAAGTGGATTTCGTGCCAGCACGTGTCCCAGAGGTTTTGACCGCGTTAGTTGCTGGCAGTGGGTCAGAAAACTGCAACCGTTAAAACGTTAAGCTTCTTTCCACACTGCTGAACACAACCTCTTGATTAAATCATGGATGAAGCTAATTTGCTGTTAGAGACATACAGGCACATGCATCAAGGTAGGATTTTGCGATAATTAAGGAATCGCAATTAAGGACTCGCAAAAGCCTATGCATGTAGGAATCGCTGTAAAAGTAGTGATTCCTACACATTCCTTATTTGCGACTCGCAAATTGCGAGTCGCAAATAAGAAATGGCTTCCCATTCATTCCTATGGGCCTACAGGCCCATAGGAATGAATGGGAAATGGCATGCGCAATTTGCGAGTACCAATAGGTCCTCGCAAATTGCGCATGCAATTTCAGGGTGCAAGGGTGTCAAAAGGACACCCTGTTGCACCCCTGAAATTGATCTGGGCACATATGTTGCGCACACACATGCCCTAATCTCAATTTGCGATTCCTTATATGCAATCGCAATTTAAGTAATCGCAATTTAGAGATGACTTAAATTACGATTTTTGCATTTGGGATGATGCATCCCAAATGCAAAAATACCGGTCGCAAAGGGGCAGATTCTGAGAATCTGCCCGTTTGCGACCTGTTTTTCTTTTGATGCATGTACCTGATAATCTAGATACTTTTTTCTTTCAGGCAAACTGGCAACAAGCAGTTGCCCTTTAACATTTTTCATCAGAAGCTAGGCAATTACACTATGACGTCTCACAAGGGTTATCATTTTTCAATCTAGATATGCAGTCCCTGACTCCACTACTTCATCATTCCATGACCTGTTTCAGTATTTATGCTGGTAATACCCAGTTCGTTTGGCCTTTCCCTCACTCACACTCGGGGACTATAAGTCTGGATTCTGGAAACACTGGCCATTTGTGTGTGCTCTAACTTTTCAAACCTTAACACCATGAAAACAGAAATCCTACTGACGAGCGCAGAGGCCTCCTAGAGGAGCAGCATCGCCGTGTCCACCACCTGTCTCAACCAAAGTTGTAAGCAAACTGGTTGTTTTAGATTCATCTTTGGCACTAGGCACAAAGGCTGCAAGGTGACTTATACCTGTTTCACTCGGCTCGAATCCTGAAAAGAACCCTAAAATATACTAAAGCCCACCTACTTATTCCAGTTTCTTCAACCTGTACGGGAAGTCCCTTACTCGACTACTTCCTTCAGGGCCTGTTTCTATATGTATGCTGGTGATACCGAGCTAAATTTTGGTCTTTAGTCATTCCCAGTCAGGAACCATTAGTCTGGATCTGGAGGCACTGACTAATGTTTATGGTCACTACGCTTTGGATATGCGGCAACATTTTAAAGCTTAACATCTGAAAACAGAAACCTTGCTTCCAGCCTTGGGGCCTCATGCAGGAGCAGAAGCCTCTGTCCTAAGACATTGGGCCCACCACCTGGCCCAGTCAAAGTTGTGCCCAATCCGGTTGTCTGTGATTCATCTTTGGCACTAGACACCCAGGCTTCAAGGTGACTTATACCTGTTTCACTTAGCTAAGAATCTGGAACAAACCCTGCCATAGAAGCCCTCCTACAGATTCCAGTGGTCACTGCTTTTACACAGTTACGACTGGACTCTGCTAT
Source organism: Triturus cristatus (assembly GCF_964204655.1). NCBI lineage: Eukaryota > Metazoa > Chordata > Amphibia > Caudata > Salamandridae > Triturus > Triturus cristatus. Next base: position 320,623,523 of record NC_140592.1, read on the forward strand.
TTTCAGTCTCTTGTGTGTCCTGGGTGAGATTTATCCTTCAGCTACAGCTAGTGCAGAATGTTGTTGCTGCCCAGCTAATTAATTGCTGGTTTGCCCTGGAGTGAGTCCATTTCACCAAGGGCTGTGTCTCTCCACTGGTTACACTTTCACAGTCTGGTCTCTTTAAGGCAATGGTTACTGTACACAAGGCTGTTTTTTCTGGGCACCAGAGTTTCTGGACGCCAAGTCTGTCTGGTACAATCGGTGCTGATCCTTGATTTCGTTTTTCCAATTGCAGTATCATTTTTGGATTTGATCATTCGCTTTCAGGACTTCACATCTGAACTGAACAAAAGAAGTACATTTATTTCCATCTAGTTCTTGAAGCCTTCACCCTACTCATAGACTTGGGGTCCAGGTTTGCCTATTAACACACCTCCTTCTCCATTAATTACCTTCAAGATATGTATCAATATTGTAGCAGAGTTTTACCACGCCTCTCTTCTGACTTAAAGATACACTGTTGCCTTCATACAAGGGTGGATTGTTAATTCTCTGTATTAAAGCCTACGGATGGATATTCAGTTACATGAAATGCCATAGATTACCTCCTAGGTGAAGGATTTTGGTATTGGTTACAGCCTCTGACAAACCATAGGGATAGAAGATTTGCACTGTAATAAGTTTCTTGAAACTCTTTGGAAGGCTTGACAGGCATAAAACTGTCTAGGAATATCTTGTATAGAAATCATTAAACAATGCATACATCCATACATATAAATACCTATCCATAATGATACATAGAAGGCCTTTGGGTCAGCTCTCGCCTGCCATTCATCTGTTTGAGTACCATGTACACTCTAATTCCATCCATGATCCTGTGCTGCATGGGGTAATGGTTCAGTCCACATTGGTCATTGACTTTCTTGCCCTATGAATTACAGTGTTTTTCTGATTACGTGTGCACACCTGCCTCAAAATTAGTGCGGTTCAGCATCAGGGCTGGTTAGCCGGTCCTTTTAGTTTCCATTATTTTCCTTTTATAGTTCTTTGTCTCTCCTCTTTTTATCTTATTTTTTCTTCAGAGGATACTACAGTTCTCCATGCAGTGCTATTAGGTCGTCTGCTAGCCACTCATTTCATCTTCAGTATGGCTCATCCAACATGGCCACGTCCCCTAAACCAGAAGAGCATTATGCTATGCTATCGTTATTAGTGTACACATTTTTTTTACCATTTCAAGATAGCCAACACACTGGTTTTAAATGTTACGGCAACGCTGGACATTTTTAGCAAAGAGTATGTAGAATAGGTCTGGAAAGTAATAGTTGCTGTGTTTAGTTTCATTATAGCAACCGTATTTTCACGGTGTTTAGGCAGCAGCATGTTTCTTTTTTCTACTTTTATTCTTTTAATTTCTTTAATTTGTTATTTGTGTATGTTTTAATGCGGTGGTGTCAGGATGAACCTTTAACAATGGGGTTCTTCAAATGTACCTTATGTTTTCAGTTTACTTTCTTGAAAGATTAAGGTCTCTTGTCCTTTTTACAATCTTTTCAAAGTCGCTTCAGGTGAAAGTTCTTCTGAAAATGTGGGAGAGGGTGTGGCGTAACAGCCAGAGCTGCCGACTTGGGAACTGGGGAACCAGGTTGGAGCCTCAGCGCTGGCTCAGCATCCTACGATTCTCGGCAAATCACTTAATCTCCCTGTGCCTACAAAAATGAATGGGTCCTTGTGTAATGTAACTGGTGCACATGTTAAGCGCTCCAATACCTTCGAGTTGAGTTTGCGCTATATAATACTGCAAAAACAAAAATAACTATTCTCCCGGTCTGTGTTGTATTCCGACCACTAGATGTCTCCCCTTTATTAGAAATAAATCCCAAGCTTTCAAGCATTGTAACCAAATGTTCAAGGGCGAGTTCCACAGAGTGCACAAACGCAGTCTCGTTCGGAACATGCATTAGGTGGCGTTCAGTACCATTTTCGCAGAAGACCTTTCCGTTTCTAATTATCTCTGGGTTTCCGTCAACAACTCCTATACTACGCTGCAGGCCTTTCTCAAAATAGTGAGCACGATGGTTTGGGTACGATTGCCTTTTTATATGACCCACACTAAATGTGGCCCCTCTGAGGTGCTTTGGACATGTAGTCCTAATTCCAAACACGTTCCCAGAATTTCCTCGCATCACGTCTTGTCAGAGGGCCAAACATGATATGACTTCGACTTGAGCACTGCCCTTGATAACATCTCAAGCAAAAAGAAGGTGATGGACGCAATTATGAACAAATCAAACATTCACCTTCACTCACAGATCTGGGTTTAATCTATCGATACTTGTTTCCGGTCCAAGGAGGACCTGGCTTGACAGTTCGCGGAGGACTGTTCCCATGTGGAGCAGGGTCAAACTGATTTGTATATTGCTGGGTCTAAACTGGGGTGGCATGGTGAGCAAAAGAACACTGAATTTAACCCATAAGTCTTGACTGGGGTGAATGTTTGATTTGTTCCGCATTCAATCCATCATTTGTGTGTCTTTTACTTTCTCGCCCTAAGTGCGTCAGGTATGTCCAGACATGGGTCCCAGGCTCATTGTGCCAAGGGATTCAAGCGAGCCTGGCTGATAAGGATAAGGGGTGATACCCCAAAACCAGTCCCAGGATGCTTGGTTCTGGTCCAGGGAGGACCTGGCTTGGCAGTTCGGGCTGGACTGTTCCCATGTGGAGCAGGGTCAAGATTAATTTGCATATGTCTGGGTCCAAACTGGGGTGGCGTAGTGAACAATGGATTTAACCCAGATCTCTTGACTGGGGGTGAATGTTTGATCTGTTTTGCATTCCGCCCATCATTTGTGTGTCTTTTGAGAACAGCTGAGCTACCATCTCTGCATGCTGCTCCTAAGTGCCTAAAACCACACCAACCTTCCATTTTACACTTCCTGTGCTTCGACATGAGGATGGTCCTTGAAGTTCAACAACTTAAAACGTAACGAGATTGGTCAGCTTGGCAATCCTTGACAAAGGGTACAGTTTTATCCAGAGAAGTGCAAGAGTTCTAGGTGGAAGAAATTTTGTTTTTCCAAACAATTTCATTACTTTCACTCACAGAAAGGTGAGTGAAATGCATGATTTTAGCAAAAGTTTGAGGTTTGCTGGGGGTTCTGTGTAAGTAAACGTAGTAGGATCCAGCAAGTTGCATCACCCTAGACTCCCTGGGTGTCTAGTTTTCAGAAAAGTCTGGATTCAGTTGGTGAATTACAAGACAAAAAATGTTGTCTCCCCATTATGTTTTGGGGTCTTTCCTGTTGCTGGTGATCTGCCCAGCCGCACAAGTGGGGTACTGTTTGTAACAATTACGTTTTTCTAAATTTTTAGCTTCTAAATATAAGTAAGTGTGCAAGAAAAACAACACAATTTGTAAAATGTCCTCTGAATCACATGATAGTATGGGTAACCCCAAATTCAGAGTTGTATAAATAACCACGGTTCCAAAACTTAGGGGCATATTCACAAAGAAATGGTGCAGTGCGGCACTGCTAGCAATTTAGCAGCTCTGCGTCATTTAAAAAACATAGGAATGCGTCATATTTACAAGAATACGGCGTGCCCCTGTGTTTGACCTTGCGCCGGTGGGAAAAAAAAGCTGGCTAGTGACAAAACACACACCCTTGCGCCACGGTGCAAGGGTGCCTGCGTTGCAGGAATGATTCTTTATGTGCAAGAAGGGATATCTTCCTGCATATAAACAATCATTAAAGGCGATTTACTCCTTCTATGTGTGCTACAGAATGCAGCACACATATAATGAGCAAAAACAAGAAGAAACAAAAGTATTTCTCCTCGTTGTGCCACTCACGCCTGCTTTTCAGTGACGTTAGCTTTTGGCGCTGCCTCAAATGTACACATCTTTGTAAATCTGGAGCAGCATCAAAAAGTAATGTGTGTTGCAGTTGAATGCCTACAGTTGCACGCCCCTTTCACGCAGATGCCTGCGTGAAAGGGTACGATATTTACAAAGCGGCGCTAAGCGGCTTAATACTGCTTTGTAAATATGGTGCAGGGCACTGCACCATCGGAGCTTCATAAGGAGTGACGCTAAGGTGGCGCAATCCCGTTGTAAATATGCCCCTCAATATCTAGGGCGCATTTAAAAAAATGTGAATGGGTTACTTTCATACCTAGTTTTGGTTCATTAGATATTACCATCTGAATTTCTGCATGTATGGTACAGAATTAAAAATTATGACAAGCTGCAGGTCAGTTGTTGGTGCTGGGTTTTGCATGTTTTTGGATAACTAACACACTCTACATATCCTTGCTACCAGAAGAGTCTGACGGATGTAACGCTGTATTACTTTTTTAAACTTGCCACCAGGGCACAAAAATTACAGATGAAAACTTTGTCTCCTATTTCTATTTGTCTGTTATCCATTTTTTTTTTATTTCAGCATTTAGTTTCTTTTTTAAAATCTATGTGCGATCTACACCAATGACCCCTTTCTGAATTCCAAATTTTGTCTGCTTTTCAGAAATATATAGCTTTTTGGGTTTCACACCGTGTCCATCACAAACTACACGTAGGTAGAAACCATGAAAACGGTAAACACTGGCCACCACTTAGAACAATTGCATTGGATTTGCTTTACAACTCTGCTTGTTCCTGAAAGTTGGGAAAATTGTGATCCCATGATCTTAGCACAGCAACCATTTTGTTGCCTTTTTTAGGGGGAAAATATGCTTTCTTACTCAACACTTTTTTTTTTTTTTTTTTTTTTAGCCAAACATTTGCTAAATTTTGATTATTTTCTCAATTCCCTCTAGAGGAATGTACCAACCCTGGGCACCATTATTATTAGCAAGTGAGGGGGAAAAGGGACACAAATTTGGCTTCAATACCTTTGTGTATAAATAAATAAAAAATTAGGAACACTTATGTGCGATAGTGCCGAAAATATCAAAAAAGGGCTCAGCACTGGGGGTGGTAAGCCTTAGCAGTTAAGGGTTAATGGTACTCAGTTTATCATCATTGAAAGGATGAGGGGCTATGTTGATCCTCCCAGGTTTTGTTTTTTTGACCTGAGGCACACATCAAGTCTAATCAGCAAATGCTTAACTCATACGGTCTTCTTTCAAGTTTGATGGTGCCCAGATGGTTCTTACCTGTGTTTGTTTTCTGGTTTCTTTTGTCAGGTCAACATGAAGGCTCTGATTTTGGTTGGTGGGTATGGTACAAGATTACGACCATTGACCTTGAGCATTCCGAAGCCAATGGTGGACTTCTGCAACAAACCCATCTTACTGCACCAAGTGGAGGCACTGGTGAAGGTAAATCTCAGAATATTTTAATGTTTCAAATGATTTTGTGTTTTAGAATAGCAGTGAAACATAGCAACAAAGATGCACTCCACCACCACACTGTATCCAACAATGCTCTTCTGTGAGGACATGCTTTAGCATAAAGTCATGGACTGACAACAGGCCTTGCGCTGTACCCATTTGTGGACCATCCCCTTTGTCTTGCATTCCTTTATGCGGAGCAATCTAGAGGGCTCTCAATGTTCTTGGACAGGAGAGGGATTGAGAATACCAACACTGGGCTCCATTGTTTTCCATGTTCTTTCTCATCACCTGCAATATCATAAGCAACTGTGCCCATTTCTAGTACATGTCTTAATCTGCAGTACCAGTTTAATTTCTTAGCCATGTCCTTTTTCCAATTACACCCAGAAGTGTTTGCTTGCCCACCAGTCGCAGAATCAATGCCAGCTTGTAGTTGCCTCTTGCTGATAACAGTTAACCTTAGGCATCCATTGTACAATTTGCTAGGGGGTTAAAGAGGGGACCTCTCGAAATTATTATTATTATTATTATTTTTGTTAGAAACAAAGAGACTTATTTATTTACAGTCTCAGTGAAGTGCATTGGTTTTCTCACAATATTATGCTGAGTCTTAGAATTTTAACATGCACCTAAAGACATTTATCACAATTGTCCGATTTCAATGTTTTTTGTAATTTTTTTTAATTTTATTTTTGCTTTTCAAATACAATACAAAACATTGCATAATTTCAAGTGTATGGCATCAGTACAGTTGACAGATCAAGGAATATCACAGTATTGAGATTACATCATCGCAAAACATGACATCATATATAACCAGAGTTACAGACATGGCATAACAGGTATCGGCTTGTAGGGCGAGGGTGAACAGGGTAGCATTATAAGTACAGTCATGACATTATACATCAGTAAGTGACAGCAGATACGTTGTGAGCGGTCTCCAAATGTCACGTGGCTTGGAAGCGGACAGTAACTCCTCCGCGTAGCATGTGAGCTGGTCCCGGCAGTGCACCAAGTCCTGTTGCCACAATTTAGCTGTAGGTGCTATTCGACTCTCCCAACAGACAGAGATCCTGCGTTTAGCTATTAGCAATGCAATAGACATACGTTTTTTGTTAGACTTTACCTTTGCCCCCGTTCCCAGTAGACACAGTTTTGGATGACAGTCAAGCGGTTCTTCAATCATCAGGCCAATTATTCTTACAACTGAGCTCCAAGAGTCAAGTATTTTAGGACACTCCCAAGCCAGTTGATAAAACCCAGCCCCAGGTGCACCACAGAGTTTACAGGCATCGGATTGTCGGAACCCAAATTTAAACAGCTGTGCCGGTGTATAGTAAAACTGATGCAAGTATTTAAAATGCACCAAACGTAGGTTGCCATTAGACATCATTTGGCCCGTCAGGCGGCAGCTATCGAACCAGTCGTCCTCCGTGAGCGGTTCTGGGAGCACAGCATTCCAGTTATCCAGTGCATTCGCCCCCACAGATGCCATGTCACGTTGGGATGCCCTATAGAGCTTAGCAACTAGCTTGGTTCTGGATGTAGCCGTGTATAGGAGTTGCAGCGCTTCAAGAGTCGGTGGTTCAGAAGGGAAATGTGGATTAAGTGCACGCATGGCAGAGCGCAACCTAGTGTACACAAATATCTGCATGGCGGCGGCCTCACCCCGAATGGCCAGGTCTGCTGAGGTTATGAACTGGCCTCCAGGGAACACGTCCGCCATGATGAAGAGTCCCATCCCGCAAGTGTCCTCAGTGTACCCGCCTCTTGGGTTACCAAGATATCTGAATGGTGGAGCAGTGGCATGTTTGGAGCATATAGCGGTAGTTTTGTGCACCCGTTGACCTAGCTCTCGCCAAGCATGAGATGTAATTTGAATCGTATCGAATTCCCCCTTCTCATACACCATGTGTGAGTTTACTATCATGGCCTTAAGGAGTATAGGATGCACAGCACCCGCCTCCACCACCACATGCGGGATGTATGCCGGGTCATGCTGCCAGTAGTAGGCATACTTCGCTTGCACACAGAGGTAGTAAAGATGGATGTCTGGTGCCGCAAACCCGCCCTGTTCATATGGTAAGGTGAGTGTTTCCCACTTAAGCCGGGATTTCTTCCCACCCCAAGCTAGTGTGATCAGGATTGAGAGAAGGGTGTCAAAAAAATGTCTTGTAAGACGTACCGGGATATTTAAAAAGAGATATCAAAATCGTGGGAGCGCTACCATTTTCATTAAGGCTATGCGGTCAGCAAAGGACAGGGGCAATTTAATCCAACGATTCACCTGCTCCTCCAACCGTGTGATGGCGGTGCCAAAGTTAGCTTGTATGACCGTCTGCTGATCCCTATGCAGCCAGATTCCTAAGTATTTGGCAGCATCCGAACACCACGTTGATGGGTATTCCATGTCAAAGGGGCGGGTGCTATCAGTGAGAGTTAGTATGGTTGACTTGGACCAGTTGATTCCTAGGCCTGAGAAGCGTTCAAACCGAATGTATTCTCGGATGATTTGCGCAAGAAACTGCGCCGGTTTACGAAACATACAGTACCATGTCATCTGCATACATGGAAACTGCAAGTGGACGCTGAAAAAATCGCAGGGCCGATGCAGCATGCCGCTGCCTTAGTATACATGCTAAGGGCTCCATCACAAGCGCAAATAGCAGTGGCGATAGTGGGAAGCCCTGCCGAGTGCCACTGTGAATGGAGAACTTTTCCGAGAGGTGTCCGTTAATTCTAACTCTAGCTTCTGGTCTAGTGTACAACAGTCTAATCCAGTTCGTAAATGCAAACGGGACGCCCATACAGTGGAGGACTGCAATCATATAGGACCAAGATATCGAGTTGAACGCTTTTGCAGCGTCGAGCAACACTGCTACTGCTGGGAGTGTGGGCTTTAATACATGCATTACAGCAAATATGGTGTGCAAGTTATGGGACGTGGAACGAGTAGGAATAAATCCCGACTGGTGTGGGAGTACCATAACCGGCAGGAGGAGTTGGATCCTCGTGGCCAAAACCTTTGCCAGAATTTTAACTTCAGTGTTTATGATAGACAACGGGCGATACGAGTCGCATTTATCAGGCGGCTTAGGTTTCAAAAGGGCAACCGCTAGTGCCTCCCGCAGGGTCGGAGGCAGACACTGGGCCTCATATGCCTCCTCATAGAGTTGAAGTAGACACGGCGCTAATTGTTCAACATACTCTTTATAGAATTTGGCCGGCAGCCCGTCAGTACCTGCAGCTTTCCCGTTAGGCAGAGCGGAAATAGCACCCTGTATCTCCCCCAGTGTGAGTCGGTGCATCAGAAATTCTTGTTGCCTCCATGACAGCCACACCAAGGCGATATCATCAAGATATTGTTCTAACTCAGCAGTGCTAGCTGTGGGTCGGTGGGCATACATCGTAGTGTAATAATCAGAGAACGTTTGCAAAATATTATCAGTGTCGTAATGTGTGTCTTCATCAACCCTGATTGCTTGAACAACCTGCGCCCTAGGGTGTGGGTCTAGGATACGGGCAGCAAGTGTCCTCCCCGGCCAGCCACCCTCACCATAGTATCATGCCCTACTCCGTCGGGAGAGATACTTAATCTCTTGCTCAGCTGTTTCATTATATTCTAGAATTTTCTCCTTTATGTGCGCTAATATGGTTGGGCCGGGCCGGATGCTATATTGGCGTTCCAGGTCGCCTAGCTCCCGTTCCAGCGTCGCCATGGTGCGACGGAGAGATTTCAAGACCCCAGCTTGGAGGCCTATACATTTCCCCCCGAATGGTCACCTTAAAGGCTTCCCACAATGTTTCCATAGTTTGAACCGACCTTGTATTTAATGAGAAGTAATCTGTTATAGCCTTACGGACATCCTCCGTAAATACTGGATCAAGTAGGAAAGAGGACTGTAAGTGCCACTGGAAGGGGGGCGGGACATGGGAGGGAAGAGTCATATCCAAAGCCACTGGGGAGTGATCGGACAAAGTTCTAGGCAAGTGCCTTATCTGCGTAACCCAATTACAAACATCTGGCGTTCCCAGCCAATAATCAATACGGGACCAAGATTGCCTCGCATACGAGTGACACGACCCCTCCATGGCTCGTGGGTGTCGCTGTCTCCAGATATCGGCGAGACCCAGTGATCCCATTCCCTCATGCCCTACACAGGTGGCCCTTCGGGGAGGGGAAGGGGGGGGGGGGGGGTAGGGTAATCTACTGTCGTTCTTCTGTCCATCGCGGGATCAAGTACCACATTAAAGTCACCGCCACAAATAATGATGTTATAGAGTTTACTCCACAGAGTATCAAAAAAGACGGGATCATCCTTGTTTGGGCCATATATATTAACAATAGTTAAATGTGTATTATATAGCTTACCCTGAACTATTATGTACCTGCCCTCAGTGTCTGCATCAACATGGGTGGGCGTAAAGGGAACATTTTTTTTTTACCAAGATCATAACCCCCGAGCATACGACGAATAAGATGCAGCTAACTTCTCCCCGGCCCATCTCGTGGCAACACGCAAGACTTACTGCCGCGTAAGATGCGTCTCCTGCAGTAGGGCGACCTGCACATGATGCCTGTCCAGATAGGCTAGCACTTGCCGCACCTTCTTGGCGTTATTAAGCCCCCTGACATTCCAACTCACCCAAGTGAGATTAGACCGGTTTTTATCTACCATGGCCATACAATCTGAGATATAAAATTGTAGCAGAACGGAATCTACATGTGAAATACAACTCAGTACTCAAAAATGGATCCTGCACAATGCCATTATACTGACCCAGAGTTCACCAACCACCCCACCCTCCCCCAGCGGCCAGTGAACATTGCCACAAATAGTTCCCTGTATAAACAGAACGGAAACATAACAATTGAATTTTCACAATGCATACCATATTAGGATCAAAGAAATGCAGTACCCCAATAAGGGCGCCAATGTGGCACCAACATAGAACCAAAACTTTGTGGGGAATTCCCATTTCGTGGCTCGCTAGGAGCCCCTGGACCCCGCACGTGCGGGATGGGTCGAGCTAGGAGGAAATTGGCTAACCAACTCATGGTCATACGTAAAGTATGAAGTATTATCTTTAGCTACCTGGTGTTAACATTGGGTATGAAGTACAATTCTGAACAGGTGTCCGTGCCAGCATACTTTAAATGCACCTACAGATCATGGCACATATGGAGCTGAAATGTCAGCCCGTACAGTTTAAGCATTAATCCTATATCAACGAGCTAGAGAGCGAGCTACACATAAAAGGCCATTAAAGAAAATAGGCAATATAACATTTATGAACAGAGTTATACTAGTCTCACGTGCTCAACCTTAAGAGTCAGAATGTCCACTCTTCCCGCGTAGTGTCTCCTGCCGCTCCAGCCGTCGAGTGTGTTGCAGGGCCTCCTTTGGCGTCGCGAAAATGCGTGCCTTCCCATCATGTTGTATTTGCAGACGAGCCGGATAAAGCATAGCATAGGGAATTTGAAGGGACTGCAATTTCTTCTTCACAGAGTGAAACTCTCGACGAGCCTGTTGTACTGCGACGGTGAAGTTAGAGAACAATTCTATTTTCATCCCTTGATAGTCGAGCCTCCCCTTCTCCCTGGCCAGATGGAGAGCCGTATCCCTGTCCCTATAGTTAAGGAGTCTGGCAATGATTGGTTGTGGTGGGGCTCCTGGAATGGGCTTTGGAGCCAGGGATCGATGAGCCCGCTCGACGATAAACACTTTGGAAAACTTTTCAGCTCCCAGCAGCGTCGTGAGCAGCGTTTCAATATACGTCTCCATGGGTCCGGTGTTGGTATTTCGGATACCCTAATAATACGGAGGTTATTTCTGCGGGAACGAGCTTCTGTGTCCTCGTTTTTGGCCTTAATGACTTCTAATATTTTCTCCATGGTAGCACACGAGGTCCCTACCACCTCCATCCGATCTTCCATGGCGGAGATGCGAGCCTCCGCCTCTGCAATTTGTGTGCCGTGTTTGTCCAGTTTCGAAGCCATGCTGTCCATGCGGAGGTTGAGACCATCAATCTTGGAATGAATAGTTTGTAGACTTTGTTGCATACTGAGCATCATGCGCTCCAGCTTTGCGGTCGGGCCCTGCTCCGGGTCTGGTTCCGAGTCAAAGGCAGCAGGAGTAGAGGCTTTAGTATGTGCTTTGGCCTCAAATTGAAGCTTACTTTGCTGTCTGTGCGCCCCATATCAATACTGGGACAGTCGCAGTGGAGGATCGTGGATTTGTAGGAAAACAGCAATCCGCGTCTGCGACCAGACTGTGTGTTAGATAGGATGTCCAGCAGAATTCTTGCGCCCAAATGATCAATTCCACCCCAGGGATGTAGTAAATATGAGATTAACTGACGGTGTTGCCCACGTCGCAATTAGAAGCACAAGAGGGAAAGTGAGGCTGTATCCTGTGCAGTGTAGAGAGCACCTGGCATAAACCAGAGCACAGAGAAAGTCAAAGCAGCGAACATCCAGAGGTGCCGGGGTAGCAAGTGAGAGCCCCAGATGGTAGGAGCAGGAGTATCCCGCCGAGTTCAGCCGCGGCCGGATGCTCCGATCCCCAGGATGCACCACAGCCTGTCCCGGGCCTACCAAGGCCTCGCCGCTGATTACGAATTGTCCCCGCGAAGAGATCCGGCCACGGACATCAGCGCAGCGCCCCCAGACATGGCCGTTCAGAGGGGGAGACCCAACAGCCGGCGCCCCGCCCCACAGTAGCGCCGTAGTTCCAGCGAGGAACTCACCGTCTTGCGGATCTCCGTCTCGGGCGCAGCGCCCAGGACGGCAGACGGGGGCTTCCCCGCAGAGTCCGGTCCTCAACAGCAGCAAATGAGCGCCTCAACGCCACACAGGAGAGCCTCTCAGCAACGTCTCTGGCCATGCATCAGGCAATCAATAGCAGTATCCGGCTCCACGCATCCAGAGAAGGTAGGTCGCAGCGCCGGGAGTCAGTATGCCGAGCCCGGGACCGTCATTTTACACACAGTGCGGCACATTAGATAAATCTCGGCTAAGGGGTACCAGCGGCAGCCGATAATAGTCACTCACCCACAGGCAGTAGTCGGGAGGGAAATCAATAGTATGTGGCTCACAATCAGCTAGCCAGAAGAAGGGCAGTCCACAGTGCAGGAAATCAGCATTCTGCCGACCCAAAAGCCGCCATTTTACCCGCAGCGCGGCTCGGCAGTCTAAAGTTGTGTTCCAGGTGCTAGAGGCAGCTGATTCTACGAATTTCCACAGCAGAGCTCTCCTCAGCAGCGTAGAAGCAGGCAGTCATCGTTTTTGGCCGTGGATGGCGCCATAATTAGCGGATTTTTGACGGATCATCGACCATCAGAGCTACACTCGCAATGTTTCTCATACGCCAGATATGCACATCCAGGCCTTTTTCTGGGCACGCTTGAATCCAGGATTGGTGGATTCAAACGTGCCCAGAAAAAGGCCCGGATGGGCATATCTGGCGCATGAGAAACATTGTTGAAAATATAAGCATCCTACGTGTGTTATGATAAGAACAATAAACAAGTGAATTGAATATTTTGGAGTAGTTGGAATAATCATTTTGAAATTGAAAAACGGTAAATATTTTCATGCGAGAATTACGCCTCACGCTGTGCGTCTGGAAAGGAGTGTCACTGCGCTCCCCTTATGGTTGATCACAACTCTAGCCATGTGGGACAGTGCAAAACTAATTTGGGATTTTAAAGTTTCCAGCAAATGTCTAACAACCAGTATTGATATCCATAAGTACCATTAGTAAATCCTTGTTTAGCTTCTGTCTTACTATAATGATCACTATAACTACTGTGGCTTTCTTCACACCAAAATATTTTTCTAAATCTGAATTTCATTTCATCCTATAATAACTATACAGGTTTTTTTCCAGTTGATGTCCATTCAGTCACTCACCGGCAGACCTCCTCCCTTTATTATACATGACTTGTAGTTTTTTTGTTTTTTTTAATAAAAAAAAAATATGTATCAAAAACCTTTTCATATTCATTGAAAAAAATCGGGCCTGAAGTCATGGGCTAGAAATATTGGGCATGGGGATATTGATGCATCACCCAGGTTTGGTAATAAAAAATAGCAACTGGCTTTGAAAGTAAAAAGAATAAATGTGCTATTTGAAACCGCTTCAGCTATGATCACAGTCCATGGAAAGCTGCAACATTGAGCCCGTTTTCAGTCTGTGTTTCTGGTGTTGATTTGAGACACCAGGCATGACTCTTTGATCTGAAGGGGAACGTTCCCCAAGTGTGCCTTCCTAGGACACTGGGCTGCATGCTGTGACCTGGAACATAATTCTTTAGCAATTGTTTTCAAACTGCGTGAAGAACTTGAATTTTTCCTTTTCTTGAAGAAGGAGATCACTACTGGCCTCAGTTGAGGGAATTGTTTCTACCATAATGTGCCTGGACTCTGTGGGGACAGGACTGTGTGAGTGACGTGTACAAGGTGATAATATATGGTGACTAGAAAAGTGACTCAGTTGAATGCAAATGTGTGACTGTGAGGCCAGTGGGATACATGTTTCATCCCCTCCAGAAAAGCTTGACATAAGAAGGAGACTGAGGGACAGCTCCCCAGACTGGCAAAGGGTATTGCTAACATTTTTGAGCTTTGTGTTAACTATCGGAGAATAAGGCATGTGAGTATGGTGGCAAGGCTGCTTTAGTTATGCAGGTTCTTAGCAGAGACCTGCTGATTGTTTCTTCCTGTGCACGCTTTATGGCATATGTGGCTTGATGAATGCTTACCGCTTACTACTATGTTTTTTTGTGTTACATTCATTTTTATTAGGTTTTCTTGTGGCATATACCATAGACCTCAGGATATTACAGTCTGGTTGTGCAGTCAAATCTGATTCAAATGCCCGTGCAACATCATTTCTATATATTAAAGGAGAAATGTACACAATTTTGTGGGAACAGCAATCATCTAACCATATATCCGAATTAAAAGAAACACAATGATCAAAGAAAACAGTCAACTTTGCTTGCCTCTCTGCAACTTGACCCTAATCTCTCAGCCCAGGATAACCAATTATAGCACAACTACAGCAGGACGCAGCCCCAAAGGACATTAACATTGAGGATCATGGCAGATCTTCATCACTCGGTTTAGGAGGAGGGAGCATAGCATTAAGCTTGGTCAGATATTCTTTTCTTTGCTCCATGAGGTCACACCTCCCATCATGAGTTCTGGTATCTGCTCAGACAGAGAATTCTACAGATGCCCGCCGGCCTACATCCTTCCACCATGCTGTGACCAGGGGGGCAGTTGTAGTCTTCCAAGCCATGGCAATGTCTTTTTGGCAAAACCAGTGTTAGTGCTTGGAACCCACCCAGTTGGCACGTATTTATTTATTTTATTTATTTATTTGCAGGTTTTTATAGCGCTAGAATCGACTCCAACTGGAGTATCTCTGCGCTTCTGGCGGGTTAGTCCTTAATCAAGAGTAGAACAAGCGGAAGTCACTAAATTGCATTTATGAACAACAAGGTTTTAAGTTGTTTCCTAAACATCAAGTGTTCGGAACAGGAATGAATGGCTACAGGGAGACAATTCCACAATTTAGGTCCCAACACTGATAGTGCCTTATTTCCGTGCCTGGCCTTCTTGGCACGCGGTACTACCAGTAAATGCCCATTGCTGGATCTGAGCATTCTGGATGGAATGTATGGAATAAATTTCTTTTCCAGATATAGTGGGCCTTGTCTATTTAGGCTCTTATGTATTAGGCAGCAAGTTTTAAATTTTATCCTTTGGCGGATTGAGAGCCAGTGGAGTTCTTCTAAAAGTGGCTTTGATGCTGTTCTTAGAGGGGCATTAAGAACAAGGCGAGCCGCAGTATTTTGTATTACCTGGAGTCTATTCAATACTCCCTCATTTGCAGAGAGCAACAGACCGTTGCAGTAGTCGATCCGACTCATAACAAGGGCCTGCACCAGCGTCTTCCTGAAGTGGTCCGGCAATAATGGAAAGACTTTACGTAGCAGGCTAATAGTATGGAAACATACGCCTGCGACATAGTTCGTATGTTGTTTTAGTGACAGATCCTGGTCAAGGCGAATCCCCAAGTTTTTAACGATCTGTTTGGGCTCAGGTGCTACGCCTAGACCAGGTGGCCACCAGTCTGGAGTCCAGAGTATTTTGGCTTCACCGAACAACATGACCTCCGTTTTACTAACGTTACACTGTAGGTAATTAGTGGACATCCAACATGCTACAGCTTCCATGCCTGCAGAGAAAGAGCTCCTCAATTCCGAGGTAAGAGTCTTAAAAGGGAAGAGGAGCTGCGTGTCATCAGCATATGACACGGGGATGAAGCCAAATTTACGCATCACTCTTGCCAGGGGAGCCACATAGATGTTGAAAAGCGTTGGGCTTAGACAAGAGCCCTGTGGTACCCCTTTCAAGACTTTTACCTCTGCTGAGCGATACGTACCCATGGTGACAGTCTGGGTGCGATCAGAAAGGAAGCTTCTCAGCCATGCCAGGGCTTTGTTCTTAACCCCCACGTTCGACAACCGGTCAATAAGAATGTTATGAGACACGGTGTCGAACGCTGCTGATAGATCTAATAAGACTAAGATCACAGAATAGCCTTTGTCTTGGAGCATGTGCAGGTCGTCCATAACAGACAGTAGTGTAGACTCTGTGCTGTGTTTTGGCCTGAAACCAGATTGAGAATGGTCAAGGCCGCCCACAGTTTCAATAAAGCTGGAAAGGAGTCTGTTAACATACTTTTCTGTAAGTTTTCCCAGAAAAGGTAACAGTGAAATTGGCCTTAGGTTGGATAGTTCGGTCCAAGCAGTGGTGGTATTTTTCCTGATAGGCCTGACTAGTGCACGTTTCCATTCTCTGGGGACAGATCCTGTGCTCAGGGACAGATTAACGAGTTTTACGATCGTAGGACATAGTGTGTCAAATAGAGTGGGCATTAATCTGGCTGGAATAATATCGTCTGCTTCATTACTACTCAGGAATGTAGAAGGCAGAAAACTGGATCGCAGGGCAATATGGATGCAGTGATATCAGAAATACAGGAGATTACTTTTTGCCAATAGAACGCTATTACAGGGAAAAGCCACGCCATATGCAGGAAATCTGTTTGACCTGCGTATATCTGAGGCATGTTTCCCTTCCTCCCGAGTATATTTTAGCTATCCTGTCTGGGGGCGGGTGGGGTTTGGGGAGGAGGTACCGTGCATTTTGTGTACTCACTTCTAATGTATCCCAGACATCTGCGCTATTTGTAAGGTTGCAGTTTGTCCACACTTCATAATTTCCCTGCTACCCCTCTCAACGCAGAATATAGGAGAAACTGCGTCGGGTCTTGTGTGCCTCCCTTTGTCAGGTCCACGAAGTTGCATAGTTTGTCCTCTGCTGTCATATCTCCCGAAGTCCTGTACCCAGCTGCAGCCCAGGGCTATACTTAGTACACCTCTCAACTGCCGGCAAAGGGGAGGTGCCTAGAGAGGGAGACTGGGGTGGAGCCATTTTACCTCCTATGCAAGTATTTCTGCCAGCACCACACTTCTACCTTCAACAGAGCGCTGGGGAGAACATGGTGCAAAGGAGAGGCCAACAACCACTCCAACAACTGAGTTTCTTCGAAATTGAAACCCAACCGGTGGTTCTCCGGATTAGATACAGTGGTCTACTTTGTTTTGTAGGAGGTATCATCTAAGCAATGCCTATCATTTTGTCTCTTCCAGAGTTGCTACTCCCTAAGCAAATGCTGATGGCTTTCAGCTGCAATATATTCACACATGTTTGTGCTCATGTACTGGGTGCTCCACTTTGAGACTCTTGTCACTACCTGCTGTGAAAAACATCACCTGAAGCAAAGATTGTGTCTGCTACGCAGATGTGAGGTACTCTAAGAGGGAACTGTTTTGGACCAGAACTCTATCAGTGGAATTAACATTCCCTGGGTGCAACATGACTATAAAAGTGGGATTTAAACTTTCCCACTTGGTTCCAAATATCTTGCTTATCAAAGAGATGAGGGCCAGCAAAATGTAATTGTCTTACAGACAGACTCCCAAAAGCGAGGGTTAATCACCTAGAAAGTCTGCAAGAAACTGTGGGACTATCACTTTACGAGATCCTCTCTGACCTGCTAAGATATGGGAGCGGAAGACACCTCTGCCGGAAGAGACATCACAGAGGAGCCGAGTCGCTATTCCTGATTGAAAGGGACTGCCCAGCAGTGTATTGACCCAAGTGCTGGATTGCTTCTCTTTGCCCTCCAATTGATGCTTAATCTTAAACCAGCGTGCTGGACCTACTAAGCAACTGGATGGAACATGACCGCATCCATGGCTTCCAAAGACTGTGCCCGGCACCCGATGTCCTGTGCGGACTCTGCTGGCAAGCGGAGGATACTGAATAATCAACGGCACCGGACAGTGGGCTATTCATTTTTTGTAAGGGGGCCTTTGCTTTGGGCCTATTTCCCTCTACTGGATCGTGCAGCTGCACCCGTTGACCTGTCACAGTAGGCGTGGAGCTCACGAACAGCCTTGCAAGAAGGTCGGACCATCGCAAACTCACTGTGGAGTGAAGGTTTTGCACCGGGGACCTCTCTTCTGCTTCACTCAGGTAACTCCTGCACCTTCAAACTTGTACTCAACAAACATATTGACTTTGTTGGCTTTAAGAAGAGCTTCTGTGGGTGTGCCAGCTACTGAGGCATTGAAGGACCGATGTGCAGGCCTCCTGAGACAGAAGTCTGCTTACATTAATCACATTGAGCCTACAAGGAGATTATTCTAAGTAGGAAACATTTCTGCCTAGATACCGTGTTATATCTGACCTGGAGCCCTGTACCCATGGGCATATTCCTTTGAGTAGTAATTTGTTTTTGTATAATAAACTACATCTCTTTTATAAAAGTTAAGCATGGATTGGAAAGTCAATGCATGCTATTTTGTGACTGTGCCCTGAGCCTCTTATCCCCCAACACCACCTCACTGAAAAGCAATGGACTGCTTGCTGGTCTTGCTACCACGAAGACCATGTTCTAAGAGGTGGTTCTTAGTGTTCAGGTTTCAGTGCCCTAGTATGTGACGACCTGGGTAAGCAGTGGTAAAAGCCCACAATCACAAGGGTTGGAGCCCAGTAACCCCTGCTTGTTCTGTGGCCCCAAAAGGGTATAATTAGGGGGACCCAACCCCCAGGCCCGAATTCTATTATTAAGGGTGGTGGGGGGTGCTGCCACCCTCCCCAAGCCTTATTGGGACCTAGTAGTTCTTCACACTGGTCCAAATGCTATAAAGCAGAGGCACCCCCTTCCTTGAACCTTATCCCCCAGAACCAAATTTAATAATTAAGGGGGTAGGGACCCTATTCCCCCCCCCCCCCCCCAGTCCAGAGGTGAGGGCCCATGGTGCCCACCTGGGGCACCCACAAACTGAAAGCTGGGGGAGCCCCAGGGCCGCCACAGCCCTAGACAGCTCCCCACATGCTGCGGGAGCTGGCATTATTCCTGTCCGCAGGGAGTAGATGTTCATGCTTGCTCCCTGCGGGCTGTAGCAATATCTGTTTTCCCTACCCACAGGAGTGCCGGCAGGGGAACAGAAGTCTGCTCCCATCCGGTGGGAGCATGTTTAAATCTCAGGCTGGCTGGGAGCAGACCTGCCTTCCCGACCCATGCTGCTGCAGACCACCTAGACCTGGTGGGGGTCCCAGAAGGATCCTCCTGCCCTGCCCCTCTTCTGGCCCGATAACAACCTTTTAAAAATTCTGTTCTGTGGAGGATCTGCAGTGTAGATTAAAAAAACCATAAACAAATCCCACTTTTTAGGGCTTGCCTACACAGCGTGTTGTGCTTTGAGAGGTATTGTTTACTATTCAGTGAGCTTACCACCCACCCACTGCATACCATTGATTGTTACCACTCTGCTGCACTCAAGCCACTTCATTTCACTCCTTAGAACTCCACTCTGACTTTCTGCTCAACGCCACTCCTCTCCACTCTGCCCCCACTCCACTCTGCCCCCACTCCACTCTGCCCCCACTCCACTCTGCCCCCACTCCACTCTGCCCCCACTCCACTCTGCCCCACTCCACTCTGTCCCACTCCACGCCGCGCCACTGTACACCTCTCAACTTTACACAACTCCACTCTGTGCTACTATACTATACTCTACTCTATGCCACTATACTCTATTCCACTCCATTCCACTCTACTCCGCTCCAGTCTACTCTACACCACTCCAGTCTACTCTGTGCCGTACTACTCTGTGCTGCTGTACTCTATGCCACTCCACTTTCCTGGTGGGAGGGTACTAGAGGGATTGCCCCGCCTCCTGCTCCCCCTTAGCCGAAAACATTATTATTTTTATCAGCTCTGCAGAGGATTTGCGACCCTGATTTAATACACACAGCAGTCTCCCACCTTTTTAGGTCTCGCCTACACAGCACATTTGCTTTGCTGCGAGATGGACATATTTACTATTCAGTAAGCTTACAACCCACTCACAGCATACCATTTATTGTTTTTATTCGTATTTGCAATCTTTTGATTGCTTAGCTCCCATACACTTCCTTTCCTTTCAAGTACATGTGTTCTTCCTCATCTTTTTTTCAGTATTGTTCCTCAACATAAAATGTGCTTTACTACTTTTAACATTGGCATATGGCTTTCCATTTGTTACTTTCACCCTTTTTGTTGTCTCAATCGACTCTTTAGTTACTTACACCCACAACTGTACTACTCTACTTTTCATCACTCTACTCCACTTTACTCCATTACATGCCACTCTTCTCTACTTAACTCTGTGCCACTGTGCTCTTTACTCTACGCCACTTCATGCAACTCCACTCTACGCCACTTCATGCAACTCCACTCTATGCCACTTCTATTCTATGCCACTCCACTATACGCCACTCCACTATACGCCACTCCACTATACGCCACTCCCCACTATACGCCACTCCCCACTATACGCCACTCCCCACTATACGCCACTCCCCACTATACGCCACTCCCCACTATACGCCCCTCCACTCTACTTTACGTTACACCACTCTACGCCTTGACATTATACTTTACGCTACACCACTCCAGGCTGCACCATTCCACACTACTCTGTGCCACTCCACTCTACACCATACCACCTCCGGGGTGGGCCAGGGCTTAGAGAGGGTGTCACAATGTTGTTGTTTTTTCCTCGGGGGAAGGGGCATATAGACTCCCTCCCAGAGCCTTCATGAGGGCCCGGGTAACCCCATCCCCTGGGGCATACATTTTTATAATGTAATTAAGTTAGTGAGCCGGCTCCTGCCAACACCACAATGGATGCTGGGTGGGGCAGCATGGCCTTGGGTCTCCTCCAGCGGCTGCTTCTCACATGGTGCCACCATGGGTCACACGATAATGGCTCCCCTCAACTGGTCACCCGGTGAAGAGCTGTAATTCTCACGGTGGGAGGGAAAATAGCTTTTCAGCAGTTTTTGAAGGCTCTCAGTAGCCATTGTCCACTAAGGAGTGTGAAACACCCCTGGACATCAACGGCAGCAACCTCTGAAGTAGGGGGCAATTGAGGGTGTAGCTGGGCAGAAGTGCCTCTCACAGACCAGTTATTCGCACAAGACCCTCCCCTCACACGGCCACAACCCTCTACACTGATTGTTTCAGTAAGTTAGCAGGTCTGATGTTTAGCTGCATGTGGGTGCCCCTGTTGGGCACCCACTTAAAATAAATTACCAAAAATGCCTTGACCCAAACCAGGGTGGTGGCTAGGGAGCCCGCGGGGGCATTAAGGTTCTGCCTGAGGCACCCGATGAGTAGAGTTGTCATGGGTACCCCAGGTGGGCACTGGGGCACCCACTTATTAAAAAACTAGTCTGCTAATGCCACCATAGTGGCTGGAGGACCGGCAGAGGTCGCGTGGTATTGTAACTCCCCAACAGGTCGCCATGCCTAAGGTGCCCTGGGTGGGTACCTTTACACCCAAAATAAATAAATAAATACTAAATGAGAGTTAGGAGTTGCTCATTTATTTTTCACTGCTCTGGAAAGGAGCACGCAATCATGTCAAAGGGATTTTTTTTAAAGTATATATTTTCTCGCTGGTGGTGCCCCTAGAAGGAGCAGGGGCACAACCAAACATTTTTTAAATTTTGTGAGGGCTTCAAGAAGTCCAGCAGACCCCTGGATTCACTAAATCCCCCCCCCCCCTCCCCCCGAGAGCTTACCATAAATTTGAAAAGCACTCCGAGCTGGAGCTGTATGCTCTTCAGCTGGAGCAGGTACCTCCAGCGGCTGGTTCCGTGTCTGCACTTTGTGCCCTGAAAAATGTTTAAAAAAACACTCCGACATGTTGTTGTTTTTTTTTTTAAATGCTTTGAAAGTATTTTATGACAGTCGTTTTTATAAAACATTGCAATGTTTGAATTTATTAAATATGCATTTGGTTATTGACGACTTTATGACAAATCCAATAGGTCTGCTTCATATATGTTGATGTGTTGAACCCTTGTCAAAGCCAATAGGCCCAGCCCCTATTCTGAGGCTTTGACAAAGCCAGCAGATTTGCCTAGCTTAAAATGTCACCATATATATTGTTACATGATATAACTAGCCATGTGCAGCAACAGGTGGTTGGGCACAGGGACTTGACTGCAGGCAGGGGCACAAGTTAATAGTTACTTTAGGGAACATATTATAATCAGTGCAGAACTTTTTTTTTATAATCCATGAATTTGTATGTGTTTTTAAATTGTATTTCGTAACTATAACATCCCTGTATCATTTGTTTTTTTCAGTGAATTTAAAAGAAAAAATGTATTTCCTAACTGTAACCTGAAACTTTTAGAGAGGGTGTGTGAGTGGCTGTATGGGTCTGTGAATGGGTGTATGAGTGCCTGTATGGGTCTGAGAGTGGATGTGTGAGTGGCTGTATGGGTCTGTGAGTGGCTGTATGGGTCTGTAGTAGGTGAATAAAGGGGACAGGGCCTCTGATTAGCTCTCAGCAATCCTGTTGTGTGGGAATTACTAGTGGTAACGAGGGCTTCTTGGCCCCAACGATCCCCCGCATCCAAGGGCAGTTCATCCCCTAACTAGTAGTGCGCCAGGAGGTGCGTTTGTAGATTGGTGGCCACAGGGGGCAGGGCCTCTGACGACCTCTCAGCAGTCCCGCCGTGTGGGACTTACTGGTGGTATTTGAAGGGACCCCCTTCCCACATGTTTTTTAGGTTGAGCCTAGCGGTAGCGGGCATGCACTGCTCGCTCTGCGAGGCATGCTGTAGTAGGGTATGCTGTGGAAGCCTCGTCCACTCTACGCCCATATTTGTCATTGGCTTTGTGTCATTGTCCTTCGAAAATGCTGGTTTTTGATCGATTAGGAGGCTTGTTAGTCCCGCCTCGGTACCGCCTTGTCTCCATTTGTTAACGCCCATAAGGACTGGACCTTTTACTTAGCTTGTTACACGGTGGGCTTTATCTGGTGGGTGAGAACTATTTTGATAATGGATACTGATGGGGCCAATGATATCTGCAGCGCTATGCGCTCTAACTTGTATGCTTTTTGCTTTAATGAGAGCGGCGCCCGCTTTAGAGACTCTGCGCTCTGTTTAATTATTTTTTTTTACTTTAAAACTGAGCACGGGGCCTGCGTCAAGAACACCGCACTCCGTGTTAAGTAAAAGAAAGTGAAAAATGAAGCGAAGGGGAGGATTGAGATAAGGAAGAAGAATAGCAAAGAAAGGGGTATTGGGAAGAGAGTGTGCAGCCTTAGAAAAGGATTTCAGCTGAAACGGCTGGCTCTGGAAAAGGAATTCCCCTTCTGCTCTGAGGAACTTCCTGCCAAGGTTCAAAAGAGCTTGTGCATATATAAGTGATAGACTTGGATGTTTTTGATTGGTTTGTGAGTTTAGAGACTGCTTGTAAGGCAGAGGGATTGAATGAAGTCTCCAAAGCAGCAGCTCTTTTGAGTCGTTTGCCTATAGAAGGGCTAACTGTCATTGAGAAAATGCCATGTGACTGATAGTATGAATTATGAGCAATAAAAAGAAGCTCTTACTAGACGTGTTGGCTGAGGCTTGCCTAGTGCTCTCAGTGATTGCAGGATAAGAGAGCCAATTTTTTTCCTTTGAAACCTAGATTTAAAGGTGTTGCATGATTAGAATGAGGGGGATATATGTTCAGGATTTTCTTGCTCTTAACTGATTGATAGTGAGAGAGTGAATCAAAAAGTGCTCTATCCCACTTTGCCAGTACCTGTCTCACTTGAATTAAAAGACTCCAGAGAAAACTGCAGTGTTGAAAGTCATGTAGTTAACTAACTATATTCAACAAGGAGGTGGCGCACCATAGTTCTAAGTCAAAGGGGGATAAGAACTCCCAGCAGACTGGTTCCAATTGGGAAGGGAAGAACTCAAGCCATTCCCATGGGTCCAGGCTTGGTGAAAAGCAGAAAGGCAACAGGATTCCTAGACGGAACAAAAGGAGGGAAAATATTTCCTCCATGCCCAAAATGACACAAGAAAGGCATTTTAATTGATTACCCTGCTAAGGATACTCTACTAGCTATGTGCCTGAGGGGCAGCATATTGTTGTCAGGAAGGGGACCAAATTGGGCCCTCTACCACTTAATGTAGTAGCAGTGGACATCTAGGAGACAGACCCATATGTTCTAAAGCAGATTAACCCAAACACCAAGAGATGTTTTCCTATCCTGAGGAATACCGGTGCTTACAAGACTGTGATGTCTCAAACCTAAAGAAAATCTTCCTGGTGCCAGTAGCGCAGGTCTAGCGACCAGTGGAGATGATGTGGAGTATTCGGTTGTCCGGGTTGAGGTCTATAGTGTCAAGATTAACGTATAGAAGGAAAAGGATAAACAGTTTCCTGGATGCCTTTTAATTAATGACCTCACTGCACCCGGGTTAGTTCTAGGGCTAGATGCTTGCATTTCTTTGACCATGCCAGATGTGCTTTATAGGGCATGGGCTGCACATCAGTCTCAGGAGGAGACTGTGTCCATTCGCCATTTGCAAGGACTGCAGAAGGGTAGTGAGAGGATCAGGCACCCATGTGTTGAAGTCACTGCTCCTGGAGGACTAAGCACAAGTGCCCTCCATTTATGGCATTTGGGAGATGAAGCACAGGCACAGATCTGTAAAGGAGTGGTCTGAAGGCAACAAATAGGCTGGAGCGACAGACTGGTGTACAGTGAGCCCTTGAATCCTAAGCTAGGAGTTAACTATAAAGTACTTGTCCCTCTAGTCGCCGTGGTACTTATAGTATGGCCCGGCAGGCCTTCCTTGGCGGCCCACGGACCTTGCATGGGAGGGAGGGAGGGAGGGAGAGAGAGAGGGAGAGGGAGAGGGAGAGGGAGAAAGAGAGGGAGAGGGAGAGGGAGGGAGAGAGAGACACTGATGGAATTGGGGTCAAAGAGTCTATGAAGCTATGCAGTGCCTCTTAAGATTGCTATTGTCTGCTAATAAAAATATATTATCAAAATGTGCTCTTTGTAGTTACATCTGATTTTGAAATACAGCTTTGTCTAATGTGTTGAAACAGGTTGGATTTTGTTTTACTCTAGCCACGTCCCCACTGACCCCACCCCTACCGGTGCGGCCCTCGGACACAAACCTCACTATAATTTTGGCCCCCAACAGAAACTTTGTGAGTACCCATACCTAGGGACGGTCCAGTGCATAGAGGCTAGAGGTTCCACTACTGTTGTAACTCGCTCATAAGGTGTGTAAATGGGACACTTGGGCATCAAAAAGAATCCCAGACTGGGTGGATCCTCTGTTCTACTAGGTGCCAATGCATCAGGACACAGAGTGGGTATATAGAGCTTGATCGGCTTTTCAAGTGAGTGGTGAATCAGGAGGCAAGACTACAGTAGGTAAGACGCTGGTGTAACGAGTGGGGAGTACTCTTCGCTGCTCTGGTCAGAAAAGACCTATTATGGTTATATTTTACCTAGGATAGAGGACTTAAGAAAATTTACAATTACATATTAATTTAATACAAGTATTTGACGTCTGGAGCACATTGGAATTGACATATGGATTTGGGATATCTCTTAACCCTGATGAAGTCAGAGATGCGTAGGCATCAGATCTGACGAAACACGTGTTGGCTATTGTGCGATCTGGGCTATTGTGCGATCTGGAGAAGATTTTATCATACTTCAAGAATAAAATCATCGGAATTGGAAAGAAGACTGGTTAGACATTGATTTTATGATACACATGGTGTTGTGCTCAGGATATTTGCTTCTGTTGTTGTAGGACCGGTTTTCTGGTCCTTTTTCTGGGGGTATGAGTGGGTGCCCTCTTCCTTGGAGCACACAATATAATTCGTTTTCACCTGATTGTGGGGACCACAAAAATTATTTGCGCATAAGAGCCTTGCCACATTTTGTTTTGCTTAACAGTGTTGTTTGTGTCATTACCTGTAGTAAGTGTGCAGTTTGGGCAGATATGCATTAAGAAATTGGTCCCTTTGTGCCCCCTACTCCATTTTGCATCAAGCAACAAGTATATCTTGGTTGTGGTGAACCATGCCACTAAGGACCCTTTAGGAAATACCTCTGAGAAGCACAAATGATAGGTTAGTTGTGAAGGTGCTCCTATGGATTGTTTCACTCGTTGAGTTCCCCAGGAAGGATATTTCTGATAGGGGTACAAAATTAATCTTATACATGAGAGAGAATCGGGGAACAAGCTGAGGAGGCCTTCCACTTCTCCATGGCGTTCTGCATACCGACCATTGGGTTGGTGGAACACTTTAATCTATATATACTTACCTCCTTTATGCATCTATATACTTCCAATGTACTTATGGATCTATAGATTTATCACTTTTTTCTAATTTAGCATTTTCCAACGCACTACCCTATTTCTCAGCCTATACTTCTCTCAACATATATTCTAGCCCAACTTTGACTCATCTCAAACTTCTTTCTACTGCTCTTTCCAATGCACTACCCTATTTCTCAGCCTATACATCTATCAATATATCCTCTACATCCACTACTCATTTATCCCAAACCCCATACCACTACTATGATCCCCAAAATAACCCTTGTTAGACTCTCCCCAACTCTACCCCTCCTTGCATCATCTGATACCTCTTTTACTATACCGATCCCCCCAAAACAAACCCTTCTAAACTCTTCCCTCTGACTCTTCCCCTCCAAACCCCATTTTTTTTTAACAGGTTTTTATTGGAATTTAAGTATTACAATCCAATTATACAAGAAAGAGCAGGCGCTTCCACCCCAATACACAGTGGGTATAGTCTTCACGGATGAGCCTCATTACTACAAACATAATACCGGTATTCATTCGGCTTAATGTCAACTGGGGTTAACAAGTGCCCAAGGACCATCTTCTACTCACTTAGAACGTAAGCAGAACTTCAGATTACATATAAAAATAGACTTTACCGGCTGTAGTCTGTGACGGAACTTATGCATATATCCTTATTCTTAGCTGCTCCATAGCATTCTGGTCATCCAAGATTCTTGACTGTGGATACATACATGTTGTTGACAGCTATCATAGTGATAAAACATATGAAACCGTTATGATCGAATGAGAATACAATACAAAAAAATGAAATGCAAAGTCGTCCTGCGGGCATAGAGGGGTTGGTGACAAAGAAAAACGTAGCAGGATGTCTAACAACAGTATAGTGTCTTGCCGGTGGGAGTAGTTCGGGGGGGGGGGGGGGGTGGGTGTAAAATTACATTCTGTCGACTCAAGCAGGCCTCCTCTCACCTTGTAAAGACCACTCATCTACGGGATTCTATAGCGTCCTCGGTTGACTGTGTGTTCATCATGGTATCTGGTGAGGTAGTGTGTCTGGTGTCTCAGGCTCTAAGTATCTCCGCCCAAAGCATTGCTAACGGACGGGGCCCGATTCCCTGGGCATCTTCCCTAATTGGGGCCCTCTCTTCTGCCCTTTCCCAGCCATTGAGTGTGGGGCTCGCTTTGGTCATCCACTTCTGGACTATGGGCCGTTTCGCTAGGATCAATGCAAGGTCCATGAATCTAGTGCCTATCTTGCGTGCCTTGGGCCATGGGAATAGTCCGCAAAGGCAAATTACTGTGTACAAGGCAATTGCAGCGTCCCAGTAATCTTGCAACTCTGGCCTGTTCAACGTCCTATGTGTAAACCCAACATCTGGTTCCTCGCATCTCGGACAGGCACGGGGTTCACCTCCATACATAGCCTGTAGTTGGTGGGGGGTCTAGTACGTCATGTGCAAGTAATTGAATTGGACATATTTAAACTGGTGTTTCTGGAAATGTGCCTAGGGCTTTCCATAGCTCTATTCTACCCTACGTCCTTCAAGTCCCTAGCGAGTAACAGCACCCACCAGTCTCAGGTGTCAGATAGCAGTTTCGTGATCATGTCTAGTTGTGCTCCAAACCCCATTTTTACTCATCTGAAAGCCTCCTACTACTGCTATGACCTCAAAAATAAATAAATAAATTATCCAAATCCTTCACTCTTCTATCCCTCCACTATCCTTTTCAATCAAGATAACAGACTAACATGTACACTTCCCAAATTCCACTATACTAATTCACCACTACTCCTTTATGGGTTCCAGAGTAGCGTGCTACTCCCCAATAAAGCATTTCAACACCCCATCAGGGTTACAAGCACTATATAAATGCAAACCTTTTTCGCTTCTACCCCTCCAACCCTTCTCAATCCAAATAACTGACTATCATATCCACCACTCAAATTACTTTCATGTTTCACTATACTAATTCAACACTAATCCTTATGGGTTCCGGAGTAGCGTGCTACTCGCCAGAAAAGCGCTTCAACACCCATCTGGGGTAACAAGTGCTATATGAATGCAAACTTTCTTTCCCCTTCTATCCCTCTTCTATTCTTCTCACTCAAAATAACTGACTAATATCCACCACTCAAATTACTTTCATATTTCACCATACTAATTTTCCACTAATCTTTTATGGGTTTCTGGAGTAGCGGGCTACTCGCCAAAAAAAGCGCTTGAACACCCCATCAGGGATAACAAGCACTATATAAATACAAACCTTTTCTCCTCCTCTATCCTTCCGAATCCAAATAAGTGACTAACCTATCCACCACTTAAAATGACTTTCATATTTCACTATACTAATTCACCACTAATCCTCAATGGGTACCGGAGTAGCGTGCTACTTGCCGAAAAAGCTCTTCGACGCCTCGTCAGGGGTAGTAAGCACTATATAAATGCAATTACAATACAATACTTTAACAAGACACTTAAGTGCATGATGGGAACTCTGCAGGCTTCATGTACATTTTCACTTTAAGCAAATACTAAAATCAATTTGTAAACTCGTAGAGTATGCATTTTAATATGCCATTCTAACTGTTGTAAATCGCTAGTGAATGTTTAGCTGTAGGCACAGAGAGGAACCAGGCTCGTCACTAACAACCTTGCCTTTTTCTTCTTTCTACAGGCGGGTGTGACTCATGTGATCCTGGCAGTCAGTTATATGTCTGAGATGTTGGAGAAGGAAATGAAGGAACAGGAACAAAGGGTAAGAGTTTGTTTCCCTTGACTGACTATTGTTTTTTCTTCAGCCCATTAATTTATTAAACTGCATAAAACATCATCTATAAAGTCTCCTGACACATCCCAAACCACTTTGGTTAATTATTGAAAACAAAATGCTACTTATTTGAAATTTCAATTGGAAAACAAGGTGAAAGGATTGAACAGAAGTGGTGATGTGTTTATATCTGTATGATACACAAAGGGAACCCCAGAGGTATGCACTAAAGAAATGCAAGAGCAGCTAGTATAATCAAGAAATGTAGTTGACAGTGTGGCTATTCCTTTGCAGGACATTCGGTCTTAAGAATAATGGTCTGAACCGGCATTGCAATGTTTTTATGGTTTTGCTACTTAGATACAGGTGTACCGCCTCCAAGACGCTCAGTTTGCTGGTTCCCTTAGGGGTCGAAACGTCGACTTTTTCTCTCTTTCACATCATACCTGGATGACAGTGAATAATTAACTGCATCAGTTGTCTATGATTTTGCATTTATTGTTTGTGCCAAGAAATCTGGTTGGTTAGGTTCCCTACCATTGTATGTTGATGTATATACATGCACCACCTTCCCACTGCACAACCTCTTGCACTGATCCCAATTTCACCACTTGTTACCTCACGTTATTTGCAGCTGTCTTCTCAAAACTGTAGAATGCAAAATACAGTTTATCTTGTGAATCATTGATCTATTGACAACCGATTAAATTACAATCATTTACTGTAGGATATAATTTTTTTTTTTTTGGTGTTGTCATATTCTTTTTCCATTTACCAATTATTGGCTGTTGATACATTGTGGATGATTTCCACTGTGACTATCCTTTTGTGCACCATTATTTACCCGAGTCCAGTGGTCTATCGAGTTACCCCATTGATATATAACTGACATAAATACAAAGCAGCTTCAACCAGAAGCAAAGACATAGTTCTAAAGAGAGACACTTTAGATGGATTGTAACAATGAAAATAATTGAAAAAGGTATTATGGGCTTTCTTGTCTAGTGTTTGATGAACAATGAAGAATAGTTGAAATGTACCCAGTGCTAAGGTGTTGCCTGAATATGCAAGTAGGGGGAATGTTGCAAACTTCCTTTGCGAAGTCAAAGAGTTTTCAGAGTAGCATTTTAGAGGCACAGCAGTATAAAATAGGCAGGGTTTGTTGATACATTGTGAATGATTTCCACTGTGACTATCCTTTTGTGTACCCTTGTATTTATGTCAGTTGTAGCACTTCTGCATATAACCCATGTTTCACTTAATTCTTGTTGGTGCTTGTTGCCATCAGTGGGTATCACAACCCTGACAGTTTTATTTTATTGCAAGATTTTCTTTTTGTAAATTATTTGATGAGATGACGTTTTCTAGTTATTTCATTATTGGTTATGCTTGTGTAGGATATTGTCACTCTATTTTGCAGACTTTTATTTGTTTCTACCCATTGCTGCTGTGTTGCCATTCTCCTAATGAGCTAGGCTGCCTTAGATCAGACCAATATTCCCTTTCCTTTACTTATATTTTATTTCTGTTGCCATTTTCAATGTTGTTTTGAGTTACTCTAATCTCGTACCCCTTCTGTACCGCTTTGAGCTTCCAGTTCTCTTTTAGAAAGGTTTGTAAAGCAGCCATATGTCCCTTGCTTCCAGTTCACACTTGTTGGTCTTGGATAAGTAAGGATAAGGGGTGCAGGAGAGTAAGAGTGTTTTTTTTTTAATTGGAACCAACTTATTGCCTTTCTTGCCTACTCTGGTTTCTATGCAAACTTTCTGTCATCATATTGTCTAAGCCATGGGTATTTGCAAACCTTTTCTCAGGGGCCAATTGTAAAGTCTGGTTTGTGGCTGAGGTTCGCACCGATGGGCCCTGCGGGTGGGGGGGGGGGGGGCTACTAGAGTAAAAGGAAAATCACCACCTTTTCAAAACATTACTAGACTATGCTGTATTTCAAAAGAAGATGTAGCTTTGTAGTTGCAAGGAGGAGCTTTTCAAACAACGAAATTACCTTTCAGAGATATGCACGTTTAAAAAAAAAAATGCATTTTATTGACATTTTACCTTACATTTTTATTATCCCACCATAGCAATCTTAAGAGTCATTACATGATAATCCTCATTAACCCGCTATTTAGCGCAGGCCCAATGCAGCACAGGTTTAACTGATTCCAACAAATGGGTAAGTTAAAGACAGATCTACTAGGATCTTATTTTACACTTCATGTCTCCTGTTAGTATCCTGTAATCTGCTACGATATCTGAAACTGCGAGCCTCAAGAGCTGATCCAGATGCAAGTCTGTGAGCGTGATTCTGAGGTTACTCTTCAACAGTCTAATTGTGGAAAACATACTTTCACAAACATATGTTGACCCAAACATAAATCTTCTTTCTGGGCCACTATAAAAAGAAGAGGAGATTAATCAGAAGGCTCAATTTTCCTGAATTCCTCTGGTGCTCACCACAATCAAGATGCTTTGAGTGCTGAATTGCCGCTCGCAGAGGAGTCTTTGATCCGTTTTGCCTGCTGTCTACCCGTTGGGCATTGGAAATCGAGTGGGGAGCTGCTGTGCAGGAGGACGGGACTGCGAGGCCCAGCAGGCTGTGCGTGTCCCATCGAGCACACCTGCCGCCTCTTCCCGTGACTCCGCCCCCTGCTGACCTGCTGACCGCTGATAACCCCTCGCGGCCCCCGCTTCGCGGGAGCCGCTCGCAGAGGAGTCTTTGATCCGTTTTGCCTGCTGTCTACCCGTTGGGCATTGGAAATCGAGTGGGGAGCTGCTGTGCAGGAGGACGGGACTGCGAGGCCCAGCAGGCTGTGCGTGTCCCATCGAGCACACCTGCCGCCTCTTCCCGTGACTCCGCCCCCTCTATCCACAGTCAGCATAAGACCTGAAGTCATTACGCGTCAGCGGGACGCGTGTGCGGGACATCACCCGGGACAAAGCCCGGACTAAGGGCGGACCCTCTGAGACCCACAGAGACTGGACTGGGCCAGAATCCCTGGTCGATCACTGAACAGCCTAGGACTAATGTGTAAGTGCTTGGGGGGTACATTATATTACCAATCATTATGTCAATCGAAATACTAACCCCGGAGTTGCCTGGCCCTGAGAAGCCGGTGAGTTTGATAAATGGGAAATTAGATAATTACTTTAAGAAAACTCTCTTGGATTCTCCAACTACCCCCACCCTCGAAGAACTTCGGGCTGAGCGACGGCGGTCGGTTGAAAGCCTAAAGAATAGACCATTCCCGGTGTCACCAGTGTTAATTAGCTCTACGGGGGACGGAACTCTTACTGAAAATATCTGTACCCCCTCGCAGGACAGCATCCCTCTAATATTTAGAGAGGGAACACCTACGAGCGTATTTGAACCCTTAGGTACTACTAGTAAATTGTCAACCATTGTTACCACTCCCAGTACAACCAAATCTATTGTTATAACCAAAGCACAAATTACCCCTATCCCTAAACAAACTAAAGTAGTTAAAAGTAGGGCAAAAAAAGTCACGCCAGTTATAATCTATGGCCCTCCTCCGACAAAAAGGCGTAAAAAATCTGACCTTCCAAAGAGGAAAATTAATCATGCAGATTTTGGCATTAAAAAGGACGACAGTACTAGGGGAGGACGGGTTAAAGTAACAGATAAAGGAAGGATAGTTATATCACCTACGCATCCATGTGTAACTCCCCTTACCGACCCTGTCATCTCCACCGCCGACAGCCCCCCCACGGTGGTGACGTTACAGGAACCTTCAAGCAGGGCCTTGATCGATAGCATAGAGTCTATAATGAGGACCTATACTCTGGCTATCGTAGATAGACTTAGTAAATTAGAAGACAGACTTGGGAAGATAGAACATGAACTGGGAACCAAGATAGTGACTAATAAAGTGTTGCCTAATCCCCCTATACAAGCCCCAATTTTACCCTCTTCATCAGGTATTTTTGCTATAACTACTATACCTACCCCTGTTCAGACTACCATTCTACCTCAATCCTCAAATAATATGAGTGGAAGTACATCAGGGAGTAACCCTGTTGGACCTAACAGTAAACCCACATTGTCCCTGGCTGTAACGTCTAATGCGGAATAATCTTGGTCAAGCCCCAGGGAGTACAAATAGAGAGAGAGGAAACGAGCGGCCGGCTCGAGGTAATTATAACAAGGGCCCCCTTCCAGAACTTCCACCAGAAGCTGTACCCTTTGTAGTAGTCCTTACTGGGGTACCAGAGCTGGAGAAGAACAAACGGGAGGGCTTTGCCCAGTTGAAAAATAAAATATCGCATTGGTTAAGTCTGCACAGACCTATTGCAAATAATATCAATGGAGAAATTGTCCATGTCTGCCTCCTTCCTTGGCTGGGAGGAAGACCTAAAGATATTGAGGGAGACATAGTGGTCATTAATTTTAGAGATCAGAATGCCGTCCATTTTATACTTAACTGGCCGTCTGACCACGGTAGTAAATCTATTACCCCCCGTCCCCTAACATATTTTTATCCTCGCTCAGTGGTGTTCCCACCTAATCATCAATCACAGCGAGCCCCCCCGCCCCCGTTATTGAGGCAAATGCTCTCAAATCCATATCGTCCACCTGTCTACAATAACGGTCCTATATTTAACGACATGCAACCACCTATAGCTGTAGATCTGTATGGGTGGAATACTATAGGCCCAAGGTACAACTCCCTAACACACAGGAGAATGGATCATCTCAAACCTTTTACACCCCTAGATACCACCAACAGGTTTGACGTGTTTAATGGCCTGGAAGACTGTGACTGATGCCATCGAGCCACAGGGGAGGGGGATAAGGAATTCTGTGGAGACACAGGGGGAGACATGGGTGTAGGCACGGGGGAAAAAGGCTCAACTGATATTAACCCACCCAATGGGTACAATGCTACTTGTAGCTCTGGGGGTAATACACGTAATTCTGGGCAGCTTTACTGTAACTCAGATACTCCTACCCCGGCCAATGGAAGTACAAGTCCGACCTGTCTATCTGAAGACCCCGTGCCAGGGGAAGTAACCCATGTCCACACCTTACCCCCACCTTCAATTGAGGCTGTTAGTCTAATAGAACGGGGATATAAGATGGCAAGTTGGAATATTGCTGGGTGGAATAACAAGATAGATCGTCTAGGATGGTTAGAATTTATAACCCAATTTGACATCTTGTGTCTCCAGGAGACTTGGGCGGCCGAAGATGTCTATCTTGATGGGTATGTTGCCTATAATAGCCATGCTCAGCCATCCAACATGGGGAGAGCCAGTGGTGGAATGGTGATATTGCTCTCTGTGAGGTTACCGGTTCAAGTAAAAATCCACCGGACCGTCGGTCTGCACTCTCAGTTGTTGTGGTTACAACACAGGAATGGGCGAAATGTTTTAGTTATAAACCACTACAACAATGTCTTTAACCACTCAAAAACAGATATGGTTGATGAACTTGAAGCGGAGGTGGAAAGGTTATATGGACGCAGCGATGTGTCTTTTGATATTTTGTGGGGCGGAGATTTCAACATTCACATGTGCCCATTTGTTGGCAAAAGGGTATGTGGGCATGGGGATGAGGTGGGGGAAGATCAGACCCATTTTTTACATTCGGTTTACGGGGAATCCCTAAACACTCTTATGATTAAAATGGATTTATGTATTATGTTACCTGGCGTAGACAGTGAGGGCAATTCGGTACCGACCTTTATTGGTAGGAATTGTGCCACGGTTATCGACTACCTCATTGTCTCCTCCAGTATTACAGCTTTGTGTTCCGTACCTGTAATAGTAGACCCAGCCCTAAGCGATCATAACTGTCTAACAATGTATCTCTCCTTGTGGGGGGATAAAGTAAAGGCGTTACATGGTACAGTGACAGATGTAGTTCCACATAGACCCAATGGCCCTAGAATTAAATGGGGTAGGCAAAATGAGGAACATTTACTATGTACCATTGTGTCTGCTTGTATAGATGAGGTGGAATGCTGTCTCGAACCCGAAAAGAATAATGCTGATATTCTAGCTAGTTTTGACATCATTAATAAAAATATTGCAGAAATCTTAACTGGAAGAAAACCAAAGGGCCCTAGGATTAACGGGGGATGGTTTAACAGGGAATGTACTAAATCCTTACAAAGACTCAAAGCTGCTCTTAAGGGTAAACCCAGAGATAAGGAAGCAGTTAAAACCCTCAGAAGGGAATATTCAATTCATCTGAGGGATAGGAAACCGGAACTAAGGGAAGAGGCTTGGAACAACCTGACTAAGGCAGTGGATCTTAAGGATACCAAGCTTTTCTGGTCCACTGTCAATAGTCCCTTCCTCCAAAATGAAGAAGTCCCGGTAATGTCTGCCCAGGTATCTGAGGAACAATGGGTGGCTCATTTTACTAGTATTTTTAACCCCGAAGGACTAGCTGTAGGGGGGGATAGGGAAACCCTGGCTTTTATCCCCATACCTCTTAATATCACAGTCTCTGAGGTGGATGCTGCCATCCGGGTCAGTAAGGGGGGAAAGGCGCCGGGCCCTGGTGGGGTACCCGTTGACCTTTATAAAGCCGAGATTTCCATATGGAGCCCATTGTTAACTAAGGTTTTTAATGCTGCTGCAATGATTGCGGCCCCACAGACTTGGGGGGAATCAATCATTATCCCGGTGTATAAAAAAGGGGAGAGGGGTGAGGCAAAAAACTACCGCCCGATTTCTCTCCTCACTGCTTCCCTAAAAATTATGAGCAGGGTATTACTGAGTCGCCTGGAGGAATGGGTAGAAGATAAAGGGATCCTTGCGGATTCTCAGTACGGATTCCGCAAGGGGTTAGGCACCATAGAACAGTGCATTAATTTAGACCTTATTATATGCAAATATACACGGGCGAAACAAGGCTCGTTGTTTATTTGCTTTGCCGACCTGACCAGTGCGTTTGACTTGGTTGACCATGGCCTTCTGTGGTCAACCTTGTTGGACATGGGTGCTCCACAGGATATTATCTATTTCTTGGCCCAACTTTATAGGAATCTGACGGCTAAGATACGATACGGGCAATCGGGGGAGTGTACACCCAGTATTAAAGTAGGTTCTGGAATTAGGCAGGGATGCGTCCTTGCACCTCTTCTTTTCTCCCTTTTTATTAATGCAATCGAGTCGGAACTACGGACCATCAGTGCAGATGCACCGACTGCTGGCGGCCTTTCCATCCCAATATTGCTTTACGCGGATGACGCGGTTCTGCTCTCACAAACCCCTCTAGGGTTGCAAAAACTTATGAATAAATTTGCAGATTTTATTAATGGGAGAACATTAAAAATTAATAATTCGAAAACTTTTATAATGCCCTGTGGGAAGAAAATTAAAAACTTAAGGCCCTTCACAGTTATGGACCAAACTATAAAAGTGGTGGATAAATTCTGTTATCTGGGTATCACCTTTAACAGTGGGGGGATGTGGACACCTGAAATGATTAATGTAAGAGCCAAAATGGCCAAGTGTTCTTTTGGCATATTTAGGTTTGCATCCAAGTTAGGCTCAAGACGGATACCAGACATGTTGTACCTATATCGCCATAAATGTGTTGCTCTGGCCCTATATGGCTCAGGAGTGTGGGGCCATTGTAATAACAACATGCTCCAGGTTGAGGAAAACAAATTTGT
This sequence comes from Triturus cristatus, assembly GCF_964204655.1. Taxonomy (NCBI): domain Eukaryota; kingdom Metazoa; phylum Chordata; class Amphibia; order Caudata; family Salamandridae; genus Triturus; species Triturus cristatus. Next base: position 320,660,051 of record NC_140592.1, read on the forward strand.
CAAAAAACTCCTGTGTTTACCATCTTCTGCCTCAACAAAGCTGATCCATCAGGAGGTTGGTCTAGAACATCTATCTGACTTGATCAGATTAAGACCCCTGTTAGTATGGAGATCCATATGGGCTAAGGAACAGACTGGTTTTACAAGAAAGATTATTTTAGATTGTCTTCATATGGACAAATGTTCCCGCATCCCCTGGCTTAACTATATTATCCGAACACTTAATGATGTTTTTAATCTTACGGTGCGTGATAACCCTTCTTGTGTTTTAGATATCCCGAAGAGTGAGATTAAACATGAATTTCTGAGGGTTAGCATGGTGAAGCGTAACGCTGCTACTGCTCAGTTCTCCTCACATGTTTTTTACGACAGATACACTAAGGAAGAAATGGGGCTTTCAGGATACCTTAAATTGGTTACTATCCAATCCCACCAATATGTATTGACAAGATTACGGATGGGGATCGTTCATTTGCTTGTTGCGTATCCTGTAATGAAGACCTATACTACTGCCCCCTGTCCGTGCGATGGGACCACAAAGCAAAGTTCGGAGCATTTTTTATTGTTATGCCCCCTCTATCTCTACCTTCGAAAAGTATATCTGAAACCGCTTTTCAAAAAATATAATGTATCCACTATTGTATCGGCCATGGGGCTTTTATTTGGACTTAATTCACAGGACATCTGTTTTTTTACTGCTGTATATATTTTAAAATCGATACGCTTGAGGAAAAGCACCCTTTTTTGATATGTGATTAACTTAAAACCTGCTGTACCCTCATGTTTTATTACTTATGTATGTATGTACTTTTATGATTATTAATCAATGATCGAATAAAGTTTTTTGAATTGAATTGAGTGCTGAATTGTGCTGCAAGTCATTTGGCTCTATTTCTGCTTGCGCTCTTCTTATGCAAATAAGGTTCACAACTTCAGGATTTGGTACACTCGCTAACCAAGGGTTTTCAACCAACCTGAACAGAGCGGTGCGGGCTTTTAAATGAGAAAACCGCCTTTTGATCTCCACAGAAATGTCCTCAAGACATGCACCAAAGTTTAGCATTGGCAGCATTTCTTGGGCATTTGGAAACCTTTGAGTCCCAGCCAACAGTTTTGGAAAGTGGGTGAAATACGCATCATCCAGTTGTTTTCTGAATAGCACAAGCTTATTTGCAAATGAGTAAATACCCTTCACTATGGAGAACTCAAGCTGTTGTTTGCCTTTCAGCATCACATTGAGAGCATTGGAGTGTGCTATAGATCTGAAAGACAATGGAGCATTATAAGCCATTTCACATCCTTTAGTTCTGGGAATGATTGACCTCTACTGTTTACAAAGTGTTCAATTTCAGGAAGCACAGCGATGAACTGCTCCCGAACTTTCCCTTTGCTTAGCCATCACACTTCAGTGTGCATCAAGAGGTTTGTATATTCAGCTTCGGAATCCTGCAGCATTGCTGTAGAAAGTCTGTGGTTAAGGGTGTTGCCACGCATAAAGTGAACAGTTTTCACTACAAGTTTTAATTCATTATTCAGTTCTCCTTGCTTTAAGTTTGCGTAAAGAGCTTCTTGATGAAAAATGCAGTGGTTGTCCATGACAGTCTGTCCCAAGAGCTTCTTGGGATAACATGAACTATAGAAATCAACTGATAGCCAATAGACCGAAGGATATTGGATCCTCCCAATTTCTTTGTTTTGTGGTACACTATGGACAGGCCAGTAGATGGTTCTTTGGGATATAATGTTTGTGGAGTGGAGAAACCTAGGGGGCAGAGAGAGAGTTTATCTTGGGGTGAGGAACAGAGATATTCTATACATTTTCATCTTGCGAGGCCACATTTTTTACACTCTTGAAAGCAGCCACACTGTTTTTGTTAAATTCTGATACCATTATTTGCTGTATATTATGCCTTGGTGTCGGTGGCCACTTGTATTTCTGTATCTCCAGTCTTTCTTATTATGCCTACCTATTTTGCTTTGAGAACTATAAATATTGTTTCATTTAAAAAAAAATAGGTTTTGTTGGAGAATACAAACTATGGTTGATTTTGGTAGGGTCTAAGAGTGTGTTGAGGCGGTCACCTTTTTTCTGTGGGTGAATGTTTAAGTATTAAGTACCCTATAGGTATTTGTTTGATCTCCTTTTTTTGGGTCATTGGTTTGGGGAAAGGTGTGTTGCACAGGGAATAAGCCATTGAATTTAGAGTATTATCTTTTTTAGGGTTTTAGAACTTTAAAGGAACTTTAAAGGGGGGGGGGGTTGTGTGTGTGTGTGTGTGTGTGTGTGTGTGTGTGTGTCACAATTCCCCATTGGAAACAGAAAATTGCTTTTTATTTTTCTGTTATTGGAATAGTAATATCTTGAGCCATTGACTAATGCTACTTTTTTATCTTTTGTGCGTCATGCAGTTCCTTAGGCTTTATACTTGTGAAGGGTTTCAGAAGTAGGTTGTACACTTGTGTGATACTAGGAGTGCGATGTAGCTATTGAATAAGTGAGACTTGCTTCCCACGGTGAGAAATATTGCCTCTACTAAGTTCTGACACAAAGGTAAATTCAAAATATATAGTTTCATCAGACACTGAAATAGGCTTTGCTTCGGCATTTCTTTTAAATATTGCTAAGAGTGTTTCTCAACTGGGCTGTGTTCACACTTGACACCAAAGACTTTCTCTGCCTTACGCTATGATTCCAACAGCCATGCTGCGCTTGTTGGGTCAGGACTCTAAGACTCAGACTGGGAGGAGGAGGTGGTGGGGCCTTGCACGCATGGTTCTGGTACTATAAAGTGCACTGGTGTCACCCTCTGCACAGGGTGCACCCAGGCAGCGACAATGCCTGGACTGGACCTGTCTGCGCCAGTCAGAGCCTGGAAGAGGCTGGGTGGGCCACACCTCTTGGTTGTTATAGATGAGGCCATTAATTTGAATAGGATCACAAGTTTCGTGGGCAAAAGAAATTCTTCCGCTGTGCTGAGTGGTAAGGCATGTCTGCCCTATCCTTTATGCCAACTTCTTTGACCAGTGCGATGGGGGAGATTAATAGTGAGACTGTCACCACTGAAGGTAGACTGGGAGTCACACAGCACGTTTTGCCAGAAGCTCTTAACAAAATGACTCATTGTGTTGGTTCTGGGTTTGGTGCGTATATGGAGGCCCTGTTAATTGGCTCAGCTATTGCTCCCTTGTTGATCAGTCCATCCCCGGGCAAAAAAAAAGGATGTTACTTGTGCTATACTCAAAAGAAGATAACATCTTTAAATGTGACTGACTTCCATGCATGCCCCTCATTTGTGTCAGTTGGCAGGACTAGCAGGGAGGCGTTTAATTTCCTGCAACATTGTTGACTAAGCAGCTGGATAATCGTTTAACGACTTTTGTGGGCACTGGGAAGAGCATTTTTGACTGTTTTTGTTAAGCTCAAGGCCATTGAGTCCTCATTATCTAATTGTGTTGAATCTTTAATTAGTTGAAAGGTGTCTTTCTCCCAATGCATATCAATTGTCACACAACAAGGTCAGCAGGTGGCTGGGATGAAATCACCTCTTGATGGAATTCCCCCTTCTCTTCATGGCGTTGAGGTAGAAAAAATGACACATGGTACTTTTTCACCTACTATACTAACAAGCGATCTTGTAATTGCTTCTGCCTCGGCTTCTGCCATAACGCATCCGATATATTACCAATGCAATATTCACTACAGCTACCATCAGAGGCTACTCCCTATGTTGTTATTCTTAAAGGTGTTCACACTGTACAAGGCGACCAATGTGAAGGCTGGCGTTAATTGAAAAATAAGTCACCCACTGGTTGGCTAGACATGTTGGTCTCACCCACTGTCTTTATGAAAAACATCTAAATGGTTGGAATGGTGATTTAGGTGTGCAAATGGTGCAAGTTGAGTTAAGGCGACTGTATTGTGGTGAACTTTAAAATAGCTTCTTTTGCTGGTGATCTACTGCATCGATTTGAAATGTTCTTCTTTATTTTATAGTAAGCTCGGGGTACTCCCCAGATATTTTTATTTACAGACAAGCAGATTGTCACAGCTTACAGTATACATTCTTGGTTAGTGGGAATTTGTGTGATCTCTATAGTTTTTATAACATTTTGACTTTTAACAGCTTTGCTCCCATCGAATCCTGGAAGAGAATGACTTAACTTGAGAAAAGTACTTTTGAGAATTGTTTTTCCACACAAGATCTCAACAATTAGTCAAGTGGTTGGTCCATTTCCTCTAATCTCTGCCTCTAATGTTAGTTTGGCCTTTGAACTTGAAGTCTCCACTGATCTGTTTTGTTTCATTTCTTGGAATGTGGCACCAAACTGGATAATTCAGATTGAGTTGTGTTTGTCAAGAGGTTTGATCTCATTTGCCTTCAAGAGACATGGGCCCTTCAGACATTTCATATCAACAGTCACCCCACATAAGATACTCCAGCCGTTCCGTCTTGATCTGGTAGGGCTATGCAAGGGTTGTCCATTTTGGTTCCATTTCCAGGCAAAGTATCATGGTCTTATTTGGATTCCCCTAATTTCTATCTTCTCTGTATAGAATGTAGATTTCTATAATTTCCTGTTGGTTACATTTTATTATAATACATTTGACCACCAGAATGCAGATATTATAAAGGTACTTGACCATGACCTGGGAAGACCTGTAGATTTTAAAGGGAAAAAACGGGTCCAGCTTATGGGCTTGCGATTAAGATGCTTGCTTTTGTCATTTATCTTCCAGTGCTTTTGAATCTCAAATGCTAGCAGGGGGATCAGTTTCATTTTTTTTTCATGATTCTTATGGTGATGCACTAAATAGCATTTTATTTAACTATAACCATATTTTTGCTGTGGATGCACGTCCCTTCACTATTCCAGTTGCTCTTATGTTTGCTGGCTGGGGAGCTTTTAGTACCCTTTATTTTATTATTTTTTAGAGGATTTATGCTCTTTTGCATTTAGCTTCTTTGTTATTGCTAACTCTGCCAGTGATCTCAGTTCTCTTTCAGTGTGTTTCCACTTGGGGCAAAGACACATAAAAACTGATGACAGGTCTTTGAAACACGAAGTTGGTAAAATTAAAGGGGTGTTGTTAAAATAGGCTAATGTTAACCACATGCGACTATTGTCGGACCTACTGTCCTATAGGCAAGGAAGACGTTATGGTATGCTTAGATGAACATGCTGATGTTATAAGTTGATCTGTAGAATGAGTAAGACACTTTTGACCACCCCAGTGCCTACTTCTAAGGTCCAGCAGAACCATTGGTTTGATTCTGCTTGCTGTCCAGAACATAGAAATCTCATGACTGAGCATAAAAAGACACCATGAAATTGGGCTAATGTACAAGCCTGCAGAACAGGTTACAAAAAAGCTCTGCAGACTAAGAAGGCCCGTATAAGGGATGATCCTTGGACCTCGTTATGAGCAGCCATTAACAAATGACAATTACACCTTCTGGAAGGTTATTAATTACTTCTCTTTTAAAGATTCTTCTGTGCCTGCTGTGGAAGCTCTGATCTCTCAGCATAGGAGGGTGGACCATTTTAGCAATGCTTATTCTCTTTCTTACTTGAAAATAATATCTGTGAATGATGGGTCCACTCCCCCGGTACTTTTGCATAATGCATATTTTTTGAGGTGTCAGAGGTTAGTTATACTAGCACTTAGGGCAAGACTCCTGGATCGGACAGGATTCCCATGGTTGTATACAACAAATGATACCGACCTTTGGGCTCCTGTTCTTATTAACGTATTAAGGGACGCGGCCAGGGGAGAATTACCCTTGTCTTAGTCCCAGACCATTATTGTACCAATTTTTAAAAAAGGCAATAAAGCTGATCTAGGGTGTTATGACACTCTATCACTTTTTGATTACACATTTAAGGTTGAGGGCAGAATTGTACTGGCTAGACTCAAAAGCTGTGACAAAGAAACTCTATTCCTTTCATAGTCCAGTTGGTTTTCAACAAGGGCTGGGCACTATCAAACAGAGTTTGAATTTGTATATGCCAACTACTAAACATACTATGTCCAAGAAAGGTTCCTTAAGCCTTTCATTTATAGACCTTCGCAGCACGTTCAGCTGTGTCAGTTGCTACTGCAAGTGGTCCAGGATACAGGCATCCTTTTTCTTGATTGACTTGGGAAGCGCCACACAATGTCAGATGATTATCTGAACATCCGCACCAGTGAATAAAATTGATGGTAAGGTCTTTTCTGACCATACTCATGCTGCCCAAAAATCATGACGAAAGGTGAGCTAAGAGTCTCTTTGCTTTAGTTTTAAGCTTTCTATTTCTTTTGATGGACCATAAACCACCACAAGCAGCTTAAGACTTTGTGGATTCATTTGGAAGTACGTAGACTATGATGGACTCTGTTCCTCAAACTGAACTGGCCGGGTGACTGCCAAAATCCTGCACAAAACGAAGACAGTAATGGGCCAAATTGCATTCTGAAAATGTGGTTCTGTTAAATATACACAGACCTCTGCTAACCTTTCCCTCCTGCGTGTCCTCTTCAGTTTCTCCTATTTTCCAATTACATTAAGGCTATTTTATTGTTAATATGTAGCCATTCTGATTGTCTTACGCCTATTTTCAATATTTTATAACTCTGTTTCTGATTAAATTCCTCTAAAACTGGTTAGTTACATTCGGAGCAATTCACTAGTATGCTTCTCATCTACTAAAATGAAAACAAAATTTTAAGCTAATGAAGATTGGTGGGGCCAGCCATCTCAGAGGAACGCTAAGCATGTGTAAGGGAAACAAACTACTATTAGTTTTGCTTAAAATAATCATAAACTGCTTTAGAGTTTTGTTTTTAATGCTCGTGTAGATTGGGTGTTGTATCTGCATATCTGACACATTGGGTTTTTTTTTAAACATAGTCTACAAAAATATCGACCAATTGAAGTTAATAATAGGAAATTTACATGACATTTTTGTAAATAATATTTGGGAAACAGAACCTGTCGGACAACATTTATGCAAATCATATTAAAAAATATAAGCTGTGCATTATGGCAGTGTTGTCCTTTATTTTTGAATGTTTGCTATTCTAAGATTGTGTTCTGACCTTAATGATGAGTACTCATAACTCAGATCTCATTCGTGTTGGTGGATGTTCATGAACGAGATTACATTGTTCCATTTACACACCATAAATAACCCTTATTTCCTGTCCTGCTGTTTATTCCTACAGCTGGGAATTCACATCTCATTATCTCATGAGAAGGAGCCTCTAGGAACGGGTAAGTACTAGTCCTGCCTGTCATATTTCGCTCTTGAATGAAATTAACCAGGTTGGGTTTAATAGCAATGGGGCGGATGCTGACTCTAAGTCCATGCAGACAAGGAAAATGTTGGTTCTGGTTGAGGGATAAGGAAGCAAACGTCTGCAGTGGAGGAGAGAAGAACAATCCTGCTGTGGTCTAGGTGCAATGAGGGTAAATATCGCTTGTGGTGTAGGGAGAGGCCAATGTTGTGATCCAGCATGAAGGAAAGAGGTGTTTTTTTTTTATCCTAATCTCTGGAAATGAGGCAGACATTAAGCGATATTTAAGGGAAAGGAAGGGAAGTGCATAGTGCTAGAAGAAAGGCTGAGGCAGACTTTTGATTCAAGGCGCGGGAGGGAGACTAGGCACGTGTCAAGTCGTGACATAGACCGTGAAAGCTGTGATTCAGAAAGAGTGAGTTGGATCATGTGATTGTGATTTAGAGAGTGTGAGTGCAGGCTATGATTTAATATAGTGGATTTGTAACCAGATATAATTTTTGGAACGACCAGAACAAAGCTGCTGTGAATTAAAGTGAAGCACATTAACATTTCTAATTTTGGATTAGAAAGCGAGACCCTGACTGTGGTTTACCAAAAAGAGATAAACTACCCTTCCATAATGGTTAAATGTTTGGGATAGACATTGGTCCATATTTCATTGCCTTTTTGTTCTTATGGATGTCTTGCTCTGACTAGTGTATTTATATATAGTGTGGAAATCGGATGTCCCTGTAATTTAAATTTGTAGGCGTTGATCGGATAGAGTTACATGTGTAGTATTTTACACTACTATGTGCTTTCATTGGTATTTTTATTTATTTGAACTCAGAATAGGCACATCTTGGCAGAAACAGACAAGCCAGTCTTTCCTGTAGCCTGTATCTTGCTTGTTTTTTAAAGCTATATTACTAGTGTCCCAATTCATTTATGTTTTCTTTGGCCCAAGTGCAGCATTTACAAAGTGTCAAACTTGCTAAATGGCCCTATTGCAGCAAAACATGTCTGCTTCCAAGAGTCAAATTGCAATGCCATCTATTTGGACATTTCTAGGATATTATTTTTAAACATCTCAAGTTTTTGTAGGTGCAGTTTATAAAAAAAGAACACTTCCTTCACCATATCTTCACATAAAACTAAAACAAAAATAAGATTTTCAGTTTGAATGTTAACATATATATATATATAAACATTACAGTTCATAAAAAAGAAGTTTGCATTACTACCTAAAAGCATTAGTATATAAGTGATGGATCTGATCAATAATACATGAATATCACATTCATGCATGTCTTTCCTGTTTTTCCCATACAGCGGGACCGCTGGCTTTGGCCCGACAGCTGCTCACCGCGGACTCCGACCCTTTCTTTGTCCTTAACAGTGATGTGATCTGCGACTTCCCTTTTGAGGACATGCTGCGTTTTCATACACATCACGGCAAAGAGGGCACAATTGTGGTGAGTGTTTGTTAAAGGTCTTGTCTAAACTGTTATTGGTGTTTCTTCAATAGAACTGTAGCCCTATGTAGCCATACTGAGATATTTGCCTTCACTACGATGAGGGTGTGCAGCAGAAATTATGGATTTTAAGCTTCTCTCCACAGGGCCTCCTCGTCGCCAATATGGTATTTCCCTTCTTAAATATAATGCTCTGACACAGCATGTTTTGAGAAACGTATATTTTATTTGCATCCTAACCTATATACGTATTCAAAGGAGAAAAGCTTGGGACCGCTGGATTCTTAGTGTACGTTCCGTATCTAGGTACTACACCAAGATTCCAAGTGAGATGCCACATGAGCCTCTTTCTGTGTGCATAGGGCTGTGTTTCCATGTAAGGAATTTTAGGGTTTCCGTAGCATGTGATCCCAGAATATATACTTGTTGAAAATGGACAAAAAAAGCCTATTGCTGAACCCCATAAATATGCAGTGAGTGATCTTTTTACTAAGGCTAATTGGATCATTTGTAAAGCACGAGCCTCGCCTAACCACCCCATCTGTCACCCATCCCAGTTTCATGACCACTTGAGTTCTGTCTATGCACGAGCCTCTTATCCCAGTATTTGTGAGTGACTTTGCAATCTTTCCCTTCTTCAAAGCAAGGGTCTGCAACTGTACAGTTTAGTTTTATTCCTACTGTTCACAACTCTGCACCACTTCCCATATACTGCACTCACCCAAAACATCTAAGCTTGTCAATGTGTTAAATTTCAATCATTCTTTGTAAGTTCAGTAGATCAAGATCCCTCCAAATGTTATCACTTACTGCTGGCCTGTAAAATGTCAAAGTGGTTGGTGTGCTAATCCGACTCATCTGCAGCGTATCTTGGATTTACCTGCAGAGCTCTAGTTGATGATGGATTTTAACTGGAGTTATCATGCCCTGCTCTGATTCACTATAACTTGTTTAGATTATGATTGCTTTCTCATTATACTCTGGTTTGTTATTCCTCGTTTTGCTGCAGGTGACCAAGGTGGAGGAGCCCTCCAAGTATGGAGTGGTTGTGTACGAACCAGAAACTGGGAGCATTCAAAAGTTTGTTGAGAAGCCCCAGGTGTTCGTATCGAACAAAATCAATGCTGGAATGTACATTTTTAACCCCAAGCTCCTGGATCGGATACAAGTAAGCACACTTGTTCTTGCCTGGAACATCTCTGCACACTGACCACTTTGCTTTCAATTGAATTTCTCCCTTCTACCCAGCATTCCTTCTCAAAATGCATGGGTAAGAAAGTTAAAAAAACAAAATCTTTGTTTTCACAAAACACTTTGTCTTCTATGTGATTAAAACTGTGAAAATCTTTGTATGTATGGGTGTTTTTAAAGTCATGAATGCACCTTGGTCAAAAATCTGCAATATATAACAGAAGTCGTCATCTGAGACGTTGTTTCAAACTGTTAATGATGGACTGAAATTTATTTAGAGATGTGGGCCGAACTGTTTACTTTTTTCCCTCCTCCCCCACTTGCTTTTTTTGTGTTTATCTACAGTTACGACCCACCTCTATAGAGAAGGAGATTTTTCCTGTGATGGCGCAGGCAGGCGAACTTTATGCTATGGAGTTACAGGGTAAGAAAGTGATAAATATTTTGCAGTTCTTTCTTTTCTGGAAATATCAGAGACTCCTAAACAGATCTACATTAAATTAATGATCTAAAGATCCAGCTTCAATGCTGACACAATAACATAGTAGCATGCAAAAACAGGGTGGACTATATTTTGATTAATTTAACCCCTTATCACCACTCTATTGATAGGAAAGAGGTGTTAAGAATGGGGTTGGTAAGTAATGTTGGTCTGTCCTCTCTTGTCCGATGATATGTTATTTATTTTTATCTCTTTGTAGTGGTAATAGCATTCATAGTACAGGGTCTCATGGTGCTTAAGAAGTAATCCTGAACAGGCCATCAAGTAGCGGTTGCTTATTGAGTAAAAAGCCAGTTTTAAGGAGTTTCTTAAAATGAAGTGGTAGGTTGGAGTCAGCCCACTGGGCATTTCAATATATAATTTGGCCCTTTGAATCTGGAAGGCTCTTCATCCTTATTTGACTAGCTTGTATTCCTTTACAAATTCAGGATCGTACATTATTCACAGATTCGAACTGGCAAGTAGGGGAGGGTTTCTTAAATTTCCAAGCAAAGGAGTTTGACATTTTTCCGTGAAATACCTCCTGAAGCAGGCAAGCTGATGTAACTGTAGTCTTTTTTAGGCTGAGTCTAGGCAGTGCGCTGTCTCTCGACATGCTGTATCTACTCTGGGGTCTTACAACTACTCCCACTGTTTTCCATTTGTTCCTTCGTTTGCCTTTATAAATTGCTTTCTTTTGATTGGTGAAATGTTGCTCTTTGTACTGCCTTTGGGTGTGTTTTCACTTTTGTGGCGACTGCCCCTGTTACATGTCAGCTCACTCTTTGATTTATTTATCGTTTGTTCGGCAGTTTCTTTTTTCTTTTTTCTTTTCATTGAACTGTCCCACGCCGTTTATTTCATGCCCGCTGTTACGCTCGTCCTGCATTCTTTTGTTTTTTTGTTGGCAGCATGGGAAGGCTCTCCTCTCGCACTGCTGCTACCCCATCTTGCAATTTGGAGCAAGTAGTGATCTTTACATATATCTACGATCTTATGTACGCCATACTTTGGTTCCAAGTACTGAATCCGTTGCATTGCTATCAATTCAGTCTCTCTGCAATGTTTGTAGACCTATTGTTTTGTGGCATACGGAGTTTCAATATATTACGGTTATATTTACAAAATATATCTGGATTATGGGTTGGCCGCATGTGATCTTTTAATTTCATCAGCACAAACAGCACTAACACCTATTGCACTCTGAAATGCGGAACTCTTTGTTTGTTGTGGTGCTTGGAAAGGGCGGGAAGGGCTTCTGGTGATTGACAGCACCTTCCCTTTATGCACCAGTGCTACAGCCTGCCTGGGACCGCAGATCCAGCTGTTCTTTTTCCCGTCTGTGAATGCCTCCGGTGCCTGTTGTGCATTCGCAGTGATATGCATTTGTTTTTAACCTTTTGATGAACACAACCTCTTTCCTAAAATATTTAAGGACAGAATTTAGACTACGAAACAATCCTTTCTTCAAATATTTTGAGTATTTCCATGCCTTACGGTCATATTTGTGGGGAAAGCATAAAAGTACAAGCACTTCAGGGTAGCGTGGAGGGACGGGGGAGCTTGAATGGTTAGCCTACTGGCGCGGCAATCGGCAGGTACACAGTTAAACAGGTACTTCTCTTTTACTGGAAGCCAGGTCGGCTAGATGTGCTCTAGTTGCTCTGAGTGACAGAGGCTCTTTTATGCAACGCTTGGATCCGTTACATGACTGACGCCCAAACAAGCTTTTTATTGCAGATACTGTAAGGCACCCTAGCCAGCAACAAGCAGCTGCTACAGTAGTGCAAGCTCTTTAAAGTCCACGCATGTCTTGGGGAAGAAGGGAACAATCTTCTTCGTTGGGTTTCACTAGTTAACTACATTGTGATGCCTAACTATTTGTTTACCGGATGATGAGCATGCTTCCGGTTAAAAAAAAAAAAAAACCCTGATGAACGTTGGCAATCAGCGTTTTACCCTAACTGTTGGGAAAAACATAGCATCTGCAGCAGATGGGTACATCGTAATCTGCAGAGTGCATCTTTTCATTCCCCCCCACCTCAAGAACCTACAAATACTTCTCCTTTCTTTTCTTTTTTCTTTTTCGCATTTGTTCTGTAGCACGAATGAAGGTATCAAAGCACTAGTTCCATTACAGAAATTTGCCCAGTTGTGGATAATGTGCTAAATGGCTAAACACTTATAAGGTCCCAAAGGCGTGACCTATTTGCTGTGCTAATTCTGGTTTAAATTGGGAGGCAGTTCAGCTATTTGGTATGCTCTAAACATGGTCAGACTTTTTTAGATTGAACACGAGCCTCCAAAACTGATCTGGATTTGCTAGAGTTGTGTCCTACATATTTGGGAAAGCCCAGATATATTGATTTGCCAGAATCAATAGTAATGGAATGAATGTGTACATTGGCTACAACAATTTTGTGGGAGAAGGGTAGAAATGAAAATATTCTTAAGAGTCTGAGGTGGCAAAATCAAACTTTTGTTACTGTTATTGGAGGTTTTGTAGATCATTGTGCCTCGAATAGTGAAATTGCGTCCAGCAGTTTAGGGATATTGCCCATTGTCGTGAGGCTTAATAATTGTGTGCCATTTCTACTTTCTCTTATAAAAGGGTAAAATTTCAGAATTTGAGGATTTGAGTCTCAAAAATCTCATTGGCATTCTCTTCTGGGACGTTTCCAGAATTAGCAGCATGTTGAAACCAAGATAATTTGATTCATCATGCAGCTTAAAAATAAGTTGTGTATTATTTGCATAAAAATACGTTTTTAGGTCTCTCTGCTCTCGGAGGACCTTTTGCAATCGATTCAACCAAAGCTGAATGCACGCGCGTCCAGATGGACAAAGATGGCTGCTCTCGCCATCCACGAAAGCTAAATGTGCACGGGTACGGACACAAAAATGCACGCGCATGTGGACAGCCCGACGCCACCTTTGTTTGCTTTAATTAGTGTAGGGATGTCACACACGTGCTTGCATTTATTTGTCCCTACGCATGCATGGCGGCGTGCTTTTGCTTTCCCTCCCTCCGGCGTGCTTTCGCTTTCCCTCCCTCCCCCGAGGCCCGCCCGCCCATCCAGCCAGAGCTCTGCAGGCCCATGGTGTGAAACCGAGAGGCCTGCGTTCATCAGGAGACTTCCCGGAGACAGGCCGATGCTTCATAAAAACCCCTTCGCCTGTCAATCACTGAAATCAGCGTTCCGATTACCTCCTATCTCCTTCAACATATTGAAGTTGGTTTGGTAAGAGTCGGAAGCGAAGTAAGGGCAGTCGGATGGCTTAAGCTCTTCAAACTCGAGAGGAGAGATAAGTTTCACGTTAGGGAACGTCCACCTTATTTAGAGGTATTGGCATGTTGAGTAGAATGCATTTTTAAACGATTAGTCAGGTAGGTGTGTTTAAGAATGTTTGAGTAGGAGGGAGGAGCCTAGCGCGCAACCAAGATGGCCGCGTAGGTGCGAGGCTCCCGTGGACCTCCGCGACCTCCTGAATAAATCCTGGAAATATCCTGTCCTTGTTAAGGGGACTGTGTCGGGGAACCCGAGCTGAGGCATTACCCGTTTTTTGGGCTCGAATCGGACCCCGAACACCGGTGGGAACATCGCCTGAAGATTGCGGCCTTCTCCTCGCCGGCCCCCCGGATTGGAGTAGTGGCGTGATCCGGGGACAAGGTGAATAACAGCGGCGAGCGGGGCTGGGCGACTCGCGTACCCCGCACTTTCACTTTCGCTTTTGCGCCCTCCTTGCTCTCTGGCGAGGTCGGGCTGCGGAGCGGGGTGCGGTGGTGTTGCCTTGTCCCGGTGCCCAGCTGACCCGCCTGCGGTGGATCGACCCGCAGCTCTGTGGTCGCCCCCCCTTGACACCCGTGATCTGGTGTGACGGCCCGTTTGGAGATCTTGGCGCGACGGTGGAAGGGCCAGCATGGCCACCAAACAAGATGGCGACCGGGCGAAGGTGAAGACGACCCGCCGTGGTACGGCGCACCAGGCCAATAGTATGGACCGCTACACGCTCCAAAGGGGTTCTCCGGAGACAACGCGGTCGTCCCCGGTGGGCCCGACGGAGGCACCCGCCCATCCAGTGGATCTAACCCTCCGGGACGTCATGGGCGCCATCGCTGAACTGAAGGCCTCAGTGGACCAGCGTTTTGACACCTTGTCGCAGAAAATTGACTCGGTCCTGGTGGATGTGGGACTTGTGAGGGCGGACTTGTCAAAAACGAATGACCGAGTCGACTCCCTGACCCACACCACAACGAGCCTCACGACTGACGTGGTGGCCCTCCAGAAGGAGGTGCGCCGGCTTGGCCAGGCGAGCGCCCTGATGGACCGGCGACTGGAGGATTCTGAGGGTCGCGCCCGGAGGAATAATATCCGCATTATTGGTGTGCCGGAGGGACGTGAGGCGGAGGCGGCGGACCTCTTCGTGGAAGACTTGATCCTGACCCACCTCCAGCCCCGGGGGCTGAGTAAGTTTTTTGCGGTGGAACGTGCCCACCGCGTCCCCGGGGGCCGCCCTAAGACCGGTGCCCCGCCACGGCCCCTTATTGCCCGAATCTTTAATTTTCGGGACCGAGATGCCATCCTCCAGACCTCCAGGCAACAGGGACCGGTCAGGTTGGACAACATGGACGTCAACTTCTACCCAGACTTTACTCCGGCGGTCCAGAAGCAGCGGCAGAGCTTTATTGGCGTCAAACGTCGTTTAAGGGACCTAAATCTTAAGTACTCAATGCTCTTCCCGGCTAAGCTGCGGGTGGAGGTGGATGGTCGCACGCACTTCTTCGACCGGCCCGAGGCGGCTGGGGACTGGTTGGACGCCTTGCCTGGGGATCGGGGCCGGGGGGGTGGGGGGAGCGCGGCTGGCGAGGAGGGCCCGCTGGATCAGAATTGAGGGATGATTGTATTGCCTTGCTCGGGACATTGTTCCTTCACCACATACTGCTTCTGTAGGTTCCCCTCCCATGGAGGTCGTGTGGGGCCTGCTGGGGGCTTCCCTCCTCCTCTGGGGGACTAGTTAGTATTTAGCTATGGGGCGACAGGCACACTGCACTTTGGGGGGGCTGTCTGGGCTCATGCAGGGGTGCAGGGAGGGGGGAGTTTTGTTGGGACCGGGGGGTGGGGGGGGTGTGTTGTTTGTTTGTACCGCAAGGCAATCCTGCAGCTGTTTTGTTGTCTTTAGACTGCTCGGTGGGGGACGACCGATTGTTTCGACGTATGATGGGGGGTAGGGACTTGACGGTGTTGTCATGGAATGTTAACGGTCTGGGGGATAGGATTAAGCGTGGTGTGGTCCTGCAGTATATAAAACGTATTTCACCAGATGTTGTCTTTCTGCAAGAGACGCACCTTATAGGTAACACCTTTCATGCAATGAATCGGAGGGGATATCGTTTGGCGGCCCACTCTGGCTTCACCTCGGGCTCGCGGGGGGTGGGTATTATGATTAGGAACTCGCTCCCGCTGGAGATTGATGAGGTGCACCACGATGAGAGGGGACGTTACACTGCTCTGGCGGGACGTATGGAGGGTAGAGTGTTCAGTTTTGTGTCGGTGTACGTCCCGCCTGGGCTACAGGCCACTACATTTGCGGACCTGGGGCGCCTCCTTCTGGAACTTCCGAGTGGCCTCTTGGTGGTGGGAGGGGACTTTAATGCGGTTGTATCTGGATCTATGGATCGCCATCCCCCTAGGGACCTCCCTCGGGCACAGGCGTGGCTGCCAGGCCTGTTAGACACACTGGGCCTGGTGGATTGTTGGCGCCTAAAGCATCCCGTATTGCAGCAATACACCTTCCACTCGGGGGCCCATGGCAGTCTCTCGCGGCTTGATTACATCCTTGTCCCAGCGGCCCATGCGGGGAGGGTGGGGGAGGTGCGCCATCTGGCACGGGGTATTTCAGACCACTCCCCATTGTTGTTGCATTTCGATGTCATCCCGAGGGGGGATGGCAGGGTGGCCCCGATTAACGCCTGGTATCTGCGCGACCCCTCCATTCGTGCAGACTTGATCACATCCTTGCAGCGCTATTTTGAGGAGAATGAGGGGTCGGTCCCATCTGCCCTCTCCCTATGGGAGGCTTTCAAAGTGGTTCTTAGAGGGGAGGCCCTCTCCTTTATTGCCAATGCCCGGCGGCGCGAGCGGGAGGAGGTGACCCGGGTGGAGGCCGAGATTGCGGAATTGGAGGGTGACCTGGAGAACGGGGTAACAGACGCCAAGTTACATGTTCTGCAGTTAAAGCAGGCGGCCTACCGGGCCCTCGTCACGGAGGCGGCCAGGGGCCTTGGTAGAGAGCAGCAGGGGCGCTTGTACGATGTGGGTGATAAGGCCGGTAAATTGATTGCGTGGTTGGATAAGAGAGAGAGAGCGAGCCGAGTGGTGCCTTTGATTGAGAGTGTGGATGGTGCGTGTGCCACGGAGCCGGAAGCCATTGTCTCCTGTTTCGCGGATTATTTCCGCGGAGTCTACTCCCCTGTTTCTTCCTGTTCGGAAGCGGACTCCGTTGCCCTGCTTCAGGATATTGCACTCCCCTCCCTTACGGCGGAAGACAGAGACTCGCTGGACGTCCCCCCCACCTCGGACGAAATTGCCTCAGCTATTCGCTCGATTTCATCTGGCAAGGCCATGGGCCCCAATGGCATTCCCATTGAGCTATATAAGCTACGCCCGGATGTGCTGGCGCCCCACCTGCGTGCGATGTTTCTCGCGGCTCACTCGCAGGGCTCCCTCCCGCCGGACCAGCGTTTGGCTACAATTGTGGTGATCCATAAGGAGGGAAAGCCCCGTGAACGGGTCACATCCTATCGGCCGATTTCGCTTTTGAACGCGGAGCCCAAAATCCTCGCCAAGGTGTTGGCTAACCGGTTGGTTGGCGTGGTGGGCGATTTGGTCCACCAAGACCAATCGGGCTTTATCCCGCACCGCAACACGGCGCTTAATCTACGGCGCTTGCACGGCGTGCTTGCGCGTGTTCCATTTGTGCGGGAGCCAGCCATCTTGGCGTCCTTGGACGCCACCATGGCGTTTGATACGCTCGAATGGCCATATCTCTGGGCGATGCTCGCGAAGTTTGGGTTCGGCCCGGGTTTCATCAGCTGGGTCAAATTACTATATTCGGGCCCAATGGCGCAGGTGGTGGTGAACGGGCGTGTGTCGACCCCGTTCGCGCTGGGACGGGGCACGCGACAGGGTTGTCCCCTGTCGCCTCTTCTGTTTGCCCTGGCCCTGGAGCCCCTGGCGGAGTGGCTGCGGTGGCACCCTTCCATCCGGGGTCTCCGCTGGACCCCCGAGCACGAGGACCGTGTGTCCCTCTACGCGGACGATATCCTTTTGTATCTCGCCTCCCCGCGCAAGTCCCTGATCGTCCTAGTTGATGTGCTGCGCTCCTTCGGTCGCAACTCAGGCCTAGTCATTAACTGGGCGAAATCCTGTGTCTACGTACTCTCCGGGGAGGCTCCGGTCCTGCCGCGGGACTGCCCGATCCAGATTGCCTCCCAGGGTTTCCGGTACTTGGGTATATATATCACTCTTGACCCGGAGGCCCGCTATGAGCGGAATCTCCTGCCCCCTCTCCAGCGTTTGAGGGAGGATGTGGTGCGCTGGCGGCGTCTCCCGCTCTCGCCGCTCGGTCGAGCGGCCTTGTTTAAAATGATGTCCTTGCCGCGCTTCCTCTATGCCCTCCAGAACACTATGGACATGGTCCCGGCAAGCTACTTTCGTGAGGTGGAGGGCCTTCAGCGGCGCCTGTTCTGGGACGGGAGGCCGCGTATTGCTCTGGCTAAACTGACGCTCCCGTGGTACGATGGAGGGGTCGCCCTCCCGGACATTAAACGGTATTACTGGGCCTCCCAGCTAGCTGCAATTAATCATGGCCTTTACGGGCCCGCCCTGAACCCGGCATTCGAGATGGACAAGATGCTCCTTCCCGGTGGCGATTACAATCGAGCACTGTACTCTGGCGCGCCCGACTCCCGTCTGACGGGACCGACGCGTGTCATGGTGCGGGTTTGGCACGCGGCAAATGCAGCTATGGGGTGGAAGGACCGTTTGACCCGGGCGTCTCCACTGTATGCCTCCGAGAGGCTGGGCTCCCTGTGGACATCAAAGGGCTTCGAGAAGTGGGACACGATCGGAATCAGCACAGTGGGGGATCTCTGGACGAGGGGGGGATTCAAAACTTTTGAGACGCTGCAGGCGGAGTTCCAGCTGCAGGGCAGTGAGTACTTTCGGTACCTACAAGTCCGCCATGCGCTGGGCTCCGTCTTCCCGGATGTTGCATCCATTCCGGAGTCTTCCCCCCTGGAGGACAGAGTGCTAGATGGCCATGTCCCGGACAGCACGATCTCCCTCATATATAAGAAGCTGATTAATGATAGATCGTGCCTGTTGACTAGTCTGCGCGAAGCTTGGGTGGCCGACGGGCTGGAGCTGGACGACGAGGATTGGATGTCCGCGGTGGCCTCTCCAAAAGAGGTGGCCATCCCGGCTCGCCTTCGTTTCGTCCAGCTCAAGATCCTTCACCGGGTCTACGTGACGGGGCCACGGCTTCTACGTATGGGTTATGCCGTGGACGGACTGTGTAAGCGTGGCTGTGGTGCGTTGGCGACTTTTATGCATATACTGTGGGAGTGCCCGAAGGTGGAGCGATTCTGGCGTGGTGTGCATGAGGTCCTGCGTGTGGTCACGTGTGTAGCGCTGCTGCCTGAAGCGAGGAGGTGCTTGTTGAATGTATGGGAACCGAATGACTATTCGGCTCCGCAGACGCGGTGGGTGACTCTGGGATACATGATAGCGAAACGTGATATTGCTCAATTGTGGGGATCCCAGAGGCCCCCTGCGGTGTCGGCCTGGAAAGAGCACATGGATTGGTGTATGTTCCGTGAAAAGGTGGTGTATGTGGCGAGGGGTAAGCCTGGGGCGTGGGTGAAACTCTGGGGCCCCTGGAACGCCTACCGTGGGGGCATTTGTGAGCCGCCACAGCTGCCGGCTGCCTCGCCTGCTCCGTCTCCCTAGCTGGACCCCCTTGCTCGGCCGCGGGCACGCGGCCCCCCAGTCCCTGATCTCCTCCCATCCCCCTCTTCAGATCTTTCCTGCCACTCTGGATCCCCCACTATGGAGCAAGTGTTGTCACCTTGAATCTTGGGTTGCCTTGCGGTTGTGGTTTTTGTTGTTGTTGTTAGTCTTTAAAATGAAACCGTATTCTGTGGCAGGACGCCGTGAGGCCTGCACCGTTGATTACTCCTGTGTTTCTATTGTGCACCGCTGAGAGACTTTTACTGTCTGTGTGTACTATATTTGTGATGCTCTAGCGGCCGGCCGTGCGGTTGTAGGCCCATAACTGTAACCTTTTTATGGATGTAATAAACGGTTTCAAAAAAAAAAAAAAAAAAAAAAAAAAAAAGAATGTTTGAGTACATGCCATTTAAAAAAAAAAAAAACTGTTTTTATTTTGTAGCCGAGACTTTTGTGTTATCATAGCATTGCTTGTCACTCGTTTTAAAGTGTTTCTATCTGGATCGCAATGCCGGTACTAGGTGGTTTTACTTATTTTTCTTGCGGTCGCGCTCCTAGTATTGTCTTTATATTGGTAGTAGGCAGTATTGTTGCCTTTTACATTGATGGTCTTTTGGCGCCATTGGCTTTGCATCAAAAGTCCGTCGTTGTCCATGTCATAGGAAATTAAGAGTTATTGTCTTTTTATTGTGGGTCACCCAGTGTATCTGCCTTTCTATTGTAGGTGTGTCAGTGTGGCATTGTCTTTATCTTGCTGGTCAGGCGTTTGTAATGTTTACTTACTGTAGGTCTGTCAGCGGCAGTGGCTTTGGTGAGTCAGTGGTTTTAGCTTTATATTGTAGGCCAGGCAGTAGGCTTGTATTTCTATATAATGTAGTGGCATTGTCTTTGTACTGTAGTAAAGTTAGTGAACTTTTGAATTGTAGTTTATAGTATGGGTCAGTCACATGTATTCATTCTATATTGTAGATCATGTCAGTAGTACTCCATTCTAAATGGAAGGTCAGGCACTGATAACAAGATACGGATTGGCATTGCCAGATATGTGCGCATGATTGAAAACAAATGCTGCAAAATATACGTCTCGTGATTGCTCTACGACCGTAGATGGACGCGCAGCCCACACTACCTATTTACGTATGCACGAGTGAATGCAAAAGATTGATTCATCCAAGAACATGTTGTGACTTATCAGAAAAGGCTGCATACATTTCCACTGTCGATCACTGCTCATGGTTTAGCCTTATGATTGTTAATCATGTTTTGCATTAAAACTCACCATAAAATGCCCCAGTGCGAGCGAAAATGTCAGTCATTACGTTACCAGGTCTTTCTCTTAAACATGCACAGTTGATTTCATTTCTATTGCGGACATTATTGCATTCTTGCTTTTTGTGTGCACTTCTTTAAATTTTGGAACTGGCGCTATTGTAACTTTGCATCTTGGCTGGTTTATGATCGTGTCCACCCTCTGGTAACATGTTTGTTTGCTTCGCCACGTCTGCTAATGTATATACATATTTCATCTTAAAAAGCAGAGGATGGCTTCATGGGACTAGTGAAGAAAACTAAAAAACGGATGTATACACGAATTATTAAAGCTGCTGTATGTAGGTATTTGTACTAATCAGGGTTAACGTTAACCCGGCTTGTGTGATGCACAGTGGGAGAGCTCGGTCCGTTGCAGGGGTGTGCAATTGGCGTGGCTTCCACTTTGGAAACGACGGAGTATGAGGCCGCTCTGAATAAGGCTTTTGATGGGGAAGCTGGGTCTTCCACGCTGAGCATTTGCATACCAATACCTCCTGCGCTATGCCCGGGTTCTGTGTGAAAGCCCCTGTCGAGTTTTCAGAAACTGCTGTCTAGAAAAAGACACGATGAATACAAAACTTTCTACTGTTGGAACACAAGAGCAGAACGATTTAAATAGGAGGAAAAAAATAGCCTCAGCCTGAAAGTGGAATCTGTAATACTGCAAGGACTTGCGCTCCAGTGTGCTTTGCGCCTCATGGAATAACATCCCCGTATCCACCAGGACCGCCCCGAATACTGCTCATCTCTTTAAAGAACACGACATTAATTCACTGTCCGCAACTCTGCTTCCTTTCTTTTTATTTGTGAGTTAACTCTTGTATTTCACCATGTACATCACTCTCCTACTTTTTGGCTTAGTTTGCGCTATAGAAATACCATATACATAAAGTCTGGGAAGGAAAAGAAGATTTGATTGTAGTTATTAGCAAAGGTATGATACATGGCGCAGAGATATTTGTAGTGAATGGTCTGTGTCTTTTAGTGTTTGCAAACTCTTGGCTAAAACAGTGTTCGCATCTGGGTTTACTGAATCTGTAAGCATTGGTCAACACTGAAGTAAGGGCTTCCACCAATGGAAATATCTCTTTAAGAAAATATACAGATGAAGATACAAAGGTTTGGGAAAACCAGCGCAAAGCCACCCTGGCACAAGAATCACAATTCCAAAATTGTAGCAGTAAAGTGTCTAAAGAGCGCAGACCTTTCTAAACCAGCATTGAAAATGCAATAGGTCTCGCCTTTGATTAAGTTAAAGCCATTTGCTTTGCTAATGGTATTATATAGCAAAGCAAACGGCTTTGACTTAATAAAGGCGAGACCTAGCGATACAAAGATGAAAATGCCAATAAAATGTTTTATTTTTTAAAAGGCTAGACTTATTGCATTTTTAATGCTTGTTTTTTATTTCGAGTAATTTTTATTTTATATAGAAATTCATTGGAACACAGTACAATGACAATAGTACATATTATAAGTTATCCACATGAGAAAAAAATATCATCAGAACATGTATTGGGTAAAGATTAAAATATTGCAATCTAAAATGTATATATGAACTAGTGCAAAGTAAAGAGGAGGGTAAGAGAGACGTAAAGGAGAAAGAAAGGAGAGGAGAGAGGAAAAGAGCAAACAATCGAGTACTATTAAAACTCCGCTTTTTGTACACTCAGAGAGGGTTGTTTTTTTGCAAATAAATATCCATTTTGGACCATAGAAGGCGAGAGGATTTGTTGTTAAAAGTATCATTATGTAATATTTTATCTGCACTTCTGTTAAAACAGACATACGCCCACCATGTATGATATGAGATGTTAGTATAATTCTCCCAATTGGAAAGTATGGTTTTAATACCTATAGCTAACAGAATGTCAATAAGAAAGCAGTCCCATGTAGTTAAAGATTTAACTAAATGTGTACCGCAACAAGTATGTATGCCCAAAGAGACTTAAATATGAGTTAAAGACAGGTTGATATTAAAAATATTAGATACTGTGGTTTCGATGCCTTTAAAAAAAATTGTTTTTTAAAAAAAAGGTCGGATCTACGGGCAGTAAAACAGTAAATGTTCTAGGTCACCCAGAGATTGATTGCAATGCCAACAAGCATTTGAGGGCAAAAATCCCTGTTTGTGTGAATGTCCAGGAGTCCAGTATGATCTATTGGCAGTCCAAAATGTACACTGATGTAAGAGGGGGAATTGTATACCGCAGTAAAGAGCTCCGCATATTGTCCCAACTAGTAAGAGAAATGGATTCAATATAAAAATCTGAGCATACATTTTCCCATGCTTGTTGAATCTATTCGGTCTCCAGTTCGGAAATCTTCTATCAGGTTTTATAAATTAATGACGCCATATGTGTCTTGGACACAAGTTTCTGGAGAAAGAGTAAACAATCAGCCTTATGTGGCCTTTTGAAGCCTCTTAATTCTACATTTAGTGTTAAGAAGTTGTACAAATCCAAACGTTGAAGAGTAGGCCCCTCTGATAACATTGCAAATAATATGGGATTGTCGGGTTGAATAATATCTAACATAGACAATTCCCACAGAAGACCAATGTTTCAGGAAACATAAGGCAGGATCTAATTTAATATATTTTTTAAACTACAAGGAGACCAGCTCTAAATCTTTAATAGCTGAGATTGAATCCTTAATGATTTGAAAGGAATGAAGTACTTTAATTTATTTAATTGACAAAGTATTAATAAGTGAAAGAGTGTGAACCATCTCCGAATAAATGTCAACCCCAGCTGGGCGATTGACTGCTGTTGGAGAATGCCACCAGATGGATTGTCTGGCCAAAAAGGTTATTTGATTGTTTTTGAAGTTAGGATAATTTAAGCCATGGAGTGATAGTCTCACTCTTTTATCTTTACTTCTAAAATATGATAATATGGCATGAATTTAGTTACGAAAAAAAGTGGAAAGACCATTTCGAGACATACTTTTAAAATGAATGTCTTGGATTGTAACATTAATCTGAATGGAGTGTAGGAACAGTTCAATTGAAAGTAGTAAAAAGAGAAGGGACAAAGGACAAACTTGTCTGGTATCTTATGACAGACTGAACTTATCTGATAGCTTGCAATTCAGTTTTATTTGTACAAAAGGTTTCTTCTGATAAACCGCCACTGACATACATATGAAGCGAGTGCCCAAATTACAATTTTTTAGTATAGTTTTTAAAAAGGTCCAAGAAATTTATCAAAGGATTAGCCATAGTGGGAAAAGGGATCAGTTTAGCTTTTTCAGTTACGTAACTGAAGGTTCTATTATCAGCCACTAAACAACCCCTGACCAACCAGTTTGAGAGGGGTGGATAAGAAATGGAAGCACCTTTTCTAATCTGAGCCAAAAGCTCAGTATATATTTTATAATCGGAATTAAGTAAAGAATTAGGATAGAAATTCTTAATTTCTAATTGATCTTTACCTTTCTTTGGTATTACCACTATATGGGCCTCAGAATGCGCTAAAGTATCATATGAACATCTGGCTTGTTTTGAAATCAGAGTAAATACTCAATTCATTTTAATTGCTGAAGAGCATGCACAATCAGTGATCCAGGTATGTTGCGTACTACAAGCTTCTGTCAAACCAGCTCAGGTCTCCTGAAGAAGTGTAATTATACTCTTCATCTTTCAACAGTAATCTAAAACCTTCTTTTATTTAATTTAGTGATTAAGACCTTTAGTCTTAAGAGAAATGATTTTTAGCAATGCTTGAGTCATTTTAACAATCTTATTGAAGAACATGGATGATGCAGGAGAGTTGACGGTGACCTTGTCGCTGCAGCTGTGAGGACAAGGCGATGCTGTGGAAGACCAGGAGCCGTTCACGAGCTGTCCCACATTGGTAGTCAAGAACCAGGGGGTCAGTGTCCAGCGGGAGCCCCAACAAGCCTTGGCAGCAGTAACAGACATGGAAAACGAAGAAGGTGCAGTGTTGGGACCAGCAAGGTCCAAGGGACTTGCCAAATGCAGGAGAGTCAGAGCAGGCCCCGCATAAGCAGAGGGGCCCACTGGAGCCATAAAAGGCCCTCAAGAGGACCCACAGGCCAAAGGCACAGAAGTTGCAAGAGGACCTCGAGGAGCTCACCAAGGATGCAGGCCCATGGTGCATATGATGCAGTAAGGACAAAGATCTTGGTAGTAGGAGAGGCTGGAGCTTCTTGGAGCCTGCAGATGTCTGGAGAAGAGAGTCAACAAGCCTTGGCAACAGCAAGTCGATGCGGTGCACAGGGGTTCTATTCCACCTGTGTTGCTGGGCCTTTCGAAGTCCGTAGGATGTCAAGGGCAGCAGACCGGTCCACTTAGTTGTGGTGCCTACAGATTTAGGGGAGTGACTCTTTCACTCCAAAGGAGATTCCTTTGGGTGTCTTTGATGCCCACATGCCTGGACAAGAACCTAGATGAAGCACAGGCCCAGACAACACAGAAGACTGGCAGGACAACAAGTCCAGGGCAGCGAAGTCCAATGAAGTCCAAAGTGCAGAGACGGTAGAAGTAGAAGTGGTTTCGGATCTGAATCTTGTCCCACAACGAATCTGAAGAGCCACCCACAGGTAAGCCCTTAAATACCCAAAGGAAAGGGTTGGGACGATTCAGGGGTCCTTCCCAGAGGAGGGGCTGGACAGAGGGGAGGATACTTCCATGTCCTTTTCCAGTTTCACACCAGAGCTGGAACCAGCAGCTCCCTGAACTGGTTTCAACTGGAGTATGCAAGGAGGGCACCAAATGCGCCCTTCAAAGCAGTCTGGTGGCCCATCCCAGCCCAATATACTAAGTCCTGTCTGGAAGGTGTTCACACCTCCCTGTGACAGGAAACCTATTGCTCTACCTTTCCCTGCTTGAGCCTGGCTCAGTAGCAGGAGGTCACAATCGTGTATGTGGTCAGCAGCAGCACTAGCTTGCTGTTAGACCCTGAATGGCTGGTACCTGGAATACAGGGGGTCTCCCTAGGGGAGTCCCCTCCCCCAGTACATGGGATCCTGCATCCAACACTTGATTGCTGTTGGGGTAGGATTCTAACATGTTTGATACCATGCCCGGTTCCGCTCCAGCCAATAAATAGTTAGACATCTCGTAATAGCCAATATATAGTGATACATCTCGTTTTGATGTCCCTATATGTATAAAATGGCTGACCGCACTTACAAAGCCTGGAGAATCGATTCCTGCATTTGTAGGGGGGTGCTCTGCTCATGCAGGTGACTCTCACACTAATAACCTAGCACCCTGCCTTCAGGATTGAAAGACCTACCCTGGGGTGACTTTCAGGTTTTAATTGTGGTGAACTCGGATTTAAGGAAACTTGTATCTGTGGTGAGTGGTGCTTGCACTAGCTCACACAGGCTGCAATGGCAGGCCTGTAGTCAGTTTGACTGGTCTCTCATGGGTGGCATAATACATGCTGCAACCCATGGGAGACCCCTGGTGTACCTGTGCCCTGGGTACCTTAGTACCATATACTAGGGTACACCAGTAGCCAATTAAGAAGGTACCAAAGTACTTAACATAGTCTAATTTAGGGGTCGAGCACAGTGACTTAGGTTCTGACTAGCAGGATCCCAGTCCAACTAGTTAGAAAACAGAATGACACTGCAAAAAATGGGAGTAACTATGAAAGCAGATCCTACTTTCCTACATAATACATCTGGAAATAGAAAAGGTTAAAAACATTACTACCCCATATCAGTAGCTGATAGGTAAAAAAGGTAAAAACTCAATTCATATGAGTTGAACAGATGGTATAAATATGATTGAACACAAATGCCTTATAAGCTTATAAAAGGTAGACCGTCTGCCTAAAAGATTATCTTATAGATTTGCCTCTAGAAAATTATAATTGACAAGACTTATTGAAGAGGATATAATCCAGTATATAGAAAAGCGATCATATACCAACTCATCTATTTCAGTGAACAGAGTTAAATTCATAACGGAAGATATTACCCAGTATGTGTTCAGATGAATGCTCACAGCACAACCTGAATCAAGGCAACAAGCAACATTCATACAAGGAGGATAATTGTCCAGTGCATGATGAGAATAACATCCTACAATCATATCTGGACCAAGATAACTAACCAAATACCTGAAATAAAATTAGTAGTAGATATAAATAAAGATTACCGTGTACTGATTTGTCTGAACCATGAGAGCAAATAAGAACTACATGAGAAATTATTTCATCCATTGTGTGGATCGAGTCGAAAAATTGTGTGCCAGAACTGCAAACCTGAAACATGACGGGAGAAATTAGTGCTGCATTTGAGAATCGAATAACTTTTACAAAGGTCTCTAACTCTCTAGGTTCATCGAAAATCTGTGAATTTCCTTTGTAAACGAGATTTTTCTTTGCTGGACCTATAAAAGAAAAGGTGATGTTCGAGGATCTAAGCTCCGTACATTGCGCAAGGAACTTTTTTCTTCAATCCACTGTAGGCTTGGCATACTCCTGTGAAATGCCCTCATTATGACCTATCCAGTCAATGGTCTTAATACTTTTTCATGCAATCCAGAATCATTTCCACATGTTGATACAACAATGGTCGGCATATAAGAGCCCTTGGGTGATTAGCTGCAGCACAGTTCGCACGTGTTAGAACTCTGAGCTCTTTCTAACTCAAAGCTGCAGTCGAATGATCACTCCAGAACTCGTGGAGCCCATGACTCAAAGGCCACACAGGACTTTTCACATTTTTCCATATTCTCTGGCAGACCAAAACTTCTCAAGTTGCCTCTCCTATTTCTGTGTTCTAGGGCATTTCTCTTTCTAGTGACACCACTTTTCGTGACAGTAAGTCTGAGCTTTTCAAGAGGGAATTCTGAGTGTCCTCAACATTGCTAATACTGGATTCAGCCTCTTCCATTCGATTGACTAAAATTAGAATATCCTGCCCTAGGCTCCCCATTTCGATCTGTAGACTTTCTGTATTGACTTTGGTAAATTGTGTCCGCTCATATAGTGAATTGAGCTTCAGTAGTATAGTTTCAGTGTTATTAGAGCAATCTTGTTTCCCTTTTTTCCGGTTATGGAAGATCTTGTTTGGTACGTTTTAGGCTTGGTTTCTGTTCTCTTTGGTCTTTAGGCCTGTTCCCTTTGGTTTTTGGCCTTTATGTTCCCCTCTGAGCTCCTGCTCTTTCGTGTCTGCCTTTTGATGATCAACTGGTATCCGAGAGTAGGTTAGAGTTATTTTTGCAGACTGCTAACCCTATGAGTGCGCCTGTGTTTTAATATTAAGCATAATCATTACATGAGCATAGTAAGGAAGAATGCAAGAAATAGCAGAGAAAACTAAGAAATACCTGCCTAGTATGGATGTGTGGCAACATGTTATAGCTCAGTGCTAATGTGTTCTGCTGTCATACATCCTCAAAGTTAAAAAGCGCTATTGTGTAGAATGGTTTTCTTTCTATATAAAACAGAGTATTTCTAGCGGATACCAAGAGGTTATGATTTTAAAACCCCCACAATGCGCGCATGAGTAGGCCTGGTTACTATATTCTAAAGGGAAATAGAGAGAAGGCTACCCTTCATCACATCATCTCTTATTGAAAGAGTTGGTTGTGGTGTTGGCTTATTGAATACTAATCCGCTGTGAGGAAGTGTTTATTTAGGCTCTGCCAATCCCCGCATAAGCCACTCATTTGCACCGTAAAAAAAAAACAATTTGTCTGTTACATTGTATTTCTTAACTAATGGGTGTTATTTTAAATATTGAGGGTAAAAAACACTTGCCGCTTGCTTGGGGAGATACGCCTCACCAAGTTCAGGCGCCTTCTTGGTTGCACTGGGGAGTCCCTCACCAGCATTCATCGCCTCTGTCCAGAAAATATTAGAAATAAGCAGTAAAGTCTGTATTTTCACCCCAACTGCTCCCTCATAAAAATCAGCTTTTATGTGGAATGGTTGTAACATGTATATGAGAAGGCAGAGATAAAGGTTAAGTAACAAGCACAATAGTATAGAGCCTTGAGGGACCCCTCTCAAATATAGGTTTGGGTGCCAGAATATCCATTCGGATCGATTTAGATCTGTCTTGTATGTAGGAGGATAGCCTTAAGACCTTTCTGGCAATTGCTACAGAATTAAGATATTGGAGCAGGATTGAGTGGTCGATGGTATTGAAAGTGAAGACATGAGTATAAGAACTTCACCACCATGGGCGACCATCATCCAGAGGTCATATGTCGCTGCCAGTTCTCTACTTTTCTGTGGTCTTAAACCCACCTGCATAGGATGCAACAGGGGATTTAACTCTGCAATGTTTTGTAACTGAATGTTGTAGAATGGCTTCAAAGTGTTCAATGAGGTATTGCTTTTAGCACTGCGTGCACAGAAGCTTATTTAACATTTTCTGGTGTTCTTGTGAGGGAATAGTTCACATTATTGCACATATATGGGACAATTTGCTCTTTAATTACAGAAACTGCCCTGGAATTGAGTCATTTGGGGAGCCCAATGGTTGGCTGGTTTCAATTATGGTTTCACGTTCTTTGATCATTATTTATTTAAATTCTGCAAACTGAAAGGGCAATTGGGAAGCCACTGGCGTGGTATTATTAGACACATCAGGCGTGTTGTGATTACATTTTTTTTTCTTTTGTTTGAGTCCTTAAATGAATGTCTGCCATTTGTTGCGTGGGGGTCATTGCGTTGTTTGAGAAAGGTGATTTATTTAAGAACTCAATTGTGTGGACTAATTTTTTCAAATATTAGTGGATATATTTTTTTGTGTGCTGTGACTTTTTGGCCACCTTTACCAGATTAGTTACATTTGCATAATTGTCTTGTGTAATTCTCAGTCCATAGGATTGTACATTTTATGTCCTTGAGTTTCCGTTTTTTTCAGCTGGGACTTCTTTTCTTTTAAACATGGTATGTACCAATTACAGTCTGCATGTTTAAAATTGATGGTTTTATTTTGTACTATCAGCTCATCTAAATGGTATTTAAATGAGCATTGAATTAATTATCTAACAATAATAGCAGGTCTGCAGTGTTAATTCTCAAGAAAAGAATTCCAAGTTTCTGTTACTCTTTTGTTTACTGTAGCAGGGAAAGATTTGGGGAAAGGCCTGTGTATTGATTTTTTAAATATTTTTGTATGAGTAGATGAAAAAGTTATTTACCTTTATTAACGTTCTTAATTGGTGGATCCTCTTAACCGCTGATTCTTCACCTTTAGAATATCCCCTGGTGGCAGACTCTAGCTCTAAGCTTTTTTTTCAGCATGGTCCCTGTGAGCCGGTAGATGGCGTTGTACAACTCCCCATTGACTCTGCTCCACCCCGGATGTGACATCTGGAACTGCATATGGGTGTCACCCAAATGCACCGACATTGTCGGCACCCTCAGACCCCAAAAAATGATTGTTTGTGCTAGTGTGTAGATCTCTAATTTGGGACCTTTTTCAGTTGGAAAAGACCTATTCCACAGAATGGGAATGCAGAAAAAAAGAAGAATCTGCAGTTAGTGTTAATCAGAAATCTCATCACTGAAGGTAAGTAAATTGTTCTTCTGATGGATACTTCTTATTGCAAATTCGTCACCTTAAGAATAAATACCAAAGTTATAACTCCCCTAGTGATTGGTCTGTGGAATGGCTCTGACCGAAAAGTCCGGCAGTACCGAGTGGCCAAAATACCCTTCCTGTCGATCAGGCTATCAAGGCAATAGTTATTTTTGAATGAGTGCACTAGTGCCCACGTAGTGGTTTAGCAGACATCCAGAGCAGGCGTTCCACTGCAGTAGTTGCAGCCTTGGCTCTAGTGTAGTGAGCCAGCAATCCTCAGGGGCTACTTTGCCAGCACATAGCACATAGCATATCTTGATGGAGAGGAGTAGCCACCTGGATACTGTCCTCTCCTGCACTGCCTTGCCTTTATTTCCCCAAGAGAACCACAAAAAGAGCTGGTCATTCACTCTACGATCTTTTGTGCAGTCAATGTAAAAGCTCAGTGCTTTTTTGGAGTCCAAGTTATAGAATCTCTCCTACTCTTTCCAGGGGTGAGGTGGAGGACAGACCCGTGGGAGTGTAGATAGACTGGCCAACATGAAAGAGAGTCACAATCTTCAGCAGAAAGGCCATTCCAGTATGTAATACAATTTCTCTAAAAAGGAGGTGGTGTATAGTGACTGTACTGAAAGAACTTGAATCTGACTGACACAACAAGCTGAAGTGATTGTGACTAGCAAAGTTGTCTTCAGGGTTAGTAGATGAAGGGAACAGCTGTGTAACCTTACAGAGTACGTACACATTAGGAAAGTAAGGACCAGATTAAAGTCCCACAGAGGAGTCTCGAAAGGTTTTGGGGGGAAGCATTTGGGCCTAATGTATAAGAAAATGCATCACAACCAGTGAGTTGAACAAGGAGGGCCTGCCCAGTAAATGCAAAATGTTAAAAGAAAATTCATGAGGGTTAACAGTTTACCTTTAACTGTGCCCTCTGTAAGCCCTTGCTGAGCTAATGACAGAACAAAAAGGAAAACATGCAAGAGTTTGGCCTGCAATGGGTCCATGCTGTGGGTGCCATGCCAACCCACAAACTGGTCCCATTGTTCAGCATAAAGATTTGGCAGAAAGACGCCTGGCTGTCAAGATGACATCCAACACTTCGGAATGTAGATCCAATGCAGTCGACTGCCACCGCTCAGTCTATGCATGGAAGTATAGATTGTAGGACCCTGGTCTATTGCTGCAAGATAACATCCTTCGGAAGCAGCAAGTTTATCAGAGGACAGATGCCAATGCCTAGAAGTTCCAGGTACCACAATCTCCTGGCTCAATCCATTGTCATCAAGATGACTTTGGCCCGATCCTTCCTGATCTTCTTCAGACCTCTGGCAGGAGAGGTGGTGATGGCAAGGCATGCAGGAGTGCCATGCTCCACCCTAAATGGAATGCACCTCTGACAGAGCCTTCTTGGGAATTCCAAAGAACAAACGTGTTGAAACTGTCCTTTTTGTGGCAGTGGCAAATAGACTGAGCCAAAGTATTCTCCCCGTTGTAGAATGCCCCTGTGCCACTTCTGGGAGTAAATGGCATTTGTGATCCTGAGTTAGTCAACCCTGGTGTTCAAAGATCCAACATGTGATATACTAGCAGGAATATACTCTGACAATTCAGCAAATTCCAGAGTCACTGGGCCTCCTGGCACATCATCCAGGATGCACCCCGCTCTGAATGTACAAATACCAAATGGCGGTGGTGTTGTCTGTGATGACATGAATCATCTTCCCCCGATGGATGGAAAGAAGGCTATCAAATCCAGGCATATGACCTTCAATTCCAGTAACTTGATGTGGAGGTAATCTCCGCCAAACACCAGAGTACAGAGGTTAAAACATCTGAATAATAGCCTGAGTTACCTGGGCTCGATCTGGAGGGAAGGCCTTAGAGAGTACCATATCCAGGATGACTGATGAAAAGAACCCTCTACCAAGTATGACTTTGGCAGGTTGATAGTGATTCCGAGTGATGTAGGGATGTTCGCTGTCATCTAGAGGTGGTCTACAACTGATTGTCGTGAGCCCACCTTCAACACCCGGTCGTCGAGGTTATGGAAGCCTGGTCCTCCTGACCTTCGAAGATGAACAATGACCATCACCATCACCTTTGTGCACACCCAAGGACTGATGAAGCCGAATGGGAGTATAGCAAACTTAAAATGCTTGTGGCCCACCTTGAACTGTAGGGAGCACCTGTGGTCCAGCTGGATGGGGTAATGGAAATCGGCATCCTGCAGATCCAGCACCAATACCAGTCTCCTGGCTACAGGGAAAATCGAACCAGGGCCAATGTGAGTATCTTGAATTTGTATTTCCGCATGAAGCAGTTGAGGGGATGAAAGTTCTAAAATGGGGTGAATGTCTAAAATGGGTTAGAGGCATCCACGCTAGTTCAGAATAAGGAAATATTAGGAGTAGCACCCATTTACGATCTCTTAGGCTGGGACCCAATTCACAGGTCCTTTGTCTAAAAGAGTCCTCTGCAAACCTCTCTGATGAGGTTGGGAGATCTGCAGAAACCACCTGTTGGATGCCTGGGGGATTTTCTGTTCCATACGAAACTTCAGATAAGGAAGTCCAATTTCTTAAAATAGAGACTATTAATTTTGATAAGTAAACTAGTAAAAAGAAATAAAAATAATTGAAACATAAACATCTTGGGTGCAACCCTACCAATCAATGTTAATGGGAGAAGGGCCCATCTCACTAGAAAACCTTGATTTTTTCACAGCATAGTCACATAACCTATTAAAATAACTGGGAGTATCTATTGATGACATAGATCCCTAAATACTGAATTGGGCTCTGAGAACATCCCTGATGCTGTAAAGCAGATGGAAGATTACCAGAAGTTGCATTAATTTAAAGCAGATCAATTTTACTTTGGTTCACCTTGTATCCAACAATATTGGTAAACTCTCCCATCAAATCAAGTGCCCTGTGCATATTCACGCTGTCAGCCTTTAAATATAAAATAATGTAATCTGCAAATAATTATATTTTGGGCAGCCCAGCTATTGGTGAGCAAATCCACTCAGAACTGTGGATCTTCTCTGCTAAAGATTTGATGAAAAAAGTTAATAAAATTGGGTACATGGGCCTGCCGGGTGCCTCAATCGCCGTCTTTGAGTTATAATGATCTTGGCCTGAGCACTTTTTCTAAGCATGGTTATAAACTGACCAGGAAACCCAAATCTGTGCAAAAAAGGGCGTCCCAGTAAACTAGATCAAATGCCTTCCTGGCGTCAATCATTACTATTGCTGCACTAATTTATTTGTTTGAAAAATAATCTATTGCCTGAATTTAAAAAGTTGGTATTTGGTGCCATAAGTCTATTAGACATAAATCCACTCTGATCTTTGTGGATTAAGATTTAACCTGCAGTGATGATACAAGCTGCCAATCTTTTTTCTAAAAGTTTATACTCTGCATTGAGCAGGCTTATCGGGTGATAGGAGTTAACATTTGTCGGGCATTTGTCTTTTTTAGGTCTCGCTGAGTCAGCGCATGTGCTGCTCTGCGAGACATTTTGTAAGCGGGTTTTAAAAGTGCTACCAAAGGCTTGGCCACCAGCTTGCGATTACGCGCACAAGCGCGCGCCTCGCTCCGCCTCTCCAATGCAGCGCGCCTCGCTCCACCCCTCCCCGACCACAGAGCGCGTCCCCGCGATCGTGATCATGTTCACGGTCTTTCGCGCTTGTTCTGTAGTGCGAACGAAGTGCTGTAATCTATGTTGTCTAGTAATCAAAAGTAAAGAAATAGATGTTTTTTTTCTATTTCTTTACTTTTGCTATAATTGCGGCACCCCCGCTTTACTTTTAATGTTAAAAGTAAAGCGCGGGTGCCTTGGTGTTAAAAAATATGTTTTACCCCCTTCTCCCCACTTCTCGGTCGACGTTCCCGCCCCCAGAACTGTAAACCATGCTCGAGGCAAGGCCTCAGGAACAAAGCGAAGCTTCCACCTTAGGACCCCAAAGCAAGGCACTAAAATAAATTTATTGCTGAAAACGGCATGTTCAGCCTGTCATCCTCCTGAGGTCGGAATGCTCCAAATTATTCTTGTTTATACTGCATATTGTTCCTAGCTCCGCAGTCCTCACAATAGCTGTTTTCCAAGTTCCCCCTCTTCCGTCCCCTTCCAGTCTTGTCTTTTTTCATGTCCCGCCAACTCTCATCCCCCTTCCTCCCTCCATCTTTCCCTCTGCTTACCTCTCTCCATCTTTTCCCTCTCCTTATCTCTTCCTTGCCATTTGTTACCGTCCCTCTCCTACACTCTTCAGTCTTCCTCAGCACCACTCCTTAATTGGTGCTCGTTTCTGTTGTACTTTGTGAAAATCATTGTACCTATGCCTGCCAGTGCTCATATTTTATGAATGGCAGTATGGTGTGTCACTCAGTGCAAACGCATACTAAAATCAAACCTCTTAAGCTTTGTCAATACTTTAACAAATGGTCATTGGTCGTCCCCTTCCAGTCTCGTCTTTTTTCATGTCCCTCCAACTCTCATCCCCCTTCCTCCCTCCATCTTTCTCTCTGCTTACCTCTCTCCATCTTTTCCTCTCCTTATCTCTTCCTTGCCCTCTGTTACCGTCCCTCTGCTACACTCTTCAGTCTTCCTCAGCACCACTCCTTCGTTGGTGCTCGTTTCTGTTGTACTTTGTGAAAATGATTGTACCTATGCCTGCCAGTGCTCATGTATTATGAATGGCAGTATGGTGTCACTCAGTGCAAACGCATACTAAAATCAAACCTCTTAAGCTTTGTCAATATTTTAACAAATGGTCATTGGTAAAGACGTTTTGCGGGAAATGCTATAACCGCAAGAACGATTCGGGAACAAAAAATGCAGCATGGTAATGGTCACGTATTTCAAATAAGCGACCATCTCCAGCTGTTTGATTGTTTATTGACGGAAAGTTGTCTAATTTTCTACATTTGCTCACACTCTGAGTTTTGCCCATAAAATGTGATCTGCCTCCATGCCCCTTGGTGTGTGTTTCTGTGTGAGA
The DNA here is from genome assembly GCF_964204655.1 of Triturus cristatus. NCBI lineage: Eukaryota > Metazoa > Chordata > Amphibia > Caudata > Salamandridae > Triturus > Triturus cristatus. The sequence goes on from NC_140592.1 coordinate 320,695,309, forward strand.
GTAGAAGGTGGAGGAATCTAAATGGTCACTGAGGTAAAAAATAAAAAAATAAAAGGAAATATTTTGTGCACAAACTACATATCCCTCTCTGTCTTGCTGTCTTTCTATTATGTGCAGATCTCACCCTTATCTATCCACCATGCCACAAAATTCCACTTCACAAATCCCCTCCACACCATACAATTCCACCCCACACAATTCCATAACAAACAATTCCAATACAACCCACATAATTCCATACCCCATACATCCACTCTACTCCAAACCAGAAACCATGGGTAAAAAGACACTGGGCTAGATGTACGGCCAGTTTTTCCATGCGCAAACACTTTTTCGTGAGTTGCAAAAAATTGCGAGTCGCAAAATAGTCTTTTGCGACTCGCTATTAGGAAGGGGCGTTCCCTTCCTAATAGCGACACTCTAGCCATGTATGAATGTTTTGCAACCGCAATTGCGGTTGCAAAACACTCGCAATTTACCGCCCTCTTCAAGAGGGTGGTAATGGAGTCGCAAATGGGATGGGGTCCCAGGGTACGCCTTCCGCTTTGTGACTGGCTCTAAAAATATTTTTTAAGGGCAGGCAGTGGTCCCATGGACCACTGCCTGCAATTAAAAAAACAAGCATTGACATAGCCAATAGGTCTCGCCTTTCGGACCTTATAAGTGTTTAGCCATGCAACAGTTCATGTTGTTGCATCAAGGATATTGTGCTGCATAACTAAATACTTATAAGGTCCTAAAAGTGAGACCTATTGGCTATGCCAATGCTTGATTAAGAAGGTAACTATGATTGATTCTTTAAAAGTTGCAGGATTCCCCCCTTTACTGAATTAAATAGGTCAACCAAGCTCCGAATCAATTCTTGTTCAAAAACTTTATACATTTCTAATGAAATTCCATTATTTCCTCTTGCATTTACATTAGGAATATTTGGAAGGTAGGTGCCACTTCTGAAGCTGTTACTTTTGCTGAAATTGCCTCCTTCTGGGTGTTTGACATTTGGGGTAATCGTATTGAACTATAATCCTGTTCTATACTGGAAAGCGGAACAGAATAGGTATCCTCCTACGGACCCCTATAATGTTGCAACAAAACCTGAGATACTTCTTTGTTTTCCATTACTAACGTAGCATCCCGAAGAATGCAACAGCAGCATTTTAAGGGTTTTGCTGCCTCTACTGCCTTCAGCACTTTAACCCCTACCTCCCAGAGAGTAAAAAGGAACGCCTTACACGCCAAATTGACAGGCTCGTGGAAGCCAGAGCCAACAATCCAGAATGTATTCTCAAATGGTGTCACAGCTAGATGCTATCAGGGCAAGAAACCGGAGTGGGAGTGAGAGGCAGACTGAATTTGAAAGACTTAATGTGTCTGCAGAAATTGTTGCTTAGGTTCTTGAACAATCCTTCACAGCGGTGACTCCGATCCATTGTAATAAGGACGAGCAAGTAGGGCCTATGACGGAGAATGCAATAAGTACTATAAGAGAAGCGACACCCAAGGAATGCCTGTTGTTCATAAAGCAAACAAAAACCTGTATGGACACTGTGATGGCACAGTCGGGCCCTGCAATGGTAGAAGTTGTACAACTACTCAGTAGCGGCTGCTACCGATCGGGATGTGGGAAGAAAATGGAAAAAAAACAAGAAATTACTTGGGCAGGCTGGCCGCCACCTCTCCTCCAGCCTCTTCTTCCTGTCTCTGCCAATATCAGGAAGCACCCGGGCTCCCAGGCTTTCTATAGCCAATCCCAACATTGCAATGCAGTGTTGTGATTGGTCTGAGTGCCGTGGTTCGGCGTTAAGACGGGGACTGGGAGGCTTTGAATTTTCCTAACCAAGCTCTGTAAAGCAAGCCTGGCGAGGAAGATGCAAAGTGCGCAGGACTGTTTGGTCGGCCCGAGAGGGCCGGCCAAGCAGTCATGTGCACTTAAGGAGTGCAAACTACTCCTCTACCTACTCTGGCCAGCCGTGCACCACAAGCCACTGACTTCAGTAGGAAAAATAAAATGATGATAATAAGTATACGTTATTATCATTTTATTTTTCCTTTTGAGCAGTGGGGCGACGCTCCTCCGCCTTAGCGAAGGAGCAGCCACTGCAACTACTAGAGTCAGGAGCACAGCAAAAGTTTGCAGCAGTGAACGAGACTCCTACTTCTTTTTAGCAGGTGATTCCACTGCTATACACCGGAGGGGAGTCCGGACCAGCTACAGAGTATTGGAATGTTTCACCCAATTTTATTCTGTCTAGAGATGAACGGAGGGGGGGGGGGGGGGATTGCCCTCGAATAGACAGTTGCTCTGATCCAGTGAACATTTTACTTGATACTAAATTGCTCGAACTCGGAGAGTTTAAGCTTTCGCGGGCACAAGAGGTCGCAGCTCTTCAAGAGAGGTTAACTAAATTAGAGGAAAATGTGTCGCAATTGCCTATTAGAACTTAAAGAAACTGAATCCAAGATATCAGACCTGGTGGACAAGATTGGAGTCAGTACAGCAAGGGATGCTTAGCTTGGAAAGGAAAAAGGGGTATGTGGAGAATATGGTTGAAGAACTAGAAAACTATTAAAGATGCTCCAGTTTACGCCTGGTGGGCATTCCAGAGAGGAGTGAAAGTCAGAATGTGCCTCAGTGGGTGGGCTGTTTGATCAAAACCCATGTGCTGCCTGATTTTGCAGGGGATTTGTCTATCATGAGGGCCCATCGTGTACCAGCTCAGCGCTCACCCAATTCGAAGTATCCACGCGCCATCCTGATTAATTTTGCTGATTATCATATTAAAGGACAGATTCTGTCCAAAGCAATTGAGAGGAAAAGCTTCTCTACCTCAGAAGATATTCAGTTTTGTTTCTTCTCTGACATGTCTGTTTCTGCAGCAGGTCACCGAAAAGAATTCATAAGACTTGTGGGCGTTTTTAGAACTCGGGGTGCCCAGCCATCTGTGGTGCAACAGTCAAAGTTGAAGGTGCTTGTAAAAGGGCATGTACATTTCTTTATGAATGCAGAGAAGGCCCAATAATTTTTGTTGAATCTCCCTTTTCCTTTCTTTCTCCCTAGATTTCCCCTTCTTTTTTTGTTTATGTGGGTGAAAATACCAAATGGATTTAGAGGTACGAGTCTGGGTGGGGGTCCTTTCGAGGGACCACAACTGTAGCTAGGTGCAGGAGCATGGCATCACAGGTGCTGGTGCAAGGGTGAGGGGTAATGTGGGCAGTTCCCATTGTATTGGGTTTTGGGGGACAGAGGGTCAGAGGTTCACTGGGTTGTTGGGGGAGGGGTTCTGGGTGGGGAGGAGCACATTAAGAAAACATTTGCAGGATTAAGGAAGGCTGTAATGCAATTTTCCGGAGCAGGAAATTGAGGAGAGAGAGGAGTGCATGTGTCCATCGTAGGTTATTATACAGTTTAAAAGGTCAAGGTGCCATCTTGCAATGCCGTTGGTGTTTTAAATAGATGTATATTTCGTGGCTTGTTGAGATGACTCTCTTCATTCAATCCAGAAGTCCTTTTTCAACAAGAGACCAATCTCAAAAGTAACAATCCAAAGCTTTCCATCCAGAATAAGTAATCCTATGCATATTTTGCCTAGGCCGTGGTCACAATGCGGGGGATCGCATTTTATTTGGCAAGTGATATCTAATGGAAAGTCAGAGATGTCATCAGGGATGTCAGGGGGGAAGGTGGATTTGGCTAAAAGCTCTAGACTCCCCTAATTTTGGTTAATTATTATGGCCCAGTTAGTGATAAGATAGATCCATTGCTACAGTAGTACAACCTCTCTCAGGGGGGCAGAAGGACCGACGATCCTAGGGGTGATTTTAATTATATTTAGGAGCTGACATTAGACATGTCGAATTGGACCCAAAGAAATATTCAGCCGACAACTAAAGTTTTTTCTACTTTAAAAAATGATTTCCACTTAGGTGACCCACCCGCCAGGGTTCTACTAGGTGCAGCCCAATACACTTGCTTTCCACAACATTTTAAAACATCATCACATCTGAATTAAAAAAAATATGTAACTGGCAATTACATTTGAGGGCTCTGACGCTTGAGCAAATGCTTTTTCCGACCATTTGGTAATATCAATTCTGGTTGATCTTGAAACATCCATTAGAGAAAGGCCTAGATGGCAGTTTGATAGGTCTCTCTTAATCAACCATAATTGGCTGGCAGAGATGAGTGTTCATAACAGTGTTTTTTGTGATTAATCGAAAAATAGCCCCCCGGACTTCATAGTCTGGGCGGCAGTAAGGCTAGTGGATGTGTCATAGCATACAAAGCAAGCCAAAACAGACAGCGGGCTCGAGGAATCAAGGGATTACAACTAGCAGTGAACTCTGCCACTGTGGTCTATATAGAGGCAGGAGGTAGAACAAACTCTAAAAAACTGTTGGAGGAGGCTAAACAGAATCTTAAGGATTCTTTTAGACCTGAGGAAATAAATAACTCCAGGTTATTCCAACAACCAACGTATGAAGAGAATCAGCAGATAGGGAAATTTTTACCCTGGTCTCCTAGAATCAAACAGGATAAACAAGTGAACGATTAAATTCAGAACCCTTAATAAAGCCTTTCTGAGTTGAAGCCATCAGCGACAACCAAAAACTGCAAGTGAAGTGTTCAGGCAAAGCAACAATGGGTCTGCCAAAAATCAAGTGCAGTTTTTGCCCATGGTCCATTCAGCACAGGTAGAGTCTGAAGAGAATTGTTTCTCACCTTGTTTGAGTACACACACTCATTGCACACATCAATAAAATGTGTGGCATCAAAAATGCCTCCTGATTTTTTCTTTGTGGACATGCAACCTAGACGACCTTCATAGACTTGAGCAATGGTATAACTTCTAAGACCAGTTGGAGGCACAAACCTGTCATTTCATGACAATCTACCACAATCTATGCTCATTTAGCAACCACATGGCCAAAACTATGAACCCTATTTGGATGTTTAAGATGGAATCAGCCATTTGTTTAATAAAACCACACACTTTTTGCTGAGCACTGTCCTTTATAGTGCTTCAGCTAATCGTTTGACTTGATATGTGCTTTGCAGCACTCTAGATCATCAACAGTTGCCACAACTCACTCAACTTCTTTAGCATCAGATTATCACTCTCAGGCAAAATTGGCAACCTTGACAGGCTGTGTGCTCGAACATTACTTCTACCAGAAATGCGCTTTATTTTAAAATTCTATTCCATTAACTGAGCGATACACCTTAGCAATATGACAGTTGCTTTGCCAAGCCCAATTTCGCCCATCAGAAACACCAGTGATTTGTGGTATGAAATGAGAGTAAAATGCATACTCTTTAAATAAGTCTTAATCCTGTCTACAGTCCACGAGCAAGCTAAGGCTCCTCTCTTGATGGTACTATAGTGTCTCTCTGTCTTTTTCAATGTGCATGAAATAAATGCTCTTGTATGTTTGGCCATAAACCACGGATTTAAAATGGCACTCGGAGCGACAGCATTCATGTCTACTCTGACAGTCCTCTCATGCCCAGAAACAAATGGTTTTAAAGCTGGGACAGTAACCATCATATGTTTGATACGTTCAAAAGCTTTTTTTCTTCATCTGCCACACAAATGTTTCTTGCTTGTACACCCAGGAATATCAAACAAGACATACACAAGCCTTTGAAAAGAAGCTATGCAGCCCTTGAGTCTTTGGTTGTGATACTTTTTCACCTCTTCCACCTATTCCAGCATTTCTGGACTCTTTAGCAAGAGGTGACACTTCACCACAATGTTTTTTTTTTTTAACAACTCTTTTTATTGCAGTGATGAAGTACAGTAAAGCAATTACAGCAGTTATCATCATACACAACATTACAATACAATTGTCGACTCTCGCTAGGTGTTGTATGTTGCTGAAAGCCGGGATTTGCTGAACTAGGGCGAATATGTATTCTATTCGAGATACACTCCCGTGGGCACCCTCGTGAAAGGTGTATTGTCGCGTCGTGGGGTTAAGTGTTTGCCATATATCTACAAGACCCATTCCCGCCAGGAAGTCCAACTATGTTCTACCCGCTGTCTTACCCCTGTGTGTGGGCTAGCGATCTTTGTCCCGGCAAAGGGCACCATTACAGTCACCGCCCAGCAATAGTTCTTCCTCTTGGAAGTGAAGAATGGGGGATCCCAAGTCTGCAAGCGCTGAAGTGTGAAGTCTCATGGGTATGTAAAGTGGAATGATATTGAGTAGCCGTCCCTCCTAGTGTCCTGTGAGTGCCACAAACCGGCCATGGGTGTCGGGGTGGCCTGTCAGATGGTGAAAGGGAAGGAGTTGTGAATTAGAATACCCATCCCCCTGGAGCCCCGTGTGTAGCCCGCGTGTGCCACCATCTTTTAGCCCCACCTGTTTAATACACAGTAAGTGATCCCCTGGAGGTGCATCTCCTATAGGGGGACCCCATCTGGGGTATGTCGTTTTAAATATTGCAGAACTATGTCCCATTTTATCTTGTCCCCTAGGCCATTGACGTTCCAGGAGAGGAGTCTAAAATTACATGTTGGTGTTGGGTTAGCTATCAGGAATGTACAATGAGCAACCATGAGTTGGGGTGAGGATCCGGTTCACACGGGCACCTCGTGGCTCACTCGCCGCAATGGTGGGGGGGAAGGTGTAACATATAAAAATTTGCGTCAGATAAGGCCTGCAACAATCTAGCTGCCATTAATTAACTCCTATTTCTGTAAAAGCTGTCCTCACTGCTATCAACAGTTACTCCAAAAAAACAGAGAAAACTAACAGTAGAACCCTCCCTCCCTGAATGGCGGACTCAGAACTGACCCCCCCCCCCCCACTTTGCAGAGCGCCTTTCAACCCCTCCTTCGTTAACTATTTCAGGGGAGCTTAGGCCCACCTAGGAGCCGTCCCGTCTCCAAACCTCCCATGACAAAAATAGTTTACCGCTTAGCTGTAAATCAGTTCCATAGATGTGGTCTGAGCAGTCCGGTCAGAGAAAAAGCCCCACTCATGTCTCTTGGCGGGAGGGGCGAAGCTGGATCACCCCATCCACCACTCCCCCTGTTAATGCCACTGCCAACAACAGAGGCAATCAGGGTGCGGCATTGCACCTCTGTCGAATCAAGTCCATGTGAGTATCTTAAGGTGTCTCAGCGGCTGATTTTTCACCAGCGATGTTGTCGTCCATCTGGCTTTGGTGTTGGTTCTGTTGTCTGAGTTCTTTTCCCCTCTGGATTCATCAGAAACCGGATCTTCTATCCTTGACTGGCCTTCAGCTGTCGAACCAGCTCCAGGCTTCCTCTGGGGTTTCAAAGAACCAAGTATTACCCTCTGCTTCTACGCGGAGTTTAGCCGGAAAAATCATTGCATATTTTATGCCTCGATCACTCATGATGTTTTTGACTTCCAAGAAAGAGCGTCACAGCTTCTGAACCCTGAGGGTGAAGTCTGGAAAAAACATAATAGTGGTGTTTCCAAATTTGAAAGGCAGCGTGTTCCGCATTGTCTGCAATATCCTGTCTCTATCTCTATAGTTGAAGATTTGTGCAACAATTGGACACGGGGGAGTCGCTGGTCTTGGTGGCACCCCTGGGACCCAGTGTGCCCTTAGAAGCAGTAGGAAAAATTGCTGGGCTGCAGTTGTTTCAGCACCAGGTTCTCCATTAATGGGTCAGTTGATGGGCCTTCCACCTGTTCTGGTGCTCCAGAATGCAGACATTATTGCAGCGTTGCCGCCCCTCAAAGCCCTCCACTTTGGCCTCAAGCACCCTTGAGCTGATCTTAAGTTATTTAGGTTGAGCCCTGAGCATTATAGTTTCAGTTTTTAGAGTGGTTATTGAGTCCTTGGCTAGTTTAACTCGAGCACCCAGGTTTTTCAGGTCAGCATGAATCAGAGTGACTTTGGCGGTGACTGCATCTATCTTACCCTCCAGGGTAGTACGTACTCCCTGGAACGCCACCATGATATTTTGTATGGTCACGGGTGCCGGCTGCTGTCACTCCTCTCCCCCTGGGGCGGACACATCAAACTTTGCCTGCGCATATTTGCCCATCTGGGTCTGGTGGGTCCCATGGAATCCCTTACTGTCAGACATTCCTCTTGTATAGTGAGCCACCTGTCTCTTGTCCGCTCGACGTTATGTCCCCCTGTTCGGGGGGTGGGTGGGATTCCAGGGGGAGGGGCTGAGGGGGTGAAGGGGGCCTCAACACCTACCATAGGGCAATGTGACCACTTCTGCGGCCTGTCGGGTGTCTTCCGTCCCCTCTGTTATGAAGTATCTGACCCTCTCTGCCTGGCCCTACCCACCAGGTCACTGCCCTTGTATCGTGTCTTGTGGAGCTTCTTGAAGTGGGCCGCGGGTGACCATTTGCCCGCAGGAATAAATGCTGCAGTGATGAGGCTCCTATACTTTACTGGGAACACCCCCGGGGGCTGGTCACCGTTACCTGGCCAGCTTCGGTAGTCTTCGGCTAGGCCCACTCCATATGTTGCTGGGAGGGTTGCATCCACCCCTGTCACTGCACCTCCCTGGCGGCACTCCACTTGAGGCCACGCAAATCTACTTGACCCCCATCAGGCCACTGCCCAGCCGATCACCGGGACTCTGCTTGGCTCGCCACTTGTCAGGTCTTAGTGTGGGGTGGGACCTCTCTGGAATGCCTGCTCCCTCAGTCGCTTTCTACAGGCGGGCCCTAGCCTCAGCAGTACTCTAAGTCGGCACTTGTGCGGGTCCACGGATGGGATCCCAGGTCAGTCCTCCCCACCGTCGTCTCTTCGCAACCTGTTTCATGTGGTCTAATTTAGCTGGGCACCCAGACCCGCAAGAAGAGGAGTCGCGGGTCTGTCTATTGTCTGCACCGCGATGCACATCACTGTCGCCAACTATAGCCTGGAGAGTCACCTCTGTGACTTGGCCCACACCTGCCGACTCCCCTCTCAGGGCTCCAGATCAATGGGAAAGGGCTCCGCTGGCCTCCCCCGAACCATGCAGACTTTGGTCCCTTACTGTAGTGAGCGGATTACTTATTTCTGGCCGGACAGTTGGGGGTTTTCATGGCGGTTGGCTGAAGCCCTTCAAGACACAGCCATCTTGCTCGGCTGTTCGTCACACCCATCAATGTTCTTATTAAGTCAGCGTGGATTTGCTCAAACAAATTTGCCCCCCTTCCTTTTTTGGTGGTGATGACCCCAGAAATCGATTCAGCTGCATCTACAGTCTCAATTTCCTCTTGTTGCATCTCATCCAACAAATCCTTTAATTCCTTTTTTTTATACTCAAGCACATACTACAAACCTAGGCAACTGGTATAGTATTCTTATGCTGGAAACCCCTTACATATCCCACCTTAGCAACAATACTCCTATAAACTTTCACAACATCTGAATTCAAGTTGGTCTCCATGTTAAGCTCATACTCTTACGTGATTGTTCCCGATCTCCTCTGAATTATTCAAACCACTATGTGTTTTCCATTTTCTGCTATGTTTATTTTTGTATGAATAATACATTTGTCTTCAAACTGTCTTTGAAGTAGCCGCATGTTTTCATTCTGTACTCTCCAAAAGCAACTGCATTTATATTGTATTGTAATTGCATCTATATATCGCGTACTACCCCTGACGAGGCGTTGAAGCGCTTCTCCAGCGAGTAGCACGCTACCCCGAAACCCATAAAAGATTAGTGGTGAATTAGTATATGGAAATATGAAATTAATTTGAGTGATGGACATGTTAGTATGTCATGTGGAGTGAATAGGAATGGTGGAGGGATAGAAGAGGGCGGAATCTAGAAAGTTTTTTTCTTAAACTTCTAACCACACCTTTTACCACTTTAATAAAATATGCTGATAATAAATGCTGCATTCAAATCTTGGCTTGGCCCCCAACAGTGTCGTACCCCTGGGGACAGCCTTCTTTGCATCTTTTTATCAGAACCACACCCCACGTCAGTGATCTAGGGAGCATCTTGGAAATTGTGGAATCGGGGGGAAATGTTTTTTTAATACTGGTCTCCGAATGGGACTAAGTTGTGTAATCTTAGACATTCATTTTCTGTCTTTGGTTATCTTTACAAGATTGGAAGAATTTAAAATTCGGCTTAGAGTTTGTAGCAGTGTGTGATAATAAAGATGGATTGGAACCCAACACATGCTCATTGGATATTATGTCTTTGAAGACTGAACCCAGTCTTTTGGTTCACTCATCAAAATGTAGTGGAAAGCAAAGATCCTGAGAACAAGTAACAAATGTAGTACCTGATAGAGACTACTAGCCGCAGATTCCTTAACGTAGAATTATCCCCAGGCGTGAGACTGGACCCGGAAAACTTTCTTGCCCAGCATCTCTGCGCGCCGGGGGGCAGTACCTCGCGACTCCGCCCGACGTCCTCCGTGGGCGTGACGTCAGCGAGGTCACATAAGCCCCACACCGGCGCGCTGATTACAGTTTTCTTCTTTTCTGCGTGCAACACGAACCCGGATCGTGTTCCTGGCCTGTTTTAGGCCTTCTTTTTACGCTTAGCGTTTCTTGGGTACAGTGTGCGAATGCCTTCGGGCTTCAAGACGTGCTCCTCTTGCGCGTGCCAGATGTTGGCGACGGATCCTCACCCCATCTGTATGTAGTGTTTGGGGGAGCACCACGACTCAACGGACTGCGAGGTGTGTCAGCAAATGAAGCCGAAGTCCCGGCGAGAGCGCCGGATGAAACTCCTTTCGGCATGCATGTCCAGGTCGGCGACGTCGCCGCGTCCGTCCCCCGCGGATGGCTTCAAGAACCGCCGCTTCGATCTCCGACATTGTCCTTCTCCCAGGCCGCAAGGGCTTCGCTCACCTGTTGGTAAGTGTCGCAGTTTGTCCCCGGCCTGTTGGGGGCGTGGGTTCTCAGCGGGTGGTGCGGCCCCACGCGTCGCCACCCTATCCGCCATTCACCTGCACGGGGGCGACCAGAGCCCAGATGTAGGCCTATGCAGTGGCCTTGCAGGCCTCTTTGGCTCTTCCTCCTTCTCTTCCTGGGACGTCTTGCCCTTGCCGCATGTGGGGACTCCGGTGGCTCCGGCGCCAACGGGTTCGGATCCAGGTTCGGAGGATGTGGTGCCGTCAGGGTGCGGCCCTTTGGGGTTCCCTCCCTCGGACCATGGTGCCTCTGCCTCGCCGCAAACCCTCGCGGGGGGGGGTCCCTGTGGTGTCGCGTGAGGTTGCCAGGGCTTGGGGCATGTCCTCGAGTCCCCCTCGGTCCTCTGGGCACGCGGCAGCCTTGTCAGAGGCCGAGGTGACGCCGGCGGCTGCTGGCCCTGGCAGCGCTGCAGGGGCCGGCTAGGGGTCACGTTGTGTCCCCGGGCCCCCCTCGTCCCTCCAAGCGGGCGGCTGCCTCATCGGAGGTCGAGTTGACGCCTTTTCGGCGCCATTCCTTAGCCGCCCCGGCTCTGACCCAGCCCCGGTATCCCGCGCCACGCGTTGTGGCGGAGGTCGTTCCGGCGTCCCCTTCGGCGCCGGTTGACGTTGCCCTGACACCGGTGGTGGACTCTACGGCGCCGGGCCGACGTCAGGCCGTTGATTCGTTTTCGGACACCCCCTCTTCTCCAGAGGTTCGGCAGCTGTTTATTTCATCTTCTCCGGAGATGGGTCGACGCGTCGTTGCTTTTTCACCGGAGTCTTCTAAGGACGGCTATTCGCCGTCCCTGCGCCCACGGTCTTCGCCGGACGCACCTCAGGATCCCCATTCATCGGTCCACTCTCCCCCCTTTTCGAGCTTGGCCTTTCCTTCCTCCGGTTGGGCTGGGGGACGGCCGCCTTAGCTTGCAGCCGTGGAGGAACTGCTTTCTCCGCCGCAGGGCCCTACGGAGGCGAGTGCTGCCTTCGCTCGGGCTGTTTCCACGGCTGTGGGAATCTTGCGCATGGGCGATCCAGCTGCCCAGTTCCCCACGGATCATCTGCTGGAGGTTCTCCATCAGGGCTCTGGTGGACGGGAGCTGCTTCTTCCCTTCAAGGCTGCGCTCCACAATTCTCTTTTGGGGGCCTAGGGGCATCCTGCCATGGGGGACCCGGTGCCCCAGCCTCTTCTGCACCGCCACTGTCCTGCTCCGCATGATCCTGTCTGTCTTTCCCTCCACCCTTCTACCAGGGGCCCTCTTTTACAGACTGCCTTTCCCTCCTTGCCATTGGTGTTGTCTCCCCCGTCACGGGCGGCTCGCTGGTTAGATTCCTGGGGGCGCAACATCTTCGCCTCCTCCAGTGCTGCTTTGTGGGCCCTTAATACTCTTTGTGTGTTGGCCAGAGCCACTTCTTGCTTATGGGATTCGGCAGAGTCCCTTCTGTCTTCCGCTTCTCAGGAGGGTGCCTGCGTTGATCTGCGACACCATGTGTTGGATAGCCGGGAGCTGGCGGCGTTTATTCTTCGCTCGGCTCTGGACGTTTCGGAGGTGCTTGGTCGTACCATGGCTACTTCGGTGGCCCTTCGTCGCCTTTCCTGGCTACAGGTTAGTGTTTTCCCTGAGAACATTAGAGAACGGCTGGTTGACCTTCCCTTTGATGGCTCTCTGTTTCACGCCCCTGCGGATTCTGCCATTCAGAGGTTTCTTGCGGGGCTTCGCCCTCCATCTCCTCTTCCGATCCCCCCCCTCAGTGACCTGATTATCTCACTGTGTTTTGGGAGGTGTTCTTCCGTTGTTTTCCTGGGGCCTTGTAACAGGTAGCCCAGTTGTGTGTTCTATATGGTTGATGTGCCTTTGGGGTCTTTTTGTTGGGCTCTTGGTGCTGTTGGCTGCTCTTCCGGCCCTTTGTTGACTTGTTTTGGCTGTTGGTAACCTGGTAGGCCCTGAGATTAGGCCTTCGGCGTCTTTTGTGGCTGCTTGGTAAGCCGTCTGCGGGTTTATTCTGCAGGTCTTTCTGTTTTGTCCTCTGCTGCGGGATATATTTCCGAAAAGGAGTTCTCATAGTTCTTGGGATGTAACTTACCCTATGTGGGGTACTGGTAGCTAATATATAGCTCTGTCCTGTGCTGGGGAGGTGTGGTCCCCTTTTCGGGCACCTTGCTCTCCGTGGCGTCACGGTATGTCGCAGGTGCGATCTGCTTACTGCCTGTCTTGGTGCAGCTTGCGCTTGGTCCGTCCTTCTCCTTGTCACAGCGTCGCTTGGCTGGTCTGGCCTGCGGTCTGCGGCATCGTGTTATGGCGGTTCTACGTTTTTGTCATGTGTTTTGGCTTGCTCCTCTGTCTCCTGCCCCAGAAGTTTTGGATTTCATTCTTTTCTACCGGTTTCCTCCCCTTCTTCGCGGGTCAGTGGGTTTCTGGGCCGGCCCCTTCCTTGGGGTGTGTCCTGGCCCTTCCCGGCCTCTGCTTTCGGCTGCAGTCTGACTTGTTCTGGGTGTGCTGTTCCGTGGTGGTGGTGGTGGTGCTGCTGCTTCTGCTGGCGGCGCTTGCCCGGTAGACTTGTTTGTTCTACTTCACCGCTGTGATCTTTGATGTGTTCCCTTGCGTCCCTGCCTCTGGTTCCGCTGGGGCTTTGCGCATCGGTGCTTTTCTTCTCCCGCCTGTGCTGTTGGCGGAGGAGCAGTTACGGCCTTGCCCGCTGCTTGTGGGCAAGAAGTATTCAGCTCTTTTCTATGTCTGGGGTTCGAGGTGGCCCTTGTGCTCTTTGAGACTTTTGGGGCGGTGTCTGCCCCTGCAGGGTGTTGGGCGCTCTCCCTTGGTTGGGCTTAGGATCTCCTGGCTTTTTCCTTCTTGTCCTTGTGACATATCCCCTTCTGGGCCCTGGGTCTCTCCTGGTGGGGAGGCGCTCTCGCAGCCCCTCCTCCCTTCTGGGTATGGCTAGGGTATCTATTCTACGTTAAGGAATCTGTGGCTAGTAGTCTCTATCAGATGTACAAGTTACTTACCTTCGGTAACGATGTATCTGGTAGAGACGATTCTAGCCGCAGATACCTTCACGACCCGCCCTTCCTCCCCGTTCTGCGAGGACACTCAGCTTGGTTTTCTGCGCGTGCCTCCCTCTGGGTGCCTTCTCTTCTGTGGGGGTCCTTTTCGTGGTCTCTCTGTCAGGCTCCCTCCAGCTGGTTTCCCTCCAGTGTAGGTGCCTGGTTTTGCTTTTGCTCTTTTTTCCCTTTGTTACACTGTCTGATCTCCTTGCGGTCTGCTACGTTGGGGGTTCCTTGGCCTATCCTTGGCCCCCTGCTCCTTTCAGGGGCTATGGCCCTCCTTGACTGTGTAGTCTGGGGGTGGATGGCTGTTGCTCCTCTGTTCCGGGCTTGTGGCCCTTGCTGTGTGGTCTGTAGTTGCAGTCTCTCTCTCTTTCTCTTATGGCGGTTCCAATGCTTGTGCCTCCAGACTGGCTATCACCTTGGCGTGTGTGGTGGTTCCACGGGGTTGGTGCTTTACGCCTTCCCTGCTGTGGCTTTGCTTCTGTGGCCGTCTGATTCTTTAGTACTGCCTGGTGCTCTCACCTTGGCTTGCACAGTTGTTCCTCAGCGGTGCTCTGCTCTTTCCCTGCTTTGGCTTTCCCGTTGTAGCCTCCTGGCGCCTCGGTGCCGCCGGGTGCTGTTCCTCGCCTTTTGTCTCTCTCTTCTCGTTTCTCTGGTTTTTTTGCATACTGTTCCCATGTTCTCCTCAGTTTTGTTGTGATGGCTCCGCGTTGTGGCGCGGAAAGGTTCTCCGAAGCAAACTGACGTCAGCGCGCCGGGGTGGGGCTTATGTGACCTCGCAGACGTCACGCCCGCGGAGGACGTCGGGGCGGAGTCGGGAGGTACGCAGAGATGCTGGGCAAGAAAGTTTTCCGGGTCCAGTCTCACGCCTGGGGATAATTCTACGTTAAGGAATCTGCCGCTAGAATCGTCTCTACCAGATACATCGTTACCGAAGGTAAGTAACTTGTACTTTGGTTCTTCAGCTTCACTAAACTTTCTGATCCTGTGTAGATATGAAGGAAGTTGAATAAACGTTTTTATGGTCGCAACAGTCCAAATAGCTGTGTTCACCCGCAGAAATGTTTTTTGCTATTTACTAAACCCATTTTAGAAATCAGTAATATTTTCACGGCTTCGATTCACTACTTGGATGGCAAATTGGGAGTGTCCCTTTCAAAAGCCCAAGTGATACGAGTTCAGCTCCGTTTACCTTAAGGAAAATGGGCTGATTTAACACAAAAAAAACTAATCATGTTTATTAGGGGGGAGGGGGGGCGTGGCTTGTCAGTCCAAGATGGTGGACGCTCTTTGAGAGTGCTCCAGGACCCCTCCGCCATCTGCCCATAATCCTTACCTCTAACGGGCCATCATGTGCTGATTTTCGCAGCTCACCCGGCGCGGTATCTCAGGAGGAGCATCCGGGAGTGCAGAGCTTGGTTTCCCGTCGTCCTGCTGCTGTGGCTCGGCACGCCATATCCCTGACAAAATGGCGGCTCCCTTCCCCTGAATGAGGCGCCGGCAATCCTTGATGTGCCTGGCCGGACCCTGCCTCTGGTTCTTGGCGTGAGCGGGGAGGCTCCTTGGAGGCGGCGCCCGCTCCGGGCGGCTGCCGGCTTGAGGAGGTGCAGGGCTCCTTCTCCCAGTCTCCTGGTTCCCGTCCCCGACGCTGGAGGTGGTGGGCCCGAAGTAACGCGATCCGGAGGTCCATCTCCGCGACGAGTGCCTGACTGGCCTTGGCCCCCTCCAGAGCGGGGCCGTGACACCGGCTGCCATATCAGGCAGCGGGAGAACTGTATTACTGCGGTTTTCATCCCCCACACACCGAGGAGTACCGCTGTGGAGCCCCGGGCTGCGGAGTGGCAGGCGAGTGCTTCCCAGCGGCAGTGGGCCTGCCCGTGACCCGGCGGCGCGGCTGCGAGACCAGCTACCATATCGAGCGGCAGGGGCCGGGGAATCTGACTGCAGGTTCCGGGGTGCAGAGAGGAGAGACCTACAACTCTGCGACCGCGGTGTGGTGAGCGGCGGAGCTGGTGACTCCTGGGACGGTTTGATTGGGCCCCCCAACCTCCCCTCCCCCCCCCCCTCCACACGCGGGAGATTGACTGCAATGGGGGCTCTTCCCTGAGTTGCCTTTCTCCCCATCCAGTCTGGCCAGATGGGTCCGTGCTGCCTCCGCTGGCTCCCCCCAGGCCCTGTGAAGGCCTTGGGGAGACGCGGCCGGCGGCGTGGTGTGTCCCGGGCTGGGAATTACCCTGAGCAGAACCTCAGCCACATAAATCGGGAGTCCCGTGACTGGACCCCTTCCCCGCCCTTTTTTGGCCGCCGGGCGGCTGTACTCGATTTGGGGTCTGCGCTGGAGGGGTGTGGAGGAGGGCCTCCCCAGCCCGTGCCATCCATCCTGGTTTCCCTCTGGTCACCTCAACAGCTGGGGACCCGCTGCTGGGGGCTTTCGGCCGCGCGCATCGAGCGCCGCCCGCCTGAGTGTAAGGGCCTCCGCCGGGGGCATCGTCCGGTGTCTCTTCTGTCCCCGAGTTCCCCACGCTGGACTGTGTGTCTGGAGCGGCGGCCCCCCTTTCCGCGCCATCACGCTCTGGAGTTGCGGCCTCCTGGGTGGGGCCTCCTGCTGCCTCTTCTACTGCCGCCTGGGCTGGGAGCTTCGTGACTCTGTGGGCGGGGACCTACTCGTGGCCTGGGCTCTGGACTCTCCCCCTCCTTCTCCCTCTCCCCATCCCTTCCCTAGCTCCTGCAGGACTTTCTTGTCTAGGGTGGTGGAGTCGGCCGCACATATCGGGCGGCGGTTGCTTCCCCTGTTCGATCTTAATCCGCCCTCAGGGATCTGCTGGTCCCCCGCTGTGGGGTCGGCCGGTGGGGATTCCGGGCGCAGCGGCTCCTCCAGGTGCCACCATGGGCAGAATAGACAGATCGACAAAGGCTCCTGCCACTCGGACCAAGATGGCTAGTTTCACCACCTTGGACGTGGGCATGGTTGGGGGGGCCGCGGAGCAGGAGCCCCCGCCATCTGCAGACTTGTCCACTATCCTGCAAGCCATCCATGCCTCACAGACCTCGGTTGAGGGCAAGATCGCGGAGGTGCGTGTGGACATGACTCTCATCCGGCAGGATCTCCAGGACGCCACGGCCCGGATCAAGGAGACTGAGACCCGAATCTTCACTGTGGAGGATGACGTACAACAACTTAAGAGGCAGGTGGCCCGACTTCAGTCGCATACCCAGGAGCTGCACCGCCAGGTGGAGAATGCGGAAAACAGGTCCCAGCGCAACAATCTTCGCCTGGTGGGCTTCCCGGAGGGGGTGGAGCGGGGCTGCACTGTGGACTTTCTGGACAAATGGCTGTGATCATGGGTCCCCGAGGGCTCTCTGTCTCCGTGGTTCACGATTGAGCGGGCACATCGCTCCCTGGCCCCAAAGACGCCGCCAGGTGCGGCCCCCGACCAGTCATAATGCGGGTCCTTAACTTCAAGGACCGGGACACCATCCTGTCTGAAGCACGCAAACAGCAACGGCTCCTCTACGAAAACCGCGCAATCATGATCTTTCCGGACTACATCCGCGAGGTCCAGAGTCAACGCCGTTCTTTTGGTGAAGTTAAACAGAAACTGAGGTCGCTCAACATCTAGTATCGGCTCCTTTTCCCGGCACGCCTGCAGGTGGTGTTCGCTAACAAGACGTTGTTTTTTGACACTACATCAGATGCCTGGACCTCGGCAACGGAGGAGCGCCCCTTGCATGCTGAAGACCAAACTCCACTCCTGGAGGGGGCGGCGGGTGGACCCGTTCGTCCCACACCTTTTCCTCCTCAGCCTCAACGCAACCGGTCCCGCAGGTAGAGACGGTCCCGGTCGGACTTTCCACCGAGCCACTCCTGACCACCGATACTGCTCTCTGTTGAACCCCCTGCCGGGTGGTGGTCAGGCTCTCCAAACACTTGGACCATGGGGGTACTTTCCCCCCGACCTTCACTGCTTGATCTCCTGGATACAGACCTCTCTCGCAGCCCGATGCTTCTAAAAGACTCTGCTTGAATTTGTCTCTGCCTGCCAGGCTAAGCTCTGCAGCCGGAGGCCGTGCTCGGTCTCAAAGTATTCCTTTTCTTCCTGATGGACTCGTTTACGTACATCCTGACATGAGGAGGGGTCCTCCACGCTTTCCCGATCACAAGCATTTTAGTTTGGTTGTTCTTTCGCTAGTTTATTGTTAGGGCAACAGATGCTTCTGTTTCTGAAGTGTAGGGTGGGGACCATTGTCCCGAGTTTTATCTTTTGTTTGTTTTCTTTGTCTTTTAGTTCTGTTGCATCAGCAATCTTCTTTGTTTCATCACACCCGTGCTCACAAGACGTCCCACTTCAGGCACCACAGGACATGGTGACTAATATCTGGGCTCCCAGTCGCACATCCCGGCGTCCCTTCCCCTGGCCGAGCTCCCCTCCAGGGCCTCCCCCCTTCCCCGAGACAACTTTTCCAGATGGCTGACACATCGCAACTGAGTGTATTCTTGCACCTTATGTCCTGGAACGTCAACGGTCTCCTTGACCGTCTCAAGCGTACGGCGGTTCTATGCTACACGCAGCGCCTTGGGGTGGCGGTCTTACTGTTGCAGGAGACACACTTATTAGGTAACCACTGCCTCTTTCTAGCGCGATATGGCTACGACAGGATCTAGCATTCGGGCTTCACGTGCGGATCCTGTGGGGTTGCGATCCTGGTACAGCGCTCCCTTCCATTTGTGGTAACGCCCTGTCCGGCACCCTGAATAGCGCTCCCCTTAATATGGTGTTATTGTATTCTCGCAACAAAGCAGTTCAAGGAAGGAGGGTTCAAGGGACAAATTTATAGACCACTATGAATTAAATCCCCTATCATAACATGTTACAAACCAAGAAATCCTAGGGTCTAATCACAAATCAATAGTACATGTGAAACAAAGGTACTCCTAAATTAAGAATGTATCTACAAACAACAATGGAGATGAACTAATGGGGTCATCTAAGGGCAGATCCCTTTAAGGACGTAATCCCTCACTCACCACAAGTGGTGACATGCTTCATCATAGGGACTCTCTTCCCAAAGGAAACACCTAGTTCCTTTGAGGGCTACAACCCCCTCACTGTGAGGGAGGAGCTCAGGGATGTTTTGATGTAGAGTATTGGGTATCCTAAACCCACCTATGACGAGTCTTAATGTGTGAGTGAGAGCGCAGCGCAAATGATAAACTAGAACAATGTGAGTGATATTAAAACTGGCTACTAGGCAACAAACAACAATTTTAATCAACGTATGCCTAATGTCAGAGTTAAAATAGCAGTGCACCAACGGTATAGATTTAAACCGTTAGGGTGTGATGACAAATGGTCGACATGTTTCAGCCGTAGTGATCCAAGGATCGGATCAGGCTTTCATCAGCACCTACGCAAATAATGCTGCTGCTCAAAAAACGTGAATTGGTTTTTCACGTTTTTTGAGCAGCAGCATTACATTAGGCATACGTTGATTAAAATTGTTGTTTGTTGCCTAGTAGCCAGTTTTAATATCACTCACATTGTTCTAGTTTATCATTTGCGCTGCGCTCTCACTCACACATTAAGACTCGTCATAGGTGGGTTTAGGATACCCAATACTCTACATCAAAACATCCCTGAGCTCCTCCCTCACAGTGAGGGGGTTGTAGACCTCAAAGGAACTAGGTGTTTCCTTTGGGAGGAGAGTCCCTATGATGAAGCATGTCACCACTTGTGGTGAGTGAGGGATTACGTCCTTAAAGGGATCTGCCCTTAGATTACCCCATTAGTTCATCTCCATTGTTGTTTGTAGATACATTCTTAATTTAGGAGTTATTGTATTCTCCCCCATCGTGGCTGACCGCGACCCTAGCCGCCTCCGTTGAGTTCATGGCCTCCCTGCCCCTGGGCTGTACCTTCCTGGGGGGTGACTTCAATGCGGTCTCTTCCCCTGCTCTGGACATGACTGGGCCCCCTTCCCACAGCAGACTGGCGCAGGCGATACATCTCACAAATTGGGCTGAATCCTTAGGTCTTTGTGATGCGTGGCGCACGTGGCACCCGCGTTCAAGGCAGTTTACCCACACTTCGGCAGCACACCATACACAAGCGCGCATTGACGCCATATACATTCCCTTGACTTATTGCCTTAGGCTCCTAGACGTCGTTCTCCTCCCGCAGGGTATATCGGATCATTCACTGGTAATGCTTACTGTGGGTGCCCTCCCCTGTGCCTCACTGCGTCAGACATAGAGACTGAACCCGGGGTTCCTCCAAGACAAGGACTTCCGTAAAGTGGTTGGGTGGGAACTCCAACATTATTTCCAGATTAATGCAGGGTCAGTGTCGTCGCCAGGTATCCTGTGGGAGGCTGGCAAGGCCACGATTCGCGGAGTCGCCAAGGGACAACTCAAAATCCAGTGGCGCACGCAGATTGACCAGATCACCTCACGTGAGGCGCAGGCCTTGCGCCTTGAACGGTCCACCGCCTTGAATCCCGACGCCTCAGAAGTGAGTCTCCTGGCACACATCCGCAAGAGATTTGACAATTGTCGATGGACGCGGCTAAACTCCTCTGGCGCTCTTCCATCGCCAGGGTGTATGCATGTGGCGACAAGAATGGTTCTCTCCTCCATAGACTGGCCACCTATCCCAGGGCGAACCGCATAATACCTAAGATCATCGCTCGGGATGGGTTGGTATGTAACTCCTCAGCCGCGGTGGCCCAGGCCTTTGCTCTGTACTATCGCCAGCTATACACGGCTGGGACTCCCTCCCTGTCTCTTACAAATATGTTGAGGGCTGGACCCAGTCATCTCCCTCATTTGGACTTAACTGTTCAGAAAGACCTGGACCGTCCCATCACCCAAGTAGAAATTGGGGAAGCAATTACCCTTACCTCGTCTGGCAAGACGCCGGGTCCTGATGGTCTTCCTCAGGAATATTATGCCCTGTACCGCGAGACGCTCACTCCATACCTCGCTTAGCTATTCCGTTAGGCAGTTGAGAAGGGCTCCTTTCCTTTTGAGACCGATATGGCCACTATCGTAGTCCTGCCTAAATCCCAGCCAGCTTCATCCCAATGCCCGGACTACCGTCCCATTTCCCTCATCAACATGGAGCTAAAATGATACGCCACGATACTTGCTCAGCGCCTTAAACCTCACTTACACACGCTGGTCCACCCAGACCAATGTGGGTTCATGCCATTGTGCGGTACCCGACATTGTCTGCGGAGGCTCCATTCAGCCCTGGCCCACCGACACTTGATCACCCTCTACCTCGCTCTCCTCCTGGTTGATTTTGAGAAAGCTTTCGATTCGGTAGATTGGGGGTTCTTGGAGGACGTCCTGCACGCTCATCCAAGAGCACGAGTCCTGGTGAACGGGGTCCTCTCAGAACCCTTTCCGATCTGCAGGGGAACGAGGCAGGTGTGCCCTCTCTCTCCCCTGCTCTTTGCTCTGGTGATGGAGTCCCAAGTGGCCCTGATATGCTCAAGCAGGCAGGTGCGGGGTTGGGAGTGGCCCGATACAGAAACTGACAAAATCGCTCTTTATGCGGACGACGTCCTGATTTACTTGGCAGACCCTGTGCAATCAGGCCCTCACTGCCTCCGGATGTTCCGGTCTTTAGAACAGGCCTCTGGCCTACGGCTTAACCCCAAGAAATCGGTCGTGGTCCCCCTTCACATGTCCAGAGACTGCTTCGACTGGCAGTCCACCATACCGCTCCGCTGCCTATCTTTTAAGTATCTAGGGATTTGGGTGTCTTTACTCCCTGAACTCAGCTGGGCTCTTAATGTCACTCCCCTGGTGAAGCGAGCTAGGGCGGATCTGTCAATCGCAGTCCCTGCCTCTGAATCCCATGGGAAGAGTCGCTCTTTTTAAAATGGTGATTCTTCCCAGATTCCTCTATATGCTTCAAAATACCCCCTCAACTTCCAGAGAGCGTGGTTCCGGTAGCTAGGCAGCCTGGCCTCCAAATTCCTATGGGGGAAGGGAAGGTCCCGACTGGCCCTAAACGTTTGCCAGATCCCTTCTTTCGATGGGGGCCTATGGATTACCCACTTATATCTTTATTACCTGGCTACTCGTTTGCTCTCCCTGCATGATTGGTTTAACGGAGGATGGTCTGATCCGGCGTATCAGCTGGAACTCAGTGAGTTGGGCCTGTCCCATCCCGTCTGCCGGAAGTGACGCGCTCCGTCTTCTTTGCCTGCCGGGCTGCGTTGCGTCTCACCAAATGGACTCTCACACACACCCAGTGCACACCCCTGTGGCAGGGTACCTGGCTTCAGGAGGTCAATGGGCTTCAGGGCTTTCGGTCTTGGGACCTTTAAGACGGGCATTTCCCAATTGGGTGATGTTTGGGTGGGTGATCACATGTGCTCCTTTCGGGACCTTCAAGCTAGATATTCCCTACATCACTCGCAGTTCTATAGATATTTACAGCTGCGCCATGCCCTTCAAGCGCACCTCACGACCGGCATGCGACTCCCGGACCATAGCCCTCCTGAGGCTCAAATCATGCTGGGGGATCTGGAGAGGGGGGCATCTCCCGTATCTATCGAACACTTATTAATAACACCCCAACATCACTCGATCAGCTACCGACTTAATGGGAGGAATGGGTGCGCACTTTGGAGGAGGAGGACTGGCGTGATGCCCTTATGGCCCCCAGGACCATCACTGCCTCCGTCAGATTGCGCATGATACAGCCCTATTTTTTACACGCAGCCTACCTGACTCCGGCGCGTTTACACCGTGCTGGGCTCCAGCCGACCCCTGCCTGCGCTAGATGTGGCGATGATCCAGCCGACTTTCTCCATATGGTATGGACGTGTCCGTGCCTGGCGAGAATCTGGGGGGACATTGAGGAGGAATTAACTGAGGTTTTGGGGTGGGAGATCCCTCATGACCCGAAGCGCGCGCTCTTGGGCATCACAGATGGGCTGGATGGGTCCAGGAATGAAAAACTATTTTACACTACGGCAATGGTGGTGGCTAAAAGGGACATAGCGACTGCATGGAAATGCCCTGATCCTCCCACCGTTGGGAAATGGCGGGCCGGGGTTGACTGGTGCGCCACACAGGAGAAGACTATGTATGCAGCCCGTGGCTGCCCCAAGAAGTTTCGTAGGGTCTGGGGGAAGTGGTTGGGGGGAATGGTTTAATCTCGTTGGGGATGCTCCAAAACTTGTCCTTTTGATCTTATATGCCTTTGGGTTGTCCAGATCACTGCATATATTTCTCTGTTATCATGGGGTCTTGATGATTGGCTGGTGCTTTTTGTGAAATTAAAAAAAAAAGAAAATTCATTAGGCAAGCATCAGAGACATGGTGGTCTACTGACCCTTGCATATCATTATCCCTGTGATTGCGACCTGCCTCATGAATATTAATTGTGATTCATTCAGATTTGGAATTTGTACATAGTTTGGGTCCATACAGATAGGAAAAATACTGGTCACAAATTCAGACTACTTTGTGCTATGTAATAGTTATCCCAATGTCTTTGCTCTTTTATCTTTTGATGAGAAGTTTGAGACTGGCTCTCTACCAAATTTTTTAATACTAAGTACAAGCACAGGGAACTGATGGCAGGTACACCACGATCCCTGGATAATGAATCGCCATGTGTAGGAAAGTGCTCTTTCTGCATTGTTGCCCCCTAACGTTTTGCCAGCTACCTGATGCAATTTGACTGAGTGGGCCCTGGGTCCCTGCCAATCAGGTTCCCAGAGCCTGTGTTCTTTCCCTAACCTATACCATTTTTTTCCACAATTGGCACAACTCTGGCCTACATGTAAGTACCTTGTAAGGGGTACCTTTGGTACCCAGGGCAAGGTCTCTGAGGGCTGCAGCCTGTATTATGCCACCCCCACAAACAGGCACCACTGTCACTGCAGCCTGTGTGTTGTGGTGCAGCTAAAAATGAATAGTCGACATGGCACACATCCCTGTGTGCCGTGTCTGCCCAGTACTGCATGAGGCCTAGGTGAGTCACCCTTAAGGCACGGTGCCCTAGCCCTCATGTGAGGGCCTATCTGCATGAGCAGACAGGTCCCTATAATATCTAAGGCTTTTATAAGTGCCCAATAAAGCCATCCTGAGTATATGGTCTAGAAACTGGTCATTTTTTGTTTCCTAGCACCATAATGGCTTTACGGAATCCTGGGATGTTTGGTATCAAACATCTCAGAATAATAAACCTGCACTGATTCAAGTGTCAGATTTATTATTCTGTGCACTCAGGGGTCCCTTCTAGAGGGGACCCCTGAACCAAACCAACTACTGGTGGGTTCCTGAGTGGCAAACATCAGCCTGCCACTACGAGACAAGCTTCTGGACCCCTGGGGTGAAAGTTTATCCTCCCTGGGCTAAAGCCAAAGCCTTTCCTGGGCCGAGGTGTTCACACCTCCCCAGGTCAGGTAAAACTATCTGTGGCAGGGGAGCTTCAAAGGCCCTGCCGCCTTTGCAACACAACCCCGTCCTCTCCTGCTATCGAGAGCCGGCCCCCTTTCTGTCTCACCCCCTTTTCGGTAGGAAGACAGGCAGAAAAATCAGAACAGCCCAGAAGGTGTCCCCACCTCTGCCAACCCCAGCCCTCAGGTAGAGGAGGCCAGGTGAAGCCCACTCTTCAGTGTCCGCCATCTTGCAGAGGTTATCATAGGTCTGTAAGTGATAACCTGTCTGAAATTTTGTAATGTTCCTCATCCCTCATTCTCCAAGTGTGGTCGGGGGAGGATGTAACCTGCTACATGCATACATCCCCTGCCTTGCAAAAGGGACTTGGGGCTTGTTTTACCACTTTTCTCCAAGCCAGACCACATTCTAAGAGCTGGGGGGGGGAGGAGGCGGGTTTAACCTTCAACACCCCATGACTTGCTTAATGATTGTGGTGTGAGGGTATTTTTCAGCCTTCTTTATATCGCCCTACCTCGCCCAATGGGATGGTAAAACATGAAATATGTTTTAAAGTTAACTGTTTTTGATTAAATTGCATATTCAATAAAAACTGACTTACTGACGCCGCTTTCCTCAATGCCACGGGAGGGCAAAATAAGTTGTTACTTCCCAGGTGGGGAGTGAAAATAATTTTCACTATACCCCGACATCTGCCTTGGACAGCAGTAATGGAGTGGGAGGTGGCATTGGAAGCTTTAAGCAATCTACCTTTGCCTCATGAGCAACCGTTGTCCAGATTTTCATTTGTACATACACTCTTGGTTTACAATTCATGACAATCAGATTCAAACTAACTAACAAACTATCATTACCCAAACAATTCTAAACAGCCTAACATTAACCAATTTTAAAAAGTAAATATTTGTGCTGTTTGATAATCAGGACATTAAGGAAAATGTGACAGTGGCGCCCCATATTTGGAGAGCAACGCCTTGAACCGAAACAGAAAACCCATTTTGGGGACCACACTTCCATGTCCGCTCAGAAATGCTGGCCTACTGTGTTGGATGTACCTCATTGTAAGACATTCACGCCTATAAACCTGGCATATATACATTTTTTAAATTATTGGTTTTATTTTTATGTAATAAATATGCATCAGATTACAGACACCAGTTTGCAGCTGACTTTCAGTCATTGCAAAGAGAAATCGACATATTCAAACAAGACCATAATAAATTGTATTTCATGTCTTATTTTTGCTTTTTTTCATGCATTCTAGTAAACACACACTAATCCAGAACACTGGCTTATGAAAAGGCTTTATCAATATTTTTCAAGCATCTGGTACAGCCAAATTGTATGATAACGTGCCTTCCTGCCCATAGCTCTGCAGAAAGTTAGAAATGTATCATAAACGTAACTTATCTTCAGTAATCCTATTTCTGGCAGCTACTTAATCTCCCTGTATATTCCTCACCTTATGATTTATTTTAGGCATCATACTGGTCTGGAAAAACTGGTCCCCATCAATAATTCTCCAACCACAATAGGTGACACCATGTAGCTTCAGTAGCGACTCTGCCTCGGACATGACAACACCTAAATATATTATGCAGTAACCCAAGTGAAAGTATCAGTTCCTGAAACTATTTTCTGGCCCCACCAAATTATAACTAAAGGATACGAAGGAGTACCGACATCAACAAACACAGCACATAAATCTTTGCATACTTTGGTATCCTCTTAATCGCAGCACTAATTCACACTAGAGAAAAGAGGGCGTCAAGGAATCTGCGGGAAGGTTATGTACCCATCAGAAATATTGTTACCACAGGAAAGTAACTTTCTTCTGATTGATACATCTTTCTGCAGTCACAAAGCAATACCATCCTCGGAGATGGAATGGGGGAGTACTTTGTAACCAAAGAGGTCAATCAGCACAGCTCGGGCAAAGTACCAGTCACTGGAAGCTTGAGGCATAAGACATAAGGGCTGGACAAACATATACAAGGATGACTATGCGCTACCTAGCAGATGTTGGCAAACGGAATGCTTCTGGAGGAAGCCATGGGGCTGGGTCAAATGCCATTCAGAGGATCTTTCTTGGCCAGGGCATAGCAGATCTCGGTACATAGGACAACCTAACACAAATTGGTGCACTTGGTCACCGCCTTGATCCTTTTTTAGTTCCCTGTTCGGCCTCATCCATGCTGTCCTGCTACTTGAAGTAAATGTTATGACACCGCACTTATGGAATGCAACTTATACATCTGTTTTTCCACGTTTGTTTAATGAGGTGGCAGTGAGAAAGATGGAACGTTAATAAGACTGGTCCTCATAAAAGGCGGCTACCACATGAGTAAGAAGGATTGACTGGTGCGAAGGACCAACTTCTTTGAGGAGAAAACTGCGGAAAGAGGACAAACTGAGAGTGCCTGAAGTTACTGCCACCAACACTATAGTATACTGTGCTTCAGCTTGAATAGGGATGCCATCAAGAAAGTTGGCACAAAATTAATATCCCACTGAGCAACAAAAAATGGAGTGGAAGGAAATAAGTCTGCAAAACTTGTCGAAAATATATCCCTAGTGGTTATTTAAACGGGGAGTGTTGATCAGGTAGATCCGTGACGTTAGATGGGGGCAAACAAATAGCCCTTAATTGTTTCACTGCCAGATCAGTTGTGCAAAGGACAACTTGAATTGCTGGTCCCCGTAAAGGGAGGATTTAAAGGGATCGAAGTCTGAACAAATGTATTCCACCAACCTCCTCCCCTTCCGCAAAAAATATTGATTGTGTAGCAGATTTCCCACCTGTCATGATTATATCCACAACTTCGAGAAGGCAGAAGGACTCTACCTGGCATCACTCAATCTTCACATGTACAATTGCAGCGTTTAGGTATTGGGATGGAAGACCAAACCCCCTGGTATAAAAGCAGAGCAAACCTTTGTGGGAGAGGAAGAGGTGGCTGTATGCTGAGTACCAACAGATCAGTGTGCCAGGTTCTCTTTACTCAATCTAGGACAATCAGCTGTGCTTGATCCTCACACCCCTTCTCCAGGACTTCAGTCAGGACCGGAATCTGTGAAAACATGTACAACAGGTCCTGAGACCAGTTTAACCTGAAGGCATCCCTTCACGAACTATTCAGAGGAAGCGTATGGCACAAAAACGAGAATACTTCCTGTTCTGATATTCTGAGCTGTGGCAAAGAGATACATGAATGGGAGGAGGGGGAGAAAGGCACAGGGCAGACAGGAGCTACTGGGCAATAACCCTGGTGGCTGTGGTGCTTTGCCCATGGTGTCCTGAGTTTCAATCTATATTGGTTCTGCAAACTGGGTGAATTACAACCCTTTCTGCACTTGACTCTCTGGGTGGAGAAGACAAGCAATTCAAAGGCTTCTCTGGTAGGTAGTCTGGGGAATTAAAGTTCAGAACTTTAAAGTCAACTAACAGACACAATAAGGTATTGCCTTGCCCAGTGTTTATTTTTAGTTAAAGTGTGGTAAATAATTTTCCTTTACCTGGACTGAATTTGATACAGAAACATTATAAAATAGCTCAGTAAATGAGAGGCAGAATCCGTGATATTAGAGGTTCGGAATGGGCTTTATTCCAGTGATCGATTATAATCGGATGCTCCAAGTTCCATCACCACGGGGGTTCAGGAAGTGAAGTACATACTTTATTGACAAGAAGTAACTTTTATAGTACATACATTACAATGAAGCGAATGCAGTAGGCGTAACAAGTGATAAGGAAAATGACGATTTGTCTGCGTAACCAGAAAATGGGTGTAATAAGGAGTAAAAAGGAACATAATTGGTTATGATGTCATATATAGGTGGATCTATAAGATAATACTTGGCATAGATGCGCGCGCAGCAGTATGACGTGTAATTGACGTGCAACTAGGGGGTGAAGGGGACTTGACATTTAGCTCTACATGTGGAGACGAAAAGTCTGGGGGGTCAAGTCAACCTAATCCCAAATCATATCTAACATCCTATGTTTAAAGAACTATGTTATCCATAAAAGAAGGACTCTCGGACAGAATCTATTCTATACTGACTGTGCGTGCGTGTACAAGCGTCTAAGTGTCTACACTAAATGCGAGGGGGTAGAAATATTCCATGGTAACAGGGCTATGAATTACTTGCATAAGGGCAGAGAAGCCGGGCCTTTTGCTCGGTAACTGGAAGAATGTTTACTTAAACTACTAGGCAGGAATGCATCGGCTGAGGGGGAAGCAGATAATTCGAAGGTGAAATACAGTTCTTGGCAGAGAATAGGCTGATGTCAGGCTTCGTGAGCCGCGCAGGGAATGAGACAAAGTTCATGGTCACAGATGCAGGCTCAGACTGGAGCTTTCAGAGGCAGAAGGCAAGAGGAGTTTGATGACAGAATCAGGGCCTACTTGCCTGGACTGTAAAATGGCATAAGTGAACCATATAAAGCCGGTGGCCTTTCATATTTAGGAATGGAATATCCGGCCTGTTCATGGCGGATCTGACAGAAGACATGTTCATGGTGGACGCACATGTATTTGCGTCTTCATAACTGGAACTGGAGGGAACATACATGTACTTGTGACATGCACATAGAACCGTTGGGGTCCAAGATAGGGGACATAACTGACCAGAAAAATCCATATTTCCACATTCCCTCCTTGTCCCCTACTTGCCCTTCAAGAGATATCAATCTTCATCAATCCATTGATCTGTTCATATAGCATCATTTGTTCTTCTTTCTTCTTCCGTGACGAATGAAATCTTGGTGGTGGAATACACGATGTGGCACACAGACCACAAATCGCTGGTCCACATTGTAGACATAGACAGCAACTGAATAGTATGAGAAGGCCAATACCTAGGAAGGATAAAACTCTCCATCCCCAGGCTGATATCACACTCAAAAACCAACTGGACCAAGTCCAAGTGCCTGGGTTCTGGTGTATCTGGTTTACGATCTTATGAAGGCGAGTGATGGCTTTATATACAGATGGCGAATTTTCTGGTATGAATACGCAGCAGCTTGATCCGATGACCCTACAAGCTCCGCCCCTATCAGCCAGGATGACGTCAAGGACAAGACGATTTTGAAGCACAACAATCCGCATAGCAGACTGCTCTTCTGTTAAATTGCCTAAGGCGGAAATAGTCTCATTCACTACTGCTTCAAGGGTTCTGGTTAATCTACGTATCAGCTTACTATTAGTAACGGTACCTATATAGGGAAAGATGCCTTTATTAAAATCTACATACTTGTCCCATGCCGTCTCAGTGTAATCGACAATGGGGAGATCTCTCCGCTCTCTGTTGTGTACTAAATGAATATTTCTGTAATAATCAGGAGGAGCTAGGAAAACAGGTGGCAAAAGGAATGCAATGTAGCAGGTACCATCCCAATCTAGAGGTAGACGCATATATGCAGTCTGACCACATACAAAGTAGGAATGGCGAGAAGCTCTAAATGAAGATTTGCCTTGATCACTGAATTCTACTATAGTAGTGCATTTACTATGACCCATATGTATGGAACCAACCTTTCTTACACACAATTCACCCTTCGCTGGGAATACTGACATGGTGGGTAAGACTAGTTCAATTTCGGATACGACATTTAGAATCATGAGATTAGGTGTAAAATTTCCTAGTCCATATACTTCATTTTCTAGATCAGTTCCTGTTCTTTTGGGGCGACCCTCCTTGTCAGGGTAGCAGACCTTGAGTAAAACTAGGTTCAGGTTTCCCCATACCCAATGATCTTGGTAAACTGCTGTGTCTGAGTCTATGGAATTGATTAAACTAAACCATGCTCCACAGGAGCCATTATGTGTAAATGGATGTGGAAAGAAAGGCAGGACTCCTTCATAATTCTGATAGGGAGGGAGTCGGCCACACACCCAACAATTGGTGGCATTACTAGTCTGATGGGAATGATGTAACATACTAATGAAAGTGTTATTGCGCAGCGCAAGTCTATAAGACAATTCATGCGGAGGTAAGTCACTAAAAGAATGTTCAGCAGCAACATTATAAACATGTCTAGAAATAGGGTAATATATGTGCAACAACATACTTGTAATAATTATTAAAAGACTCAATAAAAACAAAATTAATAATGTCATTATGCAGTGGCTACGCAGTGATTTACAATACGCCTGTCGTTTCAACATTTTCCGGGTATTTTCTCTACTCAGGTCCAAGGGATACATGTCGGAGACAATTCAACCGCTTCACCTTGGAGAGGACTTAAACAATCAAATTGCTCGACTTGTTGGGCCTAAGCTTTACTTTGTAGTTTTCAGAGTCATTCGGTTCAACAAAAGGAAGTTTTGAATCAGTCTGTGAGGGAGTGCAGGGCACAATGTCTATATCCGAGGATAGTCCATGAAATTTCTTGATATGACTTGAATGAATCCAGCCCTTGCGGCCCTCGATCTTCACGGCTGTCCTTGTGGTCAGCAGGACCAACTTGGGTGATTTCCACCTGGGCTCCAGCTGAGTCTTTCGGTCGAAATTCCTCACACAGACGAGATCCCCCGGAACTACGTCATGGGGTTTCACCTCAGTGTTGTCGGGAAAGGCTGCAGCTACCTGTGAACGACAAGATTGTAGTGCAGACATCAAGGAAGCCAAGTAATCTGTCAGCATATTACAGTCAACATCAGTTATTTTTCGTGGTACAGGCGTCCCCCACATATTTGGTGGTCTACCGAAGATCACCTCATACGGGGATAGCCCTGTTCGAGAGTGTGCTACCATTCTCATGTAAAAGAGTGCAACTGGTAACGCTACTACCCAGTCGACACCTTTTTCTCTGCATATTTTGGACATTCTGATTTTCAGTATCTGGTTATGTCTTTCTACGAGACCTGCTGCCTCGGGGTGTCGGACACAGTGGAATTTCCACTGATATCCTAACAGAAGTGAAACGTGTTTCATTAATTCGGATGAGAACGGCTGGCCGTTATCTGAGTGAACAACACGTGGTAAACCGTATCGTGGGAAGAATTCTCGAACCAACTGTTTGGCAGTAGTCGGGGCAGTGTAATCTGAAACCGGGTACGCCTCTGTCCAACGGGACAGAGCGCAGACAACTACGAGAACATATTTGAATCCTCGACATCGTTCCATCTGGATATAGTCCATCTGGAGTACTTCAAAAGGATGATTAGGAGGATGAAATCCACCCTGTTCTACGGGAACGCTTTTTCCTGGGTTAAACTGGCAACAGATCATACAGGTACGGACTTTTTGTTTGGCTGCTGCTCGTAAATGTTTATTGAACCAAATGTGTTGAATGCTGTCTAGCATAGCTTTTTCCCCTAGATGTGCTGGACTATGTATAGTGTTAATTATAACTTGGACCATTGAATCAGGAAGGAACCACACAGACTGTTCCTTCATCATCCATCCTTGGTCCGTTTGAATCCCTCCTAATTCAGTCCATTTCTTTATTTCGTCTGGTGTAGCATGTGTCTGTATGTCAATTACGTCAAGAGTAGGATCTTTAACTGTCATACAATGTGTCGGTGTCGGGACTATTGTCTTTGTCATGTCGGGGGTTTGAGTTTGAGCAGTCTGTTTAGCTGTTCTGTCGGCTAGATCATTGCCTTGGGAAATGATATCAGTAACCTTCGTATGAGCCTTACATTTCATAATTGATATTTCAGTGGGTAGATGTATTGCATCTAATAAGGCATGAATGAGGGGTCCGTGCTGAATGTGGGCACCGTGGGAAGTTAAATAACCTCTCTCTCGCCATAGCACGCCGAAGTCATGTACAACTCCGAATGCATAACGTGAATCAGTGTATATGTTGACTTTTTTATTCGTGGCTTGAATACAGGCTTGTGTCAGAGCGGTGAGCTCTGCGGCTTGAGCTGACAAAGTATTTATACGATTAGTTTCAATGACTTCAGTATCTGTTGTGACTGCGTAAGCGGCCACTAACTCTCCTGTACTTGTTCTCATACATGAACCATCTACATACAATGTCAGGTCTGGATCGGACAATGGAACATCTGTCAGGTCTTGTCTGGGTTTTGTCGTTATAGTAATAACTTCAATACAGTCATGAGCTAGTGGGTCTGTTCCGGTTACTGGCAAAAGTGTGGCAGGATTCAATGTGTTACAGCGTCTGATTTCTATATGTGGCTGAAACAATGTAAGTTCATACCCTGTAAGTCGCGCTATAGTCAAGTGTTGTGTTTGTGTTCTATTTACAAGAACCTCTACTGCGTGTGGTACTTGAACTGTCAATTGATGTCCTAACACTATGGCGTCGCTTTGTCTGATTGCTAAAGCTGTCGCTGCTACTGATTTCAGGCATGTAGGCAGAGCCTGAGCTACGGGATCTAGTGTACTAGAAAAATAAGCACATGGTTTGTGTGCTCCTGCTTGTTCCTGTGTGAGTACTGACAAGGCAGTACCTTCGCGTTCTGTAACAAAGAGTGTAAACTGTTTTCTGTAACATGGCGTTGCTAAAACAGGTGCTTGACATAAAGCTTTCTTTAGGCTTTCAAAAGCTTGTGTATGTTCTTGAGTCCAAGGGAGAACAGTCGATGTGGCTGCCTCCTGTGTTGTCAACTGAATGAGTGGTTTTGCTAGAAATGCATACTGAGGAATCCACTGCCTACAATATGAAGTGAGGCCTATGAAAGCCCGCACCTCCTTTTGTGTCTTGGGTATTGACATGTTAGCTATTAACTGAATGCGGTCCGGTGTAAGCTGCCTTCCCTCCTTGGACAGCGAGTGTCCAAGATAAACAACTCGCTGGACACAGAATTGCAGCTTAGAAGGGGACACCTTGTGCCCCTTTTCGGCCAGAAATTGTAAAACTGTCAGTGATGCTTTTTCACATTCCGGTTCGCTTCTCGCGGTGATCAGCAGATCATCGACATACTGAAGCAAGGCAGTGTTAACTGGCATGTGGATACTGTCAAGTTCTCGTTTCAGTGCTTGGCTATAGATGCTGGGGCTTTCTGTAAATCCTTGAGGTGCGCGTGAGAATTTAAAGCTACGCCCATTTAAACTAAATCCGAACAAATATTGGCTTTCCGGATCTATTGGGACGCTGAAAAAGGCATTCTTGAGATCAATTACAGTAAAGAATGTTGCTTCGGAATCAATGGCTGTCAGTAAGGACGAGATATCTGGGACCACAGGAAATTGTGGCACAATGCACTTGTTTAATTCGCGCAGATCAATAACCAATCGATATACTGGCGGGGCCTTTGGATCTGTTCGTTTAAGAATCGGAATTATCGGTGAATTACATACATTGGAGTCTGTTTCTACAACTACTCCTTGGGCAATGAGCTCGTCAATGATTTGTAGTAAAGCCACTACAGCATCTGGTGGTAACTTGTATTGTCGCATTCGTGGTAGCACCACTCCTGCCTTTAATGTGACTCGATATGGTGTAATATTCATGCAACCAACATCAGTAGGGCCTTGTGCCCATAGATGTGTAGGTAAAGTCTGCAGTCGGGGATCCATGTCTCTAGACACATAGTGACCTTTAAAATCACGTAAAAACAACCTTACTCCTTCCGGAGAACAACATATTATGGCTCCTAGAGCTTTCAATGTTTTTATCCCTAGCAAGTTTTCTGGACATGATTTAGTAAGCAATAAATCTGTAGTTCGGGTCAGAGGTCCTATCGTAAGTGGCAGAGGTTGTGACACTTCATTAACAATAGGTTTTCCTGAAAAACCAAGGGAAATATTCTGAGAGCCTGAGAGGGGTGCCCCTGGAACTTCACTACGTTTTATAGTTGTTCGACTTGCCCCTGTATCGAGTAAAAATTTTCTATCTTGACCTAATAATTCACTATGTACATAAGGTCCTTCTTGATCTACAGGAATCTCGATAAGGGGTAAGTCAACTTCCCTCTCTAGGCTAGTTCATGCGTATCTCTGATACTCAGGATATTCATACTGTGCGGTCTGATACATTTGTCGTGTTGTGGTTTGTGTGGCAGCAGCAGGCAACGGTGGTGCAGCTGGCACAAACTGTATTGGCTGTTGTGCGGCTGGCATGGCCTGGGCATGCTGCATAGCTCCTTGTTCATTCTGATCTTGTCTGAGTGGCCGTGATCTTTCTTGTGTTTTACCTATGGCGATATTATGTTTTAAAACTGGACAATCGTGTACGTAATGACCTGGCTTTTTACAATAATTGCATGTCCCTTTTACAGGTCCTGCTGCATCGGAATGTGTCATACCCTTTTTATGTCCTTCAGCTGGAACAGTCTGGGAAACTAGCATTTTCATTTTCGTGTCTTTCATGCGTCTGTGTTCATGTTCTTGTTCTTCTCTAATTCTATTGTGATGGTACTGTAACATTTGTAACATTTGTGATGGAGTGTTACCTTGCCAGGTACTCTCGAATTTTAATACTCTATTCTTTACTGGGGGCAGGGCATTTTCTACTAATTTTGTTACAAACAGATGTGGGTACGATTCGCTACTTGCTTTTATGCCACTATTTATACCAAAACATTTTTCAAATCGGGCATAGTAATCACTAGTGTCTTCATCTTGCTTCTGCTTACAGGCTGAAATCGTTCCCCAATCTTCCTTTTTCGTAGTTAATAAACGTGGCAGTACCTGTACTAATAAACCTGGTAATGCTTTAGTTTTATCCCCAAGTCCTGCTCCTGCTGTTCGGGCCTTTTCTTCCGCTTCTAACACTGACCATTCTATCTTTTGGTCTCCTACCTCCCACTCTTTTTCCTTGAGTTTCTCATAAATGCCAGCAGGCATCAATACCTTTAATATTGTCATAATGTCGGGATAGGTATACTCTCCCATGAGTAACATGTCTTTAATTTCTCGGTGAAAACCCGCTGGATCTTTGTCATGACTGGGTACCACTTTCTTCATTTGTAACAATTCTATTTTTGATATGGGCGTATATACAAATACGCGCTGAAACTCGTTGTCCTCGCCTCTTATTGGGTGCACTTCTCGTAAGGGATTCTGTCTATCTATGTGATACGTTGTTCTTTCTTTGACGGGCAATGAGACATGTTCTGAACATACAAAAAGAATATACTGCTTTCTTGATTCTAGAATTTCTTTAATTAATTTAGTACCTGGACCTCTCCATTTGTTCATAAGCAATTCAGTCAATATGTCAGGTAAGGGACCAGGGTCCGAATGCTGACTCTGATATAGTATAATGAGTTGTTGAATCATATAGATCCCAGCTAACCTCTGTTCATCTGGGGTGAGATTCAAAAATGTGCGTACTACTGTATCATCACTATATTTTCCGGGACTGTCCACCCAATGGACAGCTGCCCTGGCTAAATCTTGTTCGTCCATAGAATCGAGAAAATGATAACCCCTTCGTTCTCGGAGTAGCTTGTCGGCGGTTTGGAACGAATGCTCGTTAGACCTTATATTGATTATAGGTATTTGGAAATTCCTGCTATTATCTGGACATATCGGACGTATTGAGTCAGTATGACATCTAGTCTGATTCCTATTACAAGATCTTCCTCTACCTACATAGGCTATGGTGTCCGACTGTCCTGCGGGCAGTCCTGACCCTTCTTCCTCGCTTTGTTCGAACTCGTCTGCCTCTAATCTTTCTTCGTGTAGGCGTTCTATTTCTTTACGGATCTTTCGGCACATGGCTATTATACAATTTTTCTTGTCATGCCTCCCTTCTGATATATTCTGGCTCCATCTTGTAAGAATTTGCATTGCTTCCGGGTCTACCCCCGGTCGGTCTACATTTCTGATCACACAGTTTATGAGGAAACGTAACAGTTCCCCCTGTATCTCTACTTTCTGGTATTCCATAGCTCTGTTAATACATTCTGGATCTCGCCCTGTTTGGACAAAATGATATATATTATCTAGATGCGCATTCATTCCTGGTAATTTCCCTAAATACACCGCGGCTCGTCTGATACGCAATGATGCCAGGGTCATTTCGTCCTCTTTACCGGGCACCGGGTCATATCTACAATCTATAAGAAGTTCCTTAAGCGCACGGGTACCTACGAGTTTGGGTGTACGTGAATGCGCTGACTCTTGAAAAGTAAGTTTATTTATTCTAGGTGGCGTAGAAAAAATATTGGTAGCACCTCCCGTGGCCCCATCTGGGGCGTCGGGTGTGAAAGGATTCGTTGAACGTGACACAGCAACTATAGGTGTGGACACAGCTATAGAAGTAGCTGTAGGAACAGATGCAGAAACAGATGTGCTTGCCGGAACTTGTGACTCGATTTGTTGCTGTAGGGATACGGGTACTGGATCTTGGTGTTGGACCTCCCTGGTATGCGGTCTATGTTGGGCGGAATTAGCATACTCGGGAGCTGCGTCATCTAAATATGAGGAAAGAAAAACATCTTCCGCGGTTCTAGGATGCCCCTTAGGATGTACCTTGATTGGGAATAATGGGGGTGGCAAGTCTTTCGGTATCTCTGGAGTAGCCTTAGGTAATCCTTCGGCCAGAAGGGGATACATACCATTCATAAGGGCATTTCTTTGTCTGCCTACTTGTTCTGATTTCACTCGGATACCGTCCTCAATTAATAGATTTTCTCGAACTCTATTTGAACTTTCTTTACTCTTCTCTTCCTGTCTACGTGCTTTTTCTGTGCGTCTATGAGATTCTTTACGCCATAACTCAACGGCGTCCTTCTGTGACTGTCTGACTTTCCTTTTCCATAACTCTTCCTCGACTTTCATGATGCACTCTGCATCCCAGGTCCCCGCTGCGGGCCACCTCTGACTTTCTGGTAATCCCTTGGTATAGTCTACCCATAAATCAAGAAATAATATAGCGTCTAAGCCATGTTTGTGATACATGAAGTGCCCTGGAGTGTCCCTAGGAGGAATAGGGACGGCTTCTTCGAGTACCCCTTTTCTAGTAGTAATCTGTCTTAATTTCGAAAAGAGCGGCATATTGACAACTGATCTGACACTTAATCTTGAACACACTTAATACGAAAGCACAATAATGAACAACCATTCATACCACAATATGCAGGACGTTTTTAAACACATTAAACATTAGACCTTTAACTGAAACAACAATGATGATCGTCTGCATAACTAATCACCAAGCTTAATTCTTGACAATAACTAGATACTTCGGAATACTTGATATACTGCTAAACAGTACAGATACACTGCTAAAACAGTGCAGACCGGATTTGTGTACCCAAACCCGTCTTGACCGGCACAACCTATGTGCACGTCAGAAATGCCTCCCCAGTAATGGTACTCACCGGGTAGCTTCGGAAACGGAAGGCCTCGGTAACTTGAACTTGAACCGGACTGGACTCGACTCGTCTCATCGGAAACTGGACTTGACTTCGAACTGGTGGGTCTCTGTATACCTCGGATCTTGCTCTCTCAGCTAGGCTCTGGTCGGGATACTTCGCACTTCTCACCGCCTCGTCTGGGTGTTGATCGCAGTCTCAGTCGCCCCCGCTTGACCGGAGGGAGATACAGGAAATCCTGCTGGTCCGCGTTATTGTCCGTCCAGCTGTGGCAGGAGACCGGGCCTGCAACTCACCGCCGGCGCGTGAGATGAGAAAGTGTCCCTGTTCGGGCGCCATCATGTGGTAAATAATTTTCCTTTACCTGGACTGAATTTGATACAGAAACATTATAAAATAGCTCAGTAAATGAGAGGCAGAATCCGTGATATTAGAGGTTCGGAATGGGCTTTATTCCTGTGATCGATTATAATCGGATGCTCCAAGTTCCATCACCACGGGGGTTCAGGAAGTGAAGTACATACTTTATTGACAAGAAGTAACTTTTATAGTACATACATTACAATGAAGCGAATGCAGTAGGCGTAACAAGTGATAAGGAAAATGACGATTTGTCTGCGTAACCAGAAAATGGGTGTAATAAGGAGTAAAAAGGAACATAATTGGTTATGATGTCATATATAGGTGGATCTATAAGATAATACTTGGCATAGATGCGCGCGCAGCAGTATGACGTGTAATTGACGTGCAACTAGGGGGTGAAGGGGACTTGACATTTAGCTCTACATGTGGAGACGAAAAGTCTGGGGGGTCAAGTCAACCTAATCCCAAATCATATCTAACATCCTATGTTTAAAGAACTATGTTATCCATAAAAGAAGGACTCTCGGACAGAATCTATTCTATACTGACTGTGCGTGCGTGTACAAGCGTCTAAGTGTCTACACTAAATGCGAGGGGGTAGAAATATTCCATGGTAACAGGGCTATGAATTACTTGCATAAGGGCAGAGAAGCCGGGCCTTTTGCTCGGTAACTGGAAGAATGTTTACTTAAACTACTAGGCAGGAATGCATCGGCTGAGGGGGAAGCAGATAATTCGAAGGTGAAATACAGTTCTTGGCAGAGAATAGGCTGATGTCAGGCTTCGTGAGCCGCGCAGGGAATGAGACAAAGTTCATGGTCACAGATGCAGGCTCAGACTGGAGCTTTCAGAGGCAGAAGGCAAGAGGAGTTTGATGACAGAATCAGGGCCTACTTGCCTGGACTGTAAAATGGCATAAGTGAACCATATAAAGCCGGTGGCCTTTCATATTTAGGAATGGAATATCCGGCCTGTTCATGGCGGATCTGACAGAAGACATGTTCATGGTGGACGCACATGTATTTGCGTCTTCATAACTGGAACTGGAGGGAACATACATGTACTTGTGACATGCACATAGAACCGTTGGGGTCCAAGATAGGGGACATAACTGACCAGAAAAATCCATATTTCCACAAAAGGAAGGTACTTTTTTCTGAAACCAAAACTTAATACTGCATAGTTTGATAATAACTATAATTACAGGGTTATAATCCCAGTTATGATCTTCAATAATACACTATATGCCACTTCCAGTAGCCTCTTCCTGCTCTGAGTGATTTTTAAGGCTATAGTCCCATTACACCATGGGTGAATGCATTAATTAGGCAAAGGTGCAGATTACTTCACTTTACCCTACTGATTAAACACACAACACAGTTCAACATCTTTCTTCCTTCGCTTCAAAAAGTTGTAAGTCCACGTGACAGATCCTTTTGCACGGTCTAGTTTTTCATTCCGGTCGTAGGGTAAGGCGAATGGCGTTCTAGTTCTAATGCTTCAGTGAGCATAGACGCTTCCCTGATGCTGAAGCCACTGTGACGGTAGGCACGATTGACTGGCCTTTATCTGGCACCAACTAGATTCACAAGGCCATAACACCAAGCGGATGTAAGACCTGCAGAACCGGGGTTTGTGCAGAAATCAGAAACCTAGGAGTCCTCTCCTAAATATCCTCTATCTTCTGAGGAGGATGAAAGGTATTTATTCAGGGTTGTCCAGTATTGTCCCTTAGAAGATCAGTCTTTGCGTTCAAGACAGGCAACTCATTTGGGCATTGATAATAAAGCCCAAGTTGTGTAGTAGAGTTATTATCTGCTGAAAGTGGTGTTCCTTGACCACCTAGGAGACTTTGCTTTCACCAGCCAGTTGCCCCAGTTTGGAAATACTTGGACTTCTGGCCGTCGGAGTGAAGCTGCCACATCAGCCAGCATAGGGACACTAACCAGTCCCCTGCATTTAAGGCCAGCAAAAAGTTGTTCGGGTCTCAAACTTTCTTCCTTTGGAACCAAAAAGTAAGGTTAGTAGAACCTCCCGCCTTTTTCTTTCAGAGACAGCACCACTATGGCCCCTTATTCTGCAGTGAAAGGACTTCTGTCTCCAAAATCTTGTTGTGCATCAGAGAACATGTCCTGGTGGACAAAGAGCATTCTGTAGGGAGGGACAGGAAGATTATAGTGCAACACTTGTGGTTTAGCTAGGTTACCTAGCAGTCTGTTGTGATTGTCTCCAAATTGATGGGGAAGTATAGCCCCTCCATCCACCCCACTTCACCCGAAGACCACGACTTAAGGGGAAGTCAGAGAGATTTTGAGACAGCAGAGGTGGCAAAATTTGGCGGTGATTGCATTTACCACTGTTGTCCGATATGGCACCCCCTAGATCCACCCCAGGCCTGAAAGGAGTGATATTGTTTTGGTGTGTCTAGACTAGCTGAGAAGGTTGCCTCTACATGGATAGGACTGCCATGGAATGTTCTTGAAATTGTATTTGTTGTTGATTAAATTGGCTCACAGCGGAGGCAGGTTTGCAAAGCGAGCCATAAGTCTGCTGTTTTTGAGGAGTTCCAGGGAGGACTATGCCTTCTATCCAAATAACCGCTTACCGTTAAAGGGTATGTCCATTAGTGTGGTCTGTATTTCTCCATAGAATCCAATGGGGTGCATCGAAGTGTGTTAGTGTAGAGTGACAACTGTGCCCATGGACCTGGTAACGGTGTCCACAGAATTGAGGCCTAGCTTCAAGAACTGTTTGGATGTATCCAGACCATCTTTGACCAGATCTGTAAATGTTTTTTTATATGCTCTGGCAAGTTGATCACTGTAGATTTGCTAACTCCTAAATAAAATTATGAACACCAATTGGGCATTTGAGTTTTTCTTTGAGGAAGAAGCTTGGACTACCAGATTTCTGGAAACAGACGAGAAGACAAAGTGTGGGTCAACCAGAACAAGTCCATCGCATTTGACTATCTTTCTGAGGTCTGCTTGCTCTGAAAAGGTTTTTATCCATATGGCCATGACCGGATCCAATAGAGTCTCACTGAATGGAAGCAAGGGCTCCACTACTGAGGAGAAGGGGTGCAAGGTCTCAGTTCAGATGTTAGACGTTGCTTTCTCAGATGGCACCGTCCGTTCCAAGGCTCCAACTATTTCTTGTACCACAGTTCGTAATGAGGAAACATCTTCTGAAGCCGAGCCAGAGGGCTAAGGGTTGACCTCTTCTGGTAAAGTGTCCACACCACTCGCATTTTGTAAGTCCAAATACAAAACAGCATCAATGTTGTAGTGGGGAAGGAGGTTATAAACCTTTTGAATTATCATCTCTGTTGCGTGGATATCCAAGAGCCAAACAATTCCTCCATCTGGATGAACCTCTGATTTCTAGGAAAGTGCTCTCCCTAGAGTACTTTAAGTTCACCTTGACTTTCTTTTTTGTCACACTTACTGTTTACTCTAGTAATATGGTTTCAAAGGCGGTGGCGTAGTCGGCTCTGAAGAAACAGGCGACAGTGCCTTGGCAGGCATCGACTTCTTCTTGGACACCCAAAGGGGAGCTGTCTTAAAGAGATCCAGCACAGCAGGTGGAAGGGCTTCACCTGCTTTTTGAGTATTTCAATCTTATCTGATAAGGAAGAGACCTGCTTTGGAATAGCATCAAGACTCTGAACATTCCTGGGAGCTGGACCATTTCTTCAAGAGAAGAGGATTTCTCTTGCTTATGGTACTTTATATGTTTCAAAGATTGTTCCCTGGCAGCAGGCTTACCTAAGGATGAGTGCGAGCACTATGGCATCTCCCTGCGAATCTTGGCCAAAAACAGCCTCACCGTCTGCTCCCTGATGACCTTCGGATGCTTGAAAGCACAGAAATAGTAGGCTGCGGTGTTGTGTTCCAATCACAGAAACAGCATGCAGATGCCATGAGAGTCCAACATGGACATCTTATGGTTTAAATCCTGACACTTTTGGAGACCTTTCACATGGTTTTTGTTGATGTACTGAGTAATTGTTTCAGTGAGGCACAGAGAGCTCGGGACCCCCATCTATCCGGCCAGGCATAACAGGAACCGATGGCAGCACGTCACTTAGCTCCTAACATACATGTGTGTCATATCCTGAGTATCTGCTGATGATGCATGGTGCTACCTGAGAGTCCTGGAGAACGATTGATGGGGAAAAGCTTTCCTGGACCAATTTGATATCTGGAAGTATCATTCATAAGTTGAAGTATCTGTGGTAAGATCTATACATAAAAAGAAATGATTTCAGTTGTGCACAGGAGTAGTAGACCCTATGTAAAACTTTAAGTTGTATAATCTAAAGCGTTCCTTAATGGCTCCCTCTTTGGGTACATCAAGGTTTTCCGGAAATCCTTCTCCTCCTCCTCCAGAACTCCAATATCTTTTTTTAGTTTGGATTGTAGGTTGGCCAATGAATGTAAGGCATTTTTTTATATTGGTGAGACATTTATTTATTCAAATAAACCAGGCTGCAAATGGAATGCTAAAATACAAAACCCTCTCAGTTCTCCCAGAATTTTTTAGCAAGAATACAGCTGGTGCTGTGATGCTCTCAACAAGTGTTTAATATCCTCCTTATGAATGCAGGGTGACATGATATTTGCTATCTGGTCATTTTTCAGAAGGATTTCACATGTGAAGGAATGAGTGTTTTTACAAGAATATGCTGCTCATTGTGGGTCTTTATGGTTAGTCCAAAAGTTTGTTATCAATGACAGTGGAACCCCTCTCTAGGTTGCTCAGGATACCTTCTTTCCAGAGATGCATGATGTTGCTAGGCAGCAAAATGGTTAGGCCTTTATCAGTGACCATTGGTGCCGGGTGGTGCTGTAAGTTAGGCTTGACGTTTCATGGTGCTGAGGAGGTCTGGCACTAAATGCCAACAAATGAGACATTGCTACTGGGCATAGTATTAATCCTGATGGAAGGAAGTGAAGAAGTATCTAATAGCTTAGTGCTTTCTGAACATATAGTTGATTACAACTCTTTTTTCTCTAGGATTCTGGATGGACATTGGGCAGCCCAAGGACTTTTTGACGGGGATGTGCATGTACTTGCAGTCGCTAAGGCTGAAGCATCCGGAGAGGTTACTTTCAGGCCCTGGATTTGTGGGGAATGTGTTAGTGGTAAGTTGGCAATAAATGATATGACAATTTTTTAAGACCGTGAAAGTATCAAGCACAAATTGCATCTCTGTTCTCTCCTTTCAAAGGATGTCTAGGGTAGTGTCAATTCCCATGCAAACATTAGAAATGTATGATGTTATGACCCATGACTACTTGCTTTT
Source organism: Triturus cristatus (assembly GCF_964204655.1). Lineage (NCBI taxonomy): Eukaryota > Metazoa > Chordata > Amphibia > Caudata > Salamandridae > Triturus > Triturus cristatus. The sequence goes on from NC_140592.1 coordinate 320,738,534, forward strand.
GTGCGAGTGTTGGACACTGCCTCAATTTTGGAGTCAACACGTTTCCTTAGTTGGCTGACTGAACCCAGCTGGAAAACAATATACTTAAACCTGTACCCTCTACTTAACATCGACGGATTACTATTCTGGCACAGTTGTGAAGTATGCAGACAGAGTTCTGCTAGTACTTTAGTCATGCTTTTACATTATTGTTTGGGGTTTAATGAATTTGCTTCACCAGTTGTAGCATGTGTCGAGTTTTCAGTCTCTCATTTTAACTGGTTTCTACATTGACAAATGTTGTCCACCTACTATGGTGCCCGATTGTGAGCCTGCCCTGTTGTGATTTACATCTGTCTTCATGGCAGCACGTCTTTAGGCTTGCTTCTGGCCTGTTAGTTGGTCCACCCATTCCATCCTGTTGATAGTTCTTCCCAATGGTGACTCTTACACCATTCGTATGCTGATTTGTTGGTAAGTTTGCCACTGTGGTGACCTGTTCAGAGACCTGCCTATGTCACTTTTTGTGCCATACCCCTGTGACACCCTGCTCAAAGACATTTGCAACATTTGTTCAGTACATGCTGCTAAACAAGAAAACGTTAAAGCATTTATGAGAACATTTACATAAACAGTCAACCGCAACACTACCTCAAGACTTTCCCAACGACTAGTTACAATTTCAGCATATATAACCTCAATAGGAGCACATACCTATTCTCAATAAGCTCATCCCAAAAAAATGTATAGAAAGAACTACAAAAATAGAAATTAAAACCAATAGGGTATAAATAAACAGCGCCAACTATACAGTCCATTTAAGTATTTTGTACTAAAAATAGTTCTTCACTCATTGAAAACTGTTACACAAGCATTTATGAGAACATTTACATAAACAGTCAACCGCAACACTACCTCAAGACTTTCCCAACGACTAGTTAAAATTTCATACATATACTATCCACACAACAGATATTTTGTATGACATAGACGACACATAGACGAGATTATTCACAGTGAGTCTGGTTTTACATCTGTGGATAGTAATCTATTCTTTCAGCATTACAGATCTCACATAATGTTTTGTGTACCTTTGATCTATGTGAACTCAAGGGAGTTACCCAAAACCCTAGGTAAGGATATATTCTAACTCAGTCGTATCTAACATCTTATGTCAACTTTTGACCAAAAGTGTTGGTGGTGTATCTCCTAGCGTCCTCCATGCCCCCAAATCTATGTTAGAATAGTTTTCTCGATAAGGTATGTGTTGCTTTAGTTCAGCATTAGGGATCTGTGAGCATCATCTGTTGTGGCGAGTGGGCGTATGCATACAGGGGAGCCGTGTAAGTTCTCTCTCTTCTATGTTTCTCATCTAGGTTCTCCCCTCTAGTTCCCTGGGCCCGGGACTATCATCTATCTGGTCCTCCCTTGCTTCATCCCCCCCTTCTGTTTCTATTTCATGTCTAGCCTCCCTGGTTCTCAATATTTCAGTCCAAAGGTCTGCTAAGGGTCATCGATAAACCATTACACTTCTAAATGTTTCCCCTCCATTCTAACAATTTAGATCGATAAGTACCTTCCCTCAGGCAATATGTATGAAAAGGCTCATGCTACACATTATGGATGTAGCAATTTAATGTGTGATTTTTTAAAAATTGAATCAATTTTCTAATTGTTTGAGAACTTCCTACATAATACTCTATATCCAAGTCAGCCCTAATGATGGCATATCCAGAGGTCTGCTCTTGTGGTCAGCTGCTGAGAAGCCTGTGCTGGTCTGCCTTTCCCTGCATTGGCTAGTCTGCTCTTCGCCTGATGATCCACGTTATTTGTGGCACTACTTGGACGCCGTTAGCAAAGTGAAAAACTGGAATGGAGAAACAGAGGGGGAATTCTCACATGAGTGTTTTATTTTATTTTGTCAAGTTAAATGTACCTTTACACTTTTTATGCTTGTCATACCACTGAAGGAATTACTGACTTTCTTCTAAAAACTGAATAGAGGTCACTCATGCAATAATAAGAAATATGTAATTCTAAGCAGCTTCCGTAATTATGGCTAGTAACCAGAGGTAGTGTTTTTAGTCTTGATTGATGACAACAAAACTCCACAACTACAGCCATTAGTCATTCTACTTTGTGCAGCAGTGCATTAGTCATTTCCCAGGAACTAACTTCCTGGATCGCCCATACATTATACCTAAAATAAGAACCACCACAAACCATCATAAAAAGTGGCACATGATCATAGTTTGTATTTTTAAATAAAGTCTATGCTCAAAAGCCCTTTTCTGTGAGTATTTTCATAGGAAATGATTGTGCTGAATCATGTCATATAAAATAGCAACTCATTTACAGTCCTCTTCCCCAGTGGGACAGTAAGGTCCCCTTCATGGTCATGTGAGGTCCAAAATCTTTCTGGGACATGGTGGGGTACACAGAGCTTACCCTCAAAATGAGCATTAGACTCCTGTCCCAGCTCTGGGTGCATCAAATACAGTGTTGGTGGCAGTCTACATGTTTTGTGAATCTTTAGTGTAACCAGACCTATATCTAGCATTGCAGATAAATATGCTGAATCATGCAACCATGACAGTACAAGTTCAGTCTGTTTCACAAGCTCTGCCTGCTTCGAAAGACATTCAGATGGCTCCCCACAAAATCCAGAAGATGGTTCCCTGCTCACTCATCCCCTGTAACTTGACTACGGCAACACACTCTACACCGTCGCCCAGAAACAGCTCAGGAAACTACAGAACATCCAGAACGCCACAGCCAGACCGGCTCTCGACATCCCCCGCCGCAGCCACATGACACAACACCTCCGACAACTCCACTGGCTTCCTATCAGCAAGAGAATCACCTTCAAGCTCCTCGTACATGCCTACAAGGCCCTCCACGACGCAGGACCAGAATATCTGAACCACTGCCTTGCTTTCCACACACCTGCCAGACAACTATGCTCTGTTCAACTCGCCCTGGCCTCCGTCCCATGGATCCACAAGACGAGAACCGGAGGAAGTACCTTTGTCTACCTTACCGCTAAGACCTGAAACACCCCACCACCTCAGGCAATCCGCGTCGCTGACCCATTTCAGGAATGACCTCAAGACCTAGCTCTTCAACTAAACCTCCACATCCAGATAGATCATTAGCCCCTTCCCCCTTCAGCACCTTGAGACCCTCACAGGCGAGTAGCAGCACTTTACAAACCCCCCGATTGATTGATAGTATGACATAGTGTATTTAGTCTAGCACAAACAAATACTCCACTCACCATAGATATGTTTAATCACCATAGTCTCAATCTTGCAATGTCTGAGCACTTTATACACACTTCACATTAAGTATTTTCTATTTTCATATTGTATTATTTCTACAATGCATGCCACACACTGTTCAGACTGAAGAAAGTCCTAAACACCATATGCCCTAAAGGGTGAAACATATCAAAGACCGCACAACCAGGCTTAATTTGAGCCGGTGGTTGCTGCTGGGGCCCATTAGCACTCATTTTTGGGGACTGGCACTCAATTTTTATCATCAAAATTTGACCCAGAGAAAGAAGAAAACACAAAATGGAGAAAGGAGGAAGAGTAAGATTGAAAAACAGTGACAAAGAAAGAAAGCGGGGATGAAATATAACCTGAAAGTGTGTGATGAAAGGCAGGAAGTGTCTGGCGGTGTATGAAAGAGGCATGAGGCGGAATCAAGACCACTCCTCCTTGGTTTTCGGCACCCCTGACATTAACTAGAGCCGGGCATGTGCTTCTAAGGAAAACACCTGGCCCCAGACTTGTCCTGTAATATTGATATGATCAAAACACAGATTAAAGCTTACACTAAATTGTGAATTTTACTCAAATCTTTCTGTCAAAGTTTAAAGTTTATTTAAACTGGGAGATTGGATCCACTAACCTTGGTGTCACTGGAATCCTAATAATCTGGACTCCTCAGGAGATGGCTGCCTTTTGGCCATAGCCGTGTCTAAAATAAACCCAAAGAAATAGAAGAATATAAAATGTGAGGAATCACAGCTGTAGGAGGGTCAATCTCATGTCACCTAGACTAAGATAAAACAATTTTCCTTGTGAGCGTAGATGAACCTATTGCACGGGGAACACAAACTACCTTCCAATATCAACTGACAATTATTGCTTTGTGTGCTCCTCCCAGCCTCTGTATCTGAAGGTGGAGTGTGCGGACACTGGAATAATGCGTAATGCAGTGGGAAGTTTATGCGTCTGAAAAAACAGTCTTGAAACTCCATCAAAGAAGACACTCCTAGTAACAAATCAATTGGCACTTTGTGTTCTCTCTCCCCGGTGCACAAACGTTTATTTTTGATTCCCCCTACCATGCTGGGTTTCCCTTTCATGGTGAGCCTTGTACTTCTGTGATACAGCATCCAGTCAGCGTGTCTGCACTGGACTTATCATTGCAGCAAGATAGGCTTTAGAATCATAAAAGATTTGTAATTGATGGAATTCATGAAGCCATAAATCTTGGAGACACATTTATGTTTGGAGCCAATATGCTACTTCTGACAGGTTCCCAATAAAGCTGTATGCTATAGGTGATTTGGTGCCACAGGTATCCTGTCTACGTAAGAAAAAAATCAGGACACAGTTTTTGGCTTGCGGCTACTTCAAAAGATGCTGAATCTGTGAGATCTTTCTGTTAGGATAATAAGTACAAATACATTTACTAGTTGTAGTTCTGCATGAGTAATGATGATTGAAGATTTTTTTGTGTGAAAACCAAGACTGTTGGGTCCAAAAAACAGGACTCCCGTTTTGTCTGTGTTGAGTTTCAGGTAGATGGTGCGCATTCATGTGGTGTCCTTTCTCATGCAGCTTTTGAAGTTGTTTTTGGTGTTGTTAGGATCTTCTGAGGGGGACAGGATGAGTTGCGAGTCATCGGCATACGAGATGATTTTGAGCTCATGGGAGTGAGTGATCTTCGCAAGGGGCACCAGGTAAACGTTGAAGGGTGTGGGACTGATGGATGCCCCTGTGGGACCCCGCAGAGGGTGTCTTTGGGTTTGGAGGTAAAAAGCTGCAGCCTGACTCATTGCATTCTACCTGTCAGGAGGGAGCACATCCATTGGAGGGCTGGCCCTTGAATTTCTGCGTCGGGCACTCTGGTGAAGTGTGTGGTGGGCGACCATGTTGAAGGCTGCAGAAAGGTCGAGAAGAATTAGGACTGTGGAATTACCTCAGTCCATTATAGTGCGAATGTCATCCTTTACTGCGATGAGGGCTGGGTCTGTGTTATTTTTGCTGCAAAATCGTGATTGTGAGCAGTCAAGAACTTTGTGTTGTTCAATGTAGCGGGATTGGTGGTTGTTGATTGCTTTTTCCAAGATAGTTCCTGGGAAGGGAGGCAGTGAGATGGATCAATATTTGCTGAGGACTATTGGTCTGCAGATGGTTTCTTGAGGAGAGTCCTAACATCTGTGTTTCCAGGCCTTTGGGTGGTAGTGGCGATGGATGTGTTGACAATGGCTTGTAGAACCAAGCTTATTGTGTTGCTGCCTGGGTTGAAGAGGATGTACAGGCAAGGATCAGTGGGGACATCTGAGTGGGTGGAAGCCATAATGGCTGTGGTTTTTTCGACGCTCATCAGGTCCATTTGGAAAGTTTGGAAGCTCTTGTGGTGAGGGCAGGTGAACAAGGAAGGTTCGTGGGAAGAGGTGGATGATCGAAATTCTTGTAGATGCTGGAGACTTTGTCATGGAAGATGTCTGAGAATTGATTGCAAAGGTCCTGCGAGGGGCTTATGAGGGTTGACATGGATGTGGGGTGGGAGAACTCTTTAAGGATCGTGAAGAGTTCTTTAGGTTTGTTTGCTCTGGCTTCGATTCTCTGGGCCAGGACCCTTTTCTTGGCCTCTTTCAGATCGTGATGGTAGGATATGAGAGATTTCCTTTAGGTGTTCTTGTCTGTGGGTTTCTGAAAGGATCACCACTTTCTTTCCAGCTGTTTGTAATGTCTCTTGGCATTCCCGATGGTGTCTGTGTACCAGTTTGTATGTTTTTAGGTTCTTCTGGGGTTTATTGGCCTTGACGAGAGCAAGGCTGGTGGCGAGCCCTTTGTTGAGGCACTGGGCGTTTTTGTCAGTGTCATCTGAGAGAGTGGGATGTGTAGATTAAGGGTGTTGATCCATGCTTGCTGGGTGATGTTTTTCCAGTTCCTGCCCTGGAGTGGGGGGGTGTCACTGTCTGCGGGGTTGGTGGGGGGAGGGGGATGTTGAAATGAATGATGAAGTGGTCCATCTAGGTGAGGGTTGGCTGACCTTGGCTGTGTTGCTGGTGTAGACGATGGGGTCTAGTTTATGGCCTGCTGTATGCAGGGGGCCTGTAACAAGCTGTGTGAGGCAGACATTGAGGAGGCTGTCCAGCAGGTTAATAGTGTTGGGGTCAGTAGTGTCGTCCAGATGGAAGTTGATGTCGCAGCGGAGGAGAAAGTACGTTTTAGGACCCGAGGGTGGCAGGGTGATGAGGTCTGTAATGAGGTTACTGAAAAAACATTGGAACCCCAAATAAAGCTTCATATGGAGTGCTACCACCCAACTTTCTTCATCTAGGCAGATTATTTAAAGTTCCCTGAACACCATACAGCTATGACCTGAACCTAATACTCTTGTTGTTAAGGACTGCTTTAAGTTACGGTTCTTCCATTCCACTATCTAATGTCCCTCCGGATGATAGGGGCAGAATAATGCACAGCAATTCCCTTGGAGGCGAAAGCTGGGCCCTGGTCAGAGTGGAATGCTGCCACTGCATATGTACAGATCAAGACTTTCTTTCTTTCTTTATTCGGTTTTACAAAATAAGAAAACCATAAAAGCAACACATCAGTTAAAAACATTTTCTCATAATGTTACAGAATTACTGTAATTTGTCGTCACTATCTGTACATAAAAATCATCCAATTCACAGATAAAAGACTATTCACAAATTTGTTCTATTTTTAAAAATACATTTAAAAAAATTAAACAACATGATAGCAGATACATTCGGAATCTAGAAACTGGAGTCGTGACATAGCCGGGCGACAACGCCTAAGGCCCCAGAATTTCAACAGAGGTAATAACCAGAGTTTGCGATGGCCCTGATAGAACTTACAGAACAGGACAGTGTGTATAGTCGTCTGTTCTGATATTTCATCGCAGGGGCATGGCGAAAGAATTGGGTCCCAACTATTTCTTACAGGAAAAGCCACTAATCGGTGGAAGAGATTTAACCTGAATCTCGTCAGAAGAAGTCTCTCAAAATTTTTTAGGTCAAATGTCAGGTAGGGCTGAATTAACAGGGTGGTCTGAACCGCAATTGCATGTTGGGCAGAAGCTTTCGTTGCTTCATTCATGAGCCTTACATTTTCTAAATGGCTCAGTGCCCTAGCTTTCAGACCTTTCCTTGAAATCTCACTGATTGTCTCAGGTGATGTATAGTAAGACTCGACCCCAGGTCAGTTAAGAAATTTCACACATAGAGGAGCCAACTAATTTGCACTGAGTGATCTAATAACATACAATCTGCCATGATTTGTTTAGTTAATATGTTCTTTTCAGAGATCCATGTTCGTCGCCAAAGAAGGAGTGGTTGAATTTTTGCCAAATCCCCTAAATACGGGATACCCAGTTCCACGTGGCATTCTAATGTGGAAATACGTTTGGGTGCCGCTAAAAGGAACCTTAAAAATGTATTTTATGCCACCTGCAGGGCACTTGTGTCAGCGTGCCCCCATACTCCCGCCCCATACAGGGCTATTGCCTGGCATTTAGCACTATACATTTTTAACAATTCTACCGGGGACCTTTTACCCAGCCTTTGGGAGAAACTTATAAGTGCAGCGATGGCTCTCATAAAAGAATGTTTTCGTGCCTCAACTGCGGCTTTCCAATTCAACTTATTGTCTATCATGATGCCTAAATAGGGATAATGGGTCGTAACTTCAAGTTTTTGTTTACTAAGAAATATATCTTTGACCCGTTTTTTCCCTATACCTGCTGCCATTAAATATGTCTTTTTTATGTTTATATGCAAGTCAAGGCTTCCCATAAAGTCCGCATACCTGTCCAAAGCCTTCTGCAATTCGCGTGGGGTACGCGCCAGTATCACGGCGTCATCCGCGTAGAGCAGAGCGGGGATTGGGCGTTTTTTTACCTGCGGAAGGTCCTGGCCCCCCCTCAACAACTCCACCTCCAGACCATTTGTATAGAGAGAAGAGAAAGGGGGCCAGGACACAACCTTGTCGAACCCCACGCTCTACTCCAAACGACGCAGACAATTCGCCTTTTACACCGAATCGTACCCTCGCGGATGCCTTGGAATAGAACTCCCTTAAAAAATCTACAAGGGGGGCATCAACTCCTGATTGTGACAGAACTGACCAGAGTTTAGAATGGGAAACACAATCAAAGGCAGCGGACAGGTCTACATAGACCATATATAGCTTGCCCCGTTTTGCGTGTACATATTTGCTCACCATCAATGATAGATTCAGGGCCTGTTCTGTTGTGCCAAAGCCCTCCCGGAATCCAAATTGGAGATCGGAGAGGGCCCCACCATCCTCCGCCCACCGCTGTAGACGCTCGAGCACCATTCTACCCACGACCTTGCCCAGCGAATCCAACAGTGAGATTGGACGATAGCAGGATACCTCTTGCCGGTCTCCTTTTTTAAATATAGGCACCATGATGGATCTGGTCCAGGAATCCAGCAGGCCCTTCTCTGTTACAGCCATAAACACCCTGGTCAATATTGGGGCCTAGAGATCTGTATTTTACTTAAATAGGTCCACAGGTACCCCATCGGGTCCCGGAGCCTTCCCGTTCTTACTCACTTTTAATGCACGAAGCACTTCCGGAATGTCAAATTCCAACGGGATAGGATACGAGACCGGAGAAGGACTACTAATATGAGATACCTCAGTCCCTATTTGTGCTGGGCCTTTCTGAAATATTTTAGAGAAATGGGCCACCCAAGCCGATTCCTCAATTGCTACTTCTATTTTTGGGAGGTTTGTATCATCAACTAGAAATGGGGATTTTACCACTCTCCAAAAGGCCTCGCTGTTTTTCTCTAGGGAGCTTTTATGGAGTTGGTCCCAAAGGGTTTGTTTTAGTTTGCCCTTTCTCTTCTTCCGTACAATAGTATACTCCTTTCTGAGCATGCTGATTTCCTGTCGATCTCTATTAGATTTATTCAGTGCTGCTTTTAATTTGTTATTTGCTGCCGTACAATCATGGGTAAACCACCCTACCTTCCTAAGTTGATCTCTTTTAGACTTTGCTATCAGTAATTCACTTGTTTTTTCAAGAATTACCGCAAAGTTACTTGGAACTTCCTCCTCTGTGGCTTCTAGGTCTAGGCATCTAATAATATATGGTGTCGTGGTCCCAGTGCTTCTTCTCCTCAGGATCACGTTGATGCTATGTGTGGGCCCCCCGCCCATCCGACCCCTGTCCGGTGCACGTGAAAATACCCTCGGACGAGGAGACAGGTGGGCGAGGGAAGGTCGGGAAGGTCGGGAAGGGACAGCAGGGGAGAGACCTGGAAGAAACAAGAAGACGGGTTAAGCCACAGGCTCCTCTCTACCTCCCCCACACCCCCAACTCGTTCTTCCCCCTACCTGGGGTTTCTGTCTTCCCTATGGCAGCTCTCTGTGAGTCCCTCTCCGTTACTTCACGAAGGGGACGCAGAGAGAGAGAAGGTCTCGCTCGCGCTCCTCGTTCCTTCACGGGGAGGCGCAAGGAAAGGCTTGAGACAGCCTGCGGACTCAGGCGCTGCCACTCACGCCCAGGAACTCCGGGGGCGGAGGAGCGCAGGAGCCGCTGCTGCTTGAGGTTAGCGTCGAAAGTGTCGGGGGCGCTGCCACTCACGCCTGGGAATCCGGGAGGCAGAGGAGCGCCTGGAGGTCTGTGAGAGCGGGTGGCGCTGCCACTCACGCCCCGAGGTCCTGGGGCGGAGGAGCGCCGGGAGGTCCGCAGAAGTAGGTGGCGCTGCCACTCACGCCCGGGAAATCCAGGGGCGGAGGAGCGCCGGGAAGTCTGGAGGAGCAGATAGTGCCTCAGGATCTGCAGAGGCGCGCCGGGAAAACCGCAGCCTGCTTGCCTCCTCAGGGTCATCGAGAGATCAGTTGTCGAGATATCCACGTCGGGTCACCGGCTGGATGGAAGACAGGGATTTGCGGGACGATGCGGGGGTTTGGTCGTAGCCGTTGGGATTCACTAGTTCGAACGGGAATCATTGGCCCCGCCTACCAGATTGCCGCGCCTCTTATACTTGACCGGGGGCGATGACGTTTCTTCCGGCGGGTGGCCGCGGGGGCTGCTGGGATTTGGAGTCCTTATCCTCGGAGCAGCGCCGTCGGCCCCTGAATCATGACAGCACACCCCTCTTCACCCCGGCCACCGGACCGCCGGAGCCTCCGGGCTTGGAGGGCGAACGGCGGTGGAAGGCCGCCACCAGTCGGGCCGCGTGTACCGCCGTCGCCGGTTCCCATGAGTTCTCCTCGGGGCCGTATCCCTTCCAGGCCAAAAGATACCAGAGCTTGCCCCTCACCAGTTTGGAATCCAGAACACGGCGAACGACGTACTCCTGCTCGTGGTGTACCCAGACAGGCGCAGGGGGCTTCTTCACCGGGCACAGAGAGGGTTTCAGCAACGACACGTGGAACACAGGATGGATGCGCAGATGCGGGGGCAACCGCAGTAGCACCGCCACCGGGTTCACATGTCGCACCACCGGGTATGGTCCAATGTACTTCGGGTGAAAAACACTGGGATAGCGGAAGCGGATGTTTTTCGTGGACAACCATACCTTCTCCCCCTTGCGATACACCGGTGCGGGTCTCCGCCGTTTGTCGGCTTGGGCTTTATAGCGAGTCTTCGCTACCCTCAAGCTGGCCCTGGCCTGTTTGAGAGCAGTGTGTATGGTGCTGAGTCTTGTCTGCAAATCAGGAAGGGACACCGCCTCCCTGGGGAGAATGAAGGGAACAAAGCGGGGGTGGAACCCGGAAGCAAGAAAGAAAGGAGTGTGGTGTGTTGAGGAATGTTGTGCATTATTATATGCCACCTCAGCCACCCAGAGCAAATCAACCCAAGAGTCCGCCGCTTTAGCGGCGTAGCAACGCAGGTATTGTTTCAGGGTTTGGTTGAGTCGCTCTGTCTGCCCATCCGTCTGGGGGTGGAAGCTCGTGGACAGGGAGGAATGGATGCTGAGCTGCTCACACCACACCTTCCAGAACCGGGCAGTAAACTGCGATCCCCTATCCGAGACGATCCCCATCGGGAGTCCATGAAGTCGCACCACGTGTCTCAACAGGAGGGACGCCAATACCCCTGCCGAGGGGACTTGTTTACAGGCGATGAAATGGCCCATCTTTGTGAGATAGTCAATGACAACAATAATGGCGGTACATCCCTGGTCCTTCGGCAGCCCCACCACGAAGTCTATGGAAATCCGTTCCCAGGGATTCATCGGGGTAGGAAGTGGCATCAGCAGTCCTTGTTGTCGCTGATGGTCGGGTTTCATTTGGGCACAAACCGCACATCTCTTCACCCATAGCAACACATCAGGTCGGACAGTAGGCCACCAAAACTGTCTCAACACCCTCTCCAGGGTTTTTGGCCCTCCCATGTGCCCCGCGCTGGGTACTTCATGGCACCATGAGAAGACGAGCTTTCGGAGTTGCAATGTGGGGACTAATACCCGGGACCCCCACAAGGGGATACCCTGGAAAAGACGCCATTCCTTGTGGCTTCGTAACCACGATGACCAGGTGAAGGTTTGGATACCTTTCTTTACCCCCTGCAGAAAGGATTCGGTCTTCAGACTACCTATGACCTGCTCCGGAGCGAGAATGGATTGCTCGGGAGACACCGTAGGGAGACATGGAGGATTTTGGCGTGAGAGAGCGTCGGCTTTTCTGTTCAATGCCCCGGGACGATAAGTCACCACGAAATGATACTCAGCAAAAAAGAGCGTCCATCTCTTTTGCCTTGGCGTCAGGTGGCGGGCTGACCGTAAGAATTGCAGATTGCGATGGTCCGTGTAGACGGTCACCTGATGACGAGCCCCCATCAACCAATGCCGCCACTCCAAGAAGGCTTCGCGTATGGCGAGCAGTTCTTTCTCCGCGATGGTGTAGTTGAGCTCGGCCGGGCTCAGTTTCCTGGACATGAAGGCCACTGGATGGAGCAGCCCCGTATCCTGCTGGCGCTGGGAAAGAACAGCTCCCACTGCTTCGTCTGACGCGTCGGCTTCCACCAGGAACGGTAGCTCTGGTTGGGCATGGCGAAGGACGGGCGCGGAGGTAAACGCTGTCTTGAGCTGCTCAAATGCCGTCTGGGCTTCTGGTGACCACAGGAAGGGCGTTCCCTTACGGGTTAGCTTGGTTAACGGGGTTACCGTTTGGGAAAAATGTTGGATAAACCTCCGGTAAAAGTTCGCGAAGCCGAGGAAGCTCTGCACGTCTTTCACCGAGGTCGGTTGTGGCCACTCGGCCACGGCTTTGACCTTCTGGTCGGTCATGATCTGCCCTTCGGGGGTGAGCAGGACGCCAAGGAACTCCACGGTGGTTACGTGGAACTCACATTTTGTGAGTTTGCAGAATAGTCGGTGTCGTTCCAGGGCTCCCAGCACGGATCGTACGTGCTCTTCGTGGTCCTTGAGATCCGACGAAAAGATCAAAATATCGTCGATATAGACCACGACGTATTTGTCCAGATAGTCCCTCAATACTTCGTTGAGGAAGTATTGGAAAGCGGCCGGGGCGTTGCAGAGGCCGAACGGCATCACTAAGTACTCGAAGAGGCCGAATCGGGTCTTGAACGCTGTTTTCCACTCATCCCCCGCGCGTACCCGAACCAGATGGTACGCCCCTCGAAGGTCCAACTTTGTGTAAATCCGTGCTCCCCGGACTTGTTCCAAAAGGACGGGAATGAGCGGTAGGGGATACTGATTCCTGATGGTTATTGCATTAAGGGAACGGTAGTCGATGCAGCAACGTAACTCCCCGTTGGCCTTCGGAATAAAAAACAGGGGGGGCGCCGCCGGAGAGCTGGAGGGGCGTATAAATCCCAGCTTCAAGTACTTGTCTATGTACTCTTTGAGATGACAGGTTTCTGGACCGGTAAGAGCATACACCCGGCTGCACGGAACGCTGGCTCCTGGGACCAGGTCAATGCGGCAATCGAATTCCCGATGGGGTGGTAGTTCTTCGGCTTGCTGCTTATCGAAGACCCCGATATAGGGTGTATAGCAGTCGGGGAGGACCACCTCCTTCTCCGCTGCAGTGGCCACATGGTGCGTGGTTCCGTCGCCCTTCCCCAGAGGTTCCTTCATGAGACGGCAACGGGTTTGGCAGAACGGAGAAACGAACGTAACCGTGTTCGTTGCCCAATGTATATGCGGTTCATGCAGCCGTAACCAAGGTAACCCTAGGATGATCCTGCAGCGAGGGGCTTGTATGATATTCAGGGTGAGCCACTCTCCGTGTTCTTTCCCTATTGTAACCCACAGGGGCGGAGTGACCTGTCGAATGGGACCGGATTCCAACTCCTTGCCGTCGACAGCATACACCGTTTCGTGGACGTCTTTGGAACGGAGGGGGATTCGCAGCCTCTCTGCTTCCTCGATATCCATAAAACATCCTGTGGCCCCGGAGTCGATCATGGCTCTCACCTCCAGCGAGCAGTCGTCAACCATCACTTGAGCGGTGATAAACACATGGTCGGGTTCCTGGGTGACGTCGGCTTCCAGCGAAGGGATGAACTGACAGCTTGAAGGCGTCCCTCCTCTTTCCTTCAAGCACGGGGGTTTTCCGCCGGTCCCTCAACGAGATTGGCCGTTGTTTGACTCGTTCGGGGCCTACCGGTCTTCGGGCGCACCGGGCATTCGCGCAGGAAATGGCCCTTCTTCCCGCAGTATAGGCAGAGGCCCTGCTTTCGTCGGTGGTCCCGCTCTGAAAGGGTCAGAGAAGCTCTCACCGTCCCTACCTCCATGGGGACGGGCCCGGATGCTGTAGCGTCCGACAAGCGGGGTGGCTCGTATGGTGAGGATGGCTTGTCCTTTCGTTTATGATCGCCTTTTCGTACCCGAAGGCGATATTTGAGCCTGGACGCCAATTCTATCATGGCCGAGCAGGTGAGTGGCTGGGGGTCGATCTGGGCGATCACGTCCTTCAGCTCCTCCGTGAGCCCTCTATAAAAGATCGCTGTCTGCTTCGTCTCTGGCCAATCGGTTTCTGCCACCAAACGGCGAAAGCTGTTGATGTACCCTAGGAAATCGGAGGGGATCTGCCGTAGGTCGAGAAGATCATGATCGGCTGAAAAGGTGTCCGCTCTACGGTCGAAAGTTCGCTCAAATTCCTGCCGAAAGGAGTCCCAATCGTAGAGAAGGGCATCGTCTCGTCTTACTAAGGGGACCGCCCATTGTGCTGCTTCCCCGGTTAAGTAAGAGATTAGAAATGCTACTCGGGCCTGGTTCGTGGCAAACAGTTTAGGTTTGCAGTGAAAATGGAGTTGTACTTGGGTGAGGAAAACCTGTACTTTCTGGATATCCCCGTGGAACCTCTCCGGAGGGGCCAAGGGGACGTGAGCTGGCATCTCCACCACTACCTGCGGCGTGGCCACAGGAGAGGGCATCCCTGCGTCGAAGGGATTGCGTTGCAGGCGATCCAAACGGCCGTGCAAGGCGACTGAGTCCGCTCTGGATGCCGTTAATTCTAGCTGGATCTGGGTCAACAAGGCCATTACATTGTCTAGTGATGCCATGTTTTTGCGTCAACGAGATCAGGAGGAGAAATATTCGTGGGCCAATGATTCTGTCGTGGTCCCAGTGCTGCTTCTCCTCAGGATCACGTTGATGCTATGTGTGGGCCCCCCGCCCATCCGACCCCTGTCCGGTGCACGTGAAAATACCCTCGGACGAGGAGACAGGTGGGCGAGGGAAGGTCGGGAAGGGACAGCAGGGGAGAGACCTGGAAGAAACAAGAAGACGGGTTAAGCCACAGGCTCCTCTCTACCTCCCCCACACCCCCAACTCGTTCTTCCCCCTACCTGGGGTTTCTGTCTTCCCTATGGCAGCTCTCTGTGAGTCCCTCTCCGTTACTTCACGAAGGGGACGCAGAGAGAGAGAAGGTCTCGCTCGCGCTCCTCGTTCCTTCACGGGGAGGCGCAAGGAAAGGCTTGAGACAGCCTGCGGACTCAGGCGCTGCCACTCACGCCCAGGAACTCCGGGGGCGGAGGAGCGCAGGAGCCGCTGCTGCTTGAGGTTAGCGTCGAAAGTGTCGGGGGCGCTGCCACTCACGCCTGGGAATCCGGGAGGCGGAGGAGCGCCTGGAGGTCTGTGAGAGCGGGTGGCGCTGCCACTCACGCCCCGAGGTCCTGGGGCGGAGGAGCGCCGGGAGGTCCGCAGAAGTAGGTGGCGCTGCCACTCACGCCCGGGAAATCCAGGGGCGGAGGAGCGCCGGGAAGTCTGGAGGAGCAGATAGTGCCTCAGGATCTGCAGAGGCGCGCCGGGAAAACCGCAGCCTGCTTGCCTCCTCAGGGTCGTCGAGAGATCAGTTGTCGAGATATCCACGTCGGGTCACCGGCTGGATGGAAGACAGGGATTTGCGGGACGATGCGGGGGTTTGGTCGTAGCCGTTGGGATTCACTAGTTCGAACGGGAATCATTGGCCCCGCCTACCAGATTGCCGCGCCTCTTATACTTGACCGGGGGCGATGACGTTTCTTCCGGCGGGTGGCCGCGGGGGCTGCTGGGATTTGGAGTCCTTATCCTCGGAGCAGCGCCGTCGGCCCCTGAATCATGACATATGGATAGGCGGCTCCAATTACCTTTTCGGTAATTTGTCTAGGGTCTAACTTCTCCCATCTTATAGAGTAACCATTTTTTTTGTCTAGATGTAAAGTATTCTGGCTTAGAGCACGAGCTATAATCTGTGGAGAAGAGTGTGTAGGATTTAAATGAAGATCTAGGCGGAGGGCCGAATGGTCACTTAGTATGTTGACTAGTACATCGAAATGTCTGACTCTGCTTGCCAGGATGTTTGATATTAGAACATAGTCAACTGTTGTTTCGTGCCCCCTCCCCAGGTATGTTGGTTGGAGCCGGTCTAGAGTTGGTTCCAATTTATTTACTATAATGAGATCCAATGCTGACATGACTTTGTTCAAATACGAACCTAGCCTAGAGTGATT
The DNA here is from genome assembly GCF_964204655.1 of Triturus cristatus. Taxonomy (NCBI): domain Eukaryota; kingdom Metazoa; phylum Chordata; class Amphibia; order Caudata; family Salamandridae; genus Triturus; species Triturus cristatus. Next base: position 320,754,725 of record NC_140592.1, read on the forward strand.
GAAATGGACTATAGGACCATCATGTTCAGCCACCAACCCGCAGATGTTATTACTACTCTGTGGGCAAGGATGCAGGTTGAAATCCCCCCCCCCCATACAATACTTGTGTGGCCTATTTCTCCATAATCCTTTGTCTGCTTGGAGACTTGCATATCTCTAATATTTGTTTGTGCGTCAGCCAATTGCTGAGGTCACACCCATAGAAATCGAGACCAAGAATCAACAGCCACTAAGAAATATTTGCAGGCACCATCTGTTTGGAGTGGTCTGCAGTGATGTAAATAGAGCAAACACAAGGAGATGATGGACCGATCGCTGAAACTTTTCGGACACTCACCCCCAGTCACAGATCTGGGTTGAATCCATCATCGTTCTTTAGCTCACTTTGCCACCCCAGTTCAGACCCCGCCATATGCAAATCAGTCTTGACCCTGTGCCTCATGGGAACAGTCTAGACCGAACTGCGAAGCCAGGTCTTCCCTGGACCGGAAACAAGCATCCTGGGACCGGTTTCGGGGTAACACCCCTCATCAGCCAGGCTAGCTTGAATCCAGTGGCAAAGTGAGCAATGGACATTACGTTTGGGCATATCCTGCCAATTTAGGGCGAACATAGCAAACATAAGGAGATGATGGACGGAGTGCTGAAACTTTTCAGACATTCAACCCCAGTCACAGATCTGGGTTGAATCCATCATCGTTCTTTAGCTCACTTTGCCACCCCAGTTCAGACCCAGCCATATGCAGATCAGTGGTGATGTAAATAGACCCTTAGTAATGGCTTATTTGAAACTAATAGTGGTGCCTGCGGTGGGTGAGCAACAGTGGAACCTCTAATTTGTTGACAAAAGTCACAACAAAGTACAAACTTTCTGGTCTGCTGATTAAAAACTCTGCCACAAGTATAATATCTATAGTAACGAAAATGTAGCTGCCACACCTGCATGTGCAGAATCCAATCCCATATGAGCAGTTATTTTTTATAACCTGTGGTCTCAGTTGGACATCACTCAGTAACCCACCCCAGGAATGCGGGCAAAGGGAGCATTTTGAGAGCTCAACAGATGGGAGTTCCTAGTTGAATAGTCTTTACGTAAGGGCTTGCCACTAGCTGAGGCAGTGAGCACATCCATAACGTCATAATCTATACTTGTATGTGAACGAGGAATCGCAGCCACATATACAGTCTGAACAGACACCTTAGCTGCTTCATCAACCAATGAATTCCACGCAATGTGCATACCAACTCGTTGCTTGCTCAATGTGTGAATTACATGAGACTGTTGTAGGAAGCTGCCTCTGTTTTTACAATACCAAAGTAAGATATAATGTACACAGAGTCCAGGGAGTCTGCAGAGGTATAGCAGAGGCTAAATTAGGTATGTACTAACAGCTGTTTTTGAGGTAGTGTGGGCGAACAGTTAGGCTTATCCAGAGGGTGTGTTAAGCATTTATTGTATTCACTCACTCAAGGCTGATTGGACACACTCGGGTACTGAATCAAGGCCAATTAAGTAAGTATAAAAAACGATATACTTATGTTTTATTTTCTAGAACAAGGAGGTCTTGGTACAGGTAGGTAAAATATGCTTTAAATCATATAACATTTCAAGAAGTGCAATTGGTAATTGATTTGCAATCGGTACAGGTTTGTAGTGGTTCATAAAGCAGTTTAAATTACACAGTAATTACATTTGGATTACTTTTAGATCACATCGACTACTTGGGTTGGTATGCCTAGATACCACGCTGGCAATCTCACAATACAAGATAAGGAAGACTTTTTAAGGTTTGCAGTTTAGTTACCTTTTCTCCATACAAAATAGCAGTTCAACACCTAACATCTTTGGAACAAAAACTCGTAACATTGGTTCCTATAGGAGAAAAATGGTTATCGATTTTACAGGTAAGTCCTTGACTTATGAGTGAGAGTTTTGGTGGTTGGGAGTATTGGTGGTTAGGACCAAGGTTCCCCAAGCTCCAGTTAGGCACTCAAATTGCACCACCAGCAGGATCAGGGCAGCCGGGTGCAGAGGCCCAATGTTAGTCATTGGGGCGAGGGGGCACCTCGGTTGGGGGCTGCTCACAGGCAGGCTACTCGGTCCTGGGAGCCAAGCTCCTAGGGTTAAGGTCAGGGCAAAGGGGGTCTCTGGTCAGCAAAATGTCCACACCACCAGTGGTGCAGGGGCGGCCAAGTGCATATGCTTAGGAGGTGTCAGGAGCCCAATGCAATCCAATGGAGGCTACCGGTTTGGGATTTTGGCTGCAGGCTCGGTCCAGGAAGTCTTCCGAGTGGAACCAACAACAGGGCAGGTAAGTTGGAAGGCTCTGGGACGTAAGCGCACCTCAGGTTCTCTTCTCCAGGGCGCAGGGCAGCCGGATGCAGGGGTGCTTTTTAGGTCTCGCTAGAGTCAGCGCATGCGCTGCTCTTGCGAGAAATTTAGTAGGTGGTTTAAAAGTGCTATCCATGCCGGCCACCAATTGCTATTACACGCACAAGCACGCGCGATGTGCACAGCACTTTTTCCCGTCGCGCGCACAACTCGTGTCACCCCTCGTGTTTTTTATTTTTTTTTATTTCATTTAGCTATATCTGTAGCTGAAAAAGGCATTACACTTTTGTTACCTTGTAGAATATTTTTTTACTTCATTCGGGTCCCAATCCCGCATTCTCTGCACCACATCAGAACATCTTTTGCCTCTCATTAAGGCTTCAACATGCCGATCCAAAGTTAATGGCGAGCAGGTTTCTGTGCAGACAATTTGATTTCAAAAGACGCCGCACTCCTGTGCCATGCATGGACTCGGCAGGCAGGAGAGTTCCTAAGCACCTCCGCGAGCCAAGGTCAATTTGCATGTGAGAGCACTGAGGAGCAGCGCGGAAGGGGTTTAATTGCGTCGATCAAAGGCTAAAGAGAACATCCTCGCCTCTCAGTTAGGAGACCCCTAAACAACTTTTCCTCTCTCAAATGCTGCCCTGTGTCGGAAATTAACAAATCTCATCATTATTTGAACCTTTACCTGTCAGATCAGAAATTTTTTCACTGCCGAATTATAGGAAGGTTCAATCACGTTGTGCCCTGGCAAAAACAACTCTTAAGTTCATTCGTCTCTTTAGAACAACTGTGAAGCTTTCGGGCCAACTGCACTTTCCCTAGGCTGGGGTGAATTACGATTTATGGGTCAGATGATCAGGCTGTTGCTTTGTACTTTAAAACCACAGTTATGATTTTTTCCTAAACTGCGGTCATTTGTAAGTGCTATACATAATAGGCTTAGTGCTACCTAACTTAGTGGTACTCACTTTACCAACCTTGAAAGGGCGGAAGGCTGAGTTGGCCTAGGCAAGTTTCAGACTTGAGACCTGCATGTCCCCACAGATTCCAGCAGCTTTTAACTCAAGACATTTTGTCCTCTACGAACTCCAGTTGCACACATATAGAATGGTTAAAATTACATGTGAGCGAAATTTGTGTAATTTTCTTTTGCGCAATTAAATGAAATTGCAGCAAATGTTTGCGAAATTAAGAGTAATTATGCAAATCCATAATTTCATACCATGTTGTAGCACAAAATGCGTACTTGAGTACATTTTTACATTTCATGATAAAGTGCAAAAAAACACCCGAGCAACAGCTGATCGCATTCTGTTGTTCCTTGGCAATCACAATAAACATTTACCACGAAGGGCGCATTCGCAGTTAATTTTTACCATGAATGATGCGTAATTAAGCAAAGTGGTGTAATTTCAGGCTTAATGTGAAATTCCCCAAATTGCGTGAATTACACCTCTGTGATTTAAATTTCATGAAGGCCTACTACTTAAAGTCAGCAAGTTCAGCAGCTTTAGGTCCACTGTTTTTCAAACGTCACCAATTTAGAAACAGCGCCCCTACTATATCTGTTTCCATGATCAATTGCGCAGTGGGAAGATTTGATTGTCAGCACTTTGTCTTTCAGAAATGAACAGCTCACTCGCACAGGAATTTTCTAAATATAATTTCCACCTCCGAGAGATCTTTTGGTGGCCATCGCAAATTCTGATCAACCTCTCTCAAAGACTTGTACACTGCACACCTACAAAATATAATACAAAGCATGGTTCAAAAGCTAGCACCTCAGATAATCTGCATATGTAAAACACCATGCTCATATAATGCCAGCTTTGAGCAGCTTTGCTGACTCCTCGTTCATCTCGCCATCCAGCCACACATCGTTCTCCTTTCTACCTTCTTCTTTAAATCCATTTATCCTACTCTTCGTCCGTCCATGCATGCATCAATCCATCCCTACCCTCCATCCATCCCCTCCATCAATCCATCTCTCCATCCATCCCTGCCCTCCATCCATCCATGCCCTCCATCCATCCATCCCTGCCCTCCATCCATCCATCCCTTCCCTCCATCCATCCATCCATCCTCCTCTCCATCCTTCCCTGCCCTCCATCCTTCCCTGCCCTCCATCCTTCCCTGCCCTCCATCCTTCCCTGCCCTCCATCCTTCCCTGCCCTCCATCCATCCCTGCCCTCCATCCATCCTCCTCTCCATCCATCCCTGCATTCCATCTACCCCTGCCCTCCATCCATCCTCCTCTCATCCATCCATCCTCCCCTCCATCCATCCATCCTCCCCTCCATCCATCCATCCTCCCCTCCATCCATCCATCCTCCCCTCCATCCATCCATCCTCCCCTCCATCCATCCATCCTCCCCTCCATCCATCCTCCTCTCCATCCATCCATCCATCCCTCCATCCATCCATCCCTCCATCCATCCATCCTCCTCTCCATCCTGCCTGCCCTCCATCCATCTCTGCCCTCCATCCATCTCTGCCCTCCATCCATCCATCTCTGCCCTCCATCCATCCATCCCTGCCCTCCATCCATCCATCCCTGCCCTCCATCCATCCATCCATCCTCCTCTCCATCTATCCCTGCCCTCCATCCATCTCTGCTCTCCATCCATCCTCCTCTCCATCCATCCCTGCCCTCCATCCATCCATCCATCCTGCCCTCCATCCATCCCTGCCCTCCATCCATCCCTGCCCTCCATCCATCCCTGCCCTCCATCCATCCCTGCCCTCCAGCCATCCCTGCCCTCCAGCCATCCCTGCCCTCCAGCCATCCCTGCCCTCCAGCCATCCCTGCCCTCCAGCCATCCCTGCCCTCCATCCATCCATCCATCCCTGCCCTCCATCCATCCATCCATCCACCCATCCCTTCCCTCCATCCATCCATCCATCCTTCCCTGCCCTCCATCCTTCCCTGCCCTCCATCCATCCCTGCCCTCCATCCACCCTCCTCTCCATCCATCCCTGCACTCCATCCATCCTCCTCTCCATCCATCCCTGCACTCCATCCATCCTCCTCTCCATCCCTGCCCTCCATCCATCCATCCCCCTCCATCCATCCTCCTCCATCCATCCATCCATCCTCCTCTATCCATCCATCCATCCTCCTCTCCATCCATCACTGTCCTCCCATCCATCCTCCCCTCCATCCATCCATCCATCCATCCTCCCCTCCATCCATCCTCCTCTCCATCCATCCATCCCTCCATCCATCCATCCTCCTCTCCATCCTGCCTGCCCTCCATCCATCTCTGCCCTCCATCCATCCATCCCTGCCCTCCATCCATCCCTGCCCTCCATCCATCCCTGCCCTCCATCCATCCATCCATCCATCTCTCCATCCATCCCTGCCCTCCATCCATCTCTGCCCTCCATCCATCCTCCTCTCCATCCATCCCTGCCCTCCATCCTGCCCTCCATCCATCCCTGCCCTCCATCCATCCCTGCCCTCCATCCATCCCTGCCCTCCATCCATCCCTGCCCTCCATCCATCCCTGCCCTCCATCCATCCCTGCCCTCCATCCATCCCTGCCCTCCATCCATCCCTGCCCTCCATCCATCCCTGCCCTCCATCCATCCCTGCCCTCCATCCATCCCTGCCCTCCATCCATCCATCCCTGCCCTCCATCCATCCATCCCTGCCCTCCATCCATCCATCCCTGCCCTCCATCCATCCATCCCTGCCCTCCATCCATCCATCCATCCCTGCCCTCCATCCATCCATCCTCTCCATCCATCCCTGCCATCCATCCTCCTCTCCATCCATCCCTGCCATCCATCCATCCATCCCTGCCCTCCATCCATCCCTGCCCTCCATCCATCCCTGCCCTCCATCCATCCCTGCCCTCCATCCATCCCTGCCCTCCATCCATCCCTGCCCTCCATCCATCCCTGCCCTCCATCCATCCCTGCCCTCTACCCATCCATCCCTGCCCTCTACCCATCCATCCCTGCCCTCTACCCATCCATCCCTGCCCTCTACCCATCCATCCCTGCCCTCCACCCATCCATCCCTGCCCTCCACTCATCCATCCCTGCCCTCCACCCATCCATCCCTGCCCTCCACCCATCCATCCCTGCCCTCCATCCATCCATCCCTGCCCTCCACCCATCCATCCCTGCCCTCCACCCATCCATCCCTGCCCTCCACCCATCCATCCCTGCCCTCCACCCATCCATCCCTGCCCTCCATCCATCCATCCATCCCTGCCCTCCATCCATCCATCCCTGCCCTCCATCCATCCATCCCTGCCCTCCATCCATCCATCCCTGCCCTCCATCCATCCATCCCTGCCCTCCATCCATCCATCCCTGCCCTCCATCCATCCATCCCTGCCCTCCATCCATCCATCCCTGCCCTCCATCCATCCATCCCTGCCCTCCATCCATCCATCCCTGCCCTCCAGCCATCCATCCTCTCCATCCATCCCTGCCATCCATCCTCCTCTCCATCCATCCCTGCCATCCATCCATCCATCCCTGCCCTCCATCCATCCCTGCCCTCCATCCATCCCTGCCCTCCATCCATCCCTGCCCTCCATCCATCCCTGCCCTCCATCCATCCCTGCCCTCCATCCATCCCTGCCCTCTACCCATCCATCCCTGCCCTCTACCCATCCATCCCTGCCCTCTACCCATCCATCCCTGCCCTCTACCCATCCATCCCTGCCCTCTACCCATCCATCCCTGCCCTCTACCCATCCATCCCTGCCCTCCACCTATCCATCCCTGCCCTCCACCCATCCATCCCTGCCCTCCACCCATCCATCCCTGCCCTCCACTCATCCATCCCTGCCCTCCACTCATCCATCCCTGCCCTCCACCCATCCATCCCTGCCCTCCACCCATCCATCCCTGCCCTCCATCCATCCATCCCTGCCCTCCACCCATCCATCCCTGCCCTCCACCCATCCATCCCTGCCCTCCACCCATCCATCCCTGCCCTCCACCCATCCATCCCTGCCCTCCATCCATCCATCCATCCCTGCCCTCCATCCATCCATCCCTGCCCTCCATCCATCCATCCCTGCCCTCCATCCATCCATCCCTGCCCTCCATCCATCCCTGCCCTCCACCCATCCATCCATCCATCCCTTCCCTCCCCTCCACCCATCCATCCCTTCCCTCCATCCATCCGTTCCCTCCATCCATTCCCTCCATCCATCCATTACTGGATCTACTTGACACAGGAAACTCCCCTCTTTTTCCGTGATCCATTCATTGTGTACCGCTTCCTCAACAACGGACACTATCTCCTTCCTGATGTACTCAGTCGGATCTCCTCTCAGAACGCTGTAATTCCTCCTTTCGGCGAAGAACCTCAGACATTCCGTCTTGTAGGCAGTCTTACTCTGGACAACAATTGCTCCCTCCTTGTCTGCTGGTTTGATCACCAGGTCTTGGTTGTTCCCAAATTCCTCCAGAGCTTGCTTCTCTGTGTTTGTCAGGTTCTTGGAAGTAGAATTATTGGGTCTTGCAAGTGCTTCAACCTCATGAATCACAGCCTGCTCAAATGTTTGCACCTCTATTGGGAGGGACCCCACATTCGGTATAAACTTGGATCTGGGACGAAAAGTGGTGTCCCCTCTTTGTTCCTCTCGTAGTTCCGCTCTCTCTTCCCTGTCCCCAAAGAAAACTCAGTCTAATATTGCAGAAAAATGCCGCCAATTCTTGGCGAATTCTGAAGACATCAAGAGTATTGGTGGTTACAAAACCCAAACCCTTGTTGAGCAATGCCTCTTGGGTGTTCGTAAGTGGAGTGTCTGTGAGGTTCATCACCAAGGAGGTCATTCCCTGCTCGTGCCTGGCGATGGGTTCCTCGCCATACTCCTGGTGACCCTCTGTTCGAAGTCCTCCCACTGCACCCCCGTTGTTCCCTCTGCTTGCCTCTGCCTCTCCCTAAGAAACGGATTGGGCATCTGGGGGAACTGTGTCACTGGGCCACCCTGCATTCCTGGGAATTGTTGCTGATACAGAGGGAGCCATCCAAAGTTGTTGCTTGGGTAGTTTGGGTATACCGGGTTGAACTTGGGGCGGAGCCTCCGGAAAAAAACCCTCCCTCTGCCCCTCCTCCAGGGTTTCCTTATGTAGTCATTATCATCACTACTGGTGCCGGTCCTATCTGAGAATCTGCCATCCCTGTTATGGCCTTTCTTCAATTCATTTTCTTTTTTCTTGATGTACTCCTCCGTAATGTAGGGGTAGACCTTTTCCCTAGAAAACTTCTTCAGATCTTTTTGCAGTTTGTCCACCTTAGATCTCAATAGGTAATCCTTATACTCCCCAATCTCATTGTTAGTGTCCTCCAATTTCTTTATAAAGGTAGCCGAAAGAATATTGGTTTTGATACTCTGTTCATTAGCCTGGATTTTAATGTAGAAGGCGTCGGCTGTCCTTTTGGCTGTATTAATGATGAGGATAGTCCTTTTCCAGGCTATCGGGGACCAATCTTTTTGGAAGACGGGGCCTTCCAGGAAAATCAGGAGCTCGTTGGTAAGCAGTAGGCCCCTGGGGGCAGCATTACCCCTCTGGTATTCTGTCAAGATCGCCCCATGTAAAATGGTTTTAACATGGGAACTTTTCAGTTCCAGAAGAGTGTCCCACCCTTCTCCCTGGGTCAGGTCCTGATTGATGGTTGTGTCTCCTAGCAAGGACGGACCTGTGAGGATAACTGCCACTGTATCATCCCCATAGGCCAAACCCTGATCTTCTGCCACGGCCCCACGATGTATTCCCATATGGGTCTCACTCTTGTCGGTTTGACAGTGACCGGGGTATAAAAACAACAACTCCTGCGGCTCCGTGGCCGCGCTACAAATTAACTCACACAGAAAAAGGGGGGTGGGAGGATTCTGTCTCGCTTCGACCTCCTTAAACAACTATGAAACCACAACATAGAAGAGGGACTGTGTACACGTATTGCTGTAAACCAAATGAGTGGGGGAATCACACAGGGGTGTTAAAACTGCCCTCACACACAGCAAACTGTGTCATGCTTCATCATAGGGCTGCTAACACACCTTTGCGCAGACCAACGCTGGAGGTGGAGCAATAGGGAGGGGGAAGACAATACAACAAATAAATGACAATAATCTGGGATCACAAGTGAAAATAGGTGCATAGACAGAGATACAAACTGGCCACAGGGAGTCCCTCTAACAATTTTAATACAGGGTACCCTGTCCAGAGTAGAAATCGTCATGCCAGGACCAGTGGATGGTGGTATAGAAAACTTATGAGTTACCCACCCCTCCACTCTGCAAAAACCATCAACATGTTTCAGCCGGCAAAATCAAATACTTCGACTTTCATCAGGACTCACTATGAAATGATCTCAAAGGTACTAACCCTACCTCCTTTAATCCAGGGGTGAAGGAAAGAAACCCTTTCTGAGTAACTACTCAGAGAACGTATGGTAGAGCGACTTGCTCTCCAAAAGGAACCCGTAAAAGAATCAACAAGCACACGTGGCAAAGAGAGATATAGCGCAGCTTTGGGGTTCCCAACGGCCTCCCACCGTGTCCGTATGGAAGGAGAACATGGACTGGTGCATGTTCAGGGAGAAGATGGTGTATGTGGCTCGTGGTAAACCGGGGGCGTGGGGTAGAATCTGGGGTCAGTGGAATGTGTATCGAGGGACTGTCTGTTCTCCCCCCCTGGTGGATACGTCTGAGGTTGCCTTGTCCCCCTGATCCTTGAGGGTTCCTTGCTTAATTTGTTCATCTGAGTATAGATTTGGTTTTCCCGTGGCCCCCCCCTCCCTCTCAGACCCCCTTTTTATTGACCACCCTAGGGTGGTCGGGTGTGGAGTTCCCCTGCTGTGGTTAGACGCCCTTTCAATGTTTTTCGCCTTGCTTTTTGTTTTTCTTTACTTTTGTTGATATTTATGTAAAAAGGGTGTATCCTGACATCCCTTATGTGCAGTCTGATCTCCTGTAATTTAGCGGAGCCCCTGTGGGCCAGTCATTGTTTTTGAACTGCTTGATCATTTCTGGATACTAGCGGCCGGCCCAGGAGGTTGTAGGCCCGTGCTTGTACCTTTTTTCTCTGCACAATAAACTTAAAAAAAAAAAAAAAAAAAAACAAGCACACGTGTAAACTAAAAAGTGCTGTGCCCTCTGTGCAGTAAATAGTAACAACTAAAGTGATGTGACCCCCCCCCCCAATAAAAACAACAAAAATTACAAGGGCGTAATGATACCAGCTCAGGACTTATCGGAGTGATAATGCACCCGGCGGTATACATAAATTTATATTTAGGTCCCAGACAAAATGCGCTTATAGCACATGTAAGTAACTCAGATAATACCAATATTACTGATGAAAATCGGGCATCGTAGCTAGGGGAACTGAAATGCCATTGTGCATAATGTGACGCTCACCAAGTTCATTTGAAATCTAAACTTGAACTGGCGGGGAGCGAGGACAGCTCCCTATAGTCACACTCTGCGGGAAATGAGGATAAAAAAACACAATGGATGAAACAATTAAATGGAGCATTTGTGGTAGACCATACAACTCCACAATGTAGCCGGAGGGCAGGTCAGGATGGCCCCACATATGCTGCGTAGTGAAACCGTAACCCTTGTAGGGAAGAGGTGTGGCGCCGTGGCCAGGGCGACTGACTCCGGAATTTGGGGATCATGGTTTGATCCCCGGCGCCGGCGGCAGATTAGCCCAGCACCATGTGACTCTGGGCAGCAGCTTGCTTAATCTTCCCGACGGCCCCCAGCGCCTAGAGACCCTTACGGGTGATTGTTCGCGCTTTACAAATGTGGATTATTATTATTATTGTGTTATAACAATGAAAATTACTGTTAGCAGCCCTATGATGAAGCATGACACAGTTTGCTGTGTGTGAGGGCAGTTTTAACACCCCTGTGTGATTTCCCCCACTCATTTGGTTTACAGCAATACGTGTGCACAGTCCCTCCTCTATGTTGTGCTTTCACACCGCTATGTGTGCCATGTCGATTCTTCATTTTTCCCTGCACCAAAACACGAGAGAGAGGGAGAGGGAGAGGGAGAGGGAGAGGGAGAGGGAGATTTGGATGGTACACGAACTCTAAAGGTGGTACAGTATGTGTTGCAGCACTTAAAGTCCCTCCCTGGTCATTGTGCCCATGGTACCTTTTACAAGGGTCTTACATGTGGCCAGGGCGATTGACTCCGGAATTTGGGTATTATGGTTCGATCCCCGGCGCCGGTGGCAGATTAGCCCAGCACCATGTGACTCTGGGCAGCAGCTTGCTTAATCTTCCCGACGGCCCCCAGCGCCTAGAGACCCTTACGGGTGATTGTTCGCACTTTACAAATGTGGATTATTATTATTGTGTTATCACAAAGAAAATTACTGTTAGCAGCCCTATGATGAAGCATGACACAGTTTGCTGTGTGTGAGGGCAGCTTTAACACCCCTGTGTGATTTCCCCCACTCATTTGGTTTACAGCAATACGTGTGCACAGTCCCTCCTCTATGTTGTGCTTTCACACCACTATGTGTGCCATGTCGATTCTTCATTTTTCCCTGCACCAAAACACGAGAGAGAGAGAAAGAGAGAGAGAGATAGAGAGATTGATTGAGATTGATTGATTTAAGGTACACAAACTCTAAAGGTAGCACAGTATGTGCTGCAGCACTTAAAGTCCCTCCCTGGTCATTGTGCCCTTAGTACCCATGGTACCTTTTACAAGGGTCTTACATGTGGCCAGAGAGGTGCCAATTGTGGGTACAAAGTTACCGTTCTGGGAAAGAACACAGGCCCAGGGAACCTGATTGGCAGGGACCCAGGGCACATCAAGTCAAAGTGTATCAGAAATCTGTCAAAAAGTGGGGGGGGGGGGTTACTGCAGCAGAAACCCACTTTCCTACACCTGTGGCAATGCTTTCATCTTTTAGAGCTGCCACCTTTCCCGAAACAAACTTATACTTTATATAATTTCCTTTAGAATCTTTGAATCCATTCAGTCGCCAATAAGGTAAATTATCATTGAAGGCCTATAAATATGGGAAATTCTGAATCCATATTCTGCAAAGCAAGAACCAAAGCACTCAATTCTGCCCGCTGAGCGGTACAGTTACCTAAAGTTTTTGTATATGTCTTTTGTGCCTCAAATACACCATCTTTCATGACACCATTAACTGCAGCACATGCAGCTGAGTACTTGTCTCAACCGCTGGCTGGGCTGGAACCGCTGCATAAATTATGAAAACATTCTGATCTAGAAGCAAACTTTCAGTAGAAATGATGTATTCTTGTTCATATTGGAGTTATTCCTGTATTCTCACATTCGGGTAAAAAATGTAATCAACATCTGTAGCTGTCAAGGAAGTGGCCCACTGAATCCATCTAGTATGCAGGGCTTTTGTGTTTGGTATACTGGAGTTGGTGACAGCCTCTAAGGCTGGAACAAGAGACACAACAATAATATGTCTCCCGTGTGCCAATAAACGTTCCTTCAATACAGCTATTTGAACGGTCGTCAAAAGAATTTGTCGATGCAAAACGCACTACCGTGTTGGAATAGCAGTGTGATTTATAAGCAATCTGCACTGTTTCTCCTTCGTTAAAAACAAATGTCAGTGTTCAGATTCAAGCATTCCTGCCTGTAAATTCTGAACAATATCAGTCTACGATCTTCTCGACCCTCTCCCTCCCCCACCCCCAGTCTGACAACTTGTCTGGAAGGTCCTGCAAGGAACGAGAGGGACGTGTATCAGAATACTGATACGTAACAGGCTGTTTAATTTTATCACAGTCACACAAATTAGAACAGTTACTGGAAGAATCCTGTAGAGAATCAGTCTGTGTTTTAGTTCTAGTTTTATTCTTTATTTCTATACCAGCATTCTTTTAGAAGACTCAGGTGCCCACTTAGTAGAATTAGCTTCTGACTTACCTTTAATGTGTGGCTTATCTGATAGACTACTAGCCGCAGATTCCTTCACGTAGAATTATCCCCAGGCGTGAGACTGGATCCGGAAACTTATTGCCACAGCATGCCTGCGCGCCAGGAGCGGGGCGACATCACGCGACTTCGCCCAGGCGCCGTCCGCGTACGTGACGTCAGTGAGGTCACATAAGACCCGCCCCGGCGCGCCCACGTCAGTTTTTTCCTTTTCCGCGTGCAACACGGATCCGATCCTTGCTTACGGGCCTGTTTAGGCCCCTTTTTTCTTCCATTTTTTTTAATGGAACAGTGTGCGAATGGCTTCGGGCTTTAAGACTTGCACGTCTTGTGGGCATCTTATGTCTGCGACGGACCCACACCTCATTTGTATGTGTGTGTTTGGGGGAGGATCACGGCACCACATGCTGTAACAGTTGAAGCCGAAGTCGCGGCGGGAGCGCCGGATGAAACTTCTCTCGGCGCGTATCTCCAGGTCGATGTCCTCCCTCTGTCTGCTTCGACGGACGGCTTCAGACTTGGCCGTGGTCGTCATCCTCGCCTTTCTCCGATGTCACGTGAGCGTCGCTCCCCGGTGGGTAAGTGTTGCAGTTTGTCCCCGGGGGCTGGTTTCTGGCCTCCCAGGGGCGTGGACTCTCCGCAGGTGATGCGGCCCGCATGTTGTCCTATCCACCAGTGTTGGGGCGTCAAGAGTCCAAATGGAGACCTACGCGGCGGCTTTGCTGGCCTCGCTGGCGTCTCCTCCTCCTTCTCCTCCTGGGGCGTCGGCGGATTCCTCGCTCTGCGCAGGGCCCTCTGCTGCACCTCCAGTGGCTCCGGCCACGACTGGTTCAGATCCAGGCTTGTAGGATGTGGTACTGTTGGGGTGCGGCTCCTCTGGGACATCTCCTTCAGGCCACGGCGTCTCTGCCTCTCCGCAAACTCACGCGGGGGTCCCTGTGGTGTCCCGGGAGGTCGCCAGGGCTCAGGTCGCATCCCGAGTTTCTCTCGATCCTTTGACAGGGTGGTCCTGTCTAATGCTGAGGTGACGCCGCTACGGCACCGGCAGCAGCTGGACCGTGCGGAGCCACGGAGGTCGATGGACCCTCCTCGTCCCGCTCGAGGCCAAGGGGAGACCCCTCGTCCCTATCCGGGCCCCTCTCATCCCTCCACACAGGTGGCTGCCTCGTCGGAGGTTGAATCGTCCCTGGCGACGCCGCATGGGTTGCCAAGCGATCTTCGCCTCATTCTGGGCCGTGACTGTCGGAGGGCTTCGTGCCACTCCCCAGGCCCGTCTCGTTCCCCCGCGCAGGTGGCTGCCTCGGCGGGGGTCGGGTCGGCATCACTCCGGCGCTGCCCCGGGTCCGGTGCGGCTTCAGTTCTACTCCGGTCTCCACTCCGGTCCCCGGTGCGGGGTGACTTGGAGGTCCCTTGTCAGGCGACGCCAGCTGGTGCCGATGTCCTACATCAGGCAGTGGATTCTACGGCTCCACGTAGGGGTTGTACTGCGGATTCGTCTTCGGACGCTCCTTCTCCGGAGGCATGCATATTGGTGTTGTCCTCCCCGGAGACTGGTCGCCGTGTGGTGTCTTTTTTCACCGGCATCGAAGGGCGGCTCCCCGCCCTTCCTGGGGCAGAGGTGATCGTCGGAAGAGCGGCAGGTCCCTCATTCTTTGGCTCCTTCTGACTTCCAGGTGTAGCCCTTGCCCGCCCCGCTTGGCCTTGGGGACAGCCGCCTTAGTTTGCAGCCGTCGCCCACGGAGGAGTTGATTTCTCCACCGCGGGCCCTACGGAGGCGGGTGCGGCCTTCGCTCACGCGGTGTCCACGGCTGTGGGCATCCTGCGCATGGGTGACCCGGTGGCTCACTTTCCGGCGGACCATCTATTGGAGGTCCTCTACCAGGGCTCTGGTGGGAGGGAAATCTTACTTCCCTTTGAAGGTTCGCTCCTTTCTTCCCTGACGGGGGCTTGGAAGCGTCCTGCCTCAGAGGACCCGGTGCCTAAGCATCTTCTGCACCGGCACCTCACGGCGCCGCGTGACCCGGCATGTCTTTCCCTTCACCCCTCAGCCGCCAGTCCCCTTTTGCGGACTGCTTTTCCCTCCCTGCCGCCGCTGTTGACTCCGCCGTCCCAAGAGGCCCGCTGGCTGGACTCTTGTTCGCCTCGACCAGCGCGGCCCTGCGGGCCCTTAACACCTTGTGTGTGCTGGCTAGGGCCTCCTCCTGTTTGTTGGACTCAGTGGAGTCTCTGGGATCTGCAGCGTCCCAGGAGTCTGGCCTGGTGGACTTATGGTATCATGCACTGGATGGCCGGGAGCTTGCGGCGTTTATTCTCCGCTTCACTCTGGACATCTCGGAGGTGCTGGGTCGGGCCATGGCTTCCTCTGTCGTTCTCCGTCGCCATGCTTGGCTTCGGGACTGAGTATTCCCTGAGAATATTCGGGAGCGACTCATCGACCTTCCGTTTGATGGCAGCCTGTTGTTCCATGCCCTGGCCGACACCGCCATCCAAAGGCTCTTGCCAGGGCTCCGTCCCCCTCCTCCGCCTTATCCTCCTCCGTCTCATCCTCAGTGACTTCTGAGTTGGGTTGATTCTGGGCCTTCTTAGGCCGGCTGTTCTGACTGTGCTGTGTGTTTTCTAGCCGTTACGTCCTTCCTTGGGACTTTTGCATTGTTGGCTGCTGGACGGCTCTTGTGTTGATTGTGTGTGGTTCTGCAGGAGTTGTTGCGCAGACTTGGCTCTAAGATTGGGTCTTCTGCTTTGTTTGGGCTGCTTGTCAAGCCTTCAGCGGGGGTGTTTCTTTCCCCGTGGCTCTTTTGTTTTTTCCTCTGCGATGGAAGTTCTTCCAAAGAGTGTTCCCATATCTTGGGACTTAACGTACCCTATGTGGGGTAGTGGTAGCTGTCATATGGCTTGCGCTTTGCTAGAGGGTTCGGGTGCCTGTTCTCCATGGCGTTTAGGTAGGTTGCTTTTGCTTCCTGAGGTCGTGTGCGCGGCCACTCGTAGTGGTGGCCCGGGCATCTCCTCATCTCCCTGCTCCTGTCCTGAGGTCTGGGAGGATCCTGTGTTCTCCCTTGCTAGGCGTCGCCTACTCGGCCTTCCTGGGGCCTCGGGCTGTTCTTCTTGCTTCTGGCTTTGACTGCCGGCACTGTTCTGGCTGGCAGGCTGCTTTCCATCTGGAGTGGGTTCGCCTTCTTTTCCCTAGTTTCCTTGGGTCCTCTAGGCTTCTTCTTCTTCCGCTTTCCTGTCTTGGCATTGGGTGTTAGCTGTGTTGCCTTGTGAGGGGAGGGGAGAGGGGTGCTTCGGCCTCTCAGTCCTTGCCCTTGGTTCCTCTGCTGTGAATGTACGGGCCTCTTCAGCCTTCTTTCGCTCCTACATCCCCTTGGAGTCGGTGGGGTTCTGCTTGTGGGGGTTCCCTTGGCCTGGCAGGGGCGAGGTTCTACCTGGTCCACAGCTCTGGCCCCCTGTGGGGCCCTCTGTTCTGCATTGGCTGGTGGGGTTCTTTCGCAGACCCTCCTTCCCAGGGGGTATTGCTAGGGTATCTATTCTACGTGAAGGAATCTGCGGCTAGTAGTCTCTATCAGATGTACGAGTAACTTACCTTCGGTAACGATGTATCTGGTAGAGACAAATCTAGGGCATGGGCTGTTCCATGTTCAGTTCGAATCTGTTTAAGCACTTCAGGGAAAACAGCAATTGAAGAAGTTCAATGACTAATAGTGTAGAGGGAAGCAGTTCCCCACCTATTATACTCGACTGGGGGAACCCTACCAAGTGGAAGACACATAGTGTGAATTCTAAATTTATCTTAGGGTCCTGTATGGGGAAAAACTGCCTCAAGCTGAATTATTTTTTGTGCTATCCAAAACTCAATCTCATCACGTTTGGCTGGGATCTTAAATATAATGGCATGAATATTAATTGGCCTAATTGCAGGCACAGCGCCTGTCCAGCTTGAGGAGCCCTTGCTGGCACAATAGTCAATATACTCTTATTGTACTGCATCAGATGTCCATACAGTCTATTCAAATGGTTCAAGAGAAGAAGCCTATCTTGCATGTTAAAAGGGTGTATATCTTGCTAAGATTGGCCAGGTTGTCCCATTTATTACTGAGAGTGCCCAGTTGTACATTTTGAAGTGTATGTGGGAGGGAGCCTTGGAACCAATTGTGATATTTCTGGTAAGTTAATAGTACTACTAAATGCTCATAAGGTCTAAATACTCCTGGAACAGCAGCCTCATCATGTGTGTGAAATGTTTGTAACTTTGCAACAACTGCAGGAAAAATAAGCCAGGAATAAATAAAAAAATATCGCATTTATATGCTTTGTGACCCTCAACCACAAAGATAACATCTCCACCGCTATGGACGAGCCTGTATCTAGTTAAATGCCCAGAAAAGGGGCAAGTTAATTATCGTGTGATGTTCCCAAATATAAGATGGTTCTAGGATTTCATACCATGCACATTCACTGTTGTATATTTTGCACTGATGTTTGTTGTTCGATAAGTTCCCTACCTTGCATGATTGTTTCTACTGTTTTTGTGTGCTAGAACAGCACAGCAGTATGGGAGGACGGTGGCTGAGTACCCGGATGTGTTTTGCCTTAGAGGCCCACCTCCTTCCTGTGTGTGGGTGTCTTTATGGCTTTAAATATGGGGGTTCGTCCATATGCCCAACACACGCTTGCTAAATCTGGAGTTTTGCAGTTTTTCCCCATTTATGCAGTGGAACACTGCTGATTGTCACACAGCTCTGTGTGAGTGTTTGTAAATCCGGGCCCCATGCTGGTAATTCTTTCCTGTCAGTAAGAGGAGCTCCTGTTTCATTTGAATCCAAATAGCCTACTTGAATAAGTGAACAGAGGTCAGAGTAGGTTGCATGTGTGCTGAGACCTTTATACTTTATAAGTATGAAAAGTGTTCTCTGAAAGATGTGAAGGACTTCATAGTGACACAATTGTAGACCACTGTCTATTGGAAGAGTACCTGGCTTTATGACCAGAGCTACCCACTTTGGAAATGGGGAACCAGGTTCGAGTCTTTGCGTCGGCTCAACATCCCATGATTCTTGGCATATAATCTAGGACCAGATGTACATACATTTGGTTGCAAAATGAAACCTGTTTTGTTAAAGGAAAAAGGGATGAGTTTATGGTTTAAATCTTTTTATTGACATTTCAAAACACACATAAAAACATTGACAGATGGAATTATCAGCACCCTGTGGACTTAGAATGAGTGACAGGGCCATTTACCATGGAGACATGGAATGAGTACTGGGCCTCTGCCCTAACTGAGAAGACAATACAGAGTCCCAGCGAGGATACCATCAAACGGAAGACTCAAAAACACCCCCCTTCCTCCCCCCCCTCTCTAGCCCCTACCCACCCCCTCCCCTTGTTCCACGTCCATCAACCCAGCCCGCCAACTGTCTCTTCAAGTCTTTATCCCTACTCCTCCCCCTGCTGATCTGATAAGCGCAGCAAGCGCAAATAGCGAGGGCAAGTAACCTCTCGAAATTCGGAGGACAAAAGCACCAGAAAGGGTTTCCCCAACTCCCCATACTTGGTGCCCTCCCCCGCCAACATTAGCCTAAGTTTCTCCAGGCCAAGGACATGCCACAAACGGTATAGCCAGCCTGTGAAGGTCGGAATGGTGGGGGTGCGCCAGTGAATAAGTATGTTCTGTGTCGCTGAACCCAGTGCAATGGCCATCTGTCGACCTCTGCGCGATTTAAGCGGGTAGGTCAAAGGATTTGGGAGGCCTAACAGTGTGTACGCCGGGAAGCGCGGTATCGCTGTATTAAAATGCTTGTCCACATCATCTAGCACCTGGGTCCAGTATGACTGGATATGTTCACATTTCCAGAGTAAATGAATAAGGGTGCTTATCTGATCACAACCCCTCCAGCATTTTGCGTCCGTCGTCCGATCCATAGCGTGTAGGCGTTCCGTGGTGTAGTACCAATATGTCACTACCTTTTGTAAGGGTGTCTGTAAGCCCCATGTGGTAAGCTGAATGTCGGGCCCTATAATAAATACCCTCCCACTCCTTGTGAGTCAATGTTCTACCCAACTCGTCCTACCAGAGTTGTAAGCGTGTGTAAATCGAACTTGTAGCATCCTGTATAGATCCGAGATTAGCTGTTTGTCCGATGTACGCGTTGGAAGCCATCGTTCGTATTGGGAAAGTCGACTATCTGCAAATAGACGGACCCGCTCGTCAAGCACCCAATGGCGAACCTGTAGGTACCTGAGCCTCTCCGCCTCAGACAGCCCATATTCCTGCTTGAATTGCTGGAACGGAAGAACTCCGGCTGCATCGTACATATGATATAAAAATCGGCATCCCGCCGGTTTCCACCCGACGAAGGCCACCAAATCCATCCCCGGGGAGAACTCCAGATTATCGAACAGAGGAGTAAGCGGGAAGGTAAAGGTGGTGAGTTCATAGGAAACATTGGTGCGGTCCCACACTTCCAGAGGGACACGGGTGATATATGAAGCGTACAGATTAGGGGGCCGATGTTTGCGTAGGAAGGGGATTTCCTGCAAAGGCCGTGCTGCTACAGCTTGATCTTGAAACAGCCAATGTTTCTCCGACTCCCAACGGCTCCATTCCACCAAGTGACGTAACTGGGCAGCTTGGAAGGTGAGCTGAAGGTCGGGAATCCCGAGTCCACCGCTTTCGGGTGGGAGAGTGGACAGTGACCGCTTCATGCGCTGCTTCCGACCGTTCCAGATAAACTGGGCAAGCTCTGATTGAGTCTGCTGTATCCAGCCGATGGGCGGATGTAGAGGGATAGTGCGGTAGAGGA
Organism: Triturus cristatus; assembly: GCF_964204655.1. Lineage (NCBI taxonomy): Eukaryota > Metazoa > Chordata > Amphibia > Caudata > Salamandridae > Triturus > Triturus cristatus. The sequence goes on from NC_140592.1 coordinate 320,774,780, forward strand.
TCTGAGGCAGGATGGTCATCTTGACCGCCGCAATTTTGCCCAACCAAGAGAGGGGATAATGCTTCCACTGACCGAGTTCTCTGTGGATCTTCCGATGCAAGGCTGCGGAATTGAGAGTAACCACCTGTGGAAGTGTGAAGGCCAGCTGAATCCCCAAATATGGGACCGTGGCCCCCGCCCACTGGATGGGGAATGAGCTCTGCAAGTGCTCCCAGGTGAGCCAAGACAAGGAGAGACTACGAGCTAACGACTTGTCGGCATTCACCTTAAACCCCGCGGCCTGCGCAAAGGTGTCCAAGTCCGTCAGGCAAGCCGGCAGCGCCTCGCGCGGGTTGGATAAGGATAGCAGCACATCATCCGCGTAGAGGCTTATGGTATGGACATACCCCCCAAACTTTATCCCAGAAATCGCTGAGTTTTACCTAATCCTCTGGGCCAGAGGTTCCATATAGGCTGCAAAAAGCAGAGGCGACAACGGACACCCCTGCCTCGTGCCCCTCTCTATAGGGAAGCTGGAGGACGTGTGGCCATTCACCCAAACCAAAGCCGACGGGAACTTGTAGCAGTTGAAAATGTGGGTGCGAAATTTCTCTCCCAGTCCCATCCGTATCAACACCTGCTCCAGGTAGGGCCAATGGACGCGATCGAACGCCTTTTCGCCATCGATCGTGAGCAGTATATATTCTCCCGCCGTACGGAAGGCCTTCTCGACAAGATGTAGAACACGCTTTGTGTTGTCAGGTGCTTGACGCTCCGGGATGAACCCCACTTGGTCCGAGTCTATAAGACCAGGCATATAAGGTGCAAGCCGACTGGCTAATATCCCCGTGTATATCTTAAGATCGACGTTGAACAGCGAAATAGGACGGTATGCCCCACATCGAGTCTTATCTTTCCCTGACTTGAGGATAACTGCTATAAAAGCCTCTAAGGGGTCCAAGGGAATCGCTCCCGCGGCCTAGAAGGAATTGAATAGTTGGGTGAGGAGAGGCGCTAACAGATTACAAAACTTCTTGTAAAAAATAGCTGAAAAGCCATCCGGCCCTGGGGCTTTCGCCAGTTTCAGCCGGGAAATGGCGGCGATTACCTCGTCCGTATGAATGTTTCCGTCTAGCTGGTCTGCCTGAGGTTTAGTCAAAGCTGAGAGTGTGACAGAGTCAAGAAAGGCGGATCCATTAGCCTCATCTAACTGAGAGCTAGTATAGAGGTTAGCGTAGAAGTCGCGGAACGCTTGGGCTATGACCCCATCTTCCAAAACTCGCGTGCCATCTTCTTTACAGATCTCGCGTACCCCCTGGCGTTGCCGGACCTCCCGGAGCTTGTGGGTGAGAAGGCACCCGCACCTGTCCCCCCCCCCCCAGTATAATAGGCATGTCGCAATCTCAGGGCAGCAAACTCCGCTCTATCTTGATCGAGAGCCGCAAGTTTGTGCCGTACTGCTTTGAGCTGGCGCCACACTCTGGTGTATCTGCTCCAGTTCCCTTGTTTTTTGGGTGAGATCATCCCGTTTGCGTCTGCGTTCTAAATTGTCCGTGGCCGAAATAGCTATAAACTCTCCCGAGGACTGCCTTCAGCGCTGTCCACTGTGTCGCTAATGTTGTATCAGTGTTGGCATTATGAGAAAGGAAGTCAGTGATGGATCGTCGGATCTGCGCTACTATGTCTTCACAGTGCAGAAGAGTGTCCCTAAGACGCCACACCCTGTCTGGCCGTGCTACGGGTGGTAGGGTCAGAGTGGTGAGCACCGGAGCGTGGTCGGAAAGGGAAGCCACCCCTATCTCAGCCCCTGATGCCATCGCTCCTACCGATGTAGAGGCCAAGAGGTAATCTAGTCTGGCATATGTCTTGTGGGCATGAGAATAATAAGAGAATTCGCGACTATGTGGATGGAAGCTACCCCTTAAGTCACACAACCCCAAGTCGAGTAAACGGTCGAGTCCCGCTGGCTAGAGCGCACAAGTCTGGTGTGTGCGTTGGCTAGATCTGTCCTGTATGTTGTCAAAAACAAGATTTAAATCCCCACCCAGGATATTATTGCGGTCATTCGTGGCCGTGACTTCTGTAATAGTGGAATGCAAGAATTGTTCCTGACCCTCGTTAGGGGCATAAAGAGAGCCAATGGTGAAGGTCGAGGCGCCCAAAGCAAATCTATAAGTTAATAACCGGCCCCTAATTTCCGCCTCTTTCTGCAGGACGTCCCCCTTATACCGCTGGGCCACTAGGATCGCTACCCCCGCGGACTTGGTAGGGCCAGAAGAGAAGAGCGGTGTCGGGAATTTCCGGGATCGAAGACGGTGACAGTCTTGAGCCAAGAGGTGGGTTTCTTGGAGGAGACATATGTCAGCTTGTGTGTTTTCTATGCAAGACAGGATGGCTCTACGCTTTACAGGGTTATTGAGGACCCAAACATTGAGCGTTAATACTTTAAGCGTGTGGGTGGGCATTCACATTATCCAGAGGACCCAGGAAGCGCAAGGAAGGCATAACATCGCGTGAAGAAGGGGCGTATAGTGAGCAGTCGGTGTGCCTCTGAGCGCCAATGGAGCCGCAGTGACCCCCTTAAATGATAGACGTGGAACACCGGATCCCCCCTAACAAAATCCCCAAAACCATAACCAAAAACCTCAACATATTAGCAATGAGAATAGGAACCAATTGTCCTCCACCTTCCGGTGAACGGTAATTCAGCAACGTGGGGTAGATTGCCTGCAGTAGAAAGGCCGCCCTCCCGCCGACGACCGGCATAGGAAACAAGGAGCTGAACAGTCCATTAACTCTGCCGAAGTCAGCCGGATGGGGATTTGGTCAGTTCCGCGGAGACGGTCTCTAGAGCTGCTTGCTGGCCTCTTAGGATCTCTGCCACTGGAGGTTTCCCGGTGCGACAACGGCGTCCCTGTTGACGCCACCTGGGCCTGGAATCATTTGCCTCTGTTGGGGGAGTTATCATCTCCGCTATCCTCCGCCGGGAGCTCCACCCCTAACAGTTTGGTCGCCTCCGACAAAGAGCGCAGTTGGTAGAGTGTGTTGTCGATGCGGAACACCAGGCGAAAGGGATGGCCCCAGCTGTACGGAATGTTACGCTGCTGAAGGTGCGCTGTGATAGGCTTGAAGGTTCTGCGATGGTGGAGCGTGAGCGCAGATAAGTCCTGATAGAGGACCGGCGCGTGGTCGCGGAACACCAAGGGATGTTTTTGACGGGCTCTGCGGAGTATGTCCTCCTTGGTGCGGTAGTCTTGTATGCACACTAAAATGTCAGACGGTGAGGCGGATGAGGGCCTCGGGGGTCCCACTCTGTGCGCCCGGTCAATCCGCAAATCCGTCTCGGGTGGTCTGTCTAAGATGTGATTAAAGAGTTCTCTCATAAAGCGAAAAAGATCTTTCGAATCCTCAGCCATCTTTACCCCGCGGAGCCATATGTTGTGGCGCCGAGGCCGATTTTCCAGGTCCTCGACATGGGTCTGAAGGTCGACCTGCTGTTCATGAATCCTAATGATCTCCTGTTGCAGCGCCGCCAGCTCTGTGTCGAGCCCATCACTTTTGTCCTCTAGCGCGGCAACGCTCTCGCCGATGCCGTACACATCCCTGCGAACTTCTTTAAGCTCCACTGTGAACTCCTTCTGGAGGATTTGAATGTCTGCTCTCAGGGCTGTAAACATGGATTCCAGAAAGGCTTTGGTGATCAGCTCAGCCCCTTCCTTCTGCTCAGGTGGAGGGTGGACCACACTCGCCGCCATGTCTTCGGGCGATGAGCTAACCTGTACCTTTGCAAACTGCTCCTTCAGGGTCTTGTCTTTGCGCCCCTTGGGGGGGGGGGACCATAGCGTGCCGCAGGCCAATCCAGCGGGGACCCCAGTGAGCAGTGCCTTCTTTCTCCCTGAGCCCTCCGCCGTCGCTAGACCGTCAGAAGTGGAACCCCACCCCACACGGGCAGCACTCCAAAGCAGGTTTCCCGCCGGTCCCAGCCAGCAACAGAACCCCTGGCCCCCGGCACTTCGTGATTACCAGCCCCTTTACAGCTCAAGTGTAACCAGAGTCAGGAGCAGGGAAGCCCCCACCCGATCGACAGCACGTCCCCCGTCTCCGCTTGGTAGGAGCTTGGTGCTCCCCTGCAGTTGCTCTGGTGTCTGGCCGCGTGTTAGTCTCCCCGGGCCCACAGCCCTCCGCTCTCCTCTTCAAGCGTTACCACGGCAGCCCCCAAAGTGCGACCCCACTCCGCCCGTGAGGTCCCCCTCTGCCCCCGCACTCACTGATGGCGCTCTGTAGCCCCTCTGAGTACAGGACTGCTCAATGCCTCCGCTTCACCCCAGTATCCAGGCCCCTCAAGGCAAAGATCCCGCAGGGCAGTCCACATAAGAAACAGTCCAGGCGTTGACCAGGTAGGCCGCACGTGAGCGCTGTCCAGACCCACTTCGCACTGACAGTCAGGGGTTATCCATAGAGGCCGCTCCACACGTACCAGGGCCCGTTGCACGATGCCGTTGCACAATGACAGTTACAGGGACCCAAGCTCCTCAACCATCGCACCAGGCTCCGCCCCACCATAATCCTCCGGCCACCCACGATCCTCCTGAACTCGTCAGGTCCCAGTAAACCAAGGTAGCAAGCAGGCCTCAACCTTCCAGCCAATCGCCACTCCGTTGCGAAGTCTCTAAAATGGCAGTCGTCCCCTCCTCTGGCGCGGGTACCAGCCACCTCGGCCTCTGCTGTCCCCGTACACAGCCAGGCCCCAGGTTTCAAGCTGTCCGCCAAACGAACCCCGGGTGGTACACCCACTGACCTGACTGCCAGCCCCGGCAGGCCTCCATTGGCCGGGCGCCGGACAGGCTCTGCTACTCCAGGGACTTGTCCGCCCCGCTGTCCTCCGGCTTCGCTCTCCTCCGCAAAGGCCCGCCTGACCGGCCCCAAGACCGCCCGGCAGAGCTGCCCGGACCAGTAGTGAGCGAGGACCGCAAGGCCTGCCGTGTCCCGGCTCACCCATGCTTCCTGGCACCAGCGGGCGCCACGGGCCTTCTTTCTCCTCCAGGCGAAAGGCTCGGCCGCAGGCGGCTGTACCTTCGGGGCCTCCGATGCGGTCTCACCGCGCTCCACGACCCTCTGGTCACCCCAGCTGGGTCCCCTCACATGGACCACTGTAGGGCGCGTCCCAGACAAGGGACACCAACCGCTCCACAGGCCCCGCCTCAGCGGCCGCGATGACTATGCGCGTCAGGCCGCGCCGTGGAGCCCTCGGTCACACCTCGTCGCCACCTTGAGTCTCCGTTTAGGGACCTCTGGCACACCGTTGGCCCTCACACACCTCGAGGAGACCGGTCACACAGCCGGTGGCCGCCGCATCTGTTAGGCCATTCCTGCCGCCACTCCAACTCTAGGGCCCCGCATACCAGGCCTCGCTGGGCGCCCTCGCCGGCACAGCGCGCCAGAGCCGCTCCTATGCGCAACTCGGGAGGCGAGCCCCCCCGGTCTCCATCACCACTCTGGCTGACCGCTAGTCCGTTCCGACCCTCAATCGGCTCCTTTGCAGGAGTCGGAAGACGCTGATACGGCCCAGGGGCCGGTGCTACAACAGGCTGCCGGCTGGAGCTCCAAGGCAGCACGTCCGCTCACACCGCCATCTTGGCCACGCCCCAAAAGGGATGAGTTTAAACAAAAACAATGAAAAGTGTAATTTTCATTGTTAAAGAGTAGGCAGTAGTCTATTGGACCAAAGACTACTTGTAAGAAATATTTTTCAACATTCACAAAGGGGAAAGGGTCTTTTTGGGGCCCCATACCTTTTACGAATGGCTTACAACTTCCTTTTGAGGTCACAAAATATTTAATATGTACCATTTCAATTCCTTATTTGTAAGGGATGCCCTAAACATGCTCTTTCCAAATGCCAAATTGATGATTGGTTGGAAACTCAGATTGTGATTTGGTAAAATTTACAGTCTCACAATGCGGGCTTGATACATCAGAAAAAAGCCTAATTAGCAGTCTCAAACAGCCTGGTTCTGCAAATCGAGCCTTTTGTGACTGCAAAAAGGCTTCCTAAATCTGGGTCCTAATCGCCCCTTTCCTAAAAAAATTAAAGGAACCTTGTGTTATGTAACTGCCGCTCAAGTATAGTTCTCCAATTCCTGTGGGTCAGGGTTCGAGATGAGGGTAGACGTGAGAAGACGCGGTCTTGTTATGTAGTTTCTACCCTTCAATAAGAACTGCAAGTTGGTGGACAGCATTGCCGTTGGGATGGTGCCATACTGATTGCATGCACGCCTTCAGGATATGTCGTCCTATAGGCCACCTAGCTCACAGTGCCACCATAAGCCCCCTTAACCCTAGGCGGGTACCAAATGGGTCTGATACCCCTGAACATGACAACCCTGATCCCCCAGGAATCGTGGTAACCGATCTAGAACCCTTTTGCTCAGACACTCGTGCTCTCTTTCTCTCAGGGATATATACAAGGAAAACACAGTGGGCTGTTTTCAATATTTATTAAACCACCGTGATTCTTGTTTTAAATATATGTGCTGCAATGGTCAATAGAAGCAAATGAAAGTGATCAGAAGTATTAGGACAGTGAACAGAATGGAAAGTTCCACCATTGTGCTAAACAATGTATATATGCAAACATATAAAACAATATAGAAATCTGGCTTACTCCTACTATATGTCCACTAACCTAAGTGTCTAGGGCATGTGTATGTATTCTGCCAAGAATACCCGTACTGGATGATCCAACCCCCCTTACCTGAAGGGAAAGAATGTAGGTCCTCGTCATGGTCACAAGCTGGACACCCCTTGTAGAGATATCAGCAGGCTGCTGGGCCGAAACATCAGCATGTAAAGACCTCACCAGTGATGGCAGAGCACTCCTCTGGCAAAACCCTGATGTTTTTTTTTTATAACAAAAGGCATCCTTGCCTTGTGCCGAGATCTTGGTCAACCTGCTATTGTTTGTGTGTTATAGATAGCTCTGTCACCATATGTATAAAACAAATCACATTTGCACATTGTATGCAGTAACCTTGTACATGATGTGTCAAGGCATCATAATAGTGTTCTTGCTAAGTCGGTTTGTAAGCAACTATAGCTTCCTATAAAAACTGATCCGCACTGTCACTTGTCACAGTTGCAAATATGGGGCAAGTCATTGTGGTAGAGTGAAGGCAGCTTTAGGAAGAAACTCGTGTACGTGTAAAAATGGCAATGTTTCCCTCTAGACCAAACTGGGACACATGACACCCACTCCAAGGATGTAAGTCGACCAAAAAGATATCTAAAACATCAAATCCTATTGCTAACAAAGCAGCAGCATATGCAAAAGGAGTCCTAAAATATAGTCTTAAAAAATCAAGCTAAAAGCTGTTTACAAGGCAATCGTGATTCAGAAGCACAAAAAGCGGTCTTAAAAATATAAAAGCATAAAAGGTCAATTTGAAATAAATTTAGGATGTTAACCGACTTACCCGTTTACATAAAATAAAAATCTGTCATCTGAGTTACATAATGTGCGTTGCAGGAGACATATTAAAACTATCACCAGGCAAAACACAGATCTCTACACCAAATTTGTTATCCTCCAGAGTTAATTAATCTTACCATTATTATTATTCCCTGAGATTTAGCTGCCACACAAAGATCTCTGCAGCAGGTGCCTTAACCCTGTAAGATATTTGAAAATACTGACATTGAAACCAATTAAGCAGAACAGATTTACTGCCATGTTTCTCCTTGTTGCTAATTTGTTTCTGGTGGGGTTTACAGAAAAATTAATGCATAAGTTGAGACCCAGATTTTGCATCGGGGTTGGGTCAATATTTTGGCACAACCCCAATGCAAAATCTAATTTTGGTAGATATAGAAATGCGCTCAAATGTATTCAGGCTAGACCTGCTAAACATATGTTAGATCGTATGATCTGATGGCACTTGCTGTAAGGTCATGGGTTGTGATGCCAAATGCGATGTCACATGCTGTGAGGTCACTTGCTGTAATGTCACGCGTAGTGATGCCACACCCATTCTGCCTAACTTGGTGAGCCCCCACACTTCTTTGTAAAACTGCAAAAAATAAAAACGGTCTTCTTTTCTCCCAAAATAATGCACCCATAGCTGGGAGGATAGAGTCGTTCCGCTGTTTCCGAGTTATGAAAGTGCCAATAGAGGGCAGCACTTTACTGAGATAGAGAAAGCATGAATTCGGCCATTTAGAAATCTACATACACTTTATTGTGGTTTCGTTCTTGCATATTAAGAGGATTGCACGATTTTCTGTGATCGCCCCTGTTTCTAGGGGACATGTGCATTACAGCTATTTTTGCTCCGCCGAGGGTTGAGCAGCTCATATTTTGTGGCACGTTTCCATTTCGTGATGCATCGTGTCTGTTGCGCAATATCACTGCAAAACATTTCTCATGAATCAATATGCGGGAAAAGGGAAAAAATAACATGAAGGGAATAGACTTTACAAACATGCCTTATGTGTTTAAAAGTAAATGCAAAAAAGCAACGATCAGTGAAAGTGACTAAAACAGGATATAAATGCCAGTTTAAAACGGATGTTTCTTATCGTTCAACGCTGTTTGCAGCCTAGACTTACTCAGCAGTGACCTTTTGCCAGCTGAGTGACAAGTTGGCTTGAATTTCATTAATCATTTTTTCTGTTTTGTGAGTTGATAGCTGAGGTTTGGTCCTTTACGGTCGTTAAGTGGCATTGATAGTGTAAGGCCCTGTCAATAAAAGAGCTAATCAATTCTTTAATTTTAAACAAATAAGAGTATCTTTGCTGTTTTTTCCAGATCTTTGTAGTGACTCGTTTTGCATTCTCTAATTCAGTTATTTTCTTTCAATCTCGCATCTTCTTGTTATGTATTTAACAGCTGATCTGTTGTATTTCTTGGATCTTATTCTTTCTGCTTTATGTAAGTAAGTTGCCCCTTTCAGTGGTAGATTGTTGTTTTTCTGCAAGTAGGCATCCCACTAGCTTTTGATTTCCATAAAGCTTTCATTTTAATTATTTTTGATTTTATAATTGTGTCCTCTGTTACATTTCAAGCCTTTCTTTCATGCATTTTCCAGACGATAATTATCTCGTTGCATACTATTTATTTTCCTGTTTCAATGGGTTTTTTGTTGAATTGATTTTTCCATAAAGATAATGCTTGCTATATAGGCTTGTATTGTATGGGATTGCAACACTTATACAGAATTTACTACCCTATGTGGGATGCTGAATTGCCTACCTTACATGGCTTGTACGCTAGACCATGTAGGGTGTGTGGTTGGAAGTGTTATCTTTTTTGATGGAAGTGTTTCCATGTCGTGCGTGGTAATCACTGAAGTGCGATTATCATGCTATGGGGACGCAGCACTTAGCAGTGTGATCGATAAAGAAGTGTGAGAGAGAAACACAGTTTATGGCTTTCAGTAAGCTAGCAGCCTTTAACAGTTCTGCAGCTCCCTTTATGGTATTTCTTATGATCATAGTCCACTTAGCTGGTTACCGCACTGGGTTGTCCTTTCTGAGATATTTTGTTTAAAGTTTGATAATGAGCAGGCATAGGGGAAAAATGGTGGCGAGGTCTGCTCGGATGGGCTTTGACATTTGGGATAACATTAACATTGTCATTCTGTGGTGTCAAGAAGCAGCCATACTATGTAGCTTGTTGAGACCTGAAGTGGTGGACTACATTATAGTTCTTCATTGACAGCGGCAATGGGATCTCAAGAATAGATGGCATACATTTATTCCAGTGACTTAGTGATGGATTGTATTAACACCAGTTAGGTGTGGCCATAAGTGGTGGCTATGTGGTTTTCAGGTCCATGATTCGTGAGATAGATAGGCTGGTAGAATTGGGTTACAGGGATTGGATTTTAGAGAGGTGAGGTTATGACCTATGAAATGAGGTATCAGCCAATTGAAGAATTACAATAAGAAGGACTAAGGCAGACAAGCATGAGACTGAAATGAGGCTATACTCTGAAATAGAAGGCATGCAGAGGAGGTAAGGTTATAAGAGGGTCACTCTTGGAAAAAAAGAAGAGGAATCATGTGGGACAGTAGAACAAGGTCAATTTGTCATGCAGGGTTTTAGACGTATAGTGGGAAAAGGCTTTTTGAAATCGCAAGTAATTAGAGGATGTAAGCTGTAAGCAAGAAACATTATACACAGTGCTTCATATCCAGGACAGAAATCGTAAACATGTGTTTTTGAGTGTTCGCATCAAGTTAAACATTAAGAGCCCTTGCCTATTGTGTACCAAGCCTAGGACAGCAGTTTTAAATGTAGTTATATGGCAGTGTCTGAGAGCATCTCGCCAGTGCGCTGTCAGATTTAGAACACGTCACCTAATCCCATCCAAGTGTATGTTGGCCCAGTTTGTGTATGTGGCTGGTGTAGTACACGCATTGTACGTATAAGCGAAGTGGAGTGATTGAGGACTGTGTGTTCCAATTTTGGAAGTCCCTGGCCTATTTTTCTGCACAAGATGGGCATGATGTTTCCCCAGAAACACAGGAAGTGTATTAGGAGAGATGGAGGAGGGAGACCTACACAGTGTAGTGAAGCAGAGCGAGGGGTAGGTTCCCGGCACCTGTTTTCCTGGAAAACTCATGACGTTCATTTTTGTAACGATCCTTGCTCTGCCTAACTGTTGATGAGGCATGACTTGAACCCGTATTGGGTTGGTCCCATGATTTGTATTATTAAGGTACCTCATTGAAAGGTCATCAGAGTGATTGGTTCATTTTCCATAACCAACAACCAGTGTAGATAGTGCATCAAGATAGGTCCTGAAGAATTGCCAAGTGATTTACACACATAGGGCAAGAAACATGTTGACCATGACTACACACATATACACACCTCCGACAATTATAATACGCAGTATCCCTATTCTGATTTAATTGAGACGAGTGGGCTCGCAGATTAAAATTCATTTTGGAGCACCACCTCTCCTCATTTTATTTCTCCTCACATCTACACCACTAGGCCCCTCACATGCACCTCACCTATATGGCTTGGGAAAAAGATCCCCGACAAAGAGCCCCTCATAGCGTGCCCATTAGGCATTGCAGCGACGGCCTGACGAGGAGCAAGCCCTATGATGAAGCATGACACGCAAATGGGTGTGTGACGTCCCCACTTCCCAAATTGGGAGACACTCCACTACTGAGTAAGGGTGTTGACCAACCTAGCCTCCTTCTCTTCTTTCCCCACCCTACAGGAACTGCATTCTCCTTCGGTGCTAAAGTAGGTGCACTTGCCAGGTTGACATGGCAGTAAAAACCGTGCAGGCACTGCAGTGGCAGGTCTGGAACACCTTTGAAAGACTGCTTGTGTGGGTGGCACAACCAGTGCTGCAGGCCTACTAGCAGCATTTGGTTTACAATCCCTGGGCATACACAGTACCCTATACTAGGGACTTAGCAGTAAATCAAATCAAACATGGGAACCCCAATCCATAAACATAATTTTCTGTAAGAGCACTTCCGCTTTAATACTGAAAAACAGTGAGAAAGAGTGCAGAGGCACAAAACCAGCAAAACGAAGTCCAACATACCATTGAAAACAAGAGGCCAGAAAGCAAAAAGACTGGGGAAACACACCAAAAGATGCCAGGTCTAACAAGTGTATGTGTGCCTGTGAGTGGAACAATACATGGAAGACTCCTGGTTCCATTTTAGGAGACCCAAGGCTCACTGGAGGAGCATGGGGAGGTAGAGGATTCCACCCAGACAGATTTGTGGTTTGCTGCATATGAGAACTGGGTCCGACACACCTGAGAAAGGAAGAGGCAGGCTCTTTAGTAGAAGTCAGTGGCTGTTCTTTGATCCTGAGAGAGGTGACAGGAAAGGGGCCCGGGAACAGATTACAAAGGAGATGGGGCAGATAAGAGAATCATAAAGTGAAGGTTTGGAGCCATTTGATTACCCTTTAACACACATCACCGTGGCTGACATCCAGGTGTGACCCTCCAGTCACTCCCATGGCCTGTTTTGTGAAGCTATCAGATTTGGAGTTGTGCCTGCTGTGAAAGACTGCTTTCTGGAAACAAAAGACAGGACAGGAGTGAGCACTTCAAAAGGAAGCAGGGCCCTAATACAAACTTCTAAGACTCTGACACTAAATCATATTTTTTGTTTGTAAATGGACTATAAGAAGGAGAGCTTGAGGCCCACAAAATTATCAACAGTCATGCAGCCAATCGGGCTGTATGTCGAGGAGAAGAAGATCTGCAAGACTTGTACTTTGAACCAGGACAGGGGGCTAAGGTTTGCCGGTCTCTGAGCTGGGTGAGAGGACCTCACCCAAGGAAATCCAAGACCACCTACTATTAAGCAGCAATACCTGCCTGCTTGCTAAGACCAGTGTGCCCTGTGCGGAAGAGAAGAGCGCTTGGAGGAAGCGAGGTCCAATGGGGGGGATCCTTGTGAGTGGATCCCCATAGCAAGGTGTGAGAAACCAGCTGTGGCACTGATTGAGCCACTGGCCGTGTACAGACCCAAGTTGGCAACCCTGGATGCCAAGGGCGCTGCTGTGAAATTAGCCTTTGCTGCACCGATTGGGCTGTCATGCCTGTACTACCCTGTGAGGCAGAGGAGAGCGCTTAGAGGGAGCGAGGTCCAGTGAGGAATGCTGGCAAGTGGATCCACATAGCGAGATGTGAGAAAGCAGGTGTGGCACTGATCGAGCCGCTGCCCATGTTCAGACTCAAGTTGGTAACCCTGGATGCCAGTGAGGGCTGCTGTGTAGTGAGCCTTAGCTGTATCAATTGGGCTGTCATGCCTGTACAGGTTAAAGTCGGGTGCCGTATATGGTAGCGGGGCCTGCTGTGAAGTGTGCAATACTGCTGTATGTAGTCTGTGTGTGGAATGTGTGGAGCAAAGTCGCTGACTGCATATGCGAAAGGGGGCTGCTTTGAAGAGTGCATTATCCCTGTGTTGATCAAGCCGTAGCCCATGTTCAGACTCAAGTCGGCAACCCTGTATGCCAGAGAGGACTGCCGTAAGGAGTGCGTTACTGTCATGCCGTAGCCCATCTGTGGTAAGTTGTCGACCCGGAATGTCAGAGTAGGGGCTGCCTTGAAATCCCTTGGTTTCGCTGATGCTGAAAGGGAACACTGCCTTGATGACCTTTGAGTGCCAGAGCCCCTACTGAAGCATTGGAACCGGAACAACTGTGCCCCTACCTGTGAGGGGGATCAAGGGAACTTACTGAGTCATCAGATGGAGCACCACTGACGACCAGCTGCTGTCTCTGCAAAGCTGAGAGTGCTACTCACCTCTGGCAGCCGCTGCAGACCTCCACCATGTCTAGAGATGTAACGCTCCTGGGATCTCCAATAGAGCAACCCTGACGAGAGCGTGTAAGACTGATCTCAGGGCCCAGGGAAACTCGTTCTGCCTCGCAGCACCGTGGGAAGACATTTGACTTTGAAAGAGTCTGAGAGGGACTCCCAACACTCAGACTTCTAGTGGGGCCTAACCTGTCTCCTATTGTGTATAGGGAATAACCACTACCAATAGAGAAGGAAGTGGGTTCCAAGGACCTGCCTATCTAGCACTAGATTATTGATCTCAGGAGGACCTTGTGAATTATTCGTGTATGCTGTATTTTACTTTGTGCTCATATATAAATGCTTCTTTGTCCAGTCAAATAGTTGTGAGTGTGTGCTCACCCAAACCACGATAACCCAGAGTCAAGTGCTGAAGGGGTACGGGCCCAGTTGCTCAGGACCCATAGTAGTTCGGGCCATAAGCCATCTGGAGTAAAAGGCCCCAAATCCCACGGTTGGGAACTGTAGCTCCTGCTTGCCCATGGCCCTCTGAAAGGGGTTCTGAAACTGAGTGTTTTATTTTCAAGGAGCAGAGGCACCACACTGGAATCCAGATTGCCTCTTCATATGTTGCAGCTTTATGGAGTGGCTTGTGTTTCGTATTCAAACACAGCTGTTCCCCGGTGAACCCGAAGTGTTTTATGCCCGCAGAGTAGCTGCACACAGGGGCACAGAGTGTCTCTTTTCCACATAGCAGCTGCATGAAGTGAAAGGTAGTGTTATAATATCTGACAGCAGCCGCACAGAGAACACCTGGGTGTCTGATTCGCACAGGGGCATAACACAGGCCTCTGCGGTGCAGGGGGCCCCCAACCCTTCAAGGAACCCAGCTCCAGAAACCCTGGTCCAATCACCACCCAGTGATACTTTGCAGCATTCCTAAGGTCACTAGACTCCAGACACCATTCCTATAATGGCTGCCACACTGCCCATCACACCATGGTAGAAGCTTTCACCTGCACCCACTGCCAGTTCTCCAGCAGCCAGCCACCCACACTCCCACGCAAATATTAACAATCCCCTCTGCACCCCTTCTCAACACACGCCACACAAGAACCAACAATGCTTACACCCCCACCCTATGTCACAGCAAACCCGCATGGCAACACCCACTTGCATGCATACTTCTCAATACACACTCAGCAAACACTCAACTGAAATATGGAACCTGCTGAGTCGCGACGCATCAGACATTCTCTTCATCACACACCTGGCTCAACCCTTCATCGGCCATCAACCTCACCACGACAATCAAGGCAGGGTACAGGATCGCTTGGCAGGACTGACTTCACAAGCCATGAGGAAGACTCGCTATCATCTACAAGGAATCCATCAAATGAACAACATCCACAGAGAACGTCACCCCATTCATGGAACACCTGCACATCAAATTGAAAATCTCTGAAACCGGAACCCTTGCCTACTGACTACCTGGACCATGAGCCATCTTTATCAACCTCTTAATCAACCTCATCACAGACTTCGTTGCTCAGCTCACCATGGACTCCAGAATCTACATTCTCCTTGGTGCCCTCAACTTCCACCTGGAAGACAAACGACTCCTGCTCCACAGCACCCCTCAAAAGCTTGACCATTTGGAGGCAATAGAGGAACCTACCTGACGGCCGGACGCTCTGCTGCGCACTTCTGCATTGTCTGGGGGTCAGAAACGCTGTGGTCTCCCTCGCCGCCATCTCCCTTGCTGGCCGCCGTGTGGGGGGACTACAGCCCCCAGAGTTCCTAGCGGCACTTCCCGCTTCCACTTTCCTGCGCGCCCGGAGGCGCTTAAAACAGCGAGGCTTCCTCCGCGTCGCGGGACGCGCGCGGGCGACGCCGGGCTAAGCCCGGGCAAAGGGCGGGCCCTCTGTGGCCCTCAGAGGCCAGAAGAGACTGGGCTGGGCCAGAGACGCTGCTTCCGCAGGACCGCGGTATATATAGTACAGGTTGTGGCACACATTAGTAGTATGTCTGGACTTGTCTATAGGTTTTAAGTATTTTCTAATATACAACACCAATAGTAGACGGTGTAATCGCTATCACAATTCAGTAAGCTTTTATTGGGGGCTGTCCCTGTTGATAATATGTCAAAACCTAAGCCTCCGTCTGGGCCACGCACTTTGGATAATTATTTGGTCCAGAAGGTCACTAAGATAAATTCTGAAAGGCGACAGTCATTAGGGAAAAATAGTTCCCCGCAACCGGAGAGCCCTTCTAGGGGTTCATCAGTTTTTATCTCAGAGGATGCGAACAATCATTCTAATATTATTATTTCGGATGTTGTAGAGATGGGACAGTTCGATTCTGAGCAAACCACCCCAAATGAGGCAGAAATAGGAGATTGTCCTGATATGGTATCACAATGTTTACCAACCCCCGTAGCTCGGGCAGTTAGAACATGTAGGAAAATTCCTAATAAGAAGGGGGGATTGCGTAGTGTATGGAAACGAGCAGCCTCACCCGTTAAAGTATTTGAAACAAATGTAATGGGTAAGTCCAATAAGGTTGGTGTAGATGACGATACAATAACTAACCTAGAGGAGATTATCGACTCAAAGATCAGAGGCATTATAGACCCGCTGGTATCAAAAATTGATGAATTAACAAAAGAGGTTGCAAGATTGGGTGGATTGCTTAGCAAGGCCTTGGATAAACCAGGAGAGGTAATCACTGCCACAACTAGCAATCAATGTAAATGTCATACACAGGGAGACCCTTCTATTGAGGCCATAGGCAGTAAAGGTAATGTTAGTGTCGACCCCATAATACCTCAAGGGAGTACTCACTTAGGCAGTCAGGCTACGCCTGCTATAGGAAATACAAATGGATGGGAAGAAATTAATAAAAAGCATGCCGTTAATCTCCCACCTGAGTGTGCTCCATACGTAGTGGTACTAACAAATGTACCGCCGCTTGATAATAGGGGTCATCAAGAAACACACGATTCCTTAAAAAATAAATGTCTATCTTGGCTGAATAGGCAATGTGGTTTCCCTTTGAATTTCTCGGATGAAGTTTTGACTACCAGGAGAGTTAAATGGATAGGGAGTTCTAGGAAAAGCTCAAAGGGGGACTGTGTAATTGTAAACTTTAAACATCCGCAACATGTTACTACAGTCCTCCTAAGAGCTGCATCTCTCCCAATTTCCGATAGCAATGTAAGTGCCCGAGCGCTAGGTCACTTTTATAATCATCTTAATGCCAACCTACGGGACAGTACTAGAACTATTACTTACCCGCCCACCTTTAGACCTTATTTTGATATTCCCACACAAAATAGATTCCATGCACTTAGCTCCCTGGACTCTAATGATTGACGTATACAAAAGACGGAGATATGTTTGGCAAGGGAGGAGGGACCCGATGGGGATGATCATGTGGATGACCGTGCTCCTGAAATAATACTTAGGGTCTCAGGATATACGCCTAATCAGATTGAGGCAGAGAATAATCAAGAGGGTTTTGTGAATTCATGCAATTTGGGCCAAACAAGTGGGGTTGTCAATGCTGATGGAAATGTTCGAGGTTCTGCCAATGGGACTACTACCAGAATAGGTATATGTTCCAGACTGGTATGCTGGAACGTAGCCGGTCTGAAATCCAAGGGCAGAGATCCTGGTTGGGAAACTTTTATTAATAGGTATGATATTTTATGTTTCCAAGAAACCTGGTGCAAAAGTGATGTTGACTATGAAGGATTCGTTTCATATAATTTACCAGCATGTGGAGAGGGTCCGGGAAGAGCTAAGGGGGGTTTACTCACCCTTGTATCGGTCCACCGTCAAATATTGGTGATAAAATATGTACCGGTGGGTGATCTTGTCCAGATGCTCTGGATTCGTGAAGGCAAAAGCCGTAATATCCTTCTGATCAATTATTACAACAATATTTTTGATAGCACTAGGAGTAGAATAATAACTGATTTGGCTAATGCTATTGATACCCTGAGCTTGGATTCCAATGTTGTATTTGATATTATTTGGTGTGGGGATTTCAATACTTCATTATGTGAATTATTACCGACAAAGGCATGTGGGGTTACTAATAACGCCGGTTGGGAGGTTCTACACTTTGGTCATGATATGTATGGAGAAACTGTGAATACATTAATGGGGTGCCTTGACTTGGAAATTTTGGATTGTTGTAGGGACAGAAATGGTTTACCTGTCCCCACATTCAAGAACTGGCGCTCTAACTCTGTGATTGACCACGTGTTGGTATCTTCTAGTATTGTCGATTGTTTTGCCCCACTGGAAATTGAAATAATGGACACAAGTGACCACAACTGTATTATTGTGACCATGACTCTATGGGAGGAGAATGTTAGAGAAGTGGGGACCACAGTCGAAAACATAGAAGCCCACCGGGCTAATGGGGTAAGACTTAGGTGGATAGGGGCAAAAGCATCTGAATTGACAACATCCATTATAATGATGAATTTAGCAGACATTGTTTTCATTTTAGAAAATAGATTGGATCAAGAGCAGGTCTTATCTAGTTTTGGTCTTATCTAGTTTTATAGGGATAAACACTGCCATTAACGCGAAGTTTACAGGTGGTAATAGGGGCTGTTCAAAACCTGGACCTGTTTGGTTTGACCAGACCTGTTCTGCTGCTTTGACTAACCTTAAGCAGGCACTAGCAATAAAGCCTAGGGATAAAAAGTCAGTAACAATATTAAGGTTAGAGTATAAAAATCCCATTAAAACTAGGAAGATAGTTCTTCAACATCAAGCCTGGGATTCTCTCAACCAAGCGGCAGAACTTTCTAATGGTACGTTATTTTGGGCAACAGTCCACTCCCCATTCCTTAAGGAGACAAATACACCTGAGTTAACAGCAAATGTCTCCAGTGAAGGATGGATTACTCATTTTTCAACCATCTTTGATTCAGGTAAAAATACTAATGCCGGCCCATATAGTTGGCCTATATTACCACTCGAAATCTCTGTGGAAGAAGTTGAAAGGGGGATTAGGGCAAGCAAGGGAGGAAAGGCCCAAGGCCCGGATGGGGTCCCAAGTGATGTGTACAAGGAAGCACCGGAAGTATGGGGCCCCTTGTTGACTGTTGTTTTCAATGCCGCGGTTTGTATAGAACCACCTCCGACTTGGGAGGAGTCTATTATAGTACCAATATATAAAAAAGGATCCAGGTCTGATGCAAAAAATTACCGACCTGTCTCATTACTGGATTCTTCCGTAAAAGTTATGAGCAGGATTATGCTGGTAAGATTGGAAGAATGGGCAGAACAGGATGGTATTTTGGCAGATAGCCAATATGGTTTTAGGAAAGGCAGGGGTACGCTCGATCAATGCATTAATTTAGAATTATTGATCGGGAAGTATAGTGATGCAAAACCTGTCCTTATATATTTGTGCTTCGCTGATTTAACCCCTTGTGTGCCCTTGACGGAACCACGCCGTCATGAGCCACGGGCGGCGTGTGCTCATGACGGCGTGGTTCCGTCATGGAGCGGCCGCTCCTCCCACGCGGCTCGAATTCCCCGCCTGTGCGGGCAAATTAGAGAGTGGGCGGAGTCGTGACGGAACCACGCCGTCATGAGCACAGCCCGCCCGTGACTCATGACGGCGCTGTTCCGTCATGAGCACCGCGCCGCCCCCAACCCCCCCCCCCCAGCGCTGCGGCGGAATTCGCGCCGCAGCGAAGGGGTTAAGCAGTGCTTTCGACATGGTTGACCACTCAATCTTGTGGTCAACCTTGTTGAAACTGGGTGCGCCAGAGGGCATAATTTATTTTCTTTCCAGGATGTATGAGAGATTAAAAACATGTGTACGTTTTGGTAGGAGGGGAGAATGTACCCTCTACTTTAGCGTTAAACGAGGCATAAGGCAGGGTTGTGTTTTAGCTCCTCTTTTATTCATTTTATTTACTAATGGAATTGATTCTATTTTAAAGGAAGTTAATGCAGATGCTCCCATGATCAATGGTGTATCAGTGCCGGTGTTACTATACGCCGATGATGCTGTGTTGTTGTCCAGAACTCCGGTAGGGTTGCAACGATTGATGGATAGTTTTGCTTCCTTTATTGACAACAAAAAATTAGTTATTAACAAATGCAAAACGTACACCATGATCTGTGGTCCAAAGAAATTAAAACAGACAACGAAAGGGTTTTTTATTGACAACGCAAAAGTACAGCAAGTGGACAATTTTTGTTATCTAGGTATAACTTTTTCTAGTGACAAAAAGTGGACCCACGAATTTAATAACATACGCAATAAAATGGCTAGAAACGCCCACGGAATTTTTAGATTTGCTCAGAAAATTGGGGACCGTAGGACCAGGGACATGATAAAAATTTATCAGGCAAGATGCGTAACAATTGCACTGTATGGGGCAGGAATCTGGGGTTATTGCTGCGCACATAATTTGCAGCTGGAAGAGAATTCCTTCCTTAAACAACTTTTATGTTTACCCACATCGGCCTCTAACGCTCTGAGCCATCAGGAACTATCTGTGAACTATCTAATTGACCTTTTGTCACTTAGACCTTTGATGATCTGGTGGTCTATTTGGCTGAATGAGGAGAAGTCCTTTACTAGGTCTATTATCCAGGACTGTTTGCGATTAGACAAAGTTATAGCAATACCCTGGATTAAATATATTATTGTGTGTTTCTCAGATATTTTTAACCTGAATATTGTAACTGATCCGAATGCTGTTTTATTGATCCCCAAAGTAGAGTTAAAAAGGGTCTTTCTAGCTCATGCTGAGAGGAAGAGAATTGTTATCGCTGGTACTCTGTCCACCGTTATGTTTTATAACAGATATTTATCTATGGATGGATTCCCTGTCTACCTAACCCTTGTCACTAGACCGACGCATAAATTTGTGCTAACTAGACTCAGATTTGGAATCGTGCACTACCTGGTGGCCCATCCGATAATGAAAAAACATCCATCAGGGCCTTGTAGGTGCGATGGAATTTCCAAGCAGAGCACAATGCACTTTTTACTATTTTGTAAGCTGTACTCTAATTTTCGTATTGTCTTGCTTAAACCCATGTTTGTGAAATATGGAACACGTACGGTTGAGCACGCAATGAAATTGATTTTTAATTTACAATCTGCGGATGTATGTTTTTATACCGCCACTTTTTTAAACAAATGCATCAATTCCAGGAAAAATATGTGTTTTTATCTGTACAAATGTCATTTTATTTGTGTAAACGTGATCATTGTTTTAAACAATTATAGTGTTTTAAATGTATTATCATGTCTGCCATAAGTTGTTCGTATTTTGTATATTTTGATCCTATGATTGTGTATGCTTTCATGGTCATTAATTTGTACCGAATAAAGCTGAATTGAATTGAATTGACAGCTTGACCAACGTCAGACTTACCCTGCTCGTCTCAGAACCAACACACACTGCAGGACACACACTTGACCCCATCTTAACCACAAGCGACAGCATCAGATATAACTCCACCACACCACTCGCATGGACCGACCACTCCATCATTCACTTCCAAAGCAATACACCTCAAATCAAAACCCCTACCAGGTTCAGCATTTCAAGTTGCAGCTGGGGCAGAATCACAGAAGCAGACCAGCTCTGCACCCTCAGCAGGAATCATCCTAGCCCCAGAGACAACCTCAACAAGGACATCAACAACTGGATCGAGAACTGTGTGGACTCCCTCGCACCCATCAAACCCAGCAAGCATTTTAGATCAAACAAGCAGACCAGCTAGTACACAGAAGACCTTTGAGACACCAAATGACACTAAATAATAAGCAAGGAAAAAGAGAGCCAGCTACAACACCACCAACAGAACTACCTATAAGGCTGCACTCAGATGCTATCACCAGCAAATTAGAGACATCAATAAAAAAGGACTAGTGAACCACATCAAAGGAAGCTCCAACAGCTGCAAAGAGATCATATTGATTGTTAAGGATTTTACCTCAGCCACTGTCAACATCACTGCCTCCCAACAACTGTGACAACCTATCCAAATTCTTCCACAGCAAACTCACAAACATGTAGAGCAACTTCGCACACCAACCCAACCCCAGAGAACTCATAGCTAACCTACCCACCACCAACCAAGAATGCCACCGGACCAAATGGACAACCCTCACCAGAAATGAGTGGCAATTGTGTGGCCTACTCAGGGGCCCCAACTGACTCATGCCCCCACTACATCGACAACTTGGGAACATCACCAATCTGCATCAACCTGACCCACATCGACACCTCCATCACGTCCACCACTTTCCCGGAAGAAAGGGAACTTGCAGAAATCAATATCCCCCTCAGGAAGCCCACAGTCAACCTGAATAAACTGAGCAACTTCTGACCTATCGCCCAGGTCCCCTATCCAGCCAAAGTGATTGAGAAGACACCAACAAGACACTCAAAACTCACCTCGAAGTTCATCTTCTTCTGGACAACAGTTAATTAGGATTCAGAAAAAAACACATCACCAAAACAACACTCATCGCGGCCACCTACGACATGCGAATCATCCTGGACTGAGAACAGCGGCCCTCATCCTGCTCGACTTCTCTACGGCCTTCAACAGTGTCTCCCATAACACCCTCATCAAAAGACTCCACAAGACTGGCATACAAGGATCCACTCTCAAATGGATCTGCTCCTTCCTCGCAGGAAGAACCCAAAGTGTCAGGCTGCCTCCCTTCTTACCAAAGACCAAGAAACTGATATGTGGATTCCCACAGGGATCCTTCCTCAGCCATAAACTTTTCGACATATATATGGCATTGCTAGACAACATCATCTGATCAGAGTGCACCACCATCATGTCCTGCGCCTATGACACACATCTCATCCTCTCCCTGATGGGCAAGACAACCATTGCCAGAACCAACTTCTACAACTGCCTGACCATGGTAGCAGACTGGATGCGAACCTGCTGCCTGAAGCTCACCTCCGACCAGATGGAAGTTCTAGTCTTCGGCAACAAGACCCTCCCATGGTGGTGTTCCACCTGGGGGCCGATTGAGCTAGGACCAATACGCAAAGATCACACAAGAAATCTAGGGATCATCATAGGCGACAAGCTTAACATGATGGCTCAAGTGAATGCAGTGTGCACTTCCTGCTTCCACATGCTGCAAAAGTTCTGTAAATGAGTGCCTTAGAACACCAAACGGACCACCATGCAAGCACTCCTCTCCAGCAGGCTGGACTACAGGAACCCACTCTACGCCGGAATTTTCAAACAACTCCTACACAGACTCCAGACCACCGCTGCAAGACTCATACTCTATCTCCCATACTGCACCCACATCACAGCGCATCTCGGGAAGCTTCACTGGACCTCCATTCACAAGTGAAGCCAATACCAGCGTCTCATGCACACCTACTCTACTCTACTCAACACAGGAGCAGAATAGCTGAACAGCCGCATATACTTTCACCAACCCACCAGACACTTTGCTTCACTCCCTCACTCATTCCCCGCATCTGGTAAAGCAAAACTGGAAGTTGCTCATTCTCCTACATTGCACCCTAGACAAGGAACGACCTTCAACATAGCAGAGCCTCCTCCACACTTTTCGAGTTTCGCAAGAAGCTGAAGACCTGGTTCTCCGTATAAGCACCTGGGGACCACACACCTACCCAAGGGCCTGGACACCCTCTTGGGTGATTAGTGTGCCATACAAATGACTATAACATAACATCCAGCCAGCCCATGGTCAATTAATATCTATGAGATATGGGCGACTCCACGCCCCCCATCACAATCTACGGGGGCGTCAATTTGCGTTACGCCACTGCACAAGTAACCAGAGTGTTGAATTCCCACAGTGCAGCCTCGCAGACTGGGGCCCAGAGCAGGCCATTCTGCAGGAGCAGCGGCACACACGTAGAAGCATAGTGAAGGCTTTCCAGAGCAGTCGCTCACAGTGGCAGGGACGGTCTCTTTCTCACAGGACCGCCGCACGCAGAATAATCCGAGCATCGTCGGTCTCTTCGGCCTGCCCATGCCTTTAATTAGTGCGATGCTGGCTGCTTTTATCTAGTTTGGCTGAGTTCGTCCACTTTAGGCTAGCACAATTTCTTTTTAAATAAGTAATTTTCCCGTTGGAGAGGTAATTACTTATCCTCAAGCATACCTTTATGCTTGGCAATGGCAAGTCGATAGGGCCCTGCACAGTGCAGAAAGATATCTCCTCACCTTCGCGTGGTGCGCGGTGACGTTTACTTTAACCCCAAGGGAACCTATCAGATTGTGTAATTAGAGAATATTTGAGTAAAAGACGCCATCTTGTGGGCGTGCCGTATTAAAGACGCGCTGTGCTTGTCCCTCCCATGAAGCGATGTATCTCTTTATTGAGCAGTCCTCTATCATGTGGCTTCTGCCAGCCCTCGCGCGCCTGCAGCGCCTACGAGCTCCCACGACCTCCCAAGGATGTGTCAGCATTTTTACCATAGGCATTTTTAGGGTCTGGCTACTTCATCATAGTTTCTTTTCTTGGCCGGACATCAGCAGAGCCGAGAGGGCGTGTTAGCCCAGCATGCTGTACAATCGACATCCACTGGCATCTCTTACCTGCACACCAAGCGCTTGTGAGGGGAAGAGGTGGTCTCTGCGGACCCATGCATCTTTTATAGCCCTCTTAGCCCTGTGCAGGGAACGGAAC
Source organism: Triturus cristatus (assembly GCF_964204655.1). Classification (NCBI taxonomy): domain Eukaryota; kingdom Metazoa; phylum Chordata; class Amphibia; order Caudata; family Salamandridae; genus Triturus; species Triturus cristatus. The sequence continues at coordinate 320,798,740 of NC_140592.1, forward strand.
CTCCACGGGGATGCTTGAGTGATCCGACACTACGGCAATAGAGCTCTAAAAGCCTCGCTGGCTGGGCCACGCTCCCAAGCTGCGGCCGCTCGCTTCCCTCCCCAGGTGCACTCAGTCCCATGCTACCTTGCACCTCCGAAGACAGTTCTCCCTCCCCCTTGCTGTAGGCTTTTATTTTTATTTTTTATTTACCTTTGTGTGAAGCACAGCATTTGAATGGTTAGATTCAAGGGGTGTGCGAAATTTGCTTTAAAAAAACCCAAAAAATAACGCGAAAGGAAGCTCAGTTTGTGTAAATGCCTTTGGCTCTTGTACCGTGTACGAACCCTTTCAGGGGACCTATCCTTCTCCCAAAGACACCGAGCTTAAAAGTCAAGGTCCCCCAAAATACCAGAAGAGACGATGAATAAGCAAAGCGGACATTTCCGCCAGGACGAAACCTACACTGAGGTCTAGACTGTGCTTTCACCAGTCTGATGTTCAGAGGGCAAATTAATATTTCCTCCGCGCATTTTTCCCCCTAAATAGTATAGCTGTTGTGATTAATAAACTCAGCAGGTCTTTCAGGGTCCATTCACGAAGACTGGTAGAGCCAAACTGTTAAGTCACGTTTTAATGGTTTAATATTAGGCAGCGGTTAAACTCTTTGTGGGCCGCCATTATTGTTTTCCTATTAGTTCTCACTTGCATTGCTTCATGAATTGAGCGCTGTGCTATTCGGAATGGCGCAAGCTGACGCATGTGTGAAAGGCCAGAATACATGCATACCTGCCAACCTACACGGTGCCACCGTGTGACAAACGATACCGGCCAGAGGCGCAACCATAGCCAAATTTCGGGGGGGGCTGAGCAAAAATTTCGGGGGGGGGGGCTGAACTTTAAGCAATAGGCAGAGTGGAGCTGCAGGGGCTCTTAGAAGGGCTGAAACAACAGCAAGGCTTCATTAACATGAAAATGGTCTTTTAAAGATCTGTCAAGTGCTCGGGTGCGGCTGCTTTTTTGCCCGGGAAGGTGTCTCATCCCGGGCTGCCACACACGACGGGGGGGGGGGGGGGGGGGGGCTGAAGCCCTTTGAGTCCAATGGGTGTTGCGCGCCTGATACCGGCTCCCATCACAGGGTTTCTTGTTAGGAGCACGGTTGCACCGTATGGGATGGCAGGTATGCATGTATCCTGGCCTTTCACACATGCGTCCGCTAGCGCCACTCCGAATAGCAGAGCCACACGATGACAGGAAGAACGAGCTGAAACCAGTGCTTTAAATGGGAAAAGAACAAGTTACTTACCTTCGGTAACGCTTTTTCTGGTGGATACAGTATCTGCCTGTGGATTCCTCACCTTGTGAATATCCCCTGCGCCAGCAACGTTCGGAAACTTTTGTAGCAGCCCACGCCGATGGGGTCGAAGACGACGGCACAAAGACACGGCTCTGCTCGCGACTCTGCTGGCGTCACCGGCTCCATAAGAAGACCTCGTCGGCATGATGACGTCAGTTCCGCCCCTTTTTTCCGTGCCTTCGAGGCACACAGACGGACTGACAGCAATATATAATCACAGCATACACAGTACACAATATGCAAATCAACACACACAGTGTGGAGAATAAGTAGAAAGGCAAAAGAGATAACACACTGCCTTTGACAGTAACAAAACACATTTTGAAATACCATTAATAGAATTGCAGGTATAGAAGGATGGACAACGGGGAGGCGGGTGGGTCAGTGAGGAATCCACAGGCAGATACTGCATCCACCAGAAAAAGCGTTACCGAAGGTAAGTAACTTGTTCTTCTGATGGATACATCTGCCAGTGGATTCCTCACCTTGTGAATAGATTCCCACAGCAGTCCCCACTCCCGGAGGAGGGTGTCCACCCTTCTAAACCAAAAAGTCCTGAAGGACGGAACAAGCAAAATGTCCGTCCCTCCTCACCTCGGTGTCCAAGCAATAATGTTTTGCGAAGGTGTGGAGGGAGGCCCAAGTTGCCGCACTACAAATGTCCTCCACAGGAACACCCCTAGACAAAGCAGAAGTGGAAGACTTTGCTCTAGAGGAATGAGCTCTTAAACCCTCTGGAGGTTCCTTACCCGCCAAAGAGTAGCATATCTTGATGCATAAGACAATCCACCTGGAAAGGGTGCGCTTGTGCTCGGCACGAACATACCTGCAGCCAACAAAGCCCACGAAGAGCTGGTCATCAACTCTGAAGTCCTTTGTCCTGTCCAGGTAGAAGCTCACCGCCCTCTTAGGGTCCAAGCGATGAAGTCTCTCCTCCTCCTTGGAAGGGTGAGGGGGAGGATAGAAGGAAGGAAGGGTAATGGATAGCCCCAGATGGAAGGGAGTTACCACCTTAGTCAAAAATGCAGCCCTGGTCCTGAGTACCATTCTTTCAGCATGAATGGTCAAAAACGGGGGTTTTGAACTAAGAGCTTGAAGCTCATTTACCCTCCTGGCCGAGGTGATTGCAATGAGGAAAACCGTCTTAAAGGACAACAGCCTCAAGGGACACTTGTGTAAGGGCTCGAAGGGAGAACCCATAAGATAAGTCAAGACAAGGTTTAAGTCCCATTGTGGCACAATAAAGGGAGTAGGAGGAAACCTGTTTGTAAGGCCCTTGAGAAATCTAAGCACAATAGGCGATTTGAACAATGACGGCTGGTCCGGCAAGCAAAGGAAAGCCGACAAAGCCGATAAGTATCCCTTTACAGTAGCCACAGCAAAACCTTGCTGGGCAAGAGAAAGGGCAAACTTTAGAATGTTAGATAGACAAGCCTTCAAAGGATCAATTGACTTCTCTCCACACCAAAGTACAAATTTAGACCACCTATAGGAATATATAGATTTGGTGGAATGACGTCTGGCAGACAAAATTACATCTACCACATCAGGTGGGAGAGAAAAAGAATTCAGGTTGCCCCGTTCAATCTCCAGGCATGAAGGTGTAAGCTCTGGAGGTGGGGGTGTAGAACCTGCCCCTCCGACTGCGAGAGGAGGTCTGCCCTCAGAGGGAGACGGAGCGGAGGGCACGAGGAGAGGTGGAGAAGATCTGAATACCACACCCTTCTTGGCCAATCCGGGGCGATCAATATAACTTGGGCCCGGTCTTGGCGAATCTTCCTCAGAACCTGAGGAATCAAGTGTATGGGAGGAAACGCGTAAAGGAGACGTGAACCCCAACTCAACTGAAACGCGTCCCCTAACGCTCCCTGCATCGGATACTGAAGACTGCAGAATGACGGGCAGTGAGCATTCTCGTGAGTGGCGAACAGGTCCACCGGAGGAGTCCCCCACATCCGGAAGACGTGACGAACCACCTCTGGATGAAGCCTCCACTCGTGGTCGGCGGAGAACTGCCGACTGAGACTGTCCGCACGCACGTTTAGAACCCCGGCCAGATGATTCGCCATCAGACAAATCTGATGGTCCTGAGCCCAGGACCATAGACGCAGGGCCTATCTGCAAAGACAAAGAGACCCCACACCTCCCTGTTTGTTGATATACCACATCGCGGTAGTGTTGTCCATCAGGACTTGAACAGACTGACCACGAAGGGAAGGGAGGAAGGCCTTGAGTGCCAAACGTATCACCCGCAATTCCAGAAGGTTGATGTGAAGCAACCTTTTCTCTGGAGACCAAAGACCCTTGATCTCCAGATCCCCCAGATGTGCACCCCACCCTAAGTGGATGTATCCGTAATCACTGTGGCCACCGATGGAGGTAGATGGAAGGGCTTTCCTTGAGACAGATTGCCCTCCACGCTCCACCAAGACAGATCCGCCGCAGCTTCTCTGGAGATCCTCACAGACTCCCTGAGATCTCCCTTGTGCTGATACCACTGCCTGCGGAGGCACCACTGGAGCACCCTCATGTGCCAGCGTGCATGGTTGACCAACAGAATGCAGGAAGCAAACAGACCGAGCAGGCGAAGGACTTTCAGAACTGGAACGACCGCCCCATTGTAAAACAAAGGAATCATTTCCTGTATGTCGAGAATCCTTTGAGGAGGAGGGAATGCTCGACACACAGTAGTGTCCAGTACCGCACCTATGAACAGGTTGCGCTGAGAGGGCACCAGGTGAGATTTGGGCACGTTTATCGAAAAACCCAATTCGTACAACAGCTGAGTTGTATCCCGCAGATGATGCAGCACCTTCTCTGGCGACTCCGCCTTTATCAGCCTGTTGTCCAGATAGGGGAAACCGAGATCCCCGACTTTCTGAGATGGGCTGCCACCACTGCCATCACCTTCGTGACGACTCTGGGTGCAGTAGTAAGACCAAACGGAAGGACCGCAAACTGATAATGTTGCGATCCTATCGTAAACCGGAGATACTTCCTGTGCGACTTCAGGATGGGGATGTGAAAATACGCATCCTGCAAGTCGATCGACACCATCCAGTCCTCCCGATTCAGCGCTTGAAGAACCTGAGCAAGGGTGAGCATCTTGAACTTTTCTTGTTTTAGAAACAGATTCAAGATTCTGAGGTCCAAAATCGGACGCAATCTGCCGTCCTTTTTCGGAATCCGGAAATACCGGGAGTAGCATCCCTGACCCCTCTCCTGCTCTGGAACCACCTCTATCGCACCTTTTTGAAACAACTTCAGGACTTCCTCCTGCACGAGAAGACGGTGGTCCTCCGAGCAAGCCCCTTGACAAGGAGGGTAATTTGGAGGGAATTCCCGAAAGGGAAGGGCGTACCCATTTTCTACAAGATCCAGAACCCAGAGATCTGTAGTTACAGATTCCCAATCTTGTAGAAAATGGGTAAGCTGACCCCCCCCACAGGACCAGCATGATCCAGAATGTCGGATCTAGGGCTGCTTTGCGGTGGTGGGAGGGGCAGAGGAGGAGGAAGAAGAGGAGGAGAGTTGACGGCCACGTGAGCGACCCCTGATCCTTCCTCTGTATCCTTTGGACAAAGAACCTTGCTGTTGTTGCTGCTGCTGTTGCTGGGTCTGTCTGTAAGAGCGAAAAGTCGCCCTTCCGAAGCCTCTATCTCTTGCAAGATCCCCTTGGCTGAGATTGAAGACCCAACGACCTAGCCGTAGCCTTGCTCTCCTTGAAGCGTTCGAGAGCAGCATCCGCCTTCTTACAGAACAAACCAGACCCATCAAATGGCAGGTCCAACAAAGTTGACTGAACATCCGGGGAGAATTCAGAGGACTTTAGCCACGCACCCCTCCTGGTGGCGACAGAAGACCCCATGACTCTGGCAACTGAGTCCGCTGTGTCCAGTCCACTTTGAATTACTTGGCGTGCAGCCGCCTGGGCATCAGTCAGAACTTCATTGAAGCCGGCCCTATCCTCCTCCGACAACTTTGGTACCAATTTTTTCGCTGAGTCCATAAGCGCATGGATATAGCGCCCCAACAGACAAGTTGCGTTCGTCGACTTTAGGGCCATGCTGGCCGATGAAAAGACCTTTTTGGCCGACAGGTCTATCTTTTTGGCCTCTCTGTCCCCTGGAACCTGAGGGAAGGCACCCTTGGATTTTCCCGAACAAGCAGCCTGAACCACCAGGCTCTCAGGCGATTGGTGTGATGTTAAAAACTCAGGATCTCCTGGAGCCGCCCTATACCTCCTTGCGACCGTCCTAGAGACCGCGGGAGCCTGAAAAAGGTTTACGCCATACCTCTAATACAGGGTCAATAATGGCCTCATTAAAGGGCAACAAAGGCTCCGAGACTGCAGTAGGCGAATGCAGCACCTCAGTAAGAATATTAGACCTGAATTCCGTGGTTGGTAACTGGAGGTCTAGCAACTCCGCAGCCTTTCTGATGACTGCATGATACGGCGCTGCATCCTTTGAGGGCTCATCTGATGGTGGAGTGATTTCCCACTCGGGAGACAAATCCAGCCCACTAGCCTCCTTTAGCTCCTCAAACACCTCATCAGACTCAACCAGCTCTCCCTCTTCAGCTTCTTCCAAAAGATACCTCCTTTCATCCACCACTCTCTGCGCTTCCCTTCTGGATCGAATCCGCACCCGCGGCGTTGGCGGTGCTGTGAAAATCTGACGGCGCCGGCGTCGAACGTGGATCCGCTGGAGCAGCCGGCGTCGAACGAGGTCGAGCCGGCGCCGGTGAAGAGGGAAGCGGCGTCGACGTCTTCGGCGCCGATAAATGCCGGAAAGAACGGCATGAATGGAGCTTGAGGATAGACCTGCGGCACTCCCAAATTAAAAGCCATTGGACCAATCGGACCCGCAGGTGCACCAGTGGTATACATGGCCCTCAAACACCCCGTACATGGCATTTAGATAATGCGAGGGGTCCTGACCTGGTCCAGGGAATGCAGGGTACTGGTCAGGTATCACCGGATTCGGGCCTGCCGGCGCCAACGGTGGAACAAATGGCGTCGCAGGCTCACACGGGACTGGAAGATCCTCAACCGGGGCCGGAGACGGAACCGGAGATGAAGCCGGAGCCGGAGATGGAACCGACGTCGGGGATAGCACCGGAACCGGAGATGAAGCCGGAGCCAGCGAAGCCACTGGAGGTGAAGTCGGGACTGGAGAAGGAGACATGGATTCCCTCCGGCGTCGAGCCGGTGACTTCGACTTCGGAGCCGAACTCTTATCGGAGTGATGACGAGAATAATGCCTCCTCTTCTTTTTATGCTTCTTGCTTCGCGAAGCATGCCCCAAAGTCGACTTGGATGCCGACCTCGATCTGGACTTTCTTCTTCCTCTCTTTTCTTTTTTCATCCTAGCCATGAAAAGCTTCCCCTCCCTTTCTTTTAGAGCCTTGGAGCTCATCTTGCGGCAGCAAGAGCAACCATCCACATCGTGGTCGGATGAGAGACACCAAACACAGTCTTCATGTGGGTCTGTAATGGACATGTGTTTGCCACATTCCCGACAGGGCTTGAAATCCGACTTCTTTGTCGACATCTTCTCGAAGAGAAACAGATGAAATTCAGAAGAATACACAAAGTACCAGTAAAGCTACTAGCAACGATTCCCGAAATCCGTTGGCGTCAACGGCGCGGAAAAAAAGCAACTGACGTCATCACGCCGACGAGGTCTTCTTACGGAGCAGGTGACGTCAGCAGAGTCGCGAGCGGAGCCGTGTCTCTGTGACGTCGTCTTCGACCCCATCGGTGTGGACTGCTACAAAAGTTTCCGAACGTTCCTGGCGCAGGGGATATTCACAAGGTGAGGAATCCACTGGCAGATGTATCCATCAGAAAATAAGTGTTGGTACTCATTAAATTGTGCTGTGGGCGGGGTTAGAGGCGGGGCGAGACATGAGGATACTAAGACATTTCTATTGAGTATTCCTTTTGCCCGTGCATTTCTTTTGATAGTTTCAAACTTCCCATATATGCGGATTAACAGCTGCATAATGATAAAGTGTGAACACTACAAGCTTACACTACATTTGCATATTCGGAGGGGACTGTCCTCCTTGACGTTTCCATGCATGTAAATCTAGAACACCGTTCACTTAGAGTAACCTAGATATGCAGCCAGTAGGTAATGCTGATGCTGTAGAATGCATTAAAGTTACTGGAACTTACTTAAAAACTGCTGCCTGCTCTTTTGATACTATTCAGTGGAGTTAGGCTGATCAGCAGCACTGTCGTCCTGGCATCCAGCCCCTCCCAAAGGTCTCACTGTGTAGATAGATGTGGGTCAAATGTCTCCTGGTTTCTCCTTGCCTGGGCCTCCTCTGCTTCTTCGTCGGTGCCCTTGAATGCAAAAAGAGACAGATCCATGGCCCTGTTCACCATTCATCTGGTGAGCAGCGCCGTGGATGTGTATTCCATACAAGTGCACAGACAGCAGAGGGAAAGGGATGGCAGTGCAGGTGACGCTTTTCCTTTGTAAAGTAATTCCTGCTGGCGTCATAGCCCAGGGTTTGCTGTCTGTGCATTTGTGTGAAATACACATCTAAACAAGTGCACAGACAGCAAACATTGGGCTATGATGCCAGCTGCAATTCCTATACAAAAGAAAAGCGTCTCCTGCACTGGCCATCCCTTTTCCTCTGCATTGCTCATCTTCCCACTCCCACCCCATGCTCACATTCACAACATATCAAGTGCTTAGGTGAAATCCCTGCCTTCAGGCAAGGATATCACCTCGGTGGCACCAGTCTAAAAGAAACCAAAGGGTGGGGGCAGGGAGGGTCGCTGAAACCGTTCAGAGGTGGGCTGGCTCGGGCTGGTTCTGGGCCTCTCAGAACGGGTCATAAAAATCACATTCTCGGATGCTTAGCATTCAACCATGGCTCGTTCTTAGCCCCTGGTGGTGGCTCAGATCAAAGTAGGCGCTTTACAAGCGTAATATGCTACACGGAAAAAATACAGAAACCTAACATCCGGGAAATCGTTAACACTCTAAGGGAATGAAATATTGATTAAAATGTCAAACACAAACAGGAACTAAATCGCTGATATGGATTGTCTTTTTACGTTCATTATTTTGAAATCGATCAGTGTTTATGTCAGAATAAAGGGCATGACGTTAGAGCTCGATAAGGACCCGTTGCAACGTCCTCTGCGACCTGGGGGACCCGGCCCATTTAAAGCCCTGGCTGAGGGGTCACTTCAGAGAAATCCCTGTTCCGGAGTGGGGGCTGAGCAGGATGTTTGTGGCGGGAAAGGAGTATCATAGTTTCTGCGCGGCTTGTAGCGTGTCTTTTCCCTGCTAGTGGAGGTGCGTGCTTCAGTCATGCTTCTGGGCTTCAGTCCTGTCTAGATCTGCGCATCCGAGTGTTTCACATTGTAAGTACCATGGATGCGTTGGTGAATGCTTTGCAGACACGTTCGGGTGAACTCTGTACTTTTGGTGACGTCATGTGTGAACGCAGCGCCCCAAAGTGAACTCACCAGTTAATGCAGGGTGACCAACTGGCATGGTTGCAAATACAGGACGGTAAGTCTAAAAATTCAGGACAAAGGGTCAAAATTCAGGACAAATCTTTGGAACAAAAGGTACGTTTTACAGACACATCAGAGGAAGTTGTGCGATAGTATAAAAGTAAGTAAATAGACAACCACTTAAGTGCAAGTCAAAATAAATTTATATTGGGTTGAGACAAACGTGCACTTCACGTTTTTTTGGTATGCGCACAGCTTTGAGCAACTGTGCAGGTCTTTTTGAGGTATTTCATATGATAATAATCTTTTTATATGGTTACTGCACTGGGTTGTCCAGTCTGATATTTTGTTTAAAACTCATGGTCGTGAGCAGACCTGTATAGTGAGAGAAGTGCTCAGGAAGATCTGCTTGGATAGACTTTGTTACTAGCATCTCATATCTGAGTGGCATTGTGAGATGTAACGCGGCAAGCATAGGTGAACTAAAGGGAAGATTGCTGTGATGAACCCACTATAGGGAACGCATTATGGGTGTTTCAGCAAGTGGAACTTAAAATATGGAATCTGACTTTGCTTATGGGGGCTTCGCACTAGCTGACGGAAGTCACAAAGGTGCTTTTCCCTGCAGCTTTCCTAAAGAAGGCACTGTCAATACACTATTACATAGTTTATTTTTGACACCTTGCCTATTGTTACTAACACAATATACATTTCAAGCACAGCTTATGGCACTATGAGGCTCTCCCTAAAACCTTACACCTAAAACAAAGCATGCAAACATTTACAATTACTAGTGTAACATTCAAGGTGCAGTTGGGTGTCACTCAAAATGTCGTATGCATGATGTATGGATCCCACACATAAGCACACAGCAAATACAGAATAGTAATACATAGGCAAGAGAGTAGCCAGAAAACCTCCTAGGGTACCCCCATTGCCTTCACTGTGCGCCCCAACTTCAAGAGGAGACTTCTTTTAACCCCGCAGTGCTCTTCTGCTTCTCCTACCATGTGTGTCATATTTAAACTTCAACTTTATCTTCCGCTCCTCATTGATTTTGAGGTAAGGCGCTTTAGAGGTTCAAGGTGAGAAGTATGCTGTAGCAGCAGCTCAAACTGGCCATTGTCATTCTGTATGTGACAATCAGCCACAGACAGAATGACAATGGGCGGGAGGGGCTGCGAGGAGGAGTGCGAGGTGCCCCATCAGGGAGTTGAGGCCTCTGGCAGGGAACAGCTCTGCTCCCTGCAGGGCCCAGAATTGCTGACAAAAGGCATCCGTAAATGCATGGGTGTCTGCAAGGGGGCAAGGAGGGGCGCTCGTGGGGGGGACATTCCTTTTTTTTTGGTATGGTTCCCCCCCATGCTTTTGACTGATGATACTGGTTTTGAGACTCAGAGTGCACTGAGGCTTTTTAATTAAACCTCAGTGCCTGGGCCTAGAATGTGTATGTCAAATTAGTTTATATCAGATTGGCATAAGCTAACTTTTTTGAACGCCCCTAGTATATGGTACCCTTTGCATGTAAGTTAGAGGGTCACACCAGAGATTGTAGCACTGGTTGTTCCACCCTAGATGTAACCCATGTAAATCACATCTCCCAGTCCGCCAATGAAGACTGGACTAGCAGTTTCCAACCGCGATCAGGGCTGGCCATTACCAACAGAGGCAAAGTCAAGCCTCCCTGGTGATATGTGTATGTCACCCCTATGGCAGTCCTAACGAGCCCTATAGCAGAGTGCTGCATATTTCACGGGCAGAACTTTCTGACAATAAAAAGTGCAAAACCTTCGTTTTTACTTTGGAAAAACTTGGTCATCCCATTGGCGAGTGCAGGGTTACATGCTGACTCCTTCAGCTATGCTAACTCCTGATTGGTGCGACGAAAGTTCATACCTCAAGGTATCAAACAGCTCGTGACATTAAGCCCTTCTCCAGTCAAAATTAATATAACCTGCTGTAGTGTGCAACTGTTACAAAGTTGACACTTTGTTGCCTTTAAACTCCTGTGCCATTAATGGTTACACTAAGGACACTTTCTGTTCTCCTGGGGAGACATGCTAACGACTCCCAGTAAAGGATACAATAGAAGCCATCACTGGAGAGAGGTGTGTTGGCCCAAGAGGTGAGCTTCAAATGAGAAGCCTCCTTTGAAGGGCAAATGGGTGACACTTGGGAGAGGTGCTGCTCCATTGTCTAGGTAGACAGGCATGGCACTAGGGACAGGGAAGAGGAAACTAGTTTCCAAACCAGTTTTCCAGGGGTGTGTGGGTTGGGCTAGGGAGCTCTGGACGCCGAGAGAGAGAGGTTGCGTTATGTTAGAAGTGGGTAGAAATGTGTATCCTGGGATAGCCAGATGCCACATTTCGCAGGAAGGGGTCATCAGGAGGGAGGGAATCTGGCAACCTGTTGGCTACAAATCACATCTTATCCTGAAGGATTTTTCTGGGCATAAAAGGTCACCCCTGGCACCCAGAACTCAAAAATCCCGTCTGGACTGGAGAAGGGCTGAAGGGCTGAAGGACTGCACTGAGGAACCGGCAAAGAGAGGCTGCACCTGGTGGCAAGCCAAGGAGAAGGGACTGTACCTTCTGTGTCCTGCTTGTGGAGAAGTCGTCTCTGGAGCACAGCTGAAGCAAGAGACTCCAAGGGTCAGTTGGCTGACCTCATGTTTGCAGCACAGGGCCACAACAGCTGAAGAAGCCTGCTGGGGCAAGTTTCTAGCCTAGAATCTTCCTGTTCCTGTGCTGTTGTGCAGCACCAGAGACCAGGACCTGATGCTCAATGTTGCACCCGAGTTCGCTGAGCTCTGGAGGTTCATCTGAGTGCTGCAGCCCTGCCAAGTACCATACATCATGCGTTAGACTGACACATTTCAGTGTGGTGGTCCGCATCACCACACTGAAATGGAAAGTCACTCATTTATTATAGCAGCTCCTGGGCTGTCAACAAGCCGTAGTGCTGCTAAATTACTAGCATATTGACAGAAAGCTGGCAGCGCGGTCCATGCTGCTTGCAGGCTAGCTTGGGGATAGCTTAGCTCGCTCTGGGCTCAGGCAGGCTAGAGTGTTGCTAATTCACCCAGGTGTGTCATTCACAGACACACATGGGGCGGTCCCGGCCACCGTTAGCAGTAGTGGGCGGTGCGGCTGCGCAGACAGTTTCTGCTCTCGCTGCGCGTTGGTGACTTGTGCCCTGAATTACTGCTGTGATCTGATGACCCCGTCACCCACCAAAGTGATGATGCCACAACAGGCACTACAGCCTATAGTGCTGCGCTGCAGTGAGTGCAGCAGAACTGAGGCCATGATAAAAATGCAGTACCTGCGCCAGTCGTTGACATAAGGCCTGGACCGCGGCCTCTGCTCACGGTGCAGGGGGATGTCGTCACAGCTGGCTGGCCTGTAGCGTGACAGCGCTGCAGTGTTCTCCGTGCCACAAGTAAGTGTGTCACACTGACTACCTTTTAAGTAGCAGAATTGTTTCAGACAATAGCTGCAGGTTGTATTACGGTCTCATTTGCCGCTTGGCATTGAAAGACACCAGCGCCTCTTCATCAGGTGCGTTCTCACAAATATCATTTGTTCACTCTACTTAGCGATTGTTTCACTAATGTACATTCCTAGTGTGTAACCTACTTCTTTTGGTAATTTTTCATTCTAGCGCTTTGTAACTGTCTGTAACCATTCATGTAATGCATAAATGTTTGCGCTATATAAAAATGCACATAAAGAAATAACTTGTATTCCCTCCTTCTTCCCCCACCCCTTACCAAAGCCTCTGTTTCTGGGATGTCAGTCAATCTCCTGTATTAGAGGCGCTATCAGTCTGCTGGAGGGCGTGCTAGAGCACCGCAGGAGAAGCCTGAAACCTTTCACCATCTCAGCTGTGTTCTGTCTGCAGAGCAGCAGGGGATCTCCGGACATTTACACCAGAGTCATGGCACAGGCATCAATGGCCTCTAGGCACTGCTGGAGCTGAGTCAGGGGACAGGCAGCGAGGGCTTCTAAGCAGGCACACTGTTAGAACCGAGTTCGGGTACAACAATAATAGCAAATAAACAGAGAAAGCTAAGAGAAACCACCACCTGCAGGCCTGTATCTGCAGTCTGTCCGATTCTCACCCGTAGAGAAGCTGTCATTCCTTAAGGCGCAAGAGCACTTTAACTTTTTTCATTTGTTTAAGCGTGCATTGACAAGCTGCAATCATTAGATACATTACTCTATTCAAAAAATAACTTCAACATTGCCAGGCCTCAATTACATCTGCAGTGGTACTTTTTAAATAAAAAGATAACGTTTTATTTGATTATGGTATTTAACATCAGTTTTCTGCTTATAACATTCTAGTAGTCTCCATATATGACTAAGCAACACATTTGCATTCTTGCACCTGTGCATGGAGTGTACTCCGAAGTGCAATGTCTGTGAAGGGAGATTAGTCCATCTAAGTATGTGCTATTTTAATAGTAAAAACCAAGGCAAGTGGAGTGCTGTGCATGGTCAAAGGCAGGAATACAGTCAGAAAGGTACCTGGGTTCTGGGAGGAGATGTGCAATATTACTGTATTATGCTGTTGTGTTCTTTAAAAAGGTGCATCTACAACTCTTTCCAAAGTTAAAGTTGTGTTGAGGCAGTCCTGATGGATACAGATCCTTGATGCATAGATAGAGAAAGTTAATTGCCTGTTTTATCACTTTTTAGAGTTTTTGGTCACCAGTCTGTTCCGCGCCCGTTTAGCTTAACTGTGTGTTTGAACACCTGATCCAAAAGACCATCTCATTGCTCAAATGGGTATAATTTCTAATATTTATGTTTCCCTCGTATTCATTGCTTGATTTTGCTTGCGAGTAAGTGTCACTCATTTGTTGAAATGTCACTCATAATTACACTGGAATTATGAAAATGTCACACATAGCAATCTGAAACCTTGGCAGCTGTGGTGCTGTTTGGTTACCCAGAAGACAAGTTATTGCCCAAGGAAGGATTTGGCTGTGACTGTGATAACTGTCAACTGGTAGCCCAGTGGTTACTGCATTTCTACCAGGACTAAGAGGACTTCAAGAGACATTGACCCTCTGCCCAGTACTGTTTCACCCCCTTTGTGAACCGAGGAGTCACTGCAGGAAGACCTCCGTCAGCTGCATCACATCCACATCCTGTATCCCTTGTATTAGGACTTTTTCATAGGAATCTATAGCAAAGGATAAACATCCCTGGAACTGACTGAAGACTGTTCCGATCCTCTGTGGTAACTATTTCTGTAGACTTTGCTGGTTCCCCTGACTGGCTTCCAGACTTGGTCACCTAAAGTAACCCTAAGTAACCTCATTGACACTTTCACAATTTTTCCTTGAAAAAGTTTCTAAGTATCAAATTCATTGAGTTCACCATTGCTTGTTTGCGGTTAAGTGAAAAAGTGTGTATTAACTGAACCTTGTAATTGCTGTCTCTGGAAACCTCTGGTGGATCCTTTTCATTGTGGAGTCTAAAAATCCATAAAAATACTGTCTATTTTTATAAATTGGTCTCGGATTTGTTGAGGATCTTGTGAATTTCTTCTTCAGTTGTTTTAGTACTGTTTAAATGCTTTACACTTGTTCTTTTGTGTGAGCCTTGCTGCTCAGAGATACAAGTACGCAGGTTTGACCTAGAGTGTTTAACAAATGAAACCTAGTGGTCCTAAAGGGGTTGGTGAGTGTATTACATGGTGAGGTCGCACAACCACACCATATAAATACATTCCAATTTCTTACAGAGGGTGTAAGCCATATTCCTCTAGCCACTTAATATTATCTTTCGTTTCCTTCAGGATCCAAGTGCAAAGATAGGCCAGAACTGCAGTATCGGCCCAAATGTTACAATTGGCCCTGATGTGGTAGTAGAAGATGGGGTACGCATTAAACGTTGCACAATCCTGAAGGGTTCCCACATCCGATCCCACTCCTGGCTGGAGTCCTGCATCATCGGCTGGAGCTCTTCTGTTGGGCAGTGGGTAAGTTGGAACAAAGTTCTGCCCTTTTAAAAAAATTATAATCGAGATAAAAAGTTTTGTTTGTGATGCAAATGTAGGCTTCTGTAGAAATCATATAATCTAACTGTTCTCCGTCATTATGCCTTTTAAATTGAGACATTTCTACCAGTAGAATTCTACTTGGATATCTCATTCGGGCCCACATTTATGTGTGGGTAGTTTGGGACATTGTCAGAAGTCTTGTCCACCTATCTCCCAGCCTCTTCTAGAGTTTGAGGATGCCAGCTATCCCATCGGTGGAGTCACCACCACCCCCACTGAGGAGAAAACCCTTTCACTGGTGCGAATAGTAGTAGAAATAGGGTTCCAAGACCTCTTCTATTTTGGAAGAGCCTTCAAAGTCCTTGGCTGCTTCTTGTTTTTTTAATATTGTAGTCCGCTATGTGCACTGTGGCAGTCCCAGACAGGAGAGAAGCAACAACATCCCCTATGCACTTGCAATCAAACTCTTAAGCATTTTAGAGTCCTCTGCCTCAGGGGCCTGGATTTAGGGAAAAATAACATAACTGGTGCCAGGGTTGTCATGGTATGCCAGAGCTGCAATCAGTGTGCCCTTACCCTCCTTTTTAACCCACTAGAGGAGTATTTTGGTCTCACAGCATTCTGATTGGAGGAACCACTCCATACTTCAGGTGACGTTTTTTTTTATATTAAACATGCCATGGGAGTGCATGTGTGTCCCTTGCTCTTTCTCCCAGCTTTAGTTCTGTGGCATCAATTGAGGAGGCTAAAATAACTGCCTTAGGGGGAACGGGGGGCATTGTGGGGGAGCCAAGAAGCGCCCACTGTGGAAAACAATACGTCCATCCTCCAGGCTAGCCACAATTCTAAGACACAGTTGGAAACGTAAATTGGAGAGCTGGGGGGTGGACGTCTCTTCTTCGACAAGACTTATGCCAGACAGTTCAGAGAGTCTCCGAGGCGAGGATTTCTACTTTGGAGGACACTGTTCAGCACCTATTATCCGAGGTGACCCGCCTGACCCCCGACACAAAGCTCTTTCTGGAGCACACGGAAGATGCAAAAAATAGGGCCTGAGGCAATAACCTTTGTTTCATCTGCTTTCCTAAGGGCTCTGAAGGCCATAACCCTGTGGACTTTCTGGAGTGCTGGTGCCGATCTTGGCCGGAGCCCGTGCACTTCTCCTCTTGTTTTGTGATTGAACGTGCGCATAGCTTCCTGGCCCAGATGCCTCCTCATGGGGCCCCTCCTAGGCCTCTAATTGCCCAGTTTTTTAACTGTAAGGATCAGGATGTGGTTCTCCAGGGCACTTGTCTAGCCAGAGAACTGCTGTTCCAATGGGACCGTATATTGATTTTCTCAGATTACACTCAAGGAGTAATGACTCGACGCAAATCCTTCAGTGAGGTTAAGGTGAAACTCCACTTCATCCAGATCTCCTGCATGCTGTTGTACGACACAAAGTTGAGTGATTCACCACTCCAAGACTTTAATTTTTGAATCACCAAAAGCTGCTTGGACATGGGTGATGGAGCAGCACCCACTCACAGCCAACTCCGCGCCTCCATAGAGTTCCTCGGATCCACCTCGATTGGGTGACCGAAGTCTGGAGAAACCACAAGAGCAAGAGACGGTGAAAGATTGCGTCAGCAACCAACAGGGACTATGAATGCTGATGCCACCACAGACTCCGATAAAACACTGTTAAAAACGTTAAATTCCTTAGGTATTTCCGGAAAGGCACTGGCATTGGTCTCCTCCTTTTTAGCGGATAGGACGCAATCGGTCGCATTGGGTAATTTTACTTCCCCGTCTTTTACACACCCATGTGGGGTACCACAGGGCTCCTCTTTAAGTCCTACACTTTTTTATCTTTATATCTCAGAATTGGCAGCTCTCATCAGATCTTTTGGAATGACTCTAACATCCTACGCGAATGACACCCAAATTGTGGTAACTATTAGCAAAAATACAGTACCACCAGCAAATAGATTTAGGGACTGTATGTCAGCAGTCAACTCATGGATGAGCTTGCATTGCCTCAAGCTAAATTCTGGGAAAACAGAGGTGATTCTGTTCGGTAATTTTTACCCCCTCCTGGTCCCAGATTTGGTGGCCAGATGACCTGGGAACAGAACTTATCCCAGTCCCTAAAGTAAAAACACTTGGGTGTGATGATAGACCAGAGACTGGATTTTGAATCTCAAGTTAAGGCAGTTTCGTCATCATGTTTCTTTCTGCTTAAAACAATTAAGAAAATCCTACCTCTGATCCCCACAGAAAGTAGGAAAATGGTAGTCACTTCCCTAGTCCTTTCTAAACTGGACTACTGCTATGGGTTATACCTTGGTATGCCCATGAAGCAATTACATAGGCTCCAGATGATCCAAAACTCGGCTGCAAGGCTTCTCCTGGGAATTCACAAATTCCAGTCGGTGGGAACTCGCCTCCAGAGCATACACTGGCTGCCAATTAAAAGTCGGATCAGTTTTAAAACCCTGTGCATTACTTATAAAGCACTACACGGGACTGGCCCTCAGTTTCTGAAACACTCATTGCACTGGTACTCTCCAAACAGATGCTTGAGATCACAAGAGGCGAAAGTGATACTCTCTCAGAGATTCCTCAAAGCACGCTGGGGTGGTAGAAGATTTGTGGTGGGAGCCACAAGGCTTTGGAACTCCCACCCGTTCAACATCAGAAATCTGTCATCCCTAACGCTTTTCAGAGAAGCCATAAAGACTTGGCTTTTCATTGACTAATGCTTCTGTCTGCTTCTCGGTTTGCTAGCGCCAAGACACCACTGGTATTCGTGCGCTGTATACATTTTTTAACATAACACAACATGGTCAGCCTTGCACCTGAGGCCTTACTAAGCATAGTCCCCACACTGATTACACCGAGCTCCATCCTCACCCCCTAACACTCCTGACATGGAATGATAACAGCCTGCTGGACCGTATTAAGTGGGGGTGCAGTTTTTTAGTTCACACAGCGTCGCGCTCCAGGGGATTCTATTGTTGCAAGAAACACATCTGCAAGGTCAAACCTGCCAATTCTTAGCCTGCAATGGTTGCAATAGGGTTTTCCATGCTGGGCACGCTACAGGATCCTGAGAGTTGACCCTCCTTCTACATGGGTCCCTGCCACTACTTCTCACAAAGGTAATGAGAGATCTATAGAGGAGGTATATTATACTAGAGGGCTCTATGGACAGCGTTAGCTAAAATATATTGACTGTATATACCCCACCTGCTTTGCACCAATTCACACTGAAGACACTTAGCGATTTAATTGTAGCTCTCCCACATAGGACAACTATAGTAGGGGATTTAAATGATATTCTGGAGGGCAGAGACTGGATCAGAATGTGGAGAGGTGCCCAGTGGCGCTGGCGAGGCTAGTTCAATTGGACGCGGGGACTTGGTCTCATTGATACCTGCGATCTTGAGGCATTGGAATATATCCATGCACCAGCTGCCCATGGGTCCTTGTCTTGTATTGACTATTGGTTCCTTCCTGCTGCTGACATTCTTCGCAGCACTGGGGCACTGATTCTGCGCCCTGGGGATATCGGACCATGCCCAAATCCTGGTGTACGAAGTACCCCCTCAAGGAGCTGGCCCGATTTGGCGCTACAACGCTTGATTTCTCAAAGATGAGAAATTAGTGGTCTATCTCAGCAACTAACTCATTTCTTTTCTGGGACTAAACGACAGTTCTATGTGGTTGGCGGGCATTGTGACTTAGACTCTCAAGGTGTATATGCGGGGAGTGGCCCACTTTTACCTCCGTGGCTCAGAACAAGATAAACTCGGACACATCACAGACTTGGAGAGACATTCAGATTCGGGTACGCAGAGACACTCAAACGTGTACTGAATACTAGTGGTGGCAGCTGGATCTGGATAGACCATCCCTACGCCAATTAAGTATGAATGAGGCCCATATGTGTTGGCTGACCACAACGCATCAGAAGTATGAATGCGGGAAAAAATCCAGTAAACTGCTCCACTGGCTTGCTATGCATCGAGCAGCTTCCCGGGTGTACCTTGTGTACAGGTCATTTCAGGGAGGTGGATTGAAAAATCTGCAGCGATTATGGCAGTATTTGCCCAATTCTATGAAACCCTTTATGCTCCAAAGCCACACCCAGCCGGGATACTGGTGTCTCCCTTGGTTGCGAAGTTGCCCCTGGTTCACCTTTCCGTCCCACAAAGACTTGCTTTTGAACAGGACATTATGGAAGAAATGGGTGCGTCTATATCTGATTTAAACCCCAGCAAAACACCAGGACCCAATGGGTACCCTTTGGAGTTCTATCACATGTTTAGCTCAACGCTTAATCCACTCCTGCTTACCTTTTACAAAGCAGCGATTGGCCAAGGCCTCCTCCCTTCCGGAGTCGACCAAGCCACAGTTGTGGTCCTGCGCAAACCTGGATGCCCACAAACGACAAGTGCTTCTTTCCGACTTATTTCTCTTACTAACAGTTGTAGGAAACTGGCTCTTTATATAGTGTACTAAAATGAAGTCCACTGTGCAGAGAGTCCAGTGGGTCCCCAATTGTTTTACAGAGGCTAAAGTAGATAATGCTACTGCTCTCTTTTGTGGTAGTATGGGCTAGCAGTTAGGCTTATCAGAGGGTAGTGCTAAGCATTTGTTGTACTCGCAGAGGCAATAAATGAGACACACTCCAAGAATAAATCGGAGATCAATTAAAAAAAAAAAAAACATTTCTTTTTATATACATTTCAAACTCAAGAACTTCTTTTCAAGGTAAGTATAGTTTTCGATTAAATATGCACAGGTTAAGTAAAGCATTTAAACCTGTGCGCTTTTACGCACAATGCAATCCTATGTGAGGAAAAGTCAAAGATGCATAAAGGTAGGTGCAGTCGGTTTCAGGGGTTCACCCTTTGGGATTGGAGTAGCAGTGTGCCCAGGTTCAAAGTACAACCAGCAGTCCTTCAGGAACTGCCCGGGTTCTACTGGGAGCAGGGTACTGGTGAGGCTGGTAGCTGGCGCTACAGAGAAGCAGAGTCACCTTAAAAAAAGGTTGCACATGGGGACTTGCTGGCAAGTCCGAGGGCTTCCAAATGGGGGCTCAGGTCGCAATTGGTCTTGGAGCATGGGGCATACCTGGTTCGTGGGGACCCGAGCCAGAGGGTTCGGGAGCAGAGTGGTTTGGTCGGCTGGGCTGGTATGCAAAGATGCACCTCATGGTCAGGTGCAAACAGCTGGAAGAGGAGAAATCAAGGCAGCTGACCTACTCTTGAAGTGATGGCTTCTTGGTCCTGGTGAGGATCTGGGCTGGACATTCATGGTCAGTGTTTGGTGCAGGGCGACAGTACCCCGGGGTTAGTATGGCATGGCTACAGTTGGTCCTTGTGTCTTCACACTCTGTGGGGAGACCAATCTCACCTTCCAGAGCACAAGTTCCTTCTCCTGATTGTCAGCGGTGTCGGTCAAGCCGGGATGCTGCAAGGTGGTGGACCAGACTCTGCTTACTCCAGTATTGGAACTTTCATAGATTCCCATAGCTTGTATCATTCCCCGTCGTCGGAATGGGAGTCTCAGTAAATAGAAGAATAACATAGCAGTATATACAAAAGAGAAAGAAAGGCCTAGGCCTCATCTCATTTTGTAGCATATCCACCTCTTTTTGTAACAGAGACCAAACTAAAGCAACAACCAATCAGATTATCCTCACACCATAGAACCTCACTGAGAGAGCCTAAGAGCCTCAGATTTTCTACCGCACGTTGTGCTAAGGGAGTCTCCACTGAGCTCTGCTCAGATTTCTCTTCAACTTCTGGATTTTTTCATCTTTCACTGCTATTTCTCTTCACAATGTCAGACAAGGGGAAAAAGGCTTTATTTAAAGCTTGTGCGACTTGTTCAAAGAAAAGGCTTTATGTGGAGGACAAGCATAAAGATGTATTTATTGCTTGTACCCTGACCACAAGGCCACGGACTGTAAAATCTGCCGGACCTTCTCATCAAAGACCCTTAGAGACCAAGAGGGACATTTACTAACCTGGCTACAGAAGCTAAAGTCACGAAAAGAGGCTGTATCCAGTGACAGCGATGAGACCTCCTCTGCAACATCTTCGAGGAGATCTCAAAAGAGGGGTAGGTCTTCTCCTTCAACTTCAGCTGACCCCCCTGCTAGGGCCTTGCAAAAGACCTCTGATAGGTCTGACAGGCGCAGTCCCTTAAAATCTCCTCACCGAGGTGCAAAGGAGAGGGAAGGACTGGTTTCTGAAGTACTTTCTACTCAAAAGGCGAGCCTGGGGCCTTCTATTTCCCCTCCACCATCTGGGAAACAAAAGCTGTTCAAATAACCAGCTTCAGTACTTCCAGAGGGGAAAACTGAGAAGAAAATCCGTCCGTCGACGATGACAGCTTCAGGTACGTCGACGACGACATCAAAGATTTACCTGACGTTGGTTCCAGCTCTGCCGACGCTACAGGTGATGCCAGTTACAATGTCGACGACGATGATGACTACACCGACGAGGATGACGTCGATGATGGTATCGACTGCGACGATGAAAACTATGTCACGTCGTCCTCTACAGTGGTACTGACGACGAGCTCGTTGACGGTTCCGTCGACGATCATTACATCGTCGTCGACGGTCCAAAGTTCATCGATGATCCCTCCGACGACGTAGTCAACGATTCAAAAAGTGGAAATTTCAATTAAAAGAAAGATTACACCAGAGATGACATCTCCTCGGTGGGTGACACCATTACCTCCGGCACTCCTTTTAGAAGAGGAGGATTTTTCAGATGAGTAGGATGGTCCTTATGGGGATGCATATAGTCCATCCCAATTACGAGTAAGATACCAGGACTCAGACTCGGAAGACTGTTATGGACCAGCATCAATACATGCCACAAACAAGACCACAGGAACAGTTGCAGCAGGGCATGATAGCCATGCCGTCTTCGCTCATTACTGATCTACAGCTCATGATAATGGATTATAAGAGGAAGTTTCCATCACATCCCTCTGACCAACAATCGGGGCAGGTGCCTTCACTGCCACCGCCGACTATGGTAGTTCCTCAACCTTCGGACCAGGAACCATCAGAACATCACCAGAATGTCGTCACGGGGCATGACAATTCATCAGACGATGACCAGAGCGTAGGACAAGCCCCAGATCCAGATAGGGAATGGGACGACTACGTCATTCCGGATCCCGCTTCACCGTCGCCGGATACTGTGGATTCTCCTCCAGCGGACATTGGAGGTTTCCATAACCTCATGGAAAGGGCTTCCAAATGGTTTGACCTTCCCATACCTTCTGAACAATAGGAATGCTTTCTTTGTGATTTTAAAGAACGCTTTGAAAAGTCTGTCCATTCTATCCCGATTGTGGAACATGTTTGGAGTGAGGGGATTAAGGTGATGCAGTGCCCAGCTACCGTCAGCCCTGTTCCTCCGTGGCTGGAGAAGAAATATAAGGCTCCTGCTGATGGTCCCGCTTGTCTGGTTGGCCAACCGAAACAGGATTTGGTCATATCTCAAGCGGCCCAAACAAAGTCGAAGAATCCGTCGGCACCCCTTACCACACCACCGGATAAGGAGGGTAGGCGACTAGACAATGTGGGAAAAAGATTCTCTTCTATGTCCAACCTTCTTGTCAGGGCAGCAATGTGGTGCGATTTATCTCTATACATTGGTCAGCTACCAGATGAATCTAAGGCTGACGCAAAGAAGATTCTGGAGGAAGGAGAGCGTTTTTCAGAGATCATAGATTGCGCTATGGACATTGCTACCACTGCTTTTCGTGCTTTGGCTGGTGCTGCAGTCCTTAGATGGCAAGTTTGGCTTCGGGCCACCTGGTTTCACCCGGAGGTTCAAAATAAAATCCTAGACCTACCGTTTGATGGAGAAATGCTTTTTGGTAAGCATGCATTTATGCACTGCAGGAAATAAAAAAGGACACAGATACGGCAAGGTCCCTTGGGACCTTGCATTACCGCAAAGTACCTTTCCATGGTGCAAGAGGGAGAGGTTTGTCTTCGTACAAAGGTGGTTATCAACAGCAGCGCTATTCCTCCTACTCACAACAAGCGCAATCTTACAGACCCCAGTATTCTCAGCGCCAGGGTCAATCGTCGTCTTTCTCTCGCCAGCCTTCAAGAGGACGACAATCCTTCTTCTAAACGTCAATAGCAGCGTTCAGGCTCTGTCTACTCTTCCTTCGCCCCCTGTAACACAAGTTGGGGGGCAGGATATCACAATGCCTCCACAACTGGGAGATCATCACATCGGATTGGTGGGTCCTCAATATCATCCGGTTTGGCCACTTGCTGGAGTTTCAACACCTTCCACCATCCAGAGCCCCTCGCGCCACCAAATCCAAACATCTACACCTTCTACGTCTAGAAGCTCACCAACTGCTTCTCATAGGAGCAATAGAACCGGTTCCTCTGTCCCAACGAGGCGAAGGATTCTATTCCCGGTTCTTTCTCGTTCGAAAGACAGTAGAAAAGTGGCGTCCAATTTTAGACCCGAGGGAGCTCAACATTTATCTCATAAAATTAGCGTTTCGGATGGTATCCCTACAAGACATTTTAAAGCTTCTTAACCCAGGCGATTACATGGCCACTCTGGATCTCGAGGACGCATACTTCCATATTCCGATCCACCCAGCCCACAGGAGGTTTCTACGCTTTACAGTAGCCAAGAGCCACTTTCAATTCAAGGTCCTGCCTTTCGGACTCAGATCCGCGCCGCGGATATTCACAAAGGTGTTGGCAGCAGTTGCAGCGTTTCTCAGAAAGCAATCGCTACAAGTTTTCCCTTACCTGGATGACTGGTTGGTCAAGGCACCATCGTCTCAGGCAAATATGAAGGCAGTCGAAAGTTACATTCAACTTTTTCAACATCTGGGACTTCAGCTGAACAGACAAATCAGTCCTCTATCCTTCCAGGTCGGCCACGTTTCTGGGGGCCATTCTGGACACAACTTCTTGCAAGGCTTTTCCATCAGAGGAAAGACAGGACAGATTAATTTCCTCCGCCCGTCGTTTACAAGCAAGACGGTCTCTGTCTGCTCACCTATAGAAATCTCTTCTAGGATCGATCTCGTCTTGCATTCCATTAATTCCGCATTGCAGACTTCGTATGCGTCCGCTGCAAGAACAACTAAACATGCAGTGGCGTCAAGCAGAAGGATCATTCGACGACAAGATAACCGTCACTCCTCTTATGAAAGAGGCGGTCAGCTGGTGGATGATCAAGGACAATATCTCGAAGGGTCTCACTTTCACAGTTGCTCCAGCTCCTTTGATACTTACAACAGATGCCTCTCTAGAAGGCTGGGGAGCAGTCTTGCAAGACCTTCAAGTGAGCGGCCACTGGACGCCCGAACGCATTCTCCACATCAACCTTCTGGAGCTCAAGGCAATTCGGCTAGCGTTACAGGCTTTCCTTCCACGAATACGGAATTCAACCGTCCTAGTCCGCACAGACAACACGACGGCTATGCACTATGTGAACAAACAGGGTGGAACACAATCTCAGCTGCTCTTCAAAGAGGCCCAAGTGATTTGGGAGTGGGCGATTCATCACCATATCGCTCTTTCAGCAGAACATCTTCCGGGTACCCTCAACACGACAGCAGATACGTTGAGTCGTCTGAAGTCGGTCTGTCACAAGTGGGAGTTGGATCAAAACACTCTCGAGAAGGTTTTCAATCATTGGGGTACTTCGTCCATAGACCTGTTGGCAACTCCAGAGAACAAAAAATGCCACTTTTATGCAAGCAGGGATCGCCATCAAGGGTCGTTGGGGAAAGCGCTTTCGATGGCCTGGTCAGGCGCATTTGTCTACGCCTTTCCGCCGATTCCCCTAATTCCAAGATTGCTCAGGAAGATCAAAGCAGAACCATACACAATGATTCTAGTAGCACCAGCGTGGCCCCGCCAGCTTTGGTTCACGGAGCTCTTCCTGCTCTCTCAGCCAATCTGAGGCCAATTCCCTCTCTATTGACGATGTCCCAGGGCCAAGTGGGACATCCAGATCCGAGCTCACTTCAGTTGTCTGCGTGGCTCCTGAACATCGAGAATTTCAGAACTTAGATATTTCTCAGGAATGTAAGGAAGTGCTAGCTCGGGCCCGTGCACCGAGTATGAATAAAACTTATCGTTCCAAATTGAAATGTTTCTGCGTGTGGTGCCGCCGAGAGAACATCGATCCTTTTTCTCCTGCTCCTCATCAAATCTTACCTTACATTTTGTCTCTGGCCAAGTCAGGTCTTGCTCATTCTTCTATCAAAGTGCACCTGGCTGCGATCTCTAGATTCAGACGGACGGCTTCTGGTCCTTCTATCTGGTCGGCAAGAATTGTCAAACAATTTTTAAAAGGACTATTTAGAGTTTTCCCTCCGGTCAGACCTCCGCCTCCCATGTGGCAACTCAATTAGGTTCTTGCTCAACTCATGAGACCTCCTTTTGAGCCTGTTCATAGAGCAGATCTTAAATTCCTTTCATGGAAAGTGGCCCTCCTTCTCGCTTTAACATCTGCCAGGAGGGTTGAGGAACTTCAAGCTCTCACTATAAAGGATCCATTTTTACAGTTTAAGAAGGACACTCTTATTCTGAGAATAAATCCGAAAATCATTCCCAAAGTGCCTTCGGATTTTCATTTGAATGAGCCGGTCATTCTAAAATCTCTTTTCCCTCGACCTACGACTCCAGCGGAAAGGTCTGTTCATTCCTTGGATGATGTCCAAAGATGTTTAAAATTCTATCTCCAACGCACCAAGGATTTCAGAAAATCTACACAGCTCTTTGTCGCTTTTAATGCACCTCGCAAAGGTCTTCCCCTTTTAAAGCAAGGAGTTGCACGTTGGATTGCCAGTGCGATCCATTACTGCCATCAGGCGGCTGGTAAGCCCCTAGAAGGGCGGGTACGGGCGCACTCCACAAGATCAGTTTCATCGTCTGCTGCTCTTTTCGCTGGAGTGCTGATCAAGGACATTTGCAGGGCGGCTACATGGAGCAGTGCCCATACATTCACAAAGTATTATTGCTTGGACTCTTCCACGCGGAGCGAGACAGCAGTGGGACAAGCAGTCCTCAGGAACCTCTTCCAGTGAGCGGTGAGCTTTCCTTTCTAACCCTCCTTCCTGTTATTACTATTGCACATTTTGTATCATATGATGTTTTCTGACTAATGTTTTTGCATATCTGTTTATTGCTTATGTGACTACACATACAGGGTTATGCCAGTATTTATTTCACAAAATGTGCATTGTTGCTAACTGCTAACTACTCTGATACAAGCTATGGGAATCTATGAAAGTTCCAATACTGGAGTAAGAAAATGAGTTACTTACCTGAAACTTTGGTTCTCCAGTATTGGTAACTTTCATAGATTCCCATGTGCCCATCCACCTCCCCTGGGTAAGCTCAGCCTTCAGCAAATTTGGTTATTCTGTTACACAACGGCTACGAAAATCTGAGGCTCTCTCAGTGAGGTTCTATGGGGTCAGGCTAATCTGATTGGTTGTTGCTTTAGTTTGGTCTCTTTTACAAAAATAGGTGGATATGCTACAAAATGAGATGAGACCTAGGCCTTTCTTTCTCTTTTGTATATACTGCTATGTTATTTTTCTATTTACTGAGACTCCCATTCCGATGACGGGGAATGATACAAGCTATGGGATCTATGAAAGTTACCAATACTGGTGAACCAAAGTTACAGGTAAGTAACTTGTTTCCTTCTTGGTGACTACGGACTGCAGGGGAGTAGCTCCTCTACTCCAAGGGATACTTTTGGGGTTTGTTGAAGTGCTGGCAGGCTACCCGAGGCTTTGGTAGTTCTCCAGTTTGCAGGACGAGTCACACTGTTGCAATTCTCGAGAGAGGGCTGGGGATGGCAGGGTTTCGCACCAAAGTTCTGCCACAGTTCTCGCCAGGTAATGACTCTTCTTCGTCCTTCTGTTGATCCGTCGAATCTGAGTTCTTGGGTTTAGATGTGCCACCCAAGTACTCAATTTAGGGGGCGTTATGGGAAGTGAGAGGTAGTAGCCAATGGGTTACCAACCTTTAGGGTGTCTACACACTCAATATGACCACTTCCTGTGAGGAGTGGGCATAACCCTGACCGTAAAAGGCTAATTCCTGCTAAAACAACATGGAGTAATCTAAACACTGGCCCACCCTAGGGGTGGTGCTGGTTGAAAGTGGACACACCTAATCTAACTAATTTTCCCTCTTGTCTTGCTGCCATACAATGGGGTCAGGACAAGGGGAGGGGCACTGCCACTATCTGTGGAGGCCTGTGATCACATAACAAAGACAGCAGGGCCTTTGAAGCTTCCCGCCCTGGAATGTCCATCCCCCTTGGAGGAGGTGTGAACATTTCCACTCAAAGCAGGCTTTGTTCTGGTCTTCCTGGAGCGAAGGCTCTCCCTTCAGGAGGTCAGAAATCTGTCTATGGTGGCGGGCTGGTCGAGACCAATCAGTCAACATACTAGTAGTCAGTAGGTTTTCAGAGGGCACCTCTAAGATGCCCTCTGTGTGCATTTATTAATAAATCCAGCACTGGCATCAAGTGGGATTAATAAGACTAGGTATTTAGTACCAAACTCCTTGGAGTACAGTGAAGCCATCATGTAGTGGGGGATCTCCTAATGACGAGTGTCCAGCCCATGTACCCGTTATGTCTTCCCTGTGCACTGGTGATATCTAAGTGTGAACTTGAATATCACTGGGACATATCCACTCTTGCAAATATGCCCTCACATAGGTATGGTTCACCCTGCCTTGGGGTTTTAAGGCCTGCCATAGGGGTGACTTACCTATACACATGTACAAGTGCTGACACGCATGGCACACAGGGATATCTGCCATGCCAACTCTTCGTGTTTCCCTGCAGCAAGACATGCAGGCTGCAATGGCAGTTTGCATGTGCTTGGTGAGGGGTCAGTTAGGGTGGCACAGTTCTTGCTGCAGCACTTAGGGACCCTCTTTAGGTTCAATGCCTTAGGTACCATTTATTAGGGGCTTGTATGGATCCTAAAGGGTTTGCCAATTGTGGAACAATTGTACAGTTTAAGGAAAGAACACTGGTGCGGGGGACATGCTTAGCAGGGATCCAGCACACTTTCAGTCAAAATTGCACCAGATACCAGGCAAAAAGTGGGGGTTAACCATGTCAAAAGGGGCACTTTCTTACAAAGGCGAAGTCAAAATATATGCTAAATTCCTGGCCAACGGTCTGTTGACAGTCATCCCTAACCTTGTTCACCCATACCAATGGGGGATCAATACTCACTTCTGCAGTAGACACTACATTTGGCACCTGTAAGTGGCCCTGTCCCGTGTCAAGGCCTTGGGACACCCAGCGCCCTCCTTCTGATTGACTTTAAGAAGGCCTTTGACACTGTTGACTGGCACTTTATGGAAGAGAGACTGTTGGCAATGGGCTTCGGACTGCGGTTGTGTGCCATTGTCAGGGTTCTGTATGCTGGACCGTGAGCTTGGGTGCGCATTAATGACGTTCTGGCCTGCAAATCTTCTATTGGGCGAGGCCCTCAACACGGCTGCCCCATGTCCCCGCTCTTGTTTGCCCTATTTATGGAACCCCTGGCAACATGGGTGAAATGTGATGCAACTGATGACCACATCGCCCTTATAACCACATCGCCCTTTTATGCAGATGATGTCCTGCTGTTTATGTCCCTCCTGGCTGAAACCAGGCTCTGGGTCCTCCAGATCTTGCAGCTTTTGGGCAAAGCGTTGGGACTTCAGGGTGGGGATGGTGTGCAGCGATGAGTCATGTCAATCTCAAATCCCGATCCACCTTATCAGTTTCCAGTACCTGGGAATGCACATCTCCAGGGAGCCGGGCCTAACATGGAGCTTGAACCTGTGACGCGTACAGTTTCCGAAGCCATAAAATGGCCCCTTAACGTCATGGGCCACGTTGCCCTGTTTAAAATGATGGTTCTTGTGAAGCTTTTTTATGTGCTGCAAAATTACCCCTTATTTAACCCACGAGAACGATTCGATGCCATACAGGCTATTGGACGCAAGTTTATTTGGGCGGGTGGCCATGGGGGAAGTGTACTCTGGCACCCTACGACGGGGGGCTGACTATGGCGGATGTGAGGTTATATTATTTTGCTACCTAGTTTGTCCCTGTAGGAGGCTGGCTCAGCCCATAGGTGGACACTATATACTGAGTCTAGGCAACACTTAGTTTAGGTCCCAGATAACCAAAGCTCTCAAGGGGTAGCTATGAAGAGCAGCTAAGGCTTATTCAGGAGGGTGTAAAGTGGGTGCACTTACCACATAGTCAATCAGCAAGTGTTTACAAAAATACAGTACTATTATTTATCAGAACACTAATAACTAATTTGGTTTATCTAATACCCAGAGATATCAACGCTCCATCAGAAATATTTTAAGTACAGGTAAGTAGCAGAGAATAAAACATGGGGGCTGGGGGGGGGGGAAACCTTATACTAAGAGAGTGGTATGTGAGGTAAGTACCAAAATGTGACTGATACCCAAGGATGGAGAAGCAAGGAACCACCAAAGCTGAGTAGCTATGGACCCCAAGGTGCCCGGATGCAGAGTGGTTACACCAGGCCAATAGTCCATAGGATAACACAGGGTGAGTTGTGGTTGGTATTTTATTGTTTCAGAACCCCCAGGACACAAATTGGATCAGGGAAGTTTGGAGAGCCACCCCACCCGTGGATACCCAGGGAACCAGGATACCTATACCAGGGAGCCCAGGTGAATAGGGATGAAGTGGTGTCGGAACTGCCCGTTGAAGCCAATGGAGGGTCTGGAAAGTCCGGCAGCTACAGCGACTCAGGGACCAGAATGGTAGAACCCAAACGTGAATTCTGTATGAGAAGTACCTGAAAGCAGAAGGGACAGAGTCCAAACCAACCGGAGATGTCCAGGAGGCGCAGGAGAATAATGCCACCCCTTGTCAGAGGTACCTGCTGAAGCACGACTGTCTTGATGAAGCAGCTGTGGAGCCCAGGCCATGATGCAGGAGCACAGGAGCCATCCACAAGTTGTCCCACAATGGATGAGAAATGCAGGAAGGTTAGTGGCCGGCAGGACCACCAGCAAGCCTTGGCAACCGCAACATTTGGGTCTAAAGAAAAGATGTTTGGTTGCAGACCAGCGAGGTCTCGGAGATTAACCCAGCAAGGGTAAGTCAGTGCTGGCCCTCATCATACAGGAGAGCCAGCAGGAACTGTTGGAACCCCTTTGAAGATCCTCTTAAGCAGGAACAAAGAGTCACAGGTAAGCCTCAGCAGCACACAGAGGATAGAGGCCCACGATGCAGGCAGAATGTAGTCCTTGGTGCGGTGCGAGGCTGGAGGCTGGGGCTCCTTGGAGCTCAAAGATCTTCTGTGAGGACAGGCAACAAGCCTTGGCAACAGCAGACAGACGCGGTGCACAGGAAGGGGCTCAAGTCGGCTGGAGAGGGGTTACTCACTGGTTAGAGGCGGCCGACCCGTAAGCAGAGAATCGGCCAGGGACCAGGGTTCAATTCCCGACGCGGCAGGGTTGTGGACCAGGGTCAAAACGGACTCGATAATTCTCGCCTCGGTACCTACTCTAACCAGGAACACACTCGGCAACTCTGGGCATTAAGCTTGCCTCATCTCTACAACGGCCCCCCACAGACGCCGGGGATGCCTGGTTTCACCTTGGAGATACCCAGAAAGGGACCATCTCACAGGGAAAACCAGGACGGGTTCCCCAGCGGTCTTCAGCGCCAGGATACTCCATGGAGTCACAGTGCGCTTTACAAGTACACCCACATTTACATTTACATTTACATTTACATTTACAGTTGCAGGGAAGACTGATCAGGCCTCTGGAGAACCAACAAACCACCGCCCCTGTTGTAGAGCCAGGAGATGTCCATGGGACAACAGGATCAGCAAACCGGTCATCGAGGTGCCTGTGGATGCAGGGAAGCGACTCCTTCACCCCAAGGGAGATTCCTTCTTGCTTGGATGCATGCAAAGTCCTTGCTGACTCGGAGGATGCACGGCCACGGGAAGAGCAGAGACGAAGTTGCAGCAGGAATCTTCCCACCAAGATCAGTCTTGTCCTTGGTCCTGGCTTGATCCAGCAGCAGAGTTTTAGTGCTCAACAGCAGAATAGTCGTTAGTGATCTTCAGAAGACAGGCAGTCAGTTCTTGAAGATGATGTCTGGATGAATCTAAGGACCAACCCTTAGAGGAGCCCCTAAGTAACCCTTAAAGGGGGAAGGGCATGTTCTGCGGTGACCCACCTATCGGGGAAGGTCAGGGACACTACTCAGCTGGCCTAGCCAGTCAGATGCTCCCAGGAGCCAAAATTCAACATGGCAAAATCAAGGGGACACCTGTAGGAGCTCCGGGCACCTCTCTAGAGTAGCTGAACGGGGGGTGAACATAACCCTGTCCTTTGTGTAGTTTTGCCCCAGAGTGAGAGCCAAGGGCTCCTGAATTGGGCAAAACTGGTTTATGCAAGGAGGGCACTAAATGTGCCCTTCAATTCTGCCTGGTGGCGCTTGGAAGTGCCCCCACCCTACCTAATTCTAAAGAAGAGGTGATCACATATCTCCTTTGTAGGAAATCCATTGTTCAGCTTACCCTGTCAGAATTAAGCTGATCAGCAGGAGGGCTGAACAGTGTCTGGGGTCTGCAGCAGCATGAGCTGCCAGGCAGACCCTGTAAGGCTACACAGGTAGGTATGGGAAGACCTCTAAGGAGCCCACATTGCGTGGTATCATGCAACTAACACTGGAATCGGTGTAATTGCTTGATCCCTTGATACCAAACATGACCAGGTTCGGAGCAGCCATTACGTTGTTGGACACCTCGACTAACCATTGTCCACTAAATACCTTAAAATGGCTGCCCCGCATTTACAAAGCCCAGAGACTGGAGTCTGGGATTGTAGGAATACCTCTCATCGTGCAAGGGTACCCGCACTCTTAGAATCATGCACCCTGCCCTTGGACTGAAGGGCCTACCTTAGGGGTGAATTATAGGTTTAAAGTGCAGTGACCAGGATATAAGGAAAACCTTATATCTAAAGTGAAAGGTGCATGCGCCATTTCACGCAGGCTGGGAACGCAGCTCTACGGGCACAGTTTGCATGGATGGCACAATACATGCTGCAGCCCCTGGGAGACCCCTGGTGTACCAGTGCCCCAGGTACCTCAGTACCATATACTAGGGATTTACAGTGGTACCCCAGTATGGCAATTGTGGGGTGTACAAAGTACTTACTAGCAAATTAAGAGGAGAGAGCACTGCCACTGGGGTCCTGGTTGGCAGGATCCCACTGAACTACAGTCAAAACACACTGACACCAGAAAAAAAAAAGTCAGGGTATCTATGCCAGAAAGATCCTACTTTCCATCATTCCCTATTAATGATTGATTACATTGGGTGGAATGACCCTGCCTACAAGTGCAAACTGGCCTTACTGGGGCTTTACAAGGTGATGGACATCATTTACGGGGCCTCTATCCCCTCCCAGCGATTATCCAGGTGGTGTTTCATACTTGGAGGGATGTGCTCTGCTGTACTGGGTGAAACTGGAAGTTCACCCTTGAGACTCCACTTTGGGAGAGCAAATGGCTGGCCCAGGTAGCTACTCTAGGTGATTCCGAGGTTGGGAAAACATAGGGATCTCAATGATTGCATTACACCTGGAAGGGAGGCGCCAGGAAGTCCTTTCAGGATCTTGCTACATAATTTAATATGCCTTCCTCCCAGTTTTTCTGGTATGTGCAGCTCCACCATGCCCTCTCCACTTCTCACAATGTCCTAGATGATATTTCATAATACAGCCCCTTAGAGTGCAAGCTCTTCATGGGTCATCTGGTCAACGGGGACCCCAAATGCTGTTGATGCCAGTCAGGCTTCAGCTTATGCAGTTAAAGTATCTGCATCATGCATATATGACACCCTTACTCCTGTGGCAGGGGGGCATTTGCTGCTCACCTACTTGCCCCAGATGTCAGGACCCACAAAGGGCTTCTTTCATTCAGTATGGTATTGTCCGGTAATACAAACCTATTGGGTGGCACTTTTGGAGACTCTTTCTGCAGTCATAGGGTCCCCCATTGAACCTCAGCCCCGGATTGCTTTGCTGGGTATCATGGAGGAAATGGGCAGGCCTAGAGGAGATAGTGGTGGTTGAACTGGGTACAATGATTGCTAAAAGAGACCTCACCCGTCACTGGACATCCACGACAGCACCTCCCCTTAGGAGGAGGAAGGGCATGGACTCGTGTGGCAAACTTAAAGAAACTATATACGGGGCGAAAGGATGCCCCAAGAAATTTCAAAAGGTTTGGAAGAAATGGCGGGACTACTACGGACTGACAGGGATCTTGGGAGTCACAACACTGTACTGATTTTGGGGAAATGTTGCAATAGCTCAATTCACTTGCGATGTTGGGTGGAACATTGCAACTACTGCTGTTGTTTGACACATAAAAACAATAAAATATGTTCTATATTTAATTTTTTTTAAATGGTCTATCGCAGCAGGGATGATTTAAAGCCATATTGGTACCATAGACATGATGTTGGTGTAGGAAAATAGGATCTGCTTTTATGGTTACCCCCACTTTTTGCTCGGTGTCAGTATGTTTTTGACCTAGTCTGACTGGGATCCTGCTAATCAGGACCCCAGTCACTGCGCTTTCTCCCCAAATTGACCACAGCAAGTACTTTGGTACATCCACAATTAGCTACTGGTGTACTCTTGTAAGTCCCTAGTATATGGTACTGCGATACCCAGGGCATGGGTACACCAGGGGTCTCCATTGGGCTGCAGCATATATTATACCACCCATTAGAGTCCACGTAAACTATGACTACAGGCCTGCCATTGCAGCCAGTGTGAGTTGGTGCTTGCACCTCTCACAACAGATATACTTTTCCTTATATCTGAGGTCAATTCACTAAAAAGTCACCCCTATGGCAGGCTATTCAATCCTGTGGGCAGAGTGCTTGGTTATAAGTGTGAGGTGCCTCTGCATGAGCAGACCACCCCTTCAAACCCTGGAGTCAATTCTCCAGGCTTTGTAAGTGCATTCAACCATTTTAATACATATAATGAACATCGTTCTTTACGAGATGTCTGACTATATAGCTGCTGCACCGAACCTGGTCATGTTTGATATCAAACATGTTGGAATAATACCCCAACACCAGTGTTGGAAGTATGATCCCATGTACTGGCGGGCTCCCTTGGGGTACCCCCCTGTACTCCCGGTAACAGCCTCTTAGAGTCTGTAAGCACGCTAGTACTGCTGCTGACCACAGACCTGATTCTGCCTTCCTACCGCTGAGTCAAGCTGGAGCAGGGGAAAGGAAGAACAGTAGGCTTCCTGTCACAGGGACCACCTCCCAGACAGGACTTAGTGTATAGAGCTGGGGCACTTGCCAGCACCACCAGACTGCTTTGAAGGGCATATTTGATGCCCTCCTTGCATACTCCAGTTTAAGCCAGTTCAGGGAGCCCTTGGCTCCTTCTCTGGTGCAAAACTGGACAAAGGACATGGGAGTATCCTCCCCTCTGTCCAGCCTTTCCTTTCAGTTATTCCAACCCTTCCCTTGGGGTACTCAGGGATTTACCTGTGGGTGGGGCAAGACTGAAACCACATCACTCTTCAACTGTCTGGACACTTGGACTTCACTTGGAACTGACACTGCACCAAGAAGCCTCCTGCTGCTCGCTGTTCTGTAAGTCTTCGTCATTGTGCTTCTTCCAGGTTCTTCACTAGACATGTGGGCATCAAGGACACCTGAAGTAAACACCCATGGAGTGAAGTGTAACAAAGCTGACCAGTCTGCTGCTTCTGTCATCCTAGAGACTTCCTGAGGCTCAGCAACACAGGTGGTGGTTCTGCAACTCCCTCAAGTCCTGACCTGTCCTCTCTGCAACTTTGGGCCAGTATCCCTCGTGAGAAACACGGGGACCAAACCCCTGTGCACCACGTTGACGTGTCATTCTAAAGGCTTGTTGGCTCTGCACTCCAGAGATCTTCTGGCTACAAGAAGCTCCAGCATCTCTTCCCTCTAAGCTCAGCGTCCTCACCGCAACCTCTGCACCGTTTGGCCTTCATTCTTGGTGAGCTGCTCAAGGTCCTCTTGCGACTCATGTGCCTTCGGCCTGAAGATCTTCTCCTGCTTCATTGGCATCCCCTGCTTGCTCAGACTCTCCTGCTGTTGGTGAGTCCCTTGAACCTTGCAGGTCCCAACGTTGCTCCTTCTTTGTTCTCCACACCAGTTGCATCTACCAAGGTTTGTCGGGGCTCCTGCCGGACACTAAACTAGTCACAGACATCCAACGTGGGACAGCTCGTGTACGGCTCCTGGTCTTCCTCAGCGTCGCCTGGTCCTCACAGCTGCCGCCACAAGGTCACCGTTGACTCCTCTGAACCTCCTGACATCACTGGGCATTGTGTCTTCGTGCCTCCTGGTCACTCCTCAGTGGCATTGACTCTGTCCCTCTGCTTGCAGGTCTTTCAGTTCCAGAATCCACCTTTTGATTCCATGGGGCTTCTTCACCAGAGGCATTGTCTTCCATTGTCGTCTACGGAGGTTTCTAATATCTCTTAACTCCTATGCACCTGGCTTCCCTGGTGTATGTAACCTTATTCCAGGGGCATCTATGGGTGAAGTGGCTTTCCAACCTTCTGTCTTTCAAGGGAATTCTTTGGGGTCCTCTGGGAAGGGTCCTTCTTCTGCAAAACTGCAAACGTGGCTGTGTTCCCACACAGCCTCCGTGGGGGTCCTGTGTACCTACCTTGGGTAGTTTCTTGTGTCCTCGGCTCCTCTGGTCCAAGACCCATCCTTCTTTGCAGTTTGCATTCCACTTTCTTAGTATATGGTTTGGTCACCCCCTGGAGACCACTGTACTTTGTGCTACTTGCCTCATTGCATTTGAAGTATTCTTATGTATTGCGTTGATATCGCTTGGTAGGAGATATACCAATGTGATAGTGATTGTTGTGTAATAAATAGAAGTATTTTTATATAAACACTTTTTTTTTTTCATTTAACTTACACTACATGATTAAACTTGTAAAACAAGCTGCTTAACACTCCTTCAAGATAAGCCTGAAAGCTGCTCTCCACAGCTACCACTCAGAGCTTTCTATGGTAATCAAAGACCACTAAAATCACCACAATGGTTGCCTGGGTTACTGCAGGGGGCATCACTTAAATAAATGTGCAGCATATACTAAGCCAGCTTCAAAGGAGACCAAGGCCACTTGTGTTAAATGATTTTGTAATGGCATTGCATGCACTGCTAATCAGTACTGATGACATAAATGGTGCCGCCCAACTAAATATCTTCAATTTCCCGAATTTTCGAGCCCTGTAGGCTTAAGGTCCTTTGATAGGACCAGGCATGCTTTAAAAATGTGCTAAGAAAATATGATCTGACAGAAACATTTAGCCGCAGATTCCTTATCTTAGAATCCTCCCCAGGTGCCAGACTGGATCTGGAGATTTTCAGAGCAATACCGCCACACGTCGGCAAAGGGCATCGAGCAGCTCCATAGCGACAGCAATGGAGTCCATATAGGCCCTTTCCCGATGCGCCCACATCAGTTCCTTCTTTTCCGCGCTAACACGCAGATCCGCACTGTAGTTCCTCCAGCTGTTTTCGGCCTACTTGATGTCTCTTACCAATGAAGCAGTGTGCCTTTCTTAGATATCCTCAGGGCCTTATGAATCCTGTGGTCGACAAATGTCGCCACAGATCCCCATTCGATCTGTATGTATGTGGTGTCTGGGTGATCACCATAGTTCTGACAAGTGCGACTCTTGTCAACAGCTTTGACGAAGGTGTGCAGGGAACGTCGCATGAGGCTTGTGGCAGCACTGATGTCACAGTCTTCGAAGTCTTCTCATCGTCCTCAGTGTCCTAAGTGTTCTAGGGACCGACCATGTGTCTGTTCTAGTAGCTGTTTCTGTGTGCTTCATTCACCTTCGACTTCTGAAGGAAAGTCTTGGCGCAGGCGGTCGAAGTTAAAGTGCCTCCCGCCTTCGTCGCTTACTGCTGAACCCTACTCTTCGGTTGAAGTGCCGAGGCATGAGTCTGTCCCGCATCTCCCCACCTATCCTAGCGTCCGGGTGTCTTTGCCCAGGTAAGACATTCTCAAGCTTATATTTCTGCTCTTGGGTCATCTCCCTCTGGAGGGCCTTCGGGCCTCGCAGAGGTGCATGAGGTTGTGCCTGTGACTCCGCTGGTCGGTTCGCCGGTGCACAGCCCGTTGCGGCTTCCACTTTCAGCTCCTGCTTCTTGTCTGCCAACTCAGATGTCTGTGTCGCGCTCTTGTCTACTTGCTCCGATGGTGGTGCTGTCGATGCCTATCGACGCTCCTTCTGACGTCCAGGCATCGCCTTCTCTGAGTTGACCGGCTTTCGTTACGGCAGAGATGGAGCTGACTGTCTCAGACTCCCTTCCTCCGGGCTGTTATTCGGAGGTCCATGGTTGTGAAAGTACTACGGAAGGTATGGTGTGTCCTCCTCCAATTCTAGTCACAGAACCACCCCCTATGCCATCTGGCTGGTTATATGACATGGCGGAAGCCAGTGGCTTAGAATCTTCACCAGCCTCCTCCCGGTTTGGCTATGGAGGCAAGTTCCACTTTGGCAGACATGCTCCATCAAGTTTGTTGCCCTGGATTTACAACTTCCTTTGGTGGAATTGCCAACAGAGCCCTTAATTAGTCTATTGTTGAACCTGTACTACCTAATGGCAACTGTCTTTTCAATATTATTTTGGGCGCTTGGACTAAACCCGAAACAGGGCTCCCTGTGGATCGCTGAATTTCTCAGGCATCGCCAGGCTCCGGAGGAATCCCTCCTGTCTACTTCGACATCCCTCCACTAAAAGCTTTGTGGTTCAGGCTGCTTTAGCCACGCAGAATATTGATTTTCTTACCCCTGGCCACAACATTCAACCTTTGTGGTAGGCATATTTCCTCTTCTAACACCACTCTGCGCTCTCTTAACACTTCTTGTGTGTTCGCCAGCTTCTCCCACAACTTGTGGGACTCTGTGGAGCGCCTCTTGCCTTCCCTTCCGGAGGAGGCCTGGAAGGCTCTTGCTCCCCTGGTACAAGATGGGCAGAAAGTTACCACACTTAGCATCTGCTGTGGTATGGATACTACTGATTCTGATGGTCGGGCTATGGCCTTTTCCATTGCTCTACGTTGACACGCCATGCATGGTTGCGTACTTCTAGGAGTTCAAAGGCTGTGCAAACTGCTTTGATTGACATGCCTTTTGATGGCACCTGCCTTTTTGGCACACATGCCGGTTCAGGTATAGTCCTGGTGGTACAGATTCTCAACTCAGTTTTTGTACTACAGTTGTCATGGAGAGTTGTTTCCCCTTATTTGGACTCTTTCCCACCTTCCTAGGGCAGAGTTCTTCTCTCCCCTCCAGTGATACTCGGTGTGGTGTTCCTACTTTCTGCAGGTACGTTTGTCTAGTTTATGTGGTCGGTGACAGGTTTTGTTTCCAGCTATCTTGAACTTATCCTGCTTCACAGTCTCCTGGGAGCTTGTCCTTTGGCTTCTGTTACCGCTTGACTTTTCCAACCTAGTACTTACTCTGTGGCAGGTATTCTGTTTATGTTGTGCGGTTGTACTATAGCCTTGTTCCCCGGTTTCAGGGCCCTTATTTGTATGCTTCAGAGGCATTTTAGTGAGCTACTTAGGCACTGTGTATCTCTTATAGACACGTCACCTTCCTCTTTTCTCTGCCCATGTGTCCATATGGGTTATGCTTTTGCCTCAGGCAGGCAACCTCTTTGGGTGCCAATTGGTTCAGACTTGGGTTTCAAAACACCAGCCTTGCTGTGCTCCTGTGACTGTTCGTCTCCAGCAGTCTGGTATTTTTGTGAATGTTTTCTACTTATCTGCCTTCGTAAACGTGGAGTGACTGTTGTGTCTGCTGTTCCTTTTGGACCCATTCAAGTGGGATGCCAGTACCCTTGCTTGTTTGGGTTTAACAAGTACCCTTTTTCGTAAGTGGCTGGATTTTTCCTTTCCTCCCTCCACTCCTGCCTTTGTGGCATCCCCCTTTTCTATGAGACCGGTTACGTTTCGCCCCCCCCCCCACCCCCCTTGGTGGGGGTATTTCATTCCTTTTTTCTTGGGGTCTATCCTGTCTTTTTTCACGTTTACATGAAGTGTTGAGAAGGTTTGTTACCTGTTTCTCCAGCTTCCATAAATTGGACAATGTGTGATTGTCATAATCCCCTATCTGTTGCCCTTGGTTTTCGCCACCCCTTCGTTTCACACTTGCGGTCTTCCTAATTTTTTCCTTCATGGTGGATGTAGGATCTTTCTGGCATAAATACCCTGACTTTTTTCCAGGTGTCAGTGTGTTTTGACTGTAGTTCACTGGGATCCTGCTAACCAGGACACCAGTGCTCTCTACTCTAAATTTTATGGTAAGTACTTTTGTAGAAGGCTGGCTTAGGATATAGTGCACACTTATTCAAGTGATGCACCTTGTATCAATCCAGACGAACAAGTTACTTACCTTCGGTAACGATGTATCTGTAAGAAACATTAGTTAGTTAGATTCCTCACCTTAGAATATCCCCAGGCGTCAGACTGGATCCGGAAGATTTTTCGTCAGCAATACCCCTTGCGCGTCGCTAGGCGTCGTCTGCGGCTCCGCGTCCGTCGTCGGTGTCGTGCGCCGGAATGACGTCGGAGTACTTAGACGCCGCCCTCGCGCGCTGACGTCAGTTCTTGTACATAGCTTTCTGCGCCAGGAACGCAGAGCCATGCAAAGACCGACACTGGTGCCAAAAAGAAAATCTAGGGGCCTGAAAAGGATAACCTTAACCCTAGATGTCAGTTCGCAGAACGGGGAGGATGGGTGGGTCGGTGAGGAATCTAACCAACTAATGTTTCTTACAGATACATCGTTACCGAAGGTAAGTAACTTGTTCATCTGAAAGAAACACGTTAGTTAGATTCCTCACCTTAGAATAGATACCCAAGCAATACCATCCCCGGTGGTGGGTCTGCGAACCAAGATCACACCAGAAAGTCCTGGAGGACAGAACGGCCAAAGAAGCCATCCCTCCGGACTTGGCTGTCAAGGCAATAATGCCTGGCAAACGTGTGTAGCGAAGCCCACGTTGCCGCCTGACAGATGTCCTGCAAAGGGACACCCCGTCCCAGAGCAGTAGTAGCCGCCGTGGCCCGAGTAGAATGGGCGCGCAGCCCAACAGGAGGGTCCTTTTTCGCCAAGGAGTAAGAGATTTTGATGCACAAAACGACCAACCGGGAGATGGTCCGTTTGTGCACAGCTTTCCCCTTCTTAGCACCCACGTATCCAACGAAAAGTTGGTCGTCCACCCGGAACTGCTTTGTGCGGTCCAGATAAAAGGAGAGCGCACGTTTTGGGTCCAGACGGTGGAGCCTCTCTTCCTCTTTGGAAGGAGGCGGAAGGAAGGTGGGCAAGGTGACAGACTGCCCAAGATGAAATGGAGTCACCACTTTCGGAAGAAAGGAGGGACGAGGCCGAAGGACAACCTTGTCCGGATGAACAGAGAGAAAAAGAGGCTGTGATGATAAAGCCTGGAGCTCACTCACCCGTCTAGCCGAGGTGATGGCTATCAGAAAAGCAGTCTTAAGCGTCAGCAGACGAAGAGGACAATTATGAAGAGGCTCAAAGGGAGCGCACATTAGAAATGTGAGAACAAGATTCAAGTCCCACTGAGGCATTACAAAAGGGACAGGAGGGAACGTGTGAGTAATGCCTTTTAGAAAGCGTGTAACTACAGGGGACTTGAAAAGAGAAGGCTGATCAGGAAGCCGCAAGAAGGCAGAGATGGCAGCAAGATAACCTTTCAAGGTGCCCAGGGCAGAGCCCTGCCGGGCCAAAGAAAGAAGAAAGAGGAGAACGTCAGAAAGAGGGGCGGAAAGGGGATCCACAGCCTTTGCTGTGCACCATGCCACAAATTTGTTC
This sequence comes from Triturus cristatus, assembly GCF_964204655.1. Classification (NCBI taxonomy): domain Eukaryota; kingdom Metazoa; phylum Chordata; class Amphibia; order Caudata; family Salamandridae; genus Triturus; species Triturus cristatus. Next base: position 320,839,587 of record NC_140592.1, read on the forward strand.
CACCGGCAGGCGTATACCGTCTTTGTGGAGGGACGCCTGGCTGCCAGAATGATATCACAGACTTCAGGAGGCAAGTCAAATGGCATCAACTGCTGCCGCTCAATCTCCACGCATGGAGGTGGAGGCTGGACAGGTTCGGGTGTAGGACCGTCCCCTGCTGCTGCGACAGAAGATCCTCCCGAAGGGGCAGACGTATCGGAGGATCGGTCAACATACTGAGTAGCTCGGGATACCAGTACCTTCGTGCCCAATCCGGAGCCACCAAGATGACTTGGGCCCGGTCGTGCCTGATCTTCTTCAGCACTCTGGGCAGAAGTGGTATAGGCGGAAAGGCGTACAACAGACCGCAACTCCGCTCGTGACGAAAAGCGTCGCCGAGCGAGTGCCGCCTTGGAAATTCCAACGCGCAGAACTGTTGACATTGCGCGTTCTCTTCGGTGGCGAATAGATCTAACCAAGGCTCTCCCCACTGCTGAAAGAGACCTTGCGCCACTTCGGAGTTCAGACACCATTCGTGATCCATCATGCACTGGCGGCTGAGTTCGTCTGCTCTGGCGTTCAGAGAGCCCGCCAGATGTTGAACCACCAGGGTGACGCCCTGGTGTTCCAGCCATGTCCAGAGGCGCAGAACCTCCTGACAAAGGGTCCACGACCCCACCCCGCCCTGTTTGTTGCAATACCACATGGCGGTGGTGTTGTCCGTGAACACCTGCACGACACTTCCCCGGACAGAGGGAAGGAAGGCTTTCAGTGCAAGCCGGATCGCTCTCAACTCCAACAGGTTGATGTGGAGACGAGACTCCGCCGGAGACCAGAGGCCTCTGATCTCCGCCTCTCCCATATGGCCACCCCATCCCAGGAGGGACGCATCCGTCACTACGACATGCTCCGGTTGGGGAAGGGAGAGGCTCTTGCCTTTGACCCAATCGCGGTCCGTGAGCCACCACTGCAACTGCTGTGCAGTGCCCTCCGAGATCAAGACATGGTCGGACAGGTTGCCGTGATGCTGGGCCCACTGAAACTTCAGGTCCCACTGCAGAGCCCGCATGCGCCGCCTGGCGTGATGCACTAGTAGGATGCAGGAGGCCATCAGCCCCCAGAAGCCGCAACACTAGCCTGACCGAAACCCAGGATAGAGGCCGAAAGATGGGAATCACGGCCTGAATATCCCGGACCCGCTGTTCCGGTGGATAGACCCGGAACCGCACCGAATCGAGAACCGCTCCAATGAAGAGGAGCTTCTGAGAGGGACTCAGGTGTGACTTCGGCACGTTGATGGAAAATCCCAGCAAATGCAGTAGATCCGCCGTAGTCTGGAGGTGGGAGACGACTGCCTGGGGCGAGCCCGCCTTCAACAACCAGTCGTCGAGATAGGGGAAGACTGGAACCCCTGATCTGCGCAGATGAGCTGCGACCACCGCCATCACTTTCGTGAACACCCGAGGGGCACTGGTGAGGCTGAAGGGGAGCACTGAAAGTGCTCTTGACCCACCGTGAACCGCAGGTAACGCCGGTGGGCCGGCAGGACGGGGATGTGGAAATATGCGTCCTGCAAGTCCAACGCCACCATCCAGTCTCCAGGGTCCAGGGCAGCTAGAACCTGAGCCAAAGTTAACATCTTGAACCTCTCCTTCCGGAGGAAGGCATTGACGTTCCGGAGGTCCAAGATAGGGCGTAGGCCCCCTTTGCCCTTCTTGGGAACCAGAAAGTAGTGGGAATAACAACCACGACCTACTTCTGGGCTCGGAACGCGCTCGACGGCCCCCTTGGCCAAGAGGGCCGAAACTTCCTCGTGGAGAAGATTCAAATGATCCCCCGAGATACGGTGGTGCTGCGGTGGCATGGCTGGAGGAGTCGTCTCGAAGGGGAGGGAGTAGCCCCTTCGGACGATTTGCAGCACCCACCTGTCCGATGTGATGGACCGCCAGTGGAGCAGGTGATGGCGAACTCTGCCGCCCACTGGCGTGGAATGGGCCTGAAAGCTCGGACTAGGAAGGCTTTGAGGCGGATGCTGCCGGGGTGCATGTGGGCTGACCGCATCGTCCTCCAGAACCGCCTCGGCGGAAACCACGTCCGCGCGCAGGTTGGTTCTGCGGCTGGTGGCTAGGCGCACATGAGGAGGCACCCCTTCCTTGGCCACGAAAGATGCTAAAGGCAGAAGTTTGCGACCGCGGGGCCGAGAGGCCCAAGGACTTGGCCGTAGCCCGGGAGTCCTTAAAGCGATTCAGCGCACTGTCCGCTTTCTCGCCGAAAAGGCGAGTGCCATCAAAGGGCATGTCCATGAGGGTGCTCTGGACATCGCCCGAAAAGGACGTGGACCGCAGCCAGGCGTGACGTCTAAGCGCCACTGAGGTAGAAATCGCCCTACCCAGCGAGTCCGTAGTGTCAAGCCCACATCGGATAGCATGTCGCGCTGCATCCCTCCCATCGGCCAGAGCCTGGGTAAGTCGTGTCTGGACCTCCTCCGGACACAGGGGCAGCACGTCCTCCACCGTATCCCACAGAGAGTGGGAATAACGGTCCAAGAGACAGGCGGTGTTCAAAGACCGCAGACCCAAACTAAGGGGGGAGAACAGCTTTTTGCCGAACTGTTCCAGTCTCTTGGAATCCCGGTCTGGCGGAACGGTCGGGAAGGAGGATTGGGAGGTAGAAACCTGGATAACCAGGCTCTCGGGGGTGGGGTGTTGGGACAGAAAACTGGGGTCGCCCGGAGCAGGGCGGTGGCGCCTGGCGACGTTCCTGTCCACAGGAGGAACTGTGGAGGGCTTGGACCAGGTGCCCTGCAGAACATCAGTGAGGGCCTCATTGAATGGCAGCAGAGGCTCAGTGGAGCTTGCTGCAGACTGAAGCACCTCAGTGAGGACGTTAGTCCTCACAGCCACGGCAGGTAGCTCGAGCCCAAGGGCTGCGGCCGCCTTGCGCAGCACCACAGAGAAAGCAGCACCCTCCTCCGAAGCCACAGTCGGAGGAGAGATGAATCCAGACCACTGGCCTCCCCCAGTTCATCTGCCCAGTCCTGTGACAGTTGAGCCTGAGCGGCCATAGGATCCTCGGATCCCTCCCATTCGCCCCCATCATCCGATTCCTGGTATGCAGGAGGAAGGATCGGAGCCGGGCGATAGACAAAATGTGTCTCCAGCGGCGTCCATCGACGCCATAACGGCGCCGGGCCCGGAGCGGGGCTGAACTGGGGCTCGACGTCGAGCGGCGTCGGAGGTGGTACGGGTGTCGACGCCGGCGGAGGAGGCGTGACGAGGTCGACCGGCGTCGGCGGGTACTCTGGAACGGGTCCCTCGGGCGCTTGCGGCGCCGAGGCCGGAGCCGTCGACGGCGCCGGGGCCGGAGCCGCCGGCAGGCAAGGTTGCCCAGTCGGGTCCGCGGGGCCCGAAGGCGCGCCAGCGGGCGTCGACGGCGGAGCCAGGTTCCTCATGGCCGAGAGGAAGGCACTGACTTCCGCCGGCGTCGCGTCAGTCCCAGGGACCGGCGGGTATGGGGACTTGCGCGGCGCCTGCGGCACCGCTGGAGCCGCGGGGGTGGAACCACCCTGACCCTCGGCCGAGTCGCGCGACCGGCGAGGGGAGTCCGAAGAGCGGTGTCGCCTCTTGGACTTCTTGGAGTGCTTCGACTTACCCGAAGACTTGGAGCCAGACGATCGATGATGACGTCGGCTGCGGCTCCGCGACCGATCCTTGGACCTCCTCCTGGACCGGGATCGAGAGGGGCGCGGAGCCGAGTGGCGAAGCTCGAGAAGCTTACGGGACCGCTCCCGTCTAGCCTTTGAGGTCAGGGCCTTGCAGTCCGAACACGACGCCGCGTCGTGGTCGAGGCCCAAGCAGTAAAGGCACCGGCGGTGATGGTCCGTAACCGACATCAAGCGGTTGCAGTCAGCACAGGCTTTAAAACCAGGCATCCTACCGGCACCGGAGTCGAGACAAGATCAAAAAGGATCGAAAAAAGTTAGTCAAAAAGTGACTAAAGGGGTAGCTCTCCCGGATCTGCGCTTACTGGCGCGGAAAAAAGAAGAACTGACGTCAGCGCGCGAGGGCGGCGTCTAAGTACTCCGACGTCATTCCGGCGCACGACGCCGACGACGGACGCGGAGCCGCAGACGACGCCTAGCGACGCGCAAGGGGTATTGCTGATGAAAAATCTTCCGGATCCAGTCTGACGCCTGGGGATATTCTAAGGTGAGGAATCTAACTAACGTGTTTCTTTCAGATAACCTTTATAGTGATTCTAGTGGTCTTTGATAACCATAGAAAGCTCTCAAAGTGGTAGCTGTGGAGAGCAGGCTTATCTTAAAGGAGTGTAAAGCAGCTTGTTTTATCACATTTAATCGTTAGTGTAGATTAGATGAAACAGAACCACACAGTGTTTTATAAAAATAAGTATTTATTACACAGCACAATCACAAACAGATTGGTATGTCTCCTAACCGAAGATGTCAATAATACACACAAGAATACTTCAAAATAATCAGGTAATCTGAAAGAGACACGTTAGTGATAGATTCCTTACCTTAGAATACCCCCAGGCGTCAGACTGGAACCGGAAAGTCTTTTTGTAGCAGTACCCCTGCGCGTCAGTAGGTGGCGTCGTATGCGCCGAGATGACATCACGGAGACTACTTAGGCGCCACCCATGCACGCTGACGACAGTTCTTTCTTTTTCCGCGCCAAGAGCAGATCCAGTTAGAGCACGTACCTTAGTCACTTTTTGACTACACTTTTGAGACTTTTGTCTCCCCCTTTTTCTCCTTGGTGCACGTAGGGATACCTGGATTTAAGTCTTGTAGGGCCTGCTGTCGCAATATGTCGGTGGCGGACCCCCACGATGTTTGCCTCTACTGCCTGGAGACCGACCACGACTCCCGGTCCTGGTGGGACTGTCGGGCCATGGCCTCGAAAAGACCTTGCGGGAGCGGCGCCGGAAGCTGCTGGAGGTCCGGCACTCATCCCAACGCCGTTCCAGGTTCAGCGACCGTTCCCAGGACCGCTCGCAGGGCCGCAGTCGTTGCTCCTCTGGCTCCAAGTCTTCGCCCTCGGATTACAGTAAGCAACGACATAAAAAGAAGTCGAAGAAGCGTGTTCACTCTCCGACGTCCCCCCGTCGGTCCTCTGATGCGGATGAAGGGGACAGGGGTTCTGCCACTGCGGCTCCTTTGGAGCCTGGGAGTCCCAAAGCCTACCCGCCTTACCCGGGTCCGTCGGCGACTCTTGAACAGGTGCAAGAATTTCTTGCCACCATGGACCGCCTTTTTAGGACTGGGGCTCCTGCCTGTGCGCCTTCGGGCCCGCTGTCCCATGTCCAGATCCTGTTGGGCCGCCGACGGATCCAGCTTCGGTGCTACAGGATCCGGCACCGCGAGGTCCAGTGCTGCCAGCGCCACCCTCGGCTCCGCCGCCACAGTGGGTGCCGTTTGTCCCGCCCTTGCCCCGGTTCCAGGATCATTTCATTCCTACCTGGGATCCGCATTGGGACCCGGACCCGTATGTTCCTTCTCCGGCTCTGCCGCCGCGGTCTGTTCCCCCTGCAAAAGAGGTGGAGGATGACTGGGAGGGGTCCGAGGATCGTCTTGCCCATCAGTGTGACTCCGAGCAGGACTGGGTGGACGACTTGGAGGACGCTGGCGATCTCGATGTCTCTTCTGACCCAGGGTTTGCCTCTTTCCTCGCCTACTATGGAGGAGGGTGCCTCCTACACGATGGTGCTCAGTCGGGCCGCTGAGGTCCTCAACCTCGATCTTCCTACGGTGGCCCTCAAGACTAATCTCCTCACTGAGGTGCTCCAGATGATGTCCACTTCGTCAGAGCCCCTGCTTCCCTTTAACGACGCCCTCACTGACGTCTTGTTGGGCATTTGGTCGAGGCCGGCCACAGGGGCCCCTGTGGATAAGAGTGTTGCCAGGCGTCACCGCCCGGTGCCTGGTGACCCCGCGTTTCTGACTGGTCATCCAGGCCTCAACATCGCAGAGTGCTTTTCCCACGGCTCCGCCAGATAATGACTCTAAGAAGCTGGAACAGTTCGGAAAGCGGTTGTTCTCTTCGGCCAACTTGGGGGCTGCGGTCCGTTAACAATCCCTGCTTATTAGGCTGTTATTCCCACGCGGTGTGGGATACGGTTGCTCAGGTGTTGCCTCAGTGTCCTGAGGAGGTCCATGCTGTGCTTTCCCAAGCAGTTGCTGAGGGTAAGGATGCGGCTACGTTCGCCATTCGGTGTGGTTTGGACACCGCTAACTCACTGGGCAGGGCGATTTCTATGAGTGTGGCGCTGCGTTGCCACACCTGGTTGCGATCTACTGGGTTCTCATCCGATGTCCAGAGCTCGCTCATGGACATGCCCTTTGATGGCACTCGCCTGTTTGGCGATAAGACAGTGGCCGGAGCGTTTTAAGGACTCGCGAGCCACGGCCAAGTCCTTGGGTCTTTCTGCAATGAGCACGGCCACTCCTGGTTTTCGTTCCTTTCGTGGCCACGGCAGAGGCGCCCAGACACGTTCCTTCAGCAAGCCTGTGCAGAACCAGCCTCCGCGCAGACGCGGCTTCCGCAGGGGCGGGTCTGAGAATCAGCATGGGAGTCAGTCCACCTCCGCCCCCGCTGCTTCTACCGCCAAACCTTCCTAATCCAAGCTTTGCGGAGCACCCCACGTCGGTGGGTGGCAGGATCCGCCACCACCTCCCCCACTGGCGCTATATCACATTGGACAAGTGGGTGTTGCTGATCGTCCGCAGGGGTTACTCCCTTCCAATCCTCCCCTCCAGCCATGCCACCGCATGTCGGGGGATCACTTGGTACTTCTCCAGCAGGAAGTCACGGCCCTCTTGGCCAAGGGGGCCATCAAGTGCGTTCCTGGGCCAGAAGTAGGGAGTGGTTGTTATTCCCACTACTTTCTGGTCCCAAAGAAGGACAAGGAGGGCCTGCGCCCCATCCTGGACGTCAATCGCTTCCTCGGGAAGGAGGAATTCAAAATGCTGACTCTGGCCCTGGCTGCCCTCGACCCTGGAGACGGGATGGTAGCATTGGACTTGCAGGATGCCTATTTTCACATCCCCGTCCTGCCGACACACCGGCGTTACGTGTGGTTCACGGTAGGCCAGGAGCATTTTCAGTGTTCCCCTTCGGCCTTACCAAAGCCCCTCGGGTGTTCACGAAGGTGATGGCGGTGGTCGTAGGTCACCTGTGCAGGTCAGGGCTGTTAGTCTTCCCTCGATGACTGGTTGTTGAAGGTGGGCTCACCCCAGGCAGTCGTCAACCGCCTTTAGACTACGGCCGACCTCCTGCATTTGCTGGGGTTCTCCATCACCGTGCCGAAGTCGCACCTGAGTCCCTTTCAGAAGCTCCCCTTCATCGGAGTGGTTCTGGATTAGACGCTGTTTCGGGTTTATCCTCCCGATCAGCAAGTCCGTGGTATTCGGGCTATGATTCCGATCTTTCAGCCTCTGTCCTGGGTTTCAGTCAGGATGACCCTCTGGCTTCTGGGCATGATGGCCTCCTGCTGGTGACACATGCCAGATGGCATATGCGGGCTCTGCAGTGGGACCTGAAGTTCCAGTGGGCGCAGCATCAGGGAAACCTGTCCATTCATGTCCAGATCTCGGAGGGCACTGCACGGCAATTGCAGTGGTGGCTCACGAATCGCCATTGGGTCAATGGCAGATCCCTCTCCCTTCCCCAACCGGAGCACACAGTGGTGACGGATGCGTCCCTCCTGGGATGGGGAGGCCACTTGGGAGAGGCGGAGATCAGGGGACTTTGGTCTCCGGCAGAGTCCCGGCTCCATATCAATCTGTTGGAGCTTCGGGCGATCTGGATTGCGCTGATGGCATTCCTTCCCTCTGTCCGGGGAAGTGTGGTGCAGGTGTTCACAGACAACACCACAGCCATGTGATATTGCAACAAACCGGGTGAGGTGGGGTTCTGGACCCTATGTCAGGAGACTCTGCGCCTCTGGACATGGCTGGAACACCAAGGCATTACCTTGGTGGTTCAACACCTGGCAGGTTCTCTGAACGCCAGGGCGGACGAACTCAGCCGCCGGTGCTTGATGGATCACGAATGGCGTCTGAACTTGGATGTGGTGCAAGGTCTCTTTCAGCAGTGGGGAGAGCCTTGGTTAGATCTATTTGCCACCAACAAGAACGCGCAATGTCATCAGTTCTGCGCGTTGGAATTTCCAAGGCGGCACTCGCTAGGCAAAGCTTTTCATCGCGAGTGGAGTTGCGGTCTGTTGTACACCTTTCCGCCTATACCACTTCTGCCCAGAGTGCTGAAGAAGATTTGGCGCGACCAGGCCCAAGTCATCCTTGTGGCTCCGGATTGGGCACGAAGATACTGGTATCCCGAGCTACTCAGCATGGCGATCAATCCCCCGATCCGACTGTCTCTTCGGGAGGATCTTCTTTCGCAGCAGCAGGGGATGGTCCTCCACCCGAACCTGTCCAGCCTCCACCTCCATGCGTGGAGATTGAGTGGCGACAGTTGACAGCTTTCGATCTTCCTCCCGACGTCTGTGATGTCATTCTAGCAGCCAGGCATCCCTCCACTAAAATGGTATACGCCTGCAGGTGGAACAAGTTTGTGGTATGGTGCACAGCAAAGGCTGTGGATCCCCTTTCTGAGGTGCTTCTGTTCCTTCTTTCTTTGGCCCAGCAGGGCTCTGCTCTGGGCACTATCAAAGGTTATCTTTCGGCCATCTCCGCCTTTTTACGGCTTCCAGATCAGCCTTCTCTTTTTAAGTCCCCGGTTGTTAACCGTTTCCTCAAAGGCATTACGCACACGTTTCCTTCCATGCCGTTCATAATGCCTCAATGGGACTTAAACCTTGTCTTGACATTTCTGATGTGCGCTCCCTTCGAGCCCCTTCATACCTGTCCTTTGCGTCTTCTCACTCTCAAGCTGGCTTTCCTGGTAGCTATCTCCTCTGCCAGAAGAGTGAGTGAGCTCCAGGCTCTTTCTTCCAAACCTCTCTTCCTTTCTGTGCATCCGGACAAGGTGGTTTTACGGACCCATCCTCCTTTCTTGTCAAAGGTTGTCACGCCCTTCAACATCAGACCACCACTTTGCTCACCTTCTTTCTGCCTCCGCATCCTTCAAAAGAGGAAGAGAGGATCCACCGTCTGGACCCAAAATGTGCGCTCTCATTCTACTTGCAGCGCACACGACAGTTCGGGGTGGATGACCAGCTCTTTGTTGGCTACGTGGGTGCTAAGAGGTCGGGCTGTACATAAGCAGACCATCTCTCGGTGGTTTGTTCTCTGCATCAAGGCCTGTTACTCGTTGGCTAAGAAGGAGCCTCCTGTGGGGCTGCATGCCCATTCTACCAGGGCAACAGCAGCCACTACTGCCTTGGGACGCGGCGTCCCCTTGCAGGACATTTGTCAGGCAGCTACGTGGGCCTCGCTGCACACATTTACCAAGCATTACTGCCTTGACAGTCAGGTCCGGAGAGACAGCTTCTTTGGCCGTTCTGTTCTCTGTGACTTTCTGGTGTAATCTATTCGCAGACCCACCACCGGGGTTGGTATTGCTGGGGTATCTATTCTGAGGTAAGGAATCTATCACTAACGTGTCTCTTTCAGATGCACAAGTTACTACTTGTGTAATGATATATCTATAAGAGACATTAGTTAGTGATAGATTCCTTACCGGCCCACCCAGCCTCCCCGTTCTGCTTACTGATTTCTAGGGTTGAGGTCATCCCCTTTCAGGGCCCTAGTTTCATGGCACCTGTGGGCAGTTTCTTGCATGGCTCTGCGTTCCTGGCGCGGAAAGTTGTGTACAGAACTGACGTCAGCACGCATGTAGTCTCTGTGACTACGATGCCAGTGACGGACGCGAAGCCGCACAACGCCACCTACTGACGCGCAGGGGTACTGCTACAAAAAGACTTTCCGGATCCAGTCTAATGCCTGGGGATATTCTAAGGTGAGGAATCTATCACTAACTAATGTCTCTTACAGATATATCGTTACACAAGTAGTAACTTGTGCATTAGCACAAATATACACTGGTCTTCAGGGGGAGACCAAACCATATACTAAGAAAGTGGAATGCGAACTGCAAAGGAGAACGGTACTTGGACCAGCTGACTCAGAGGAGCTGGGGACACAAGAAACCACCCTAAGTACGTACGCAGGAACACCACGGAGGCTGTTTGCAGAGTGGAAACACAGCAGTGTGCCCAATGGAGAGCAGTTGCAGTTTTAAAGAAAGACCCTTCCCAGAGGACCCCTGAAGAAACCCTTTAGAAGACAGAAGGTTCGAGAGCCACCCCACCCGTGGATCGCCACAGAAACCATGTTACCTGCACCAGGGAAGCTGGATGCATAGGGGTGAATTGACGTCAGAACCTGCCGTAGACGACCATGGAAGACTTCAAAGAAGATACCTCTGGAGAAGACTGTGAAGGTGTCTGGTAGAATCAAAGGGTGGATTCATGAAGTGAAGAACCTGCAAGCATAGGGGACCGAATCGATGCCACTCGGAGGTGAACAGGAGGTACGCAAGCACAATGCCCACCGATGTGGAGAGGTTCAGAAGAGACGACTGTGACCTTGTCGCTGCAGCTGCGAGGACCAGGCAATGCTGAGGAAGACCAGGAGCTGTGCACGAGCAGTCCCACGTTGGATGTTGGTGTCTAGGTGGTCGGTATCCGGTGAAAGTAACAACAATCCTGGGTAGCCGCAACTGGCGTGGAGAATGAAAAGATGCTGTTATTGAGACCAGCAAGGTCTAAGGGACTCACAGAGTGCAGAAAAGTCAGAGCAGGCCCGAGCAAGCAGGGAAGGCCACTGAACAAGAGAAGACCCTCATGAGGACTCCCAAACTGAAGGCACAGGACTTGCAAAAGGACCTCGTGCAGCTCACCAAAGATGAAGGCCCACAATTCAGAGGATGTGGTTAGAAAGCAGGTCTTAGACGGAAGAGATGCTGCAGCTTCTTGTAGCCTAAAGATATCTGGCATGCAGAGCCTACAAGCATTGGCAACGGCAAGTCGACGCGGTGCACAAGGGATTGGTCCCAGCAGTTCCGATGAGGGATACTGGTCTCAAAATTACAGAGGACAGGTCAAGCCTCAAGGGAGTTGCAGAATCACCAGCTGTGTTGCTGAGCCTCTGGAAGTTCGTAGGACGACAGGAGCAGAAGACCGGTCAGCTTTGTTGCAATGCCTGCAGATTCAGGGGAGTGACTCCTTCACTCTAACGGAGATTTCTTTGGGTGTCCTTGAAGCCCACAGGTCTAGTGAAGAACATGGCAGAAGCACAAACACAGAGGACAACGACAAAGACTTGAAGAACAGCGAGACCATGAGCAGCAGGAGTATTACTCAGTGCAGTCTCGGTTTCAACAAAGTCGAAGTGTCCAGATGGTAAAGAGTGACGTAGTTTCAGGCGTGAGTCTTGTCCCATGGCGAACCTAAAAAACCACCCACCGGTAAGCCCTTAAGTACCCTACAGAAAAGGTTGGAATGGCTCCGGTCCTTCCCAAAGGAGGGGCTGGATAGAGGGGAGGACATTCCCATGTCCTTTGTCCACTTTCGTGCCATAGTAGGAGCCAAGGGCTCCCTGAACTGGCTCAAACTGGAGTATGCAAGGAGGGCACCAATTGTACCTTCAAAGCAGTCTAGTGGCGCTGGCAAGCGCCCCCACCCCAGCCCAATACACTAAGTCTTGTCTGGGAGGTAGTCGCACCTCCCTATGACAGGAAACTTATCGTTTTACCTTCCCTTGCTCAAGCTCAGCAGCAGGAGGGCAGAATCGTGTCTTGTGGTCACCAGTAGCACTAGTTGATTGCAGAGGCTGTTACCGGGAGGACGGGGGGCAGGGGGGTACACAAGTAATCATACTTCCAACACTGAAATCGTGGAGAATCGACTCCGGGGATCATAGGGGTGTCTTGCTCATGCAGGAGCACCCTGACACTTATAACCTAGCACCCTGTCTTCAGGACTGAGGAGCCTGACATAGGGGTGACTTATAAGTTTAAAATGCAGTAACCTTAGATTTAAGGAAACATATCTGATGTGAGGAGTGCAATCCCCAACTCACACAGGCTGCAATTGCAGGCCTGGACTCACAGTTTAAGTGGACTCCGATGGGTGGTATAATACATGCTGCAGCCCATGGGATACCCCTGGTGTATCTGTGCTCTGTGTATCTTAGTACCATATAGTGGGGACTTACAAGGGTACACCAGTGTCCAATTGTGGAGGTACTGAAGTACTTACCATGCCAATTTAGGAGAGAATGGACATTGGAATCCTGCTAATCAGGACCACAGTCAATCAGATTAGGTCAAAACACACTGAAACCTAGCAAAAAGTGGGAGTAACCATGAAAGCAGATCCTACTTTCCTACAATGGGATAGATGGAGGTTTCCTTCAAAAACACAGGGAGTACTCTGGCTGTGTAATCTTATATGTATAAAGTTTCTACTACTATTACTAGCCCAAGTAATCTCCCCTCATTTTGTCAGAAATCCAGCCACTCTTCATCTGCCAGATATGGTGCCCTGTTCAAATAAAATTAAAGTTGAGTTGTTGAGGTGAAAGTTGGGGAAAGCTGTCAAATAGAAGGTCGACATACAGGCCTCAGTGGATGTCAAAGTACACAAACAGCTAGATTTTGTAGGGTGAGTGGACCGGAGGTATTCTTTACATAAGTTGTTTGATATAGGCTAACTTGCTCTAATACTAGATAGCCAATGTGTAAATTGTGGAAGTGAGCCATCAATCCTCTAGCTAAGGATAGCTGACATTTTTAGTGTAGTGGCTCATGTCATTAATCGTGTAAACCCTTGTAATGGAAAACAACTCAAATAAGCTACGAAGAATATGAAATCATTTGGTTATTAATCCCAATATGCTTGCATAGAACATAATGTTTTTTTCACAAGGCATCAGTGTTAATTCAAGTTTATAAATGTCATGACTCACGCATGAAATAAATTGCCTAAGATTTTTTTTGTATCTGTCATACAGAACAAGTTACTTACCTTCGGTAACGATGTATCTGTAAGGCACATATGTAGTTATAGATTCCTTACCTTCAAATTACCCCCAGGTGTCAGACTATATCCGGAGATTTTTCTTTAGCAATACCCCTGCCCCTCGGTAGGTGGCGTCGATTGACTCTGCTTCCGTTGTTGGTGTCATGCTCGCCGGGATGACGTCACGGTGTCTATTTGACGCCGCCCCTGCGCACTGATGTCAGTTCTGTCACAACTATCCACCCCAGAAGTGCAAAGCCAAGCACGACACTGACCACTGGTGCACATAACTAGGGCCCTGGAAGGAAGTCCCTATCCCCTGAAGTCAATTCGCAGAGCGGGGAGGATGAGTGGGGCTGTAAGGAATTTATAACTACATATGTCTATTACAGATACATCGTTACCGAAGGTAAGTAACTTGTTCATCTGAAAGAGACTAGTTATAGATTCCTTACCTTTAGAATAGATACCCCAGCAATGCCAACCCCAGAGGAGGGTCTGCGAACTAAGTTCACACCAGAAAATCCTGGCGAACAGACTGGCCAAAATAGCCGTCTCTCTGGACTTGGCTGTCCAGGCAATAATGTTTAGTAGAGAGGCCCACGTGGCTGCCTGACAGATGTCAATGAGAGGGACTCCACGACCCAAGGCAGTAGTAGCTGCCGTAGCCCTGGTGGAGTGGGCATGCAGTCCCACTGGAGCTTCTTTCCATGCTAGGGAATAGCAGAGCTTAATGCATAGGATAACCCACCAAGAGATGTTAAGTTTTGCACCACCAGACCTTTCTTAGCACCTACATAGCCAATAAAGAGTTGATCATCTGCCCGGAAATCCTTTGTGCTGTTGAGATAGACAGACCGTGGAGTCCAGAGGGTGGAGTCTCTCCTCCTCCTTGGAAGGGTGTGGAGGTGGGAAGAAGGTAGGCAAAGTGAAGGTCTGTCCTATATGGAAAGAGGTAACCACCTGAGTAAGAAAGGAGGACTTTGTGCGAAGAACCACTTTGTCCGGATGAACATCTAGAAAAGGAGGTTTGGAAGATAAAGCTTGAAGCTCACTCACTCAGTGGGCAGGGGTGATGGCAACAAGGAAAGCTGTCTTCAGAGTAAGGAGCCGAAGAGGACATTTGTGAAGAGGCTCAAAGGGAGCACACATTAGACATGTTAGAACCAGGTTCAAGTCCCACTGGGGCATTATGAACAGGGCAGGTGGAAAGAGGTGACAACCCCCTTTAGAAATCTGTTTACAATAGGGGACTTGAAAAGAGAAGGTTGATCAGGACGGCGAAAAAAGGCAGATATGGCCAAATGGCAGCCTTTGAGACTGCCCAAAGCTGAGCCCTGCTGGGCCATAGAGAGGATGAATAAGAGTACCTCTGAAAAAGGGGCAGAAAGGGGATCCACAGCCTTTGCTGCTCACCATGCCACAAATTTAGTCCATCTACAGGCATATACCGTTTTAGTGGAGGGACGCCTGGCTGCCAAGATTATGTTACAAACTTCGGGAGGAAATTCAAAAGCTGTCAACTTCCCGCCACTCAATCTCCATGCAAGAAGGTGAAGGCTGGACAGGTCCGGTGGAGCAAACTCGAGGAGATGATGGATGGAGTGCTGAAACTTTTCAAACACTCACCCCAGTCACAGATCTGGGTTGAATCCATCATCATTCTTTAGCTCACTTTGCCACCCCAGTTCAGACACAGCTATATGCAAATCAGTCTCTACCCTGTGCCTCATGGGAACAGTCCAGCACGAACTGCTAAGCCATGTCTTCCCTGGACCAGAAACAAGCATCCTAGAACCGGTTTCGGGCTAACAGCCCTCTTCAGCCAGCCTAGCTTGAATCCAGTGGCAAGGTGAGCAAGGGACCCACATCTGGGCATACCCTCCCAACTTAGGGCGAACATGTTGGGAGGACGTGGGTCCCTTGCTCTTTTTGCCACTGCATTCAAGCAAGCCTGGCTGATGACGGCTGATTAGCCAGAAACCAGTCCCAGGATCCATCGAGACAGGGGAAGACTGGAACCCCTGATCTGCGCAGATGAGCTGCAACCACCGCCATCACTTACGTGAACACCCGAGGGGCGCTGGTAAGGCCAAAGGGGAGCACAGTAAACTGAAAATGCTCATGTCCTACTGTGAACCGCCTGTGGGCTGGCAGGATGGGGGATATGGAAATATGCGTTCTGCAAGTCCAATGCTACCATCCAGTCTCCTGTGTCGAGGGCAGACAGGACCTGAGCCAACGTGAGCATTTTGAACTTCTCCTTCTGAAGGAAGCGGTTGAGGGGCCCTTAGGTCTAAGATAGGACACAGGTCTTTGTCCTTCTGGGGTACCAGAAAGTAGTGGGAATAGCAACCACAACCTACTTCTGGCACAGGGACCCAATCAATAGCTCCTTTGGCCAAGAGAGCTGCAACTTCCTAGAGGAAAGGCCAAGTGATCCTCCCACATGTGATGAAAGGCTGGTGGCATGGAAGGAGGGGTAGTCTACAATTGAATGAAGTAGCCCCTTCGGACTATCTGCAAAACCCACCTGTCTGACGTGATGTTCTGCCAGTGGGGGAAGGTAATGGTGAATCCTTCCGCCCACTGGCCTCTGGTGGCCCTGAAAGGTTGGACTATTAGGGTTTGGAGGCTGCTGCGGGGGGTTATGGGTGGACTGGTCCGCCTGCTGGCCCCCAGACCTGTGTCGCTGGGTCCCAAATCCGTGGCCACGCATAGGCTGGGCAGCTTGCGTGAACCGGTGGCTAGACTGGGTAAAATGTGGTGGGGCACTCCTGTAGCCACGAAAGGTAGACTGCGTGAGGTGAGAAGTTGCTGTGAGGCCCAAGGACCTGGCCGTAGACCTAGAATCCTTGAAACGTTTGAGTGCAGAGTCCACCTTCTCCCCAAACAGGCAACGGCCAACAAAGGGCATGTCCAGAAGGGTGGATTGGACATCTCCAGAGAAAACGCACGTCTTCAACGGGGCGTAGCGCCTCAAGGCTATTAACGTGGAAACCGTTCTGCCCAGAGAGTTGGCGGTGTCAAGCTCACATCTAATGGTAAACTTAACTGTGTCTCGACCCTCTGCCACTGCACGGGTGAGAACGGCCCGGGACCCCTCCGGGCACTGGGCAGCACTTGCGCAACCGTATCACGCACCGTATGGGTATAACCGCCAAAGAGGCCTGCGGTGTTCACTGACCGCAGCACGAAGCTGGCGGAAGAAAACATTTTCTTCTAAAGGTGGTCCAGCTTCTTGGATTCCGTATCTGGGGGAGCAGTAGGGAATGTGCCCTTTGAGAACATGGCTTGGACCACCAAGCTCTTGGGTAGGGTGTTAGGAGAGGAAAAGTGGGTCTTCCGGGGCCGGGCAGTTATCCTGTCCACAGGAGCTCCTGTACTGGACCTGGACCAACTGCCCAGAAGGACGTCAGTAAGGGCTTCATTAATAAGGCAGAAGGGGCTCCAAAGAGGCCGCTGCCGGTTGAAGCCCCTCTGTCAGGAAGTTAGTCCTGACTGCCACCGTAGGAAGCTCCAGGCCCAAGGCCTTAGCCGCCCTATGCAACACCACTGCATACGAAGCTCCCTCCCCTGTAGCTACTGTAGGGGGACAGAGCATGCCAAGGTCTGGGGAGGTATCCAAACCACTGGCATCAGCAAGTTCCTCCTGCCAGTCCGGTTCTTCAAACTGGTCAGCCAAAGGGTCTACAGACCCCTCCCAGTCCTCCTCTGGTTGCCACCCAGGGCTGAAGGGAACAGCAGGATCGAACAGCGATATAAACATACCTTCCCGTAGCGGTACCGACGTCGGTCCGGCGCTGTGTCGAACTCGGGGTTGAGGCTGGGGTCGGCACCGGTTGGGGGTCGTCGTTTTACTTCAGGACCACATGCAATGAGACGGCCTACACATGCAGGTTTATCAAGACCTCCAACCGTGTACGGAAGTGTAGTGAGAGAGGGTACCTTTGACTCTCTACACTACAGGTGTTACACTTTTAACGTAGGTGGTACACGTTTTACATGAACAGAGCTCCTAATTGCATTGATGGTCTACTTTCGTGTTTAGCCTTGAGAAAGTCCTTTCGGACGAAACATGTGTTGGCTGCCTGTTTCGGATGATATGAATATCACACTTGATTTGGAATAAAGGACATATAAAGAAAAGTCAAGACTGATTTATGGACTTCTTGTCTACTTGAGTGGCTAATAGCCAGTTGTACTATATTGGACTTCTCCTTGTGCCTCGGCATCTGTGCAATTCATTGTCAAACCTCAAGAGGGTTGTTCCATCTTGGGTGTTGTTTCAGCCTCCTATGAGCAGAGGGAGGCTTTATACTTAGAGAGCACCAATTTACTGTCATCTAGAGGAATTACTTACCGACGGATGAAAGGGGTGGATGTGCATGTGTAAAATGGTGTCGTCACTGGAATCAGCGCTGGGGAAGGTACCATGAGGTTGACCGGCGTTGCTCAGGATCCAGGCCTGGATCCTCGGGGGCCCACCGGAGCCACAGGCATCGAAAGCCCAGGGCCCCCAGCCGAGTCCGCAGGGCCCAAAGACACCGATGGGGTTGGGCTGCCCCAAAGAAGCTGTGAAGCGCTTCGTAAAAGGCTCGAAGCTGGGCAGGGGAAGCTCTGGCTCTGGGAAAAGGAGGGAAGCACTGAAGCCGTCCCAGAAGCAGGCTCCTAAGACGGAGCTGAAGAGCAACAACACTCGGCCGACCGACGGGTAGAAGGCGAAGAGAGACTATGCTTCTTCGCCTTCTTCTTGTGCTTCGCCTTACCCAAAGAGCGCGAAGACTTTGATGATGAAGGTCCCGAGCCCTTCCTCTCGACCGGGACCTCGAACGACGTAGAGCAGACTGTCGGGCCTCCAAGAGCTTTTGGGACTGCTCCTGCAAAGACTTTGGATTCATGGCCCGGTAGTCAGGGAACGACTTCTGGTCATGGTTGCGCTTCAGCCACAAAGGCACACGAGGTGCGGATCTGTCACGGACATCAATTTGTGACTGCAGTCACAAGGCTTGAAGCCGGTCTGACGATGGGACATCCCTCATGCTACCAGGAGTCGGAGAGTCAAAAAAAAGTTTAGTCAAAAAGTGACTAAGGGGCAAGCTCTCTCCGGATCTGCGCTGGCTGGCGCGGAAAAAAGAAAGAACTGACGTCAGGGGTATTGCTAAATAAAAATCTCCGGATCCAGTCTGACACCTGGGGGTAATTCTAAAGGTAAGGAATCTACAACTACAGTCTCTTTCAGCTATCCTGGACCAATTTATTAGTTGTTTTGGATTCATATTTAGTTCGAAAGTCAAATAATAATCTGTAATATCCTGAAAAAGTTACATGTAAGATAAGCTAAATTGAAGGAAAAGTAACACCTTATGCCTCTTAACTGATTGTCTTTGGCCACAGAATTAGGTCATAAGAGAGGCACGAGCAAACTTTGTTGCAAATGTATCATTTACCCCTTAACAAGTATTCAAAAGTGATTTCATGATTGCCCATTATCAAATATCCCTCAGTTTCTGCCCTTCTGTATTACCTGTAAATGATTACAACATATAAAAAATGGTGTGTGTGTGTGAATGTTGTCAAAAAGTTGTAAATTAGCCGACTTTAATGAACCATTCATCTTGGCATAAAAGATGATCATGTTTGCAGTGTATTTTTTATAGCTACTTTAGTATAACTGAAGTACAAGTTACTTACCTTCGGTAATGATGTATCTGGTAGACACGATTCTAGCCACAGATTCCTTCACGTAGAATTATCCCCAGGCGTGAGACTGGATCCGGAAAACTTTTTGCCCAGCATCCCTGCGCGCCGGGTGGACGGCGTCACGCGACTCCGCCCAGGTGTCGTCCATGCACGTGACGTCAGCGAGGTCACATAAGTCCCACCAAGGCACACCTACGTCTGTTTTCTACGGAGAACTTCTCCGCGCCACAACTGAAAGCAAAAAGGCGAAGAAGAAGGTTGCATCCACAACATACCATAACGACATGAAGACCAGAAGCCCGCAGGCGACCACAACTACCCAGCATATATCAGGACTATATAACAGCCAACCCTGCCCTACATGGGGCATGTCATATCCCAAGACATGGGAACCTCTTAGGAAGAAACTTCCGCAGCTGAGGACAACAAAAAAGACCTGCGGCAAAAAACCCTGCAGGAGGCCTATCAAGCAGCCAGAGGGGAAGCGCAGAAGGCCCAATCTCAGCCCCAGCATGGTGTAAAAAAACCCAAAGGAAAAACACAGTCAAAAAGGGCTGGCCAGCAGCTAACAGAACCGTAACCTCAGCCAGACAACCGGGGCGACCCGCCCCAATGGAAGAACAGCTCCAAGAACCAAAGCAATACGCAGGTCACTGAGGAGGAGGAGAAGAAGGAGGGGGGGAGGAGGAGGAGGAGGAAGCAGCCCCGCCAAGAACCTCTGGATGGCTGAGTCCACAGGGGCATGGAACAAAAGAGCACCATCTAAGTGAAGGTCCACCAGCCGTTCTCAAACATTCTCCGGGAACACACTGTACCGAAGCCAGGCATGGCGATGAAGGGCAACCGAAGAAGCCATGGCACGACCCAGCACCTCCGAGAATGTCCAGAGCGGAGCGAAGGATAAACGCCTCCAGCTCCCGACCATCCAAGACATGATGTCTCAAATCCACACTCACACCCTCCTAAGAAGCGGCAAACATAAGGGGCTCCGCTGAGTCCCACAAGCAAGAAGTGGCCCTAGCCAAAACACACAGTGTGTTAAGGGCCCGCAGAGCCGAACTGGTTGAGGCAAACATATTGCGCCCCCAGGAGTCCAGCCAGCAGGCCTCCCATGAAGGGGGAGACAACAGCAGTGGCAAAGCAGGAAAGACAGACTGCAAAAGGGGGCCTCTGGTTGAAGGGTGAAGAGAAAGACATACCGGATCACACGGTGCCAGATGGTGGCGGTGCAGAAGGTGCTGGGGCACCGGGTCCCCCGTGGCGGGACGGCCCCAAGTCCCCAAGACAGAAGAGTGGAATGAACCCTCAAAGGGAAGCAACAGTTCCCTACCACCAGAGCCCTGATGGAGAACCTCTAGAAGATGATCTGCGGGAAAATGGGTAGCTGGATAACCCATGCGCAAAATTCTCACAGCCGTGGAAACAGCGCGGGCGAAAGCCGCACCCGCCTCCGTAGGTCCCCGCGGAGGGGAAAGCAGCTCCTCGTTAGGTGACGGCTGCAAGCTAAGGCGGCCATACCCCAAGCCAACCGGAGGAAGAAAGGGCCAAGGCTGAAAGGAAGGAAGAGGGACGGAAGAGTGGGGGACTTGCGGCTCCTCTGGCGAAGACCGCGGTCGTGGAGACTGCGAGGAGCCGCCTTCAGACGATTTTGGGGGAAAATCCACGACACCAGCAACCGCCGAACCTCTCGAGAAGAGGAGGCGTCCGAAGACGAGTCAACGACCCAGCGCCAAAGAGTCCGCAACCTGAGGCAGGACACCGTTGCTGACCGGCGCCGGAGCAACCTCCGACACAGCACATGGAGCTGGACCGGTTCCGGCAGCTGCCTGCGCGGAGGGACGAGAAGGGCCTGGGGAGGGACGAGGAGACCTCCGACAGCCACGACTTGAGACGGGCCCTCTGCCGACCCCTGAGGCGCCGGCGCCGTAGTGGCGTCAGCTCAGCTTCGGACAAGGCCGCCGCCTGTCCCGAGAGGGGCTCGGGCAAGAAGGGCCCTCTGCCGACCCCTCGGCGCTGCCAGGGCCAGCAGCCGCCGTCACCTCAGCCAAGGCCGTCGCCTGTCCCGAGGACCGAGAGGGGCTGGTGGGGGGCGACCCGAGCCCCGGCGACCTCCCGCAACACCATAGGGACTCCCGCGGGAGTTTGCGGCGAAACAGAGGCGCCGTGGTCCGAAGGAGGGACCCCCGAAGAGCTGCACCCCAACGGCACCACATCCTCCGAGCCTGGACCCGAACCAGTTGGCGCCGGGGCTGGAGCCGCCGGCGAGGGCCCCGCACACTGCAAGGGATCCGCTGACGTCCCAGGAGGGGAAGGAGGAGGAGGAGAAGCCAGCGAGGCCTGCAAAGCCGCCGCATATGTCTCCATCTGGGCTCTGGTCGCCCCCACGCCGGGAAACTGCTGATAAGGGGACGCAGGGCTGCACCATCCGCGGAGAGCCCACGCCCCCAACAGGCCGAAACCCGACCCTCGGGGACAAACTGCAACACTTACCAAGAGGTGAGCAGCGCACTTGCGACCTGGGAGAAGATCGAAGTCAGCGAGGGAAGCCGCGGGTCCGAGAACCCTCCTCGGGGGCTGGGTGAGGTGACGACGCCAACCTGGACACACAAGCCGAAAGAAGTTTCATCCGGCGCTCACGCCGGGACTTCGGCTTCATTTGCTGGCACGCCTCACAATCAGTGGAGTCGTGGTGCCCCCCATACACCACATACAGATGGGGTGAGGATCCGTCGCCGACATGAGGCTGCCACACGACGAACAAATTTTAAAGCCCGAAGGCATTCGCAAACTGTTCCCACGCAGCAATAGCAGAAGAGAAATGCCTAAACAGGCCCAGAGCACAAACCGGATCCGGGTTGCACGCGGAAAAGGAAAAAACTGACGTAGGCACGCCGGGGTAGGACTTATGTGACCTCGCTGACGTCACGTGCGTGGACGACGCCTGGGCGGAGTCGCGTGATGCCGTCCCCCAGTGCGCAGGGATGCTGGGCAAAAAGTTTTCCGGATCCAGTCTCACGCCTGGGGATAATTCTACGTGAAGGAATCAGCGGCTAGTAGTCTCTATCAGATGTTTAATTTTAGTACTTGTAATACTCATCCAAACAAACTAATAACTCTTTCTATTTCTTTTCCTTATCTAGGTGAGGATGGAAAATGTGACTGTTCTAGGCGAGGATGTAATTGTGCACGATGAGTTGTACCTCAATGGGGCCAACGTCCTTCCACACAAGTCTATTTCGGAGTCTGTGCCAGAGCCACGCATTATTATGTAGAGGAGACTTATGGAAAGGGGTGGTGTTTAGATGACTGCTGGTGAAGGGGGAGACTGGTTGGCCTTAAAAGTGTTGAGAATTATTCTCCACATTAACTCATCCCACAGCTGCTTTAAAAGGGTAAATATGGTTGGCTTTATTAAGGGATGAAATCAACCTAGACTGCTCGAAGGGTGGATAGATCCAGAAAAGTAGAATACTGATCATGAGTTTATGGGTTCTAGGTCAACTCACTGTGTAACCAATCACGGACAGCTTTACCTATGTTCCTCTAGTCCCTAATTCTAGGGTAACAGTTTAAGAATGGGGACAGAAACTGATCTTGTGCATTGACAGCTGGCATTCTAATGAGGAGATTGCTGTTGTAATACAGATATGCCTCATTTGTGTACAAATGGTTTACTTTACTAGAGTGGTCTCTAGTGCACCAATGCCCAGAAGAGATTACTTTGAGGCAGCTCTTTGATGTGCATTCAATGTCAAGAGGAGCTGTGTGGATCTACCCTATTTCTGTTAAATTTGAGACTCCTACTTGTCACTGTTCTGAGATGTTTGATACACATCACTTTCTTACAATACTTAAGAAATGTGTCCAACATGAGTTGCTTTGAACTCATTGTGAAAAGATTACAACACTCTTGATGGGTAAGTGTTGGGTTTTGCCAGGATGACTGATTTGACATGTAGCGCTCGAACAGCCTGGTATCTTACTCATAGAGCCCCTCTTTTGAACATTTGACAAAAAATATATCGTCGGTGTTGCAGTTCTCTCCTTTTTATTTTAATCTTCGGTGGTGAGGGTGGCAGCTGACCGGGAACAAAATTTTTTAAAATATTTTGTGAGCTCTACACCACATAAAGTTTAGAAGCTGTCTAATTTGGGTGCTGCTCTAGACATCTCTGCTTGAGATGTTTGAATAATGTTGTGGAATTGGGCAGTGTGTTTCTGTATGCTAGCTGCCCTCCGTTGCCTTTTAGCACCCACAATCTTGATTGAGCTTGACAACTTAAAGTTTCGGTCATTCCTTATGTGTCTTTGCTAAATGTTGCTACCAAACCTGCTGCCTTGATTTCAGTATACACAGAAGCTGTTCGCTGGAGGCATTTGCACTAGTAATATAGATTTTATTTGACAGTCTCGTCCTTATCCTGCCGAATTACAGAAAACAACTTCAGCAAGATGCTGGGGCAATAGGAACATACATGTAAATATGATTACATGTTTTTATGTACATTTGAGAAAATATTAAATATTTTTTAAAATTGTTATGCCTATAGTCTGTTATTAGAGTGGCTGTTTCACTTCACTGCGTAAATTCTTTCAACAGATATAAGCTGTATACAATTACACAATTTACCTGATCATTTAGAGTTTGAAAATACAGCAGCATTAAACTCAGACCACGCATTAATATAGAGCTACACTGACCAGGCAGGCAGTGGCTTAAGCCCTCGTGGGTAAGGGCTGTTGCTGGAAAAGGCCGAGTGTGATGCCGGTCTTCCCACGCTTTAGCAAGGAGAGAGTGCTAGCTAGTACACAAAGACAGGAAAGAAGAGCCTTTGTAACACAACATGCATGGTCTGAATGATGCCCTCGAGTTCTGTCTTGGTCGTTCATTAGACATTTACAAAGGAGACGGAAGACGTTTTCTTTGTTGGATAAATAATTTAATGTGTTTGATCAGTGCCTGTAAAGTTTTTCAAATACAGGATAAGTCTGGTGCTTTAACAAATACATTTATAATTACACGTTGTGTCACTGTACAACATACAATACCTGAGTCACCACACCCTTTTTGTCTCTTTACTGAAAACACAAATGGAAACCAGGAAAACCTGCAACACCTTTCCAATGTACACCAAGTCGCTTTTTTATGCCGGTAGTCTACAGTGTACATCTTCCACCCTACCACTTAATGATTCCCCTGGTTAGCACACTTTGTCGATTATTCATCTACCTTGAGACCCCTGGGGCCAAGAATATCCTGGGGAACTTAAAAAGAACTAACCCATAGAGGAGTGAGTTTCAAGAATGGTTTTACGAAATACGTAGCACACCTATGATGCAATAACTGTCACTAGAAGATGATCAAAAAAATGAAAGACCAAAAATTGTCACTGTCATCAACATACTTTTTCTCGATCTTTGGATAATAAATATTCTCAGAAGGTTTTAAAATGTGTTTTCTCTTACATCCAAATGTTTACCCACTGCACATGGCACACCCAACATTCAATGCTTTTCTGATAAAATTATAACCATCTTTATCATTTCCTGTCTGGGCTGGCACAGAAAGCCATCAGCTCCTACAGAACCCCTGAACTGGATGAGTCGGTGGTACCAAATGATGGAAAGTTCATAAAAACTCCTACTGTAGTAATTAACCCTGTATTCTTTTTACACTTCATCTGTACACGTGTTCTGCTTTTAGACAGATACCTCTGTGTGCCTTAGCAAAAAGAACTAGCCAAGTATAGCATCAGCGATCAGGCTTTGTCTGCGACAGATAGGAAGAGACCAAGCCTGTCGCTAAAGCCTTCAAAGTACCAGTGCATGGGTGCCTCTCCAGTTTCTGTTATTTAGGTGCATAAATGATAAACTGCAGAAAGTGGATGACATACTGTGTGCCCTGCTTTCAGAATCAAAATACAACTCTGCTTTAAAAACCAACATGCTCTGCCAGTGTTCTTAGTGCCCAGAGCTGAGCACATGTAGGAGTGGTTCCCTGCGTGTAACTATTCACTTTGTGCAATTGTTTGAGTGACGGTCATCGGTTGTCTTTTATCAACTGTACTCCTTTTGCCTGCCTGACAGAGAAGCCCCAAGAACCAGAAGGCTTGCCTTGGGTTTTGGCTCATGGAACAAGAGCTCTGTTGGAGACCGCTTTCTGTGCTTGCTGACAGCTCATGCATGCACCTCTAAATCCTCAGAGAAGCACTTATGCCGGATCAGGCGCATGCATAAAACATATCACCTTTCTAACCTCCGCTGAGGGAAGACCAACACTTCTTACAACATAGTACTGCTGTCTGCTGCATTTCCTGGTGAATGGCTCTATGTGGGCGTGCCTGAGAATATTAGTCTTAATGGGGTCTGGCAGTACCTTTCTGAAAGCACTGCTTTTGGGTTAAAACATTTATCAGATAGGTATTTCCTGTATTCAAATGATCCTCTGGTACTTGATTGGGCCAGTCAGGACATCGGCCTCAAAATGTAGAAACCTAGATTAATAAGTTATTTCCATGGCACACTGATGAACCAAATATAGAAGACAGAACTGCCACCAAAGACCGTTGCATAAACTGCAACTTGATCTAAAACTGCCCTCTACCTGAACAGAAGTAAGATTGACATTATAAGTCCACACCGATCATTTCTTGTACCTTCTGAAGTTTGCAGAAAGAAAGCTATTCAGCAGTTCCAACCTATCCATATGGTATTCCTAGCCAACAGAGCACTGAAAATAAATAACCTGAGTTACTCTGCAATATGCTGGCCCAGCTACTTAAGCTTAGTGACAGGATTAAGAAATGCTTGGTTCTCATCTCTGACTGCAAAAGACAGAATTAGGAAATGTTAGACTAGCTGACATTTGGCTTAAGAAGGGTGATTGGTAGGTGGCCTGAACCTCTTCTCTCTATACATGAATTATGTCTAAATTCAGCAAAGGAGGCAGCAGCAAATTATGCTTGAGGACCAAATACCTTACGTCACAGTTCTAGGGCTCTCCCACTTCAGGTTGAGCACCACAAAGATGTATGAACCTAAACGCTAAAAAGCCTCAATGTTATCTGGTGAAGGCACCTTTAGGATCACAAATTAATTTTCCCATCAGTTATCTTTACTGTTCAGAGCCTTGTGTTCAGCCTCTTGACAAGGGGCTATTTCAGAGTCAAGAGTAAACAACATAGATGGGTTCTTCTATGCTAAAAAATGTGCCTTCACCGTTCTTAGTCTGGCAGGATGAGTTCCAGCAAGTTGTTCGCCTGAATCAAAGGTTTTGCTCAAGCACAAGGTAGAACTATTCCTACCTCAACCATTGACAATGACTGTAGTGATAACTTTTTAATAAGACTGTGGAGCATTAAATTGTCCAAAAAGCTGGAATTTTATGTTTTAGGCTAGACAGATAGCCTGATAACGTCTTGTAAGAAGCGATGTCAAAGGGACTATGCAGATTTTCTTTTTAAATCTAGGCTTCCCTGCCTCGTACCTCCAGATAGTTTAAACCTGTGGGTGAAAAGGAATCAAATGCCACTATCTACTAACACACAATTTACACTCAGTGCCACCCTTCAGGCTAATTTGTATTAGATAGCCCCATTCTAAGGCTTCGCAGAAGGCATTCTTTGCTTTAATGGCTTTCAGATGTGTACATGTACCAAAATAAAGATGAACATCACTCCAGAAGCTCCGCATGGGTTTCTCAATTGTGTTTGAGCTATGACAATCTTCATTTCATAGGATCGAAATGATCAAGAAAATGTGTTCCAGGGGCAGAGATCTTGACCTGCGTTCTCCCTTTTGGAAAAGAAAAGGGAAACAGTTGGCATGCATAACATCTTCATAGATGATTGAGGGCCAGGGCTTGCACATGCCATTTTCTTTGGGGTTAAGTCTATAACTAAAAAAAAACCACTAAGAATATCTGGAAATCTATGGGATGGAATACACAAAAATTGATGATCTACGAATTCAGCATCCAAAAGAATTGATGCATGTAAGTCATTAATAATTAAACAGTTCTTTTTGCAGCCAATACTGGGTTACTTCAAGACTATGTGATTCCCAATCCACACGGTTTCCAATGAGTGGCCTAATGCAATATTTATAGACCATACTAAAACCTACACTGTAAGTCTGTTCATCCCAAAGGCCAGCACATATGCCAATAATGGAACAGGTCAGAAGGATGGGGCTGAATGCGAAGCCTCATCACAAGAAGGCAATCAGCTCTATAGGCAGGAACGGCCTTGGAGCTGGGAGATAAAGATCGCAGACAACGTAGTACAGAATGGAGGTGGAAAAGACTGCAAATCTAGTAGTACTAAAGGGAAAGAGGTCCTACTATTGAAGGAGCCAGACCTTTTAAATCAACCACACACAAGCTTAAAAATAAAAGCAATACTTAGTAGCAACGTATTGTGTCACCCCAAACCAGTGCACACAACTCTTGAGAAAAACGACTTGGGCAGTAAACCAAAACTGCCATGCCCACCAAGCCTTATGAAAAACCTGCTGTGTCACTTTTAATGCTTTTGAAGAAGCTTACACACCATGCATCAATATATCAAATGCACAATGGGTTGTTGCATAGAATACCATCAACATGTCAAATGTATGCATCAAAATTCCGAAAGGACATTTTAGTCTCTTTTGGAGGACATAAAAGATATAAACACAGTGAAAGAAGAACATGTTCCAAAACAAATAAAATATCACAAGAATGTGGCACGTCTATTGGTGGTTAATATTTGGTTATTCTTGTCTAAATCAATTCCATTTGCACATCAGTTGCTATTTTTAGTGCGTTTGGTGAAAGAACTTTAGGTTTTCTTTAGAAAGAGGTCAAAACTGCATTCTGCTAAGTTTTTCATTCGGTCTTCCGCTATGGCAATATTCAAGTGGCATCCTGCAAAATTCTATAAACTTTAGGCCATGCGCCTCTAAAATGGAACATGCCAACTGCATGAACTTTGGGGTTGGATATTTCAGATTCCAACACCAAATGCTAAAATAAATATGCACAATTCAAAATTCAGAAGTAATTCATAAAGTGAAGTGGTTGAGTGGCTTCTCTTGCCAGTATTAAATCAGATTATGAAGCGTACCAAAAAATTAAGGAAGATAAATATTCTTTAAAAAAATTATACATATCACCGATACACAAGATAATCTAAAGTTTCAAGTCACTCAAAACATTCTGTCCATCAAGGTAAGGTTTATCATTGAAATAAATATGGCTTAGGCTCAGTCCTGCAGTTTTATATGTAGATGCAGTATGGAGTTCGGATGTGGGCGAGGAC
Source organism: Triturus cristatus (assembly GCF_964204655.1). NCBI lineage: Eukaryota > Metazoa > Chordata > Amphibia > Caudata > Salamandridae > Triturus > Triturus cristatus. The sequence goes on from NC_140592.1 coordinate 320,867,576, forward strand.
GGCCATTATAAACATACTTGAACATGGGGTGGGGTAACACTACATTTTTGTGTACAATGATCTGTGAATCAAAGCCAGAAAAAACAAAGATAAGTACCAGTTGGGCTTAGGTTTGAAATGTGAATCTTGTTTCAATACTCAACAGACGTCAGTGCATTACAGAGATTGTAAACGCCTTCTCTGGACACATTGGCAACCACAAACCCTCTGTTCACATTAAAATACCAGCTTTACAAAAGAAATCACACACAGTGCTGGGGAGGCTCCTTGGATAGGCACTAGTTGGTGGCTGGTTTCTCGTAGTCCTCCACACCTACTATGGTGGCTTTGCAGAAGAAGCAGTCTTTGTTGTTCATGAGATGCTGATTGATGCAAGCCCTTCAAAGAAAACATAATATTTAAGATAAATTAAAAGAGGAATAGAACCTTAAGAAGACTTTTTATCTGAAGCTAAAGCGCTTATTGGTGGACAGCTGTGCCCTTATTCAAAAACTCAATTTCAATAACGTTTTCCCATGGATGTTCTCCCTTCCTGCAGATTACTGGTCTGTAGAACTATCACCAGACATCAGAATGGTACTACAGTGTTTTCAGCTAAGCCGCACAGGTGCCAAGAGCTGAGCTACATGGGCAAGCTGCAATCTCCATATATGAACCGTTTGAGTTGGTGACATCAGTTAAATCTTTGGACAAAACACTATGGAGGCAAGAGAAAGATGGGGCTAAATGAAACAAGCATTGGCAAAAGCTTAAGGTATCTCCTTTCAGACGTACAGACTTTTAGCAATGCTGTACAGCATCGACCAGAAGCCATGCAGCATAGTTTTTTTTTAAAAAAGCACAATAAAAAGGTATGTGCCGTTTTGTAGGCACACACATGCTCTAGAACTGAGATGGATTGATAATTTAAAAAAAAATAATAATTCGGAGTACCACAAATGTGCTTTTAAGACATTCCAGACAGACCGGCAGCAATTTGCTGCCTGATCCTCCACATAATAAAAAACAAATTAAAAGACCACGGGTGGGTAAGGGAGCAGAAACAGAGGGTGGGAGGAGGAAGCTGCAGCATTCGAGTCAGACACATGAGCGCAAGGAAGCAACGCGGTAGGGGAAGAAGCACACAGGCAAGAGAACAAGGTGCAGAGGGAGAGAAAAACACATGTGGGAGATAGCAAGGAGACAACATACTCTCATGGAATGTTTAGCCAAAAAGAAAAAAGCATTGCCTGAAAAGTAAGCAATGGAAGGGCAGAAGTAATGGGGCTAAGCTCCAGGGTAGGGACAAATGCAAGAAAATGAAGGAAACCCCAAACTAGCTGACAAATAAAAAGCAAGCAAATGATAGTGACAAATAAGTCAACTAGTGATAAGCAATGGGTGGGCTCTAACCCCACACTTGACAATAGGTCTTTTCTCAAACCAGAGAGCTTGTATAGTATGGTAGATGAGACCTAAAAAAAACATTACCGAATACAGTTGCACATTACCCAAGCATAACCTCAAAAGTAAACATGCTGGAGTTCGATGCAGTAATCTACATCAAGACGGGGTATATGGGTATTATTTGCTTCCAGATTCCTTATAAGAAGTATCCTGAGGTGTCTGAAAAGTCTCCAGCAGTTGACACAATGAGTGCCACAGACCCATCAATGCCTAGCCCGGAAGTGATGTGGAGGTCCCACAAAGACTCCACCCATGCAGAGGATGTCAGTCTAACTTTATTCCTGCTAATCACTGGACATAATCTGAAAAGAAATCAGCACTGAAGAACTAAGTTGTCTTCAGATGAAAACATGTGAAATTGGTAAGGAGTCTGGCGGATAATAGATTCTCCAGTAATGGATTTCAGAACCACATTGTTGGCATGGTTTGTGGCTTGGACAACAAGTGTTAAGAAGATTGAAATATGGATGTATACCTAAAGATCTTGGAATAAAGCAAGAAGAATATACTATGGACTGAGACTTGGACTTTATATGTGCCTCTACTTTTGTGTTTCTGCTCAAGTTGCCGATTGTTAATAATTGTATTATATGTGGACTTTGGTTTACATTTTTACAGCGTGGGGCGGTCGTTGTACGGTGACCTAGAAGCATTAACACTGATTGGAATATTTGAATTGGAGATATTTATACATTACCCTGCGCAGATTTCCCCTACTGCCTTTCTTTGTTTAGACCATAGTAAAGAATTATGTAATTGCATCACAGGATATAATGGCAATACAAAGTCAGTTTAATATCTATCTATGTCCTTTTTTCTTAAAAAGCACCAAACTTGAACTTTAACCAATCGGGTGGCAGCACCCTCTAGAGCAGTGTTTCCCAAACTGTGGTCCGCGGACCCCCAGGGGTCCGTGACACATTCCCAGGGGTCCTCAGGCAGTAATTTTAAAAGCACAATAAAGTTCCTGGTAGAATTAGCAGTTTTCCAGCAACAATAAAAGTGTCAAGATAACGTCAGTGATTAATGTACCTGCTGGAGAGAGATGAGTTTTGTCAAGTGGCAGCTTTGACTTAACTAATGTAGCACAGAGGGTTAATATGCATACTGCATAGAACGTCTACCGTGCATTTTAAAAAACAGTTTTTTATGTGCATTGGTTAGTGGATTACTGCTTTTGTCACAGAGATTCTTTCGTTACTGTGCAGATCATAAGTGACAATCGTAATCTAGCACAGTGACCTATAAACTGTCATCAAAGAGCTGCTTGCAAACTGCATGGTACAAGTTAAAAACATATGTTTTTCCAAGTCTTTCATTATCCTGATGCTGCTAAAAAGGTTTATTTGGGTGGAAATACATTTTTATTGTTCAAGTCAATGCTAACCCTTGTGTTATGTTCTGAATCCTGAGTTTGTGCTTCTGCAGACCAAGCACTCTTTAAAAATGCCTACCAGTATGAATGACATGTGAATCCTACACCTTGTAGTCGTATTTGCCTTATGTAACATTTTCTATACACTGATTTACACGTATGAATCATTGTCTCTATGGGGCAGATTTACAAGGAGAGTGACTCCGTGTGTGCTGCAAACCATTTGGCTGCGACGAGTCCCTTTCCAAGCACAGGGATGCAACATATTTACAACAATACGTTGCATCTCTGTGCTTCCCCCAGCACTGGCGCACAAACTGCTGCCATGCGCCTGCACAGGCACATTTGCACCATGGTGCAAGGACGCCTGCGTCATGGGGAGATTGTTTATATGCAGGAAGGGTTCCCTTCCTGCACATAAGCAACCAGAAATGGCGTTTTTCAACTTCTAAGTGCACTGCATTAGCACACATAGAACTTGCAAACCACCATTGTTTTACTGATTGTTTATGTGCAGGAAGGGACAACTTCCTGTACATAATTTCTAGTAAATCTGGAAATGTGTCTGGTTTCACGGGAGTTGCGTGGGAACACCCACAGCAGCACCCATGGAACGCCCCTTTCACGCAAAGTGCTGTGTGCAAATGGGCCATATTTACAAGACCAGGAAAAGTCACGCAGGGTTGCTTTTCCTGCCTTGGAAATATGGGACACTAAATTGCGCCACTGGTGCGTCACGTTTTGTGACGCACTCGTGGCGCAAGATGCTTGTAAATCTTCAGTGGTTTGAGAGATGCTATAAAACAAATGAAATACATGTGACAGAGGGGCTATGGACAGATGAGAGGCACTGTTGGAGGGTGACAATAAGGGAATCATTGAAGAACCCCAACAAAGATTGTCGTATCCTGGTGCATAGTAAGGTCATCATTTAGTATTCTTTAAAAGCTGATACAATTCAATATATAATTATAAATTTGTTGTAGAATGCACCATTGTTTCCTAGATTTTCTTGGGGGAGAGCCTCCCAAAGCCCCCTTTGTAGTGGTCAGGCTCACGCACTGCACTTGGTGTGCACTGTATGGGGACTGGTCTGAAAACATTTGCCAGGGATGTTTTGGGTTTCCAATCTGGCCCTAGCAGGAGCCTCGTACTGCGAAATAAAACCAACCATTTAAAAGTTAGACACGGAGATGCAGCACTAACCTTCCTGTTTTTTGCAAATTCTTTCAATATAAAATACTAAAATCCTTAGTAATTAGAGTATTTGTTTTGTGTGCACATGTGTGTTTATTGTTTTCGAATTACTGTTTTAATGTTTGAAATTTAAATCCTACAAATTGCTTGGGGGTCCCCGGCTTCCAGTGGTGACTCAATGGGGGTCCTCATGAGTCAAAAGTTTGGGAACCACTGCTCTAGAGGCTAAGTCCCTCAGATTTTCTACCACACGTCGTGGAAGGGAGTCTCCCTGGCTCTGCCCTGTTTTTCCTAGCGTATCACACCTGCCTCGAATATAGCAGCACTTCCAAGAGAGGGCCAAACGTCTTCTCAAGATGAAAGAGAGGAAGACGAGATCCCTGACCCTCAACATCCACAGCACAAATGGGATTACTATCTGGTCACTACTCTCCTCCACCTCCTCATACTTCGGACTCTCCCCCAGAGGGGGTTTCATAACCTGATGGACAGAGCTGCTGCACAATTTCATCTCTCAATCTCCGTTAAGCAGTCCAACAGCTTTCTTTATGATTTTAAGGAGCAAGCCAGAAAGTCTGTGAGGGCCATCCCCATTATAGACTATATCTGGGACTAGAGTTAAGATCATGAAGAACCTCGCTTGGGCAAAAAATACAAAGCTACAGAAGAATCCCACGCCTGCCTCACAAATCATCCCAAACCTGACTCCGACATCTCACAAGCGGTGCAAAGACGCTCCAAAACCCCTTCTGTTCCCATCGCCGTGCCACCAGACAAAGAAGGCAGGAGCTTCGACAACACAGGGAAGAGATTCTCGCTTATGTCTGCCATCATAGTTCGAGCAGCCAACTCACTAGTGATCTTGGGGCGCTATGACTGCCAGAAGTGGTCAGATGTCAGCAGTCTACTCGATTTGGTCCCTGAAGACAAGAAGGGGGAAGCAAAGAAAGATCCTTCAGGAAGACAAAGCACACTTCCTTTGGAAATTATAGATTCTGCACTCGACATCGTCTCCACAGGTTTCTGTCATCTGGCCATAATAGCGATCTTGGGACGCCAGAGATGGCTGAAGGCTACCTCTTTTAGGCCGGAGGTCCAATCAAAGATCTTGGACATGGCCTGTGAAGGCACAGCTTTATTCAGGAAGCATATTGATGATGCCTTTTTGGCTATAAAAACGGACATTGACACCACTAGGTTTCTTGGCACCTTCCAATTTAAGAAGTTGCCCTTTTGAGGGGCTAGAGGAAGAGGTTTCTCCACCTACAGAGGGGGTTATGAATGACCTCAGGACTACCTATCTTAATATAGGCCAGCCTACTATCAAGCCTACAGTCAACCACCCTCAGCAACCTATTACAAGCAAGGCTTGCACTGGAAGCTACTGAGATGACTGGCTGATAAAAGCCCCAATGCCACAGCAAGCTTCCAAAGCTAAGCTACCACAGCCCGCCTCTCTCAGTTTCACAGGCTAGGCCTCACAATAAATCACCCAAAATCCCAAAAATCACAACTCAAACAATAATGTTTTTGAGTGCCAACCTCGATAAAATCAGAAATAATACCCATCTATCGCAAGACAGGCAACAAAGGTTGTCAAGCATGGCTCTAAAGATCTCCAAAGGAAAGTCAGTTTCAGTGTAGCTGTTCAAGTAGTTCCTGGGAATTATCTCCTCCAAAATAGAACTAGTTCCGCTGGCATGGCTAAAAATGAGGCCATTGCAAAAGGAGCTTCAGATGCAATGGGTCCAATTGGAAGGCTCCTTTGAACACTTGATCAACATTAACCCAATGATGCGAGAAATATTACCAAGTTGGTCTCAGATATCTTTCACAAGGCCTTGCATTCCTGATTTCAGTACCAGATTTCGTCATAAAGACAGATGCCTCCTTGGAGGGCTGGTGCAGCCATCTGCAGATTCTGCAAATCCAGGTAAAACAGTCTGCGCTTCCAAAATCAATGCACTTCAATTGCCTTGAACTGAAAGCAATCTCTCACTCTACAAGCTTTTCTGCCACGAATACCAGGAGCCTCTGCGCTGGTCCATACCGTGGAAACCGTGTACATAATAATTCACTTTGTATATTCACTTATTGGTTCCATTTCTTCACTTGGGGACACAATGCACAACCAGTACTACTTTTGACTGAAAGAAGTGTACCTATTGTTGATTTATTTATTCTTAAAATATGTTATACCGAGCAAACTCTGTAAAGACATTAGATGGTCCTTTTATTGCGAATGTGCGCAAGTATTTCAAATATTAGTTATATTTATCCACAGGAACCATTGTTTTCTTATATATAAATATTACCCTGGTTCCGTCGTGAGTAGGTTTCCCCTGTTACTTCCTTAGATCTCTCCAATTACACGCATGGCTCCTGAGTGCAACAAGTTCAGAGAAGTAGATCTCTCTCAAGACTGTAGAGAGATTTTGGCTACAGCAAGAGCTGAGGCACAAGTTACTGGATCCGGAATGTTTTGCTAGCAGTACCCATGAGCGTCAGTAGGTGGCGTCATGCGGCTCCGCGCCCATCGCTGGCGTCGTAAGCGCCGAGATGATGTCACGGAGACTACTTAGGCGCCACCCATGCGCGCTGACGTCCGTTCTGTACATTACTTTCCGCGCCAGGAACGCAGAGCCATGCAAGAAACTGACCACTGGTGCCATGAAACTAGGGCCCTGAAAGGGATGACCTTAACCCTAGAATCAGTTCACGGAACTGGAATGATGATGGGGGCGGTAAGGAATCTATCACTAACTAATGTCTCTTACAGATATATCGTTACACAAGTAGTAAGTTGTGCATCTGAAAGAGACACGTTAGTGATAGATTCCTTACCTTAGAATAGATACCCCAGCAATACCAACCCCGGTGGTGGGTCTGCGAACAAGATTACACCAGAAAGTCACGGCGAACAGAACGGCCAAAGAAGCAGTCTCTCCGGACTTGACTGTCAAGGCAGTAATGCTTGGTGAACGTGTGCAGCGAGGCCCACGTAGCTGCCTGACAAATGTCCTGCAAGGGAACGCCGCGTCCCAAGGCAGTAGTGGCTGCCGTTGCCCTGGTAGAAAGGGCATGCAGCCCCACGGGAGGTTCCTTCTTAGCCAACGAGTAACAGGCTTCTGCACAGCCCGACCTCTTTTGGCACCCACATAGCCAACAAAGAGCTGGTCATCCACCCGGAACGGTCGTTGGCGCTGCAGGTAGAATGACCGCGCACATTTTGGGTCCAGACGGTGGAGCCTCTCTTCCTCTTTTGAAGGATGCGGAGGCGGAAAGAAGGTGGGCAAAGTGATAGTCTGCCCGATGTGGAAGGGCGTGACTACCTTTGGCAAGAAAGGAGGACTGGTCCTTAAAACCACCTTGTCCGGATGAACAGAAAGGAAAGGAGGTTTGGAAGAAAGAGCATGGAGCTCACTCACTCTTCTGGCAGAGGTGATGGCTACCAGGAAGGCTGTCTTGAGAGTGAGAAGACGCAAAGGACAGGTATGAAGGGGCTCGAAGGGAGCGCACATCAGATATGTCAAAACAAGGTTTAAGTCCCATTGAGGCATTATGAACGGTACGGGAGGAAACGTGTGCGTAATGCCTTTTAGGAAACGGTTAACAACCGGAGACTTAAAAAGAGAAAGCTGATCGGGAAGCCGTAAAAAGGCGGAGATGGCCGAAAGATAACCTCAGATTGTGCCCAGAGCAGAGCCCTGCTGGGACAAAGAAAGAAGGAACAGAAGGACTTCAGAAAGAGGGGCAGAAAGGGGATCCACAGCCTTAGCTGTGCACCATGCCACAAACTTGTTCCACCTGCATGCGTATACTGTCTTAGTGGAGGGACACCTGGCTGCCAGAATGACAACACAGACTTCGGGAGGAAGATCGAAAGCTGTCTACTGCCGCCGCTCAATCTCCAAGCATGGAGGTGGAGGCTGGACAGGTTTGGGTGGAGGACCGTCCCCTGCTGCTGCGACAGAAGATCCTCCCGAAGAGGCATTGGGGGATCGATCACCATGCTGAGTAGCTCGGGATACCAGCATCTTCGTGCCCAATTCGGAGCCACAAGGATGACTTGAGCCCGGTCACGCTGAATCTTCTTCAACACTCTGGGCAGAAGTGGTATAGGCGGAAAGGCGTACAACAGACCGCAACTCCACTCACGGCGAAAAGCGTCGCCTAGCGAGTGCCGCCTTGGAAATTCAAACGCGCAGAACTGAAGATATTGCATGTTCTCTTCGGTGGCGAATAGATCTAACCAAGGCTCTCCCCACTGCTGAAAGAGACCTTGCACCACGTCCGAGCTCAGACGCCATTCGTGATCCATCAAGCACCGGCAGCTGTGTTCGTCCGCCCTGGTGTTCAGAGAACCTTCCAAGTGTTGAACCATCAAGGTGATGACTTGACGTTCCAGCCATGTCCAGAGGCGCAGAGCCTCCTGACATAGGGTCCAGGACCCCACCCAGCCCTGTCTGTTGCAATACCATATGGCGGTGGTGTTGTCCATGAACACTTGCACCACACTTCCCCGAACAGAGGGAAGGAATGCCTTCAGTGCAAGTCGGATCGCCCGAAGCTCCAACACATTCATATGGAGCCGGGATTCCGCCGGAGGTCAGAGGCCTCTGTTCTCCGCCTCTCCCAAGTGGCCACCCCATCCCAAGAAGGACGCATCCGTCACCACTGTGTGCTCTGGTTGGGGAAGGGAGAGGGATCTGCCATTGACCCAATCGCGATTCCTGAGCCACCACTGCAATTGCCGTGCAGTGCCCTCCGAGATCTGGACATGATCAGACAGGTTGCCCTGATGCTGCATCCACTGGAACTTCAGGTCCCATTGCAGAGCTCGCATATGCCATCGGGCATGTGTCACCAACAGGAAGCCGGAGGGTCATCCTGACTGAAACCCGGGACAGAGGCTGAAAGATCGGAATCATAAACTGAATATCCTGGACTCGCTGCTTGGGAGGATAAACCAGAAACAGCGTCAAATCCAGAACCACTCCGATGAAGGGGAGCTTCTGAGAGGGACTCAGGTGCGACTTTGGCACGTTGATGGAGAACCCCAGCAAATGCAGGAGGTCGGCCGTAGTCTGAAGGTGGTTGATGACTGCCTGGGGCGAGCCCTCCTTCAACAACCAGTCAGTCATCGAGGTAAGGGAAGACTGACACCCCTGACCTGCGCAGATGAGCCGCGACCACCGCCATCACTTTCGGGAACACCCGAGGGGCGCTGGTATGGCCGAAGGGGAGCACGGCAAACTGAAAATGCTCCTGGTCTACCGTGAACCGCAGGTAACGCCGGTGGGCCGGCAGGACGGGGATGTGAAAATATGCGTCCTGCAAGTCCAACGCCACCATCCAGTTTCCAGGGTCGAGGGCAGCCAGGACCTGAGCCAGAGTCAGCATTTTGAACTTCTCCTTCCGGAGGAAGCGATTGACGTTCCAGAGGTCCAAGATGAGGCGCAGGCCCCCTTTGTCCTTCTTGGGGACCAGAAAGTAGTGGTAATGACAACCACTCCCTACTTCCGGCCAGGAACGCACTCGATGGCCCCCTTGTCCAAGAGGGCCGTGACTTCCTGCTGGAGAAGCACCAAGTGATCCCCCGACATGCGGTGGCACCAAGGTGGCATAGCCGGAGGGGAGGACTGAAAGGGAAGGGAGTAACCCCTGCGGACGATCTGCAACACCCACTTATCCGATGTGATATAGCGCCAGTGGGGGAGGTGGTGGCGGATTCTGCCACCCATCGGCTTGGGGTGCACCACAAATCTCAGATTAGGAAGGTTTGGAAGTAGAAGCAGCGGGAGCGGAGGTGGACTGACCCCCACGCTGATTCCCAGACCCACCCCTGCGGAAGCCGCGTCCGCACTGAGGCCGTTTCTGCACAGGCTTGCTGAAGGAACGTGCCTGGGCGCCTCTGCCGTGACCACGAAAGGAACGAAAACCAGGAGTGGCCTGGCTCTTTGCAGAAAGACCCAAGGACTTGGCCGTGGCTCGCGAGTCCTTAAAACGCTCCAGTGCACTGTCGGCCTTATCGCTAAACAGGCGAGTGCCATCAAAGGGCATGTCCGTGAGCAACCTCTGGACATCGGGTGAGAACCCGGTAGACCGTAGCCATGCGTGGCGACGCAGCGCCACAGTCGTAGAAATCGCCCTACCCAGTGAGTCCGTGGTGTCCAAACCACACCGAATGGCGAACCTAGCCGCATCGTTACCCTCAGCAACAGCTTGGGACAGTACAGCGTGGATCTACTCAGGACACTGAGGCAACACCTGCGCAACTGTACCCCACACCGCGTGGGAATAACGGCCTAATAAGCAGGCGGTGTTCACTGACCGCAGCCCCAAGCTGGCCGAAGAGAACAACCTCTTACCGAACTGCTCCAGCTTCTTAGAGTCCTTATCCGGCTGGTCCGTGGGAAAAGCACTCTGACGTCGAGGCTTGGATGACCAGGCTCTCAGGCGTAGGATGAGTGGTCAGAAACGCAGGGTCGCCAGGCGATGACGCCTGGCGACATTCTTATCCACAGGGGCCCCCGTGGCTGGCCGCGACCAAGTGCCCAACAAGACGTCAGTGAGGGCGTCGTTAAAGGGGAGCAGGGGCTCCGAACGAAGTGGACGCCATCTGGAGCACCTCAGTGAGATTAGTTTTGAGGGCCACCGTAGGAAGATCGAGGTTGAGGACCTCAGCCGCCCGACTGAGCACCATCGTGTAGGAGGCGCCCTCCATGGTAGGCGGGGGAGAGGCAAACCCCGGGTCAGAAAAGACTTCGAGGTTGCCGGCGTCCTCCAAGTCGTCCACCCAGTCCTACTCGGAGTCACACGACGGGCAAGAGGGTCCTCGGACTCCTCCCAGTCATCCTCCACCTCTATTGCATGGGGAACAGACCACAGCGGCAGAGCCGGAGCAGGAACATACGGCGTCGGAAATGCCCAGGGACGAGCCGGCGCCGTGTCCCAATGCGGATCCCAGGTTGGAACAAAATGGTCCTGGAACCGGGGCAAGGGCGGGACAAATGGCACCCACTGCGGAGCCGGGGCCGGAAGCGCTGGACCTTGTGGCGCCGGGGCCAGAAGCAACGGCGCAGGATCCTGTGGCGCCGAAGCTGGATCCCACAGGATCCGGACACGGGTCCGCGGGACCCGAAAGCGTGCCAGCAGGAGCCAGAGGCCTAAAAAGGCGGTCCATGGTAGCAAGAAATTCTTGCACCTGTTCGGGAGTCGCCGACGAACCAGGGTAAGGCGGTTAGGCCACGGGACTCCCAGGCTCCAAAGGAGCTGCAGGGGCAGAACCCCTGTACCCCCTCGTCCGCATCCGAGGACCGACGGGGGGACGTCAGAGAGTGAACTCGCTTCTTCGACTTCTTTTTATGTCGTTGCTTACCCGAACCCGAAAGACTTGGAGCCTGAGGAGCGACGACTGCGGCCCCACGAGCGTTCTCGGGAACGGTCCCTGGACCTGGAACAGCGCTGGGATGAGTGCCGGGCCTCCAACAGCTTCTGGCACCGCTCCCTCAAGGCCTTCGGGGCCATGGCCTGACAGGACCAGGAGTCATGGTTGGTCTCCAGGCAGTACAGGCAAATATCGTGGGGGTCTGCTACCGATATATTGCGACGGCAGGCCCCACAAGACTTAAATCCAGGCATCCCTACGTGCACCAAGAAAAAAAGGAGACAAAAAGTCTCAAAAAGGGTAGTCAAAAGTGACTAAGGTACGTGCTCTAATCGGATCTGCGCTTGCTGGCACGGAAAAAGAAAGAACTGACGTCAGCGCGCATGGGTGGCGCCTAAATAGTCTCCGTGACTTCATCTTGGCACTTACGACGCCAGCGACGGACGCGGAGCCGCACGACGCCACCTACTGACACGCAGGGGTATTGCTAGCAAAACTTTCCGGATCCAGTCTGACGCCTGGGGAAATTCTAAGGTAAGGAATCTATCACTAACGTGTCTCTCTCAGATTCAAAAACAAGACCTACAGCTTGAAATGGAAGAGATTCTGCTCATGGTGTCAGCAATCTAACCTGCATCCCTTGGAAGCGCCACCCGAACAGATTTTTACCCTACCTACTGTCACTAGCCAGATCAGGACTCGTACATGCGTCTGTGAAGGTTTACCTAGCCACAATTTCAAGGTACAGACTCTCCACACATTCTCACTCTCTGTTCCACGAGAATAGTCAAACAATTCATGAAGGTGTTGTTCAGAGCTTTTCCCCCATTACAAGCTCCTCCCCCAGAAAAGCAGCTCAACGTGGTTCGCATCTCAGAACAAACTCCAGATTCATCCCCAAGGTTCCATCACATTTTCATCTCAATTAACCTATCATACTTCGTACTTTTTCCCCAAATCCGGAATGTACAGCTGAAAGGTCTTTCCACACTTTGGAATTAAGAGTTGTATTTAATTTTATCTCCATCGTACCAAACAACTTGGAAAATCTGACCAGCTGTTGGTCTCTTATGGACTGTCTCATAAAGGTGCAGCAGTCACGAAAGCACCAATTGCACGAGGCATTTCAGCCACCATACAATTTGGCTACAAGAAAGCTGCCAACTCTCAGCAAGGGTGAAGGCGCACTCAACAAGCCAGTGTCTACATCGGCTGCTCGGCTGCTCGGCATTCCGCTAGAGAAAATATGCAGTTTTGTGACATAGGAAGAGCACCCATACGTTTATGCAGCACTACTGCCTTAAATCGGCACATAGAAGTGCTGCAACCATAGGACAGGCAGTTTTACGTCATCTGTTTCAATGAGGTGAGCCTCTTTAAATTTAGGGGATGTGAATATGTCTTTACTAATGTATATGATACCCTTGTATACAACATAATTGTCTTTTCAATCACATATGGACTATTTGTGCGAAGTTATCCATACATAGTTATATGTTTATAGATATGTGTTAGATTGTTACCCACCATCTTCAAGAGTACTTCTATTACTTATATATTTACCTACAAAACTGCTCGTTATTCTGATTCAAGCATCTGAATCTATGAAAGAGAAGAAAATGAGTTACTTACCTGTACTTGCAGTTCTCCAGTATTGGTATCTTTCATAGATTCACGCGTGACTCACCCTCCTCCCCTTAGAGGCTCCCTCTCATAGATAGGGATTATTAATTCCCACTTGTGGTAAAAAAAATCTGAGGGACATAGCCTCTTTTGGGAGTGTTCTAGAGGGAGCTGTCAACTGATTGGTTATAGTTCAAGTTTGTTCATTTTTTTTAAAAGGACATAGATGAACAAGTTACTTACCTTCGGTAACGCATTATCTGGTACAGACTCTATCTAGCTGCAGATTCATTACCTTAGAATTTCCCAGTTAGGCTGGATCTGGAAACTTTTGCTGAGCAATACCCCTTCAGCGTTACGTCGAGTGGCTCCCTTCGGCTCTGCGTGACGTCGGTTATGTCACGGTGCTTACATAGGCGCCACCCAGGTTTGCGGACGTCAGCACTTTTCTGTTTTTTCCACACCAGACGCTCAGAGCCACAAAGCAACTAAAGTAGTCGTGTGCAAAACTAGGCCCCGAAAAGGGGAACAACCCTAGCCCTACAATAGCACTCTGCAAAACGGGGAGGCAAGGGTGGGGCTGTAAGGAATATGTACCTAGATAGAGTCTCTACCAGATAATGCATTACCGAAGGTAAGTCACTTGTTCATCTGATAGAGACTTCTGGCTGTAGATTACTTATCTTTGAATCAAGTACCCAAGCCATACCATCACGGCAGGGGTTGCGAACTCGCATCCTAAACTAAGAAGTCTTGCAGGACTGAATGGGCAAAGTGTCTGTCCCTGCGCACTTGACCATCAAGCCAGTAATGTTTTGCAAACGTGTGCAACGAAGCCCACATTTGCTGCCTGACAGATGTCTTGGACTGGAACACCCCAAGCCAAGGCCATAGTCGCAACCTTTCCCCTGGTGGAATGGGCTCTTAATCCCTCAAGGGGCTGCTTCTTTGCCAAGGCACAAAAGATCTTGATGCAGAGAACGAGCCAAGAGATGGTCCTTTTACGCTCCTCTTCCTTAGAAGGATGAGGGGGAGCAAAAAAGGTGGGCACAGTGACCGACTGACCCAAATGGAATGGTTCACAACCTTTGGTAAAAAGGATGCCCTGGTACGAAGCACCACCTTGTCCGGAAAGGACATAAGATACAGAGGTGAGCAAGGTAACGCCTACAACTCACTCACCCTCCAGGCAGATGTAATCGCCACTAAGAAGGCTGTTTTGATGGTCAACAGCTGGAGGGGACAATTGTGCAAAAGCTCAAAGGGAGCACACATCAGATAGGTAAGGAACAAATTAAGGTCCCACTGTGGCATAAGAAAGGGCGTGGGTGGAAACAAGTGAGCCAGTCCTTTTAGAAATCTATTTACAATAGGAGACTTGAAGAAAGAGGGCTGGTCTGGCAGCTGCAAAAAATACAGACAGAGCAGAAAGGTAACCCTTGAGAGTTCTCAATGCAGAGCCCCGCTGGGCAAGTATGAGAAAGTGCCATCTTTCTTGCATGGTATGCCCCCACTTTTTGCTGAATTGCTGAATGTATTTTGACTTAGTTTGCCCTGGACTCCTGCCAATCAGGTGCCCAGGGCCTATGTTCCTTCCCTAAAACACAAAACCCAAATTGGCAAACCCTGGCCACATGTCAGCCCCTGGTAAATGGTAGCCAGGGCCTTGTGACCAGGGAAGGCCTCTAAGGGCTGCAGCCCTCATTGTGCCACCCTTAGAGGCCCTGTACCCTTACACACACACACACACTGCCCTTGCAGGCTGAGTGTCTGGGTACAAGAAAAAACAAAGAGTCGACATGGCACCCATCCCTGTGTGCCATGCCCACCACCTACACTGCCATGGCATACATCAGCCACCCCTCTAGCTAGGTGCCCTATGCCAATGGTGTGGACACAGGAGCAGGATCCCTGTGCCCCTACAGTACCCAGGTCCATTCCTGGGCACTGTAAGTGCAGTGCTGCCATTTAAGAGTATATGGTGCTGGGAGCTCATCAAACACGAACTCCACAGCACCATAATGGCAACACTGAAGACTGAGAAGTTTGGTATCAAACTTCTCAGCACATTAAACCCACACTGATGCCAGTGTGGGATTTAATGTACCAAGCACCCCAGAGGGCATCTTAGAGATGCCCCCTGAAACCTAACCTACAATCCACGTCTGTTCTGAGACTGCCTAGGCTGCCAGACAGCAGACATGTTGCTGGACCCCTGGATAGGAGAGCCCCTGCTCTCCTGGGTCTGCAACAATGCACATCCTGGGCGAGGTGCTAAATCTCCTCCCCCAGGATGGGCAGGGGGAAGCTTAAAAATCTAAAAAGGCATGCTGCCTCTGTGAGCTTCCCCAGGCCACTGCAACCCCCCACTCTGGTGGGTAGCTTGGCCGGAAACCCCAAATAAGGACAGGGAATGTGCCAGCCTGCCAACCCCACCCCTCAGGTGGGGGAGGCGAGGTGAAGCACATCCCCGGGCTCTCGCCATCTTGAAGATGGGAAGCCCTGCCCAATCAGGAAAAGGCTACTGCCCCCCTCCCACAGGATAGAGGCAGGATAGGGGGTGTACCCACCTCAGGACAGGGACCCATTGGTCCCTGCCCTTCACCTACCTGTAACGGCCCTAAATCTAGTATTTAGGGGCACCCTGAACCTTCCCTTCCCCAGATTCCGAAATCCGAAGAAGAGCTAGAAGAAAGAAGGCCTGCCCTGCAGCTGCTAAGAAGAGGAAGACACCAACTGCTTTGGCCCCAGCCGTACCGGCCTGTCGACCCTCGAACCTGCTCCAACCCGGCATCTCTTGTGGCCACCAACCTCACAAACCCCGGAGGACCTGGCTACCTTTTGACTCTAAGCCCCCTGGGACTCCCATGAGTAGAGGCTCTACTCAAAATCTACTTCTAATCCCTGGCAGCAGCCCGGAACCGCGAACCCAGCACACTCTGCACCCGCCAAGCCTGGCCTGTGCCGGAGTTAACAAAGACCACGAGGACGACCCCACAGCGACTGTGACCCCGAGTCCGGCACCCAAGAACCTCCCTCGACACTCCTGAAGAAGCCTGCAGCCTCAGAACCAGGTGCCCTCCCCAACCGCGATCAACAAAGGGTAAGATTTCCCGACACCAAAAGGCACCCCTGCGCCCCGCGGCCCCCTGTGCCCACTCCTGGGGTACCTACCTATCCTCCAACTACCCAACCTACCTCTCGAAGTGGTGGTGGCACCTGAAGAATCTTCGTCCCGAGCTCGCAGTCTTTTTCTAAACTGGAGATTTCCCATTAAAATCAATTGAGCGCCCGAAGGCTCAAAAGCACCCTGCACCCAGCCGCCCGAGTGGCCCTGGCAGTGCAACCTCTACACCTATCTACTTTCCCACTTGCCCTGAGTAAGTGACCAGGAGCCCAGCTCCCACAGCCGCGTGGCCCGTTAGTCAGCATCCATCAGCCAAGGCCCCCCTACCTCTCATAGGATAACATTGGGCCTAACTCTCTCTTGTGCTGCTGAGGTTGAACCAACTGTACCTACCTGACCCTGGGAGACCCCTGAGTCTATGCCCAGAACCTTAACTCTGCCAGTTGAGTACTTACCTTTAAACCGATAACTCAATTTTCTCTATAGGGTAACATTGACTGGCTTTTCCTGAAATTTCTTCAAAGTGTGGACTTTTCAAAACTTAAAATATTCACCAAAAATCAGCCGAGCAACGAAAACGAAAATACTCACCTGCTCTTAGGTGAGCTCCCAGTGCTGGATCTTGGTGCCCAGCACTGACTCTGAACAATACTTACAACTGTACTTACCAGTGACCCAATTTTCTCCCATAGGATATCATTGACTGTTTTTCTGTGAAATTTCTTCTAAGTGTCAATTTCTGCAATCTTTAAATATTCTTTAAAAATCGTATAATATCTGAAAACGTAATTACTTACCTGTTTTGGGTAAACGTCCCAGTACTGAGTCTAGGCACCCAGTACTGGATTACAAAAGTAACGAGAACATACTATACCTGCAACTTGAATTTTCTGCTATAGGGAATCATTGACTGTTTTCTATGAAATATTTTCCAAGTGTCAACTTTTAAAATAGCAAAATATTGTCTAAAAATCATTACATTAATTAAGTCGACTTTTATCACTTGATTCCAAGTACTGACCCAGGACTGAATCTTGGATCCAGTCCTGGAATTCCAAAAGTAATCCTAAAAGTAATCTGTGGCAAATAACTTGAAACTTACATTGAACTCAATGCATTATTGTGTTTAGAATTGTGTTGCCTATTGCAACCACTTGTAACTTTCTACAAAAGTCAATTGCATATTGCAAAAGTATTTATATAAAGCAGCTCATTCTGAGAAAGTATATTTTAATGCCTATTGTTGGTTCTAAAATAAAACAAGCATATATTTTTTTATATATAAACCATTGGCCTAGAGTTCAGTTATTGAGCGTGTGAGACCATTTGCTGGCTGTGTGTGTGTAACAAATGCTTTACACTGTCTTCTGATACTGCCTTACTGCTCGACCAAGCTAACACTTTAGAGAGTAAGGTTATATCTAACTTTAGCCTCTGCCAAACCTCTGGGGACTGTGGACTCTGTACACCCTGTACCTATTTGGGAACAGTATATACAGAGCCACTTTCTGACAGCAAGGGTTAGACTTGGAATCAATAAAATCACAGTAGAAAGAGAAGCAGAAAGAGGGTCAATAGTCCTTTCTGTACAGTATAATACAAATTCTTCCAATGGCAGGTGTATACTAGTGGAGGGACACCTGCCTGCCAGAATACCATTACAGACTTCTGTAGGAAGGTCAAACGCTATTAACTGTCGCCGCCTAATCTCCACACATGTAGGCACAGAGTTGAAAGGTTCGGGTGGAGAAACATCCCCTGCTGCTGCAACAGAAGATCCTCCTAAAGGGCAGCCTTATCGGAGGATCAATACTCATTCTCAGAACCTCTGTATACCAGACTCTCCTCACCCAGATCAGAGCCACAAGAATTACTTGGACCCGGTCGCGCCTGATCTTCAGAACCCTGGGCAGGAGTGGAATGGGCAGAAAGGCGTACAGCAGGCCTTAGCTCCACTCATGACGAAAAGCATTGCTGAGCGATAGCCGCCCTGGAATCTCCAGCGTGCAGTACTGCTACACTGCAGTATCTCTTCGGAGGCGAACAAATCTAACCAAGGTTCTCCCCAGTGTGAAAGAGACCTTGCGCCACCTACGACTGGAGACACCATTTGTGATCCGCTAGGCATTGTCAGCTGAGTTTGTCCGCACTGGCGTTCAGAGAACCTGTCAGGTGGTGAACCACCAGGGTTATGCCCTGGTGTTCCGGCCATGTCCAGAGATGCAAGATCTCTCGACAAAGGGTTCACAACCACAAACACACCCCGCCCTGCTTGTTGCAGTACCACATGGCGGTGGTGTTGTCTGTGAACACCTGCACTAACTTCCCCTTGACAGAGGGAAGGAATGCCTTCAATACCAACTGAATTGCTTGGAGCTCCAACAAATTGATGTGGAGCCCCGTCTCCGCCTGAGACCAGTGTCCCCTGATCTCCACATCTCCCACATGGCCGCCCTATCCCAAAAGTGACGCATCTGTCAAGACTGTGAGATCTGGTTGGGGAAGGGAGATGGGTTCTGTTGTTCATCCAATCATGGTTTGTTAACCACCACCGCAGATCTTTTACAGTTCCTTCCAAGATCTGAACCACGTCTGTGAGATTTCCCTGATGCTGTGTCCATTGAAACTAAGTCCCACTGCAGAGCCTGCATACGCCACCTGGCATGTCTTACCAACAGGATGCAGAAAGCCATGAGGCCCAAAAGCCTCATAGTCAGTTTCACCGAAATCCAGGATAGAGGCTGAAATATCAGAATCATAGCCTGAATATCCTGGACTCACTCCTCGGGAGGATAAGCCCGAAACTTCACTGTGTCCAGAACAGCTCCGATGAAAGGGAGTCTCTGAGATGGAGTCAGGTGTGACTTCGGCACGTTTCTAGAGAACCCCAGCGAATGCAGAAGGTTCGCCGTAGTCTGAATGAGGGAGACGGCAGCATGGGGCAAGGACGCCTTCAACAGCCAGTTGGCGAGGTAGGGGAAGGCTGAGACCCCTAACCTGCGCAGATGAGCTACGACCACTGCCATTACCTTGGTTAACACCCAGTTAAGGCCGAAGGGGAACACGGTAAACTGAAGGTGCTCGCAGCCTACCTTGAACCGCAAATAACGCCTGTGGCCCGGCAGGACCTGGGAA